>NC_133506.1:64397500-65597500 GCF_049354715.1 Callithrix jacchus
CTAGACAAAACCATTCAGGACATAGGAGTAGGCAAGGACTTCATGACCAAAACACCAAAAGCATTGGCAACAAAAGCCAAAATAGACAAATGGGACCTAATGAAACTCCACAGCTTCTGCACAGCAAAAGAAACAGTCTCTAGTGTGAATCGGCAACCAACAGAATGGGAAAAAATTTTTGCAGTTTACCCATCTGACAAAGGGCTGTTATCCAGAATTTACAAAGAACTCAAACAGATTTACAGGAAAAAAACAAACAAGCCCATTCAAAAGTGGGCAAGGGATATGAACAGACACTTTACGAAAGAAGACATATATGAGGCCAACAATCATATGAAAAAATGCTCATCGTCACTGGTCATCAGAGAGATGCAAATCAAAACCACATTGAGATACCATCTCACGCCAGTTAGAATGGCGATCATTAAAAAATCTGGAGACAACAGATGCTGGAGAGGATATGGAGAAAAAGGAACACTTTTACACTGTTGGTGGGAGTGTAAATTAGTTCAACCATTGTGGAAGACAGTGTGGCGATTCCTCAAGGCCTTAGAATTAGAAATTCCATTTGACCCAGCAATCCCATTACTGGGTATATATCCAAAGGACTATAAATCGTTCTACTATAAGGACACATGCACATGAATGTTCATTGCAGCACTGTTTACAATAGCAAAGACCCGGAATCAACCCAAATGCCCATTGATGATAGACTGGATTGGTAAAATGTGGCACATATACACCATGGAATATTATGCAGCAATCAGAAATGATGAGTTTGTGTCGTTTGTAGGGACATGGATGAATCTGGAGAACATCATTCTCAGCAAACTGACACAAGAACAGAAAATGAAACACCGCATATTCTCACTCATAGGCGAGTGATGAAAAATGAGAACACATGGACACAGAGAGGGGAGTACTAAACACTGGGGTCTATTGGGGGGAAAAGGGGCGGGCCAGTGGGAGGGGGAGGTTGGGAGGGATAGCCTGGGGAGAAATGCCAAATGTGGGTGAAGGGGAGAAAGCAAACAAAACACACTGCCATGTGTGTACCTATGCAACTGTATTGCATGCTCTGCACATGTACCCCAAAACCTAAAGTGCAATAAAAAATAAAAATAAAAATAAAAACTTTTAGCCTAATACCCAGGGTTGGCACCGAGTGTCCCTACTTGCAACCCCCCATTCTCATTCCACATTCTTCAATGTACTATTTTCACGCAAGGGGAATATGCAGCCCTGAAGTTCTTCTTTCTTCCTCTTGGACAGTCCACGGCTGTCACCTCTTTATAGGACACAGGTTGATTTGTCTGCCAAAACTTGGTCAGCATTTTTGACTGAGGCCATTTTGATTATTCCTTATTCCTTTAGTTACTGGATTAGTAATTACCTTCCATGGCCAGGTACAGTGGCTCATGCCTGTAATCCCGGCACTTTGGGAAGCTGAGGTGGGCAGATCACTTGAGGTCAGGAGTTTGAGACCAGCCTGGCCAACACGGTGAAACCCCATCTCTACTTAAAATACAAAAATTAACTGGGCATAATGGTGCACACCTGTAATCCCAACTACTCAGGAGGCTGAGGCAGGAGAATTGTTTGAACCCAGGAGGAAAGGTTGCAGTGAGCTGAGATCTCACCACTACACTCCAGCCTGGGCAACAGAGCAGGATTGTACCTCGAAAAGAATAATAATAAAAATGAGAATAAAGGTCTTCTAGTTGTGGCATATTTGTAAGTTTTACCCCAAAAGATTATAAGCTTCCTAAGAGCAGGAGCTTTGCCACTGTTTTGAAACCCTTTTCCTACCCATTCACTTAACAAAACATAGTGAATGCTTCCCGAATTGTTAGCAAGAGTCAAGAAGAGATCATATCCATCAAACCCCTTCCTTACAGAAGAAGCTGGAATTAGAGCTTGGTTAAGTGATATGATTGCTTAATTGGAAGCTGGTACCCCTGATTGTGATTGTGATTCCTATACTGCCTTGATAAGAAGTTTTAGACAACTGGTTCTTTATATCAGTGTTTCCATCCATTAAGAGGGTACAGATAGCTGTTGGTACTGCCACAACACCCACAGCTTTATAAAGATGACCATCTGAGCTCAGATACTCATGTCATTGCAGAAGACAAATGCTACCTTGGCCTCCCAGAGTGCTGGGATTATAGGCATGAGCTGCTGTGCCTGGACAGACCAGTTCGTTTTTAAATACAAAAACTGAAAAGTGAAATGGAAAAATAAACTTTTTAAGGACTTTTATTTATTTATTTGGTATTTTTAGTAGAGACAGGGTTTTGCTATATTGGTCATACTGGTCTTGAACTCATGGCTCAAGTGATCTGCCTGCCTTGCCCTCCCAAAGTACTGGGATTACAGGCATGAGCCACCACCCCCAGGCAAAGGACTTAATATTTTTTAAAATTATAGGCTGGGCATGGTGGCTCACGCCTGTAATCCCAGCATTTTGGGAGGCCGAGGTGGGTGGATCACGAGGTCAAGAGATCGAGACCATCCTGGTCAACACGGTGAAACCCCGTCTCTACTAAAAATACAAAAATTAGCTGGGCATGGTGGTGCGTGCCTGTAGTCCCAGCTACTCGGGAGGCTGAGGCAGGAGAATTGTTTGAACCCAGAAGGTGGAGGTTGCGGTGAGCCGAGATCATGCCATTGCACTCCAGTCTGGGTATCAACAGTGAGACTCTGTCTCAAAAAATAAATAAATAAAATAATAAAATAAAATTATAATAAAGTCATTTGAAGTTTTTGTTAAATTTATTTTTTAAAGGGCTATATTACAGAATCCTATATCTAGAATTCATTTATTTATTTTTGCATATTACTTTCAAGTCTTTGGCCATTTGTATAAATACTTTATGTAAATATTGTCATGATAGTCATGCAGTTTTCTTTTTTGAGACAGTGTCTCACTCTGTTGCCAGACTTGTCTGTTAACCACTAGGTTCAAGTAATCCTCCTGCCTCAGCCTCCTGAGTAGCTGGGATTGCAGGCTCACACCACATCACCCAGCTCATGCAATTTTCTAATTTATTTTTTCACTTAATATTTATTTTATTTTATTTTTACACTTAATATTGTCATGAATTTTTTTTTTTTTTTTTTTGGATGCAGGTTGTGGTTCTGTCACCCAGGCTGGAGTGTCATGGCATGATCTCTGCTCACTGTAACCTCCACCTCCTGGGCTGAAGCCATCCTCCCACTGCAGCCTCCCTAGTGGCTGGGGGGACAGCAGGCATATACTACCATGCCTGGCTGATTTTTTTTTTTATTTTTTATAGAGATGAGGTCTCACTATATTGCCCAGGCTGGTCTTAAATTCCTGAGCTCAAGTGATCTACCCACCTTAGCCTTGCAAAATGCTGGAATTACAAGTGTGAGCCACTACAACCCAGCCTGTGATGAGCATTTTTCTATGTTGTAATTATAATTTGTAAGGATGCATGTTTTTCTTGAGTGGATATATCATAATTTAATTAAATAACCATTTTTGGTACTGTTGGGACATTGAAACTGCTCCTGTTTTTTGCATTTATAAAGATTTACATTTAAAAGTAACAGTGGTAATATTGGTGATGAAATCCTTCCTCCAGAACTTTCTCACCTAAACTTTAAGCTTTTTTTTTTTTTTTTTTTGAGACAGAGTCTCACTCTGTTGCCAAGGCTGGAGTGCAGTGGCACAATATCAGCTTACTGCAAGCTCTGCCTCCCAGGTTCAAGTGATTCTTCTCCCTCAGCCTCCTGAGTAGCTAGGATTACAGGCGCCCACCACCACACCCAGCTGATTTTTGTATTTTTAGTAGAGATGGGGTTTCACCATATTGGCCTGGCTGGTCTTGAACTCCTGACCTTTTGATCCACCCACCTCTGCCTCCCAAAGTGCTGGGATTACAGGCATGAGCCACTGTGCCTGGCCGGACCAGGTTTGTTTTTTTTTTTAAATATAAAAACTGAAAAGTGAAATGAAAAAATAAACTAGAGATATATAAATTACAAGGCTACAGTTTTTATTATTAGATTCAATAGACATAAAATCACTCTGCCAGATTTCTCTAAAGTGTTTCAAAGGTCACTCTCCATTTCTATACCATCTGGTGGAAGAGCAGGACGAGCAGCATACCAGTTTGTGGACTGGCAGCAGCCCGAAGATCATACCTTGAGTACACTGCTCCAGGATACTGTATCACTTGGTCTTCATCACCTCCTGCTGACACTGCCAGCCACTTTGTTTCTCCACTTTGAATTTCCTGCATTTGAAGCAGTTGCCTCAGTCACCTTTTGTTATCACCTATTTCTTTATTTCCCGTTTTGTTTGTTTTTGACACAGGATCTACTCTGTCACCCAAGCTGAAGTGCAGTGGTACAGTGACAGCTCGCCACAGCCTCAACCTCCCAGACTCTAGTTATCTTCCTCCCATCTCAGCCTCACAAGTAACTGGGACTACAGGAGTGTGCCACCATGCCTGGCTTTTTTTTTTTCTTTTAATTGTTTGTAGAGACAGGGTCTCACCATGTTGCTCAAGCTGGTCTCAAACTCCTGGGCTCAAGCAATCCTTCTGTCTCAGTCTCCCAAAGTGCTGGGATTACAGGTGTAAGCCATCACACCTGACTGTTTCTCTTCTTGTTCCTGTTTTGAAGTGTGCTATCTCTTCCTTCTCTTTGGATTCTTTTGATCCTTATATGACAGCTTCTAATTTTTCTTCTGTCTTCATTCCTCACAAGTACATGTCATACCTCTCCCACCTCACTTTGGCCAAGGTCATGTCTAAGTGACCTCAATATTATTTTTACTTGAGAACTCCTGAGAATTATGTCTCTTTAAAAAAAATTTTTTTTGAGACACAGTTTCACTCAGCCTGTTGCCCAGGCTGGAGTGCAGTGGTACAATCTTGGCTCACTGCAACCTCTGCCCCCTTAGTTCAAGCGATTCTCCTGCCTCGGCCTCCCAAGTAGCTGGGATTGCGGGTACATGCCACCATGCCTGGCTAATTTTTATATTTTTGGCAAAGATGGAGTTTTGCCATGTTGGCCGGGCTGGTCTCAAACTCCTGACCTCAAATGATCTGACCGCCTCAGCCTCCCAAAGTGCTGGGGTTACAGTCATGAGCCACCACGCCTGGCCCCAGAAGAGGGATCTTAGAATTATTTTGGTGCTTGGGAAACCTCACCCACGTTCCTCCACAGTTGGAAATTATTAGAAGCCTAGCAGAAATTATAATACTGTCCATGAGGAGAACGTGAGAGGTGTATCATTCTATTCCCCACAGCTTCGAAGATAACTGAACTAGAAAACATCCAGAAGACAAAATTTTCAAGAAATTGGAGTCACTTTCATATATGAATATTGTAAAACTTTAGAACTCTTTAGTCAGGAAATACAGCCTAAGCATATATATATATATATATAATCATATTCTTCAAAGCATTTAAGAGCATGGATAATTAAGATAAAGATTTATTCACCTAATCTCAATTTGGACGAACTCCTCAAATATTAAGCATTATCTTATAACAAAAGGAAAATAATTTGTATAACAAGTGGTAAACCAGCTTGGGTAACATAGCAAGATCTCATCTCTACAAAAGTTTTAAAATCAGTCGTGGTAGCAAATGCCTGTCATTCCATATCCTCAGGAGGCTGAGGCAGGAGGATTGCTTGAACTCAGGAATTCCAGGCTGCAGTGAGCTATGGTTGCACCACTGCACACCAACCTGGATGACTGAGCAAGACCCTGTCACAAAAAGAAAACAGGTGATTTATGTGGCATCTGTTGTTCTGAAATTGTATAGTTTCAAAGCAGATTTTTTTAAGTGACTTTAATAAATTCACGGATGGTAAAGCTGTAAATTTAATTAAATCACTTCAGATGCTTCCGCAGCTATCATAACTATCATGGTCTTCCATGCCTGTATCTCTTGGTACCACCATTAAAACGGAGGACTGGACAGAATGCCCTTGGTGAACAAGTGTGCCATTTCTTACCTTACATTCCCATGTAACAGACTAAAGCAACCCCTCTCCCCGCTTTACCCCCTCCCTGCATTGTTGAATCCACTTGTTCCTTTTGTGTCATATCGCTAAATCTTTTATTGAGATAATTTGTGGGTAGACTTTTTTAACTCTTTTTCTGCTGATCTCCTATCTTCCAGTCACTTAAGTCTTGGTGCTCATGGTTTACTGGCAATTTTTTGTGTTTGTGTGCCAGAGCACACTTCTACCCAGAGTCCTTTAGTGAGGTGCTCATGGAATGGTCAAATGCCATCTTCTATTTGTTGTCTTTAGAATGTTCTGCTAGCTACACAGTTCATACCTGGGGGCTCTCCTGTTGCTCTACGACAGTCCCCCTATATTCTCAGGCATAGCCCTACCTTCCTCCTTCCTCTGTTTCCTACTTCTGAGTCTTATTCAAGGTGTCCTAAATCCTTGGGGCAACCTCATTTTTATTTACCATACCATTCTCTTTTGCCCCTTAAATTGAGGTTTTCAGAATTTGACTGAATATTACAAAATATCAATGCTTGGACTCCATATCCAGAGGTTCTGTTGATCTGAGGTGTCAAAAGCTCCACAGGCAATTCTAATGGGCAGCTAGCCTTGAGAACCATTACCTGCAATGGAAGCATGACTCACTCCTAAGACCTGGCTACTCAAAGTGTGGCCCATATAACAGCATCACCTGGAAGCTGGTTAGATACGCAGGCTCTGAACTCCACCCCAGAACTACTGAATTCGAATATGCACTTTAACAAGATTGCAGGTGATTCATATGTACATTAAAGTGTGAGAAGCTCTGCTTTGAGACCTTCACTGATTCTCTTCACTTGCTTTCCCACCTGTTGCTATAACCTCAACCTTTTATTTTACAAATCTGTGCTTGTGCTGGCTGTTGAAATTACTGACTTAGCTTTTAGATCTCTAAATGTATTTTATTTTATTTTGTGTATATTTTTTGTGATGGAGTCTTGCTCTGTGGCCCAGGCTGGAGTGCAGTGGCACGATCTTGGCTCACTGCAACCTTCCCCTCCTGCATTCAAGCAGTTCTCCTGTCTCAGACTCCCAAGTAGCTGGGATTACAGGCACCCACCATCACACCTGGGTAATTTTTGTATTTTTGGTAGAGACAAGATTTCACCATGTTGGCCAGGCTGGTCCCAAACTCCTGCTGTCAGCTGATCCACCTGCCTTGGCCTCCCAAAGTGCTGGGATTGTAGGCATGAGCCACCACACTTGGCCTAGCTTTTAGATTTTTTAATTCAGGGTTTAGAGTGTATGTCCTTTGGTACATATTTCAAATTCATGTTGCCAAGACTTATTAAATTCCCACTATGTGTAAAGTCCTGCATTCAGGCAGGTGGCAGGTGCTCATCATGCAACTCTTCTCTATGAGCACAAGGCTGTGGCCCTCCCTTGCCCTTCACTTGCCTGCCTCCCCAGTATGTGGCTTTGACTGTTTGTTTCCTTTCTGACCCTCAGCAGAGAGCTACTGCACATCGGAGGCTTCAGCAAGAACATTCACTTCTCCTTGGTTCTGACTTCCCGTCTGTCTCCCCCACAGGACCATGTAATATGTCTGTCTACCCCACAGAACCATGAACTTGGTATAAGCAGGGACCTGTCTGAATCACCCAGTGTCCCCAGCACCAGGCCAGATCCTGGCATGCATATTAAATGACTGACTTCATGAACTACCAGCACCTTCTAGGTGCCAGGTACTGCTCCAGATGCTGGGATCTGCAGTGAATAAGGTGTACAGAATCCCTGCCCCTGTGCAGCCCTCACTCTAGTAGAGCAGAACAGATGATGAATGAGAAAAAATGTGGGGTGTGAGATGCGGGAGAGTTGAATGGTGGAAATGGGCAGTGTGCAAAGAGGACACTTGGGAAAGGAGCTGAGGGTGGAGCTGTGGACATCGTGGAGAAAAGCCGCCCCTGACAGGAGTGCAGACACTCCAGCTACAGTAACAGCAGACAGTGGGGGAGGAGGCACAGAGGCAAGCAGCTGGGAGAGGTGGGGGTGGGACTCAGGGAAAGTTCTCTCTTGACTGCTTCTATTTTCAAATTGAAATAGGAAGCAAGGCAGCAGCTATAAGGAAGGCTGGAGAAGGTTTTGAGGTTTAAGGAGGAAGGAGAAGGCACGATACTATTGCCTGGGGACAGGGCAGCACTTCCGGGGCTGGGTGCCTGAGCTACACAGAAAGTCCCTCCATCTCTTCCTGTGCTGCCATGTCCTCAGCTATGAAATGGTGATTATTACAGAACAGATTCACAGTTTTATAAAAATTAAATGAGTTAGTATTCATAACATGCTTAGAATGTTATATACGTTAAGGTAACAAATAAAATAAAGAATTTTGGCAGATCTATGGACTCAGGAAATGAGTGGGTTTGTGGGACAGCCTCCACAGCCCACTGGAAGTTTGATCTTGATGATCACGCGAGACCAGAAGGCATGTGTGTTTCTCTCTGGCTGTGCTCAGGCACCCGGGGGCAGGAGCAGAGGGAGTGGGCGGCTAGGTTTCATTGGAGCTGGGTGTAACCCTGGGAGTACAATCAATAGTGGGACAAGGGAGTGGAGGGTGTTAGAGAGGGTGGAAGCCAGGTTGGACCATGTCGTCTCAGCTGAGAGAAGGGGAAGTTTGCAAGAAGGTGATGAGACACAAAAGTGAATGTTTGGAGTTACTGAAGTGTGTTGGAGTTGGGAAGCAGCTGGAAAAAGGAAAGTAGTGGTCAAAATGGGAGTTTCAAATGGGGAATATGGAGGAGCTACAGTTTCTGCAGTGACAAGGGCAAGAATACACTGGTGGGAGTGGTGACTGACGGAGGGTGGAGACAAGGTCTCTAGGGGTGAAGGGACCAAGAGCCAGAGTGTGAGGAGGGCTCTCTATGTGCATATTGGCATCGCCCAGCAGGAGAAAGTGCCCATGAACTGGGAGCTAAGTCTTCAGTGCATAAGGGTGTGGCCCTGGGTGTAATCTGAGTACAGGAGCTTCGATCCTTATTCCCTTCATGTGTCACTCTGTTCTTGGGCAATTGGTCTTTGTGCAAACATCACAGAGTGTGCACACACAGAACTCAGTAGTGTACCTGCCACACACCCAGGCTCTATGGCACAGCCTACTGTTCTCAGGCTGCACACCTGGGCGCACGCTCCTGCGGTGAACACTGCTGGCCACTGTAGTGCAATGATGAGTATTTGCACATCTAAACATATCATGAAAGGTACATTATAAATATAGTATGGCACTACATGAAAATACAGTATGGTACCTAGACGTAGTTCGCTTGTCTAGGACAGTTACCATGAATGGAACGTGCAGGACTGGAAGCTGCTCTGGGTGAGTCAGTGAGTGGTGAGTGAAGGCGAAGTCCTGGGGCACGACTGTGCACAACTGTAGATTTTATAAACACTGGACACTTAGGCTATGCTACATTTTTTTTTATATATTTTAGCTTTCATTTTCTATAGCATTACAAATCATTTTTAATAAATGTACTTTTTAAACTGTACCACAATGTTACAGTTTAAACTTGTTATGTCACTAGGCAGGGCCGTAGGTATCTTTCAGCTGCATTATAGTCTCATGAGAGTGCCATTGCACATTTGGTCTGGGTTGACCGAAACATCGTTTTATGGCACATAACTGTCCTTATGGGGGAGGGAAGGATGATGAGCTGGGAAAGGGAGGCAATGAGAAGCAAGGAGGACCTACCCCACTCAGGCCCAGGGAAGGGCCAGCAAGGCAGCAGTGTCCCCAGGGGATCAGGCCTCTTACTTAGAGCAAGGAAAAGGAAGAATTCCCTGAGGCTGCCGAAAACCAGGGAACTGCTGGTGCTGGAGCAGGATTTTGAGGACATGGGGAAGGGTTCCAGGAAGGGAGGGAGGGAGGAAGGAACTAGGGAGTGAGGAACAGCCCAACAGAACCAGGCTGCTACCAGGAAGCTCCTGGCCACTCAGAAGCAGTGGTCATGCCAAGTTGGGCCCACAAAGAGCGCCTGCTGCCTAGCATGAGAACCTGGCCTGCCCAGACCTGGCAGAGCCCAGCCATTGCTGGCACCTGCTCTAGCCTCTAAAATAGATCAGTCTTGCCCTGCCTTTGAGAGCCCACACTAAGGCAGGTAAGAACACAGACACCTGTGATAAGAGGCAGGCAAAGGCAAGTCACATAGAAGGGGCAGACTAGGTGCTGCGGGAGCCCAGTCAGATGGGCACTGAATCCAGGCAGGCTTTCTGGAGGAGGTGACTCAGGATTTGTGGTTCAGTTGTAATGGTGGCACATCCAGGAAGCAGCTTATGGTCCAGCTGTGCACATTGGGACTGGAGGCTGGTCTTTTTTTTGGCTGGAGTCTCGCTGTTTCCAGGCTGGAATGCAGTAATGCGATCTCAGCTCACTAGAGAAGACTGGTTTTTAGTGAGTCTTGAGGCCAAGGCAAGGGTCATGACCAGAGTCCAGCCTCAGTTATGCATTCACCCCTTCTCCCTGGCACACTTCGCCAGGCCCACCATCAACAGCCTCGACTCACTCCTCCCCTGCCCTCTATTCCTAGGAAGCCCCTCACCTGTCACTTCATGAAGAATATGGAAGCCAATGAGGTCTTCTTCAGGCACTCCTCTCCACCCATGCACCTCCTCCCTCCCTGCCAGCTTAAAAAAAAATTGATGTCCAGAGGGAACCTCCCAGTTTACCCTGCCTTTCTCTCAGCCTATTCCAGGAACTGTCCTCTGACATGTCTCTGTCTTGGTCTCCCTGTCATTCTTGTGCACACAAAGGTGCACTCCCTTTTCCTGTCGGCCACTGAGTCCACTCAGGTGTCTTCTGCTTCCCAAAATTTAAATTAAAAGAAAAAAAATCAACTTATACATTGTAGACACTTGCCTACAGCAGTGAATGAGATAAACAAAGGCCCTTTCCTCATGTAGCCCTCACACTAGTAGAGTAAAACAGGCAATAAATGAACTAGTGAAACATTCAGCATGTGAGTTGGTGATGAAAGCATGGTGCTCCATGCCTGTAATCCTAGTCTTTGGGAGGCCAAGATGGGAGGCTGGTTGAGGTCAGGACTTTGCTATCAGCTTGGGCAACATAGAGGGACCCTGTCTTAAAATAAAATAAAATAGACTTCCACCAAGATGGCTGAATAGAAACAGCTCCAGAACCCAGTTTCCAGTGAGAGTGACCTAGAAGGTGAGTGATCTTCGCACTTCCAACCAAGGTACCGGGTTCATCTCAATAGCACTGGTTGTACAGTGGGTGTAGCACAAGGAGGGCAAACTGAGGCAGTATTGAGGCAGTGTGGGACACTGCCTCACCCAGGAAATGCAATGGGACAGAGGATCCCCCCCCAAAGGAAGCCATCAGGGACATCTGGCCACTCCAGAGCTCTGGTTCTGATACTGCGCTTCCCCTGCAGTCTTTGCAGCCCACAGACCAGAAGATCCCCACATGCCAACAGGTGCCACAGGTTTCCAGGGCAAATCTGGGCAGCAGATTCAGCCAGCGCCATGAGTTCCCAGCACAAGTCTGAGCAGACGTTTTAACTGGCTACTGGAGCACCTGCGAGACAGCTGAGAGAAAGAGGGCTGAAGGCAGGGAGCCAGGTGACTTGGCTCCACAGGTCCCACCCCCACAGAGACCAGCAAACTGAACCCCACTGGCTTGGTAATTTTGCAGCCAGCACAGCAGTTTGAGCTTGATCCTGGACGGTCGAGCTCCATGGGAGAGGGGTGTCTGTCATTACCGAGGCAGTTTTAATCTTACCTGTGTAAAGAAAAGCACAAAGAAGTTTACACAGCAGCTGCAAGCAGCCGGTGGCAGCTCTACAATGCCTCTGCAGGCAGACTGTGACTAGAATTCCTCCTGCATGGACAGAGCATCTCTGAAAAAAGGCAGCAGCCTGTCAGGGACTTATAAATAAAGCCACACCTTCCCAAGAAAGAGCACCTGGGAAAAGGGGCAGTTGTGAGTTCCACTGCAGCAGATTTAAATACCCCTGCCCAATTGCTCCCAGAACAGCACTTGAGATCTGACAGGGAACAGACTGCCTCCTCAATGGATCCCTGACCCCTGTGTATATATCCAAAGAGTCACCCCATACAGAAGAGTTCTAGTTGTCATCTGGCGGGTACCCTTCTGGGACAAAGCTACCAGAGGAAAAAACAGGCAGCAATCCTTGCTGTTCTGCAGCCCCACTGTGGGAGATTCCCAGGAAATCAGGGTCTGGAGTGGACCTCCAGCAGTACTGCAGCAGAGGGGGCTGATTCTCAGAAGGAAAACTAAAAAACGAAACAGCCTCAACATGAATGAAAAGGACACCCACTCAGAGACCACATCCGAAAGTCACCAACTTCAAAGACCAAAGGTAGATAAAGGACTTCACAGCTGAAACACCAAAAGCAATGGCAACAAAAGCCAAACAGACAAATGGGATCTAATTAAACTCCAGAGCTTCTGTACAGCAAAGGAAACAATGATTTGAGTGAACCGGCAACCAACAGAATGGGAAAAAATTTTTGCAATCTACCCATCTGACAAAGGGCTAATATCCAGAATCTACAAAGAACTAAAACAGATTTACAAGGAAAAAAACCAACAAGCCCATTCAAAAGTGGGTGAAGGATATGAACAGACACTTTACAAAAGAAGACATCGATGAGGCCAACAAACACATGAAAAAGTGCTCATCATCCCTAGTCATTAGAGAAATGCAAACCAAAACCACATTGAGATACCATCTCAAATCAGTTAGAATGGCGATCATTTTAAAATCTGGAGACAACAGATGCTGGAGAGAATGTGGAGAAATAGGAACACTTTTACACTGTTGGGAGTGTAAATTAGTTCAACCATTGTGGAAGACAGTGTGGCGATTCCTCAAGGACCTAGAAATAGAAATACCATCTGACTTAGCAATTCCATTATTGGGTATATACCCAAAGAATTATAAATTGTTCTATAGACACATTCACACGTATATTCATTGTGGCACTGTTTACAATAGCAAAGACCTGGAACCAACCCCAATGTCCATCATCGATAGACTAAATAAAGAAAATGTGGCATATATACACCATGGACTACTACACAGCCATATAAAATGATGAGTTCATGTCCTTCATAGGGACACGGATGAATCTGGAAACCATCATTCTCAGCAAACTGACACAAGAACAGAAAACCAAACACCATATGTTATCACTCATAGGCAGTGTTGAACAATTAGAACACGTGGACACAGGGAGGGGAGCATCACACACTGTGGTCAGCGGGGGGGGGGGGGGGGGGCGGGAGGGGACGGACAGCTGGGTGGGAAAGTGGGGAGGGATAATGAGGCGAGAAATACCAGATATAGGTGATGGGGAGATGAAGGCAGCAAACCACCTTGCCATGTATGTATCTATGCAACAATCCTGCATGATCTGCACATGTACCCCAGAACCTAAATTACAATAAAAAAAAATGTTTATTGCTTTTCCTTTCAGAAACTCCTCCAAACTATCAAAGATAAACAAATAAGAACAAACAAACAGAAAAGCACAACAAACAAGGCCTGTTATTAGATACGATGTACATACTTTACACAGCACTTCCCGAAAAGAAAGAAATCAATAGTGGTTTATACAGGATTTGGCATGTTATCCACGCCCAGTGATGCATACTGCGTTATAGTCAGAAAATAGCACATTTAACAAAAAGTTGGGTTGGATTCGTGGGCAAAAAAAAAGTAGCATAGATGCGATTTGCATTCGGCTCTGGGCGGGTCCGCCCCCGCCGAGCCCCTCCGCCCCGCCCCATACCCTCCGCCCCGCCCCGCCCCACACCGCCCCATCCCCTCGGCCTCGCCCCGCCCCACCCCTCCGCCCCGCCCCATCCACTCCGCCCCGCCCCACCCCGCCCCATCCCCTCTGCCCTGCCCCGCATCCTGAGGCATGCGCGGTGCGTCCAGCCGGCGGGGCTGGCTGTTTGAGGACTGCCCTCGGAGCTCCCTGGCCCGTCTCTGAAGCCGTCAGTTCACTGCTTGAAACGAATTTACCGGTCACTGGGAATCTGAGAGTCCCTTTCCGCTGTCCTCCTGTCCCTCGGGCTGCTGCGAATCCTCCCGTCGGCCCCCAGGACCTTGGGCTGGCTAAGCGGCCCCGCCCCCGCCCCGCCCCCGCAGGGCCCGCTTAGCGCCCGGCATAATTTGAGAAAAATCACGACGGGAAAAGCCCAGCCCCTTGTCATGCAGACGGGAAGCTCGGGCGCACGTGTCAGGGCCCTTACGCCCCGCTTCGCTGGCACCAACACCTGGATCGGGGCCTCCTTGTCCTGTGGGGGCAAGAACACAGGCCCGAGCCCCGGCGACCCCGCAGGCCTCCCACCCTCCGTGCGCAGCCCGCACTTCTCCGCACCCCAGCACTGCGCCTGGCGGGACCACCTGGGTCATTTTTCCATTCTGATAACGTCCCAGTACTTCGTGGCTGCAAGCTCCTCAAGCTGGAGTACCCAAGCCCCAGGTCTGTGCAGGCACGAGGCAAAGCAGCAGAATATCCGTGCTACATCTTTCTGGGGCACCCATTTTACTACCAGGTTTGGAAGGAATGAAGTTAAGTAATTTCCAAGGTAAGTAATTAAAACTTTCCTATGAAAAGGCTGGAAACTCTTCTGCTGGTAGTAACTGTCAGTTATATCTGTGTCTGAAATGTCAGACTTTCTCTGAGAAAAAAAACTGAGAACCTGTTTCCCATTATTTTAAATAGGAAATATTACAGGGCCACGCAAGTTAATAGTAAAACCCCTTCCAATTTCCTCCCTCAGTGTGGTTTAAGTTGCACATAAATTAGGGTGTAAAGTGCCTAAAATGTTGCCATTTGGTCACTCGCATTTGAAATGGTTGTTAACATGCAGTTGCTTCCTGTGCAGTAGCAGTGGCTAAAATGTTGTCATTTTTGAAAACTCAAACACTATCTCTACAACTATCAGCCAAAAAGTTTGTTTGAGACAGGTTTTTGCTCTGTCGCCCAAACTGCACCATCACAGGGCCTGCAGCAACCCACCTGCTTCAGTCTCCCCAGTAGCTGAGACTACAGGTGTGTGCCACCATACCCGGTTAATTTTTTAATTTTTTGTAGAGACTCCATTTCTTCGCACTGCCCAGACTGGTCTCGAACTTCTAGGCTCAAGCAATTTTCCCACCTTGGCCTCCCAAAGTTCTGGAGTTACAGGTGTGAGCCACTGACCGCACCCGGCCTGAAAAATGTTTTGTGAGGTAAATAGCTGCTATGCAGTTTAGATATTAAAAACTAAGACATGGTCTCCCAGAAAAGTAATAATTTGGGATATATTCTGTGTCACATCCTGTATTATGAAATAGATGGCAAAAAAAATCCCATTGATTTTCAAGATTTTAAAGATGGAAGCTGTAACTTCAAGTAAATTTGGAGCTGAGGATTCTCATCCCCGGCTGTGACCCCAGAATTCTGTACTGATTTCTTGCTAGTATCCACACACAAGCATTCATTAATGCTATGTGTTAAACAAATAGACCTTTGACCCAGGTTTCTATTTGCCGTTCAGTTTCTCTGCTCCATGCAACTACCTCGCCTCATGTCCTCTCTTGAACCCACTCCTTTCTAGCTTTCCTCCAGGGCACTTTGCTGAAATGACTTTTACCTCAGTCATTTAGCTGCATTTGACACAGATGCTACAATTGACGAGTTCCTCCTTGAAACCCTTTCGTCTGGGTTTTAACAACCTTCCCTCTAGGATTCCCTTTCACCTTTATCTTCCTCCTCGTGCTCTTCCTCCACCAGATTTCTAGTGATCCTCTGAGAATGATCCCACACAGTCTCATAGCTTTAAATGCCACTCATCTGTAGAGGCCTCTTCCCTGAGGGGAGCACCAACAGGCATCCCTGACTCTTTTCCCTTCTCCCGCAATCCCCATGCAACCACACAGCCAGTCCTGTGGGTCTGCAGGCAGCCAGCATCCTGACTGACCATCTCCATTTCCACAGCCAGTTTCAGTTACCTTCCTCTCCCACTGGTCTGTTGCCAAAGATCTTCCAACCTCCTTGCATCCTGTCTTGCCTTCCTACAGTCCAGTATCCAGTCAGCATCCGGAGTGATCTCTTGAAAATGTGAAAACATGGTATATGTGTAGGGCTGAGGGCCCCACAGGGTTGTAGGGTGTCCCTTATGCTGTGCTGAGGTGCAGGATCTGAGAAATAAAGAGACAGGACACAGAAGTACAAGGAAAATGCAGCTGGGCTCAGGGGACCACACCACCTATGAGTCGAGTCAGGCGAGGCCCCGAATGTCCAGAAGCGTGTGTATTTATTGTGTATAGGTTAGGGGGCAGGGCAGTGAGTAAAGTCATCTTTAAGGATAGTGATAGGATCGTGAGCAATAAAACAAGGGGTCCACCCCCATTAGGTCACCTAGGCTAGGAGGTGGACAGTGCACAGCAAGGGGTCCATTCCCATTAGGTCATCGAGGCAAGGGCCGTGTGCAGTAAGGGGTCCACCCCATTAGGTCACCGAGGCGTGGAGGTGGGCTGTGCGCAGTGAAGAGGGTGCAGTGTGCAATACCTCTATCTATGGGCAAGCTACTTCTAAGAAGATTTATGGAGGATGCTTTAAGTCACACAGCAATGACAGAGCTGTCAGGGTTACTGCCACCCGCTGGCAGCTTCCAATGAGTTCTATAGGAGAATGCTTTTTGAGCCCACAGTAACAAGAGCTGATAAAGTTCACAGTCACCAAGGTGCGGTTATCTGGAGGGGTTTTGAGCCCTCGGATGCTCAAGGGATAGTTGGTCTGAGGGCAGCCCTCTGCAAGAACTGGAGCAAAGTCCTACAACTCCTTTATCAGGAGGAATGGCTCTTGCCCCAAGCCTGCCATACAGCAGGTATCTTTGTGACACTGAATGCTGTTGCCTGGGCCATGGATTCTTGTCCCAGTATAACTGTTTTCCCTGAAATCATGCTCTGCACTGTATCTGCTGCAGACATTCCTCTGACTATAAGCTGCTTATTCCTTAATTCATGCTCTGTACTGTGTCTACTCTAGGCATTCCTCCAATTATGAACTAAGATATAGTTATATGTAGGTATATATATATATATATATATATATATATATATGGAAATAATTGAGTGGTAAGAGATTCTTTGGGCACTCATCCTATGAACTGACTTGATTATATATTGAGGATTATATAAAGAGAAATAACTAAGTAGTAACATTATAAACTGAGATATTCTCCAAGCCCTAATTCTATAAACTAATATATGATTATATAAAGGATTATATAAAAGGAAATCACTGAGTAGTAACACTATAAACTGAGATATTCTTCAGGCCTTAATTGCGCCAGGATTCTGCTTAGCTCTCCTTCCTCAGTGCCTATATGGGGGGTTACCCACAATATGCATCCCCCCATCCCTGTGTAAACCCTGCTACTGTCTACTCACTGCAGCAGAATAAAAGATCAGACAACCTGGTGCCTGCCTCTTCAGCCTCATCTCCTTCCCTTGCTTGTTCTTGCTATGTGAGTCAGATTATCTAGAGCTGAAAACAGTCTTAACTGACAGACATTAGATCCCTATGCATGGAAGGAAAAGTCTGACAGAATGAGGGCCAGAAACATGTATTTAAAAAAAATAAAAAGCACAGGAAAACTGTAAACCTAACTAACCTGTATGTATATACTCAAAAGAACATGATAACAAAATGAACTTTTCAGAAACTGAGCCAACAGACTTGCAAAGAAATAAAAATATCTTTGGTCATATTCTGAAAACAAAAAGAATCCTTAGTGAATATAAAAGAACAAAAAGTATATGCATCCCATTTGTGGGTCATAATGCAATAAAACTAGAAAGAATTGAAAGAGGATTTAAAGGTGTTCAGCTTCCTGAACATGTTAAATTATCCTTTTAAACAAATTCATGCCTGAGTCAGGGTGCAAATTCAAAACACAAATTCCATGCCTATAAAAATATGTTCTTGCAAACAACAGTGTATCGGGATGTAAGGAGAGAGCTCACTGACTCAGAAGCTCTCATAGTGACCAGGTGTATTCATGGGAACCACAGCACTGCCCTGGAGTCATTTGACATCATCTTATTATAAGTAGGAACAGCCATGCTGAGAGATTCTCAGATGCCAGTAATAAGTCAGAGGATTCTTTCTGAACGTGACCTCCCAGTCCTCTTTGGCACAGGGTTCTAGGCAGTGACCACAAATCCATCAGTGAGAGCTTACAAGATCAACCTGCCCTCAGGCAGTGGAGTGGAAACTGACACTAGCAGGTACTGTGGAAAAAAATGAATGGCCTCTAAGAATATGTTGTCTGCCCCATGCAAAGACTGGATCCCAGAAGTCCTCCTTGTAAGGACTCAGAGCCAGACAGCTTCATTTTTGTCACCTGGGCTGCTCTCCCTCTGACAGCTGTGGAAATTGGTGAAGCACAGGAATGTGTTAGAAATGGCAATGTGTCATGCCAATGTGTGGAAGTGTACAAATTAAGTAATATTTTGAAAACAGAACACACAACAGTTTGCACAGTCCTGCCAAAGTTCTGTCATGTATGTTTCTAGACAAGTGTGAACATAATTTGGAAATGGCTGACATTTTTTATAAAGCTTACTCGGTTTGCTTAAATGTCAAAGCATACACTTAGAAATAAGTTACTATGTAAATTTTTTTTATTTTACTTTAGGTTCTGGGGTATATGTGCAGATCATGGAGGATTGTTGCATAGGTACATACATGGCAAGGTAGTTTGCTGTCTTCATCCCCCCATCACCTATATCTGGTATTTCTCCCCTCAATATCCCTCCCCACCCCCGTTGTCCCTCCCCTAGGCCCCCCCAATTGACCGCAGTGTGTCATGCTCCCCTTGCTGTGTCCACGTGTTCTAATTATTCAACACCTGCCTATGAGTGATAACATACGTTGTTTGGTTTTCTGTTCTTGTGTCAGTTTGCTGAGAATGATGGTTTCCAGATTCATCCATGTCCCTATGAAGAACACGAACTCATCATTTTTTATGACTGTGTAGTATTCCATGGTGTATATGTGCCACATTTTATTTATCCAGTCTATTTATGATGGATATTTAGGTTGGTTCCAGGTCTTTGCTATTGTAAACAGTGCTGCAATGAGCATAAGGTGTGCATGTGTCTTTATAACAGAATGATTTATAATCCTTTGTGTATATACCCAGTAAGGGGATTGCTGGGTCAAATGGAATTTCTATTTCTAGGTCCTTGAGGAATCGCCACACTGTCTTCCACAATGGTTGAACTAATTTACACTCCCACCAACAGTGTAAAAGTGTTTCTATTTCTCCACATCCTCTCCAGCATCCGTTGTCTCCAGATTTTTTAATGATCGCCATTCTAACTGGCGTGAGATGGTATCTCAGTGTGGTTTTGGTTTGCATTTCTCTAATGACCAGTGATGATGAGCACTTTTTCATGTTTGTTGGCCTCATCGATGTCTTCTTTTCTAAAGTGTCTGTTCATAATCTTAGCTATCTGGAAGCTTCAAATACCTAGAATAAGCATTTCCAAAAGGTCTCTGTAATTTGGATTTTACTATAGTTCGGAAACTCTTGCTGGGCATGGTGGCTCACGCTGGTAATCCCAACACTTTGGGAGGTTGAGGTGGGCAGATCACTTGAGCTAGGAGTTAGCAAGCAGCCTGGGCAACATGGCAAAACCCCATCTCTACAAAAAAATATTTTAAAAATAGCTGGGAATGGTGGCAATGCCTATAGTCTTAGCTACTCGGGAGGCTGAGGTGGGAGGACCCTTGAGGCTGGGAGGTCTGGGCTGCAGTGAGCCGTGATCACACCACTGTACTTCAGACTGGGCAACAGTGCCAGATCCTGTGCCCCTCCCTCAAAAGAAAGAAAACTATTAGTTCATAATGCAGTTGATGGAATAACATACATCCACAAAGAAAGGAGCAATCATGATAATGTGTATGTAATTACTCATTATTAAAATATTGTATATAGTATTATGTATATAATATTGAATACCTGTAATGAATGGGGAACTGCTTTAAGCACTTTATACTTATTATCCCACAAGAATTCTCTCTCGGGTAGGTCTTAGTATATTCAGTTCGAAGGCTAATTATTAAGCAATACATGGAATTGAACGAGAAGCTATTTAAAACAGAAGGCTCTCAGAAATGCAGTGTGGAATGAGTGATGCAAGTTATGGAGATACATGGCACATTTATAGAACGTGTAGAAACTTACAAAGCTAAACAGTATATTATTTAAAGAAACAATATATTTATTTCGAGATATTATTATGTAATGAAAGTCAGGGAAATAATGCTTTTTGTAAAGCTTCAGATGAATGATTCTCCTAGATGGGGAGGCAAAGGGCTACATTTCAGAAGGGCCAGCCTTGCAGACAGCTTCAAGTGTAGTGGTGCAGGTGATGGCTGTGGTGTATTTATTTCATTTTTCTTCTGGTGACTCTGTGTGTGTGTGTGTCTGTGTGTGTGTGTGTGTGTGTGTGTGTGTGTGTGATTAAGTATGCATAAAATAGTTCACAATAATGTTTTTGCGTTGGGGCATTTCTCTGTCTCCTAGGCTGGAATGCAGTGGCATGATCACGGCTCACTACAGCCTACACCTCTCAGGCTCAAGCGGTCCTCCCACCTCAGCCTCTCAAGTACCTCAGACTACAAGTGCACACCACCATGCTTGGCTAGTTTTTTTAAATCTTTTGTAGAGATGGGGTCTGGCTCTGTTGTTCAGGCTGGTCTTGAACTCCTGGTCTCAAGCAATCCTTTTGCCTCAGCCTCTCCAATTGCTGGTATTACAGGGTGAGCTGCTGTGCCCAGCCTACTTTTTTGATTTTTTAAACCGCTTTATTGAGGAAAAATTTACAGACCTTATGATCTGCTAGGGTTTAGTGTGATCACAGATACGTGCAACCAACACCATGGTTAATTTTAGAACATTTTTATCAGTCCTATACCCTTTAGCTATCACCCTGTAATCCCCTCACCCCTACCCCATCTGTAAGCAACCACAGATCTAGTTTCCATCTCAATAGATTTGTCTTTTCTGGGCATCTCATATAAATCAATCCGTAGGAGTGTCTTTTCATGTCTGGCTTCTTCCCATTTGTCTCATTCCAGAAGGTGACTGAATTTTTCCACAACTGGGAATACTAAGCTGTGAAGAGAATTGTTGGTTCACAAGTGAATGTGAATGAGGCAGAGTGGAAGGAGAGTTCTTTTACTGAGGGAAGGGGACAAGAACCAATGAAAGAAAGAGACCCAGCAGGAGGGGAGGGAGGAAGGAGGGTAGAGAGCTGCTTGAAATGAACAGAGATCTGGGCCGTGACAGCAGTATAGAAGGCGCAAGTGCAGCAGGGTGTAGGTCCTGAGTGGGTGGGAGGGGAAATGTGGAAAACAGCATGTCACAAACTCTGAGTTCCAGCTGCTAGCGATGGGGTCCCAGGGGCCCGGTTATCCCCTCACAGGCAGGGGCTGAAAAGTGGGGCTCTGCTCAGGTTCAGGAAGGAAGTGGGTACACAGGTCGAGTCGACGTGCGTGGGAGCCCACAGTGTGAGTTCTCCCTGCAGAACTTCAGGGAGAACCTGCATTTGGCCTCCAGGCTGGTTGGAAGTATTCTTTCATTCAGCAGCCTTCTCATTAAGTGCCTTCTGTGTGACAGACACTGCAGAGTGCAGAGATGCAATCTTACCTGTCCCAGCCTTCCAGGGAAGGCAGTGTTAGGAACTTCCAGGGACTTACCTGGAAGGCTGGGACAAGGTTATTTTCCCTCTCCCCACAGTTCATGGCACTGTGTTCTGCAGAGAATGGGCAAATTACAACTATCATGGATTAGTAATTGAGGAAATGAAGCTTATACCTCCATGTTTTTTACAAAATGCACTATCTGAGATGTATTAAATATTCACATTGATGTCTGTATTAGTCTATTTTGTGTTGCTGTAAAAGAACACCTGAGGCTGGGGAATTGACAGAGAAAAGAGCTTGATTTGTCTCATGATTCTGCAGGCTTCACCAGCCTGGTACCACCATCTGCTTCTGGTGGGACCCTAGGAAGCCTCCAGTCATGGAGGATGGGGAAGTGGAACAAGGAAGAAAGGAGGTGGGTGCCATGCCCTTTCAACCAACCAACTCTCATGTTTAAGAGAGCAAAATTCACTCATTACCACGGGGACAGCACCAAGCCATCCTGAAGTATCCAACCCCATGACCCAAACACCTCACTAGGACGGGCTTTCAACATTGGGAATCAAATTTCTTCCTTCCTTTCTTTCCTTCTTTCTTCCTCCCTTCCTTTCTCTCCTTCTTTCCTTCTTTCTTTTCTTTTCTCTTCCTTTCTCTCTCTCTCTCTTCCCCCCCTTTCCTTTTCCTTTCCTTCCTTTCTTCCCTTCTTTTTGCTCTGTCACCCAGAGTGGGGTGCAGTACCATAGTCATAGCCCACTCTAGAAACCATGGCTGAGCTGAGCCATTGCTTACTGTGGCATCCAACTCCTGGGGCTCCAGAGATCCTCCCACCTCAGCATCCTGAGTAGCTGGGATTACAGGCTCAAGCAACCATACCCAACTACTTTTTTAGTTTTTTGTAGAGACAGGGTCTCATTAGGAGATCAAATTTCAACATGAGATTTGGAGGGGACAGATATTCAAACCATATCAATGACAATAGGTTTTTTTCCTCATAAAAAGTGTCTATGTGTTAGGAACTTTAGATGTTTAAAAAGTGGGGGCGGGAGGAAGAAATATATAATAAGGGGCACATACTTTATAATCTGCTCACATTTTAAATTATTCTGATAACTAAGACATACATAGATTCATGGGTCTGGAATTTTTTCAGTGACACATTTGTTTATAATTAAAACATGGATTTTTTTCATTTATTTACTTAGAGGTAGGCAGGTGGGCTTGCATATATATTTATTTATTTATTTTCTTTTTTTAATTGCATTTTAGGTTTTGGGGTACATGTGAAGAACATGCAAGATTGTTGCATAGGTACACACGTGGCGGTATGATTTGCTGCCTTCCTCCCCATCACCTATATCTGGCATTTCTCCCCATGCTCTCTCTCCCCAACTCCCTAACCCCTGCTGTCCCTCCCCTATTTCCCCCCGACAGACCCAGTGTGTGGTGCTTCCTTCCCTGTGTCCATGTGTTCTCATTGTTCAACACCCACCTATGAGCAAGAATATACGGTGTTTGATTTTCTGTGTCAGTTTGCTGAGAATGATGTTCTCCAGGTTCATCCATGTCTCCACAAAGGACACGAACTCATTGTTTTTTATGGCTGCATAATATTCCATGGTGTATATGTGCCACATTTTCCCTGTCCAGTCTATCATCGTAAAATGTGGATTTTATCTCCTTGTTCCTTTTTAATTCAGCCCCAGGCCTGAGCCACCATCAACACATTCCTACACTAAATTTGGGGTAGGAAAAAAGGAGGCAGTTGCCTTGAGACAGCTGACCTTGGCCGCCATGCTGCTCTCAGAGTGTTATTCAGCTCGAAGCTTTGTTCCCTGCATGGCATTGCAGCCCCTCAGCCCTAAACTCAGCAAACACTGTCCCACTTCACTCCCAGTGACAAGCACAGGGGCACCATCACAGGCCAGTACCCAGTGTGAACTAAGTCTTGGGAACTTACTGGAATTGTTGGAAGATATGTCCCTTTTTAGTAATGTACACAGCTGTGAATATTAGGTACAATTTGACTCCAGACTCAATTCATCATGTGTTTTGGCTCAGGTGTGGCCTGCTTATGGTATTACTGATAATTAGAAATGAAAATGCCGGTGAGCCACAGAAAGAAAAATCCTGTGTTTTCTGAAAGCTTCAAACACTTTTGGCCTTGTTCCTTAATCATCTGGGAGGAAGAGAACCTATAAAAGCTGGAAAGGCAGTGGCCGGCAACCAGCCCTTGAGAGGCTCGCTGAGCTGTGAGGGTCTGGAGGAGGAAGAAACACTGCATTGCTCCTGCCGCCCCAGTGCAAAACGATGCTGAATTCCAGCATGATACTGAAATGAATGTATTTTATTTTAATGTTAAATCTTAAGTTTAAGGTAATATTGGGGTGAAAAGCTTTATTAAGTCCTTTGTTCACAAATGGAAACAGCCAAATGACAAATTATTTAAAATGTTCAGATTTCATAACCTTCCTGGCCCCTAGCATTTTGAGGAGGCAGCCTGGGCTTTGGAAGGGAGGCAGTCCTCCAAGATAGCCATGTCCAATAGAAACGGAATATGAGCTCTGCCTGTCTGTAGTTTTAAATTTTGTACTAGCCAGGTTAAGGAAGATAAAGAGAAACAGGTGAAATTGATTTGTAATAATATAATTTATTTCACCCAATGTATCCAAAATATCATTTTGATGTGTGATCAGTATAAAATTATTAATGAAACTTTTTACATTCCTTTGTCCTAAATCTTTAAAACCCACTCCATATTTTACACTTCTAGCACATCTCAGCTCAGAACAGCCACATTCCAGATGTTCTGAGGACTCTGACTTACCTGACCTCAGGGAGGTGAAGGGCCTGAACCCCACTTCTCTGCCAGGAGTGAGGGAGCTCCCCCTCCCTGCTCACATCTCTTCTCAGTCCCAAAGGAAGAGATGGTGCCCTGAGAAAGCAGGGCTGCCAGCAGGAGGTGTCCACAGGTAGGCCACTGCCACCCACTTGCTGCTTGGTGGGGCCATTCTCCCCTCCTGAGATCAGAGGACAGTGGGGTCCCAAGAGGTGGGACCTGTCCACAGCCTTGAGGGCTCCAGAGTTTAGATGTGGAGAGAATAGATTCAAGACAAACCCCTTACCTTGCCATCTGACCTTGGCCCTAGTGGTCAGGCTGTCATCTGTTTCCTCCTGTGTTGTGTGATCCTGTGTGAGTTTAAGCACATAATTGTCTACATGCATTTCTTTTTTCTTTTTGAGACGGAGTTTCGCTCTTGTTACCCAGGCTGGAGTGCAATGGCGCGATCTCGGCTCACCGCAACCTCCGCCTCCTGGGTTCAGGCAATTCTCCTGCCTCAGCCTTCTGAGTAGCTGGGATTACAGGCACGTGCCACCATGCCCAGCTAATTTTTTTGTATTTTTAGTAGAGACGGGGTTTCACCATGTTGATCAGGATGGTCTCAATCTCTTGACCTCGTGATCCACCTGCCTCGGCCTCCCAAAGTGCTGGGATTACAGTCTTGAGCCATCGCGCCCGGCCTCTACATGCATTTCTTTATCACTCAAGGGATCCAATTTCTAATAAGGGGAAAGGGAATTCAGTACCTAGATGGTCCCTTAGTTTGCCAACTAACTTGTAATCAACATGTTGTTAACGCTGGCATCCTGTCAGCACTGGGTGTGTTAGTTAGCTGTTACTGTATAATAAGCCATCCCAAAACTTATATAGCTTACGATTGAGCAGGTCAGCAATTTATGGCAGGTTCCTGCCGTAGATTAATTGCTTTACCTTTATAAGGTATAGCAATCTGTGTGTGTGTGTGCGTGCGTGTGTGTATGGGAGAGGGGGGTCAGCTGCTGGTGAACAGGCAGCTCTGCCCCTGGGGGTGAGTTGGCTGTGGACTGGGCAGCTTTGATTCTC
Source organism: Callithrix jacchus (assembly GCF_049354715.1). Taxonomy (NCBI): domain Eukaryota; kingdom Metazoa; phylum Chordata; class Mammalia; order Primates; family Cebidae; genus Callithrix; species Callithrix jacchus. Next base: position 64,423,135 of record NC_133506.1, read on the forward strand.
AACCCCAAAGTGTTTCATCCTCTGTCAGGCTAACCTGCGCTTGTTGTCATGGAGACAGCAAGGTTCTGAAAGAAAAGCAAGAAGCATTCAAGACGTTTTGAGACTGGCCCCAAAACTGCCAGCTGGATCCAAGTCTTGGGAAATAGATTCTACCTCTGGATGGGAGCAGCTGTAAAAGTGCATTGCAAAGGGCGCAGATAGAGGGAAGGGTGAAGAATTGCTGTTGTTTTTGAAATTAGCATCTTTATGCCTTTTCTTGCTGACAAGGTTTATGTAACTGTCCAAGTCAAGGAACTTGTCCAAAGCCCCACAGCTACTAAGCAGGCTGTGCTGGGACTCAGGATCTGTGCCCTGCCTGACTCCAGAACACATGCACTTCCATGGGCCACACTACCACCCAGCTTCCCTGCACCTTCAAGATTCTGGAGGGTCTCTTCTGCAATAGAGGCAGGATTCTTGCAAGATCCTCATCCTTGCAGTATTCTTCTCAAAATAATCCTCTCCAGTAAATGATTATGAGATTATGAAGCATCTTGGAAGAACTTGGAATAATTTGGGGAACAGCACCTTAAGAAATCGGGGTGCTAGCAATATATTTTTCATTTCTAATCATAGAAGAAATTTGAAAACACATATAAAGCACGCCACATGTGTGGAAATTCTTTTCATCCCATTTTGGTATTTGTAGGCTATTACTGGTCTTCAACACAGACTAAATCAAAATGCTGTGCCCAAAACAGCCTCTAACTCTGAAAGCAAGTGATGTAAAGATAGATCTGCTGAGAAGTCATTTTCTCCTGCTGCAATTTAGCCAAGCAGCTGAGTACATCTTGAAGCCGTCCTTTGATTTTAACAGGGCAGAGTGTTTTCTAAGACTGCCTGTCACCCCTCCCCGCAAAGCTGAGATGCTGCAATGGGGCAAATCCCCACAGCACACAAGGAAATCAGGCACAGTTAATGTATCCTTTAGCACAGCTAAGGTTCTCACCCCTGACACACCTTAAAATCACCTGCGTGGCAGGGGACTTTTAAAATTCCCAAAACCCAAGTTGCAACAGACCAGTGAAATCAGAATACCTGGGGTAGGATCCAGACATCCTTGCCGTTTAAAGCTCTCCAACTGGTTACAACGTGTGGCCAGCATTGAGAACCACTGCTTTAAGCCAACATCTTTTGATGAACTAGTAGCAAATGGTTTCTCGAATGTGAAGCCTTTGCTGCCTTTCGTCTTACCTGCATTATTTTCTTCCTATCTTTTGCAGGATTTGACCTCTGCTACTCATTTTGTTTCTCATTCAACTCAATTTCACAAGTACTGAGTGCATGTGATGTGCAGAGCACCACACTTGGCATTGTGGCCTTAGTTGGGGAAGGACTTTGTTGGGAAAAAAGAAATCTCATCAAAAATAAGAGTCTTGCTACTTACCAAATTGAGGCAGAATGGGAAGACCTAGGAGGTCTCACCCAAGGGTTAGGACATTAAGGCATCAGAATATTTCAGCTCATCCGATGATGCTATGAGTGGAAGTGTACCACTTTGAAACAAAACAAAACACTGCTATTACTCTGAGATACTAAGTTATGTGTGCAAATATGTGGTATTTAAATATTTTGTTGATATGTAACATGCATACAGAAATACATGCCTAAAGCATTCACTTAAGCTCAACATATGACAAAGTTAATACATGTGGGTAACAGAGAAATAGAAGTAGCTTCACTCACATGGCCCACAAGCGCTGTCTCCCTCCCTCCCTCCCAAAGGTACCATCGTCTTAACAGCTGACATTGTAGATCAGTTTTGTCTTTTCATACAAGCGTTGTCTTACAGAAAAAATTTAAATATATAAAAAATAAACAAAATTGTGTACTAGACCCGTGACCCAGCTTCCACAGCTAGTAATCACGTGCCATTTTTGTTTCTTTTGTACCTCAGCCGTTTCCCTACCCTTCACTTTATTATTTGGAGTTCTTTTTCGGGGAGGTAAGATATACATGCACTGAAAGGCACAAATCTTAATTGTACAGCTTGGAAAAATAAACACACCCACATAACCTTCATCCCTTTCCAGAGTAGAATATTTCCATCCCCAGAAAACTCCCTCATGATCATTCCTAGACAATTTTTAACTTCCCCAGAGGAAAGTACGGTTGTGGGGGGTTTTTTAACCATAAATTCATTTTGCTTGAAATCATACAATATGCATTTTTATGTCCAGCTGTCTCAGCGTAATGTTTGTGAGACACTTCTGTAGTGTGTATTTTAGTCGTTTGTTCCTTTGCATTGCTGAAGAGTATTCTGTTGAGTGAGTCCACTGTGGTTTTTTCATATATATCCCTGTTGGTGAATATTTGGGTTATTTCCTATTTTGGGCTATCATAATGGTAAAGATCTATGAACTTTCTTTTACAAATACTTTTTTGTATTGTTGTATTCCTTTATTAGCATTGAAATGGCACAATTTTTCATTTTTTTAGCAGTTGCTCCAAGGATTACAGTGTATCAAAATCTAGAGTTACTATTGTACTGTTACAGTGAGTGTGAAACATAAAAACTTACTACAGAATAGCACCATTTATCTCCTGTCATTTGAGCTGTTGTTGCCATAAATTTTATATCTACAGGTGTCACAAACCCCACACTGCAGTGTCATATTTGCTTTAGTCATAGATCTTTAGAAGAAATTAAGAGAAAAAAAGAAAGAACTATTAATAAATATTTGGAGGGAGTTTCTTTTTGCTATTAAGTTCTGGTGTTCATGTGCAGATCTTACAGGATTGTTGCGTAGGTACACACATGCCATGGTGTTTGCTGCCTCCATCTCCCTGTCACCTACATCAGGCATTTCTCCCAGTGTATCCCCAACCCTTGCTGTCACTCCCTTAGCCCCCCACACCCCAACAGACCCCAGTGTGTGACGCTCCCCTCCCTGTGTCCATGTGTTCTCATTTTTCAGCACCTACCTATGAGTGAGAACATGTGGTGTTTGCTTTTCTGTTCTTGTGTCAGTTTGCTGAGAATGATGGTTTCCAGATTCATCCATGTCCCTGCAAAGGACATAAACTCATCCTTTTTATGGCTGCATAGTATTCCATGGTGTATATGTGCCACATTTTCTTTTTCCAGAATATCATTGATGGGCATTTGGGTTGGTTCCAGGTCTTTGCTATTGTAAACAGTGCTGTAATGAACATATGTGTGCATGTGTCTTCATAATAGAATGATGTATAATCCTTTGGGAATATACCCAGTAATCAAATGGAATTTCTACTTTTAGATCCTTGAGGAATCACCACACTGTCTTCCACAATGGTTGAACTAATTTACACTCTGGAAGGAGATATTCTGAGACCACAGAAACATACTGTTTCTTCTTTAAGTTTCATCCACAATTTTTGCATTCATTGATGACTCTTTCCTTCACTAATGATTATTGTGGTGTTCTAGTAGTAGTTTTCTGTTTGTGCTATCCTTCGACATTTATTATTTGGAATTCTTCTGTAAGAAAAATTTGTCCTTCCTTCCTGATTTATTTAATCTTTTCTATATTAGTATGGACTGTGGATATTTCTTTTATGTTCTGGGTTATAATCCAGTGCTGCCCTAATTATTTGCCACTCACATTGTTCCACCTTAAGTCATCCAGCGCTCTTCCAGGTTGGCTTCTTTTAACATGTCCCCACCCTTTTGTATTTTTTTTTTTAAGATGGAGTTTCACTCTTGTTACCCAGAATGGAGTGCAATGGCGCGATCTCGGCTCACCGCAACCTCCACCTCCTGGGTTCAGGCAATTCTCCTGCCTCAGCCTCCTGAGTAGCTGGGATTACAGGCACATGCCACCATGCCCAGCTAATTTTTTGTATTTTTAGTAGAGATGGGCTTTCACCATGTTGACCAGGATGGTCTCGATCTCTTGACCTAATGATCCACCTGCCTCGGCCTCCCAACGTGCTAGGATTACAGGCTTGAGCCACTGTGCCCAGCCCTCTTATTTTTTAAAAGCACTTTCTTATTTTCTGGCACTGCAAGATGCTCCAGTCTCATCTTGTGTTTTTCATGGCAGGCCTAGAAGAGGTCATTTCTCCAAGAAGCCCTGGTTTCTTTTATAGGTGAATGGTATTCAGAAACCAAGATCTGGGTATGGGGTGTGCTCACTGATACTGGGATATCACTGCTTCTAGCCCCTCTCAGCAGCCATAGGTTGGTAACACGTGAATGTTTACAAACATGTAAACATGAATACAAACTAATGGATCTACCTATCTATATCTATTTATCTGTCTATCTAAACAGATACGTTAAAATAGACATGGGTTCATACTGACATTCCTGACTCCAGTCCAGCACCACAGGGTTTATTCTAGCTTTCTCCCTTTGTTTTTTTGTTTGTAACTCTTTCACATACAGAGAGAAACTGGAAACTTTATTTATTTTTCTAATTCTCTACAATATATTTGCTAACATGGAAAGTCATTTCAAAATTTCTAACCCATGCCCTGAAACAAATTTGTCAACCAAAAAACTGTACAGTTCTTGAGTCTTACAGTATGCAGTCAAAACACTATTTTACAAAGTCACTTGGGTGACTGCCTTTTTCCCCCACACTTTTCAATATGGGTTAGCCATAATTTGTAATGCAGTAAGATTCATTTGCCATTGACTGCATTCCATCTGACCCCCTTACCATCTTTGTTGATTTTTAAATTTACATAGAATAAAACTCACTATTTGTAGCATACAGTTTTATGAGTTTTGACAACTGTATAGAGTTATACATTCACCTTCACAGTAACAGAACTGTCTCATCACCCCTAAAATTCTCTATTGTTGCATCCTCTTTGTAGTGAACCCCTTCTGCAACCCCATTCTTTGGCAATCACTAATCCCTATCAATCCCTATAGTACTGTCTTTTCTAAAATATCATGTAAATAGGATTATAGAATATATACAACACAGATAAATCAATGGGGTTGTTTGTTGTTGTTGAGTTGTCAAAAATCACTTGGCAATATATACGAGAGTATATTTTGGGGCTCTCTACTCTATTCTATTGGTCTATATGTTTGTCTTTATGCCAGCACTACATTGTTTTGATTACTGTAGCTTTGTACTAAGCTTTGAAATAAGGAAGTATGAGTTCCAAAATTGTTCTTTTTCAAGATTATTTGGACTATTCTGGATGCTTGAAATTTCTTATGAATTTTAGGATGAATTTTTCTATTTTGCCCAGGACATCATTGAGATTTTTACATTCTTGGTTTAGTTAATTCCTAAATATTTTATTCTTTTTGATGCTATTGTAAATTGAATTGTTTTCCTCATTTCCTTTTCATATTATTCATTATTAGTATATAGAAACACAGCTGATTTTGTGCACTGATTTTGTATCCTACCGTGCTGCTGAATTTGTTTATTCTGATAGTTTTGTTGGGGGTGGGAGGATCTTTAGGGTTTTTATTATATTGAGGTAGCTTTCATCACCTCTGCATTTGCTGAGTATTTTATCATGGAAGGGTATTTAAATTTGTCAGATGCCTTTTCTACATCAGTTGAGATAATCATGTGATTTACCACTCCATTCTGTTAATGTGGTGATGTTTGAATGTTCAATCATCCTTGCAGTCCAGGAATAAATCCCACTTGGTCATAGTGTATAATTATTTTAATTTGCTACTGAATTTAGTTTGTTGGTATTTTGTTGAGGATTTTGCACTGATATGCATCAGGGAAGTGATATGGGTCTCTAGCTTTCTTCTCTACTGCTTTTTTTTTCTGGCTTTGGTATCAGGGTAATGCTAACCTCATAGAATGAGTTTAGAAATGTTCTCTCATTTTCAATTTTTTGGGTATGGGGTGTGCTCACTGATACTGGGATATCACTTATTCTAGCCCCTCTCAGCAGACATAGGTTGGTCTAAGAGTTGAATTTGTGTTATTTACATGTTTGGTAAGATTCACCAGTGAAGCCATCTGATTTACGCCCTTTCTTTGTCAGGAAGATTTTGATAATTGATTCAATCTTCTTACTAGTTATGGGGTTTACTCTGATTTTCTGTTTTTTCATGATTCAGTCCTAGTAGGTTTGTATACATAAGAATTTGTCTATTTTATCTAGGCTGTCCTATTTGTTGGCAAACAGTTGTTTATAGTATACCTCTTAGAATTCCTTATTTCTGTAGAATTGGTAACAATGTCCCACTTTTATTTTTGGCTTTGAGTCTCTTTTTCTTAGTCAATCTAGCTAAAGTTTTGTCAGTTTTGTTCATCTTTTCAAAAATCAATCTTGGTTTTGTTTATTTACTGATAAGAAGGGATTTATTTCTGTCATATACTGTATGTTGTTTATATGCCTTATAGCTCTTTTGTTCTTCATTTCCTACATACTGTCTTTTGTATTTAATTGATTTTTGCTAATAAAATGTTTCAGTTTCCTCGTTTTCTTTTCTATATGTTTGCATGTGTGTGTGTGTGTGTTTACCACCACGATTACATTTTACATTTAACTTGCTAGTTTATTCATTTTAATTATTCAATTGTATAAACATACTGTAATTTATGTATCCATTCTATTCTTGATGGTTCTTTGGATTTTTTTAAATTATTGGACATTTTTTAGAGCAGTTTTAGCTTCTACAGAGCAAAAGAAACTATCATTAGAGTAAACAGGCAGCCAACAGAATGGGAAAAAAATTTTTGCAACCTACCCATCTGACAAAGGGCTAATAACCAGAACCTACTAACACAAATTTACAAGAGAAAAACAACCCCATCAAAAAGTGGACAAAGGATATGAACAGACACTTTTCAAAAGAAGATATTTATGCAACCAACAAACATATGAAAAAAAGCTCATCATCACTGGTCATTAGAGAAATGCAAATCAAAACTACATTGAGATACCACCTCACACCAGTTAGAATGGCGATCATTAAAAAATCAGGAGACAACAGATACTGGAGAGGATGTGGAGGAATAGGAACACTTTTACACTGTTGGTGGGAGTGTAAATTATTTAAACCATTGTGGAAGACAGTGTGGCAATTCCTCAAGGATCTAGAACTAGAAATACCATTTGACCCAGCAAACACATTATTGGGTGTCTATCCAAAGGATTATAAAACATTCTATTATAAAGACACTTGCACATGAATGTTCATGGCAGCACTGTTTACGATAGCAAAGACTTGGAACCAACCCAAATGCCCATCAATGATAGACTGGATAAAGAAAATGTGGCACATATACACCATGAAATACTATGCAGCCATAAAAAAGGATGAGTTCATGTCCTTTGCAGGGACATGGATGAAGCTGGAAACCATCATTCTCAGCAAACTGACACAAGAACAGAAAACCAAACACCGCATGCTCTCACTTATAAGTGGATATTGAATAATGAGAGCATATGGACACAGGAAGGGGAGCATCAGAAACTGGGGCCTGTTGGGGGATGGGGAGCTAGGGGAGGGGCAGCAGGAGGTGGGGGTATTGCGGGGGATAGCATTAGGAGAAATACCTATATAGATGACAAGGGGATGGATGCAGCAAACACCAAGGCACACGTATACCTATGTAACAAACCTGCATGTTCTGCACATGTACCCCAGAACTTAAAGTGTAATTTAAAATAATAATAAAAGAAAGAAGACAGGGCCCAGTGCTTATCAGCCACAGCATAGACTCAGCACTTGGGAGAGCTGAAGGGTTTATCACACTAAGTCGTGATGTTGAGTTCTAGGTGTCAACTCGAGTGGGTTAAGGGATTCCCAGATCACTGGCAAACCATTATTTCTGGGTGTGTCTACGGAGGTATTTCCAGAAGAGATCAGCATTTGAATTAGGCTGGGTGAAGAAGATTGCCTCACCAGGTAGGCAGGCATTGTCCAGGCTGATGAGGGACCCAGTAGAGCAAGAAGAGGGAAGAAAGTCGGATCCCCTCTCTCCTCCTGCCCTAGGACATCAGAGCTCCAGGTTCTCAGGCCTGCAGCCTCCTGAAATTACACCAGCATCCCCCTGCCTCTCAGGCCTTGGGACTCAGACTGAACTACATCACCACATTTCCTTCTCCAGCTTGCAGATGGAGGACTGTGAGGCTTCTCCATGGTCACATGAGCCACCTCCTCTGAAACCCCCTCTCATATATCTATGTAGATCCTTTTGGTTCTGTTTTTCTGGAGAACTGGCTCATACACCAGCACAGGCAAGAGGGAGTAGATTAGGTTGAAAGTCGGTCAACTGAACAGTTTCTCTCATTCTCCATTTTTGGGTCTTCCCATGATTAACACATCAGCAGCCACCTCCCTCCAACTGACCCCAGCCGTGCTTATCTCTTGGGAGATGTTCAAGGAGACTCACACCTCTTAGACCAGTGAGGGGGCGTTTGTGTTGCCTGAGGGCTGGCACAGCATTCCCCAGGTGTGCTGGGGCCTTGTTCCTCAAGATGCTCAGTGGGAACCTGCCCAAGCCTTCTGGAAAACTGCAGACTTTCCTCTTCTAAGGTTCACAAGGGACATTTGCATTTTCTGGACCAGTTTGATCTTGGGACCTATTAATCAAGTGTCATTTATTAATATCTCAGGCATCTTGAGTTCTACAGAACATCTTCAGGAAAGCATTTTGTGTGTCCGAGATCTTCTTCATGAGAGTCAGTATTCCAGGCAACCCAGTGGAGTGGGTGAGGCGTGCTTTCTGCCTCGATGGTCCCCAGCAGCCCAAGTGCATTTCCCCTGCCCTGCCTTGCCTTTCCAAATGAGTTGTGCTGTGCTCGTGACCTACACAGGCAAGATCTTGCCTGAAACGTGCCTGCTGCCACTGTGCCCTCGGGGCCGGGCCTCAGAAGGCCTGCCTTGCCCTCTTCCTTCCTACCCTAGCTAACTTGGACCCTCTACCCAGTCAGTCTTCTGTTCCTTTAGGAAGCCCCTGCTCCCCCTGACTTCCCACTAACCCAGTCTGCCTCCTCCCCAGGCTGGAATAAGTGCCCTCCTTTATACTTACCTCCACCATTCAGCAAATAGACATAGAGAGGCACGTCTCTATCACTGGCCTGGGAATGACTCTCCCACACTGTGTTGGCCCCTTGAGGACAAGCACTATATTGTACTCATCTTTCTGGTTCTGGCACCACACAAGCACATTAGATAAATTGATTTGTATATTAACAGAAAAGGATTGGGCTAGGGAAAGGACTCTTTAGTGAGTGTTAAATACACTAGAAAATGGGGGCCAGCTAAAACAGAATGAGAGCAAGCCTACAGCAGTTTGGCACTCAGCAGCCCCCTGCCTTCCAGCACCTCATGCAGCTCCCCAAGCCCCGCATTCTCCCCCGTCTGTGAAACGGACATGTGTAACTAAAAGGAATTGGAATGGTCTAGAGAGTCTTTGGCCTACAGTAAATGCTATTGTTATCTGTTGGCGTTAATATTTTTATGCAGCCTGCTCTAGGAAGTGACAATCCTGTGTTCTCTAAGATGAACCTAATGAGAACCACTCAGGTTAGTAGTCACAACCCATCATTAGCAGAAGCTCAGAAACTAAGGGGTTAAATGCCTGGCCATTAAGTTTTCTTATCATCTTTATTTCTACAGAATCGTCTCCCCTGCTCCGCAAACATGAAAGAAAAGATGAGAGAAGCACCCCAGAAGAGGAAGGGAGAAATGCCCCAGAAAAAAAAATCATCCAGTCTCCGAAGCTTCGCCCAGGTGGGCACATGACAGCCAGTCTCTCCTCTGGCTGCCTGGCAGGCTGCAGGCTGTCACTGAACCTTCGGCCCAGCATGCTTTTGAGTGCACAGAAATGCTGCACGCCCTCTTCTTTGAAAACCTGTTGAGCAAATGCCTGCAGTTTATGTACCTTCAACCTCCACTGCCAAAGCCTTCCGAGACCAAGCGTGCTGCGCACACGGCAGCTCTTTGTGTCCTGCTCCTGAGAATCGCCTGCATCATCTTGTTGAGCTCCATTGAACTCCACGGTCTGCGTGCTCTGTGGAACTCAAGGTCTTCATTTCTCATGGAATTCAGGATCATTTTACGCCATGGAACTCAAGGCCTTCATTTTCTGTGGAACTCAGTCTTCTTGCTCTGTGGAACTCGGGGTCCTTTTTCTCCATGGAACTTAGGGTCTTCTTGCTCCATGGAACTCAGGGTCTGCATGCTCCCTGGAAAGCACTGGGACACACTTGACCCCCCATACCCACACATACATCCTTCGTTTTATTCCTGCCCCTCACCTGTCCATCCTATGAGGTTTCTCCACTTCCACTCTGCTTTGAGCCCATGCCAGGTCTTTTGGGCTGGCCCGAAACATGAGAGTTAGTCGGAGGGAGAGGCTGAGGTCACTCCTTAAGGCAAATTCTGCTGGTGTCGCACCTGATAGAGCTGCCTGGGGAGGACGTTTCCTTGGAGTTCATGCCTGGGTGGCCACTGGCTTCTTATGGTGCCAGCACTGCTGCTGGTGCCATCAGGGAGCCACAGGGCCACATGGAGACTGTGCTGGAATTGGTGGGTCTCATCTCTAGGTCAGGCGGGACTGGCAGGCACATTGACTGTCCTCATGGCCTCTCCCCTGACCCTGGTCCTCCCCAGGATGCTGATTTTCTGCACTGCTGCTCTTCCAGGAGGAATTAAAAGGTGGGGATGGCTAAACCCTCTGCTGTAGATTAGCAGAGACCTTAGGCCATGTCTTGCAAAATGGGGAAGGACTGCAGATGGTGGTGGGATCGGCCGAAGGCTGGGGCTTCACGGTGATGTTGAAGCCCTCCGCCCTTGGCATGTTTGTAGAGCAGGTTCAGTTAGGTGGCCCGTCACCAACTCCTGGATCTGGTCTCACTCGCAAGGCATGGACACCATGAGCTCAGTTTGCCAGGACTCTTGGAGTTAGGGAGAGCTCAGCGACAGGGTGGCTCTGATTCCTTCTCATGCTGAGACTCTGCTGGTGCTCCTCCAGGGAGCCCTGGGGTTTTTTCTTAGATGCCTCTCTCACTGGAGTTGAGAATTGGAAGTGTTTTCAGTGGGTTTGCACCCTCCACATATGTAAAAGGTGTTAGGTTTTCTTCCTTTCAGTATCCATTGCTGCAGCTTCCTGAAGTTGTATCCATTAAAAGGCAGGGACCCAGTGCCCAGGCTACAGAGGGTGACTTCAGGCTCCACACCACCACTGTGGGCCAGAGTGCCAGTGGCCTTAGAATTCCCAGATAGCACAAGGAGGCTGCCCCAGAGGGTGTTCAGCTTGTTGCCAACAATTACTGAATGCAGATTCTGCAAGCTTGATGTTCAGGTCAGCAGCCAAAAACAGGTGTTCTGTTTTTAGGTCCCTGTGGACAAGGCCCTTCTGGTCCTCCCCAGGCTACTGATGTCTTGTGTTGCTTCTCTTATGGTAGAAGCTAAAGAGGGAATGGCTGGAGCTCAGCTGACTCCGGTTAGAGCCTGGGCTCTGTATTGCAGACGTGACCCAGCAGAATTCCTCATGGGCCCCTTATGTCATGGGTACAGCTGCTGGAGCCAGGGTTGTCGCAAGCAGTAAAGGTATTTACCAAGACAGTTGTGAGTAAAGAAAGGCAAATGTATTACAGAAAGTATGAAAATACATTGCGAGAATGCCACAAGCAGCACAGCACAGAAGGGGCTGTCTGCAAAGATGCGAGGCTGGAGGGAAGTTTTCTAAGGTTGCGCTTCTCGGGCCTATGTGCAGGTCAGCTTGTGTATATGCTAAGAACATGTTGGAATAATTTTAACTGCCAGATCTTTGCTATCCTGGTGCCCGAGGGAAACCCTCTCCTGCTGTCAGCTGTCTTGTAACCCTCATGCCTTTCATTTCTGGAGTTGCGATATAGCGGCTGTGATTTTTCACACAAAAGGGTTGCAGACTGGGTTAGGTCCCTGTTTCACTAGCCTGGCTCTTTCCCACTTCCTGTTAATTTACTAATCTATTAGAGCCCCACACATTTCTCTTTCATATGGCCATGATCCAGAAGGCAACGCATCACCTCTCCTCAGCTACAGTGCTCCGTGCCCAGGCAGTATATCCTGGGTCTGGAGCACCTCAGTTTCACTGTCAGGGCCTTCACCATACAGACTTGGCAGCATAGTCTAGAGGCTGGAGGGACTCTGTGACTCTTGCTAATGGCAGCCGCAGCCACCGTTTCCCCAAGCAGGATGTGCTGGAAGAACTGCATCTTGGCTTAACAGAATTTTATTACTGGTAGCTCAAAAAAGGAGGGAACAGAGCTTCTCTAGATGATTTCAGGGAACAAGCTACTATTGGAATGTTAATTTAAGACTTTTATCAATTAAAAATGTAAGAACCAAGAATATTCAGTTAGGAAGAATGAATATATTGAATAAATACTGTTAAACTTTATGCTACTTTTCAACAAATATTTTCTGATCATCTCTGTGAGTCAGGCACTGTGGTAGATATCGTAACATAGAAACATAGCGTCCATCAAATACGGTGTGGGTACTGTATTTCAAATTTAAAAATACAATAAAGGTGCTGTATAAGAAACATGTCAGTGTCCTGGAGGCAGGGTCCAGAGACATCTCCTGTGGATAACAGGCTGAGTTTTAAGGGATGAGCCTGGGTGATGAGATGGATGGGAGAGAGCACCTAGGAAAAGTGTCTTCAGGCAACCATGGTTCAGTGCCCTGCAGCCCTTGTGGCAGGAGAGTGAGGAGCACGGTCCTTCTGGTGATTTCTGTGGTTATGTTCTGTAAACTCGCCTCGAGTCCTGAAGTATTGATTCTGGAGAATCACAGGGTAAGGTTCCCAGAAGCCTCTGGTCATAATGTTTTCAAGAGCCAAGGCACCATTCATGTACCATGGGTTCATTTTCCAACATCCTTGTAAAAAAGCCAGTTCTCTCAGTGTTGAAAACTGCCCTTCCACATACCCTTTTCCTGTAGAGCACTTTCTGATCTACAGAGCTGCCGCTCTTGAAAAGCTCCCATTTTCCATGCCATGGCGCCTCTCAAAAGGTGCCAGCCAGGCAGCACTAGCCGAGGAGTGGTTTTGGCTCTCCTCACAGCAGTGCTGCTCACAGTGCTTTCATTGGTCGTCATCTCATGAAGTCTCAAATGTGGCCGCTTCTCCACCTTTTCCACGGTTTCATCACACGCTGTGGGTGTTGGTTTTGCACTTTCCCGAGCAGCCTTGTGTACAGGTTGGTGAAGCTCCTCTTCCTCTTTCTGGATGCCCTGTAGTGTTTATCATTAGCATTGAACTCACAGCTGGCCACACGAGAACCTACACCGAACCAAGCTTGGCTAACAAGTGTTTTCTCTGTAAGGCACACCACAGCCTTCTTGCTTATAAGGACACTAGACAACGCTTCAGTGTTATGTCTGGAGGCCGTTTCAAGCTGTGAAATCAACAACAAGCTCAAAAATGCAAAAGAAGTGTCACTATATAGACCATGAGAAGACTAGTTTGCAGGTTGAGAGTGGGAAAAAGGAGGCAGTGTGGGGCCCTGCATGGCTCAGATTGTTGCCCTGCTCTGCACATGTTTTCCTTTGACTGTGAAAGCAACACGAGTACTGCTTGGGGGACTAAAAATACACTTTAACAAGCAGACAAGTTCACAAATACGAAATAGTGGCTAGCGAGGGACCACCCCCACGCTGGCGCTGCAGATGAGGCTGTTTCAGGTATGAGGCTTGCTTCTATCCCGGGAGCTTCTGGTTGCCACCGCTGCCTTTGTACACCAAGGAGTGGTGTCACCTGTACTGTAGCAAAAGCACCTTTTCTCAATGTAAAGCATGGCTTGCAGAGAGGAAGACAGAGACTGGCTAGAACATGGCTGTGTTGGGGTGAAGCAAGGAGGAGGGTGGATAGACTAAGCCAGGTCAGAGGACCGAGGAGCCAACCTGAGAGCCCCGTGCACCTGTGAGTCCCGGCGAGGGAATGTTGGTCATGGATACTGTTAAGGAGGAAGCATCCAGGACAGCTCACAGGTCCCTGGCTGAGGAGCACGGGGGAGGGATGGCAGGGCTCGGGGATCCAGCCTTCAAGTCAGACACACCTGAGTTCAAGTAAAGACTGACTGGCTGTGTAGCCTTAGACGTGTTCCTTCACTTCCCTAAGCTTCTGTTTTCTCATTTCCAGTACATAGATTCCTATGCCAAATGAATATTAAATCAGTCAGTGATTTTGAGGTTAAAATGAGTGCTGGTACTTTTTATCTAAATAAAGAAAATGGGAAAAGAGGCAGCATTTGAGGTGGGAGGGAGAGGAGTCTAGGCATGGGTAGTTGGACGTGCCCATGGACACTCATGGAAGAATGTCCAGCAGCCATCTGGTGTGCTTCCAGGATGCCAGGGTAGGGACATGGGATGGCAGCGTACAGACCTGGAAGTTACAGCCAGGCAGGCGGCTGCTGCAGCTGCGAAGAGCAGGCAGTGCAGGATCAGAGGGCTGGGGGTAAAGCCTGGGGAATGCCCACATTTAGGAAGAGACCAGGAAGGAGATCAAAAAAGCAACAGGAAAAGCAGGAGGGTGTGAAGGGATGGGAGGTGCAGGAGGAGGGTTTCCAGGAGGGAGTGGCAGGGGTCGGTGTTCTACAGACAAGGACTGGAAGTCAGCACTTTTGAACTGTAGGGACCTAAGAGATCCTTTAGTCTAATCCCCTTATCTATCCTGAGGAAGAAATCAAGATTCCAAGGTGATGTGGGTTGCTTGCTATAGATCACAATGTGATTTCACAGTGGGATACCTCGATTTCTAAAGAGTAATAAAATATTTAATAAGTATTCTAGGATTGGAATTGCTCCTATTCAGTCACACTGGATATTTTCCCAATTTGGTGAAACTGAGATTTTCACAACTGTTAACCATTCCATGTACTAAGATGCCTCTTAAACCTGTTTTTATCATATATTTCACAAATTTTGCTATAAAAATAAGGTTAAAAACAACCTCGTCAAACTGCATTTTAATTTTAGTAAATACAAATTATGCTGAAAGAGGAGGGTTTGATGGCCCCCCTCACAGGATGTGTGACAAGGGTGTGGCTCATGTGTTCGGTCACCACCACCTATTCAAACCCCTTACAGAAGGGGGATCGTGCAGATGGACAGGTGCAGGAGCACAAGTGGGTGTGTGTTACAGTGTGCTCTTTTAGCCTTGCCATCTGTGGATGGCTTGAGTGTTAACCAACTCAGTGGACCCTCAGACTTTCTGCAAAGGCAGAAGGCCATTGTGACAGCTTTCTATATCCCAAGCCCTTGTCCGCATCCTGGAAGAATCGAGTCACACACGGACTTGAAGGATGAATGCAGGGGTTTCACTGAGGGGTTAGAAGTGGCTCTCAGCAAGATGGATGGGGAGCTGGAAGTGGGGATGGAGTGGGAAGGTAATCTTCCCTGGAGCTGAACGGAAGAACCACCCCCAGCTGAACTCGTCTCGGCTTTCAGATGTTCCTCATCTTCTCACTTTTTCTCCCATGCTGTTCTGTTGTTTATCTGCTTGTCTCTTCATCTCCTCATCTGCTCCTGGAACCTGCAGTCTGGGGTTGATATGGTTACAGAATATGGGAGCGTGGTGGGCCAAAAGGCACGTTTTAGGTATGAAAACAGAAATGCCTGTTCCCATTGAGGGCCACAGGTTTTCAGGCTTCAGGGTGGGCCTCTGCTGGGGAGCCACCCTCTTATACGCAGTATTTCCCTGTCTCCTTTCCATATTAACACCTCCATAAAATTCAGTTTGAAAAAACAGCACAAGTTAAAAGTTTGGCTATTTAAACTAAAAAGTAATTATTTGCTAAATTATTTTGTATACAAAGACCCAAGGATTAGAAATACTTTAATATTTGGAGCTTGACTCTCCTTTGAAGGCACCATTCATTCCTGAGCCATCTTGGTTTCCCTCATGAGGCAGCAGGAGTGCCACCAAATGAGCACGGGCAAAATCGCTGGATACAGTTAGTCAGTACATTCTATTTTCTGAAAAATACCACCTAACTACTTGTATAGATATAGAATTGCATTTTCAAGCCAAGTTGGAATTACAAATTGTAGCCCATTTGAAAATGTATAAATGTGTGACATACACACCCAGAGGAAAAGAAGTCACAATTATGAAAGAACAAAGTGGGAAAATAACTCTTTCATGTAAGATTGAACATTTTGGTTGCTTACTGAAATAAAAATACCTGTGACTGATTCTCTTTTTCTTATTTATTTATTTATTTTTATTGCATTTTAGGTTTTGGGGTACATGTGCAGAACATGCAAGATAGTTGCATAGGTACACATGTGGCAGTGTGATTTGCTGTCTTCCTCCCCTTCACCCACATCTGGCATTTCTCCCCATCTTATCCCTCCCCAGCTCCCCCGCCACTGTCCCTCCCCTATTCCACCCAATAGACCCCAGGGTGCAGGGCTCCCCTCCCTGTGTCCATGTGTTCTCATTGTTCATCACCCATCTATGAGTGAGAATATGCAGTATTTCATTTTCTGTTCTTGTGTCAGTTTGCTGAGAATGATGTTCTCCAGGTTCATCCATGTCCCTACAAAGGGCACAAACTCATCGTTTTTGATGGCCGCATAATATTCCATGGTGTATATGTGCCACATTTTTCCAGTCCAGTCTATCACCGATGGGCACTTGGGTTGGTTCCAGGTCTTTGCTATTGTAAACAGTGCTGCAATGAACATTCCTGTGCATGTGTCCTTATAGTAGAACGATTTATACTCCTTTGGATATATACCCAGTAATGGGATTGCTGGGTCAAATGGAATTTCTATTTCTAGGTCTTTGAGGAATCGCCACACTGTCTTCCACAAGGGTTGAACTAATTTACACTCCCACCAGCAGTGTAAAAGTTTTCCTATTTCTCCACATCCTCTCCAGCATCTGTTGTCTCCAGATTTTTTGATGATCGCCATTCTAACTGGCATGAGATGGTATCTCAATGTAGTTTTGATTTGCATCTCTCTAATGACCAGTGATAATGAGCATTTTTTCATGTTTGTTGGCCTCATGTATGTCTTCTTTTGTAAAGTGTCTGTTCATATCCTTTGCCCATTCTTGAATGGGCTTGTTTGTTTTTATCTTGTAAATCTGCTTGAGTTCTTTGTAAATTCTGGATATCAGCCCTTTGTCAGATGGGTAAACTGAGAAAATTGTTTCCCATTCTGTTGGTTGCCGATTCACTCTAGTGACTGTTTCTTTTGCCGTGAAGAAGCTGTGGAGTTTGATTAGGTCCCATTTGTCTATTTTGGCTTTTGTGGCCAATGCTTTTGGTGTTTTGGTCATGAAGTCCTTGCCTACTCCTATGCCCTGAATGGTTTTGCCTAGATTTTCTTCTAGGGTTTTTATGGTGCCAGGTCTTACGTTTAAGTCTTTAATCCATCTGGAGTTAATTTTAGTGTAAGGTGTCAGGAAGGGGTCCAGTTTCTGCTCTCTGCACATGGCTAGCCAGTTTTCCCAACACCATTTATTAAACAGGGAATCCTTTCCCCATTGCTTGTTTTTGTCAGGTTTATCAAAGATTGTATCGTTGTAGATATGTTATGTTGCCTCCGATGCCTCTGTTCTGTTCCATTGGTCTATATCTCTGTTTTGGTACCAGTACCATGCTGTTTTGATTACTGTAGCCTTGTAGTATAGTTTGAAGTCTGGTAGTGTGATGCCTCCTGCTGTGTTCTTTTTGCTTAGAATTGACTTGGCTATGCGGGTGCTCTTTTGGTTCCATATGAAGTTCAAGGTGGTTTTTTCCAGTTCTGTGAAGAAAGCCAATGGTAGCTTGATGGGGATAGCGTTGAGTCTATAAATTACTTTGGGCAGTATAGCCATTTTCATGATATTGATTCTTCCTAACCATGAACATGGAATGTTTCTCCATCTGTTTGTGTCCTCTCTTATTTTCTTGAGCACTGCTTTGTAGTTCTCCTTGAAGAGGTCTCTTACATTCCTTGTTAGTTGTATTCCTAGGTATTTTATTCTCTTTGTAGCAATTGTGAATGGCAGTTTGTTCTTGATTTGGCTCTCTTTAAGTCTGTTATTGGTGTATAGGAATGTTCGTGATTTTTGCACATTGATTTTATATTCTGAGACTTTGCTGAAGTTGCTTATCAGTTTCAGGAGTTTTTTGGCTGAAACGATGGGGTCTTCTAGATGTACTGTCATGTCGTCTGCAAATAGAGACAATTTGGCTTCCTCCTTTCCTAATTGAATACACTTTATTTCTTTTTCTTGCCCGATTGCTCTGGCTAGAACTTCCAGTACTATATTGAATAGAAGTAGTGAGAGAGGGCATCCTTGACTAGTGCCAGATTTCAAAGGGAATGCTTCCAGTTTTTGCCCATTCAGTATGATATTGGCTGTTGGTTTGTCGTAAATAGCTTTTATTATTTTGAGATACATTCCATCGATACCGAGTTTATTGAGGGTTTTTAGCATAAAGGGTTGTTGAATTTTGTCAAAGGCCTTCTCTGCATCAATTGAGATAATCATGTGCTTTTTGTTTTTGGATCTGTTTATGTGGTGAATTACGTTTATAGACTCGTGTATGTTGAACCAGCCTTGCATCCCCGGGATGAATCCTACTTGATCATGATGGATGTTTTTTGATGTGCTGTTGCAATCGGCTTGCCAGTATTTTATTGAAGATTTTTGCGTCTATATTCATCATGGATATTGGCCTGAAGTTTTCTTTTCTTGTTGAGTCTCTGCTGGGTTTTGGTATCAGGATGATGTTGGTCTCATAAAATGATTTGGGAAGGATTTCCTCTTTTTGGATTATTTGGAATAGTTTCAGAAGGAATGGTAACAGTTCCTCTTTGTGTGTCTCGTAGAATTCAGCTGTGAACCCATCTGGACCTGGGCTTTTTTTGTGTGGTAGGCTCTTAATTGCTGCCTCGACTTCTGCCCTTTTTATTGGTCTATTCATAGTTTCGGCTTCCTCCTGGTTTAGGCTTGGGAGGACTAGTTTACTAGTTTATGTGAATAGAGTTGTTTGTAATATTCTCTGATGATGGTTTGAATTTCTGTGGAATCTATGGTGATTTCCCCTTTCTTGTTTTTTATTGCATCTATTTGGTTGTTCTCTCTTTTCTTTTTTATCAGTCTGGCTAGTGGTCTGTCTATTTTGTTGATCTTTTCATAAAACCAGCTCTTGGATTTATTGATTTTTTGAAGGGTTTTTCGTGTCTCTACCTCCTTCAGTTCTGCTCTGATCTTAGTTATTTCTTGTCTTCTGCCAGGTTTTGAGTTTTCTTGATCTTGCTCCTCTAGCTCTTTCAATTTTGACGATAGGGTGTCAATTTTAGATCTCTCCACTCTTCTCATGTGGGCACTTATTGCTATATACTCTCCTCTAGAGACTGCTTTAAATGTGTCCCAGAGATTCTGGTATGTTGTGTCTTCTTTCTTTTTGGTTTCAAAGAACTTCTTTATTTCTTCCTTCATTTCATTGTTCATCCAGTCAACATTCAAGAGCCAGTTGTTCAGTTTCCATGAAGCTGTGCAGTTCTGAGTTCGTTTCTGAATTCTGAGTTCTAACTTGATTGCACTATGGTCTGAGAGACTGTTATGATTTCAGTTGTTTTGCATTTGCTGAGGAGTGATTTACTTCCAATTATGTAGTCAGTTTTAGAGTAGGTGTGATGTGGTGCTGAGAAGAATGTATATTCTGTGAATTTGGGGTGGAGAGTTCTGTAAATGTCTATCAGGTTTGCTTGTTCCAGGTCTGAGTTCAAGTCCTGGATATCCTTGTTAATTTTCTCTCTGGTTGATCTGTCTAATATTGACAGTGGGGTGTTAAAGTCTCCCACTATTATTGTGTGGGAGCCTAAGTCTCTGTGTAAGTCATTAAGAACTTGCTTTATATATCTGGATGCTCCTGTATTGGGTCCATATATATTTAGGATCGTTGGCTCTTCTTGTTGTATCGATCCTTTTACCATTATGTAATGTCCTTCTTTGTCTCTTTTGATCTTTGTTGCTTTAAAGTCTATTTTATCAGAGACGAGAATTACAACTCCTGCTTTTTTTTTTTTTTGCTCTCCATTTGCTTGGTAAATCTTCCTCCATCCCTTTATTTTGAGCCTTTGTGTATCCTTGCCTGTGAGTTGGGTTTCCTGGATACAGCACACCGATGGGTTTTGTATTTTTATCCAATTTGCCAGTCTGTGTATTTTGATTGGTGCATTTAGCCCATTTACATTTAGGGTTAATATTGTTATGTGTGAATTTGATACTGCCATTTTGATGCTATCTGGCTGTTTTGCCCATTAGTTGATGCAGATTTTTCATTTTGTTGATGCTCTTTAGCATTTGGTGTTATGTTTTTGGAATGGCTGGTACTGGTTGTTCCTTTCTATGTGTAGTGCCTCTTTCAGGAGCTCTTGCAAAGCAGGCCTGGTGGTGACAAAATCTCTGAGTACTTACTTGTTCGCAAAGGATTTTATTTTTCCTTCACTTCTGAAGCTCAGTTTGGCTGGATATGAAATTCTGGGTTGAACGTTCTTTTCTTTAAGGATGTTGAATATTGGCCCCCACTCTCTTCTGGCTTGTAGGGTTTCTGCCAAGAGATCTTCTGTGAGTCTGATGGGCTTCCCTTTGTGGGTGACCCGAACTTTCTCTCTGGCTGCCCTTAGCATTTTCTCCTTCATTTCACCCCTGGTGTATCTGACGATTATGTGCCTTGGGGTTGCTCTTCTTGCAGAATATCTTTATAGTGTTCTCTGTATTTCCTGGACTTGAATATTGGCCTGCCTTGCTAGGTTGGGGACATTTTCCTGGATAATATCCTGAAGAGTATTTTCCAGCTTGGATTCATTCTCTTCGTCACATTCAGGTACACCTATCAAACGTAGATTAGGTCTCTTCACATAGTCCCACATTTCTTGGAGACTTTGTTCATTCCTTTTTCCACTTTTTTCTCTAATCTTGGCTTCTCTTTCTACTTCGTTGTGTTGATCTTCGACTTCTGATATCCTTTCTTCTGCTTGGTCAATTCGGCTGTTGAAACTTGTGCATGCTTTGCGAAGTTCTCGTGTTGTGTTTTTCAGCTCCTTCAATTCACTCATACTCCTCTCTAAGTTGTCCATTCTTGTTATCATTTCCTCAAATCTTTTTTCAAGGTTCTTAGTTTCTTTGCATTGAGTTAGAACATGTTCTTTTAGCTCATGGAAGTTTCTCATTACCCACCTTCTGAAGTCTGATTCTGTCATTTCATCACACTCATTCTCCAACCAGCTTTGTTCCCTTGCTGGTGAGGAGCTGTGGTCCCTTGTAGGAGGTGAGGTGTTCTGGTTTTGGGTGTTTTCCTCCATTTTGCTCTGGTTTCCTCTCATCTTTATGGATTTATCCACCTGTCGTCTGAGTAGTTGTTGATTTTCCGATTGGGTCTCTGAGTGGGCGCCCAGATTGTTGATGATGAAGTATTTTTGTTTCTTAGTTTTCCTTCTAACAGTCCAGCCCCTCTGCTGTAGGACTGCTGAGGTCCACTCCAGGCCCTGCTTGCCTGGGGAACACCTGCCGCAGCTGCGGAACTGTGAGGGTTGCTACCCGTTTCTTCTTCTGCTATCTTTGTCCCTGAATGATGCCTGCCAAATGTCAGTCTGATCAGTCCTTTGTGAGGTGACTCTTCGGATATGCGGGTGTCAGGGAGCTGCTTGTGGAGACAGTCTGTACTTTATAGGAGCTCAAGTGCTGAGCTGTGAGCTCCGTTGTTCATTCAAGGCTGCTAGGTAGGTACGTTTAAGTCTGCTTCAGCAGAACTCATAAAGCCCCTTTTTTTCTGCAGGTGCTTTGTCCCTGGGAGTTAGGACTTTATTTATGAGTATCTGTTGCACTGTCCTGTCCAGGAAGGAGGCAGTCTAATTACTGCCTACCTGTAGTGGTTATGCTGCGCTGCCGTGGGCTCTGCCCTGTTGCCATGGGCTCTGCCCTGCTGCCGTGTGTAATTCCCTGTAGTCCTGTTTATATGGGTGTGGTTAGTGCTGCCATGGTGATGATGGCCTGCCTCTGTAGGGGTGGACTCTCTCTGTTATGGTGGGTTGCCTTGGCAACAGCAGGTTGCCTTGGCAATGGCAGGATGTGTCAGCAATGGCAGCGTACCTCCGTAGGGGTCAAGTGCCTCAGTAATGGCGGATGCCCCTCCCCCTTTGAGCTGCACCATCCTGGGTTCAGCTATGCTTGCCATGAAACTCTCAACCCTGAGCATTTCCAATTGCTGTTTTGTTTGTTTTTGTGGGGGTGGGACCCACCAAGCCTGATCACCTGGCTCCCTGCCTCAGAGCCCCCACTTTTTTTTCTAAGTTGAATGGTTGACTCTCTTCTAAGTGTTCCAGTCACCTGCTGAAAGGACGCTGGGATCTGTGTGATTTCCCATGCAGCGACCCACTGCACTGGCTGGAACCACATTGCTGCCTGGGAATCTTCTGGCCTGGCTTTCTGTTTTAGTCCCGTTTAGTCAGATGAATGTGCTAATCTGCCTTATGAAATCTCCAATTGCTGGTTTAACAGGGCAACCAAACCAGTGAATTTTGTATGGAGTGCTGCTACGCTGCAGCCCCAGCCCAAACAACCACGCCGGCCCAAACAGCCATGCTGGCAGCCCGTGTGGCTCCTACACCTGGGAATCTCCTGGTCTGTGGGCAATAGAGATCTGTCTGGAAATGCAACATGCACTCACCATCTGTGGTTTCACTGGGAGCTGCAATCCTGAGTTGGTTCTACAGCGCCATCTTCTCTCTCTCTCATTCTCTTTTTCATTTAAGTTTTTAGTGTCATTTGCACTCTGCCCAACTCAAATAAAATTGTATATGATGTAAATGGCAGGAGACTATAAATGATGTTATTGTCCTAAAAGGAAGCCACTTCATTTTTCACAGGTTACTTCCACAGAAGGGATCTAGGAGTGTGCAATGATGGAGTTTTGCATTTCTAGAGCCAGCAGGGTGTGTGCAGCCAGAAGAGGAGGCTTCTAGACACCAAGGGCAAATTCCACCCCCTGGGAGGGGATTGGAGGGCCCAGTAAGGAAGCTGGGCTCCTGGTGACTCCCCACCCTGCATCCTGCCTCCCATAACCCCCTAGGAGGTCCACACTTTGAGTTGTCAGCCAGAGACAGTAACTCAAAACCTCAGCTTTGGGCAGCCAGAAGCCCAGAAATGGAGGAGAGGGCAGGCCTCAATACCAGGGACAAAAATAAAAGCAAAATTGGAGGAGGTGTTAGTTGGAGAATGTCATGCTTGAAATTGAAAATTTGGGTGAAACTCCGTGACCCCAGAGAAGATGGCGCTGTAGGACCAACTCAGGATTGCAGCTCCCAGTGAAAGCGCAGAGGGTGAGTGGATGCTGGATTTCCAGACAGATCTTTATTGCCCACAGACCAGGAGATTCCCAGGTATAGGAGCCCCACGGGCCACCAGCGTGGCTGTTTGGGCTGGCATGGCCGTTTCAGCTGGTGCCACAGCGCAGCGGCACTCCGTACAAAATACACTGATTTGGTTGCCCTGTTAAACCAGCAATTGGAGATTTCAGAAGGTAGATTAGCACATTCATCTGATTAAATGGGACTTAAACAGAAAGCCAGGCCAGGAGACTCCTGGGCAGTGACGTTGTTTCAGCCGGCACAGTGGGTCACAGCACGGGAAATCACACAGATCCCAGTGACCTTTCAGCAGGCGACTGGAACACCTGGGAGAGAGTCAACCATTCAACTTAAAAAAAAAGGGGGGCTCTGAGGCAGGAAAAAAAGCAAAATTGGAGGAGGTGTTTCTTAGTTTTCCTTCTAACAGTCTGGCCCCTCTGCTGTAGGACTGCTGAGGTCCACTCCAGGCCCTGCTTGCCTGGGGAACACCTGTAGCAGCTGCAGAACTGTGAGGGTTGCTACCAGTTTCTTCAGGGAGCCAGGTGATCAGGCTCGGCAGGTCCCACCCCCACAAAAACAAACAAAACAGCAATTGGAAAGGCTCGAGGTTGAGAGTTTCAAGGCAAGCACAGCTGAACCCAGGACGGTGCAGCTCAGTGAGGGAGGGGTGTCTGCCATTACCGAGGCACTCCACCCCTACGAACGTACTCTGCCATTGCTGATGCAGCCTGCCATTGCCAAGGCAACCCACCATAATAGAGAGAGTCCGCCATTACAGAGGTGGGTCACCATCGCCATGGCAGTTCTAACCACACCCATATAAAAAGGACTACAGGGAATTACACATGGCAGCAAGGTGAAGCCCATGGGAGCAGGGCAGAGCCCATGGCAGCACGGCAGGGCCCATGGCCACAGGGCAGAGCCCACACCAGCAGGGCAGAGCCCAGAGCAGCTCAGCATAGCCACTGCAGGCAGGCAGTAAATAGACTGCCTGCTTGCTGGGCAGGACAGTTCAACAGATACTCATAAATAAAGCCCTAACTCCCAGGGACAAAGCACCTGCAGAAAAAAAGGGGCTTTATGAGTTCTGCTGAAGCAGACTTAAACGTACCTGCCCAGCAGCCTTGAATGAACAACAGAGCTCACAGCTCAGCACTTGAGCTCCTATAAAGTACAGACTGTCTCCACAAGCAGCTCCCTGACACCCGCATATCCGAAGAGTCACCTCACAAAGGACTGATCAGACTGACATTTGGCGGGCATCATTCAGGGACAAAGATAGCAGAAGAAGAAACGGGTAGCAACCCTCACAGTTCCGCAGCTGCGACAGGTGTTCCCCAGGCAAGCAGGGCCTGGAGTGGACCTCAGCAGTCCTACAGCAGAGGGGCTGGACTGTTAGAAGGAAAACTAAGAAACAAAAATACTTCATCATCAACAATCTGGGCGCCCACTCAGAGACCCAATCGGAAAATCAACAACTACTCAGACGACAGGTGGATAAATCCATAAAGATGAGAGGAAACCAGAGCAAAATGGAGGAAAACACCCAAAACCAGAACACCTCACCTCCTACAAGGGACCACAGCTCCTCACCAGCAAGGGAACAAAGCTGGTTGGAGAATGAGTGTGATGAAATGACAGAATCAGACTTCAGAAGGTGGGTAATGAGAAACTTCCATGAGCTAAAAGAACATGTTCTAACTCAATGCAAAGAAACTAAGAACCTTGAAAAAAGATTTGAGGAAATGATAACAAGAATAGACAACTTAGAGAGGAGTATGAGTGAATTGAAGGAGCTGAAAAACACAACACGAGAACTTCGCAAAGCATGCACAAGTTTCAACAGCCGAATTGACCAAGCAGAAGAAAGGATATCAGAAGTCGAAGATCAACACAACGAAGTAGAAAGAGAAGCCAAGATTAGAGAAAAAAGTGGAAAAAGGAATGAACAAAGTCTCCAAGAAATGTGGGACTATGTGAAGAGACCTAATCTACGTTTGATAGGTGTACCTGAATGTGACGAAGAGAATGAATCCAAGCTGGAAAATACTCTTCAGGATATTATCCAGGAAAATGTCCCCAACCTAGCAAGGCAGGCCAATATTCAAGTCCAGGAAATACAGAGAACACTATAAAGATATTCTGCAAGAAGAGCAACCCCAAGGCACATAATCGTCAGATACACCAGGGGTGAAATGAAGGAGAAAATGCTAAGGGCAGCCAGAGAGAAAGTTCGGGTCACCCACAAAGGGAAGCCCATCAGACTCACAGCAGATCTCTTGGCAGAAACCCTACAAGCCAGAAGAGAGTGGGGGTCAATATTCAACATCCTTAAAGAAAAGAACGTTCAACCCAGAATTTCATATCCAGCCAAACTGAGCTTCAGAAGTGAAGGAAAAATAAAATCCTTTGCGAACAAGTAAGTACTCAGAGATTTTGTCACTACCAGGCCTGCTTTGCAAGAGCTCCTGAAAAAGGCACTACACATAGAAAGGAACAACCAGTACCAGCCATTCCAAAATCACACTAAATGCTAAAGAACATCAACATAATGAAGAATCTACAATAACTAACAGGCAAAACACCCACTTAGCATCAAAATGGCAGTATCAAATTCACACATAACAATATTAATCCTAAATGTAAATGGACTAAATGCACCAATCAAAAGACACAGACTGGCAAATTGGATAAAAAGCCAAAACCCATCAGTGTGCTTTATCCAGGAAACCCATCTCACATGCAAGGATACACAAAGGCTCAAAATAAAGGGATGGAGGAAGATTTACCAAGCAAATGGAGAGCAAAAAAAAGGAGGAGTTGCAATTCTCATCTCTGATAAAATAGACTTTAAAGCAACAAAGATCAAAAGAGACAAAGAAGGCCATTATATAATGGTAAAAGGATCAATACAACAAGAAGAGCTAACGATCCTAAACATATATGGACCCAATGCAGGCGCACCCAGATACATAAGGCAAGTTCTTAACGACTTACAAAGAGACTTAGACTCCCACACAATAATAGTGGGAGACTTTAACACTCCACTGTCAATATTAGACAGATCAACCAGACAGAAAATCAACAAGCATATGCAGGGCTTGAACTCAGACCTGGAGCAAGCAAACCTGATACACATTTACAGAACTCTCCACCCCAAATTCACAGAATATACATTCTTCTCAGCACCACATCACACCTACTCTAATACTGACCACATAATTGGAAGTAAAGCACTGCTCAGCAAATGCAAAACAACTGAAATAATAACAAACAGCCTCTCAGACCATAGTGCAATCAAGTTAGAACTCAGAATTCAGAAACCGACCCAGAACCGCACAGCTTCATGGAAACTGAACAACTGGCTCTTGAATGTTGACTGGGTAAACAATGAAATAAAGGCAGAAATAAAGAAGTTCTTCGAAACCAATGAGAACGAAGACACAACATGCCAGAATCTCTGGGACACATTTAAAGCAGTCTCTAGAGGAAAGTATATAGCAATAAGTGCCCATATGAGGAGAATGGAAAGATCCAAAATTGACACCCTATCGTCAAAATTGAAAGAGCTAGAGGAGCAAGATCAAAAAAACTCTAAACCCAGCAGAAGACAAGAAATAACTAAGATCAGAGCTGAACTGAAGGAGATTGAGACACGAAAACCCCTCCAAAAAATCAATAAATCCAAGAGCTGGTTTTTTGAAAAGATCAACAAAATAGACCACTAGCCAGATTGATTAAAAATAAAAGAGAGAACAACCAAATAGATGCAATAAAAAATGATAAAGGGGAAATCATCACAGATTCCACAGAAATTCAAACCATCATCAGAGAATATTACAAACAACTCTATGCACATAAACTAGTAAACCTGGAAGAAATGGATAAATTCCTGGACTCCTGTGTCCTCCCAAGCCTAAACCAGGAGGAAGCTGAAACTATGAATAGACCAATAAAAAGGGCAGAAGTCGAGGCAGCAATTAAGAGCCTACCACACATAAAAAGCCCAGGTCCAGACGGGTTCACAGCCGAATTCTACCAGACACACAAACAGGAGCTGGTACCATTCCTTCTGAAACTATTCCAAATAATCCAAAAAGAGGGAATCCTTCCCAAATCATTTTATGAGACCAACATCATCCTGATACCAAAACCCGGCAGAGACCCAACAAGAAAAGAAAACTTCAGGCCAATATCCATGATGAACATAGATGCAAAAATCTTCAATAAAATATTGGCAAGCCGATTGCAACAGCAAATCAAAAAACTTATTCATCATGATCAAGTAGGATTCATCCCGGGGATGAAAGGCTGGTTTAACATACCCAAGCCTATAAACATAATTCACCACATAAACAGAACCAAAAACAAAAACCACATGATTATCTCAATTGACGCAGAGAAGGCTTTTGACAAAATTCAACAGCCCTTTATGCTAAAAACCCTCAATAAACTCGGTATTGATGGAACGTATCTAAAGTAATAAAAGCTATTTACAACAAACCAACAGCCAATATCATACTGAATGGGCAAAAACTGGAAGGATTCCCTTTGAAATCCGGCACTAGACAAGGATGTCCTCTTTCACCACTCCTATTCAATATAGTACTGGAAGTTCTAGCCAGAGCAATCAGGCAAGAAAAAGAAATAAAGAGTATTCAAATAGGAAAGGTGGAAGCCAAATTGTCTCTATTTTCAGACGACATGATAGTATACCTAGAAGACCCCATCGACTCAGCCCAAAAACTTCTGAAACTGATAAGCAACTTCAGCAAAGTCTCAGGATATAAAATTAATGTGCAAAAGTCACAGGTATTCATCTACACCAATAACAGACTTAAAGAAAGCCAAATCAGGAACGAACTGCCATTCACAATTGCTACAAAAAGAATAAGATACCTTGGAATACAACTCACAAGGAACGTAAGGGACCTCTTCAAGGAAAACTACAAACCACTGCTCAACGAAATCAGAGAGGACACAAACAGATGGAGAAACATTCCATGTTCATGGTTAGGAAGAATTAATATCATGAAAATGGCTATACTGCCCGAAGTAATTTACAGAATCAACGCTATCCCCATCAATCTACCATTGACTTTCTTTACAGAACTGGAAAAAACCACCATGAACTTCATAGGGAACCAAAAGAGAGCCCGCATAGCCAAGTCAATTCTAGGCAAAAAGAACACAGCGGGGGGCATCACACTACCGGATTTCAAACTATACTACAATGCTACAGTAATCAAAACAGCATGGTACTGGTACCAAAACAGAGATATAGACCAATGAAACAAAACAGAGGCACTGGAGGCAACATAACATATCTACAACGATACAATCTTTGATAAACCTGACAAAAACAAGCAATGGGGAAAGGATTCCCTGTTTAACAAATGGTGTTGGAAAAACTGGCTAGCCATGTGCAGAAAGCAGAAACTGGACCCCTTCCTGACACCTTACACTAAAATTAACTCCAGAAGGACTAAAGACTAAAACATATGACCTGGCACAATAAAAAACCTAGAAGGAAATCTAGGCAAAACTATACAGGACATAGGAGTAGGCAAGGACTTCATGAACAAGACACCAAAAGCATTGGCAACAAAAGCCAAAATAGACAAATGGGATCTAATGAAACTCCACAGCTTCTGCACGGCAAAAGAAACAATCACTAGAGTGAATCGGCAACCAACAGAATGGGAAAAAACTTTCTCAGTTTACCCATCCGATAAAGGGCTGATGTCCAGAATTTACAAAGAACTCAAACAGATTTACAGGAAAGAAACAAACAAGCCCATTCAAAAGTGGGCAAAGGATATGAACAGACACTTTACGAAAGAAGACATATATGAGGCCAACAATCATATGAAAAAATGCTCATCGTCACTGGTCATCAGAGAGATGCAAATCAAAACCACATTGAGATACCATCTCACGCCAGTTAGAATGGCGATCATTAAAAAATCTGGAGACAACAGATGCTGGAGAGGATGTGGAGAAGAAGGAACACTTTTACACTGTTGGTGGGAGTGTAAATTAGTCCAACCATTGTAGAAGACAGTGTGGCGATTCCTCAAGGCCTTAGAAATAGAAATTCCATTTGACCCAGCAATCCCATTACTGGGTATATATCCAAAGGACTATAAATCGTTCTACTATAAGGACACATGCACACGAATATTCATTGCAGCACTATTTACAATAGCAAAGACCTGGAATCAACCCAAATGCCCATTGATGATAGACTGGATTGGTGAAATGTGGCACATATACACCATGGAATATTATGCAGCAATCAGAAATGATGAGTTTGTGTCGTTTGTAGGGACATGGATGAATCTGGACAACATCATTCTCAGCAAACTGACACAAGAACAGAAAATGAAACACCACATATTCTCACTCATAGGTGGGTGATGAAAAATGAGAACACATGGACACAGAGAGGGGAGTACTAAACACTGGGGTCTATTGAGGGGAAAAGGGGAGGGCCAGTGGGAAAGGGAGGTGGGGAGGGATAGCCTCAGGAGAAATGTCAAATGTGGGTGAAGGGGAGAAAGGAAGCAAAACACACTGCCATGTGTGTACCTATGCAACTGTCCTGCATGTTCTGCTCATGTACCACAAAACCTAAAATGCAATGAAAAATTAAAAAAAAATAAAAATAAAAAACAAGAACGGGGAAATCACCATAGATTCCACAGAAATTCAAACCATCATCAGAGAATATTACAAACAACTCTATTCACATAAACTAGTAAACTAGTCCTCCCAAGCCTAAACCAGGAGGAAGCCGAAACTATGAATAGACCAATAACAAGGCCTGAAGTTGAGGCAGCAATTAAGAGCCTACCACACAAAAAAAGCCCAGGTCCAGATGGGTTCACAGCTGAATTCTACGAGACACACAAAGAGGAACTGTTACCATTCCTTCTGAAACTATTCCAAAGAATCCAAAAAGAGGAAATCCTTCCCAAATCATTTTATGAGACCAACATCATCCTGATACCAAAACCCAGCAGAGACTCAACAAGAAAAGAAAACTTCAGGCCAATATCCATGATGAATATAGACGCAAAAATCTTCAATAAAATACTGGCAAGCCGATTGCAACAGCACATCAAAAAACATCCATCATGATCAAGTAGGATTCATCCCGGGGATGCAAGGCTGGTTCAACATACACGAGTCTATAAACGTAATTCACCACATAAACAGATCCAAAAACAAAAAGCACATGATTATCTCAATTGATGCAGAGAAGGCCTTTGACAAAATTCAACAGCCCTTTATGCTAAAAACCCTCAATAAACTCGGTATCGATGGAATGTATCTCAAAATAATAAAAGCTATTTACGACAAACCAACAGCCAATATCATACTGAATGGGCAAAAACTGGAAGCATTCCCTTTGAAATCTGGCACTAGTCAAGGATGCCCTCTCTCACTACTTCTATTCAATATAGTACTGGAAGTTCTAGCCAGAGCAATCGGGCAAGAAAAAGAAATAAAGTGTATTCAATTAGGAAAGGAGGAAGCCAAATTGTCTCTATTTGCAGACGACATGACAGTACATCTAGAAGACCCCATCGTTTCAGCCAAAAAACTCCTGAAACTGATAAGCAACTTCAGCAAAGTCTCAGAATATAAAATCAATGTGCAAAAATCACGAACATTCCTATACACCAATAACAGACTTAAAGAGAGCCAAATCAAGAACAAACTGCCATTCACAATTGCTACAAAGAGAATAAAATACCTAGGAATACAACTAACAAGGAATGTAAGAGACCTCTTCAAGGAGAACTACAAAGCAGTGCTCAAGAAAATAAGAGAGGACACAAACAGATGGAGAAACATTCCATGTTCATGGTTAGGAAGAATCAATATCATGAAAATGGCTATACTGCCCAAAGTAATTTATAGACTCAACGCTATCCCCATCAAGCTACCATTGGCTTTCTTCACAGAACTGGAAAAAACCACCTTGAACTTCATATGGAACCAAAAGAGCACCCGCATAGCCAAGTCAATTCTAAGCAAAAAGAACACAGCAGGAGGCATCACACTACCAGACTTCAAACTATACTACAAGGCTACAGTAATCAAAACAGCATGGTACTGGTACCAAAACAGAGATATAGACCAATGGAACAGAACAGAGGCATCGGAGGCAACATAACATATCTACAACGATACAATCTTTGATAAACCTGACAAAAACAAGCAATGGGGAAAGGATTCCCTGTTTAATAAATGGTGTTGGGAAAACTGGCTAGCCATGTGCAGAGAGCAGAAACTGGACCCCTTCCTGACACCTTACACTAAAATTAACTCCAGATGGATTAAAGACTTAAACGTAAGACCTGGCACCATAAAAACCCTAGAAGAAAATCTAGGCAAAACCATTCAGGGCATAGGAGTAGGCAAGGACTTCATGACCAAAACACCAAAAGCATTGGCCACAAAAGCCAAAATAGACAAATGGGACCTAATCAAACTCCACAGCTTCTTCACGGCAAAAGAAACAGTCACTAGAGTGAATCGGCAACCAACAGAATGGGAAACAATTTTCTCAGTTTACCCATCTGACAAAGGGCTGATATCCAGAATTTACAAAGAACTCAAGCAGATTTACAAGATAAAAACAAACAAGCCCATTCAAGAATGGGCAAAGGATATGAACAGACACTTTACAAAAGAAGACATACATGAGGCCAACAAACATGAAAAAATGCTCATTATCACTGGTCATTAGAGAGATGCAAATCAAAACTACATTGAGATACCATCTCACGCCAGTTAGAATGGCAATCATTCTAGAAAAATCTGGAGACAATAGATGCTGGAGAGGATGTGGAGAAATAGGAACACTTCTACACTGCTGGTGGGAGTGTAAATTAGTTCAACCCTTGTGGAAGACAGTATGGCGATTCCTCAAGGACCTAGAAATAGAAATTCCATTTGACCCAGCAATCCCATTACTGGGTATATATCCAAAGGACTATAAATCGTTCTACTATGAGGACACATGCACACGAATGTTCATTGCAGCACTGTTTACAATAGCAAAGACCTGGAACCAACCCAAATGCCCATCGATGATAGACTGGACTGGGAAAATGTGGCACATATACACCATGAAATATTATGCAGCAATCAAAAACGATGAGTTTGTGTCCTTTGTAGGGACATGGTTGAATCTGGAGAACATCATTCTCAGCAAACTGACACAAGAACCAAAAATGAAATATTGCATGTTCTCACTCATAGGCAGGTGATGAACAATGAGAATACATGGACACAGGGAGGGGAGCACTACACACTGGGGTCTATTGGGGGGAATAGGGGAGAGACAGTGGAGGGGAGCTGGGGAGGGATAGCATGGGGAGAAATGCCAGATGTGGGTGAAGGGGAGGAAGGCAGGAAATCACACTGCCACGTGTGTACCTATGGAACTATCTTGCATGTTCTGCACATGTACCCCAAAACCTAAAATGCAATTAAAAAATAAATAAATAAAAGCAAAATTGAAAATTACATACATGTGATGTTTCATGTATTCTATATATTTTAATACAAATGCCAGAAGTGTTTAAACCACAGTGACTCCATCGTGAATAGGAGCCAGATAAACAAGGCCCCCCCTCAAGCCTGGAGAATCTTGAAAAAGGCTGAGACCTACCAAGCTACATTCCCAGGAGGGTAGGCATTCTAATTCACAGGTTGATATATGAGGTCAGCACAAGATACCGGTCATGAAGACCTTGCTGATAAAACACACTGCTGTAAAGAAGCCAGCCACAACCAAGATGGTGATGAAAGTGACCTCATTGGTCATTATATGCTAATTATGATGTATTAGCATGCTAAAAGACACTCCCACCAGCACCATGACAGTTTACAAACGCCATGGCAATGTCAGGAAGTTACCATATATGGTCTAAAAGGGGGAGGAACCCTCAGTTCTAGGAATTGCCCACACTTTTCCTGGAAAACTCGTGGATAATCCACCCCTTGTTTAGTATATAATCAAAAAGTAACAATAAGTATAAGCAGTTGAGCAGTCCATGCCACTGCTCTTCCTGTGGAGTGGCCATCCCTTTATTCCTTTACTTTCTCTAATAAACTTCCTTTATGGAATCACTTAACGGATTTGCCTCGAATTCTTTCTTGTGCGAGGTCCAAGAATCCTCTCTTGGGGTCTGGATCAGGACGCCTTTCCAGTAACATAAATATGTAGTAAAACAAAGGTTCATAACTTAGCCCCACTGGAAACACAATTTATTAAAAGGATTTATATAACCAAGAGATAAAAGGGGCACTGATTGGCTTTTGTGCCTGTGCCACATGGGCTCGAGATTAACAAATGCTAACATGCACCAATTGACAAAGCTTCATGAACTTAGTCAAAGCAGGGACCTGGGAATCTCACTAAATTTAAACACCGCAAGGGCTGTATTCCTGGCAAAATAACTCTAGAGGAAAAAGAGGCATGCTTTATTTTAACTGCAGCTTTGCCTAACTTTGTATAGGCATAATACCCATTGCCCTAAAATATGCTCTAACACAATGAACAATAGATACGACTCATTTAAGTCTTTGGCACTTCCAAATTGGCTTGATAAAATATGAGCTTGCAGGTCCCCAGTTAAAACAGTTAATATGACTATGTAAGTTATAGCAAGATGTGTTAGTCTGCTAGGGCTACCAGAGAGTGGGTGACTTTAACAATAGAAATTTGTTTTCTCACTGTTCTGGAGGCTGGAATTCCAAGACTGAGTTGTAGGGGTTTGGTTTCTGTGCGGCCCCTCTCCTGACCTCTGATGGCCTTTTCTCTGAGCACACCCAGCAGTGAGATCTCTTTATGTCTCCAAATTTCTTCTTTTACAGCGACACCTGTCATAGTAGACAGAGCCCACCTTAATGGTGTCACTTTAACCACCCCCTTTAAAATGTGTATCTGTAAATATGGGCATATTCTGAGGTGCTGGGGCTACGGGCTTCAATATGTAAATTTGGGAGACACAATTCAGATGTACAGGACCTTCAAGTTTAAAACTTTATATATAAAACCTAAATAATGACCAGACACAGTGGCTTATGCCTGTAATCCCAGCACTCAGGATCACCTGAGGTCACCTGAGGTATGGAGTTTGAGACCAGCCATGATCAACATGGAGAAACTCGTTTCTACTAAAAATGCAAAATTAGCCAGGCATGGTAGCACAAGCTTATGTGGGAGGCTGAGGCAGGAGAAT
The DNA here is from genome assembly GCF_049354715.1 of Callithrix jacchus. Classification (NCBI taxonomy): domain Eukaryota; kingdom Metazoa; phylum Chordata; class Mammalia; order Primates; family Cebidae; genus Callithrix; species Callithrix jacchus. The sequence goes on from NC_133506.1 coordinate 64,457,713, forward strand.
TGCTTGAACCCAGGAGACAGAGGTTGCAGTGAGCCGAGATCACGCCATTGCACTCTAGCCTGGGAAACGAGTGAAACTTCATCTCAAAAAAAAAAAAACAAACACCTAATTAATAAAAGGGTGATTTTTTCCACTCCTTCTCCATTTAACAGCTCAATCATGCCTGTGCTTAAGCATGGAAAAAATAAATGGCGCTTTACATGGATTACTACAACCTTAACATTGTAATCCTTTCATTAAAACTCTATGCCCAATACCCAATATTATGGAATTTACCAACCCATCCAATCAACACCTGGTAAATATTTTGCTGTTACAGATGTGGCTACCATGTTCTGTTCCATGCCTATTTCAATAGCCTCTCTGCCCTAATTCACCTTCACCTGCAATGGGACACAGTACTTCTTTTTTAGGCTACCCATGGGTAGCTACACCCCAATAGTGTTGCCACCACATACAATCTTCATAGAGCTCTTAACTGCACCCAGCTTTCTCCAGGAGCTCAGGATGCCCCAGACCCTCATCCCAGACAGCATGGCCCCGGACCTCACAGCTGGAGATGACATCACCGCAGATGATGATGTCATCTGTGGTGTCCCGGGAGCAGAATTCTGGCCTCCCTAGTTAGGCCTCAGAACTGGCTGACCACCTGGCTTCATAAACCTGGGTGTTTTCAGGGAAAACTTTGATCTCTACAAACCATGACAGGCAGAGAGGACACACATCTGATTCAACAGTCCCTGATCCAGCAATCCGTGAACATTTGCCCACAAAGAAGAACCTAGAATCTCTCTAGTGGAGGTCAGGGGCATTACATGAGCTGAGCAGAGCTTAGTTTTTAATCACTAGACGTAGGCAAGGTGTTTAAGTTACTATGCTTTCAAGCAGCGTGATTCTCACTCAAGGTGAGACAAATATTGCTGCAGGGGAACAACAGCTGCCTTGTTGGAGCTCCGCTATTGAGGGGTGTGTGTGTGTGTGTGTGTGTGTGTGTGTGTACGCACGTGCCAGTGTGTGTGTTTTTCTTTCACATTTTCAAATACTTCCTTACTCCAATCAACATTGTCCCTTCCTTTTTTTTTTTTTTTTTTTTTTGAGTCGGAGTTTTGCTCTTGTTACCCAGGCTGGAGTGCAATGGCGCAGTCTCGGCTCAACGCAGCTTCTGCCTCATGGGTTCAGGCAATTCTCCTGCCTCTGTGCCCAGCTAATTTTTTTTATTTTTAGTAGAGATGGGATTTCACCATGTTGACCAGGATGGTCTCGATCTCTTAACCTCATGATCCACCTGCCTCGGCCTCCCAAAGTGCTGGGATTACAGGCTTGAGCCACCGTGTCTGGCCCTGTCCCTTCCTTTTAAATACATTTTTTAAAAACGAATAAAACCTATTTTATTTATTTACACTTTTTATTTACATTTCTTTAAAAGTGTTTGGTATTAGTCTATAGTGAAAAGTCAACACTTTATTTTAAAAAATTGGCATTTAAAAGTTTGCCAATTGTAATACTTTGAAAGGCTCTACCCATTTTCAGGAAGTCTGGGCTATTCGAAATATTTTATAAAATTCTGAAACTTTGACAAACCATAAGATTTGGGAGCAGCAAGACTAGTTTCTTTCTAACAGCCAGTTTTGTTCACTATATTATGAAGTAAGTACTTTTTAAATTAACAGCTTGAATTCTAAAATATGTTTTTGAAAAGCAATAGTCATTTTTGTAAAAGTAGAAAATCTGTTGTACATTTATCTTCAGATTCATTTCTTATCTATTTTCTAGATTTGATGTTTTGCCATTTTAAAGGATACTAGACAAGAGGATCTCTATTTGAATCACTGTATTGGGCTTCTAATATCTTAATATAATTTTAAATCATCCAAAAAGATGCATTATTACCATATACATCAGCATTTCCCAAACTGCTATAGGCCATGTATACTATAGATACTTTTCAGCTAAAATATACTTACAAATACATAAGAAAATATAAAAATAGATTTATCTGGGATTACAAATACATACAAAAATATAAAAATATATTTATCTAGGTGTTGTTATGAAATAATGCACTTTTCAAAAAGAATTGATATACCAGACTGAAGAATACCTGGAAGCTACATGGAAATTCTTCCTTGTATATTTAGTAAGAGAAAAAGATGTAAATCTAACAATTGGTTATCTTTATTGCATGAAGTTTTTTCTATTAGCACATGAATTAAGTATTCATTATTCCACATTTCCCATATCACTGGGGCTAAGTGCCCACGGCAGAGTTATTCCAGCGCTGCAACTGCAGGGCTGAGGCTGGCAGACCCGGCACCTGCACTGAGCTGCATTCGTCTTCCAGCTTCTCCAGCCCTGATCGGGGGCAGAAGCATCCTGACGTGAAAAGCTATTCGCCAAGTACAATGACCACACGTTTTGTCTATTTTGAACACACCGTCACAACAAACTCTACACTCTTGACAAATGAAATGGGCGGACATGGTCTTTGAATACAACTGAGAAAGACGGTCACATAGCCCCCATTATACCTCACACGACTGGAGGATTAAAATGGCAGAGTGGGGCAGATGGTCAGCTCAGGGGCAGATTGGTGACACTGTCATAGCTATTGTAGAACCTGAAATACTTATATGAGCTGTTCCAAACTCTAACACATAAATAATGAACTCAGAACTGGACACAAAGAGAAATAAAAAACCATTCTGACAGTGTCCAGGTCCCTCATAAACTCCCCAGCAGTCAAGAAAGTCAAGGCTGGTCTCAAACTCCTGGGCTCAAGCCATCTGCCACCTCGGCCTCCCAAAGCTCTGCGGTTACAGAAATAAGCCACTGCACATGACCTAGTAAGCTCTTTCGACATGTTTGGAATGAATGTGTTTCCAAGGATTAAGAAATATAGTGACATCTTTCTTAACTGTAACATACCCAAAGAACAGAGACAGGGTCCCCAAGCTGTCTGAGCATCCAGAACACAGGGGGAGTTTTAAAAACATCAATATACATTATTGTGCCTCATCCCTTACTTCCTGAGTCAGAATCCCAGAGGTGAAAGCACCCAGAGTTCTGTCTTTTTAGAACTTCTCCGGCTCTCCAGGCTGTGCTGGCAATCAGGCAGATGGGGACCCAGGGCTGCAGGCAGCTCATCCAAGACCTTGGGTACAGGGGAGTCACCCAGGGCCAGGTCAGACTGAAGGTCCTGGTGCACCAAGTGTGGGTGCTTTCACATAAGTTTCCCAGACTGGCTGATTTGCTGATCCTCAGACCAGGCTTTGAGGGGGCGCCCTCTGCCTCCAGGTGTGTGTCCACACGCCTGGCACCTTTGTTGTAGCATTGCCCCAGGTATAAAGTGCAGGGTGCCTTCAGCCCTGCTCTCTCCCTGCTGACACCCAAATCTCTGGGGCTTGGACTTGCCTTCATAAAGGGAGCTCTCAGCTCAGGGATGGGCCCTCTGAGCTGCCCCCACCTTCCCAAGGCCCAGCATCAGCAGGAGCTGCTTGAGCAATTCATCGTGAGGGGTCTACGTGGGAGACCATTCAGTGTATTGTCAATGGCCGGGAAACACAGTCTGGAAATGCTCATCCTAGTGGTGATGAGCCGACAAGACAGGGCAGGGTGCAGAAGAGACCCCGACACACAGCAGGACTGAGTGAGCCAGTTCTTCCTTCTAACACTGCACCAAGGAGAGACCGGTGTCCCTTCCCACAAAGGCTGTGGACAAATGAGAGCGTCACTTGGTGTGTCAGCTCCTTTGAGGCAGGAGAACAAGAGGTGACTTGAAGCGGGCCGGGAGCCCCATCCCAAGCACAGTGGATGCTGAAGGGGGTCCCAGGATCCCCAGGTCCTGGGCTTCTCTTGATTCTCATTGTTAAGCTTGTTCATTCAATATAGTTGGTTCAGGTGGACCCTAAGGCAAGGAAAAGACACAGGCCAAGAACTGGGGGCCTCAGTCAGCACTGAAAAGTCAGGAAAAGCTTTTTTTTTTTGAGACAGAGTCTCGCTCTGTCACCCAGGCTGGAGTGCAGTGGCAAGATCTCAGCTCACTGCAACCTGTGCCTCCTGAGTTTCAGTGATTCTCCTGCCTCAGCCTACCAAGTAGCTGGAATTACAGGTGCGCACCATCACGCCCAGCTAATTTTTGTATTTTTAGTAGAGACAGGGTTTCACCATATTGGTCAGCTGGTCTCAAACTCCTGACCTTGTGATCCACCCACCTCAGCCTCCCAAAGTGCTAGGATTACAGGCATGAGCATTTCTAACATCGAAATGCAAGCGTCTGCCACTCCAAGCTGCTCCCCTCTGGAAACTGCACCACAGGTACAGCTGGTCCCAGGTTTGCCGTTCCTGATTCCCTATACCATCCAGCTCAGCTCCCGCCTCCCTCACTCTGTGGGCTGAGAGGTCCACATGCCCATTCATTCTCACCTTTGAAATGGCAGTGGGGTATGCAGCCTGAATGCCGAGGCTGTCCCGAGTGGGTGAGACCCCAACCAGGGGCCCTGGGTGCCTGCTGGCCGCAGGCTGAGCCATCCAGGCTGTGCACAGCCAGGCCTCAGATACCAGGATTTCCTTCCTGTGGAACTGGCCTTCCATCCATCCAGGGAGGCTTGCAGCAGAGAGCAGAAATGGGCTTTGTCTCTGCTTGCGTAGGAAAGTCATGGCAGGAAAGCAGTACCAACAACATGCAGCTGCCTGTCCCATGCAGGCTCCCGGACCTCCTGCCTCCCGGCTTTCCTGCCCCTTTCCTTTGTAAGTGTCCTCTTTTTAATTGTGTCCAAATGTTCACACTGTCCCATGTGATGCTGGAACCAGTCTGGAGCCACTGCTGGTCTTTCTGCCAGAGCAAAGGGTCTTGTCACAGTGTTTCTCTAAAAGCATATCCATCCTGAGTGACTCTTATTTTAGAAACACATAGAATTGGTAGATAAAGGACTGAGCATTAGAAAATCTCTCTGGATTTCAAAAAAGTTGGCCACTATCTTTGGAGAATTGGGGGTAAGTAATGTTCTTTAAGTAAATGAGAACATGAGAACAGGCCAGGCACTGTGGCTCATGCCTGTGATCCCAGCACTTTGGAAGGCTGAGGTGGGTGGATCACTTGAGGTCAAGAGTTCGAGACCAGCCTGGCCAACATGGCAAAACCCCATCTCTACTAAAAATACAAAACTTAACCAGGCATGGTGGCATGTGCCTGTAATCCCAGCTACTCGGGAGGCTGAGGCAAGAGAATCACTTGTATCTGGGAGACGGAGGTTACAGTGAGCCAAGATCACGCGCGCCAACTGCACTCCAGCCTGGGTGAGAGAGCAAGATTCCATCTCAAAAAAAAATGCAAATGAGGGCCAAATCCCAAAGGCTAGAGCCACCGCCCAGAGCAGGCACAGAATCAAGATGCTCCTGGGGTTCCCCTCCCACGTGAATGCTCTATTTTAAAATGAAGGGCCAGGACAAGGGGAGAGCCTGTCATTAGTGAATTCAGTGTTACATAGGGACACTTTTCCATGGATGAGAGCCGCGATGGGCCACCTGAGCTTTCTTCAGTTTTCCCTGCCACCTGTGTGGTCCTCCACTGCACTTGAACATGGCGTCCTGAGGATCCAAGTGACTTGCAGGGATTGCTGTGCTGCCAGGAGCAAGTGAAAGAAGAGGTGAGAGCAGCCACCTCAGCTAAAAAGAAAGCCAGGGGAGAGAGTGGGTATTTGGGGGGCGGGGATTTTTAATTTCAAGTGAATTCTGTAATTAAGGAAAAGGGGCAGTGGTGGGGGACTCGGGGCTGGGTGCTCTGGCACTGTCCCTAACGGCAGTCACAGTGATGGCTTTGCTCCTGTGCTGCAGTCCCTCCTCCCTGTCGGCAACAGAAAGAACACATGTGCCTTTGATGCACATGGTGCTGCAGGCCTAGGATGCCGTGTTTCACACAAGCATCAGATGACCCTAGTGCTGCTGGTCCAGGGACCATACTGTGAGTAGCAAGGTCGCAAACCCCCCTGCAGAAGGGGAGTCGCCGGGCTGGGTTTCTGAGAGACCCTATTACTATTGGACTACTTTGGGCCTCCTTCTTGAGAACCCAAAACAGCTGCTGGGTGTGCTGATGCCATATTCGCCCCACCACAAAGAGGACAGTCAGTACCTTTCTCGACACAATGGAATGTGGTTTTGTTTTCATACAAAACCTCAACAGACGAATGGGCCCACTATCAATGATTTTCATAAAGAAAGGCTAAAATACCAACTATTCTTTTTTTTTTTTTTTGAGACAGACTCTTGCTCTGTTGCTCAGTCTAGAGTGAGGTGGCATGATCTCTGCTCATGGCAACTTCCGGCTCCCATGTTCAAGCAATCCTCTTGCCTCAGCCCCCCGAGTAGCTGGGACTACAGGTGCACGCCACACCTGACTAATTTTTGTATTTTTAGTAGAGACAGGGTTTCACCATGTTGGCCAGGCTGGTCTTGAACTCCTGACCTGAAGTGATCCACCTGTCTCGGCCTCCTTAAAGTGCTAGGATTACAGGTGTGAACCACCGCACCCAGCCCCCAAATACCAACTATTCTTTAAAAAAAATTACTATATTGGAGGCACAGTGGCTCATGCCTGTGATCCCAGTACTTTGGGAGGCCAAGGCAGGCAAATTGCTTGAGCCCTGGAGTTGGAGGCCAGCCTGAGCAACATGGTGAAACTCTGCTTCTGCAAAAAAAATTTTTTTAATTTGCCAGGCAAAGTGGCATGCATCTACAGTCCCACTACTCAGGAAGCTGAGGTGAGAGGATCGCTTGAGCCCAGGAGGTTGAGGCAGAAGTGAGCTGTGATGGCACCACTGCCCTCCAGACTGGGTGACAGAGTGAGACCTTGTCTCAAAAAATAGATCTATTTGTTGGGAGTGATGTCCCTCATAACTAAATTAGGTTAATACAGATGATTTTGTTTAACAGCTGAAATGGTTCCATTACCTGGGAGCTTGTTTTACATCTAATTGATTTTGGCGGATTCATCATGAACCCTAGAAACACCCACAGTTATGTGTTCCATGAGTAGAGTTGTCCAAAAATGCAATGGCCTGGCTCAGTGAGCTGTGAATTCTCTGTCCCTGCGAGGGGTAGAAAGTGAGGATGAGAAAGAAGGACTATGCCAGACAAGGGTTGAACCAGACAGGCTTCTTCCAGCTCCCAGCTTCATGAATACAGGTACTGTCCATGTCTCCAGGATCTACCTGGGATGCCTCTGATCATGTAACTGTGTATCCCCATTTCTCTTGGGCAGTTTATTCTAAAATGTGAGCTGTGGTGCAGGCATTGGGCCACGTGGTGTCTGTTTGACTTCAGGAGCTTAGGTCAGCTTGGTGGAGTTCTCTGGGTCCCTCTAGAGAGTTATCCAACCCAGGGATGGCCTGCAGGGTCCTGTCCCACCCCTAAAGCACTTACATTCACACAAAATCCTGGAGCCGAATGTTCTCAGCAGGTTTATCCCTCATAGCCAAAAGCCAGAAGCAAATCCAGATGGTCCAGGAGTGAGTGGCAAAACATTTGGGGTCATTGTGGAAGTGGAGAGACGTCTTTGGAGGTAGGTATTGGAAGAATGAACAGGACTCAGTAATGAGTTGTTTATAACGTCAGGGAGATAAGCTGAAGCAACTCTTCTGGAATCTAGAATGGGGTTCCTGAGTGAGCCGTCACACCATTTATTTAGACAGTAATTCTGGGACACAGCCAAGTCAAGGAAGATGACCTGGACTGTAGCATGGGACCAGTTTTAATATGTAATGTCGACCGGGCGCGATGGCTCATGCCTGTAATCCCAGCACTTTGGGAGGCCAAGGTGGATGGATCACGAGGTTGAGAGATCGAGACCATCCTGGTCAACATGGTGAAACCCCGTCTCTACTAAAAATACAGAAAAATTAGCTGGGCATGGTGGCACGTGCCTGTAATCCCAGCTACTCGGGAGGCTGAGGCAGGAGAATTGCCTGAACCCAGGAGGCGGAGGTTGCAGTGAGCCGGGATCGCGCCATTGCACTCCAGCCTGGGTAACAAGAGCGAAACTCTGTCTCAAAAAAAAAAAAAAATGTAATGTCTAAGGCATTTCAGTCAGGAAATCAGCTAGGCATCTATTTATATAATTCCGAGTGGAGATAAAATCTGGAGGTTGTAAGAATAGACTTAATAATAAATGCCTTAAAATGAATTTGATAACCCAGAGGTTTGGGGTTCTTTTTCTAAGGCACATCAATAAAAAGAATAACAGAGTCCAGGGGTGAATCATGACGTACTTCAGATTTTCAATCCCTGGCAGGGGGTGGAAGCGCGCTGGCAAAGCTCGGGGAGGAGCATTCAACAAGGCAGGATGAGAAGAAGCATCGGCATACAAAGCCAGAAGCAAGATGGGCCCCAGAAATGCAAAGCAGCCACTTACCTGGGCTGCTCCTTGGATGTGGTAAATGGAAAGCAGCCATTAGATTTTCCATCATGGAACTGTCAAAAGACAAAAGTACAACAGCTTTTGTTTTAAGATCCTAATTGGCTTCATTTGCTATTCTAGAATCAGGCAACACTTCATTCCGTAAAACAGATTGAGTGTTCATCCAAACGGGGTGGGAGAGATGGGCTTTATGGATGGAAAAGGTTGAAGCCGAAACAGAAAAAAACACAGATTGGTTTCAAAGTTACTTTCCTTGTAAATGTTAAAGCAGAGGGGAGGAACTTTCTATCATGCTGGCTACAGCTGGCTGGTTTGGGAATTTGCCTTTTAATCTTTCTGTGTCCTGACTTCTCAGAAGGTCAGGTGAACAACTTAGTTTTGGTTTGGGTAAGTGGAAATTTAGCACAAGGAGCTCTGTTCCAGTCTGGTCTTGTTACTGAACTGAACCTGGATCTGCTTACCCCGTGCAGCAAAACCAAACACCCACATCGGGCTTTGTAGCAGGAGAAAGGAGGGTGTGGACTTGCAGGACACCAAGCAAGGAGAATGGGGCAGCTTACACTTCAGACCCAACCTCCTGGATGGCTTACAACCAAGGGATTTGAAAGGCAGGGGAACATTTCAGGAAAGCAGAAGTTACAGGGAAACCATAAATCAGTACATGGAGGGTATACATTGGTTTGGCCCCAAAAGGCAGAAGCTCCTGAAGCAAGGAGTTTACAGGTCGTAGGTGGCTTCAGGATTCCTTGATTTGTGATTGGTTAAGTAAGTCGAGCTTTGTCTAAAAACTTGCGGTCAGCTGAAAGGAATGCTAAGGTCTGGCCTATGGGCATGAGTCTCTCCAGGCCCCTGAAGGAGAAATTTAGAATGAAGAGCAGCCGTCAGAGTGGGGCCGTTCCGGCTATCTGAGGTCTCTGTGATGGTGGTCAGTATTTTCCATCGAAGGTGGGTTCAAGTTCAGGGATATATGCTAAGATGTAGTCTTTGGTTTCAATAGGGGACCAAACTCCATGCGGCTCTGACTTACCTGAGTGGCTGTTACTTGAAGCTATGAATCCCTTCTTGCTTATCAGGCTGCTCATTTGCTTCTCAAGGCCAGCTGGATGCCTGGAATTTCCCTTGAAGGAAACCAAGATTTTCCATTGTTTCCATGCTTGAAGGAGGCCCAGCAAGCCTCCAACAGGGGTCTCTGCTCCTTCTCAGTCTGTTGGGTCTAGTACAGAAGCTCAGTCCAAACCAATGGCCTCTTGTTAAATGTATCTTACAGAAGTCAGCAGTATCCACAGCAAGGGAGAACAGTTTCTTTTTTTTTTTTTTTTTTTTTTGAGACAGAGTCTCACTCTATCGCTCAGACTGGAGAGCAGTGGCATGGTCTTGGCTCTCTGTAACTTCCGCCCCAGGTTCAAGTGATTCTCCTGTCTCAGCCTCCCGAGTAGCTGGGATTACAGGCATCTGCCATCATGCCCTGCTAATTTTTGCATTTTTAGTAGAGGCAGGGTTTCGCCATGTTGGCCAAGCTGGTCTTGAACTCCTGACCTCAAGCGATCCACCCACCTAGGCCTCCCAAAGTGCTGGGATTATAGACGTGAGCCATCATGCCCAGAGGGAGAACAGTTTCTTGAACAACCTGCTAGAAGACGTAGGAGTGAAATACAGAGTGAGTGTCAGCTGAAAACATTGAAAAGGTGAGTATTTACAGAGGGTTAACACTGAAGTGGCTCCAACAAACTGGGATCTTGAAAAGCAAGTTGTGGAGGGAAAATTGGCTTTCCCCTTACCTTCTAGGTTCCTTGGCTGGGCTAGGAATTAAATTGACATAAGATAGGCTAATAGGAGAAAATCCATTTTAATTACATCTATATGTACAGGAGTCCCACAAAACATGGACCAGGAGAAGGGCCAGATGAATGAAGCTTAGAAAGTGTCCTGAGTTACAGAAAGGAACAGCGACTTGGGCCTTCTCGGGGAAGGGCGTGAGTTCTGGGTGAGAGGAGGAAACGTCTGGTGAATAAAAGGTGTCTTGTTCTGCAGAGAAAAGTCTCTTGGGTGATAGACGTTGTCTGGAACCAGCCCTCTTCCTGATACAGATACTTCACTAGTGTAGATTTCTTTTATAGTTTTAAATTTCTTTTACAAAAGGGCAGCTTTTCAGACTACTCCTGTGTCTGCAATTTCTTAGAATAACAAGCTCAAAATTTGCCTAAGAAGTGGATTTTGTGTTGACATATATAATTTTCTATTGTCATATTTTGGGGCGGTGTGTCCTGAGCCCCACCAGCAAGGGCCATGTTATAGGAATATAATTTTTAATTGACTTTTTTAGAGTTGTTTTGAATTCACAGCTGAAGGGGCTCAGAGTATACCATCCCAGAATATGCCACTCTGACATAAAGATTATTTTGAGCTGAAGACAACTGAGAACAAGTAGACACAGGACAAACTCTCTGTGCTGCCCCCATCTACCAGAAGGGCAGGATGACTCTTAATCATCGAGACTACTCTTGCCACTTAACAGGCCGGAGGTGGCACCAGAAAAATCAGCATCACAAGCATGCGAAATCAGCCTTATCTGTCAGTTTCCTCCACATATCTACCTTCCCACAACTCGTTATCCAAAGCACCTCAAGTCCCCTTCCTTGGTCTTTTCACTTCTCTACGAATATATTGCTCTCTCATTAGGGTGCTAATAAGCCCAAGTTCTAACCACCTCGTTATACTTATCACTGAGCTCTCCCATTAATTGATTTGTGATGCACGAATTCATAAATGTGGTGTTTTCTCTTGTTAATCTCCTTTCGTTGGTCTAAATTTGTGGGGCCCAGCCCATAAACCTAAGATGGGTGGAGGAAAATATTTATTCTGCACCTATACAGCAAAATTGAGCCAAGGGTGAAGAGAGCTCTCATATGCACCCCTTACCAGCTTCACGCATGCACGGCACGCACACAGGCACGCACAAGCACGGCACACGCATGCACGGCACGTGTGCACGGCCTGCCCTACTGTCCATGTCCCACTAACTACACCAACTACTAAACCTACACCAACACATCATTATCACCCAAAGTCTGTGGTTCACATTAGGGTCACGCTTGGTGTTGTATTGTCAATGAAAAGAGCCAAACTCTGTAAAATATTTGAAGAGATTTATTCTGAGCCAAATATGAATGATCCAAAGGACAGTTTCCAGAGGCCCTGAGAACGTGTACCCAAAGTGGTTACAGTTTGGTTTCATACATTTTAAGGAGACATAAGACATTAATTAGTACATGTGAGATGTACATTGGTTCAGGCCTGAAAGGTGGGACAGCTCGAAGGAACTCGGGGGAGGAGGGCTTCCAGATCATAGGTGGATTCAAAGATTTTTCTGATTGGCAATTGATTGAAACAGTTATTATCTAAAAACCTGTAATCAAGAGTGTCTGGGTCAAGATAAAGCGTTGTAGAGACCAAGGTTCTTACCACGTACATGAAGTCTCATGGGGGTCGTCCTTAGAGATAAGATGGCAAATGTTTCCTATTCAGACCTTTAAATTATGCGAGGCTTTCAGCTAATCTGCAGAATTGGAAGGGCCTGGAAGGGGAAAGAGCTAGTTATGGTGATAGAGATTCTTTACAGACACAAACTTTCCCCACAAGAGACAGCTTTGCAGGGCCATTTCAAAGTGTGCAAAAAAAAAAAAAAAAAAAAGTCCTATTTGGGAGCAAAATATTTTTATTGCCTTCTTTTTTTTTTTTTTTTTTTTTTTTTTCCAAGACGGAGTTTCGCTCTTGTTACCCAGGCTGGAGTGCAATGGCGCGATCTCGGCTCACCGCAACCTCCGCCTCCTGGGTTCAGGCAATTCTCCTGCCTCAGCCTCCTGAGTAGCTGGGATTACAGGCACGCACCACCTTGCCCAGCTAATTTTTTGTATTTTTAGTAGAGACGGGGTTTCACCATGTTGACCAGGATGGTCTCGATCTCTCGTGGATCTCGTGATCCACCCACCTCGGCCTCCCAAAATGCTGTGATTACAGGCTTGAGCCTCCGCGCCCGGCCTTTATTGCCTTCTTTATCTGTTGTGTGATATTATACTAGAGTCGGGTTGGAAAGTAAGATGTGTTATATAAGGTTAAATGAAGTCCATCTGTTGAAACGCTATGGTTTACAGGGTATGACTCCCCAAGACCCCTTAGATAGGAATTGGGGCAAGAAAGAAAAAAAATGTCAGTTTAGTCCTCAGTACATTTTGTGGGTTTGAACAGATGGCAAATGCCGTCTCCACCATTGTAATATCACACAGAGTAGTTTCACGGTCCTGCAAATCCCCTGTGCTCTGCCTGTTCATCCCTCTCTCCCCCACCCTCTGCCAACCACTGCTCTTTTTGCTGTCTCCATAGTTTTGCCTTTTCCAGAATGTGGCAGATTGGAATCTCACAGTATGCAGCCTTTCAGATTAGTTTCCCTCCGTTAGTAATCCTTCATGCAGCTCAATAGTGTTTGATGGAGACTCAAAAGGCAGGGAGAGGAATGGGAAAGCTGTGTGCTGGAAAAGGGGAAGAGGAGCCCCGATGGGTCTGCCCGCTGCTTGAGGAAGTCAGAGGCAGCTGCTAGTGAAGTGGTCTCACTGTCTGGGGTGACAGCCAAGGTTCAGTCTCACAGCCACAGAGATTGAGGACGAGGACACACAAAGAGTGAGGTTAAGAGTGGAAATTTAACAGGTGAAAGAAAGAGAATAGCTCTCTGCTAGAGAGAGGGGTCCTGGAAAAATAGGCTGCCGATACACAGTGAAATGCAAAGATTTTTATAGATGAGCTACCGGGGAACAGTGTCTGATCTAGGTAGGGTGCCCTCTGCATAGGACACAAATCTCTGGAAGCCCCCACACCCATCTTTTATTATGCAGGTGGGTATCTACTCCATGTTGCTTATTTCTTTCTTACTGTGCAGGTATTAACAACAAAAAGAGGGAAGGTGGATCCCTCATGGTACACATGCCTGGCCCCAGATGGTCCTTTTTATCGGTGCACCTGCAGGCCTCCCCCTTTGCAAGCTTCCAGCTTCCTTATCTATGTTCGCAGCTCAATCTTTCAGGCTGCTCGTTGCTACAAAAGAAATGATTTCTTGGACTGCTTTTTGTTAGAAGTTCTGCCGAAGACTCTTGCCCTATCTGCCTAAGTAATTTTCTATCTCCTGTATCACTGGAAGAGGGGACCCTGATTGTATGGTAAGACGGTGCATATTTGGTTTTCCCTGTTGGTCCTAAGTTGGAAGCAAGGACAAAAAGAGGGAAGCCACCAGTGCAGTCCTGACCATTAGGGTCAGTGTTTGCAGAGGTGTAGTCTGACTTTTCCAGCTAGTTGCTTCACAGACTGTGGGTCAGGGCGTCACCAGGTTCTTGGGTGAATCTTTTAAATCCGACGGCCTTAAAGTCTTCTTTTGTGTCTTCAGTCACTTGAACATCTTTCTGTGATAGACAGTTTATTCAGTGTTATTTTTTTTAAAGCTGCTACTATTACTACTACTACAATTACTATTTATAATGGCAATAATTACAGTAATGATGAATCGCAGCAATGACAAAATAATTATAATTATTGGTTTAATATTTATACATATTTATTAAAATATATGATCTATATATTACACAAGTTTATACTGTGACGTATCTAGTATTTACATAATTATATATTTGTATATTTATGACAATTTATATTGATAAATAACATAATAAAAAATATTATTACTACTACTACTATAAGCCTCAGGATTTCCCCCACCCCCGCGTCCCCCACCATAACCGAATATCCCCTTTAACCATCCAGCCACCTACTCCCCGCCCCATGCCACGTTGCGCCCGCGGTTGAGCTTGCTGTATGTAAAGGCGGCCGCCAGGTGTCGCCAAACAACCAGCCTGAAAGCCCGCGGGATGGATGCGGATTGCCGGCCGGCGGGTCGGACGCTAAGTCTCCTCCGGGTCCACCTCGGGTCCTACCTCGGGGCTTCCTGGCAGGCATGAGTGGAACCGTGAGAGCCCTAGCAGACCAAAGAAGCCTTGGAAAATTAGTGGGGGAAGCGCCGTGGGCCAGGGACAGCTTCTGGGCAGGGAACAGACTCCCCAGCACCTCCCGGGCCAGCCCAGGAGGCTCCCCACCAGAGTGGACTTCAGAATTCACCGGCGTTGGCCTGCCTTAGCCTCCCCAGGGGCATTTAGAAATTTCTGCGGACCGAAAACCCCTCCTGCGTCCTCTTCAGAACTGTAATTGTTTATGTCTAACAGCCATTTATGTAGATTTATTACTTATAATGTATCATTTATACTTATAATTCTATAAATGTATGTTATTTATACTCATATAATTTTAAAATGTGTATAAATTATTTGTCTATAGTGCTTGCTTATTACTATTGCTATATAAACCTCAGGTTCCCGCATCGCCCTGCCCCTGTCCTCCCCCCTCACCTCCCCCAACGCCTTCTCCCCCACCTTTCCCCCTTCTCGTCTCCCATATTCTAGTTGCCCATCTGCTGAGTTGGGCATCTGCTGGGTCCATCTGATGGACTTTCTGAGACCACATCGAAACTGCAGAAATGAGGAGGCAGATCGACCCAGCAACGCTAACAAAGATCGCCCATCGGACATCTGGTCTCCCATCCGGCTCTGTAGGAGCCAGAGGCTGTACGCTCTTCCCCCTGTGGGGAGGATGGGGCCCCAAAGTCCAACCACGAGATCCTATTCTGCCGGCCGCGGCTAAGTCCAGGGCGCCTCCCGGTTTCCCTTGTACTACCCAAGCCAGTCTTCCCCTCCGGGACAAGACTCGGGAAAAGCTGTGAAACTCAAGTCCGATGACCACGTGGCCACGGACCGGCCGGTGTTACTCTTCTCAATCCTCCCGGAACAGCCGGGTGGTCCTCACCTCCGGGACGGGGCTCGGATATAACGGGTGTATTAGAAGGTCTGAGGACCGGGCCCCACATGGGTCGGCGTCCGGGAGGGGTACCCCATCTCGCGTGCACACTCTCGGAAGGCCCATCCATTCCCGCATGTACTGAGCGACCCGCTCAGGCGACAGCACTCCGAGCTCAAGAGCGCGCCTGCAACGCCGACCGGCAGGTTTAACCTCCCACGTATGGACGAAGAGTCTACACCCAGCAAAGCCGGCCTCATCTTGCCAGCGCTGTGGGTCCCCTGGAACTCGGCACCGCGCACTGTGGCCAGAACCCCGCTTCCTGCCGGCTTCTCCAGCGCGCTGGAGAGAAAGCCTTAACACTGCCGCCAGGTGGCGCGCGCGGCCGCGGAACTGATGGGCATCGCAGGCGGGCGAGGCCTCTCCGACACCCCGGCCATCTGGGAGAGCGTTTATCCGCCTGGAGTGGGCGAAGGAGCTCCCATGGCACGGCCCGGAATGGCGCGACCCCGCAGCCGACGGGGACTTGAACATTTTTCCTAACCACCGTTCCGCTCCGAGGAACCGCTGCTTGCTGGGACAGCCCGCCCACGCGGCTCCGGACCGGACGATCTCCCGCGGGAACCGGGAACGTTTCCGGAGGGCCCCGCAGGACGGCGCCCTGCCTTGCTTCCCAGAGCCGCGCGCTCCAGGGCTCCCCGCGGATTAGAAAACTCGGAGGGGCTCCGGCGGGGGAGGGACCTGAAGCTGAAACTATGAAAGGGAGAACATGTCAACATTCCTAAAATAGTAGATTTTAAATATTCTCATCACAAAAAAATAGATGTGTTGGTGATGGATATCTTAATTAGCTTAAAGTAATTGTTCCACCAGTGTCTACATATATCAAAACATCACATTGTATCCCATAAATGTATACAATTATAATTTGTCAATTAAAAATAAACTTTAATCTTTTTAAAAGATTTTAGCATTATTTACTATAATAAGAAAAAAACTAGGTGGCAGATAATAGCCATTCATTAAGAGGGTCTGGGTTACATAAACTCCAGTACATCGACACATACAATGCTGTGAATTTGTTTTGTTTTGTTTTAGGTGAGATAAATGTTGATGAAGAAATGTTAAATGAAGAATTTAAAATGAGAATTAAGTTGCCCCTATTTCAACACATTAAATAGCTAGTAAAGACCCTGTGGTGTAGACAGAGGGAGATATCTGCAGAACAGAACAGAGACCCAAACAAAAGTACCCAATTGGTTTTTGACAAGCATGCAACAGCAACTCGCAGGAGGAAAGGTAGCCTTTCCGTCAAATGGGAGGAGGGCAAATCGCACATCACAGGTATATCGAACAAGCAGGCCGACCAAAACCCTTAACCTAGACACTGTCAACTTTAAAATCCTAAGCCCCCACCAAAGGAATGGACCCCCTCTTGGCCAAGGGAACCTCAGAAAAATCTTAAAAATGTAACTCTAGTCATGGTGGGGTGGGAGGCCAGACAAGCCTCATTACCCCCCGTACCTTGTGGGATTTCCATCAGCATTAATGTGAACATAGAGATCAGAAGACTGACAGAACAGACTGTGGCAATAACATACCAAATTATAAACAGGACAGAAGGCCACAGCAGGCAAAGTTTAAGTCACTAACTGTACACCTAAATAATAAACTGTCTAATGGCCACAGGGCTTTTCTTTTTCTCTGGCACCTAAATAACAACTGGCCTCAAGATAAACAAGATTAAAACAATATGCAGCTCACCACCCACTTACTTACTGAAGCCCTGATCTGCCAGCCATAACTTCCTGATCAGAAGACCACCAACCACAGCTTTTCTCTGGCCAGTTTACAGAGGCTGCGCACTTATGTGCCTTCATGCCCTGAAAAGTCCTGTTGACATATAGGACCTGACTGTAAAGCATTTAAATTTTAAGTCTCCACCGCAAAGTGAACATGGGTCATATGCTACATGCATGTCTGTTCAATATGCCTGTGTCAGGACCACCTTCATGAATATTCATAGCTCCTCCTGTAACCTGTTGAATATGTATGTTTAGCCAACCTGTCCATCATAAAGCTCCTACCCCAACCCCTCCTCCTTCGAAGTGCCTGTCTCTGGCCTCTTGGCTGGGATGACCACCTTGCAGGCTGCAATCCTTATGAGAAATAAAAGTCTCCTCACCTTTCTAAATGTATAAAGAGGGGGGCGGTTTCCCTCACACCTTGTACAAACATTAACTTCAGATGGAACACACATTTCAAAGTAAAATGTAAAACTATAAAACTCTAGGGAAAAAAATCATAGAGAAAATTGGGATCTAGTCTTTAAAAAGAGATTTTATACTTGACATCAAAATCATGATTCATAAAAACAGATGGATAAAATAGAGGTCATCAAAATTTAAAACCCAGGCTCTGTGAAAGGACCTCTTTTTCTTTTTGAGATGAAGTCTCACTGTGTCACCCAGGCTGGAGTGCAGTGGTGCAGTCTCGGCTAGGTGCAACCTCTACCTCCCGGGTTCAAGCAATTCTCCTGCCTTAGCCTCCCGAGTAGCTGGGACTACAGGCATGCACCACCATTCCCGGCTAATTTTTTTATTTTCAGTAGAGATGGGGTTTAACCATATTGGTTAGGCTGGTCTTGAACTGCTGATCTCATGATCCACCCACCTCAACCTCCCAAAATGCTTGGATTACAGGCGTGAGCCACCCTCTCCCAGCTAAAAGATCCTCTTAAGAGGATGACAAGTATAAATCAGAAGAAGATATTTGCAAACCACATATTCTACAGTAATGTGTAAAAAAAAAAACTCAGAGAGGGACTCAAGATGGTGCAGTGAGAACAATCCAGGATTGAAGCTCTCGGTGAATGCGCGGAGAGGGTGAGTCAGGGCCGCATTTCCAGACGGATCTTTGTTGCCCACAGAACGGGGAAATTCCCAGGTATAAAAGAGACGCGGGACACCAGGCAGAGGTTTGGCTGGTGCAGCCGGCAGCTGGTGCAGCCGGCAGCTGGCGCTGTAGCACAGCGGCACTACACAGTGCTCCGCACAAAGCGCACTGATCCGGGTGCCCTGTTGAACCGGCAATCTGAGACTTGAGAGGGCTGAACCTGAGACTGAATGGGACTTGGACAGTGAGCCAGGCCAGGAGATTCCAGGGAAACAGCCTTTGGGGTAGCGCAGTGGGACAAACAAAACGGCGATTCCAAACGCTCCGGGTGGAGAGGTTCCCTGCGGGCACAGCTGAACCCAGGACGGTGCAGCTCTGTGGGGGAGGGGCGTCTGCCATTACCGAGGCAATCCGCCCCTACTGAGGTACACGCCCATTGCTGATGCAGCCTGCCATTGCCGAGGCAACCCGCTACAACAGAGAGACTCCGCCACAGGGCGTAGCCCATGGCAGCAGGGCGGAGACCGCAGCAGCAGGGCAGAGCCTGCAGCAACAGGGCGAACCTCACACCAGCAGGGCAGAGCCTCAGCAGGCAAATAGTGACTAGACTGCCTCCTAGCTGGGCAGGACAGCACAACGGACACTCACCAAGAAAGCCCCAACCCCCCCCTGAAACGGAGCATCTGAGAAAAAAAAAAAGGTTTTTTTATGAGTTCTGCTGCAGCAGAATTAAATGTAGCAGCCTAACAGCCCTGAATGAACAACAGAGCTCACAGCTCAGCACTTGAGCTCCTATAAAGTACAGACTGTCTCCTCAAGCGGCTCCCTGACCCCTCTATATCCAAAAGACTGACATTTGGCAGGCATCATTCTGGGACAAAGATAGCAGAAAAAGAAACTGGTAGCATCCCTCACTGTTCCGCAGCTGCTATAGGTGCATCCCAGAGAAGCAGGACCTGGAGTGGACCTCAGCAGTCGTACAGTGTAGGGGCTAGACGGGTAGAAGGAAAACCAAGTAACAGAAATACTTCATCATCAACAATCTGGGCGTCCACTCAGAGACCCAATCAAAAAGTCAGCAACTACACAGACGACAGGTGGATAAATCCACAAAGATGGGAAGAAACAAGTGCAAAAAGGAGGAAAACACCCGAAACCAGAACACCTCGCCTCCTAGAAAGGACCAAAACTCACCAGCAAGGGAACAAAGCTGGATGGAGAATAACTGTGATGAAATGACGGAATTAGACTTCAGGAGGTGGATAATGAGAAACTTTTGGGAGCTAAAAGAACAAGTTTTAAATCAACGCAAAGAAACTAAGAACCTTGAAGAAATATTTGAGGCAATGATAAGAATGGATAACTTAGAGAGGAATATGAATGAATTAAAGGAGCTGAAAAACACAATACGAGAACTTCGCGAAGCATGCACAAGTTTCAACAGCCGAATTGACCAAGCAGAAGAAAGGATATCAAAAGTTGAAGATCAACTCAATGAAATAAAAGGAGAAACCAAGATCAGAGAAAAAAGCGCAAAGAGGAATGAACAAAGTCTCCAAGAAATGTGGGACTATGTGAAGAGACCTAACCTACGTTTGATAGGTGCACCAGAATGTGACGAAGAGAATGAATCCAAGCTGGAAAATACTCTTCAGGACATTATCCAGGAAAATTTCCCCCACCTAGCAAGACAGGCCAACACTCAAATGCAGGAAATACAGAGAACACCACAAAGATATTCCGCAAGAAGAGCAACCCCAAGGCACATAATCGTCAGATTCAACAAGGTTGAAATAAAGGAAAAAATACTAAGAGCAGCCAGAGAGAAAGGTCGGGTCACCGACAAAGGGAAGCCCATCAGACTCACAACAGATCTCTCGGCAGAAACCCTACAAGCCAGAAGAGAGTGGGGGCCAATATTCAACATCCTTAAAGAAAAGAACTTTCAACCCAGAATTTCATATCCAGCCAAACTGAGCTTCAGAAGTGAAGGAAAAATAAAATCCTTTGCAAACAAGCAAGTACTCAGAGATTTTGTCACCACCAGGCCTGCTTTACAAGAGCTTCTGAAAGAGGCACTACACATAGAAAGGAACAACCAGTAACAGCCACTCCAAAATCACACTAAATGCTAAAGAGCATCAACATAATGAAGAATCTACAACAACTAACGGGCAAAACAGCCACTTAGCATCAAAATGGCAGTATCAAATTCACACATAACAATATTAACCCAAAATGTAAATGGACTAAATGCACCAATCAAAAGACACAGACTGGCAAATTGAATAGAAATCCAAAACCCATCAGTGTGCTGTATCCAGGAAACCCATCTCACATGCAAGGATACACAAAGGCTCAAAATAAAGGGATAAAGGAAGATTTACCAAGCAAATGGTGAGCAAAAAAAAGCAGGAGTTGCAATTCTCATCTCTGATAAAATAGACTTTAAAGCAACAAAGATCAAAAGAGACAAAGAAGGACATTACATAATGGTAAAAGGATCGATACAACAAGAAGAGCTAACGATCCTAAACATATATGGACCCAATACTGGAGCACCCAGATATATAAGGCAAGTTCTGAATGACTTACAAAGAGACTTAGACTCCCACACAATAATAGTGGGAGACTTTAACACTCCACTGTCAATATTACACAGATCTACCAGACAGAAAATCAACAAGGATATCCAGGGCTTGAACTCAGACCTGGAGCAAACTCAGACCTGATAGACATTTACAGAACTCTCCACCCCAAATCCACAGAATATACATTCTTCTCAGCAACACATCACACCTACTCTAAAATTGACCACATAATTGGAAGTAAAGCACTCCTTAGCAAATGCAAAACAACTGAAATCATAACAAACAGTCTCTCAGACCATAGTGCAATCAAGTTAGAACTCAGAATTCAGAAACCTACCTAGAACCGCACAGCTTCATGGAAACTGAACAACTGGCTCTTGAATGTTGACTGGATAAACAATGAAATGAAGGCAGAAATAAAGAAGTTCTTCGAAACCAATGAGAACGAAGACACAACATGCCAGAATCTCTGGGACACATTTAAAGCAGTCTCTAGAGGAAAATATATAGCAATAAGTGCCCATATGAGCAGAATGGAGAGATCCAAAATTGACACCCTGTCGTCAAAATTGAAAGAGCTAAAGGAGCAAGATCAAAAAAACTCAAAACCTATCAGAAGACAAGAAATAACTAAGATCAGAGCTGAACTGAAGGAGATACAGACACGAAAAACCCTTCAAAAAATCAATAAATCTAAGAGCTGGTTTTTTGAAAAGATCAACAAAATAGACAGACCACTAGCCAGACTGATTAAAAAGAAAAGAGAGAACAACCAAATAGATGCAATAAAAAATGATAAAGGGGAAATCACCACAGATTCCACAGAAATTCAAACCATCATCAGAGAATATTACAAACAACTCTATGCACATAAACTGGTAAACCTGGAAGAAATGGATAAATTCCTGGACTCCTGTGTCCTTCCAAGCCTAAACCAGGAGGAAGCTGAAACTATGAATAGACCAATAACAAGGTCAGAGGTCGAGGCAGCAATTAAGAGCCTACCACACAAAAAAAGCCCAGGTCCAGATGGGTTCACAGCCGAATTCTACCAGACACACAAACAGGAGCTGGTACCATTCCTTCTGAAACTATTCCAAATAATCCAAAAAGAGGGAATGCTTCCCAAATCTTTTTATGAGACCAATATCATCCTGATACCAAAACCCGGCAGAGACCCAACAAGAAAAGAAAACTTCAGGCCAATATCCATGATGAACATAGATGCAAAAATCTTCAATAAAATACTGACAAGCCGATTGCAACAGCACATCAAAAAACTTATCCATCATGATCAAGTAGGATTTATCCCGGGGATGCAAGGCTGGTTCAACATACGCAAGTCTATAAACGTAATTCATCACATAAACAGAACCAAAAACAAAAACCACATGATTATCTCAATTGATGCAGAGAAGGCATTCGACAAAATTCAACAGCCCTTTATGCTAAAAACCCTCAATAAACTCGGTATCGATGGAACGTATCTCAAAGTAATAAAAACTATTTACGACAAACCAACAACCAATATCATACTGAATGGGCAAAAACTGGAAGCATTCCCTCTGAAATCCGGCACTAGACAAGGATGCCCTCTTTCACCACTCCTATTCAATATAGTACTGGAAGTTCTAGCCACAACAATCAGTCAAGAAAAAGAAATAAAGGGTATTCAAATAGGAAAGGTGGAAGCCAAATTGTCTCTATTTGCAGACGACATGATAGTATACCTAGAAGACCCCATCGCCTCAGCCCAAAAACTCCTGAAACTGATAAGCAACTTCAGCAAAGTCTCAGGATATAAAATCAATGTGCAAAAATCACAAGCCTTCCTCTACACCAATAACAGACTTAAGGAAAGCCAAATCAATAACTAACTGCCATACACAATTGCTACAAAGAGACTAAAATACCTAGGAATACAACTCACAATGAACGTAAGGGACCTTTTCAAGGAAAACTACAAATCACTGCTCAACAAAATCAGAGAGGACACAAACAGATGGAGAAACATTCCATGTTCATGGTTAGGAAGAATTAATATTGTGAAAATGGCTATACTGCCCAAAGTAATTTACAGAATCAATGCTATACCCATCAAGCTACCATTGACTTTCTTCACAGAACTGGAAAAAACCACCATGAACTTCATATGGAACCAAAAGAGAGCCCACATAGCCAAGTCAATTCTATGCAAAAAGAACACAGCGGGGGCATCACACTACCGGATTTTAAACTATACTACAAGGCTACAGTAATCAAAACAGCATGGTACTGGTACCAAAGCAGAGATATAGACCAATGGAACAAAACAGAGGCATCGGAGGCAATACAACATATCTACAATCATACAATCTTTGATAAACCTGACAAAAACAAGCAATGGGGAAAGGATTCCCTGTTTAACAAATGATGTTGGGAAAACTGGCTAGCCATGTGCAGAAAGGAGAAACTGGACCCCTTCCTGACACCTTACACTAAAATTAACTCCAGACGGATTAAAGACTTAAACATAAGACCTGGCACCATAAAAACCCTAGAAGGAAATCTAGGCAAAACCATCCAGGACATAGGAGTAGGCAAGGACTTCATGAACAAGACACCAAAAGCATTGGCAACAAAAGCCAAAATAGACAAATGGGACCTAATGAAACTCCACAGCTTCTGCACGGCAAAAGAAACAGTCACTAGAGTGAATCGGCAACCAACAGAATGGGAAAAAACTTTTGCAGTTTACCCATCTGACAAAGGGCTGATATCCAGAATTTACAAAGAACTCAAACAGATTTACAGGAAAAAAACAAACAAGCCCATTCAAAAGTGGGCAAAGGATATGAACAGACACTTTACGAAAGAAGACATATATGAGGCCAACAATCATATGAAAAAATGCTCATCGTCACTGGTCATCAGAGAGATGCAAATCAAAACCACATTGAGATACCATCTCACGCCAGTTAGAATGGCGATCATTAAAAAATCTGGAGACAACAGATGCTGGAGAGGATATGGAGAAAAAGGAACACTTTTACACTGTTGGTGGGAGTGTAAATTAGTTCAACCATTGTGGAAGACAGTGTGGCGATTCCTCAAGGCCTTAGAATTAGAAATTCCATTTGACCCAGCAATCCCATTACTGGGTATATATCCAAAGGACTATAAATCGTTCTACTATAAGGACACATGCACACGAATGTTCATTGCAGCACTGTTTACAATAGCAAAGACCTGGAATCAACCCAAATGCCCATTGATGACAGACTGGATTGGTAAAATGTGGCACATATACACCATGGAATATTATGCAGCAATCAGAAATGATGAGTTTGTGTCATTTGTAGGGACATGGATGAATCTGGAAAACATCATTCTCAGCAAACTGACACAAGAACAGAAAATGAAATACCGCATATTCTCACTCATAGGCGGGTGATGAAAAATGAGAACACATGGACACCGGGAGGGGAGTACTAAACACTGGGGTCTATTGGGGGGAAAGGGGGAGCGCCAGCGGGTGGGGGGAGCTGGGGAGGGATAGCCTGGGGAGAAATGCCAAATGTGGGTGAAGGGGAGAAAGGAAGCAAAACACACTGCCATGTGTGTACCTATGCAACTGTCTTGCATGTTCTGCACATGCACCCCAAAACCTAAAATGCAATAAAAAATTAAGAAAAAAAAAAAAAACTCGGCAGGGCATAGTGCCTCAAGTCTGTAATCCTGGCACTTCAGGAGGCCGAGGTAGGCAGATCACAAGGTCAGCAGTTCGAGACCAGCCTGGCCAATATGGCAAAACCTCATCTCTACTAAAAATACAAAAATTAGCCAGGCATTGTGACATGCTCCTGTAGTACCAGCTATTTCGAAGGCTGAGGCAGAAGAACCACTTGAACCCGGGAGGTGGAGGTTGCAGTGAGCTGAGATCATGCCACTGCACTCCAGCCTGGGTGACAGAGCGAGACTCCATCTCAAAAAAAACTCAATACGCAATGGTATATTTCTTTTTGGTATTTATATTTGTATAAAATCCAATTACAAAATAGACAAAGTTAAAAGGGAACCAAGCAGCCATAGCTGGGTGAGAGAGCCTTCATGTACTCTGAGTTCTCAGAAAGACATTATAAAAGTATCACCAGACCCCCCTCCACAATCAAACCCAACCAGTTCCTGTTGTCAGTGCCAAGATAAACTGTAGCCTGAACACCCCTCCCCAGGACCCCCTGACAGCCATTTATAGGAAATTTCCGGCAGCCTTCTGCTTAGGGCTTAAAGAACAACCAATCAGAACTCCCCTGCCCTGGCCAATCAGGATTCAACTGTATCAATCAATCAGGGTTCACCTGTATTAACTAATCAAGATTCAGCTACACCCACCAATCAGGACAGAATGAGTTTCAGTCCTTCATTTACAAAAATGAATGTAATTGGCTACCCGGACAGAAACTTTTACCATAAAACCCAAACCTTCTCTTAGTTTTCTAGAACCTACTTTCTTTTTACATGGAAGGCTGCAACTCCCCCAATTACAAACTCTTCACTGAAATACAGTCAGTTTCCACATTCCTTTTTAGAAAACTTTGTTCACAGACATGAACTAGCATTTCACTGAGCAGGATGTACTGATGGCAAATCAGCACATGAGAAGACGTTCGCCTTTTGTGGGAGTGTAAATTAAAATCACAGTGAGATGTCATGACACATCCATCAAATGCCTTCAACAAAATATAGGAACAGCATCAAATGCTGGCAAGGCTGTGGAGAAACTGGCTTTCTCACACATTGCTGGGGGTAAGGTAATGTTGTACTGCCACTCTGGAAAACAGCGTAGCAGTTTCAAAAAAGAAAACAGCAACACCATGAACTTGCAAATGAAGTATGGCAGAATATGCCACCCCAAAATATGCCACTTTAGTATAAGGGTTACTTTGAGCTAACAGCACTTGAAAAACAGTAGAGCATGCCCCAACCTCCCCTTTTTCTTCCTGAAAGTAGGAGGTGAATCTCCCAGGGGAAAGCCACCCTCCCTGTATCAGAATTTGGAAGGAAGTTGTTCTTACCACCAGAGGCAGGGAGTTGGGGCTAAGGAGAATCTGTCTGAACAAACCTTGCTAAACTACCCTCATCTGCTGTGCCACTTCTCCACAATGAACTTCCCTAGCCCAGACGCCTTTGTCTTGCACGTTTTCACAACTTAATCTTTGTCCAACCTAGCTTGCAGTCCTAACTGCTTCTTCGGATTCCTTTTTCCTACGCGTTCCATTTACATGTGCAAATCTGTGTGCTTCTGTCCTGTTAATGTGTTTTATGTCCACTTACCTCTTAGGCCCAGCCACAGACACTAACAGAGTAGAGGAAACGTTTTGCTTCCCCTACATAAGGACCGCGAAACCCAGCAACCAAAGCCCCGGGGCATTCACCCCAGAGGCACGGGAACGTGCTGTGCGTGAAGGGTTGATTCAGCAGGTCTGGGGCCAAGGATTCCCCCTGACCTTTGCGCGTGAGGGGTCCACAGGCTCCAGCAGGAATTAGAAAATTTCCCAGCCCAAAATTCCTCCTTCCTCATCTTCAGTCAACCAGACACCCTTTGTGGGTGGAAAAGCGTCATTCGCTGTTTTTACAACAATAACAAACAAGAATGGTATTAAAATAATGATGACCAACAGCAACAATATTATTAATGACTAACCTCGGGGGATGGAAGAGTAGGGTACAGACCTCCCTACCTGCTCCGGGAGAATGACCACCTACTCCTGCTGGGTCCCAGTGTGGGCTGGAGTCAGCCCCAGCTTTACACACGCAACATGCTCTGTGAAGGCAAAAGGCGGGCAGCAGGAGGAAAGGAAAATTGCCCTAAGAGGATGTGGCAGACCAGTGAGGATGCTGGGAGGGAGAACGGGGGAGGGGCGCGCAGGGAGAGGGACCCCGGTCGGGCGCCTGATGCCTGCTCAGTGAGCTGCCGAAGCTTCCTCCGCAAGGGCCGAATCCTGGTCCACGCCTGCCTACCCAGCCCCAGGCCAGAAAGCCGGCACCAGCTCAGTGCACAGAAATACGCACTCCGGATGACTTAACACCTCAATGTTGAACGAAAAAGATAACATCCCAGTAGAGAATGGTAAGTGTTTGTGTCCTCGGGAGCAATGTTCTTCAGTGCGGCAGAGCAGAAACCCCGGCGGTCTGCAGCCGGCAGCGTGGTTCCAGCGAGGAGCTCCGACCGGCGTTGGAGCAGCCTGGAGTCCCGCCCTCGGGGGCCGCCCGAGGCGGCCTCTGCATCTGCAAGGTGAGGTCTTCAGGTTCAGCACCGCAGACCCAGGCACTTGGAGCCTGTTAGGCCAGTATCGCTGCTCAGGCGCAGACGGGCCCGGCCGGCAGACCACCGGCGTTGTAACTGCCAGCCTTCATGAGACATGGGGGTGCTGCCGGGGCCCAGCAGACCGGGGCCTCGGATGCACCATTTCTGCTTGGACACACGTTGCCCAGGCACATGGGGCCCCCAACACCCAAAGTGGCCATGAGGTGCTGAGCCTCCCTCTGGCTGGGGGGAAGCAAGGAGACAGCTCAAGTGGCACCAGGACTGGGCCTCAGCGCCCCTAGGGGGTGGGGTTTGTGACAGGTGCCATCAGGCTGGGTCCACAGGGAAAGTTTGTAGGACTGGGGCTGGGGGCTGGCCTTGAATGCTGAGCCACCGGCTAGCAGCAACTGTAGTTTTGCAGAGTTTGACCCTCTGGCACCTCTCTACAGCAGCTGGGCAGAAACAGGACTGGCAATAGTGGCACCAAGGCCTGTGTGCGCTGAGCAGGGGGCAGGCGCTGCACTCACAGGCTCCAACCAGCAACGTGATTAACCAGTTTCATTCCAAACCTGCCAGTTTCATTCCAATGTTTTCGAAAAACATACTTGAACACAGAGCCAGGAGTTTTGACAGGTAGGTTTTAGGAGCTTTGTCACGCCGCCAGGACACAGGAATCTCCAGGCGAGGTGCTCAGGGGGCTGGGAGGGCCTGGGGTGGCCGGCAGGGAGGCCCCAGAACCTCACCCCCTCCTCCCCTGGTCACCCCAGCAGACCTTCCCCTGAGAAGCAGCAGACCAGGGAGGGGGCATCTGTCGTTCATTGAACACAGACAGCGCAGGAGGCTGACCCCGCCCCGTCTGCAATTAGCCACAGCCACTGCTCCATCCAAGGACTCTGCACCGGAGGCCAGCAGGATGCCCTGAGCTTCTGGCAGGGGCTAAGCCATGCATGCGTCCCAGATCAGTCAGGGCTTCAAGGCAGTGAGAAAGGTTCAGCCTGGAGGCTGGTGGTTGGACATAGGTCCTCAAGGGTCCTTTTAAGGTCTCACCTGTGGGATCCCATGGGGTCCTGTTGCCATGGTTCGAATTTCTCAGTCTCTCTCTTGATTTCGCCAGTTTTGCCTCTTTGCAGATTACTTCCTTTTGGGTTTTCTCTACTTCTAAAGAACTTTTTGTTGTAATTATTTCGGACATTGACTGAGGATTGAGATTTTATGGTTTCAGTTTTTAAGAGCTATAGTTTTCAACACATTCTTTATGTCCCCTCGTCCTGTTCTCCTAGAAGCTGGCTCAGTGATGTTAGCTGCCTCCACACAGGTGCCCTTCATTTGTTAGGACTCAAGTGTCACATCTGAAATGGGGGCTATCGAGGTAGATCTCCAAGACCCATCCCTTGGTTGAAGTAGCAAGCCCTGGAGGGGCCTAGCAAGTGCCGATAAACTGACCTGTGAGAGACTTAATATACACTGGCAGTGCCAGACTAGATATGAAAATGAAACTCTGAGCCACAGTCTGTAGCAACCAGCCCCAAAGCCAGCCCGGGATCTGCAGCAGCAGCCCAGGAAGCCAGCCCGCCAAAGTCAGGCATGTAGGAAGCCAGCCCGCCAAAGTCAGACATGTAGGAAGCCAGCCCGCCAAAGTCAGACATGTAGGAAGCCAGCCCGCCAAAGTCAGACATGTAGGAAGCCAGCCCGCCAACGTCAGACATGTAGGAAGCCAGCCCGCTAAAGTCAGACATGTAGGAAGCCAGCCTGCTGTCTCCAGTCAATCCAGGGAACCTAACACCGCCCTGTACCAATAAGCCCAGAATAGCCAGAACTTGACTAATAAAAGCTTCCCTAATTTCTGTCCAGGCTTCCAACTTAGAACCAACCAGAAAAAGTGAAATCTGCTGCCCTAACCAACCACACAGAAGGCCCCATTTCTGCTCAGTCACCCCAGCTTCCCCTAGCCAACAGCCTCCATCGGGGTGCACCTGGAGCCCGCCTTTTCCCACTGTGAAGATTTCCCATCCTCTGCCTGCCGCAAGTCTCTACCAAAGTGGGAGGGGCCATCGCTGACTCCCCTGCGAGGGCTTTGCTTCTCTCACTCGAGTGGTCTTTATCTCCACGCCTCCTTCCCACGCTGCTACAGATGCGCATTTCCCGCATTCACACAGATTTCACGTGTGTGCCTGGGGAGGGGAGCGCCCAGGTGTGTTTCTCCTGCCTCCTCCTCTGTTTATCCTGCAGTCTTCCTCCTCACCCAGCTGTCCATATGGAGCAGTATGAGGATAGAGCAGGGTCAAACACGGCCAAGTTCTAGGCAAAGCTGAGTGGCGTTTGACAGGTGCTGGGTGCTCCCCCAGACAGATCTTTACATCAAAAGAATGATTTTGTGCTTAAGGATGTTGCTTCAGATCCACGAGGCATGAAGTCACCACCTGAAATTAGGAAGAAAACATCCAATAAAGACACCTTCTGAAGTTCCTGCAGCAAGCCTGAAGATGGGTTCAGAAAGTGTTTCCAGGAGGAGCTCCGCACAGCTCTAACACACACATGCACACGCACACACGCACATGCACACGCACGCACACACACGCACACGCACACAGAGTCAACATGAGGGTAAGAATGAGGAGAGTGATGGCATGCAGTGTCTGAGAGAATCTAGTCTTGAAGATTACGGGAAGGCTCCCCAGACGATCAGGAAAGGTGAGCTGTGTTCTGCCTCTCAAAGGCGTGGAGGGCAGTGTGGTCCAGGCAGAAGACAAATGTACAATGCTTGAAGCAGGAGAAAACTGCTTCCAAGTGCAGGAGTGCAAATGGTGGGTGCTTCTATGCAAATCCAGGAGTGAGGCAGGAGGAGTCAGGCCCAGCACTCCAGGCGGGGGACTTCAGGGAACCAACAAACCAAGCTAAGAAAAGAGTGGCGTGTTACTTCCTTATAATTTTTAATTAGAAACTAATATTTTCTCCTTCATGGAAAGAATAAATTCTTAAATAATACCTATCCCCAGCTCCACTATCCAGAGACACTCATGATTCTAGAATTTTTTATGTATCCTTCAAGAATTTTTTTTTTTTTTTTTGAGACAGAGTCGCCTATCACCCAGGCTGGAGTGCAGTGGCACGATCTCGGCTCAGTGCAACCCCCGCCTCCCGAGTTCAAGCGATTCTCCTGCTTCAACCTCCCAAGCAGCTGTGACTACAGGTGCACACCACCATGCCCAGCTAATTCTTTGTATTTTTTAGTAGAGATGGGGTTTCACCATGTTAGTGTCAATCTCCTGACCTCATGATCTGCCTGCCTTGGCCTCCCAAAGTGCTGGGATTACAGGAGTGAGCCACTACACCCCACTGAATTATTTTCTATATAAATGATATAAATGGAAGGCTGAGATGCATATGCTGCTTTTTGTGGTCTCTTCCACCAAAACTTCCTCAAATGTACCAAGAGCACAACTCTTGAAAATATGATCGTGCAGAAACTTGTGCATAAATGTTCTTAGCAGCGTTATTCATTATAGGGAAGAAGAGGAAACAACCCAAATGTTCATCTACTGATGAGTGAATAACCAAAACGTGGTGGATCCACACAACGCAACATTCACACATGAAGAATGCTGCACCGTGGTGACTGCTGGGAACAGCACGCTCAGTGAAAGAAGTTGGTCATCAATGACTCCATTCACAGAAATGTCCAGAAGAGGCAAATTTGTAGAAATAGAAACTAGCTGAGTGGCTGCTTAGGTCTGAAAGGGATGGGGAGCATAGGGGTGACTTCCGATAGTTATGGAAGTGCTTTTAAGATGCTGAAAATGTTCTGCAATTGACTGGATAATGGCTTCAGGCTCAGTGAATATCAGTGAATATACCAACAACAGCTGAATTGTACACTTAAGGGGTGGATTGCTTGAAATGCAAATGATGTCTCATTAAAACTCTTACTAAGAAATAAATGAGTTGGTGGCAGATGGCCATCAGGACTTTGAGGGTGACACCACAGGGAAGGAGCTGTGTGTGTGGAGGGGCCAGCACTGCACAGGATGTCAGCCAGTGAAGGGTCCTCTGATGTAAAAACAGGAAGTGTGACCTCAGTAATTAATGAGAAGCTAGCTGTCCTGAATTTGGGGAAAATGCTTCCCAAGTAAGAGAAGCACCTGGAAAAAACGTGGTGAGGCAGGAACAAGCTTGGTTTTTTTTGTAACAGGATTTTGGCTGCTGCATAAGAGAAGTGGCCGGGAGAAGCACCATTCATAAGCACTTAGTGTCAAGAAGCAAGAAGCAATTACTCCCAAGTAGGCGGGCTAGGACTCCCAGCAAGGGAGTAGCAGAGAGATGGTGGCAAGTGGACGGAGGCGCGATATACTTGGGAGGTGACATTGACAGAACATGTCTCTGCGGACATGCAAGAAGAATTCAGAAAAAGCATAGGTCATATCAGGGTGTGTCAAAAACAGGAGAAAGTAAATCATCTAAATTGAGGAATGCTAATTTGAGCATTCTCAGACATGGATTATTGATGGAAAAATGAAACTCTATAAAATATTTTAAAGAGGCTATATTAGAGATCTCTGTATATAGAGAGAGATCTCTGATGGTAGTTTGTATTTCTGTGCAATCAGTGGTGATATCCTCTTTATTTTTTTTATTGCATCTATTTGATTCTTCTCTCTTTTATTTTTTATAAATCTGGCTAGCCGTCTATTTTGTTGATCTTTTCAAAAAACCAGCTTCTGGATTTATTGATTTTTTTGTGTCTCTATCTCCTCCAGTTCTGCTCTGATCTTAGTTATCTCTTATCTTCTGCTAGCTTTTGAGTTTTTTGATCTTGCTCCTCTAGCTCTTTCAATTTTGATGACAGGGTGTTGATTTTAGATCTTTCCTTGCTTCTCATGTGGGCATTTATTGCTATAAATTTCCCTCTAGACACTGCTTTAAATGTGTCCCAGAGATTCTGGTGTGTTGTGTATTTGTTCTCGTTGGTTCTGAAGAACATCTTTATTTCTGTCTTTATTTCATTGTTTATCCAATCAACATTCAAGAGCCAGTTGTTCAGTTTCCATGAAGTTATGTGGTTCTGAGTTTCTTAATCCTGAGTTCTAATTTGATTGCAATGTGGTCTGAGAGACTGTTTGTTATGTTTTCCATTCTTTTGCATTTGCTGAGGAGTGATTTACTTCCAATTATGTGGACAACTTTAGAGTAGGTGTGATGTGGTGCTGAGAAGAATGTATATTCTATGGATTTGGGGTGGAGAGTTCTGCAAATGTCTATTAGGTTTGCTTGTTCCAGGTCTGAGTTCAAATCCTGGATATCCTTGTTAATTTTCTGTCTCGTTGATCTATCTAATATTGACAGTTGACTTTTAAAGTCTTCCACTATTATTGTGTGGGAGACTAAGTCTCTTTGTAGGTCGTTAAGAACTTGCTTTATGTATCTGTGTGTTCCTGTGTTGGGTGCAAATATATTTAGGATCATTAGCTCTTTTGTGGCATTGATCCTTTTACTATTATGTAATGCCCTTCTTTGTCTCTTTTGATCTTTGTTGCTTTAAAGTCTATTTTATCAGAGACTAGGATTGCAACTCCTGCTTTTTTTTGCTCTCCATTTGCTTGGTAAATCTTATTCCATTCCTTTATTTTGAGCCTATGTGTGTCCTTGCCCATGAGATGGGTTTCTTGGGTATAGCACACCAATGGGTTTTGAGTTTTTATCCAATTTGCCAGTTGGTGTCTTTTGATTGGGGGCCTTTAGCCCTTTTACATTTAAGGTTAATATTGTTATGTGTGAATTTGTTCCTGCCATTTGGATGCTAGCTGGCTGTTTTGCCCATTAGTTGATGCAGTTTCTTCATTGCATCAATGATCTTTACCACTTGGAGTGGCTGGTACTGTTGTTCCTCTCTATGTTTAGTGCTTCTTTCAGTAGCTCTTGTCAGGCAAGTCTTGTAGTGACAAAATCTCTCAGCAGTTGCTTGCCCATAAAGGATTTTATTTCTCCTTCACTTATGAAGCTTAGTTTGGCTGGATATGACATTCTAGGCTGAAAATTCTTCTCTTTAAGGATATTGAATATTGGCCCCTACTCTCTTCTGGCTTGTAGGGTTTCTGCTGAGAGATCCACTGTGAGTCTGATGGGCTTCCCTCTGTGGGTGACCTGACCTTTCTCTCTGGCTGCCCTTAGCATTTTTTTCTTCATTTTAACCCTGGTGAATCTGATGATTATATGCCTTGGGGTTGTTCTTCTTGAGGAATATCTTTGCAGTGTTCTCTGTATTTCCTGGACTTGAATGTTTGCCTGCCTTGCTAGGTTGGGGGAGTTATCCTGGATAATATCCTGAAGAGTATTTTCCAGCTTGGATTCACTCTCTCCATCACATTCAGGTACACCTATCAAACGTCGATTAGGTCTTTTCACATAATCCCATATTTCGGAGGCTTTGTTCATTTCTTTTTACTTTTTTCTCTAATCTTGCTTTCTCATTTTATTTCATTGAGTTGATTTTCAATCTCTTATATCCTTTCTTCTGCTTGGTCGATTCAGCTATTGAAACTTGTGTATGCTTCACAAAGTTCTCGTGTTGTGTTTTTCAGCTCCGTCAAGTCATTTATATTCTTCTCTAAGCTGTTTATTCTTGTTAGCATTTTGTCTAACCTTTTTTCAAGGTTCTTAGCTTCTTTGCATTGTGTTAGGACATGTTCTTTTTGCTCAGAGAAGTTTGTCATTACCCACTTTCTGAAGCCTATTTCTGTCAATTCATCAGACTCGTTCTCCATCCAGCTTTGTTCCCTTGCTGGTGAGGAGTTGTGATCCCTTGTGGGAGGGGAGGCATTCTGGTTTTGGGTGTTTTCATCCATTTTGCGCTGGTTTCTTCCCATCTTTGTGGATTTATCTAACTGTGGTCTTTGTAGTTGGTGACTTTTGGATGGGGTCTTTGAGTGGACATCTTTTTTGTTGATGTTGAAGTTATTTCTTTCTGTTTTTTAGCTTTCCTTCTAACAGCGAGGTCCCTCTGCTGTAGGACTACTGGAAGTTCACTCCAGACCCATCTTGCCTGGGGATCACCTGTGGTGGCTGCAGAACAGTAAGAGATGCTGCAAGTTTCTTCTTCTGTTGTCTTCATCCCAGAAGAATACCCACCAGAGGTCAGCCTGAGCTCTCCTTTATGAGGTGTCTCTTTGGATATACAGAAGTCAGGGAGCTGCTTGAGGAGACAGTCTGTCCCTTACAGGAGCTCAAGTGCTGAGATGGGAGCTCTGTTGTTCTGTTCAGAGCTGCTGGGCAGGTATGTTTAAGTCTGCTGCAGCAGAACTCATGACCACCTTTATTCCCAGGTGCTCTGTCCTGGGAAGGTGGGCTCTATTTATATGTTCCTGACATGCTAGTGCCTTTTTTCAGAGATGCCCTGCCCAGCGAGGAAGTAGCCTAGTCACAGTCTGCCAGCTGAGTCATTCCTGAGCTGCTGTGGGCTCTGCCCAGCTGCTGTGTGAACTTCCTTGCAGTTTTGTTTACAGAGGTATAGTTAGAACTACCTCGGTGATGGTGGTCTGCCTCAGTAATGGCAGACCACCTAGATAATGGCGGACCACCTCGGTA
Organism: Callithrix jacchus; assembly: GCF_049354715.1. Classification (NCBI taxonomy): domain Eukaryota; kingdom Metazoa; phylum Chordata; class Mammalia; order Primates; family Cebidae; genus Callithrix; species Callithrix jacchus. The sequence goes on from NC_133506.1 coordinate 64,492,361, forward strand.
ATTGCAGATGCCCTTCCCCCCACAGAGCTGGACCACTGGACCATCCTGGGTCCAGCTGCACTGGCTGCAAAACTCTCAATCCAAAATATTTCAGATTGCTGGTCTTTGTGGGGGTGGGACCTGCCAAGCCAGATCACCTGGCTCCCTGTTTCAGACCCCGTTTTTTTTTCAGTTGAATGGATGACTCTGTCTTCCAGGCATTTCAGGCACGAGTTGAAATGGCCGCCCAGATTTGTGTGAGTTTTTTTGTGGAGACCCACTGCGCCGGCTGAAACAGCCATGCTGGAAACTCGTGGTGCTTTTCAGCCTGGGAATCTCCTGGTCAGTGGGCAGGAATAACTCATTTGGAAATGCGATGATCACTCACCGTCTGTCTTGTTCTCACTGGGAACTACACTACAGCGCTGTTCCTATTCGGCCATCTTTGGCCTCATTCATATCTTTTCATGAATACCCACCAACTTTTCCCTTCAAATAGCTTTCTGAAGCTATATTTTAAGTCTTGTAATGATGTAATGAATTGCATGTTAGAAAGCCTGTTACCAATTTAGACTCCTGTTAGATTTTGAAATAATTTGGCCTTCATCCCCATCCCCATTTCCTGGCAAAAAGCTCCTAAAACACTTGGAATCTCCAGAGTACTAAGAGTGTCATTTGTGTGCTAATGAAATGACTGGTGACTGGGGACCCTAGAGAGCTTCAGGATGGGGGTTGGTCACCAGAAAGACAGAGGCAGGATTGGGGGGGTGGGACTTTCAGCCCCACCTGCCAACCTCTGGGAAGAGGAGAGGGGCTGAAGGTTGAGTTGATCACCAATTGCAAGTGATGTGATAAATCATGCCAATGTAATATCACCTCAGTGAAAACTAACAAAGACAGGGTTTGGAGAGCTTCCAGATAGCTGAACAGGTGGAGCCTGGAGGGTGGTGTGCCTGGGCCGGGTGTGGGAGCTCTGAGCCCCTTCCCGGATGCCTCACTTTGTGCACCTCTTCCATCTGCCTCTTCATGTTCATCCTTTGAAATATCCCTTGTAATAAATGAGTAAGTATAAGTAAGGTGTTTCCCTGAGCCCTGTGAGCCACTGTAGCAAATTAATCAAACCTGAGGAGGGGTTCCTGGGAACCCTGATTTGCAGCCAGTTGGGCAGAAGCACAGGTCACAACCTACTACTTGTGACTGGCATCTGAGGCAGGGACAGTCTTGTGGGGCTGAGCCCTTAAACTGTGACATCTGACACTATCCAAGTAGACAGCTTTAGAATTGAATAGAATGAGGAGACACCCAGCTGATATCTGCTGAAGGAGTGGTTGGTGTGGAAAAATCACTACACATTTTAGTGACCAGTGATCAGAGAAATGCAATTATCCTTTGGTATCTTCAAAGGGATTGGTCCGAGAACCTCTCCTCTGGAAGGGTTTTGGTGATTTGGACACCAAAATGACCAGATGCTCAAGTCCCTTGAAAGTGTAGTATTTGCATATAACCTACACACATCCTCCACATGCTTTAAATCAGGGGTGTCCAATCTTTTGGTTTTCCTGGGCCACAGTGGAAGAAGAATTGTCTTGGGTCACACATAAAACACACTAACACTAATGGTAGCTGATGAGCCTTAAAAGATCACACACACACAAAAATCTTATAATGTTTTAAGAAAATTTACAGGCTGGGCGCGGTGGCTCACACCTATAATCCCAGCACTTTGGGAGGCTGAGGTGGGTGGATCACGAGGTCAATAGATCAAGACCATCCTGGTCAACAAGGTGAAACCCCGTCTCTACTAAAAATACAAAAATTAGTTGGACATGGTGGTGTGTGCCTGTAGTCCCAGCTACTTGGGAGGCTGAGGCAGGAGAATTGCTTGAACCCAGGAGGCAGAGGTTGCGGTGAGCTGAGATCACGCCATTGCACTCCAGCCTGGGTAACAAGAGCGAAACTCTGTCTCAAAAAAAAAAAAAAAAGAAAGAAAGAAAGAAAATTTACAAATTGGTGTTGGAGGGTAAGCCACAGGTTGGACAAGCTTGCTTTAAATCATCTCTAGATTACTTATATCTGATATAATGTAAATACTATGTAAATAGTTGTTATATTGTATATTTTAGGGAATAATGACAAGAAAAAAAGTATGTTTAGTACAGACACAATCATTCTTTTTTTCAAATGTTTTTGAATTGACGTTGGATTAATCCATGGATGCAGAATGCATGGATGTGAAGGAGTGGCTGTATTCTATGTGGATTGCTGTGCGAGAATGGCAAAAATACACTGGTTTGGCTTTCTTTGCATCCTTATAACTCCCGAGATCACGTGTGTGCGAACATGGATTATCGCGCCTCTGTGTTTTTGGTGATGTTTTATGTTTTCAAATTAGGAGACAAGTTATTTGAAAATATATTTAAGAGCTTAAAGATTTTTAAAAATATTTATTAGACTTTTATTTTTCTAAGAATTGACTACTTACTGCTCTTGATGGCAGTGTGAACACCAGCAAAGCTGTCTCCCGATAAACCGGAGAGCTTTAATTCTTGTGAAGGACTTTAATTAAAGGTGAGCTTTAATTCTTGTAAAGGACTCTCACCCGAGAGCTTTAATTCTTGTGAAGGACTGCAGCTCACGGGCGGGGAAGTGCAGCCTCTGGCTCTGCCGAGAGCAAGTGCTTCGAGGAAAGGGTGAAGGGAGTAGGAATTTATGCTGAGTGGGGTGGCCGAACACACATATTCAGTAAGCTAGAGGAGGAGTAATGAATATTTATGAAAGGAGAAACGTGAATGTGCCGCTGAGTTTCATGCCTCCTCGTGGGTCACGTGTTTAAAAAAATGGCAGCATTAGCATACTCGGGGGTGGAGTTTTTAGCCTCTGACATCAAAAGGTGACGCAGGGACCACAGACCACTCACTGCATCTTCTGTGAGCCAGGCAAAACTGGTTTCGGAGACAGTGGTCCATTTTAGGAAGGCTGCACTCGAAGCTGATGACTGTCACTCCGAAACTGCAAAGAGGTAGCGGGAGTCCCAACACAGCCTCGAAGGATTGGCTAAAGGTTGAGTCCTGTGTTTGTTGTTTGCCAGAGCTGGTTTCTGCTTACTCCTTAGGAAAGAGTTCTGGTTAAACGTTAGTATGGAAGGGACATGCTGAAGTATGTCTGACCTCCCATCCCAGCATGGCCAGGAGCTCAGTTTTTAAGGTTTCTCTGGGGTCCCCTTGGCCAAGAGCGGTTCTATCAGTCAGTTGGAGGACTTAGGATTTCATTTTTATTTCTCAGGTCAATTCAATAGGCCTTGAGAACTTGGCGTGTGAGCACCACTGGAACATCACAGTCTGCTGCCAAGATGCTAGCTGTTATAAGAAAATTAATAACTTAGAGGTAAAACCTGACCTCCATGAAGATGAGAATCCAGAAGACACTGTAACTATAGAGAAAGGGGCATGTGTCCCGTGGGGGCAGGCACCGTCCATATCAGTCTGCAGTGCAGGCATGCCAGGGTTTTTCAGGAGTCTGCCTGGTGAACTGTCCTGTCACTTGAGACTCCAGCTCAGGGAAAAACAGAAAACCAGGAAACAGCACCTTCTGGCCAGAATCCCAGCATCAGTTTGAGGGAGACAAGACGAGAAGGAACAAAATTGTTGCAGCAAAAATAATAGGTTCTCCACTTCCCTACACAGAAGGAAATTCCCACGCCTTGATAGGAGGCAGCTCCCCTTTCTGCCCACCTTGGCACAGGCGGTCACATTCCCCACCTGTCTGTTGAGGGACGGTGCAGGAGTGAGGCACAGTCCAAGTGGGGGTATCCACAAGACCCTACTCCAGCCCACCGCATGCTGACGATAGCAATGTCCCCTCTCGGCCCTGGCCTGAGGTCCTTCACCCTTCTTCAGTTCTCCCTTTTAGGCTTCTTTCACCTCACAGCTTTTCTTCCAGACTCGCTTCCAAATGCAGAGTGTCAGAGAGCCATGGGTCTGCCCACAGGTAGTCTGAAGCAGGGCAGACCTGTGCCTCTGATGGCCCACGGGGAGGTCACAGTTGCCGCTTCTGTCCTACTCAATGCTCCTGTGACACAATTAGAACAAAGCCTGACTGCCGTGACGAAGAGGCCAACCTGTGCCGATGGGTGTCTCGTCCAGAGCACGTCAGTCATCCCGTGAGTTGGCAGAGCCAATGGGCAGACACACAGGATGAGGTTACAGGAAGATGCTCTCCTGCAGATCCCAGGAGACAGAGACCCCGGCAGATGGCCCGAGACAGCTCCCACCTGCACCTCCAGCATCAGCAGGCAGACAGAGCACTCCTGTGAGAGGGGACAGGGCAAGTCTGGGGGCCTTGGAAGACTGTGGGAAGAGCTTCAGAGGGTGTGATCCAGGTTCACTAGTGACCAGTCCAAAGGAGGCCTCCCACTGCAGGGAGGGCAGCAGAGACCATTGCTGCCCTGCCCATGAGGAATATTTGGCCCGGAGTATTTGCTACTTAGTAAGAACCTCCCAGTTACCTGTTGGTGTGTTCTTAACTAACATGAGAAGCAGGGACTGGGCTGTTTGTTGAGTATTATCAGTCTTGATATTTTTTAGGTCAATTGTACGCGTTAGTAACATGGGTGGGGTGGAAGCTGTCCTCATGCATGGCTGCTATAAAGGCCACGAGCAATCGAAAGTAAAAATAATTATTTCCATTAACTGGGATATTATCTTAGGATGAAAGTGGAGAATGTACACTCTGAACATGTAAAAGGAAGGCTTGGCTCACAGCTGTGCCTTCTGACATTTTGTTTGTTTGGAACAGGTGCTCTCGATCCTATGGGTAGAAAACAGGCTTAATGGAGTTAAGTAATTGTCCAAAATCATGCTGCTTTGGCTGGGTGTGTGGTGGCTCACCCCTGTAATCCCAGCACTTTGGGACGCCGAGGTGGGTGGATCACCTGAGGTCAGGAGTTCAAGACCAACCTGGCTAACATAGTGAAACCCCATCTCTACTAAAAATACAAAAATTAGCCAGGAATGGTGGTGCACACCTGTAAGCTCAGCTTCTAAGGAGGCTAAGGCAGGAGAATTGCTTGAACCCAGGAGGCAGAAGTTGCAGTGAGCCAAGATTGTGCCACTGCATTCCAGCCTGGACAACAGAGAGAGACTCCAACTCAAAAAAAAAAAAAAAAAAAAACCAGCTAGGGGGCCGAGCGTGGTGGCTCATGCCTGTAGTCTCAGCATTTTGGGAGGCAGAGGCGGGTGGATCACCTGAGGTCAGGAGTTCAGGACCAGCCTGACCAACATGGTGAAATCCCATCTCTACTAAAAATAGAAAAATAAGCTGGGGGTGGTAGCACATGCCTGTAATCCCAGCTACTCAGGAGGTTGAGGCAGGAGAATTGTTTGAACCCAGGAGGCGGAGGTTGTAGTGAGCCTAGATCGTGCCATTGCGCTCCAGCCTGGGCTACAAGAGTGAAACTTCGTATCAAAAAAAAAAAAAAAAATCATGCTGCTTCTTACCCGTTGACTAGAATTCAAACCCGAGCAGGCTTAAATAAGAACCCAAATTTACACTGCTTATGTGGAGTGGGGTGTCGGTTTTGTTTAATTCTTGTTACTATGAAAAGATATCTTACACTCAGTAGGGTACATCGAATCTATTTTTATAGTCTAAAAATTATAATGAAATGTGCATGGATGCCCTGTCACCCACTGGAGATATGCACCAGTCCACCTGCCTTTGTAGCTCTGATTTCACACTCCAGCTGCTACACTCACGTCAGCGGTGCGTAGAAGAACTTCAGTTCTTTTTTGTGTTAGAGTTGATCTTTTGCAAAGGCTGACGGGAAGTGGATGACCAAGAACTGTTTCATGTAAAGGAGAGAGAACGGTAATTGATGGATCAAGGCTGAGCACACGGCAGGGAGGCAGGATGGAGGGCACTGGCAAAGGGAAGGTCACCATGGCAGAGATGGGGACGTTTCAGACCAGATGCCCAGAGGTGTAAGAACTCTGATAGGAAGCTGTGCTGTGTGCCACATGCCTCTGCAGGCTGCAGCCCAGTTTGGGTCTTACTGGTCTGTGCATCGTGACATCCAGTGAGCTTATTCTCACCAGACTGCAATTCCTGTGAGTTTTTCTCTTCTCCTTGGAGTCTGATTGTGTTGATTCCAAAGTGGCTTTCTAGCTGGAAATCTGGGTTGAGATGTCACCAGCCCAAGGCTGTTGGAAGGCAAATCAGGATGTGGGGTGTGTGCTGGGCTGACTGCAGGGCTGAACTGAGCACTGGACCCTCAGGGTGTCACCCAGGGGCCAGGGTGGGCTTTCAGAGGAACACAGCCCTGGCAGGTGCCTATCTCTGCTTAGTCCTTGGTGGTCACCATGGAAGTAAAGGGGCTGCAGAGAGGTAGCTCCAGGTGGGGTTGGTCCTCCAAATTCCAGGCCTATAATTTGTCTGGCACATATAACCCCTCATTTGAGGCTTAATTTGTTTCCTCACCCTTGGGTTTGAGAGATCTTAAAAAACTTTTATTTTATCGTCATCATATTGTGACAAGTGAACAAAAAATTGAGCATAAACTCCAGTTTGATGAGTTTTTCCTCTTTTTGTGTCTTGATTTCAAGGACCCTGTTAGACATATGGGTTAGCATCGGGTCTGTTTTTCAAACATTCACTCAGCCAGGAGGAGGCCATGGCCCTGCCCAGCCAGAGGCATAATAGATGTGAAACTCACTCAGTTGGCTGCAGGCCCAGGCAGGTGGGCACGGGAGCCTGCAGTGCCGGCTGAAGAGGCTGAGACTTGGAGGACACCCAGACTCCTTTTCTCTGCTTTGGATGCTGCATTCTCTAACCAGGCATGGCTGCTGGTTCTGTCCTCTGCCTGCCTCACAACCCCAGCGAGACCCCTTCCAGATTGTCCTCCTGGGAGATGAGTGAGCCTGGAGAGAAGGGCGGGTTACCAGAGCTGCAGGTGGAGCTTGTCTTGCAGCAAGAAATCCTGGGCCAAACTAAGCAGGGCAAGCAGCGACACTGAGTGTCCCTTCGCGTGATTGGTTTTGTGCATTGAAGAATCTGTAGCCTGGAAAACAAGTGACAGAAATCTGAATGCATCATGGTCACCGACACTGGCTGAGGACTTCGAGACCATTCTGGTACTTTCTCAAGGCTTCCATTCCCTTACTGGTGCAATTAGAGTTGACGCTGGACACACCCTAAGGTCACCTGATCCCCATCTCTCCTGTGGATTCACTGCTACCTGGAGTCAGGAGGAGGAGCAGGAGCCAGTCAAATCCTTTAGGGCTTTAATTCTCATGGACCAACATGTTGACAAGTGCAGCCGCCCCAAGTTCATCATTACTGTGGTGGGCAGAGCAATGCCCTCCAAAAGCTGTTCCCATCCCAGGCTCTGAAGCCCGTGACCATGTTCCATATGTGGCAGTGGGGATGTGCCTCTGCATGGAGGTGCCACTCTAGAAATGTCCTAGATCTCACCTGCAGGTCCAAGATGATCACAAGGGCTCCTACACATGGGAGGCAGGAGGGCAAGCTCATAGAAAGACAGGTGGGCGTAGAAGCAGAGGTTGGAGTGATGTGGCTGTGAGCTAGAGAATGTGGGCAGCTTCTAGAAGCTGGGATGGTGAGGAACAGTCTCTCCTGGAACCCCTAGAAAGTACCACAGCCCTGCAGGCAATATGACTTTAGCCAGATAGACCCATTTGGGATTTCTCACCTCTAGAAGTGCAGCACAAACATATGTGGTTTTAAGCCAGTTTGTGGTATTCAGCCATAGCAACAATGAGAAACAGACACAACTTTCATGTGATGCCTGGACAGGCCACGTGGCTCAAGCCTTCTGACTCCTTCCCGGCTCCGTTTGGTTGACTGCAAGACACAATGGGGCCAGACACCTGCTGTTGTCAGAGAGTGGTCCCCAAAAGCATGTGTTGGAAACTTGGTCCCCAAGGCAACAGTGTTAAGAAGTGGGACCTTTTATTTTTTTAAATTAAAAGGTGCCATGAGAAAGGGCTGAAGTAGGTGGAATCTTTAAGAAAAGGTGATCAGGCCATAAGGGCTCCACCCTTGGGAAAGGATTGATACCCTTATCTCGGAAGTGGGTTAGTTATCATGGAAGTGGGTCTCTCTCTCTCTCTCTCTCTCTCTCTCTTTCTTTCTCTCTCTCCCCCCCTCTTCTCTTCTCTTCTCTTCTCCTCTTCTCTCCTTCCCCCTCTTTTTGACCTTCCACCATGGGATGATGCAGCAAGAAAGCCTTCTCTTACCAGATATCAGCACCTTAATACTGGACCTATCAACCTCAAGAACTGTGAGACATAAATTTCTTTATAAATCACCCAGTCTGTGTGGTACACTGTTGTAATAATACAAAATGGACTAAGATAACACATAATGGTTTATAAATAAATTGTTATTTGTGGGGTGCTTTTCCAACTCTCCAACAAAAGACAACTGTTCAGGCCTCTTTCTGTCTGCAGGCCCTCTGAAAAGCCATCTCATAATATGTCAGAGTATCCTTTTCTCTTTTTTTCCAGAGTCCTTTTTTCCAATGCACCAAAGTATATTTTGAGATAAAATATTTTGGTTTTCTCCACTCCCCACTTTGAAACTTCAAAAGTTTCACATATAAAAAGGCAAGTTGATACCTTTGGAGAGATTTGGGTTAGAGTTTGTTAGATGAGAGATAGGCAAAGAATAGAAATGCCAAATTTGAATGAACAGAAAAGAGCAAATTTAAATATTTTGTCTTGGATCTTCTTGAGACATTGCTTTGGAAACAGAAGAAAAATGAAGTTTGATGTCTTGAACAGTCTATAGACTAGTTTTTCCAGAGTTGATGAAGCGTCTTCAAATTGCAGTGGTAATCTGACAGATTTTACTGGGTATTAGTTTGAAGCAGGTGTTCCAACAGACTTTCTGAGTAGTCTATACATCAACTGGCTGTTTACATGTAATGTTGCTATAATGGTTTCTCCCAAAGTTTGTATCAAGTTTTCTAGCATCAATTTGCAGGGTTTTAAGGAAAGCACAGTTCTTTATTTCCAGTGAACCCAGGTCAGAAAAGTAGGAGAAAATTTGAAAACATTAGCTTGGAGACCGGTAGCCAGAAAAGAATCCAGGATTCAGTCCCAGCTGTAGACAAATAACCAAAACTGCAAAACAATTGACAGGGCTAGAATTTAATAATGGGTATACTACAGTTTTCTTCTGAAACATAATTTCTCTCTCTCTAGTCCCTCATTTCTAACAAAGACAAACCACAATAAGACCAATTTGTTCACAAAATAAGTTTTAGTTTCATTATAATTGACCTGATTGTTTAAGTAAAGTACAGAAAGAATAGTGATTGGCCATTCTTTTAAGTTGGCCTTGCTGGAAGTTTTTCATAAGGAATTTCACATTAGACTTTTAAAACCTTCTAAAGGCTAGGAAGCCAAGCCAAGGGTTTACCATCAGACTGTGCCTGTAATGCCTGTACAAACTGGGTGAATTCCTCTCCTCTGGAGGTCCCAATATATGTTGAGGTTCTTGGGCCCATCAGAAAGTGACATTCTTTACTTATTGCAAGGTTCAGAACCTTGTAAGGGAACTGTGTAGACAAGGTATCACGTCAGTCTTTCCACAAGGATTTTTGTTAGCTCTATGAAATCAACTTGAATTCTTTCAAATCGTCTCGTCATATCTGAAAATATGCCATTCTAGTCAAACCTTGGTAAACTAGCCAGTGTCTCCAATTATGTCCTGTTATTAAAAAAAAAAAAACTCTATTGAACTTATGCAAATAACTATATTGACATCAATTAAAAATACTTACAAATAGTTTCCAGATTCTGGAGAAATCTGGTAGAGAGAGAGATAAATGTTTCAATTTTGTTTAATTGTAAAAAGCTACAGATGGCTTAAGAGAAAAAAAGGTTTTCTTGACTCTGGAAAACAAAGCATAAAAAGAATTCACAATGTTTCACACCAAAAAAGTCAAGAAAAAAAAATTCAGTCCGGTCCCATGTAATTAACCCTTGTTCTGCTTGAAGTTGGGTTAGCAATCTTCAGGAAGCCATCACCTTTTTTTGTCAGAGTTCTGGAAGTTTTTGCATAGTTCAATGGAATGATACTCAAAGTTATCAGAAATCTGTATCCAAGAGTACTTGTCAAGGTATTTTTTATAAATTTCCTTGAAGAAGAAGAAAGCTTTTGACTACAGTAAATCAAAACTGCTTTCTGAGAAGAGTCAAAGTAAAACAATAATTGTCTGTGGATGAAAAAAAGGCTTAAAATACCCATGGTTAAAGACACAATTGACAAGAAAATTTGGTTATTTTTGTGACACTCAGCAGTTTAATATAGTAATCATAATTATTACTGACAACATATACCAAGACATATCAGAATTTTAGTAATCCCATACCATTTGGGAACATATATTAATAACACATTTTTATAACTACCACTCAAATAAATTTAAATACAATTTCTTATTTGGTCATGGTTTCCATATTATTTTTGCATACCAAATAAGCCTAATATGTTGCTCTTGGACTTCCAGGAGATTTTCATGGAAAATACTTACTTTTTTTTTTTTTTTTTTAAGATGGGGTTTCACTCTTACCCAGGCTGGAGTGCACTGGCGTGATCTCAGCTCACCGCAACCTCCGCCTTCTGGGTTCAGGCAATTCTCCTGCCTCAGCCTCCTGAGTAGCTGGGATTACAGGTGCTTGCCACCATGCCCACCTAATTTTTTGTATTTTTAGTAGAGACGCGGTTTCACCATGTTGACCAGGATGGTCTCAATCTCATGACCTCATGATCCACCCACCTCTGCCTCCCAAAGTGCTGGGATTACAAGTGTGAGCCACTGCACCTGGCCTGGGAATACTTACTTTTATACTTACTTTTATAATTTGAAATTAGATTTTTGGAAGTTTTCCAAATATCAACAGTTTAAAACACTTGATAAAAACAGGACAGATAATAAACCACTGTAAAGTAATAGTCATTCATTAGTGATGATTATCCCAAGTGATAATGTAAAGATTTGGAAAACCAAAAACTTTTACTCCTTGATAGAAAGGAGGCTCTGTTTCCCAAACAATCAAAAGACCTAGTGAAGACAGCATGAAGCAAACAAAATCCATCTTTCCAGGGATTTTTTGTGCAGTTTACTTACAAGGTAAACCAAAATGATTTACTGTCTCTTATTGGACCACTGAATCTTTTTTTTTAAACAAAGGTACCCCCCACGAAGTGGCTCATCAAAATCAATAAGGCTTGATCAAGAGTATGACTTAACCATAAAATCTTGTTTAAAAGAGAAAACCAAATTCTACCTTTATAACAGTGTATTAATGCTAAAGCTAGTTTTAATAAAATATTATAAATCCGTTCAATCTCAGTTTTGATCACACAAAATAAAATTTTCATAAACATTTTAGAACCTCTTGCAATTTTTCTATCTTCTTTTTTGCCCAACTATCCATTCAGTTTTATGACCTTAAAATGCCTAACAGAGACAGTACAAACCTGCCTAATTAGACCCAGGCAAAAAAATGTCTAAATTAAATTCTGAAGATGTTTCTGTTTTATTTACTTTTCTTTCATTTTCATATTTATTTTTAGAGACAGGGTCTCACTTTGTTACCCAGGCTTGAGTGTAGTGGTGCAATCATAACACTGCATCCTCCAACTCCTGGATGTAGCTGAGACTACAAGCATGTACCAACACATCCAGCTAATTTTTTTATTTTTATTTTTTTGTAGAGATTGGAGTTTTGCTATGTTGTCCAGGTTGGTCTCAAACTCCTGGCCTCAAGTGATCCTCCTGCCTCAGCCACCCAAAGTGCTGGGATTACAAATGTCTGGCCCTTCTATTTTATTGCAACAACAACTTAAAAACTATCCTTATGACAAGGCACAGTAGCTCAGGCCTGTAATTTCAGCACTTTGGGAGGCTGAAGTAGGTGGATCACTTGAGGCCAGGAATTCAAAACCAACCTGGCCAACATGGTGAAACCCCATCTCTGTCAAAATACAAAAAAAAAAAAAAGGGCCAGGAGTTATGGCATGTGCCTGTAATCCCAGCTACTTGGGAGGCTGAGGAATGAGAATCACTTGAACCTTGAAGGCAAAGGTTGCAGTGAGCTGAGATCACACCACTGCACTCCATTGTAGGTGACAGAGTGAGATTGTCTCAAAAAAGACAAAAAGAAGATAAACTTTGCTTTTTTAGAGACTGAGTCTCACTCTGGCACCGAGGCTGCAGTGCATGGCATGATCACAGCTCACTGCAGCCTCAACTGCCCTGGCTCAAGAAATCCTCCCAGTTCAGCCCCCTGAGGCTTGTATTTGTGGCATAGGCCACAACACCTGGCTAATTTTTGTATTTTTGCAGAGACAGGATGTCACTTTGTTTCCCAGGCTGGTCTTGAACTCCTGGGCCCAAGTGATCTTCCTGCCTCAGCCTCCCAAGGTGCTGGGATTAACAGGTGATCGGACCATTGAATCTTTTTTTTTTTAAACAAAGGTAACCCCCCCCCAGATGGCTCACCAAAATCAATAAGGCTTAATCAAAATTATGACTTAACCAAGGACACATGAGGCATCTCCAAAGAGGTGCACAGCAGTTCTCACTAGATCCAGAACCACCTCAAAGACAGCTCAAAGAAGGGAAAGTTTTGCTAGCCACAAATGGGGTACAACTCACATCTGCCAGCCATATATTACAGGGTCTCAGCCTTTCAGCTGACCGTCTACTCACAAAAGCCTAAGAGCCCCATGTACCGCCTCAGACAGAAGAAGACAGAAAACCAAAAGCTGCCTATGGAGGAGGAAAGGATCAGTGACACGTGGGTACATCACAGAGTCAAAAGTCACACAAATATCAAACCAAAAGGGACTGGTTTCCTGACTGCCCCTGCACCCAGGCTGTGGCAGTGAAAGTATGGAATTTTAACTACAAGACTGCAAGGTGGAGTGGCTGTCACTGCAGACTCCACAGGGGACCCAGGGCAGGCAATTGGAGCATACGAAGGATTTTAGCTTCGTTTCAGGTCAGACATTTGCTCTTTAATCTTGTCAAGAGGATTTCTAAGGCAAGCCATGACACTATTATGTGCCTTTTAATTTAATCTTCCCATGAATATAAATAAGACAGTTGTTTAGAATAAGAAATATCTAACCTGTTTTTTGTAACTGAGAGAACTTTCTAACTTCAAGAATCCATCTTTTGGCCTCTAATGACTAGAATTTCCAATAATGTACTTATTCTAATGGCAACTCCATCCCACAGCCTCCTCATGGAAAGCCCCAGATGTGAGTAAGTTATTACCATTTAAGAAAGACTAGTTTCCTGCAGAGGGTGTATAATAGGCAATTCCAAAGATCCCTCCAGTAAAATTCACTCCCTGATATAGGCTTAGGTAGCAAGATACTTTTGTTTTTTAATTTTAACTCACAGTATTTATTGGTTGAAGGAATGAAATAAAAATTAATTCATTAGTTCCTATTGCTTGTCTATTGTTTTTCTTTCTTTTTTAAAATTTAATTTAATTTAATTTAGTTGTAAATTCCAGGATGCATGTGCAGGACATGCAGGTTTGTTACATAGGTAAACATGTGCCCTGGTGATTTACTGCACCTATCAACCCATCACCAGGTATTAAGCCCCACACGCATTAGCTATTTATCCTGATACTCTCCCTCCTCACTACAGACAGGCCCTAGTGTGTGTTGTTCCCCTCCCTGTGTCCATGTGTTCTCACTGGTTAGCTCTCACTTATAAATGAGAACATGTGGTATTTGGTTTTCTGTTCCTGTGTTAGTTTGCTGAGGATAATGGCTTTGGCTCCATTCATGTCCCTGCAAAGCGAGAGACTCTTGTTTCCCCACATGGTTAGAGATGTTATTTGCACACATGGTGCCTCTGGTGAGCCACACACTTCTGAGGGACACCCATCACAGACCCCTTAACCCATGACATGGGGCAGCTCTCCTAGAATGGGCCTTTCCCAGGGTTAACCAGGCAACAAGGGCCAGACCATAAAAATTCCTTCTAGATGGGACTTCTTATTAAGACAAACTTCCCCAACAGCTGGACACATTCAGAACAAAAAGTATGGTGCTTAAAACCTCATGTCTCAGGTTCCCAGGCATCTTCAGACTGAACATCTGATGTGACCCAAAAATCACACCCCAGATGGCGGAAATGAGAGACAGCGCTCCCACATGTCACAAGCCAAGCTCTCCAGAGCATAAACAAGATGAGACGGGGCCTCATCCAGCTTCTATTTTGTTTTTTGTTGTTGTTTTGAGATGGAGTCTCTCACTTTGTCACCCAGGCTGGAGTGTAGTGGTGTGATCTTGGCTCACTGCAACCTCTGCCTCCTGGGTTCAAGCAATTCTCCTGCCTCAGTCTCCCAAGTAGCTGGGATTACAGGCGCCTGCCACCACACCTGGCTAATTTTTGTACTTTTAGTAGAGATGGGGTTTTACTATGTTGGCCAGGCTGGTCTTGAACTCCTTACCTCAAGTGATCTGCACACCTCAGCCTCCCAAAGTGCTGGGATTACAGGTGTGAGCCACCTCACCCAGCTTGGCTTCTATTTTGAGGACCCACAGAAATGTTGGAACACCCATCTGATCATAGCCACAGACTGGTGCTCCATAGAGTCAGCCTGAACCATGGGCTGGCAGGATCTTCGGCCCCAGTTCTACCCTGCAGGGCCCCTCTTCAAAAGCAGGAAGTCAGAGTTCACCTAAGTTGAACAGAGCCCAACTGTAAAACCTGAGTGCTTTGGCTGCAGAGGTACTGTGGACACATACATTTATATTTTGCTGTGAGAATCTCTGGAGGAAGGGGTTATCTGAGTTTGAGGGTTTGATGTGGGTGGGTATGAAACTTCATACCCAGGCAGGTGACTGTTTTACCTTCATCCACGTATGTATTCTAGAGTTTTGTGCTGCCATGTTTTATTTGCTCAAAGGACCCAAAGAACAGTCCTAACCTGGCTATTGGAAGCATAACCCAGCTCGTGAGAGCAAGTGTGGCTTAACCTCAAAACTTCTTGACCCAGATGGAGGGTATTTGTGTTTGGAATTTCCACAGAAGAAATCGCCAGCATGCTGGAGACATCCTTTGGTTTTCCACTGTCAAAAGACCTCCATCAGGAAATAGCCCAGTGCCTTAAAAGTTTCAGTCAGTGTGAAGCTGACAGGGAAGTGGTAGGTTTCCAGGAATTATTCAGTTCTTTATTTGAAACTCAGGAAAAAGAATTTGTAACACAAGTGATGAATTTCTTTGAAGCAGTTTACATTTATATTGCTAACATAGAACACTTGGTAATAGCTTCATTCTGCGTGAAGCATTGTCACAATCTAACTACACTTCGCCTGTGTATGGAGAGTACTTTTCCCAATGACTCAGGATATGTTTCAGAACACAATGAGAAGCTCATGTATTGACGGGAGCTTTGCTCAATGTTCAGTAAGAACAAGAATTTCCAGATGTTAGACATGGAGAACACCAGCTTTGATGACGCCTTCCTGGCCATACTTTGCAAAGCGCTGGCTCAGCCTGTTTGTAAACTCCAAAAACTCATGCATACTTTTATGTCTAACTTGGGACATTATTTAGGGCTGTTCTTCACAACCCTCATCTGAAAATTCTGAGCCTGTGTGGCACTAGCCTCCGCCATACCGAAGTGAAGTACCTGTGTGAGACGCTGAAACACCCAATGTGCAAGACAGAAGAGCTGATACTGGGGAAGTGTGACCTCTCCCATGAAGCTTGTGAAGACATTGCCTCTGTTCTGGCCTGCAACAACAAGCTGAAACTTCTCTCCTTGGTAGAAAATCCCTTGAGGAATGAAGGCATGGCATTTCTGTGTGAAGCTCTGAAGCACCCGAACTGTGCCCTCAAGAAGCTGATGTTGATGTACTGCTGTCTCACCTGTGTCTCCTTTGAGGCCATTTCCCAAGGACTTGAGTGCAGTAATTCCCTGTCCCTCCTCAATCTGGGGTCCAATCATCTGGAAGACAGGGCAGTGGTGTTGCTGTGTGAAGCGCTGAAGCATCCGGACCATAGCATACAGGAGCTGTGGTTGATGGCTTGTTTCCTTACTTCCGATTACTGTAAGGACATTACTGATGTTCTCATCAGCAATGAAAAACTGAAGATCCTGAAACTTGGGCATAATGAAATAGGAGATACTGGTGTGAGACAGTTAGGTGAAGCTTTGAAGCATCCTAACTATAAATTAGAGTGTCTTGGGCTGCAAATATATTGGATCACCCATGCCTGCTGTGAAGACCTCGCCGTGGCACTGGTCACCAGCAAAACGCTGAGGAGCCTGAACCTTGACTAAATTACCTTGGACCCTGAGGGAGTGGTGTTGCTGTGTGGGGCTTTGAGCCACCCGGACTGTGCCCTGCAGATGCTGGGGCTGTAGAAATCTGCCTTTGATGAAGAATCTTAGAAGATGCTGATGGCTCTGGAAGAAAAATGTCCCCACCTGAGCATTTCACATGAACCTTGGATTGAGGAGGAATACAGCATCAGGGGTATGATCCCCTGATGGGGAGCACCCTGAAGTAGTCTTCTCACAAAGGCTTTCCTTGATCATAATGGGCACTTCTCCTCCTGGCACCTCTGTCCTGTAACTGCATGTCACAGTAGCAGGGCTGTGATTTCAGGGCTACTCCCTGACAGTGTTCTAGCAATATGATCATGGAGTGTGATTCAGTAGGTATATGCTGATTGTCTTGGCCTAGGTCCTATATTCCCTTATCTTTAGAAATCCCATCCTACTTTGTGACACTTATAAAAAACAAGCATGTTAAATGAGTGCTAAATGCTCTGGAAAGCATGGCTTTATTTTCTTAGAGGATGTCCTGGTGTGTAGGAACATGGATTTGCAGGCCCCACAATCCTGGTACTTCTGACGTAGAAGTGATGCTAGAATGTGTCTATAGATTGTATTTCGAGTACCCAAACTTTCTAGTTTGTCCAGATTTAGATTTGATCAATTCTCTTGTCTAATAAAAAAGCATTTTCAAAAAAAAAAGAAAGAAGCAGCTTAGAGTCAGAGGAATGTCTGGAGCAGACACAGTGCAGAGCATGATTTAAGGGAAAACAGTTATGCCAGGACAAGAATCCATGTCCCAGGCGACAGTGTTCAGTGTCGTAAAGACACCCACTGTATGGCAGGCTTGGGGCAAGAGCCACTCCTCCTGATAAAGGAGTTGTAGGACCTTGCTCCAGTTCTTGTGGAGGGCTGCCCTCAGCCCAACAATCACACCTTGGTGACTGTGAACTTTATCAGCTCTTGTTACAGTGCTGCTTGAAAAGCATTCCCCTGAGGAAGATCCAAGATGGCCCTTTAGGAACAGCTCAGGATTGCAGATCCCAGTGAAAGTGCAGAGGGTGAGTGGACACTGCATTTGCAGATCGATCTCTATTGCCCACAGACCAGGAGATTCCCAGGCAGAGGAGCCCCATGGGTCACCAGCGTGGCTGTTTTGGCCAGCGTGACTGTTTCGGCCGGCGTGGTGGTTTTGCTGGCGCCCCAGTGCGGTGGTTCTCCGTACAAAATACTCTGGTCTGGTTGCCCTTTTAAGCTGGCAATTGGAGCTCCAAGAAGGCAGATTCACCCATTCATATGATTAAACTGGGGTCCGAAACAGGAAGCCAGGCCAGGAGATTCCTGGGCAGCGCTGCTGTTTCAGCCAGCGCATTGGGTTGCCGCACAGGAAATCACACAGATCCCGGTGCCCTTTCAGCAGGCAACTGGAACACTTGGGAGAGAGTCAACTGTTCAACTTAAAAAAAAAAAAAAAAGCTCTGAGGCAGGGAGCCAGGTGAACAAGCTCAGCGGGTCCCCCACAAAAACAAACCAAAAAAAAACCCAGCAATTGGAAATGCTCGGGATTGAGAGTTTCATGGCAAGCACAGCTGAACCTGGGATGATCCAGCTCTGTGGGGGAGCGGCGTCCACCATTACTGAGGCAATCCACCCCTATGGAGGTAGTCCGCCATTGCTGAGGCAGCCTGCCATTGCTGAGGCAACCCACCATTACAGAGAGAGTCCGCCATTACAAAAGCAGGCCACCATTGCTGAGGCAGTTCTAACCACACCCATATGAACAGGACTGCAAGGAAGTTCACAGGGCAGAAGAGCAGAGCCCACAGCAGCTCAGCAAACCCTCTGCAGGCAGACAGTGATTAGGCTACCTCCTTGCTGGGCAGGGCAGCCCTGAAAAAAAAAAGGCAGCAGCACAACAGATACTCATAAATAAGGCCCTAAGGCCCCAGGTAAAAGCACCTGGGGAAAAAAAGGGGTTTATGACTTCTGCTGCAGCAGACTTAAACGTACATGCCTAGCAGCTCTGAATGAACAATGGAGCTCACAGCTCAGCACTTAAGCTCCTATAAAGAACAGACTGTCTCCTCAAGCAGCTCTCTGACCCCTGCATATCCAAAGAGTCACCTCACAAAGGACTGATCAGACTGACATTTGGTGGGCATCATTCTGGGACAAAGATAACAGAAGAAGAAACTGGTAGCAACCCTTACTGTTCTGCAGCTGCTGCAGGTGATCCCCAGGCAAGCAGGGCCTGGAGTGGACCTCAGCAGTCCTAAAGCAGAGGGGTCAGACAGTTAGAAGGAAAACTAAGAAACAGAAATAACTCATCATCAACAATCTGGGCATCCACTCAGAGACCCAATCTGAAAATCAGCAACTACACAGACGACAGGAGGATAAATCCACAAAAAAAACCAGCAAAGAAACAAATGCAAAAAGGAGGAAAACACCCGAAACCAGAACACCTCTCCTCCTACAAGGGATCACAACTCCTCACCAGCAAGGGAACAAAGCTGGATGGAGAATGAGTGTGATGAAATGACAGAATCAGACTTCAGAAGGTGGGTAATGAGAAACTTCCATGAGCTAAAATAACATGTTCTAACTCAATGCAAAGAAACTAAGAACCTTGAAAAAAGATTTGAGGAAATGATAACAAGATGGACAACTTAGAGAAGAATATGAGTGAATTGATGGAGCTGAAAAACACAACACGAGAACGTCGCGAAGCATGCACAAGTTTCAACAGCCGAATTGGCCAAGCAGAAAAAAGGATATCAGAGATCAAAGATCAACTCAATGAAATAAAATGAGAAGGCAAGATTAGAGAAAAAAAGTGCAAAAAGGAATGAACAAAGTCTCTAAGAAATGTGGGACTATGTGAAGAAACCTAATCTACGTTTGGTAGGTGTACCTGAATGTGATGAAGAGAATGAATCCAAGCTGGAAAATACTATTCAGGACATTATCCAGGAAAATTTCCCCAACCTAGCAAGAAAGGCCAATATTCAAGTCCAGGAAATACAGAGAACACCATAAAGATATTCCTCAAGAAGATCAACCCCAAGGCACATAATCGTCAGATTCACCAGGGTTGAAATGAAGAAGAAAATGCTAAGGGCAGCCAGAGAGAAAGGTCGGGTTACCCACAAAGGGAAGCCCATCAGACTCACAGCAGATCTCTTGGCAGAAATCCTACAAGCCAGTGGGGACCAATATTCAACATCCTTAAAGAAAAGAACTTTCAACCCAGAACTTCATATCCAGCCAAACTGAGCTTAAGAAGTGAAGGAAAAATAAAACCCTTTGTGAACAAGCAAATACTCAGAGATTTTTGTCACCACCAGGCCTGCTTTACAAGAGCTCCTGAAAGAGGCACTACACATAGAAAGGAACAACCAGTACCAGCCACTCCAAAAACATACTAAATAGTAAAGAGCATCAACAAAATGGAGAATCTGCATCAACTAATGGGCAAAACAGCCAGATAGCATCAAAATGGCAGCATCAAATTCACACATAACAATATTAACCCTAAATGTAAATGGACTAAATGCACCAATCAAACGACACAGACTGACAAATTGGATAAAAAGCCAAAACCCATCAGTGTGCTGTATCCAGGAAACCCATCTCACATGCAAGGATACACAAAGGCTTAAAATAAAGGGATGAAGGAAGATTTACCAAGCAAATGGAGAGAAAAAAAAAAAAAAAAAAAAAGCAGGAATTGCAATCCTAGTTCTGATAAAATAGACTTTAAAGGAACAAAGATCAAAAGAGACAAAGAAGGCCATTACATAATGATAAAAGGATCAGTACAACAAGAAGAGCTAACGATCCTAAATATATATGGTCCCAATACAGGAGCACCCAGATACATAAGGCAAGTTCTTAATGACTTACAAAGAGACTTAGACTCCCACACAATAATAGTGGGAGACTTTAACACTCCACTGTCAATATTAGACAAATCAACCAGACAGAAAATTAACAAAGATATCCAGGGCTTGAACTCAGACCTGGAACAAGCAAACCTGATAGACATTTACAAAACTCTCCACCCCAAATTCACAGAATATACATTCTTCTCAGCACCACATCACACCTACTCTAAAATTGATTACATAATTGGAAGTAAATCACTCCTCAGCAAATGCAAAAAAATGGAAATCATAACAAACAGTCTCTCAGACCACAGTGCAATCAAGTTAGAACTCAGAATTCAGAAACTAACTCAGAACTGCACAGCTTCATGGAAACAGAACAACTGGCTCTTGAATGTCGACTGGATAAACAATGAAATAAAGGCAGAAATAAAGAAGTACTTCGAAACCAGCAAGAACGAAGACACAACATACCAGAATTTCTGGGACACATTTATAGCAGTCTCTAGAGGAAAATATATAGCAATAAGTGCCCACATGAGAAGAAAGGAGAGATCCAAAATTGAAACCCTATCCTCAAAATGGAAAGAGCTAGAGGAGCAAGATAAGAAAAACTCAAAACCTAGCAGAAGACAAGATCAGAGCATAACTGAAGGAGATAGAGACACGAAAAACCCTTCAAAAAATCAATAAATCCAAGAGCTGGGTTTTTTTTAAAGATCAACAAAATAGACAGACCACTAGCCAGATTAATAAAAAAGAAAAGAGAGAATAACCAAATAGATGCAATAAAAAATGATAAAGGGAAAATTACCAAAGATCCCACAGAAATTCAAGCCATCATCAGAGATATTAAAAACAACTCTATGCACATAAACTAGTAAACCTGGAAGAAATGGATAAATTCCTGGACACTTGCGTCTTCCCAGGCCTAAGCCAGGAAGATGTCAAAACCATAAATAGACCAAAAACAAGATCTGAAGTTGAGGAAGCAATTAAGGGCCTACCACACAAAAAAAGTCCAGGTCCAGATGGGTTCACAGCCGAATTCTACCAGACACACAAAGAGGAACTGTTACCATTTCTTCTGAAACTATTCCAAATAATCCAAAAAGAGGAAATCCTTCCCAAATCATTTTATGAGACCAACATCATCCTGATACCAAAACCCAGCAGAGACACAACGAGAAAAGAAAACTTCAGGCCAATATCCATGATGAACATAGATGCAAAAATCTTCAATAAAATACTGGCAAGCCGATTGCAACAGCACATCAAAAAGCTAATCCACCATGATCAAGTAGGATTCATCCCGGGGATGCAAGGCTGGTTCAACATACGCACGTCTATAAATGTAATTCACCACATAAACAGAACCAAAAACAAAAACCACATGATTATCTCAATTGACACAGAGAAGGCATTTGACAAAATTCAACAGCCCTTTATGTTAAAAACCCTCAATAAACTCGGTATCGATGGAACGTATCTCAAAGTAATAAAAGCTATTATGACAAACCAACAGCCAATATCATACTGAATGGGCAAAAACTGGAAGCATTCCCTTTGAAATCTAGCAATAGACAAGGATACCCTCTTTCCCCACTCCTATTCAATATAGTACTGGAAGTTCTAGCCAGAGCAATCAGGCAAGAAAAAGGAATAAAGGGTATTCAAATAGGAAAGTAGGAAGTCAAATTGTCTCTATTTGCAGACGACATGATAGTATATCTAGAAGACCCCATCGCCTCAGCCCAAAATCTCCTGAAACTAATAAGCAACTTCAGCAAAGCCTCAGGATACAAAATCAACGTGCAAAAATCACAAGCATTCCTATACACCAATAACAGACTCAAAGAGAGCCAAATCAAGGACGAACTGCCATTCACAATTGCTACAAAGAGAATAAAATACCTGGGAATACAACTAACAAGGAACGTAAAAGACCTCTTCAAGGAGAACTACAAACCACTGCTCAACAAAATAAGAGAGGACACAAACAGATGGAGAAACATTCCATATTCATGGTTAGGAAGAATCAATGTTGTGAAAATGGCCATACTGCCCAAAGTAATCTACAGATTCAATGCTATCCCCATCAAGCTACCAATGACCTTCTTCACAGAACTGGAAAAAACCACCATGAACTTCATATGGAACCAAAAGAGAGCCCGCATAGCCAAGTCAATTCTAAGTAAAAAAAATACAGCGGGAGGTATCACACTACCAGACTTCAAACTATACTACAAGGCTACAGTAATCAAAACAGCATGGTACTGGTACCAAAACAGAGATATAGACCAATGGAACAGAACAGAGGCAACGGAGGCAGCACAACATACCTACAACTATACAATCTTTGATAAACCTGACAAAAAAAAGCAATGGGGAAAGGAGTCCCTGTTTAATAAATGGTGTTGGGAAAACTGGCTACCCATGTGCAGAAAGCAGAAACTGAACCCCTTCCTGACACCTTACACTAAAATTAACTCCAGATGGATTAAAGACTTAAACATAAGACCTAACACCATAAAAACCTTAGAAGAAAATCTAGGCAAAACCATTCAGGACATAGGAGTAGGCAAGGATGTCATGACCAAAACATCAAAAGCATTGGCAACAAAAGCCAAAATAGACAAATGGGACCTAATCAAACTCCACAGCTTCTGCACGGCAAAAGAAACAGTCACTAGAGTGAATTGGCAACCAACAGAATGGGAAAAAAATTTTGCAATTTACCCATCTGACAATGGGCTGATATCCAGAATTTACAAAGAACTCAAACAGATTTACAGGAAAAAAACAAACAAGCCCATTCAAAAGTGGGCAAAGGATATGAACAGACACTTTACAAAAGAAGACATACATGAGGCCAACAAACATATGAAAAAATGCTCATCGTCACTGGTCATCAGAGAGATGCAAATCAAAACTACATTGAGATACCATCTCACGCCAGTTAGAATGGCGATCATTAAAAAATCTGGAGACAATAGATGCTGGAGAGGATGTGGAGAAATAGGAACACTTTTACACTGCTGGTGGGAGTGTAAATTAGTTCAACCATTGTGGAAGACAATGTGTGGCGATTCCTCCAGGACCTATAAATAGAAATTCCATTTGACCCAGCAATCCCATTACTGGGTATATATCCAAAAGACTATAAATCATTCTACTATAAGGACACATGCACACGAATGTTCTTTGCAGCACTGTTTACAATAGCAAAGACCTGGAATCAACCCAAATGCCCATCGATAATAGACTGGACAGGGAAAATGTGTCACATATACACCATGAAAAATTACGCAGCCATCAAAAACAATGAGTTCGTGTTTTTTGTAGGGACATGGATGAACCTGGAGAACATCATTCTCAGCAAACTGACAGAAAATGAAATACTGCATGTTCTCACTCATAGGCAGGTGTTGAACAATGAGAACACATGGACACAGGGAGGGGAGCACTACACACTGGGGTCAGTTGGGGGGAACAGGGGAGGGACAGTGGGGGGTGGGTAGTTGGGGAGAGATAGCATGGGGAGAAATACCAGATATAGGTGAAGGGGAGGAAGGCAGCAAATCACACTGCCACGTGTGTACCTATGCAACTATCTTGCATGTTCTTCACATGTACCCCAAAACCTAAAATGCAATAAAATAAATAAATAAAGTAAAAAAAAAAAAAAAAAAAAGAACCATTCAGGTCTAACAGAAACCATGGAGTTGCTGTCACAGACAAGATGGTGGGAAAAAAAAAAAAAAAAGCATTCCCCTATAGAACTCATTGGAAGCTGCCAGCAGGTGGAGGTAACCCTGACAGCTCTGTCATTACTGTGTGACTTAAAGCATCCTCCTATAAATCTTAGAAGTAGCTTGCCCATAGATAGAGGTATTGCACACTGTACCCTGTTCACTGCGCACGGCCCACCTCCACGCCTCAGTGACCTAATGGGGGTGAACCCCTTACTGCACACGACCCTTGCCTCGATGACTTAATGGGAATGGACCCCTTGCTGCGCACTGTCCACCTCCTAGCCTAGGTGACCTAATGGGGGTGGACCCCTTGTTGTATTGCTTACGACCCTATCACTATCCTTAAAGATGACTTTACTCACTGCCCTGCCCCCTAACCTATACACAATAAATACACACGCTTCTGGACATTCGGGGCCTCGCCTGACTCCTCTCATAGGTGGCGTGGCCCCCTGAGCCCAGCTGCATTTTCCTTGTACTTCTGCATCCTGTCTCTATTTCTAGGATCCTGCGCCTCAGCACAGCATAAGGGATGCCCCACAACCCTGTGGGGCCCTCAGCCCTACAATAGTCTTTAGAAGAATTTAAATCAAGATGGGTTTTCATGAGAGAGCATAGGAAGGTTGAAGTTTGGTCTGAAGACAAAGAAATACGGCATTCTTATTACCTTGTGTGGCAGCATTAAACTGACACCATAAATCTCTACCTAAAAGGTTTGCTGGTGAGGAGTCAGAAACTAGAAAAACGCAGTGGGGGTTCAAAGGTCCTGCGGCTACTGGAGTGGCCTGAGACATGGGCAATGAAGTCGGTTACCCAGAGACTGCAACAACTTGAATAGAATCAGAAGGAATAGGCAGAGCTCATTCCCCTCAGCTGATAGTAGAGAAAGTCACACCCATGTCAATTTTAAAATCCAGTTCCTAATCCTCCACTTTAAGAGGTAGGATGTGGAATACGACTTAGACTCAGCTGACCCCATCCATCAATGGGGAACTGTCCCACCGAAGGGAAAAAACGAGCCTTCTGAAGGTGCTGGCTTCCAGGGAGGGTTTCTTCCTTGCTTTTTTAAAGTATAGGACAGCAGTTTTTCAATGCCCCAGCTTGCTGCAATATCTGCAAACTTCCAAAGGCAAACTAGAAAAGCCCTGTGGCTGACCGAAAGTACAAGAGGACTTTGAGTGTCTCTCAGAGGCCTGCCTTTGTGTCTAATGATTCAAGCTGCACGGCCAGGACTGTTGATTTCATTTCCTTTTTTCTCTTTTCCCGCAAGCTATTTTCAAAGAATCGTGTAGCAACTTCTATTATAACACTTAGAGACCGACCAGCCCAACCAACATTTGCTCTTCAAATCAGGAAGAAGATTTCTAACCAGAGCAGAAATTAGATCTCCATGCTCTGGAGCTTCAAGCTGTAACACAGTAGGCCTTTATAAATCTCTCAACAAATGCTTCAGGGTGCTCTTCCTCCAGGGCTCAGGCCACATATTTCCTCTGGGGTGGGGGTCTCTGAGTCTTGTGGCCTGTCTTGTAACTGTGTAGACAGTCAAGGTCCCCATGATTAGGGTGATACACGGCCACTCATCTCTCTAAATCTCTAAACTTGGTAGGATCTTCAGAAAGTGGGAGCAGAACAGGCTTTATAACTTAAAAGGTCCACTGCTGTCCAGGGATGCAAATTCTTTGAGGAGGGGGTTACTGCACAGGGAGGTCTGGAGCTGAGGGCATCTGATGACAAGGCCCTGGGGTGTGGGACAGGGCTCAAGGCGCAGCAAAGCCAGCCTCCCTGCGTGTCCAGGAGCCTGTGCCAGGTCTCCTTCCTGGCTGCCAGCTTTTCCGCAATGCCCTGTGTGCCTCACACCTTCAGATCAGGCCGAAAGCTTTCTGTAGGTCACACCTGGAAAAGGAGGTTAAGCAGTCAGCTGTCTAAGGGGCTTGCGGGGAGGTTGGGGGAGTCACAGGATTTTGTTGAGGAGGGAGAGGTGGTGGAGATGGGGCTGGCTGTTGGGGAGGAGGGTTCGCACTGGAGATCTAGAAATCAGCATTTCTAGTTCTGGTAGGTCAGGGACAGGAGTTGGGGGTACCAGGGGTATAAGTGGGTGGAGAAGGAGAATTTACAGTGGGAGTGGAGTTCAACTTCTGCTCTAGGTTGGCTTTTGGTTCCTTAATTTTGTTAAGGGATGTTTTAAGACTAACCATAGTATATTCTGTGTTCCTCAGGCAGTATGATCTTCCCCTAGATACCAGCAGGCCAGTTGTTCATAACAAGTGCTCTCTAACATGTTTTAAACACAGACCCATCTCTGGCCATGGCCATTTCCGATCTGCACCAGTGCATACGTTCCAGTAGTCCCTGAGTCCACCTTTCCATGGAAAGGCCAGGAGGTAGCTTTCCAGGCTTAGAACACATCCTTACCAGGACACAAGGGGTGTTCCTGCAGTGAGCACAAAAGAGGCAGGCCGTGTTCCAAAAATTCACTCTCAGAGATGGATAAAGAAAGCCAAGACCTGCATCGCCACGTGCAGGTAAGGAGAGGGCTTGCGCAGACCATGCCTCCGGTCTCCCATAGAACCTGAGATGCCTTCTGCTGAGACCAGCTCAGTCATGGAGATCCCAGCCCAGGCAGCACTGAAGGAAGTAAAAAGCAGACACAGAGATAGAGATCAAAAAGTGTGGGACAACAGGGGGACCTCAGTATTCCAAGCTGAGAGACTCAAACAGAGTTTGACCCACACATTTATTGACAGCAAGCAAGTGATAATCATCATTTAACTAAAAGCATTTTTCGCAGGGAACAAAGCATTCTTTACTAGTGGCAAGAAACAGGCTCCGGTGCACTTATCTACTGCAGCTGGAACATGTCGTTAAGGCACGCAGGGCTCATGCCATTGTTTATGGTTCAGAAGCGCCCTGAGAGGTCTTCCACCCAAGAGCAGGTTAGGTATTTCTTTCCCTTGCTCCAGTAAACCAACAACCTCTAGCAATGTGTGTCACTGCCATCACAAGGATGTCACAGTGCAGTACATATCCTGTTTATGGCCAGCATCTTTAAGGCCTGTTTCTGCCAGGCTTAGGTCTTGCTCTCAACGTGCTCCCAACACCTTCAGCCCCAGACCCGCTCACTGACGCCGGCAGGTGATGCTGGGATGGGGTCTCCCAGCACTAATCAGGGCGACGAGGAGGTGATGACAAGAGCATCTTACAACAAAACTCCATGAGAGCTTCACACACACACACACACACACACACACACACACACACACAATGAGTGCTGCCCGTGTCTCATGGGTCTCGAGTCCCCGGTCTGGTCAGAATGCTGCTGCCTGGCACAGAGCCAACTCTGTGCCCCTTGGATGGCAGAGACCAGAGAGATGTCCTCCTTGATCACACAGCCAAGCTCTCAGGACATAAAACAAGGCCAGAGGGGAACCCCATCACTTTTTTGTTGTTGTTTCAGGGACCCACAGTTTGCCTAGGCAGACACGGGTCTGACAAGCGCCACACACCCAAGTGCCGGGGACACAGAAGGCTTTGAAGGACCTGTGCCTGTGTTCTCGACATGACACTTCCTATCCTTATGACAAATGACAGAAAAGAGATAAAGGAACACAGAGCTCATCTGTAAGATTGAAAGGACCAAACAGAAATCTGGAGAACTCAGAAAAACACTAAAAGTCGCTTTTTACCCAAAGAACTAGTTCACAAATGTTTTCTCCCGTCAATCCCAAGATATAAGAGAAAAAGACACAAGTCTAACCATTCTCACCTAGACACCTGGGAGGCTGGCAGTAAGAGCCCTGCCTTTGCCGGCTTGGGTCAGAGGTCCAGGGTCTTTGCTTCAGTAGCTCCAGATGGAGCCACGTCCCAGCCAGTGAGGGAGGGCCCTGGGCTCTGTGCCACATTCTGCAGGGACCCAGAGATCATCTCCAACCCCACTTAGCTGTTACAATGGCTCCTCGGCTGGATCTGGAAGCCAAATTGAAACCAAGCACCAAGCATATTAACAAGAGAAAAGCATACAAATTGAATTAGTGTTAAAGGTATGTAGGGATCTTCCCAAGTTAGTGAAGTCTGAAGAAGAAGCCAAAGCAAGATGCTTTTGTACTTTTCAGACAAAGAATAACAAATTTGAGAAGAAATGACAAGGCATGCAGAATCTGGCTAGAGACAGTCGATTTCCAGGGGAGTTTCTAGGCGATATGCAGGGATCTAATACCCGTGGACGACAAGGCTGACTTCGTGAGGTAGATTTACTTGGGTCCATTGTTGCCCTCAGGTCCCAGTCTCTGGTGCTGACGCTCTCTTCTCACCCTGGTGGGGGGTGCTGCCCCCACAGGAGTCTTTATGGCTTCCTGCATGCAGGAAGAGGCAGGTCAGATCACCCTTTCTAAACTTCAATTTCTTCAATGTTTTTAACATAAAATTATCAGTGGAATGGCATGTCATTTACTCCTTCAAGGGAAAGGTGGACTGGGGAGGTGCAGGGCCGGGTGAGGACATGGTGAAGGACACCGTGGGGTGTGGATGGAAATGGGCTCTAGGAGCAGAGGAAACAGGAATGGAAGGGGTTGGGGAGAGAGGGCCGTGAGCCGTGGGTCTGGAGGCAGAGAGGCAGGCACTGGTGCAGACAATAAAATCTCACGGGAGGGGTGGCCCAGGTCAGGGGGAAGGTGGAGGCCACCGGTAAGGAGACTGGGGGCACGGGCTGACAGCTCCACAGGCTTTGTATGACTTAACATGGATTCAATTTTCCTTATAATTATTCATCAAAATAATATAATAACCCAATAAAACATGGCTATATCATAAAGTTTGGTAAATGATTGGCAACTATAAAAATTAAAAGTGGTTGGAATGCTTCTCTTAATGACACAGGCGGACTTCCGTCCCAACTTTGCCATGAACCTGTGAATGAACAGTTACCTGCTAGAATGTGACAGAGTTTAACATCAGTTGTACACCTATTTTTTTTTTCACTTGTTCAGTTGGAAGCCTTGAGAAACTTTGCTTACATAAACAAGTAGACAGGAATTGAAAGTCTTTATGCAATTATTTGAACTCCTTCAAAGTTATAAACCAAAAAGCACAGTTATATATGATGAAGAACTTGTAAATGATCCATCTGCTGACAACTGGATTCGTTCCACTTTCAACTTGTTCAAATGAAGAATTGAAAGTTACCTGACTTGTAGTGGGATTTGATATCCAGGAATTAAAGACAGTCTCACCCAAAATACCTACTCCAGTATTTTAAATTATCCCCTGTGAATCCCTGGAGATGTGGATCTGTGGTCCATAGTCAGATGCAAGACTGCTGAAATGGAACCTCTTGTGAAGTGGGAGGGGCTATTCGAAGTAGGGACTCTGATCTCATGTTAGATCTTAGGAAGATCATGTTTTGGAAACAGCCCAGGTAGAAGTTAAAGATCTGGAAACCATCCATGGGCAAGTTCTGAGTTAGGAATTCCAAAGGCCTGCCTTCCACCAAAACAGTGAAACTGGCAAAAAACTGTCAAAATCGCTCTTTAGAGAACTGTGGAAACTAATGAAAAGCTTGCAGCCATCAGTAAAGCACCCACCCAGGAACAACCGCGGACACCAAGAAGAAAAGCTTGCTCTGCTGTGCTTTAACTTACCCTGATTCCATCTCCTGCTTCCCTGGAAAAATCACAGCTAGTGTTCCTGGTGAGGTAGTGCAGACATCAGAAATGAAGATATTCTCAGAGAATTGTGACTGCTTGTTTCGATCTGTCAGATTGCTCCCTGGAAGTCCAGCTCCATAGGATTGCCTTTCCCTCTCCCACCTTGGAACTCACCCCAAACTGAAGTGCCCGCCTAGGGGCAATTGTTGACAGCATATACAGTGAATGTTCCAGGCCCAACTGCCAAAGGGAACGGAGGGTGGCTGGGACAAACAATAGGTTAACCAAAATCTACAGGGAGAAAAGTCTGGGGAATGAGACATTTTAGGCAACAAGGTCTTCGGAAGATTGTTACAAATCCCTGGGAATCTAGAAGGCTGCACACGTGCCCAGGGCCCTGTCACCCTCAGAGAAGACCTGAGACAGCCCTAAGCTCACCCTTGGCTGATCATGAGGTTCAGCTTGGGCGGGAAGAGAAGTGAAGGCCAGGTTGGAAAACACCTAGCTGAGCACTAAAGGAATGACCTCAAAATGCAAAGACTCCCTCTGCAAAGATTAGATTTTTTTTTTTTGAGACAGAGCTCTGCTCTGTCACCCAAGCTGGAGTGCAATAACTCCCTGCAGCCTCAAACTCCTGGGCTGAAGTGATTTTCCCACCAGAGCAGCTGGGACTACAGGTGTGTGACACCAACCTGGCTAATTTTTGTATTTTTTGTAGAGAAAGAGTTTCACTTGTTGCCTAGGCTGGTTGTGAACTCCTGGCCTTAAGTGATCCGCCTGCCTCAGCCTTCCAAAGTGCTGGCATTATAGACATGAGCCACTGCACCCAGCCAAGATTATATTTTTCTGAATCCCAGTATTTAGGGAAATATCTGTCTAGTGGTTAACTGACCACTACTCTAATGGAACAGAGACTTCAAAGAATAGAAACTTTAAAATTAGTCCAGAAAATTTACTAAACAAATAACTACAACAAGCACAACAACAAAATCCCAGGAGAGTGGAGCGTTTCCAGAGAGTCCATGTTAAAAGGTGCAAAATATCCACTTTTCAGTAACAATGCAGGAAGAATGTGAAAGAACAAGAGAGAACGGCCGGCGCACAGGAGAAAGAAGCGATCAGTGGGAACTGCCCCTGAGAAAGCCAGACATTTGGAATCACTGAGCAAAGGTTTGAAATCAGCTCTTTTTTCCCCCGGTATGATAACTTTTTTCTTTTTTTTTATTATATGTTAAGTTCTGGGGTACATGTGCAGATCGTGTAGGATTGTTACATAAGTATACACAAGCCATGGTGGTTTGCTGCCTCCATCCCCCCATCATCTACATTAGGTATTTCTCTTAATGTTATTCCTCCCCAATACCCCCATCACCTGCTATCCCTCCCCTAGCCACCCCCACCCCCCAACAGGCCCCGGTATGTGATGTTCCCTTCCCTGTGTCCATGTGTTCTCATTGTTCAACACCCATTTATGAGTGAGAACATCCGGTTTTGGTTTTCTGTTCTTGTGTCAGTATGCTGAGAATGGTGGTCTCCAGCTTTATCCATGTCCCTGCAAAGGACATGAATTCATCCTTTTTTATGGAAAAATATGTTGTTGTTCTTTTTTGAGACAGTCTTGCTCTGTCACCTGGGCTGGAGTGCAGTGGCACAGTCTTGGCTCACTGCAACCTCCACCTCCCAAGTTCAAGGTTTCTTTTTCTCATCCAGCCCACAGCTTCAGCAAGGGATCACCCATATCAGTGGCTACCATGAGCCCAGGCAAGCGGTGACTGCAGGAGTTGGGGCTGTGAGATGCTCACCTTGCAGTTGGCAACAGGTGTGTCCTCAGGGGACTCCTGTCAGCCAGCACTCCAGGTGCGGGCTGGCGGGCAGGGCAGCCCTCAAGGACCAAAGAAGAGAGGGGTGGGTGAAGAGAGCAAGCAGCAGTCATTGATGTACACTCCCCAGCGTTAAACTTACTAAAAGGTTTATAGGATAGACCTGAATATTCTGATCATTTCAAAAGGCAAATAAAATTCTCCTTACAACCCTTGTCCTCCAAACCCAATTCCTTCTTGGTAATTATCCTTTGGTCAAATTTGAAAACTGAAAGTGATGTATGGAGAGCATTATTTCCTTAATTTTGACATTTCTAGAGAAGAAGTGTAGTAGATGGAGCCAAATGGAGGGCGCTGTGGTGGTTTTGAAGGACTGGAGAGTTAAGACTTGATCGTGAGGCTTCTTTTCTTTTTTTAAGAAAGAAAGACTTCCCTGACCGGGAATCAAACCTGGGCTGCAGCGGTGAGAGCGCCAAATCCTAACCACTAGACCACCAGAGAGGATCATCCCCTAGACTGTGAGGCTTCTATCACCCATTAGCAGCTACCCAGGACAAAGACGCAAGAATAGCTTGGTGACTGAGGCTGCGAGGTCCCAGAGGACACTGAGAACAGAGGCCCCATTGCAGGATAAGTCGGGCCTGAGCCGCAATGCAGCGCAGCCAGCTGGACTTCTGCTCTGAGCTTGCTCCTTAGCCTCATGCGCTCGGGATTGTGCAGGATGAGGGAAGCTGTGCCTGCAGGCCCAGACCTGTGGAGTGCTGAGCATTGCTTCAACATTCTGTGCCACTCAGTAAGGGATGTGCACATGGATTTGCTCAGCTTCCCTCTCCAGCAGGCCCTTCACACATCAGTCCGTTGGATCTCCCAACTCTCCCAAAGGGTTGCTGAACCATTTCACGGAGGAGGAACCTGAGGCTCCTATGAGGGAATAGTTCACCCAGGATCGCGTAGAGAGATCACAGGTCGTGGAGATGACTTGCCTTGGGATGAGTGTGTAGATTGACTTGAAATTGCAGAGGAGGGAAGTTTAGATATGTATTCCCAAAACTTACCATCACCATCTGGAAGAGTGAGTTACCTCCTGACTGGGAAATATCCAGGTGACCTCACGCCAGAGCTCCTGTGATATCCACTTGTGATGAGGTGGCTGTGTGCTCAGGGTGCACACGTATCTCTGAGTAGGTATGAGGCACATGCCAGGTGAGCACAGAGACATCCACCTGGAATCCCGGCATTGTTGGAGCTCCCCTACATATAGCCCCTTCCTTGGTGCTGAGAAGTCAGTTGTCCTCCCCTGATCTTTGGGAGGAAAGGTCCTGGCTGACCGGGAATGTTTCAGATGTTTTATGTATCAGTGACCTTTGCGGACATTACTGTGGACCTCACCCAGGAACAGTGGGCCCTGTGAGGCCCAGCCCAGAGCTGCCAGCCTGTAGAAAAATGACCCTCTGCTCCTAGTGGTGAGTCTGTCAGTACTGATTGATCTATTCATTTATCTTTAATAATTTCAACTTTTCTTTTAGATTCAGGGGTCCATGTGCAGGTTTGTTACATGGGTAGATTGTGTGATGCTGAGGTTTGGGGTATGATTGATATTGTCACTTAGGTAACAGATTAGCGTGGTACTCAATTGCTAGTTGTTCAACCCTTGTCCCCTCCCTCTCTTCCTTCCCCCTCTCGAATTCCCCAGTGTCTGCTGTTCCTATCTTTATGCTCATGTGTTCTCAGCATTTACCTCCCACTTGTAAGTGAGAACATGTGGTATTTGGTTTTCATTCCTGTGTTGATTCACTTAGGATAATGGCCTCCCGCTGTATCCACGTTGCTGCGAAGTGCGTGAACTCATTCTTTTTATGACTGTATGGTATTCCATGGTGTACATGGACACATTTTCCTTATCCAGTCCGCCACCTAAGGGCAGCCAGGTGGGCTCCCTGTCTTGTTATTGTGAATAATTCTGATTTATTTTTTGAACAAGTGTCTAGGACAGCCTGGCCACATCCCTCCTCTCTCAACCCTCAGTCACGTTGGTTCTTTCACAGCACAAAGGACTACCTGAAGGAAACTTGTTAATGTCTCTACATCTACATTTGTCACCCCACCAAAACATCATCATCCCATTGCAGTGTCATGCCTCTCTGGCTGTTAGATCTCCAACACCCAGAACACTGCTGGGAACTCAATGGCTATCTTAAAAAATTAATCACAGCCAAGCACAGTGACTCATGCCTGTAATCCCAGCCCTTTGGGAGACCAAAGCAGGAGGATTCCCTGAGATCAGGAGTTTGAGACCAGCCTGGCCTACATGGTAAAACCCTGGCTCTACTAAAAATACAAAAAAGTAGCCGGGCATGGTGGTGGGCGCCTGTAATCCCACCTATTTGGGAGGTTGAGGCAGGAGAATTGCTTGAACCCAGGAGGTGGAAGTTGCTGTGAGCCAAGATTGCGCCGTTGTACTCCAGCCTGGGTGACAAGAGTGAGACTCTGTCTCAAAAAAAAAATTAATCAATTAATTGAATAAATCACTAGTTTAAATTATTACCAAGCAACAACTCTGTTCTGAGCATGAAGCTGGCATTTGAAAGCATGGCAGGAAAAATAACTGGCTCTTGCCTTTTCCATGCAAAACTGAGATTGTGCTGGTGGAGCTTTCGTTGATTGGATATCATGAAAATAAAGGTTAGCTTGCTGTAGAATCTCTCTCCAGTCTGCTCTGAGCCTGGCCATGCAAACCAGCAACAGGCGCTCCCGTGCCTGGGGATCCGAGGCGGGGCTCCTTCCTGTCCTGTGAGGCACGCTGACATTCTCGGGGGCTTCGTGCTCTTCTCCAGCTGTCTTTCAAGGCCCACCTCATTTTTCCTCGGAGCCTGCCCTGAACCTGAGGCCCATGCTTAGTTCTCAGCACAGGATTCAAACCCCTGCGGTTTCACTGCAGACCAGGAGCTCTGCCAGTCAGAGATGATTTCCCCGCTGGGGCAAGGGCAGGGTTGTGGAGGGCAGGGAAGTGCCTCCCTGGGGCTAGAGTCCAGGCCAGCGGGGGAACAGGTGTGCTCCTGGGAGGACTCAGCAAGGGAGGGAGCAGGGCCTGGGGGAGCCCGGTGTGGAGTTCTGGAAATGGTGTTTTCAGGTAGTATGGGGGCTGCTGGTGGCCGGTTCCTTCGAGGTCATATTCTTCACACGGATCAATCTCCCTTCCTAAATGTTCGCGTCCTCCTGGGTGACGGAGTTTCACGTCGCAGCCTCTGACCTGACCCTCGCCTTTGGACCGTTTCCCTCCCCTTTCCTCCCTGATATCCCAGATCTATTCTATTTTCCCTCTTCCATCAACCCTGAAAGTGTTTTCTGTCAGTTTCCTAAGTCGTGTTTCCTCTTGCTGTTGTACCAAGGGTCGAGTTCGACCCCGTGCTGGGGAGGGTAGGGGGGAGGCTTCCTGCTCATTCCTGCTCCTGGAGGTTTCATCCTCACCTCCCCTTAAAGGGGCTTTTAGCTGCCTGGGGTGCGGGGGAAGCGGCTGGAATCCCCAGCCATCCTTTTGCCCTGGGGGCGAGTGGGGGATGACCCTCTCCCCAAGCGGAGCCCTGGAGCGGGAGGAGGCAGTGGGAGCTGGAACAAGCAGCCCGGCAGGAAGTTTCAGGGTGACTGAAATTTAGGAAGAAGCTCTCCTGAGCTCAAAACTTCCCGCTAAGCTCTCGGCCTTGGCGCCATTTTTTTGGAGGGGGTGGGAACCACTGCGCCATGAGAGCCAAGTGGAGTAAGAAACGAATGCACCGGCTGAAGCGCAAAAGAAGAAAGATGAGGCAGGTCCAAGTAAACCGCTAGCTTGTTGCACCGTGGAGGCCACAGGAGCAGAAACATGGAATGCCAGACGCTGGGGATGCTGGTACAAGTTGTGGGACTGCATGCCACTGTCTAGAGCTTGTCTCAGTGGATCTAGAACTTCATCGCCATCTGATCGCCGATCACCTCTGAGACCCTGAGACCCACCTTGCTCATAACCAAAACTGCCCATGTTGGTCCTTTGCCCTGGACCTGTGACATTCTGGACTATTTCTGTGTTTACTTGTGGCGGAGTGTAACAACCATAAAATAAATCACCTCTTCCGCTGTCTTAGCTGAAGAATTAAAAAAAAAAAAAAAAACCTCCCGCTAAACCGGCCATTGTTAAGGCGCACAGAGGGTTGTTTCCCACCCTCAGGCCCTGCGTTCCTCAGCCAGGCAGGCGGGGAGGCGGGGCGCAGTCGGAGAAACCGTGGAAGGCTGGGCTTGCCGGGCGCAGGGGGTGCTGAGGCACGAAGATGTGGGGCAGCGAGGCCGAGCGATGGCAGAGCCCGCGGGGGCGCGGGGACTTCGGAGCAGGGCCCCTGGGGGACGCTGGGCGCCTGGCTAGGGCGGCGTCCAGGGGGCGACAAAAGAGGGGGCTGGGAAGAGAGACAAAGGGCCCTGGAGAGTCTGGGTGAGGAGCAGGGGGTCAAGTCCCCCAGAAATGAGTCCGACGTTTTGGGGGGAAGGGGGCAAAGAGAGGGGCTGGGGGCCACGGGCCACTGTTCGAGGGACAAACCCCGCTCAGAGGAAATAAGGCACGGGGGAGAGGTGACAAGGGTCACGGGAGCGACGGGGCCAAGAGATGAGGGGTGTCAAGGTCGGGCCAGGAAAAGATCAACTAAACAGTCAGGGGAAGTAGGGGCGGGGAAGCCGGACTTGTAGGCAGGAGGGAGAAAAGGGGGAGGAGGAGCTCAGCAAATCGGTCACTGCCGGCGCTGGAAGGCGCCTCTAGGA
Source organism: Callithrix jacchus (assembly GCF_049354715.1). Taxonomy (NCBI): domain Eukaryota; kingdom Metazoa; phylum Chordata; class Mammalia; order Primates; family Cebidae; genus Callithrix; species Callithrix jacchus. The sequence continues at coordinate 64,528,560 of NC_133506.1, forward strand.
GCCTCGCTTTGTGGCACCTTAGTCCTGTTTTCAGAGAAGAGGTTCAGGATCTAGAGGATCACATGGCCAATGCAGGCAGGAGCCTCGCTTTGTGGCACCTTAGTCCTGTTTTCAGAGAAGAGGTTCAGGATCTAGAGGATCACATGGCCAATGCAGGCAGGAAGTGGGGTGAAGAGCTGGGGTGCCCCGTCTGGGGGCCCTCTTTCTTGCGAGGTTCCCTCAGGCCCTGTGAGCACACAGCCCTGCCCTGAATTCGTTTCTTACCTGGGTCCTGTCTCTTTCCTCCTATCCCTCCTGTGCTTTCTCAGCTGAGATGTTCTTGCCTGTACCTTAGCACCTTAGACTTCGTGGGAGGGAGAATCCTAAACTGGCCCTCAAGATTCTGCCCAATGGGGAATGGCCCTGTATGTAGAATCCCCTTCCCCAGGGTGGTCTGGACCTCTGATACTTTGGGATCTCACTCCCCTAATTACATGACTTTATATTGCAAAGTTAGGAGGTTTTGAACATGTAATTACAACCCCTAATCAGTAATTACAGTGATTACTGTAAGGTCATCAAACAGGAGATTTTTCTGGGCCCTTTCAAAGAAGGGTTAGAGGCTGGGCTCGGTGGCTCACATCTGTAATCCCAGCACTTTCAGAGGCCAAAGCAGGAGGGGAAAACTTGAGTCCAGAATCACTTGACCCTGTCTCTCCAAAAAATACAAAAATCAGACAGGAGTGGTGGTGCATGCCTATCGTCCCAGCTACATGGGCGGCTGACTTGGGAGAATCACCTGTGCTCAAGGAGGTTGAGGCTGCAATGAGCTGTGACTGTACCACTGCATTCCAGCCTGGGCAACAGAGCAAGACCCTGTCTCAAAAAAAGATAAAAAAGAAAAAAAAAAGAGGGCTGGAGATCAGAAGCAGAGGGGTTAGTGCAGCACAAGGCGGACGGTCTCCGGCATGCCCTGGAGAGGCCCCTCCTTGTGCCACTGCACTGCTATGTGGCTGTGTAGAGGGCCTCCAGGCAGGTTTCTGAAGCTGCTACCTGTGTGGCAGTTGGTTACGGCAATTGGTTACAAAGCAACAGAAAACAAATGCAGACATCTAGTCCTCCTTCTCCTACCCCAGCCCTGGATCTAACTGGTTCCTGATCTTCTCTAACGAAGGATCACCCTGCACACGCCCTGACAGCCCTGACATGAACCCTCACTTACCCTGGATAGCTGAAGGTGGTTTGGGATGATAACGATAATAGTGGCTCCTGATATCTGTTGGGCACTAACTACATGCTAGTTACTGTGCAAGTCTTTCACGCCCATGAAACAATCCCATCTTCACAACAGCTGCCTAAGGGAGGCATAGCCAGAAGAGGATCTAGCAGCCTTCTGGTTCAATTTAATTTCCATGTCGGGATCTCAGGCCCTGAGGCGGAGCTAACTTTTTCCAAGCCCCACAGGGCTTGTTTTCAACTGTGAGGGCAATCCAGAACACCTGGAAGGCACTCCGATGTGCTGTGGGCACAGCCAAAACATCCTTCACTCAGACTCTCCCCAGGCTGAACCTGCTGACTCCCTCCTGTAATATGGTCAGAATTCAAACAGTTTAGTGTGTAGATACTATTATCGATGATCTTCGGGAGCGGAAATGTTCTTGAACTCCAGGCATAGTTAAGTAACATTTTTTAGGTTCATTGATTTGAAGCATTATGAAAGGAAAATAAACAATACAACTCAAAAGGAGTTTAGATTCTCTGTAGTTATAAGTACAGTATAGTCACTTGTGACTATTTTCTAAATTTTAAGCTAAATATTCAGTGTGATAAAATACTCCTTTTTGTACATATTACATCCACTTAACTATTAAAGCTAGTAATTTATTACCTCACATGCAATGTTAAGAGAATAAGTAAATTGTTCATAAATTTTCACTACTATTTTTGGGAAGCATCATGGCATGTAATAAATTATCTTTTTTTATTCAAAGAATAAAATCAAGGCTAGGGAAGAAATACAGCTACTCCATTTGTGCTGTGTGGCTAAGAATGGATCTCATCGATTGTGTATAATGGCAAGATGAGGCCGGGCGTGGTGGCTCATGCCTGTAATCCCAGCACTTTGGGAGGCTGAGGCGGGTGGATCATGAGGTCAAGAAATCGAGACCATCCTGGTCAACATGGTGAAATCATGTCTCTACTCAAAATACAAAAAATTAGCTGGGCATGGTGGTGCGTGCCTGTAATCCCAGCTACTCAGGAGGCTGAGGCAGGAGAATTGCCTGAACCCAGGAGGCGGAGGTTGCGGTGAGCCGAGATTGCGCCGTTGCACTCCAGCCTGGGTAACGAGCGAAACTCCATCAAAAAAAAAAATGGCAAGATGAGTACTAAAAATATCTGTGGGAACTGCTACTTGACTGTTAATAAGCAAGGTGTCACAACTATCCTACCATTCCTAAAAATTAAAATAATTTTAATATAATTTTGAGACAACATACTTATGAACATGTGCCACCTGGCAGTGAATGGATATTGTACATCCCTGAATTCCTCCTATGTGTTTACTGGAGATGTTTGTGAAGTCACTCAGTCCTTTGCTTGTTCACATTCTTCATCCATGTATTAGAATTTGGTAGTAATTGCTTAGCTGATATGTTTCATGTAAGTTACAGAATTGTCTATAAACATGCTGTGCTCATTACCTATTATAGGATATTTTTTTCTTTTTTCTGTATCTTTGCCCTTCTTTAAAACATTCCATTACTTTTACTTTTTAGAACATCCAGGAGAATACATACCAGGAGAAGAGTAAACATAACACAGACTTTTTTCATCGATGTTATGGCTGAAGATATAGATGAAAATTATGGCTGAGATAGCTGATAACCTGATACCTTTTGGGTACTTTTAATCTATTGGGAATTTTAATTGTTAGATATTTTACTTCTAATTATGTGAACCTAGACAATTTAATGATTAAAATAATATAAATTTCATGCTTAGTAATAAATGCCTTTCATATGTGACTCCATCAAATCTTTAAACTTTGCATATTTATACTGTGAAAAAAAATGAATTCACTGAGCCTCCACCTTTCTCAAATGGAAGCAGGAGAGGCACTCACATCCACTAAAGGTCAAGTCACAGAATATTCCAGTAGACTTGAATAAACGGCTGGAGCCAGTATCCACTAGCCTTCAGCATCTTTCAGCTGGGAGTAGCCTCATTAACTGACCAATCAGAATGAGTTTGCAAATCAGGATTTCTGCCCAACAAATGAACTGCCTTTAAGAACAACTTTTTGTGGAAATCCTCAATTAAAACATGTTTCCTGTGCTTGCCTTACAGGACCCTCTGGGGGCTGCCCTGACTCACTGTACCTGAATTACAATTCTTTGTTTCCCAAATAAATGCTATTTCCTTTGACCTCCATGCCCATCTTTTTTAGGGAACAGCACAGTATCTTGACTGTTATTGGTATCCATTATTTAAAATGTTGGGCTTTTCATTGCTTCATAGAATTATCTTTATCTTGGGCAAGAAAATAAAAAATATTCATAGCTTCTTATAGTAATATTTTAAACCATTCAAAATAAGAAAAAGTCAAAATTCGCAGTAAAAAGATCTTGATTTACCCCAATAAGACTTGAAAAGTGAAGAACAGTTCCTTCTACCTGAGAAGGGTGTTGACCCAGAATCCACCTCAGATGACCCTCTAGAGCTGACAAGTCGGTGTCATTCCCAGTGCACCTGATGACACATCTCACCCAGCTGCCATAGGGACGTCAAAGACACAGGATATGGTACTGGAAGGGGGAAAAGCATCAGTGCAAAAGTCCGTTTCAGGATTTGGAGCATGAAGGCAAGTGCCCTCTCCTGGCCTCCCTGCATGGGGCCATGGTGAGAAGGCTCTGCAGTCATCCAGGAGGACTGGACCATGGATATGAAATGCTGGAGACATGGATTCTCTGGGGACATGGGCGACTCCAAAAGCACCAAGGAGTGTGGCCCAGAGAAGCAGTCCATTGGGTCTGTAGTAAAATCTCATGGCATAACCAACGCGGCGACCAGAGACTAAAACTCAGTGACATCCCTGGAGTCGTGGACATCGAAACCAAACCCAACAGCCCCACAATCGTCCACTATCCAGGCACTGAGAGCTAGGGGCGAGCTGCTAAGGTAAAGGAGGCTTCCCCCCTGTCTAGATGTAGGAACATTTGGGTTTACAGGTAATGGAGGTGTCTATGCATGTTATCATGAAAATATACGGCAAGTGGCACCAAACATGTTTAACGGTCCCAGAAGTTCAGTGTTGTGTGCTGTCTGTATGACAGTAAATGTAATTATATGTATGCAGAAAGGGAAAATTTTAAACTTATATGTTTTATCATTGCTAGAAAAATAAAAGTTTTTTTTCCCTGTGAGTTAGAAATCTTGATCTCTGAGTTTTTCTATGGATCAAATCTCAAAGTTTGTGCAAATACATTTGGTGTTTCTCTCTCTGTGTCTTCAATCATGAACTAAGGATGTAACCAACTCCTACTTATGAGGTAAGGGATGAGGCAAGAGAGATCCAGTGACAGGGCATGGTTGTTTTTTTTTTCAGTCTTTGGCAACATTGTTCTAAGGATGTCAAAAGTAGTGAACTCCCTGACTCGGGTTTCAGACCTGGGCTGTTCTAATCCGCCAAACCCCAAGGGGCTGGGGAAGAAGTGTTTGCACAGGGATAACCAGTGTCACCTACAGCATGGAGCGGAGGGTCATCAAAATGGTCTAGGTCACTCTAATGTGTGGCTGGAGATGTGCCGAGAAGAATGGCAAGAGCTCTCAGGAGGCATCCCCGCTCAAGGTCACCTCGAAGCTCAGTGCAGCTGGGGTATGTGGTCATAGGGTGACCAGGTGACTGGGCTGATGGGGAGGAGAAATACTCTGTTTAGGGTTTTGTCTCTGTCACTTCTTCAAGGAGCAGCATAGTCTCAGACACATGTGCCCACCTGCCCCACCCACTCTTCCCTTCATTCTGGAACCTCCCGTTCCTCCTGAGCCCCTGTGGCCTCCACCTTATTTCCTCTCCCCAGTTCTTTGTACCTCCTTCCTCTGCCTCACTCACCTCCCCTCCCATGCAAAGCCCCTACTGGTTCTGCCTCCCACTTCGCCTCCACCCACACTCCGTCTGCACCCTCCATTCCAGTCCTTCCCTTCCTCTCTTCTCTGACTCTCCTGAAAACTCACTTCCCATCTCCTCTGTCCAACTCCCTGTCTCAGTTTATCTGCCTTCCCCTCTCCTCACCTCCCTGGGATGCACCTGACCTCTCCCGCCTCCCTCCCCTTCATTCATGCCCTTCCCTTCTCTCTCAGTTCCCCCTTCTCAAACATCCTCCCCTCCCCCTTTCCTTCAGCCCGTAGACCTCTCCACCCTCCGCTGGTCCAGTCTCCGGCCCTCTCCAGTCAAGGCCATCCCTCCTAGCTGTCCCCGCCCTCCTCACCTGACCTGGGTTGGCTCCCTGTCCCTCAGCTCCCCCTCCCCTCCCTCTTCCCTGACCCAGGCCGTCCTGGTCTCTTTTCCAGTCTCCCTCTCCTCCCACGTTTTCTTCCCCTTCCCTCCTTTCCCCTGCTCTGTCTTCTCCTCAGTTCCCTGCCTCCCTCTCTGCACCCACCCAGTGTCCCCCATTTCCCCTCCATGCTCTCTTCCTCCCGTTTCCCTTCCCAGCATCTAGTTGGGTCACCTCAGCTCAGCGCCCTGCTTCCTGTGCCTGCCCCTACCTGCTGCCCACCCTCCCTGCACACAGCTCACACCTCCCTCTGGCCCTCCTGCTGAGCAGGTGGCTCCCTCACTGCCCTGGGCCTGCCCACCTTCCCCAACCCTGCAGTGAAGGCTCTGCAACTCCACAGCACCAGGGTGAGGGCAGAGATGCCCCCTCTCCAGGGCTCCACTTCTTCCAACCAGGACCGGCTGCTCCCTCCCGGCTCAGCTCCACTGCCCGTCCCTGCCCTGCTGGCGACACCACGGGGACCTTCTGCCCACCTTGCCAGGCTTTTCAGAGGCCTCGGGTCTGGGGTCAGGCAGGCGGGTGGCTTGTGCTGCAGGCCAGGGGTTACAGATCCAGAGCCTGGGGTGGTCACGGGCGGGGAAGGGGTCTAGTCTCCTGTGACCACTTCTGTGACCTTGCCACTGAGCCCTCCAGGGCCTGTGTCCTCACCTCCAACGTTGAGATTAGGTTGGGCCATTACTGCAGAGATGTGCTGAGTGTTGACGAAGGTGCATGTCACGCGTTATTATACGTAGCTGGCGTGTCCTGAGCGTTTGGAAACGACGCTCTTTAATATTCTTTGAACTAACTGCAGAGCTCAGCACAGCATGCTTCATGATCTCATTTTATCCTGACCTGTTTCGTCATTGTGCTGTGAAGTATTCTCCAGCCTGTTCGTAGTTTGACCTGCATAGGAGGGCAGGGTCACCCTCCCTCCTGCTGAGCTGATTTCGAGGGAGCCTCCGGGCCAGACCGCCCCACGCGCCCCCTGCTGACCAACCCTGGAACCGCCCGCCGCCTGTCCGAGCCTCCGGAAGTAGGCGGCGCCGAGCTGGGGCAGGGCCGGGAGCCTGCGAGAGGGGCGGGTCCAGCAGCCTGCGGGAGGAGAACCGCCCAGGTTCCAGGGCGTGCTCGGTTCCGAAAGGGTCCAGAACTCACATCCCTGGCATGACCTACACGTAAATTAACCGGTGTGTGTCAGGCGTAGAGACGAGCCAAGAAGAAACGACAAAGTAGACCGGGGCGGTTTCAGGATACCTATGACCTGAGTCGCTTCATTCTGCGCCAGGGGAAGGACCAAAGCCACTTGGAGATTAACGACACGACAAAAACGAGAGATGATGTGTGTGCAGTTGTGAGTTTCATGTTTACTTTCCACGACTCTAGAGGACTTGCCCACCTGTTCATACATAAACCAGTGCCCCGGGCCCCGCTGCCCCTTGGGGGCTCCGTCTCCACCACCCCCCTGCTTAGATCCTGGCCTGCCCAAACCAACCCTTAGTTGATGACTTGGTGAAGCTGCCCGACTTTCCCTGCCTATACCCCCTATTTCCTCCCCCAGATCCTGCTGAGCCTCAGTCTTCCGTCTCTCTGCCCCACCTGCCCAAGCACCACCCACCCCCAGTTTCTTGGGTCCTCACCTGCATGCTCGCTCCCAAGCTCATCTCCAAGCCCTGTCTGCCCTTTACAAGGCTGGCCCCTGCAGCCCACCCCCTTACTTGGGGCACCAGGGCCAACCACTTCCTCCACTCTCCTCACACCCTCAAAGTGACCCAGGGCTCCCCTGGGCAGCTGGGCTGGTGTCCTCCCACCAGCTCTCTCGGTTATACCTGCTGCCCTCCCCTCAGACCCCAGCCCCCCAGGTCTCCAGCCTCATTCATGGACATGGCCTCCCAGGCCTCTCAACACCCACCTCCCAGCCACCCCTCAGCCCTGCCCTCCCCAGGCACCAACTTGGGACCTTCAGAGGCAGAGACACCTATTTCCACTTGAGCCCCTGTCACCACAGCTCACTGGGGATGCTGAGCCTGTGAGCCCAATCTTGCTCGATCCCTCCAGTTCCTTTCGCCAATCCAAGCCCTTTCAGACCTGTGGTGCCACCCCCAGATGCCATCTGGATACCCAAAGCACTACCTAACAGAGGTAGCCATACTATTCCCTGTGAGGGTGTACAGGGGACACCCACAGTGTGCAGGTTACAATCTGAAACTTGGGAATGGTGTGGCAGGCTATGTACTGCCAAGGCCGGCACCAGGGCCCCTGAATGGCTGTTCCCCATCACAGTCACAAGGAAGACCCTGGATGATTATCCCCACTGCCTCTGAGATGGGCCAGGAAAGGCATGAGCATCCTAAGAACCTAGGTTGCCATCTGGGAAATGGTAGTCATGATCAAGTCAATCCTTGTGCCCCAGAGACACTATAACTCCCCAGAAGAATCCCAGAGGGATTGAGGCCACCCTGGACAACATAGCAAGGTCCAATCTCTATAAAAAAATAAAAATGTAGCCAGGTGTGGTGGCACACACCTGTAGTCCCAGCTTTCAGGAGGCTGAGATGAGTGGATCACTTGAGGTCAGGAGTTCGAGGCTGCAGTGAGCTATGATTGAGCCACTGCACTCTAGTCTGGGTTACAGAAGGTCAGGGAGGGGGGAGGGGAGAGAGAGAGAGAGAGAGAGAGAGAGAGAGAGAGAGAGAGAGAGAGAGAGAGAAGGCCAGAGGAGAGGCAGAAGAGGAGGAAGAAGAAAGAAGAAGGAAGAATAATTCCAGAAGGGAAAGAGCTACCAAGGGGAACCCCACTCTGTGCAAGCATCTCTCTGCCTGAAACATACACATGTGAAACTCACTGTAGGCAGCACAGCCAAGACAGAAAATTAGACCTGAGCGTGTTGTGACTGAGTGAGTCAGAAGGAACGCACCACCCTCTGAGATCCAAATTAAGAGTCCTTTATTAGCCGGCAACTGAGAGACAGCTAACGCTCCAAATTCTCTTGGCCCTGAGGAAGGGGCTTGACTTCCTTTTATACCTTGATTTAGGTAGGGGAGGGGGAGCCTAGCTGAAGTGGAATTTTACAGAAGCGAAATGAGCAGGTTAGAGGGACATGGTTGCAGACCATGGTATTTTCCAATCATCAAGGAGGTGGCGGGGGGGGGGGGGTCCAAGGAGAGTTAAACACAATAGCAGGTGTGTTTGCCATGCAGGAAGTAGTTACAGTGGTTACAGGTGCTAAGAACAGCGTGCTTCAAACCTCAACGCTTCATGGCTCTGAGTACAGCATGACCCAGTTATGAACCTGAGGGGCTGCGGCAGGGAGGGAGAGGCCAGAGAGAGCTTGTCAGGGGGGCAGCTAAGATGGAGACAGTTTGGCTAGTGCAAGTTAGGTTATTACAAGAGCAGCCTCTGTGGTCTTTGAGAGGGACTCAGGTGGTGACCAGAGGCAGGGAGGCTCCATAGGAGGGAGAAACACAAGTAGATGGCCTTCTTTGCAGCTTCCAGCCTGGGGCAAAGGGGTGGTCAGTCTCCAGATGCCCACTAGGGAAAGGCTCCTGTGAAAAGGGAAATCAAAAATCCTGCCACCCGCACAGCATGGAGAAATCAGCCGAGACCCCAAAGTGTCATGACCGTGATGTCTGTAGCATAGCATCCGCATAGCTGTAACATCCACAAGAGTTTCCCTAACACCATTAGGCTCTGGAGTTGGGCAGCAGAAGCTCCACACCTGGAGCTAAGTGGGTCTGAGTACAGCCTAGTTTCTATCATGCGGCTTACTATTCTTTCTCCTTTAGGAACATGGTCATTTTAAAATATTTTATTTTGAAATAATGATAGAACTTATAGAAAATGGCAACAGCACCATAATGGGTGCCTGCTCCCTTCACCCAACTCCCCCAGGGCTTTGATTTTGCTATGTGTCCCCACCACCATGATGGACTCAGCCTCGATGATCATCCCCAGTGGACGGCACCAAGGGCAGGCAGGATCACACACTCCTCTTTGCCTGAAACACTCAGGGCTCCATCCAGCCAGGCCAAGTTCACTTCCTGCCCCACACACATCCTCTACATGTGCCCACATTCTCTGCGCCAAGGGTGTCCTGGCCCCCAGGCTCAGTCCATCCGCTGCATGTGGATCCTTCTGCTCAGGCTGTGGATCACATGTATTGCAAATGTGGTTTAAACTTTGAGAACAGCAATTCTGGTTTGTAGGAAAAAGTGAGATCTGTGCCTTTGCAGTCACGCACATGTTCGTATCTTAAATACGGGCCAATGAGCTGCTGCCTAGTGTGCCTACCAGAGACACAGCTGTCATTGAACTGCAACTGGATTTACAGTTCCGTTCTGCAAGAATGTGCTATGGCGCTGCAGAGGGTGCAGTTGGAGGCTTGGAAGAGCCTTGCCACAGGCTGTGTGTGTGTGTGTGTGCACGCCAGCTGACCTGGAGTGGACTAAGGGGAGAGGGGGCTGGCTCTGAGTTGAGCGCTGTCAGGAAATAGAAGCAGGTAGGTATACAGTGGAATCTTCATAAACCTTATCCCCCGGGAGGCCTGACAAGAGCGAGACAGGCTGTCAGCAAGGCCAAAGCAGCAGTTGCCTGTGAGCCAGGAGAGGACATGGCTAGCACTCCTGGCCTGAGAGATGCTCCCGTCTGTCAGGGAGGATTCTGGAGTGCCTTGTCTTTGTCTTGATGGGACCATCTGGGGTCCTGCCTGCTGCTGATATCGGATGGGATGGCTTGTATTCTCCAGGAGAGCCCCACAACCTCACTGAGGGTGCCAGCCCAGCTCCTGGGACACAGCCACCCTACTCCTACTCACGCTTTAATGAGAAGCGGGCAGGAGGTGACGGAGAACCATAGCCCATCTTTGGGGTGTTAGGCGTGTCTGCTAACAGTTCTGGTCTAGGGCAAAAAGGGAAGGGAAAGGAAAATCTGTCAGAAAATACCGGAACCAACTGGGGTTGCCGAGATGAGCAAACTGGGCTGGTGGCATCCAGGGCTTTAGCAAAGAAAAAAGCAGCAGTGTCCCGGCAGCCAGGGAGCCCAGCCACTGTCTCAGGGCCGCCCACTCCCAGCCCCTCGCAAGGCCGCCCCAGCCCCACCCTGCCAAGGAGCACATGCCGCGCCCCTCCCCCACCCCTTCCCCCACCCCTCCCCCCGCTCGGCTGCCCCCTCCCGAGGCTGCGTCCCTGCTCAGTCCTTGAGGCCGCCCAGAGGTCAGCCCCTGGGTCCCCCGGGCTCAGGCTGGCAGTGCTGGGCCTCTCTCCTCGCCAGATGCCGCCCTGGAGAGGGCGAGGGCGCAGAAAGGGCTGAGCGCCCCGGGTCCATGCGTGGCCGGTTAGCACGTGAGCGCATTCCGGGAATTAGGAAGCGAGAGGAGTAGGCGTTTCTACCGTCTGAGGCACTTTGCATGAAATATCCGTCTCACTGGAAAAGTAGTTGAAGCAAAAACAAAGTGACACTGGCTTTTACGCTGCAGATAAGCGCATGAGAGAGTAGGAGCGTTCAGTGTCTGCCGGGCGCAGCCGAGCCGGGATTTGCCGCCGCGTCCGAGCGCACAGGGCGGTCGCCGAGGCCCAGGGAAATGCCCTGGGCTCGCGCTGCAAACTCAGGCAGCCTCTGCTCCTGCCTTGCGACTCTGAGGGCACCTGCTTCTCCCGGGAGGCACAGCTTCCTCCTATTTCCCGGACTTCCTCAGGCGGCCCTTAATTCACTAACAGGGAACGATGTTCATTACCAAAGTAGGTGCTCCCTCTAGCGTAGCACAGAACGCGGCGCTGTTCTATTTAATTGGAATTATCGTATTTTTAATATCAAAAATTAATAATAGAAATCTACCTACAGTACAAGGGCAGCAAAAATAATATAGGGGTTTTTTCTTAATTTCCTTATGACACACATCACTGGTTCATGTGATAACGTGTGGATTCTCACCTGGAAGACGCACGAGGAATAAAATCACCCATATTTTAAACTCTATCTCAAGTCTCTCAACATTTCAGACTGTGCTCATTCACACACTGCAGAATGATGAATGTTCAGAGGAAAATTCCGCAGAACAATTACAATTGCAAAATCAGAGCCGGGCACCGTTGGCTCACGCCTGTAATTCCAGCAGCATTTTGGGAAGCCGAGGTGGGAGTATCGCTTGAGCCCAGGAATTCAAGATCAGCCTGGGCGATATAGTGAGACACTATCTCTAATAAATAAATAGATAAATAACTAAATGCAAAATTACCTAAAATGAAATGCATACATTGAAATGCACACAATAATTATGAAAATTAATTGTAGGGCCTCAGCCCCACTGGGTCGTGGGGCACACCCTGAAGCTGTGCTGAGGTGCTGGATCCAAGAAAGGACACAGAAGAACTAGAGAAGAGCATCTGGGTTCAGGGGGTCACGCCACCTATGAGCAGAGACCGGCGAGGCCCCCAGAAGCGTCTGTATTTATTAGGTTGGAGACACGGGGAAGGGTCATGAGTGAGGTCATCTGTAGGCTTTATGATGAGACATACATAATCGAGTGAGTAGCAAGCAAGGGGCCATGCCATTAGGTCACTTGGGCAGAGAGGTGAGCCGTGTGCAGTAGACGGCTCCCTCTATAGTAGTAGAGGGTCATGTACAGAAAAGGGTCCACCCCCATGAGGTCACTGAGGCAAGGAGGTGGGCTCTGTGCAACAGGTGTCGTGCGCAACACTTCTTATCTGGGGGCTGGAGAATTCAAAGGATTTCTAATAGAAAGATACTGTAAGCTAATGCAGTGGGAGCTGACAGACTTGTGCTCTTCTCTAAGATATTTATGGGAGGATGATTGAGCTAGCACAGAAGCGAGAAAAGACTGAGAGGGTGTACAGCCTCCAAGACTTGTCACACCTGAGGGGTTCTCTCCCTCAGTTCTTTGCAGAATCTCAGGCCTGAGGCCCACTTTCCACAGGAACTGGATGCAAGATACTACAACTCCTTTATCAGGAGGAGAGGCTCTTGCTCCAAGCCTGCCATACAGCATATGCCCTTTCAGGCAAGGACGCCACCCCCTGGGTCTTCGGTTCTTGTCCTGGTCTGAATGTTTTCCCATGTACTGCTTCTGTTCTGTGACTGCTCTAGGCATTCCTCCTACTACAAACTACTATATGGTTATATATCAGCACTAAATATATCAGTACAGCTCCGACCACAATATCCATATGGTTATATAGAATATATATATGCTTATATAGATTACAGTATTTATGTGACTATATAGAAAGATTCTATGGAAATAAGTACTAAGTATGATTATATAAGCTAAATATATGTAAACAGTAAGTTATACTTCAGGCACTAATTGTTCTGACTAAAAACTCATATATGATTATATATAAAGGACGTATTTATAATATTTTTAAACTTTTTCAAAAGTTTTTTGTTTTTTTAATGGACTTACAAATATTCTATTTCACATTATATTTAAAACTAAACATCTTCCAAACCGTATTCATGAAGCTGATGATGTATGCTTTGGCAGTTTTCAAGAAATACCAGTCAAACCATAATTAGATTTCAATGTATCAGTTAAACATCCACTGAGCACCTCTTCTTGCAGTTAGCATTGGACTAAGTGCTTAAGGACAAGTAGTTTGAGGCATTAAATTAAGAAACACAAATTTAAGACATAATATTATTTGCAGAATTCTTGGCATGGTTACTTAAGCTCCTTCTGTTGAGAAACTTGAGGAAATAGTTCAGTAAATAACACTATAAACTAAGATATTCTTCAGGCACTAATTGTACCTGGGGTTTGCATGGCTCTCCTTCCTCGGTGCCCATATGGGGGAATTAACCACAGTTAGTGATATTAAAAACAAATATGACAGAAGCCACAAGATCTAAGTTAAAATTGTCTAGTTGACAGTAACTTGAATATCTAAATAAAGTCCTCTTTATCTCTAAATAATGTATTTACAGTCTGCCATTATGTGAGCCACTTAAAATTCAAATGAGGATATTAATCAATATTGACAATTTCTTCAGGAATATAAAGTGAATAATGATGATTTTACTTCCTTGTTTTGTTTTTGAGACAAGATATTTTTCTGTTGCCCAGACTGAGGTACAGCAGCAGGATCATGGCTCACTACAGCCTCTGTCTCCTGGGCTCAAGCAGTCCTCTTACTTCAGCCTCCTGTGTAACTGGGACCACAGATGTTCACCATCAGGCCCGGGTGATTTTTTATTTTTAATTTTTGTGGTCGAGATGGGGTCTCATTACATTGCCCAAGCTAGTCTTGAACTTCTGGGCCCAAGCAATCCTCTCACCTCGGCCTCCCAAAGTGCTAGGATTACAGGCATGAGTCACCACGCCCAGCATAAAGATTTTGTTATGTGGAAATGAAAGGACATTAAAACATAACTTGAAATAACCCATTTTCTTGCAAATGTTTTATTTTTCCACCAGTTAATCAAATAATGCCAACACTAAAGACTGCCACATTCTTTGCTGAGCAAACAATACCTCAAATAGCTTCGTATCAATATTACTGGAAAACTTAGCATTTTATTAAAATGTTGCTTAAATTTCATATTTTATCCAAATCTAACATATTAGTAATGACATTCTTTTTTATTCAAATTTAAAGTTCTATTCAACAATAGCAATTTACAATTTTATATTAAGATGTCACTGATATCATTTAATAATTATTTTATAACTTAGCATTAATGAAACGAGCACAGACTTTATAATGTTCATGATATTTTAATCATAGGATTAGCATAATTCAACATTAATGGCTTCCTTAATTATTCTATCATTAATATTGTAATATTGTAATATTGTAATTCTATATTACCATTTAGAGTTGCGCTCCTATTTTAATATTAGACATTTTAGCATTCATCAGTTCTATCCAGCTCTTCTCACTGGTTCTTTGAATTCCAGACATGGCTGCAGTCCTCTCCTCTAAAATCTGAGGGCTCTCGCTGGCTAGGTGCTGCTGGAAGAACTGTAACTTGGTTGTTACTTCGACCGTATTTTATTTTCTTTATTTAGTTATACCTTAAGTTCTGGGGTACATGTGCAGATTGTGCAGGGTCGTTACGTAGGTGTACACCTGCCATGGTGGTTTGCAGCATAAATGTTTCAATTAGAAGAAGTTTTTAAAAATGTGGAAATCCCTGAGAATATTCACTTCTTTAAATACAGTGGAAATAGGTAAGGTGAAGTCTGGTTCTGCTCATTTGATCCAGGGGTGCTTCTCAGAACTTTTCCAAGTGACAGATCCTGGGTTACTGGCAGCCTGGCCCCAACAACAGTTCAGTTACCCCATCATGGCTGGGGCGCCAGGGGAGCCCCACAGGTGGGCGAAAATTACCGTAGACTAAAACCTAGGCAGTTTAACACAAACAGCCAGCACCAACATCATGGCACCTGATCTTCCAACTTCCTGCACTACCAATTCGATGTCTCATCATATTCTCCTCTAGCCTCTCAGCCCCCAGCGTGCACGCTGCAGCCTCCGTTTCTGCTGAAGCCCTTTCTCATATACCCTAGAATACAGAACATGGGACAGACACAGAGAGTTTAATAGGAATACTGACATTTAAGAACTTGTCATATCTCTTGTCAGAGATATGGAAAATCAACTACATAAAAAAATGGTGATATATTAAGGCTTTGTGAATAAAAGTACAATAAAGGGTGGGGGTGTAAAGCTATTTTCCAATTATCCTTCCAAACCAAGCCTTCAGAGGGAACAAGTTCTCCCAGCAGGTGGCAGGATGGGCCCAGCAGTGTCTCAGTCCAATGCTGTCAGGAGTTAGGAAAGGCTGAATTCTATTTTACATGCAAAAGAAAACATTTATTTAATTAAAGATTCAAGCTACAATACGGTTATTCATACAACACTAAAACATTTTGATTATTGATACTTTTCTGTTGTTTTGTCTCACAAAAACACGATTCGCCCTTGTGAAACCTGAAGTTTCCTATTCTATCAACAAGAAGGTGTAGCAAATGGATAGGCCATCCAGTGTAGCCAACGTCAACTACAAAATGTCTCCCTTTTTCCTAATGTCATCTTTTTTTCCCCTTTGTGGTTCTGAAGCCTCTGTTACGCAGTGAGGAAGTGAAGATGTGTACTTAAGGAGAGGCCAATATCTGCTGAAGCTTAGAGTCCACATTTTGTATTTTAATTGATAGGATAATGCCTTTAGTTGATGTAATGATTCTAATGAACAGGAAAGATTCAGTTTCCTATTTCAAAAGATACCATTAAATCATGCTAATATTTTTTTATTTGCTACGGATATATATTCAAGGTGTTGTCATTTCACCTGCTTCAGTCTTCCCTCTCAACCAATCCTAAGACAGACCTAGGCTGAATTCATATCATGTGAAAACTCATCATTTGATGTCCTACTAAGCCAAAAAGTATAAAAACTGACGTCACGGAGAAAGCCTTTATTGCAAGCAGGACAGAAAGACATCAAGGCACACAGTGCTCAGAGTGGCATGCTGACAAGATCTCTGGTGGGAGGCCATTGTCTGGACACCTGCTGGGCTTTGTCCTGGACACCATTCATTCCCTCAGGCAGGTTTGGTACCCAGGGCACCTTCAGGTACATTAGTATGCAGTGGCATTCTCAGGAGTGCATGACTCTCATGTCGGGGGTGCAGAGTCAAACTCAACTTGCTTTGGGAAGTCCACTCAGGGTTCAGGCTATGTCAGGAAGCTTCCTGGCAAGGAAAGACATACAGCATCACCTAGGCTGGAAGAACATCAACTGATTATGACCCTGCACACGTGGCTTCATGAGTGATGCATCTGCCAGTCTCCAAAACAATGCAGATTGGATACAATCCAGGAGGAAATCCACTCACGTGACCAGGCAAAATGTAACTAACAATTCACAGTGCCTTTTGGTTGTAGAGACCTTTCTCTGGGCTACTGTTTCCCAAAGGAAAGCTGTGTCTTCAGAAACAACCAATTAAGAGATATTTTAAATGTTTCACATAGAATTGTTTCTAATCTTCTAGCTACAGGATACTTTGTTACCCAGAAAATGCCCCATTCTTCCGGAGGTGCATAGTCTCATCCTCTCCCAAGCCTTCCAGGGTCTCTGGGTGCCATAATTCAGAGGATCTGTGAGTAAGATGAGGGAGACTCTCGACATGAATGGTTTTCTCTGTTGGCTGCACTAGAACCTGTCTTAGTCTATGTGTCATTCAATACCTTTACATATTAAACTTCAGGACACCCCAGGTCTCATGCAAATCTCGCAGAGAACATTTTCCAAGGGTTTTAGGCCCTCCTCTCCCATTCAGGAGGTTTCGTTGATGTCTAACTGCAGAATGAGGTGTTGGAGCATGCCAGGTTCTGGTTCCCATGGCCATAACAAAGCTGGACGACAGGCATGACTACAGAGGCATAGTCCTGAATGTATTGCACGATGAGAATGCAGAGTATCTACTCAGGGTAGAGGATGACTACAGAAACATGCTCAATTTGTCATGATGGGCACAGTGGGCATGGAAAGGGGCACAGGAAGCTCAGCTGGTATCTTCAGAGGCACCCCCAAACTCCACCGTGATACCAAAGGAACATGTAACTGACCACTGAAAGGAGGCTCCACGTGATCCTGCTCTGTCCTCTTCAATCTGCTTGGCACTTTTGCTGTCACAGAGTTCCTGTGAGGCAGGTTGCCATGTGGCAGCAGCACTGAGGACTGCGTCCATGGTGACAGGCTCTCAGATGTGTGTGAGGCACCTTGTGCAAGGTCAATGACAGGCCCAGTGCTATTACATGAGCAACTACTTTTACAACTATTTTAAAACAATATGTGGCAACATTAGGAAGCTGCTTTCCTTTAAAATGCTTCCATGTTCTTAGTTTGGACAAGATATGACTAAGTTAATTTTTCGCATGATTGTGCTCAGGCACAAGCTCATATATAAGGTATGGCCGGAAATAGTTCTGGAAAGATAAGGCCAGTCTACAAGCCAAGGGCACACACATGATGGAGGGCACCGATTGATGGTGGGGACACAGGAGGAGCGCGCTGAGAAATCCTGTGATTTCTCACCAACCTTCCCACCTCTGCAGCTCTGACTCACAGCATGGCTCAAAAATCATGGTTGACATTGCTGCCATCAAATAAAATATAGAGATGAGTCTCTAAACAGAACACGCTTTCATTCTTGAGGCAAGCGTGGCAATGCGGGGATACTCACAGATCAGGGGACCCTTGCTATGTCTCAAGAACAAAGTTGAGCGTTTTTATTTTTAAAATTCATATGGAACCAAAAAGAGCCCAAATAGCCCAGGGGCAGTCCTAAGCAGAAAGAGCAAAGCTGGAGGTATCATGCTACCTGACTGCTATCTGTATTACAGAGCTACAGTAATCAAAACGGCATGGTACTGGCACAAAAACAAGCACAGAGACCAATGCCTAGAATAGAGAACCCAGAAACAGGGCCACATACCTACAAGTATCTGATTTTTGACAAACCTGCCAAAAACAAGCATTAGGGAGAGGATTCTCTATTCAATAAATGGTGCTGGGATAACCAGCTAGGTATATGCAGAAGATTGAAACTGGCCCACTTCCTCTGACCATATACAAAAATTAACGCAAGATGAATTAAAGCTGAGGTCCCCAACCCATGGGTAATGGACTGGTACCAGTCTGTGGCTTGTTAGGAACCAGGCCGCACAGCAGGAGGTCAGTGGCTGGTAAGCAAGCATTGCCACCTGAGCTCCACCTCCTTAGATTCTAGTAAGGGTGTGAACCCTATTGTGAACTGCACCTGTGAGGGATCTAGGCTGTGCACACCTTTTGAGAACCTAACTAATACCAGATGATCCAAAGTGGAACAGTTACATCCTGAAACCATCCCCCACTTACTGCTCTCTGTGGGAACATTGTATTCCACAGAATCAGCCCCTGGTGCCAAAAATGGTTGGGGACTGCTGGATTAAAGACCTAAATGTAAAATCCAGAACTATAAAAACCCTGGAAGACAACCTAGGCAATCCCATCCTGGACACAGAAACGGGCAAAGATTTCATGACAAAGACACCAAAAGCAATTGCAAGAAAAGCAAAAATTGACAGATGGAATCTAATTAAATTTCAGAGCTTCTGCACAGCAAAAGAAAGTGTCAACAAAGTAAACAGACATCCTACAGAATGGGAGAAAATATTTGCAAACTATGCATCTGTCAGCATCTCTAAGGGACTTAAATAAATTCACAAGAGAAAAACAACCCTATTACCCTATTAAAAAGTAAGCAAAGGACATGAAGAGACACTTTCAAAAGAAGACATACATGCATATGCTTGGCCAACAAGCATATGAAAAAAAAAGCTCAATATCACTGATTATTAGAGAAATGCAAGTCAAAACCACAATGAAATGCCTTCTCACATGAGTCAGAATGGCTAATATTAAAAAGTCAAATAATAACAGATGCTGGAGAAAATGGAATGCTTGTACACTGTTGGTGGGAGTGTAAGTTAGTTCAACCATTGTGGAAAGCAGAGTGGCAATTCTTCAAAGAGCTAAAAACAGAACTCCATTTGACTCAGCAATCCCATTTGGGATTTATACACCCAGGGGAATATAAATCATTGTACTGTAAAAACACATGCACACAAATGTTCGTTGCAGCACTGTTCACAATAGCAAAGACATGGAATCAACCTAAATGCCCATCACTGACAGACTGGATAAAAGACATGTGGTACATATACACCATGGAATACTATGCAGCCATAAAAAATGAGATCATGTCTTTTTCACAAACAGGGATGGAGTGGGAGGCCATTATCCTTAGCAAATTGAGGCAGAAACAGAAAACCAGATACCACATGCTCTCACTTTTAAGTGGGAGCTAAATGATGAGAACACATGAACACACAGAGGGGAACAACAGACACTGGGCTTACTTAAGGGTGAAGGGTAGGGGGAGGGAGAGGAGCAGAAAAGATAACTAATGGGCACTGGGTTGAATACCTGGGTTATGAAACAATTTGCACAACAAATGCCCAGGACACGAATTTAACTATGTAAACTCATAAACATGCACATACACCTTGAAACCTAAAATAAAATTTTTCTAAAAAAATTAAAGTGAGACTTTTATTAGAGAGATGTTAGGTATTGTTTTGAAAGTTTGTTGGCTCTGGAGAAGCTTCTGGAAACTGGTGAGCTCTGACTGGTGAGTGACAGCCAGAGGTAATGTTGGTCTTCAAGTCAGGGCAGTGTGTTTGAGCAGCTATGAGCTTAAACTGGTCCTAGGGTTACAGAGGGCCTTTTCAGCAGCTGGGCGTGTCAGAAATTCAATTCTCAGAGCAGGTTCTCTTGGTATGACCAGTGCTCTTGTACTGCAAGACTGTCGCCATGCCGTGACCACCCAGCAGACAGTTCCTCGGGGCCCGGGACCATGGGGCTTCTGCATCATGGGCAGCAAGGACTTCAAGCATCCTCTCCATTTCTGAATCAACCCCAGAGCAAGGGTGCTATTGCTAATTTATGTATCAGAGATATAATCACAGCCGTGGACTGGGAAACGCCAGCCATAGGGCCCGCTGGGAAGCTCAGAACAAAATCAGAACTGCGCAGGTGACATGACTCTTGTGGGAGCCAGATCTGAACATAAAATCTGGTCTCTGGTGACAGAGGAAGAGGAGCGTCATCCATACGAGATGAACTTAGCCTCTGCACCCCAGTAGGTCCTGCACATAGGAAGGGCCCACATCTGAAATGCCATGCCAATTCACCCACCTCCAGCCCTGCCACCAGGGTCATCACAAGTCAGTGAAACCACCCAGCTTGCCTCCGCTCCACTGAAACATCTCCACCTTTATCCATGCCTTGCAGTCAAAGAAGCTGCCTGGGCTGGGTAGCTGCAGCCCCTCCGAGCTGACTCAGACTCCCAGCAGTCTCTCATTGACACAGAACCTGAAGTTCACAAGACGCTTCCAGAGAAACAGGAGTTATGCACATATTGTGCTTTTTACACACGCTGAAGTTTTGTGGTAATCACGTTATGTGAATCTATCATTTTTCCAACAGCCTGTGCTCACTTCCTGCCTCTGTGTCACACTTTGGTAATTTTCAGAATATTTAAAACTTTTTCATTATTATTATTTCTGTTTTGGTGATCTGTGATCAGTCACCTTTCATGTTCCTATTGTAATTGTTCAGAACCATGAAACTTGTCCATAGAAGATGGCAAATTTAACCAATAAATGTTGTGTGTTGACTGCGCCATCAACTGCAATGGCGTGATCGCAGCTCACTGCAACCTCCGTCTCCCGGGTTCCATTTATTCTCCTGTCTCAGCCTCCCAAGTAGCTGGGATTACAGTAAGGGTTCATCTTTGATATCAAAGAGACAGCCCCAGAAAATCAAACTACTTGGGGAGTGAATAATTTTCCCTCCCAAAATACCACCTTCCTCCCGATCCACCTTCGCCTACACCGGCTGCCCCCAAAGAGCCCAGTGAGGATCAATTGCTCTTCTGCGTTTGTACCAGCAGCACTAAATAAACAAGGAAATGGACACAAATTTAAAGTTACCTGATCCAAAAAGGAGTGAAGCCTAGACTCCAGCCCACTGACTTGGTCTCTCAGGCCGCTGGCTCAAATCTTCAGTCAACAGTGGATATCACTGTGAGCACTTCTCACGGTGATGATCGTACCTTTAACTCCTTGATACATTTAATTATGTAAGCAAATTTAATATAATCATCATTGCATTAGATAGTCCATTGTTTTCATACAAGATCCAATGTGAGATCAATGTTATGTTTCCAATTTGTCACTCTTAAAGAGAAATAAGAAGAATCATATTATTTAGAAATCTTAGCAAATGTGCATAATTCCTTTAGATAAATTTAAAGTGACAGGATTGGATCACATGTGATGCAATTCCCTGGGTCTTTTGTTTTTAGAGGTATTTCTCTCTCATATTGTGAATCTCATATTTGTGTGAATTATCAGGAGATTTTATTTTTATTATGAGTATTTAGTGTAAAATGATCATATAGTAAAGAGTGTGTAAAATCAAACGAAAATGCCATCCATCACCTCTTGCTCTCATTCCAAGAGATAGTCATTGGCCGTTTCTCATACAAATTTCCTGAAGAGTTTTAAGTAAATAGAAGCTCCATGTACACACACTTAACATATACAAGAGTTTGGTCCTCAGTCTTCGCTTGTCTCTTTTAATGAGATTTATAATTAGTACCATTGTTTCCATGAAACAAACTCAACCATGACAATACCTGCATGTCTTTCTATAGACTTGTATGACTGTCATACCAAGAATACTTCTAGGAATCCCAAGTCCTTCCTGTAAGATTCTTCTTTTCCATGTGGTTTCCACCGGGGACACATGACAGTTTTCAGTGGTGTCTGGGCTGGTTTCAGAGCTGGATGGCTGCACTCATGCCTTGGAAGGGCTGCCCCCCAAACACCTGCACCTGGCCTCCAGCCTGCTGGTCGCAGGTGGTCAGACTTCTTCCCTGGAGGCTCAGGGATCATGAAGAGAAAGCTCCAAGAGACAGGCAAGGAAAGGTGCCAGTATCTTGAGTCCTGGCCAGAAACCAGCAGGTGAATCTTTCCCCACCATTTAGTGGGTGCAGCTGTCTCAGAGCCCACCCTGTTTCCAGTTGAGGGATGTGACCCGACCCACCAGCAAGAGGATTGGAGGCTTGACTCATTCAGTCTTGACTCATCCTGGGTCACACTGAGTCAGCCAAGGCCCCCGTTTGCCCAGCCAGGGCTCCAATTTGCCATCTGCTGCTCCCTGACCAAGGCGAGGCCTCCCTGGCCTTGTTTTGATCACTGGGGGCAATCATTTGCATCCTTGGACACTGGCCCAGGCGGAGTCAGCCAAACACCCACCATGGTTTCTGCAGCCACCAAGTGCCTAGGATCCCAGCCCTCGGGATGGGTCACGACTGGCAGACTTGAACGTTCTGTGGGACCTCACTGCCCCCTCCCGCCCTCACCAGGCTTCTTCAGTATACCTGGAGTGTGGGCTGGGTTTGATCCTGAACAGCACATGTCCAGAGAGGACTGCAGGGGTCACCTCACAGTACTGAATGGTCGAATTTTTGTTTCCTCCTGCAGGCGGCTGACAGCAGAATTCCCAAGGGTCTCCACATCTGAGCTGCAAATATTCAAAGATGCTGTAATGACCATTTGTATTCACGTTTTTTTTCTGTCAATTTCAAGACATTTTAAATATTAGCTAGATTAACCCTCTATCTGCTGCAAACATTGTCTTCCATTTTTTTTACTTGTATTTTGCTATCATCTATGGCGTCTTGGGCCATGTAAGGTTTGTTTAATATTTATGTATTAATTTGCCAGTTCATTCTGTGAGTGCATCAGATTCTTTGAAGCATAGTGATAAAAACCTTCTCTACCCCCAGGTTTTCACAGAATCACTCAGGTTTGCTTCTAGTTCTTACGTGGTTTCAGTTTCCACATTTAAATTTCCAATCAGTTGGAAATCTTGTGTGACATGTGAGATATGTACCCAATCTCATTGTTTTCAAGATGGCCATCTAGATTTTCCAGCACCGTTCATTTAAAAATCTATCATTTCCTCAGTGATTTGACATGCACCCGGTTTTATCATACACCAGATTCCCACACTTTTCCGGGATAATTTCCAGGCTTTGTTATCTTCATGGGTCACTTGGACTATTGCTGTGCTGTATATTATGGCTTTAGTAAAAACACTTTCCAGTATTTCAGATCTGGCAAAATATGCGCGCATGTGTGTGTGCACATGTGCGCACGCGTGTGCGCGTCTGTGTGTGCGTGCATCTGTGTGTGCGCGTGTGTGTGCGTGTGTGTGTGTGAGATATAGATACACATAATGGAGTTAGCTGCCTTCAACTCCAGTCGTTCCTTTTTTTCCAAGGTGCGCCTAGCTCCAGTGGAAGGGAGCAACTTACCCTTTTTGTATGTACTAATTTGCTAATTTGCTCTGGGGACCCTCACAGCCCTGTTGCTTTGTGATAGCTTTATGCCCAGCAATAGAAAAGCTTTCTTTTCACCCTCTGGAACCTTTGTAAATGCTTTGCGCTTCTTTTCTTTGAATATTTGGCAACAGAATCATTCCAATGACTGCTTTGTAGTCAGTGTGATGTCTGAAAGGTTTCTGTGCTGCAGATCCAGGAAATCCTGATAGCGAGGCTGTCACGGAGTATACTTAATTTGCATTCAACTTTCTTTTCATTTCATTCCTTTGCGAGAAAGGGTCTAAAATGGATGTGTGATATCAAAGCCTGTGGATGGGGCACCAGGCGCCACTGCAGCATAGGCAGCGGACTGCACCTAAAGGAAATGTTTCCTACGAACTAGCACTGTATTCCCCGCTCCCTGCTCTAATGATATGCTTAACTGTGTACCTCTGAGCAGCGGGAACCCTCGGAAGATCAAGCGCCCTCTCCTGGGCAGCAGCGTCTCTGCCTGAAGACCCAGAGGCAGAATCTGAGGGCAAAGCGGCAGCAGGAGTGGTGTTGAGACTGAGGCTGCTCACCTAACCCCATCGTGAGAATTTGAAGAAAACAACCTAGGAATCTCTCAAACCCACTATTCGTTATGCCCCTCCCTCCCTCCCACACCTGCAGTGGCTCCCTACTTCCTGCAGAGATGGGTTATTCAGGGCCCCACCAGGAACTGACTTAGAAACCCGGGGCGGGGGTCCTGCTGAGCCAGGCCATTTAAAGCACATACATTGAAACTTCCTGTTTTTCAACCTCTGCTCTCATCTCCTCTCCATGACCCCACTTGTCCAGAGCCTCTCTCCAGGGGCCCAGAGACTGGTTTACTCCTATGAGTTCTCTTAGAATATCTTTGTGTAAACAAGGTTTCAGTAACTAAATCCTGCTTCCAACTCTCTGCATCAGTGTTCTCTGGCCACAGGCTGGGTGGGCAGTGCTCCTGTGGCTCAGTTCTGCTGATGTCCTTGTAAAGGTCTCAGCCCATGCAGTCAAAGCCTGGGGCCAGCGGCGGCAGGATTCTAAACCCTGTGGGTGCTCAGTTGCGGGTGTGGGACTCTGTGATGGAAAAAGCATCCAGAGGTGGCTGTGGCCAGGGATGGGAGGAGCCATCAGAGAGGTGGGCACGACAGCCACCACCAAGATCCCCTGGAGAGGCGAGTCTTAGGAATTCAGGAACTCAGCCCCCACCACTGTGGTGAGTGAGGAAGATGAATGTGGAATGGAGAGATGGCAGATGAGAAAGGCATTGGTCCTAGCCCTGGAAAGCTGTCCCTCCTCCTCTTCTGAAAGCCCGCTTCTCCTCGCAGCTGGACGTACCCGCCATCTCCCCAGGAGACCCCGGAGGAGCGTGGCTGCACTCTGGACCGCACCCTGCCCCATGCAGCACGTCCCGCTTGTCCCTCCCATAGTCTCTGTGTTGTTGAGCAGTGGTGTGTGGTGTGTCTCATGCAGTAGATGCCCACTCCATTAGCATGAGTACAGCATCTGTACATTCCTGCCTGGGTCCCCCTTCCTGTCATGCATGCAGAAAGGAGAGTCCAGGGACCCCATAGGATTCTCTAATTCTGAGGGGGCCCACAGGAGCCTGGGAACTTCCAGGCAGGAAGGGGAGGCCAGGAGGCTGATCATGGTCCAGTCAAGTTATTGAAGCGTTTTGAGCGTTCTTTATGTGATCTGGATACGAGTCCTGGGTCAGATCCGTGATGAGTGAAGACTTTCTCCAGGTCTGTGTTTAGTCCTCTCATCCTCTTAAGAGGATCTTTCACGGAGCATGAGTTTTTATTTCGATGACTTCCAGTGCATCCGTGTCTCTTTACAGCTCATGCTTTTGCGGTCGAGTCTTCAAAGATCTTTACCTAGCCCCAGATACCTAACTTTTCCTTTAGAATCCTTTTCCCTAAAGGTTTTTGGCTTTCATTTCACACTGAAGTGCGTGATCCACCTCAAGTGAATGTTTGTACAAGGTGAGTCTTCAGAGTCTAGGTCAAGGGTTCTCTCTTTGCCTGCCTGCTTGCTGTGCCTGTGCTGTGCAATTTCCCTACTTCCACATGACAGAGAGGCCACCTTTCCTCCCATGAATTGCTTTTGTACATTTGTCAAAAATCAGCTGGTCCCTTGTATCGCGGTCTCCATTCCGTCCTGTTGATCAAGGGGTGTATCCCTCTGCCTATGTGCACACAGCCTTTATTTGCTGTACAGTAAGCACTGAAACAGGGGCAACTTTATGCCTTTTTTTGAGACAGAGTTTCACTCTTGTTACTGAGGCTGGAGTGCAATGGCCCAATCTCCGCTCACTGCAACCTCCACCTCCTGGGTTCAAGCAATTCTCCCGCCTCAACCTCCCGAGTAGCTGGGACTACAGGCATGCACCACCATGCCCAGCTAATTTTTGTATTTTTAGTTGTGACAGGGTTTTACCATGTTGACCACGATGGTCTCAATCTCTTGACCTCATGATCCACCCGCCTTGGCCTCCCAAACTCCTGGGATTATAGGCTTGAGCCACCGCGCCTGGCCTATTCTTTTTATTTTTATTTATTTATTTATTTTTGAGACAGAGTCATGCTCTGTTGCCGAAGCTGAATCACAGTGTCACGATCTTGGCTTGCTACAACCTCCACCTTTGGGTTCAAGCAATTCAGCCTCCCAAGTAGCTGGGGTTACAGATGCATGCCAGCACACCTGGCTAATTTTTGTATTTTTAGCAGAGACAGGGTTTCGCCATATTGACCAGGCCAGTCTCCAATTCTGGGCCTCAAGTGATCTGCCCACCTCACCCTTCCAAAGTGCTGGGATTACAGGCGTGAGCCATCTCCCCTGGCCTTGTTTTTCAAAATTGCATCAGCTTTGCCAGTTCCTTTGCCTGTGTATGTAAGCTTTGCATTAAGGTAAGTATGCTTGCTTTCAGATGGGGCTGTCTTGTGGTGTGGGGAAGGGAGTGGGTTATGGGTTAATTTCCACGTCCCTAGCAGGGCATCAGCTCCGTCCAGTGGCTGGAGAGCAAGCTGGGGCTACTGGAAGACCAGTGGAGCTCCCTGTGCTCTTTGCCCCACCTGGTAACAGCTTCTACTTTCACTGCCAGGTTTACTGGGGCCCTGCCCTCCCTGCCTGCCCCTCGGCCTCCCTCCCTGCTGTCAAGACCCAGGCTGGGCCAGGAGTGCTGGGTTCCCCCACAGGGAG
Organism: Callithrix jacchus; assembly: GCF_049354715.1. Taxonomy (NCBI): domain Eukaryota; kingdom Metazoa; phylum Chordata; class Mammalia; order Primates; family Cebidae; genus Callithrix; species Callithrix jacchus. Next base: position 64,555,251 of record NC_133506.1, read on the forward strand.
GGACAGGGGAACCCCGGGGTGAGCTGAGGCTAAGCTAAGAGTCGAGGAGCAGTGCTGGCATCGCCAGCCTCCAGCTGGGGTGGATGGGGGTCTCAGGAAACACGTGAAAACAGTTCTCCCAAATATTCAGTCATGGCCATTGCTCCTCACCCTTCTGAACTTAGAGCCGCAAGACTCCCAGATCTTAGTTCCATGTTTGGGATATGTACAGGTTGTGGTCTCTTTCTGCCCTGGAGACTGAACAATAGAAGTGTGACTGTCTGATTCCCGAGCAGGCCCTGCACCCTGGCGGCTGTGCAGCTAGGTAGAACGAGGACACGGAAGGACTGACAAGACCAGGTCCTGACGCTTGTCCTTTGATGAGTCTTCTCACTTTCTAAGTCCCTCAGTGCTTGGGGGTTTTTGCTGTTGTTTTGTATTTGTTTTCTAAAGGCAGTATTCACAAAGACGAGTGAAGAAACCTGGGATGACCACAGGTGTGCCATGCTGCTGCAAACCTCCTGCTGGGTGCTAGTCAGTTTCCAGAAGTCCAAGCTGGCTCTCTGCAAGAGCTGAAGCCAAACTTCAGCTCCAGTTTCTGGGATATTCTAAACTTCCCCCAAACTCAGCAGAGAGAGGAAAACACAGCGTCCTTCCTTGGTGAAGAAATGCATCCACTCAGGAAGACTCGGTGTGGCTTGCAGTGAGAGGTAAGGCCATCATTTTGCTGGGAGTGGGGGTGAAGGAGAACTTTCTGGGTGACTCAAGAGAACTGCCAAGCATGGCCCATGGCCCTGCCGCTCTGGTCCAGGCTGTCAGAGCCTGGCGGGGAACCATTCCCTGGAAGCCTGGGAGTGGGGACTGCAGGGCCGCTTGGTTTCTCGCCCTCTGCCTATGACCTTTGTGTTGCACGGAGCTCTGTGACACTCAGGCGCACAGAGGCACAGCTCTCCACCCTCTGCTGTGCTCAGGGAGGTGGGCACCCTGTAATCACAGGGTGGCTCTGCCTGGGCCTGGAGCACCCCCTTGGGCAGACTTCCTTTCCTTGTGTTGGCTCCAGGTGAGAGCCTGCCATCCTCTAGAGGCTCCAGGCAATGGCTCACTTGTCTCCAGGGGTCCATATGCCCTTTGCTCCAGGGACAGCTCTGATGCCCAGTGGGCCAGGGCTCTGCCCAAGGCTTCATGCCATGGTTAGGTTTACCTCTCCCTGTCTTCAGCAGAGTAAAGCACTGACACTAAGGTCCCCTTTGGTGGACCCCATGGCAGGAACTAGGGGGCAAGACCCGCTCATCGTCCTGGGCGAGGGGTCTTGAGTCCTGCACGCCTGTGTCTCCCTCCTAAGGGTCTCTTTGGCTGCTCCTGAGCTGATGACAGATTCTTGACCTGTTCACTGCCCTCTGCAGCCTGCTGAGCCTCTGCCAGCCTGTGAGTAGAACCAGAAAGGACATTCTCACAGCCTGTTTGCCACGGAATCCAGGAGGCAGGTCTGTTTTGGTAAGCTTGAATTCCTGAGAGAGCACAATTAAGAATCATGTAATTGATAATCCTACATGGATTTCATTGACATCTGTCTCATTTCCATGTTACTCATTTTTAAAATTGATTGATCCTGTGTGTAGTATAGGTGGAAAACTAAATCAAAAATAAATATATACATACATACATAAAAATCGATTTTTAAAATATGGTCTTCTGACCCTTCTCCACCAATCTCAAATAAAGAGTTCTTTTCTACATGGGTTTCTGAATTGCGGGGCACAGAATCTCAGCTGTTCAGGCACATACAGCCTGTATTCTGCAGGGTCCAGCCCCTGAGGACAGCTCCTGTGAGTCCTACCAGCCTGCCAGAGGCCAGCAGCACTATCCTGCCCAGCCCACCAACAGGAAATGGCATGATCCAGAGACTCCAGCAGTGGGCACATGGTGGGAGGCAGGGAGCAGGGGAGCTGGTCCTCAGCCTGCACCTCGGTGTGGGGCTTCACACTGGAAGCCTGCCCTGTGCCTAGCAGGTGGTCCCTGCTCAACCTATTCTAGACTACTGATGTTCAAATCTCCCAAGAGTTTCCATCCCCAGATCTTCCCATCCCAATAATAGGTTTAGAAAGATGCGGATTGGGAAAGGAAGATGAAAGCCTACCACTTTAGTGGGCAGCCCTTCAGTTGAATTACCTGATCTGTGTACACAATTTTTCCAAACTAGCAAAGGTGGACAGCACGGAATGCAGTGACATGGCAGAAAGAGTATCCCAAGTCCATACAAATGAAAAATGGAACTAAATCTCCAGGGATATCTAAAATGGAGAGAAAACCAAACATCTTCATCATCTGAAGCTCACAGCTGCCTCCGGTGACTGAGCAGAGAATGTGTTCTTCTGACTGGGGTTCAGGCCCGCATGGAATGGTCACAAAACATCCTGAGCTGGAGGAGGGGAAGAAGGAGGCAGGGGAACCCTCCCCACCATCCAGCCCAGCAGATACCCCAGCCCGCCGGGCCACCAGATCCTCACATCTTTTGTCACTGGGGAAATGAAAATAAATGAGGTAGCAGTTCACACCTACTAGGATGCCTATAATTTTTTTGGTGGAAAATAACAAGTGTTGGCCAGGATGTGGAGAAATGGGAACTCTTGTATATTGCTGGCGAGAATGTAGACTGATGCCGCTGCTGTGGCAAACGGTACGGAGGTTCCTCAAAAAGTTAAACATAGAATTACCATATGGCCCTGCATTTCCGCGCCTAGGTATAATCCCAAAAGAATTGGAAAATAGGGACTAAACAGATACTTTCATGCCAATGTTAATAGCAGTATTATTCATAACAGCCAAAAGAGGCAAACCCGAGTGGCCAGCAATGGAAGGAGCACATCAAATGTGGTTAGACTTGCAATGGATTGTTATTCGGCCATGAACAGGAGTCCTGATGCACACTGCCACACGATGAATGTTGGAAACATGATGCTGAGTGAAACGAGCCAATCACAAAAGGCCATGGCTTGCGTGATTTCACTTACCCAATACACCAACTGTCTTAGTGTCTTACCTGGTGCTGTGAAGGAATACCTGAGGCTAGGTAATTTATACCGAAAAAAGATTTGTTTGGCTCGCAGTTCTGCAGCCTGTGTAGGAAACATGGCACCAACACCTGCTTCCGGTGAGGCCTCAAGGAGCTTCCACTCGTGGCAGAAGGGGAAAGGGAGCCAGTGTGCGCAGAGGTCACATGGCGAGACAGGAGGCAAAAGAGAGAGGGAGGAGGTGCCAAGTTCTTTTTAACAACCAGCTTTCCCAGGAGCTAGTAAAACAAGAGCTCACTCACCCTGAGGGAAAGCACTAATCTATTCATGAGGAATCTACCCCCAGTGACCCAAATACCTCCCTATCGCCCCATCGCCAACACTGGGGATAAATTTCAACGTGAGAGTTGAAGGGGTCAAACATGCCAACTATAGCACCTAGAATCGGCAGAATCTTCCCTGTTGAATGCTGCCACACATTTAAAGAGTTAAAGCCTATCTGTTCCGCACCAGGTGGCTGTCCCCACAACATGGCTTTTTCCCCTTCAAGGCCATCAAGAGAAGAGCCTCCATCTCCGAATGTGCAGAAATCATATTTGCCGTGAAATGTGCCATAACCACAGGAGTGATATCGCATCACATCCCAGGGTCACCACGAAGGAGAAGGGTGGGGGCCTTGATGCTCATCCTAGAATTCCTTCCTGCCTGCCTTCCCCTTGTCCTCTTCTAAATCCATCTCAGCTCACTACTTTTGTGCCTGTTTTTACAGCCTAAATTTTGGCAATAAAGGGAGGAATAAAAACACATCTTTTTTTCTTTTTTTGAATTCTCATTACATCCACACACAAGAAATGTGTCACATGAAGGAAGTGTATTTAGAAAACCAGTTTTCCTATTTGGTTCATGATATTTTTCCAGGGTAGAATTGCCAGCAGGATTTGGAAGCCCAACCAGAACATGGTATAAATTAATGCTGGTGATCTGTAAATTACATTTTAGATTTTATTTCATAAAATGGTAAAGTTTCCCCTTTAGTCTGGTCAATTTTATGCAATTTGGCCTCACATTTTATAAATGTTTTACTCTTTTTGACATTTACTGAACTGAATGCACAAAGGGAAGTAAAAAGAGAGTCTGCAAGCACTTGTTGGCTTGATGTTAAGGTTGGAAAAGAATATAAAATGAAATCCATGTCTTAATTTTGGCATGAGTATGTTCATTTCCTGTGGTTGCTCTAACAAATTGCCACAAATTTGGTGGCTGAAAACAACAAATGTTTGTTCTCTCACAGTTTGGAGGCCAGGAGTCCTGAACCTGCCTGGGCTGGAATCAAGGTGTCAGCAGGGCAGTACTCCCCCCATAGGCTCCAGGAGACCCCGATCCTCACCTCCTCCAGTTTCTGGTGGCTGCCGGCCACCTCCACCCTCTGCCTCCAGGGTTCCATGCCTACCTCCTCTTCTGTCTGTAGAAAAATCTCCCTCTGCCTCCCTCTGATAAAGGCACTTGCGATTGCATTTAGGACCACCTGGGTAATCTGTCCTACTCCCCCGCTTCTCAAGACCTTAACTCAATCACATTTGCAAAGACCTTTCTTCTGTGTAAGGGAACATTCCCAGGTGTCAGGGGTGAGGGCCTGGATCATTCAGGGGCCGGGATTCCACCCACTGCAATGTGCTTTCTCTGACCCTGCTTGAGTGTGCTGGCAAGAACCGCCGCCTTGTCATCCGTTCATATTAGTGTCTGCAGCATTTGGCAATATAGTGTTTTTACTGAGAGAAAGTCCTAATCAAGTAATTTTCTTTTTCCTTTGCCTCAAAGAGAAAAATCTCCATTCCACCATTCTCCCAGATCCGCTGCTTTTGGAAGGCAGGGAACATGGCAGCACGAGTGAATTCCGCAAACCCTAACCCAGTGCCACATTCCTTTGATAAAAAGTGGCTTCCTGAGTCAGAGCAATTCTGAGTGGGACACCATGATGGTGAAAAGGTCTGTGGTTAACAGATCGTACTGCCAGGGATGCAGTACAGGTTTCGAAGTTAAGCCTGTATTCAGAGTAAGCGCCTCTTCCAGGGAAAGCAGCTTGCTGCCCTCTTCTTCCTCGAAGTGATCAAATGCAATCACTCTGCCACGGGAATCCTGGGAAACGTTTCCATCTCAGGCTTTTCCTGGCTTGTAGATGGCCGTCTTCTCCCTGTGTCCTCGTGCACATCTTCATCCTAATCTCTTCTTATAAGGACATCAGTCAGATTGAATTAGGGCCACCCTGATGACCTCACTCCACTTTAATTACCTCTTTAAAGATGCCATCTTCAAATGCAGTCACATTCTGAGGCACCGGGGTTAGGGCTTCAACATATCAATGGTGGGGACACAGCCATAGCATGAGGCACACAGCTCCCTTGCATTTGGTGGACTCGCACAAGAGGATGGGGATGGAAAAGTCCTTTGATATGTGGGGGATGATTTGGATGAAAGGGACAGAAAATGCAATTTGGAAAGTGGAGTTTGGGTATAGCCCCCTCATGGGAACTGCTCTGCATTCTCACGTCGTGCAGGCTGGCGTCTAATGCCAACTTTCTCCTGTCCATCAGTGCCTGCAGCCTCCATGTCCTCCTCACCTGTGGAGGCCTCCACAGACCCCACCCAGTCCCTCCCATTTGCACCACCTGCTCCCCATCTATCACTTCTTCCTGAGAGGGCACCCCCTTGGTCTCTTCAAAGCCTGCTTCATAGTAAGAGGCTGAAACCTGTGGGATAAGCTCCCATAAGGTTGTAGATTCTGCTGCCATAAATGTATGGTCTGACCATTGTTCAGCTCCAACACTGTGTGGGAACTGTCCATCCATCCATCCATCCATCCATCCCTTCACCCATCTGTCTGTCCACTCATCCATTACAAATTCAATAAATCCCTTCCTTATGAGCTAGAATGTCAGTGCACAAAACAAAGTTGGCTGCTTCTTGAAGCTAACATCAGAGTGCTCCAAACTTTTTCTATAAAGGGTGAGATATTAAATATTTTAGGCTTTGCAGGCCATAGGGTCTCTGTCACAACTACTCAATTCTGCCATGATTTTGTAAAAGCAGCCATCGACAGTTCATGAACAAACAAGTGTGGTTCTGTGCCGAAGGCCACTGGGATTTCATTTCGTGTTCACACATCATGAATACCATGCTTCCTGAAAACAACACAAAGAAAGCCTTCCTTTGACCCAAAAGAACCGTGTTGTCTGCACATTACAATAGCTTTGATTCCTCCTGTTTGTGTCTTCATGCTGCCATCGTGGGTACCTAGCACGCTGTCAAGTAAGGCTTTCTTACCTCTCAGCTCATGTAACAAAAATCCTTCTGTTTTGTAAGTTCCCTTGTTTAAAGCAAAACATGCTTCAATATGTATCGGTCTATTCCAACTTAATTTGGAGTCTTAAAAATTAAGGATGGTCAGGCGTGCTGGCTCACGCCTGTAATTCCAGCACTTTGGGAGGCCCAGGTGGGAGGATTGCTTGAGACCAGGAGTTCAAGACCAGCCTGGGCAACATGGCAAGACCCTGTCTCTAAAAAAAAAATTAAGAATGCATTTTTTGAAGATATGCCTGATTATTTCAGAGATGACAGTTTCATTCTTGCATCTGAGATACTGATGAATAGATGTTAAATTGTTGCCAGAGCTGAATGAAGAGCCCATGTTACTAGTGGTGTTGTCAGTTGTTAGAACTAGTTTAGACACTGGATTCAAGATGGCTGATCACTAACATCTCGGGATTGCAGCTCCCAGTGAAAGCACAGAGAACGAGAGGATGCCACACTTTCCGACAAATTTTGGTCGCTCACGGAGCAGAAGATTCCAAGTGGAGGAACCGCACGGGTCGCCAGCGCGACTCTTGTGGCCAGCGCAGCGGTTTTGCCGGCACCTTGGAGCAGCAGCTCTTGGTGCAGAGTAAACGGGACTGGTTCCCCTTCTGACCGAGGTTCAGAGGAGCTGCATGGGTTGCCAGCACGACTCTTGTGGCCGGCGCAGCAGCTTTGCCGGCACCTCGGTACGGCAGCTCTTGGTGCAGAGTAAACAGGACTGGTTCCCCTTCTGACTGAGGTTTGGAGCTCCGGGAAGGCAGAGTCGCCTATTATGGACTCAAGAAGGAAGCCAGTCTGGAGATTCCCGGGCAGAAAAGCACCATCAGTCTTAACGCCGCTGTTTTGGCCGGCACAGTGGGTTGCTCATATTTCGGCCCTGGGAATTAGCAACTTGGAGGTCCACTCAGAGACCTAATTTGAAAGTTGGTAATTACAAAGATGACAGGTGGTTAAATTTACAATGATGGGAAGAAACCAGCGTAAAAAGGCTGAGAATACTCAAAATCAGAATGCCTCTCCCTCTAAAGAGGATCACAGTTCCTCATCAACAAGGGAACAAGACTTGATGGAGAACGAGCATATCCCATTAACAGAATCAGGCTTTAGAAGATGGATAATAAGAAACTTCTGTGAGTTAAAAGAACATGTTGTAGCCCAATGTAAAGAAACTAAGAACTTTGAAAAAAGGTTTGACGAAATCCTAATGAGAATAGACAACTTAGAGAGGAATATAAGTGAATTAATGGAACTGAAGAATACAATACAGGAACTCCAAGAACTATGCACAGGTTTAAACACTTGAATTGTTCAAGCAGAAGAAAGGATATCAGAGGTCAAAGTCCAACTTAATGAAATAAAACGAGAAGACAAGATTAGAGAAAAAAGGATAAAAAGGAATGAGCAAAGTCTCCAAGAAATGTGGGACTATGTGAAAAGACCAAATTTACATTTGATAGGTGTACCTGAATGCGATGGAGAGAATGAATCCAAGCTGGAAAATATTCTTCAGGAAATTATTCAGGAAAATTTTCCTAAACTAGCAAAGCAGGACAATATTCAACCCCAGGTAATACAGAGAACACCACAAAGATATTCCTCAAGAAGAGCAACCCCAAGGCACATAATCGTTAGATTCACCAGGGTTGAAACGAAGGAGAAAATACTAAGGGCAGCCAGAGAGAAAGGTCAGGTTACCCACAAAGGCAAGCCTATCAGACTTACAGCAGATCTCTCAGCAGAAACTCTACAGGCCAGAAGAGAGTGGGGGCCGATATTCAACATCCTCGAAAAACAGAACCTTCAGCCCAGAATTTCATATCCAGCCAAACTAAGCTTCACAACTGAAGGAAAAATAAAATCTTTTATGAACAAGCAAGTACTCAGAGATTTTATTACCACCAGGCCTGCTTTACAAGAGCTTCTGAAAGAAGAATTACACACAGAAAGAAACAACCAGTATTAGCCTTTCTAAAAATATACCAAAAAGTAAAGAGCACCAACATAAAGAAGAATTTACATCAACGAAAGGATAAAACAGCCAGTTAACATCAAATGGCAATAATCCTAAATTTAAATCCACTGAATCCCCCAATCAAAAGATACAGCCAAAACCCAACGGCATGTTACATCCAGACCTGTTTCACATGCAAGGATACACAAAGACTCAAAACAAAGGAATGGAGAAAGATTTACAAACCAAATGGAGAGCAAAAATAAATAAATGAATAAAAAGCAGGAGTTGCAATTCTCGTATCTGATAAAATAGATATTAAAGCAACAAAGATATAGTGGTAAAAGGATCAATGCAACAACAAGAGCTAACGATCCTAACACCCAGATACATAGAGACTTAGTCTCAATGAGACAGAAAATTAATAAGGATATCCAGGACTCGAACTCAGATCCAGAACAAGTAAACTTAGTAAATATTTATAGAGCTCTCCACTTTAAATACACAAAATATACATTCTGGTCAATACCACATCACACCTACTCATAGGTTTAAATGAAATATTGATTGGCCATTATTAATACCTATTTTTTTAGAATAAAGCAACATTTCCGTTCTCTCTCCCTCTTTTTCTTCCTCTTTCTTCCTCTCCTTCACTCCTTTAAAAAAAAAAAAGAACTAGTTTAGACACTATTTGATCACTTATCTTCCAAATGTCATTCTCTTTGCTTAGCAGATGTATTTCTGTGAATGTACAATGAGTAAATAATGAAACATAAAGGGGAAAAGACAAGCTTAAAGTTGAAATCTCAGTGAACTAACATTCTGTCTTGCTATTTACCACCTAACCTGACCCCACTGGATATTCCATAAACACGATTTTAAGGAAAATTTGGATACTTTTTTACCCTGATTTGAGTAACTTTACTGTGTCCTCTGGTATCTCATTGCCAGAAAAGACATTTGGCCAACTGAGTGCTGGTAAAAACAAAAGCCTTCACTGTATCCATCAAGGATGTATGGGCCTGCTACAGATCCTGGAGTCATGTCAAGTTACCAAACACGCAATAGCCAGACACCAGGGGCCTGGAGTTTAGTCCCATACGGTGTCCTCAGATGAAGCAACACATCCTAATGACTAGCGTTTTCCTGGCCTCCATGGGTTCCAGTTGGAATGCCTCGCCTAGATACATTCCAGGAAAATGGCTTCAGGGTACAATTATCATGAAAGTTTCCCCTTAAACCCAAAACAGGCAAAAATAAAATAAATAAAAATATGGAAAGCCTGATATATGTGCTGAAACAGTCGAAGAGCAGGAAGTATTCTGTCCCCACATTCGTTTTGAAGTTCACATTGTTTGGCACTTGGACATCATGAAAACAGCAATATTGAGTCCAGAATCTAAGACGTACAATTACCAGTGGGGTTCACTAATGGCTCCTCTTGGGGGCATGACTTTCCACTGCCATTTTCTGACAGAATGCCTTCATTGCAAGCCCTCACAGAAAAACCCTTTTCAAAGACAGGCAATGCTACATGTGCCACAGCTGACAATGTCTTGATATACTAAAAGTGGCTCTAGCATCCCTTTCTCCAGCCACCTTATTCTCCAATGCAGACCCTGTTCCTCCCTTAGCATGAATGTTCTAGAAACAGATGTGGCCCCACGCCCCTGCTCACCTGCACGTGCCCACACCTTCATTTCCCAGGCATGACCACCAGAGAAAGTACAGGTCACAGCCACTTCAGAGCAAGGGGGACGGAACACTGATGGGAGCTGGCCAGGCCTGGGACTGGGCCGATGTTGTCCATGTTAAATGTGCATTCATGCTTGTTGTCTATAAGCTCTTCACTGCGCAGTCTCCCTAATGCCCGTTAGCAGAAAGGCAGGGGCTTTTGATTTGGGTCGTTTCAGCCAAGGGCCAGCCGGTGGCTTCTAGACTCACTAGAAGGGCCTGGGGTGCAGAATCACTATGGACATACCTACTGTGTAACTCAGGGTAAAGTGTACCTTGGAAATCAAAATATTCTGTAGGTCAGGGGTTACTTCCAGTCAGTAAAAGAAAATTTCAATGATGAATTTTGCACATTTTAATGAAAATCAGTCAATATGAGCCATCCTTCATAATCCCTGCGGATGGTCTTCCTCAGGCAAGCTCCAAGTTTCCTGTTGTCTCTATCCTCCTCCCCACTCCCCAGCACACACCCTACTCCAGATGACATGCGCTGAAACCCTTTCCTGCCTTTGCACAGCTCACACCACCTGGAGAGCACCCTTTTTGCAATTCAGGAAATGACCCGGGCGCACAGCAGCCCAGCCTGCCTTCCTTGTGGTCCCTGCCACAAGGGATTTCTGCTGCTGCTTGTCCAGCAGAAGGCCCAGCTGAAGGGAAGTGTGGAGCAGGGCACTGAGCTACAGGAGTCATCTCTGGCTCCAAAGAGGACGTAAGTCAATGCCTACGCCATAGATCCAAGATCTAGAAGAGTGCCTGAAAACCTCAGGACAGGCTGTTCATGCACTCGTAATCCGAGACGGCTGTCCGCACTTCTGTCTGTGTCCACCCAAGAGCTACCTTGAGCTCCATCCATCCACTTACCCACCTTTCTATCTTTATGGCATCTGTCTTTCTGTCTACCTGTTGCTCAATTAATGGATATTTGTCTCTGTCTCCTCCACTTTCTGCCTGCCTATTAGTCCACGTCTGTCTCTCTGCCTGTCCTGCTCATCTGACTCTCTTTTTATCTGTGTGTCAATCTTCCTGTCAATTTGCCTCTGTCATTCCCAACGCCTCCTGACCCTGTGCCCTCCCCCAGCCTCACCCCGCCGCATCCTCAGTGTCCGGTGTCTGGTGTCTTTAATCTCAGCTCCGTCCACAGCTGGTGACTCCTCAGTCTCAACCTGCAGACTTGACCTCTCCTCCAATGTGTCTGAAATCCAGACAGGTTGGTGGCTCTACATACAAGTATTTTGTGGCAACTTCTTTTTCTTCTCCCCTGACATCCCCCCCTTTTTTTTTTTTTGAGACGGAGTTTCACTCTTGTTGCCCAGGCTGGAGTGCAATGGCGAGAGCTTGGCTCACCGCAACCTCCACCTCCCAGGTTTAAGTGATTCTCCTGCCTCAGCCTCCCAAGTAGCTGGGATTACAGGCATGTGCCATGACACCCACCTAATTTTGTATTTTTAGTAGAGATGGGATTTCTCCAAGTTGGTCAGTCTGGTCTCGAACTCCCGACCTCAGGTGATCCACTCACCTGGGTCTCCCAAAGTGCCGGGAATACAAGTGTGAGCCACTGTGCCTGGCCAATTCCCGCCCCCCTTTTTTTTTCCGAGATGGAATCTTGCTCTTTCACCATGCTGGAGTGCAGTGACGTGATTCCAGCTCACTGCAACCTCTACCTCCTGGGTTTAAGCAATTCTCCTGCCTCAGCCTCCCAAGTAGCTGGGACAAAAGATGCGCGCCACCATGCCTGGCTGATTTTTGTATTTTTAGTAGAGATGGGGTTTCACCATGTTGGCCAGAATTGTCTCGATCTCCTGACAATGTGATCTGCCCACCTCGGCTTCCCAAAGTGCTAGGATTACAGGTGTAAGCCACTGCACCTGGCCTAAAAAATACATATATATTAAGGTGTAATTTACCTATACTCATCCTTTGCTCTGCACTGTCCTGTGAGTTTTGACAAAGTGCACATATTTGTGTAGCCATCATCACGACGCCAAGCCCCAAAACGGCCTCCTGTCCCTTGTGGTAACCACACCTCCACCCCCAGCCCCTGGCAGCTATGAATGTGCTTCCACCCCCCAACCAAGTTCACAGCTTCCACGCACATGCGTTGGACCCACAGCAGGAATCAGCAGGGCCTGGCTCCTTCCACTCAGCCACTTCCTTCGGGACACACCTGTGCTGCCGGGTGTCAATATCTGCCCTTCTCCCTGCTCGGGATGCTTCCATCTCGGGGTGGTGGGGGGGGCGGGCCACGGCTTGCTTGCCCCCTCACCAGGTGAAGCGCATGGGGACCACTTCCTTGTTTGGGTGATTTCTAGTAAAACTGCTATAAATATCCACTTGCAAGTTTTTGTGTGAACATGAGTCTCATTTCTCTTGAGTGGCACCTAGTTGACAAGTGGCTGAAACATCTGACAAGGGTACATTTAACTTTATCAAAAAACTGCAAACCAACCTCCAAAATGGCTGTGCCTTTGTTTGCATTTTAAAGCATCCAGAGAGGCCATCGCTCCGCCCAAACCTCTCTTCCTAGTCCTCCGCATCCGCCTGGCTGCTCCAGCCCAAGTCTACAGACCAGTCTGGATGCTGTGATACTCCCTCAGCCCCTTCTTGGGCTGCACTTTTAGCCTCCTACCCTGGCCCCAGGGCCCTCCTCCCTGGCCCACCTACACAGTAACAAGAATGAAATGATCCTGGAAAGTCAAACATGTAGAGACTTTCTTGGTCCCTTCACACCTGGAGTCAGCAGATCCCAGCCCAGCCCCAAAGAGTTCTCCTCCCTGGCTCTAACTGGCCCAGCCCCACTGGCCTTCCCTTTCACCTCCAGTCACAGAGCACCAGTCCAGCAGTACCCCGCCTGGGATGCTTGTCCCCCAGATGGTGGCAGCAGGAGAGAAAAGCTGGTGCTCAGGCAGCCCCCACGTGCCGAGCACTGTCACAGACAATTGCCTACTTCTTACCCGTGACTTTATCATTCCCATTTTACAGAGGAGAAAACTGAGGCACAGAGAAGTTCGTGCAGCCAAGGTCTTCAGGGTCCTCAAAAGACCTTGGGTAGGGTCATGCCCAAGAGGACCCCCAGCTTTCATTCCCTGCTATTTGCTTGTCCGTGGCATTCAGAGTGTTTATGGCTTCTGGGCCAAGCGAGGAGGGAGTGCCCTGTAAACAGCCATGCAGCAAAACCCATGACCCACCATTGCAGCCTCCAAACAAGAGCAGAGCGAAGACCTTTGACTGTCCTGGTGCTCCATGGAGAGCACCCCATCCTCCCTCAGACTGAGCAGAACGGGGAGAGTGCCAGGGGACAGGAGGACTCCAAGGTTCAGCATCCGGTTCAAGAAACTACTCTGGCCCAGCCCAGCCCCTGTGGCCTGAACTCCCTCAGGGTCTGGGGCTAAGCCTCGAGCCCGTGCACTGGGAAAGGAGAAGGATTCCATCCCAACTGCACCTCACTCTCAAGACGTTTTGCCATTTCTTCCTTTACGGACAAAGGTGAGCACTGCCCAGTGCCTGCCTTCCTGCCCACCACAGATGGGAAGCATTCCCATGTCCTATGACATTGCCGGCCCCCTTGGGAAGGGCTGTGCTCACCAGCCAGGGAGGCAGGGGCCGCCAGCAGGTCCGTGAGGAAGTAGGGCCATTGGTGTATCACCAATATATTTGTTCATATTTTGGTAACTGCCTTTCAATAAAGCAGATTTCCATTGAAACCTTACATGTTTTATTTTTTCCCTTTCGAAATGTTATTCTGACAGCACAGTGGATCCTGGTCAGTGGGTCCCTAATCCAAGGCTGGGGTTGCTCGTGTGGCCCACTCCCCAGCACCTCCGGCATCCACTGTGCAGAGGAGCCCCTGGGACCCCCTGTGGGCCCCGTCCCTCCCTGATCCCGGTCGATGGTGGTTCCCACCCTACCCCGCCCTGCAGCAGGGTCTCAGACCCCGCAGGGATGAGCTCACACTGCACTGACTCTGGATTGGAGGTCCTTTCACACCTTGGAGCAGCTAAGGATTTGCTGAGCACCCACAGGGTGCCGGTGCTTGCAGTTCTGGGGCTGGGACCCAGCCATGAACAAAGCAGAACAAAAAGTCCTCTTCCTAAGGGCTAACATCCCGGGTGGACTATGGTGGAGGCAGGGGAGGGGCTCAGAACCGGACTGGGGCTAGGCCCTGCGCAGGGTCCTTGGGCTCTCAGTGATCCGCCCACCCCAGCCAAGCACGCTGCCCTGCAGCCCCTTGCTGCAAGGGACATGGTTGGGGCCACCCAGATCCCCGTTTCTGGGAGGAGTGCCCATCTAGCCGCTACCCTTCCCTGATCGTCCTGTTTCCATAGGAGCCACCTCCTATGGAGGGTGTGTCCTTGGGGGCCCCCACTGTTGTTGGGGAGCACACGGGCAGCTCTGATCTACAATAAATATTTGATGACCACCAACTGGAGCAAGGGCCTCATGCCCCTGGGGCCCCTGCTTATCAGTCAGTGCCATGTGAATGGCCGAGAGAGCTTAAGTGGAGTGGAGACAGATGGCAGCGTGTTTTGGTCCCAGTTAGCTTAGATGCTGCTACTGGGGTCCCAGGAGGGCTCCAGAGTCAGAGGGCAGGTCCCCACCAAAGCAAGCCAGCCCCAGGGTCCCCCTGTCACCACAGGTCCAACCCAAGGGAGCTCCCACTGGGAAGCCTTGATGACCTTTGGGGCCCTAGCCCCCAAGCCCCTGCTCCACACCCACCATGCACGCACCATCACCCGGGAATGAGTTGGGCGGAGGCTTCTCATCCAGGGTTGTCCAGAATCATCATCTAAATCCTGCAGAAAGAGGGTCCCCTGAGTCCTTTGCTGATGTGGAGGAGTGGTGAACTCTCCACTCACGGAAAGTTTGGGAAGGGAAGGAATTCTCTCCCCACAAGCCCCTGCTGAAGACCTTGAAGATGAGGCTGAGCCTCAAGGTACACATGAAAGTTAGTTTCCCAAAAATGGGCCATGTGTGTTCCCCCACCCCACCCCAGGCTCCTCTTGTCACCTCACTGGAGACCCCAGCACGTTCTGACACTCCTCCTCAACCCCTAAAGGGGTTGCCCGCCCAGTCTGGGGAGGGCGCTGCTGCAACAGCAAGGAAGGCAGGAGGCTGGGCCCACCACTGGGAGGGGTGACGTCATGGGAAGAAGCCACACGTGCTTGCTGGAGACCACTGGGAGCTTCCAGGAGGCTGCGTTCTGTTTCTCCCAACAGCTGCCACTGTGCCCCACCCTTACCCATGAGGAAGCCCCAGGAAGCCCCCCACCAAGGCAGAGGCTGAGGAAGACGGCGGATGACCAGCACGCTGCGGAGCCATGCAGGGGACCTTCAGACAACACATCTTGACACGGGACCTCAAAGAGATCAAAATGCATTTAATGTGGTCTAGTCTCATCGCCTACATCTTTAGATACTGCTATGTATTGAAAATAACATGAAAATTCTCCGGTTTCACCATTTAAAATAATTTGACATTCTATGACCTCACGCAGGGCAGACACCCTGTACAGGGGCCTCCTAACGGTGGCTCCTCCCTGCCCCCCAGGACCCTCTGGGCGGGGACCGGGCAGCACAGCACCAGTAGAGGCTCAGGGGGCAGCCACCGTGCTCTGAGCAGCAAGCACGGGCTGCACACACACACTCAGGTACATGGGCTCACACGGGCGAACACAGAGCCACCTACACATGAGCCGGATGCATGCGCTCACCTCTAGGTACCTCATCTGGGAAAATGAGCTCTACTCAGGCACAGATGTGCGTAATCAGGGCAGAGGGTCGGGGACCGGGGGGTTCAACTGTGCCAGTGTCTGTGGCCAGTGCCCAACCTGACAGGTGGGTGCCCAGCCTCAGAGTCCCCCTTGTAGGAAACTTGCACACAGACACACCAGTGGGTAGACACATAACCACGTGCACACACACACACACACACGGAGAGATCACGCACCTGTATGACTGACCCAGTCATACGCATGAAGAGCTGAGTGTGCACGTGTGCGCCAGCCACGTATGCCCCCGCCACGTATGCCCCCAGGCTCACACAGGCACACGCTTCCACACACACACTCGCCAGGGGACAAGTCTCCCTCGCTCCTGGCTCCTCCCATCCGCCCTCCCGCTTCAAGTGCACTAAAGAGGGAGACTATTTTGGTCTTTAGCACAAGCCATAAATAAGTAAATAAATAAATACAGGGGAAGGAAGAAAGAGGACAGGAGAATCAAGCATCTGCCTGACTGTGGGAGATGAGGTGCTAGGCGGCTCTCCTGCTGGGTGGGGGCCAGGCAGCAAGGGCACAGACCTTGGAGAGGGCCAGGGGCCACCCGACTCAGGTCTGGGTCGGGAGAGTAGAAAGCTGGCTCACCGGCCCTGGAAGGACACAGGCCCCTATACCAGTACCAAGTGACCAGGGTCACCACTGTCCTTCGGCATGGCCATCAGGCAGGCGGAAGTGAGAACCAGGCTCTCCCCTGCCGACTTCACCCCAGCACCCAGGGCTAAGGCTGAGAAAGCCCCTCAGGCTTTGGGGCCAGGCCTGGGAGCAGGAACCAGCTGAGGCACCCCTGGGTGACCCCGAGAGGAAAGAGCTGCCTCGGCTGAATCTTCTATGTCAGAAATGAAGGTGGGGTTGAAGCCTGGGCAGGAGGCTGAGTCAGGCCCACCCAGGGTTCAGGGATCAGGTGTCTTGACTTCCATGGCCCGAGTCCTCAGGGTTGAGTCTTCAGCTGCCAGGAAGGATGTGAGGAGGCGAAGGGAAGAGGCAGACGCCACCACCCCAGGCCCCCCAGGCCTTCTCTGCCTCCCACACCCCACTGCTCACTGCATGACCCCTTCACTGTTCTCTGCCTCAGCTTCCTCACTTGGGCCAGAGAATCCCTGGTGCCTTCTGACTCTGAGCTGTCTCAGGGGCAGAGTTGGAGCAGGAGACACGGGCTGTCTGCTCACCGGCTCCTGGAGAGGCCTGGCTAGTGGAGAGCAGGTTTCCCCACAGCCCTGGGAAGGGCCTGGGTCCATCCCAGACCCGCCCTGATGAGCTGCCAAGAACAAATGGCAGAGCCAGTGGCCAGTGACAACAAGGGAACCCCAAACCTCTTCCTGATGAGGGTGCCACAGTGCCTCCACCTGGGGGAGGGCGGTGGAGGAGTGGCCCCAGAAGCCTCAGCCGGAATTCTGTTCCTAGGCCGGTTTCTGACGCAGCTTTGAATGAGCGTGGTGCTCCCCGGTCATCTCAGTGGGCGGGAGGAGGTGACAATTCCTCTCCTTTCCTAAGATCTTTCCTCTGCCATTCAACGCTGACCAGGATCTGGCTGTGCCCCACCTGGACTCCGCTGTGCTGTCCCAGGTGAGGGAGGGACAGGATATGGTCCTAGGTCAGGCAGGTCTGGCCCCTGCCACCTTCACAAGGCAGACAGAGGGGCTGGCGGGAACGGCAGCAGTGGAGGTATGGAAGTGGGGGGCGGAGTGGGACAGGGTCAGGGGTAGATGAGAGAGCCCAGTAAGAACAGGACAACCCGGAGTCTCTAAGGCACGACTCACTGTGGGCCCAGTGGGAACGGGCTGCCGGCTTCCTCCTAGCCTGGGATCCCAACTTCCCTTCCCAAGGAGCCATCCTGACCTATGGCTCCTAATGGCCCCTCCCCCTCGCTGTGGAAGGTGGGAAGGCCTGGGCAGAAATGGAGAGAGAAGCGAAACAGAAAAATCGGGGGTGGGGAGAGGAACCCTCGACAGCAGGTCCCATGCTGGCCCTGAGACACATCTCTAAGGTACAAAGTCAAACTCTAAAAGCTCAAACCAGTTTCTTCCCAGCCCCACCCAACACCCCAACGAGAGTAGAAGGCTTTTATTAAGATCGTTAACATGGTCTTGATTTTTCTATCACAAACTGAGCCTAGCAGGCTGGTGATCTCCACGAAGTGCGGTCCCTGAGCACCCTGCACGTCCGGGAGCTGCAGTGCCCACACACACGGGGAGAGGCCGGTCCCACCTCGGGGAACCCTCTGGAGCCTCCAGCCAGCTGCATCCTGGCCGACCCATGGAATTCTAAGTGTCCTTTTCGCCCCCTATGAATTAAAAAAATTTTTTTCAATCGCATGGTAATTTTTTTTTTTTTTTTTTTTTTTGTAAACCGTCTCACCCAAGCTAAGGTCAAGAAAACTGAAACTCGGTGTTTCTCCCCAAGTTAAAAACCAGCAAGGAGCACCGCAGCCGGCCAGCCTTGGACAGCAGAGGCTGGGCCCACCATCAAGCTGAGCTGCCTCTCCGCAGATGGCATCTCCATCTTCAGGCAGAAACCCTGGCCCCTGAGGCGTGGCCCCCCCAGGAGGCCACTTCTTTGCCCTGAGCCTGTGATAGCCTCTGAGGCCGGGGACTGCTGCTCTGGCTGCCCCCTCTCCGGCCAACCTCCTGAGGCTGTTGCAAAGAAACATAAAACGACTAAAACGCTACTGAGTCTGCAACCCAGGGCACCGTCCCGTTCTGCTCAAACCCAGGGCCCCTGAGGGACGGTGGGGCCTCTCCCCGGCAGGGGGTAGATGCTGCACTTCGGCCAAGACTGGCTCAGATCTCTGACTCCCGTCTGTAGGGCCGCTGCTCCAGGGCCCCGCCACCAGCCTGGAGTCTGTCAAAGTCATGCCTGGCCTGGGGGCTGAGGCCCTCCCGGCTTCGGCCCTCCTGGTCTCCGTCCGCCTCCTCCTCCTCGTCACGGCTCAGGAAGGCCAGCTCATTCTCGTAGCAGAAGGAGTTGGCGCTGGGCAGCAGGAACTTGTTCTCCACCAGATCCTTAGCGCTGCAGCGGGGGGTGGAGGGCACCTCATAGGTCTTGTGGAAGTGCGAGTAGTCGATCTTGTACTGGTTCTTCTCCTCGAAGAGCACAGGCTCAAAGCGGTGGCCCCACAGGATCTCATTGGCCAGATAGGAGCTTCGGGCCTGGGTGGTCATGGCTGTGGCCTCCACCATGCCCTCCAGGATGACCACGATCTCAAAGTCGTCAGTCTCCAGGTCCTGCCGGCTGATGCCAAACAGCGGGCTGGCCTCATCAATCTCGTGCAGGATGGTGATGGGTGACACCAGAAAGATGCGGTCCAGGCCCTTGTCGAAGCCCACATCGATGTCGATCTGGTCCAGTGGGATGTACTCGCCCTCCTCAGTCACCCGCGGCTTGATGAGCTGCGCCCGCACGTGGGCCTCCACGATGTGGCTCTTGCGCAGGTTGCCCACGCGCCACATGAGGCAGAGCTTGCCATCGCGCAGGGCCACCACAGCATTGTGGCTGAACAGCAGCGTCTGTGCCCGCTTCTTGGGCCTCGCCATCTTGGCCATGATGGCGCCGATCATGAAGGAGTCGATGATGCAGCCCACGATGGACTGGGCCACCACCATGAAGACGGCCACTGGGCACTCCTCCGTCACACAGCGCAGCCCGTACCCGATGGTGGTCTGCGTCTCGATGGAGAAGAGGAAGGCCGCCATGAAGCCATGCACCTGCATCACACAGGGCGTGCGGCCACGGCCCTCAGCCGGCTCCAGGTCACCGTGGGCCACGGCGATGACCCAGAAGATAATGCCAAACAGCAGCCAGGAGGCGAGGAAGGCCAGCGAGAAGATGAGCAGCATGTAGCGCCAGCGGATGTCCACACAGGTGGTGAACATGTCGGCCAGGTAGCGCTGTGACTTCTCGTCCATGTTGGCGAACTCTATGTTGCACTGGCCGTTCTTCTTGACGAAGCGGTTCCGGCACCTCCGCCGCGTGTGCACCTTGCCGTTGCCAAAGCCATTGGCGCCTGACATGGTGACCAGGTGCAGCCCGTCCTCCTCTGATGACACAATGCTGTAGGGGTTGGCCCGGCTGGCCGCAGTCATCCCGGGGTCTCGGGGGCCCTGGCTTGCCCCCAGGCTGGCTCCAGGCAGGACAGCTCCTGCAACAGAGAGGAGAGCATATCTGGCTGGCTGGTGTCTCTGGGCTGCTCCATCCCCATCCCAGGGCCCCCAGACGTGACGGGAGGACGCTTCCACCCTGACTGACCCACAATCATGTTCTGGTGTTGCGTAAGCCAACTCCCCACTCTCCCCTCTCGGCACAAGTGGCCACCCTCTCTGTCACCCCAGCAGCTCCAGCCAAAACCCTCAGCTCCACACCTTACTCCCACACAGAGGGCTCTGCCTTCAGAGTCTGTTTAGGATCCACCCTTTCTCCCACCCTCAAGGCCTGAATCTTACCAGTGCCTGCCCAGCCAGTTCGGGTGACACCTTGCCAGCCTCTCTGCCTCGGCCTGTGGCCCCCCAGTCTCCATGGCAGCCTCGGAGAGCCTGTGGAAGCTGAGTCGGTGCCTGTCCCTCCCCTGCTCAATGCGAGTCTCCCTGGGACACACAGGACCTGCACAGGGAAGCCCCTGACCCCTTGAACCTCACCTCCCAGGCTCCTCCAACAGACTCCCCTTCCTGCCCCAGCCCCTGGCCCTAGACTGTCCCTCAAACTCATCCTGGACACCCTCCCCGCAGATATCCTGCCCCTACCTTACCACCTTGGGACCAGAGGCTTCCCTGTGCCCCAGGAAGACACCCTCATCCGCTATATCCACAGCACTGCCCTTTCCCATCACCCCTGTATCCACAGCACTGCCCTTTCCCATCCCCCCTGTATCCACAGCACTGCCCCTTCCCATCCCCACTGTATCCACAGCACTGCCCCTTCCCATCACCCCTGTATCCGTAGCACCGCCCTTTCCCATCCCCACTGTATCCACAGAACTGCCCCTTCCCATCCCCGCTGTATCCACAGCACTGCCCCTTCCCATCACCCCTGTATCCGTAGCACCGCCCTTTCCCATCCCCACTGTATCCACAGCACTGCCCCTTCCCATCCCCACTGTATCCACAGCACTGCCCCTTCCCATCCCCCCTGTATCCACAGCACTGCCCCTTCCCATCACCCCTGTATCCGTAGCACCGCCCTTTCCCATCCCCACTGTAACCGCGGCACCGCCCCTTCCCATCCCCACTGTAACCACGGCACCGCCCTTTCCCATCCTCACTGTATCCGCAGCACTGCCCTTTCCCATCTTCACTGTATCCGCAGCACTGTCCTTTCTGAGGGCACAATGGTGGCAGCAATAACAATAATGTAGTGGGTTACATTACAACCATCCCACCTTGAGACCCCATTCCTCAACGGCAGCAGGTTTTCTATTTTGCTTCCTGTTTTCCCTCCCAGGGCCTAGAACACGGCCTGTCACCCCTGTCACCACCCACTTTGAACACCTCAAGCTGGGTCCTTGTTTGTAAAACACCCACACGCCCCACCCCGCAGTGTCTACCCACATGCCATGCTTGCAGTCTCTTGGTCACCGGCAGTGCCAAGGAGGGCAAGATCTGGCACCCAAATGTGGGTGTCTCCCTGGCTGACCTCAGCCGAGGGCCCTCCACAGCCCCTGCCTCCTGCGTCTCTAAGGAAGATTGTGAGACCATCACCGGGCACCTGGACAGCACTCAGGGGTGTCACCCGTTCCCAGCTCACTGCAGGCAGTGCCAGGGGCCAGCCTACCGCACACTCATGCACACAGGGCCACCCAATGCAGGCCCCACAACAGGGCGCCCATGCCAGCCAGAACAAAGCCGACTCTCAGCCGCCAACGTGCCCACCCCCAGGACACACAGGCTGCACTGCCCCCACTACAGGCCCCACGAAGGTCTGTTGATGCCAGGCCAGGGAATCTGCAAGCGTGCGGCTATGGCACCACCTGGCCCGCAGCCACATCTGGATGACAGCCTGCCTCGGCTGGGCTAGGCTGGAAGCAGGGAGACCTGGGCCTTCCAGCATCAGCGCCACACTGAGGAGATGGACAGGCCCACCCCTCCCCACTCATGGGGACCCTGCACCCCAAGTCCCAGTCCTGTCACACTATGACCTCAGAGCTACACAGAGCTTTGTCCCTGGCATACCTGCAACCACATTAGTCAGTTACAAAAACACTGAGGCCCCAAGAGAAGGTCCTGGGGGGCTGGGACCACTGTGGGCTGGGCAGTGCACACAGCCGTCTGCAGCCCTCAGGCCCTCCAGGGAGGGGTGGGCCACCCTGCTTTACAAACAAGGACCCGGAGGCTCAGGAGCTGGAGTGGACGTGCCCCATTCCCCTGGGCAGGAGGCAGCAATGCCAGGATTCAGCCCCCGTCTGTGTGGCCCAGCTTCTGGCCACATCCACGATATTCTGGGCTTGGAGCACACGTGGTCTCTGACCTCTACTCCAAACACCCGAGCGACGGTGAAGGTGGAGACGCCTGCCCAGCCAGGCTATGGAACACTCCCAGGGGCTGCCCTGGTCACTGGGCCCCGAGCCAGCTGTCCAAGCAACACTCAGCAACTGCAGTCTGAGAGAGACCCAGGGAGAGCAGGCAGGGTCCCGGGCGACTCGTGGGGCAGACCCATTAGCAGCTGCTTTCAGTTCATCCTCTCAACAACCCAGAGGTGCAGCCACCATCCAGGTTCAGAGAGGTTAAGTGACTCCCCCCAGGCCACACAGCCATGAAGCAAGAGAGCTGAGATTTAAACCACCTCTAGTGCAGTCTCCCACCATTGGCCCCCACACTCTGCAGGGGACGCCTTTCCTCACTGCCGTCCTCCCCCAACTCCACTGCAGCCGACCACCTCACCATGATTCTGAGGAGCTGGGACCCAGGGCTGGAATGGCGGGCACTGCTTCTGCCTGGGCCAGGAAGTAGGGAGCCGACGGTAGGGAGCACCCGTGAGGCTGTGCTGGGAAGGGGGCTCAGCCCCAGATTCCTGGACCCTCCAGAGGGAAGCAGCCAGGGCCGGGGCACTCAGACGCCGTCGTGAGGCCACCAGCTGGCAGGGGCTGGATTTGTGTGGCCCTGGGGCCTGGAGGGATGTCCAGCGGGTCATGGCTGCTCCAGCCCGTGCTCCAAGCAGCTCGAGGCCTGCAAGGAACAGAATCACAAGAATCAAAGGCCAAAGAGCTTGTTCCGCACATGGTCCAAGCAGCTGGCGGCCTCGCAACTGGCCAGCTACCGGGCTGGTGAGGGTGCTGCCACGGCTCCTGGCATCTATACCAGGGCTGGGCACCCAAGACCTGCCCAGACGCTGTCATACAGGCTTGGAAACCCTGACTTCTGTTGACGTTCATCAACAAGGTCAAGTTCACACCCCACTCCTTAATTTCTCAAAGTCACCTGTCCCAGGAAGAGACAGAATTGGAGCCTAGAGTGTCAGTCCTGAGCCTCTCATGGCCCTACTCTGCTGTGCGTGCATGTGTGTGAGAGAGAGAGCCCCTCCCTGGGGCGCCGGGAACCTCCTCACTGGGCACTTGGTGAATACAGCACCACAAAGACAGACCCAAAGGGGACCCCGGCATAGAAACCCCAGCACCACAAGCAAAACAATGTCCCAAAAACACTCCTGCATAAACACAGGCGTGGCAAGAAATTATGCAACCATGTGTCCTTTAAGGATGCAACTTAAGAAACATGGGACAATATCCTCCACCAGGGACGAACAGGCCTTTCTGGCTCCTGCTCAATGGGGTGCATACAGTGAAATCGGACAAGACATGAAATCTCAGAGAATTTGTTTTGCTGGAAGAGGCCTTAGCAGAGGCCAGCTCCCCATTTCACAGACAGGAAAACCAAGTCCAAAAGAGAAAAAGAGACTTGTCCCCGGCCACAAAGCAATTCAAGGGCCAGAATGAGGTGCTCACTACTAAAATTAGGACTGTCTTCCGAAGACGCCCAGGTTGGCCCGCCGGGGCCCAGGGTTGCCCGGAGGTGAATGGGAGGGGAGCGCTGGGGTATACTACCTGAGCTAGACAAGGCGGTTTCAACACCAA
The DNA here is from genome assembly GCF_049354715.1 of Callithrix jacchus. Classification (NCBI taxonomy): domain Eukaryota; kingdom Metazoa; phylum Chordata; class Mammalia; order Primates; family Cebidae; genus Callithrix; species Callithrix jacchus. Next base: position 64,579,109 of record NC_133506.1, read on the forward strand.
GTGGCGGTAAATCAAGCCCAGCAGGCAGAGAGCAGGCAGTGGGGTGACAGCACAGACCCAGCAGACACCGGAGATGGCACAGCTGGTCCCAGCCCAGCCGCCTTGCTAGCCTGCCTTCCTGCTGGCCACAGTGCCTACAGACGCAGCCTCCCGGCGACCAGGCCACCTGAAGAACAGACCAGGGCCTGGGCTGGGAGCTTTTAGAGAGGACACCAGATGGCAGCTGCCACATGACCTAAGGGTGGGGTCCAGGAGTCACTGGGAGGTGCTTCCGGATAAAGCTGGACCCCCCATGCCCACTGCCCTGAGGCCCTGGGCTTCTCAGGTTTCGGTGACATCCGGGAGGAGTCCAGGGCAAGGCCTGGACCCACATTCCCAGACACCACGAAAGCACCGACAGGAAGGAAGAGTGCAGGGGCCTGCATCACCCAGGCTAAGACACAGGGACTCAGAGTGGGAGGCGCCAACGGCCCCCACGCGCCACGCAGAGACCGTCCAGCTAGCTGGGGTACCTCCAGATACGGCGCTCAGTATCTGTCAAGTGCTAACTACCTGCCAGGTGTTCTTCTAAGAGCTTTAATAAACTGATTCATTTCATCCCTGCCATCACACTGTGACTATCATGCCCATTTTCCAGATGAGCAAACGGAAGCTCAGAAGATTGAGTCACTGTGAGGGTCACACAACCTTTCAGGAGTGAAGCTTCCAAGCTGGGCTGTGAGGGCAAAGCCAGTGCCCCACAACCCCAAGACTCGAGGCCTGACTGTGTGAGTGGCACTGCAATCCTTTTGGTCCCAAGCCCCTGCAATCCAGGTGGTGATGAGACGGAGACTGCCACAAACCAGCGCTCTGAAGCTCAGGTTCAAGAGCCCTCACTGGCACTCCAACCCACAGCCATTCACCCTCATTTGGAGATGGGGCACTCTATGTCATGATCAAGCTGCACCATTGGATGACCCCTTCTCGATCACTCAGTGCAGGGAAGACTGGTGCGCGTCCCACCCCCAGCCCCCTGCCCTCCACTCCCACCGCCCAAGGCACCTGCCCCAGCCTTACCCAGCCAAGCACCACTCCTCAGCCACAGGGATCTTAATCCAGTCAGCATTCATCAGATGCAGCACGGGGGCCAGGAAAGCCCAGCCCTTCCTTTGCAGATGGGGAGACTGAGGCTGTGGGCCAGTGCCCTTGCTCCAACACATAGGGCTTGAGAAGCAGGGCCAGGCCCTGCCCAGGGTGTGGGACCACATCAAGGCCAAGCTGGGCATAGGCAGCCAGGAGATGCACTCCTGGGGGGCAATGCCAGAGCCAGGAGTGGGAGGCAAGGATGTGCTGGGCACCCTGGTGGCAGTCAGGGAGCTTGGCTGACTGGGGAGAGCCCAGGCTGGTGTGGAGGGGGTGAGTGGGGGTCAGCATTCCTAGGTCTCATAATCTGGAAAGATGACCTTTTGTGCCCATCCCCTTTCCAGGCCAAACTTCCCCACCAGAGGCTCAGCTGGCCTCTGCCCACCAAGCTCATCCATGGCCCACAAACATCTCGGTCCAATGCCATGCCAACTGCCCATGCCAAATGCAGACTAGGCCTGAGGAGAGACGCAGCAGCGTGTCCCTGTGTGCCGGGCATTGGGTGGTGGGTGCCGCACTCATATCCCAGGCCCTTACTGCCTCAGGCCCACCTGTCTCAATTCCTACACGAATCGCAGTGTCTTCCTGCCCAGAAACTCTCTCTGGCCATGGGCACGCTCTGCCACTCAGAGGGCAGGCTGGGGAGCTGATGCTGCCAGGACAGCTTTTGATCAGTGACTGATGGGAGCAGGTGACTGGGCCCCAGAAAGCTGCCCCTGGGAGGGGTGGCCAAGAGTGGGCACCGCCTCCCTGGCCTCCCCAGCCGGAGTGGGTGCCAGTGCCCCAGCAGTAACTGTATCAATGGCACTCCCTTTATTACTTCCTTCTCTTTCTCACCTCATTTCCTGACTTCCTGGGATCTCTTCCCAGGAAACCACTTGCACTGGAAGCTCTGTCTCCTGGGCCTTCCTCACAGGGTCTCCGGCGGCCTCCCCACATCAAAGGCTCCTGAACCCTCGCCCCCCCTTCCCGGATGCCCACAACACCAAGTCTCCTCCTCCCCCTTCTCCTCTCTTCTTCCCCTTCCCTCTCCTCCCCTTCCACCTCCTCTCCCTTCTCCTCCCTCCCTTCCTCCTCCCCTTCTTCCCCCTTCTCCTCCTCCCCTTCCTCCTCCATGAAACTCTTTACGATCCTGTGTCACTGGGCTTTTCCTGTTCAGGCCAGAAGCTACTTCTCATCTTGTATGAGAGTTGATCTTGCCCAGGCGCCACCTCTGACTAAGCTCAGAGATCCAGAGAGGCTGATGCAGGTCCTGGTAAAGAGGAGCACCCAGGAAATGCTCCCTAACCAGATGAAGGGTGAAAGACTAAGCAGCTGAATGGGATGGATGAGGAGATGGGTGGAAGGGTGACTGAATCAACAGGTGGGTGGCTGGGCAGATGGGTGGATAAATCGGGTTGACGGATGGGTGGGTGGACAACAGGGGTGACCAGATAGAAGGACTGGCTCAGCAGGTGGAAGGGTGGGTGGATGGAGGCCTGAGCAGATGAATGGGTGGGGGAGTGGATGAACAGATGGTATGGGTGAGGGGACAGGTGGAGGATGGAGGCATGGGAGGGTGGACGGAAGGCTGAGCAGATGAATGGGTGGGGAATGGGTGATGAATGGATGGCATGGTGGCTGGAGGGGCGAAGGGTGTGCAGATGAAAGTCCGGTGGAAGGAATGCCTAGATGCACAGGAGCACCTCAGTGACTTCTCTCTTACCTCTTGAGTTCTATCTTCTACGTAATAGTGCTGAGTGGGCAAGGTACTGTTTTCAAGGCTGAGTTAGCAGTGGCTGCCATTTTCCAGGCACCAGCTGGAGTGGATCCAGTCACTAGAACACCCTAAAGTTAACAGAGTAAAGCCAAGTTACTGCAGGCAGTGCTGCTCTTCTCAGAGGAGCTCACAAGTAAGACGTAACCACATGAACACACATTTCTGCTCACTTCCCCAGGGCCCCACAGGAGGTAGAGGGGCCTCTGGCCTGCACCTTTGAGACACCACACCTTCACAGCATAGAAACCATCCAGAACCAGAGAAGGGCAGAACAAGATGGGGTGTCAGAGAAAAATAACAGCTGACAATCAGTGAGTGCCTATAGTATGCCAGACACTAGAGCAGGCGTTTTATTCATCATCTCACATGATCCTCACAATCCCACAAGGTTGGGACTATTCCAGAGAAGTGGGTAATGTGGTAATTCTCCTATGATCACAAGGGAATTCAGGTCCTCAGCCTGTACTTCTAGCCACCACCTGCAGAGGTTTCCCAACACCAACCCTGGAGTCAGTTGTGAATAACTGGGTGGGTGGATGAATGAATGGGTGGGTGGATGGATGGATGTGTGAATGAGTGGTTGGGTGTGAGGGTGGATGTCTGGATGGATGAGAGAATGAATGAGTGGGTGAATGGGTGAATGGATGAGTGGATGAATGGACAGAAGGATGGATGGATAAAGGGAGGGAGGGATGGATGGAGGAACAAGGAACAGACGGATGGATAAGTGTGAAGGTAGATGGCTGGATGGATAGATGGATTGATGAATGAAGGGTAGATGGGTGGGTGATTGAGTGGATAAGTAGATGAAGGAATGGAAGGATGGAGGGATGGATGGATGGATGGATAGATGGGTAATCGGTGAGTAGATGGGTGGATGAATGGGTAATGGTGGGTGGATGGATGGGTAGATAGATGAGATGGATGGATGGATGGATGATCAGTGGGTAGACAGGTGGATGAATGGGTAATGGGTGGGTGGGTGGATGGATAGATGAATGGGATGGATGGATGGATGATTGAGTGGATGGATGGGTGAGTAAATGAGTGGATGAGTGGGTGGAGAAATGAATGGATAGAGGGATGGATGGCTGGGTAGATGGGTGAGTGGGTGGATGTATGGATTAATGCATGAATGGGTGATGGGTGGATGGATGGATAGATTTTGGGTGATGGATGGGTGACTGAATAATTGGATGAGTGGATGGGTGGATGAGTGTATGGGTCGGTAGAGAAATGAATGGATAGAGGAATGGATGGGTGGATGGAAAGATAGATGGGTGAATGCTTGGGTGTGTGGATGGATAAATGGGTGAATGGATGGGTGAGTGGATGGGTGGGTGAATGGGTGGGTAGATGGATGGATGGGTGAATGGGTGGGCAGATGAGTGTATGGGTGAGTGGAGAAATGAATGAATAGAGAGATAGATGGGTGGGTGGGTGGATGGATGGATGGATGGATGGATGGGTGGGTGGGTATATGTATGGATTAATGGGTGAATGGGTGGATGGGTGGATGAATAGATGGATGGATGGATGGATGGATGGATGGATGGATGGATGGATGAATGGATGGCTGGATGGGTGATGGGTGGGTAGATGAGTGGATGGGTGGACAGATGGGTGGATGGGTGTGAGGATGGGTGATGAGTGGGCAGATGGGTGGATATGGTGTTTGGGCAAGTGGGATACATGACTAGATGGATGAGCAGGTGGGTGCATGGCTAACTACATGGATGGGCAAACATCAGTAATTTGCCAGAGACTTGCCTTGGGCACACACACCTCCTACCTGGTCCCTGCAATCCCCAAGATGCAATTTCCCCACCTGTCGAAAGGGCCCCCTGCCTTCCTGTCCAGTGTGCCATGAGAATCAGAGGAGAATGTGGTGGGAAGGGGCTCTGGGGATCTCCAGAGGTGAGTCACCTGACATGCTTCTGGCCTCCCCACCTCCCAGCTAGGGAATTCATGGGGTCTGCCCTTTCCAAGGTTATAGCCAAGGCAGGATTGTCACACTGGTTTTTCTGGCTGGGATTAAGGAAACTGGGTGAGTCACCTGTACCTCATCGGCTCCTGGGACAGGTGACAGAGGTTTAGAGGCACACAGACCTGGATTCAAATCCCAGCTCTGCTCCTCATAAGCTGTGTGACCTTGAGTGAGTCACTTCCCCTCTCTCAGCTTGCTCTGAAAGGGGATGACCTGGTCTCTAGTAGCCTTTCTGTCCCTCTTCACTCTCCAAGTCCCCTGGTCCCCAGCCCCTTTTTCCCCATCCCTCATTCTGAAAGCAGATGCCACAGGTCTGCACTCTCTGCCATTCCACTCTCAAAACTGATGGGGACACAGAGGTTCAGAGAGGTTCCGTCACAAGCCAACGTCACACAGCTGGGAACCTCCAGAGCAGGGACTTGGGTCCATGCCCTTCCCTGAGTGGGCCCACACTGTGCTGGACCCTGCATGCTCAGCAGCTGGCTAATCTTCCCAATGCTCACAGCCCTGCCTTGGAAGAGGGACGATTCTCCCCTCTAGACAGACAGGGAAACTGAGGCTGAGAGAGACTAAGTCACCTGACCCAGTCACCTGGAGCTGGAACTCTGAGCAGTGGAGGTGGGATATTGCCATGGAGCCATGGGAAGCCAAGCAGGGGTGGGGGCCAGAAGCGTAGGCAGCAGCGTCTCCCCATGTCCTGCTGGTCACCTGGCCTGCCCTAGGCTCTCCCAACCTCGTCTCTCACTCCCTACTACCTGGAAGGGGCATTCCCAGACCACAAAACCAGCTGGATATGTTCTTATCTAGGAGGAAGACCAAATTAGCTCCACTTTACACACGGGGTACTGAGATATGGAGCAGAGAAGCAACTTGCCCGAAGTCACAGGCTGAGGCAGGACTCTGCAAACAGGAGCCAGCCTTCCAGATGCCCTGGCCAGAGCTCCCACCACCTGCAGGGGCCACGGCAGCCGCCATGTGAGCTCACCCCGCCAAGTCCCACAAATGCTTCCCATGGTCACGGTCACAATCCTGGATGGGGAGGTGGGATGCGGGGGCAGTGCTTCCCCATGACCAGGACTGAGGGCCAACAGGCCAGGCTGGCCCACAGCCTCCCGCAGGGGAGGGCAGGGCCTGGGCTGAGGCTGGGGCTGAAACCACCCACGGGACAGGGCAAGGCCCTTCCCCTTCCTGAGGCTCAGCTTCCCATGAAACACAAGGCTGGCGACACCTGCCAGGCCTCCCAGACGATGAGCCATGAAACAGAAGCTGGTGATGAAGGTGCAGGCTGGGCACTGGGCCTGGCACCAGCAAGTCTCTGAGAGGTGGCAGCTGTCACCCTCCCTGGAGGGGCCTGGCAGCCGCCCAGCCCACTGAGGCCTGAGACACCCATCTGCAAAACAAGGAGACCCCACACACCTCAGGAGACTGTCGTGAGGGTGAACCCCGCCCTGGCCTTGGTGTTTGCCTGCAGAGGTGGCACAGCAGTGCAGGTCCTGCTGGCACTCACTGAGACAGGCGTTCCTGACGCCACTTGGGCACGACAGCAGAAACAGGCTTGCCAACAGGACAGAAAGCTGGCTGTGCCCGAGGCTCCCTGTGGCTACCGGATGTCCTCAGAAGCCCCGTGGCCCGCAAGGAACCACAAGACACATCAGCTCCCAGGGCAGGGCCAGCCTCGCTGTTCCAGGCGTGGCCCACAGAGGGCGCTCAGAAAGGGGAGACTGCAGGAACCTGGAATGACCCTGACCCCGTGGGCCCCTCACATTCTGTGGCGTGGAAATGGGGCTAGACATGTCAACCCCAAGAAGAGGCTGCGCCAAGTGGCCAGAAAAGGTGGACGTCCACCCTCGAGTCCAAGGTGAGGCCAGGTCAGAAGGTTCTGGCCTGCAGGGTGGACAGCACTCACACCGAAGAGCTGTGGATGTTTCTGACGGTATTTTTATCTTGAGAACACCCTTCAGAGAGGGTGGGAGGAGGAGGGAGAGAGGGTGTCCTTGGCCCCAGGCCCCTGGGAGAAGCAGAGAACAGAGGCCCTCCAGCAGTGCCCTCTGCTGGGGTGACCGTGGCAGACACTGCCCCTTCCCTGGGTTCTATTAAGTCCCAGGAAGGGGGGACCTGGAGGATCTTGGGGCCCTCCTGGAGCTCCTGGTTCTTCCCCACCTTGCTGTGTGACCTGGGGCAGGGCTCTGCCCCTCTCTAGGTCTCCCTCTTCAAGTCCTTGCTGGGCACCAAGGACTTGAAGGGGAAGCACTGGGCACCTTCCTTCATGGGGAACCCTACCTTGCAGGGCAGACGGTGAGAAGTCAGCAGTCACAACTCACTGGGCCCTGGGGAGCCCAGGGGAGGTGTATAACCCAGTGGCGGGAGGGGTGCTTCCCAGAGGAGTATCTGCCAGCAGGAGGCAGCGAGCAGGAGGGGAGATAATCCTCCCTGTGACCAGCTGACCAACTGTAGCACAGTGACACAGCCAAGAGCAGCTTGGGTCACCCCGGGACGTCGCGGGGAGCACCAGAGTCCGGCAGTCTGGGTGCAGATTCCAGCTTCACTCCCCAGGCACCAGGCCTTAGGCAAGGCCCACCCTGACTGCAAACCAGGGACTGACCCGGCAGCTCCACAGAAGCCCTGCCAGCCCTCCATTCCAGGTTCTAAACCATTGGGGTTTGCGGGGAAGGTGTGAAGAGAGGGGCACAGCCTTGCCATCATATCAGGGCAGGGGAGCATGTGCAGGTCCAGAGGCCAAGGCAGCACCTTGGCAGATGAAGAAACAGAGGCCCCAGGAGGCCTCGGATGTCATATTAACAAGCCTGAAGATCCCAAAGGCAATGGGGAGCCCAAGGGCCATAAGAGAGCTTGAAACTGGAAGAGTTCTGGGGCAACAAGGCCTGAATTCAAATCCTGTCTCCATCGCTTCCTGTGTGGCCTTGGGTAAGCCACATGACCTCTCTGAATTGCAGTCTTCTCACCTGTAAAATGGAACTAATCACAGCTCCTGTCTCATGGGTTTGCGATGGGGTTTCCATGAGTGAATACATGGAGACTGGCCAGCTGGGAACTCCCTGTCCCCACCCTCCCCCTCAACACAGCTATGAGCCCCTGCCTCACCCTGAAGAGAGTCACAGACCGCTTTAGGGCCTCAGCTGGACCCCACTCCAGGCAAAAAAGGAATGATGGGCAGGAACCCCAGAGGGAGGCACAAGTCAGCAAAGGCACATGGCTCCTGGTTTTCACACAGCTGTAAATTTTCCAGCTTCCACTTAATTTGAGTCTCATACATGTACTGAGCAGCCAGCATGTGCACAGGAGAGCAAGGACCCAAGGTAAGAACACAAGAGGCAGCCTGGGACCAGAAAGACCACCAAAGGAAAGGCTGGAACATTTGCCGACATACAAATACGTATGATGTCGTCAAAACCCATAAGTGAAATAAAAGATAAATAAGTGTTTGTTATTAAAAGGATCCATGTGCTTAATATATAAAGAGTTCTTATAAAACAATAAGAAAAAAAGGACACAGTCGGAACAAGCAGAAAACTAGGGTTGGGCTCCCAATGACTCTGGAATGTCCCACACCTCGAGCCTCAGCCTGAGCTGGCCCCTCACCATGGAATGCCTTTCTCTGCCTCTCAGAACACAATGCATCCATCAGGCTCAAAGGATGCCTCCTCCATGAAGCCTTCCAAGATTTCTCCAAGTCCCTTGCTCCTCTGTAAGTACTCCTAGAATGCTTCTTGAGCCCCTAGGACCCAGTACCTGGTTTCTGCTCACTGCATCGGAGAAGTCCCAGGTGGAGTGGCCCAAGCTTCTCTGAGAGGAAGAAATGAGGTACAGAGAGGAGCCATGCCCAAGGTCACCAGTCTGACCAAGAGCAGGACCTAGCAGGTGCCCTGCCTCAGTCCCTCTGTACTCCAGCCACCAGGCCCCCAGTGAGCCCTCCAGGGCTGCCTTGCTCCTAGCAAGGAAGGTCCCAGCTTGGGGGCTGCATTTATTTCTTCACAAAGGGCCAGCCAGGATTAGGGCCTCAGCCGCCCGTAACCGACTGCTCTCTGTGGGAGAGCACATGAGGGTTGTGTTCTCAGCTTCCCTTTTTTTGGTTCCCTACTTTGCCAATCTGGCCTTATTTCAGGTGCAGAAGATTCCCTGGGAGGGCCTGACAGACTCTAAGGGTTCCGGGGTTCACCTTAGCATGGGCAGGAGGCTGAACTCGGAGATGTGGAGTCCAGGAAAAGAGGGTAGGCTTTTTCCAGAATGCTGATCGCTCTGTCCCAGGCCCCATTTACAGCTCAGATCCACGAGCGTGCCGTGGCTTGGCTCTGCCGCCGGAGTCATGCTCAGCATCGGCTCACTCCATCAGCAGCGTCTGCCCAGCCTCTGCTATGCGCTGACATCGTGCTTGGGGGCCACATGCTGCTGGGCAAGACAGACCAAAAAAAAAAGAAAACATGCTGGGGAAAAAAAACGAGTAAATCCAGAGACGGGTGGAGACTATTCCAGAGGTCAGGGAAGATGCTGAGGAGGTGACATCTGATCAAGAGCTGGGGAGAAGAGACTGAGGGAAGAGGGTACTCCTGGAAGGGGGAAGTGCAGCCACAAAGGCCTTGAGGCTGGGGCGGGGGTGGGGGGGGTGGGGGGGTGGGGATGGAACTCGAGGAGGCACAGCGGACTGGGCAGACCAGAGCGCCCAGGCCTCCTCTTCATCGACAGTAGTCAGAGGAAAGGCTTCCCACCCCTTGCCTTGCCATTCACCAGACACTACCCAAGGCTCTCCCTTCCCATTCTCCCTCAAACTCCTATGCACCCTTCAACACCCCTTTCCAAGCCCCATCTCCTATGCTTCCCTCTGTCCTGGACCAGACCACGCTGGGTGCAGTCTGTCTGTCTGAGTCTCTCCACCAGGCCAGGGGTCCCCTGAGGGTAAAACACAGGTCTGACTGCGTTGAGCACAGGACCAGGTTCCTGGGGAAGCTAAGGGATTGGGAAGTAGGATTCTGTCCCTGTGGCCCAGGGCTCTAGAGCCCTTAAAGTCTGCATCACAAGACAGCAGGCAGCACTGTAGCCCACCCAAACCACTCCAGCTTCAGCTCACCATGAGACTGCCCCTGTCCCTGTCCCCTCTGGGCCTCAGTTTCCCCATGTGTCAAATGAGAGGCCCCCATGGCTTGGGAACAGGGCGGCTCCACCTTCCTCCCTTACTAACTGCTCACAGCAGGGTGGCCCCTGCAGGGAGGAAGCAGGGCTGTCACTCTCTGACCCCTGCCTCTGAGCTTGCCAGCAGGAAATGCCAGCAGGAGGCTTCCAGCTGAGCCTGGGGGGTGATGGGGGAGCCTCCCTGCTCTATGACCTTGCTAGAGGACTCACAATGACTGGCTTGGCCATTTCACCCACAACAGCCAGGCGTGGGGGCCTGGGGGTGTAGCTGACCCCTGACCTCCTCTCCCCCACCACGGCTGGGAAACTAAAGCTCAGGTCGTGGTCAGGGTGCCTGCCTTGGTCCTCAGATCCCCAGGAAGGCTGCCCCAGGAGACTTTGCAGTCCCCAAGACAGTGAAGCAGGGTCCCGGAGGTCCTGCCACAGGGCCCAAGGACAGACACCAGGGCTCTGTGACCCTGATGGGGGGAAAATCATCAACTTCCCCATCTTCAACCTCTCTGTGAAATGTATGCCAGACACACAGAGCCCGAGCTCCCCCAGGCCCTACAGCAATGCAGACGGCTGGAGCTGCTCGGCTCTCCTCCCGGCTCCCAAGAAGTCGGTAGGATGGCTGCCACCAGGTCTCCCTAGTTAAGGCACTCACAGGCATGCTAATTACTAGATCACACGTTCTAAAATAACGTTTTGGTAAGTATTGCAACACTCACTTCTGGTATCCTCTGCAGCCCCACACGGGTTCTCTCTTGCATTCAAACGTGTTATTCTGAGAAAGAGGATGTCAAAGGCATCCCCAGCACGCTGGATCAGAGGAGGCAGAAGGGCTGAGCACCTGGCCAGGAAACGCCTGGCCCCTCGCCCACCCACCCAGCCACTCATTCAGTCCCCGTTCATTACGCAAACAAGTCTTCCCTGAGCACCAAACCTGTTCCAGGCTCTGTGCAAGGTACACCACGAAGAGGGTGGTCAGCCCTGCGCCCAGCTCCTCACACCGGCTCCTCACACATGGCGGGAGACAGACATTCCAGGGGAAACCGGAGCAGCGCAGGAGATGCCGGCTGCAGGCAGGGCGGTGTGACCAGCCAGAAGAGGGACTCGAGGCTGGCTGGGGGGCAGCAGGGCTGGAAGAGGAGCAGGACCCTGGGCCCCGGACACAGGGCAGGGTGTGACAAGAGAGGAGGGAGGAGCAGGGAAATGAGCTCTGAGAGGGGACGGGGTGGCAGCAGGCTTCTCAGAGGCCAGGAGCTTGCTGCCCACTCCCAGGTCGCCTCCGCACGTGCAGCCCACCCAGCGGCATGGGGAGCCCTTCACGGCCACAGACAGGAAAGGGTCTGGACAGCAATAGCTGCACATTTTCCTGCACGCCCTTAGTCCTGGGTGGCAGGTGGCTCTACATGGCCTGATTTCACAGCGAAGAGACTCAGGCACCCCACAGCTAGATGGTGGCGAGCAGGGCCCTGCAGAGGCCATTCTGACCCCACACCGCCTTGCACAGCCCTCTTACTGCCACACACGCTTTCCAACCCCAGTAAACTGGGACTGCGCAACTGCTATGCGTCAGGAACACCCGTCACTGTGACACACGCCACTTCCATTCACACCGATTTCTTTTGATAGAGGCAAGAAACTGGGGCTCGGAGAGGGTGAGTGCCATGTCCAGAGACATGCAGCCAGTCCATGGCAGGTCTGGGACAGAAATTCAGGGCTTCCAGGCTGTGGCAACAAAGACCTGGGACTTGACGACGCACATTGGCCCTGGTGTCTCTAGCCTCTCCAGGCCTGGCTTGGACCACCTCCTCCAGAAGGCCTTCCCTGACTATGTGGCTCTTGCCTGCCTCTCTCCCATCCCTCTGGTGGCAGCTAATTGGTGCTGTGAGGAGGCAGGGGCTGTGGGGCCCTGGTGCCTGGCTCCTGTTTGACTCCTGCTGTGCTGAGTCCACCTGGACCTATGGTCTTTCTCTGAGCGGGGATCTAGCGGGACATTTGTCCCAGAGCAGAGGTGTGACCAGCAATGTCTGCTCAGAAAGCAGGTGGGTGGCTGCTAAGATGGCCAGGGAATGCTTTCTCATGCCTGGAGCAGGAAGAAACGAGCAGGAAAAAAAGACCTACTTTGTGCATCTCTTGACAACCCCAAGAGACACGGCCAGGGACTCTCCTTGCCTGAAGAGGGAGAAACAGGCTCAGAGAGGGAATCCAGAGCCCCAGGGCCACATGGTCGTGCAGCATATGGAGGTCAGGTGTCCTGGAAAGGGCGCATACACCCAGGCTCTGGGGTGCAGGGCTAGAAGCAGGTGAGGGGTGGGGGTGCGAGCTGTGCTCCATGGGGGCTGAAGATGAATGTGTCCCCTGCCACCTCCAGCCTCCTGTGGGGGAGCACAAATTCTTGCTTCGTAGGGTGGATCCCAGCTCCTGTCCCTCCTCCACCCCTAAGGCACAACTTTATGGATTCATCCTGGTCTCAGTTTCCACATCTTTGGAATGGGCCTAATCATACTGCCTCCCTGGCCCAGCAGACGTTCGTCTGTGCACAGTGCCCAGAACAGGTCCAGCAAACCACACATTACACAATACGGGCAGCACACGCCCGCTCTCGCCACCACGGCTCTGCTGGCAGCATGTTGCACAGGTACACAGATACACGGCCTGGGGCAAGGGTGTGTGCTATTCTAGTCCTTTCCCCAGAAACAGATCTTCAGTCAAGGATTTGGGAGGAGGGACTTTACTTGGGATGTAACACCAGGAAGCACCGGGAAGGGAATGCGGACATGAAATGGGGACAGGACAGCAGCCAAAAGCAGCTGCACAGATGGGCAGGTCACTGCTGAGAATCCCTGGGCTCCAGCCTCCTGGGCATAGAACACCCCCCAGAGTTATACCCAGCAAGGAAGTCCCTTGGAGGGATGGCCCCAAGTGCTGTGGGCAGTGGGGGCCATAGAGGTCTGGCCTGGTATCGAGATGCCGCTGGCCACAGGGGCTGCCAGGGAGGGGAGGACATGCTCATTCCCTCGGTGGCACATGCAGGAAGCTGCAGTGGCCAGAGGAGGTGCTGGGCAGGGCCTCGGTGCCAGAGAAGTGTGGGGCACCACCGGGGAGCTCCTGCATGGGCACGCATGGGTGTGTGCAGTCCACCTGCGCGTGCCCCCAGTGTGCACACACTCGGCCTGCGTCCTTCCCCAAACAATGAATCCATGCCCACATTTGCGTGGGACTGTACACGCTGGGGTCTCCGCGGGTCTGTGTACACATATGTACACAGGCATGGACACACACACACGTCCAGGGCTATGTGCCTCACCCAGCCCTGGCAGTGGCCGCAGGGTGGCAGGGATGGTCTGGTCACCTTGGCAACGGGGCAGGAGTGGCTAAGTCTGGGACAGCCTCGGTTCAAAGGCAAAAAACAAAACATAACCACGGAGCACAAAGAGGTTGAAAGAAGAAAAGAAGAAAGGAGGTGTGGAGGAGGGGGCAAGTCTCAGCCCCCAGGCTCTGCTCCTGGTCCACCTACTAAGCCCTGCTGTGCCCTATGTCTGCCCCAGCCGAGGGCTGCTGGGGGAGCTGGAGGGGGCAGTGCAGAGTGTGAGGCTCACATCAGGACCAGCTGGCTGAGTCCTTAGGCTCGGGGTCCTTTCCCAGAGTCATGGAGCTTTCAAGGCAGGCACCCCAGACAACGGGCACTCTGCAAACTGGTGGACTCTGCCACACCCTCACAAAGTCCTCCTCTCTGGACAATTAACGCACTAATTGCACACACTGCCCATGGCTAGTGCATTAGCCCAGCTCAAACGATGATTTATTCAGAAGCTCCCCATCTCCCTCCCGTCCCCAGGCCAGCTCATCAGCCTCTGCCGGGTGGGGAGGACGACCCACAGACGCTTCCCTAGCCTTGCTCGAAAACATCGCGTGCTATTTATATTTCATCAGACAAGAGTGCACGGGGATGAAGCCGCCGGTGATCCGCTTCCCGCAGGCAGCCGGGTGCTGGAGCCCCACTCGGCAGCGACCTCAGGGATGAGCAGCTGAGGCCTCCTGCATTCTTTTGGGCTCTCCTTGCTCGAGAGCCTGTGGCAGGTGCTGTGATCACAGCCATGGGGACGTTACCTTGACTGCCTCACTGTGCCCTGAGAAAGCTCTGCAGGGAAGAGTCTGCTCGTATCCCCATTGGGCAGATGAGGAGACTGAGCTCCCAAGAGCAAAGCTTCTTATCCAAGGCCAAAGAGACTGTAAGAGGTAGAGCTGGGGAACAAGCCCATGACTTTACCGCCAGTCATCTGGGCTCCCAAATGTGGTCCCTGAACATCCCTGTGAAAATCTGTTTTACAGATAAGGAAGCTGAGGCCAAGAGAGCTAAAAAGATTTACTGAGGGTCACACAGCTAGGACCTTGATGGACAGTGTGCTCCAATCTGTGCCCTGGGAGACCCCCTTGAACTATGACCCCGGCCAGACCCTCCCAAACACCTGCGTGCATCCAGGAAGCCTCCCTGGGAGGCTCTGCACAGTCCACCCCCATGGCTGCCTGAGGCCACAGCCACGGTGCCCAGAACCTGATGCCCAGCCCCACCCCCAGACGCCGAGTGGAGGCCCAGCTTGGCCTGCTCTGGTGACTCCAGGGGTTCAGGGGTTAGGACAGTGGCTACTGTGAAGAACCTTTGAATCACATCCTCTTGTCATCCTCAGGGAGGAGTGGCCCCTCACCACAACCAGGGCAGCCCTCCCCATCCACAAGAGGCTGATGCCCACCCCCAGGCTTCCCATAACCACTGGCTCCTGAGACTGGTGGAAACTGAGCTGTCCAGAACCCCAGCCAGGCACAGGCATGTCTCTCCGAGCCTCGGTGTCCTCATCTGTAAGATGGGCACTGACAGCCCCTCGGAGGACTGGGATGGGTATGCCAGGACTTGCCACCCAGCACAGGCCTGTGCTCAGAAAGCACCAGGTGAGTAGAAGCTGTGGTTGTCATCCATGTCACCTGCAAAGTGTGAGGCAGGGCGTTGCAGCCATCTGGCTCTGTGACTCCCTGACTGTGTCATCTCAGATCCCTGGATGCCCCTCTCTGAGCCTCAGTTTCCCTACCTGTTAGCTGAGGATGTCTCAAGGTTGTAGGGGGAACAAGGAGTCCAGGTGCATGTAGCACTCGGCTCTAGCCTCAGCAAGCTCTCAAGAGTCCAGCCTGCCCCTCACCCCCATTCCAACCCCAAGGCCAGGGCAGCTGGCACCCTGGAGAGACCCCTGGCCCCTATCTGCTCCCAAGGGCCCAGGGCAGCCACCATAACAGGCCTGGCAAGGACCCAGGTACAGCAGGGCTGTGGCCCAGCCGAGAAGCCCGAGGACCTCCTGCGCTGGCTACAGAGGAGCCCAGGGAGGACAGGCCATGCCTGAGCCATATAGCCGGGCAGGCAGGGCAGGCAGGCCATGCTCTGGAAACGGCCCTGCCCACCAAGTGGAAGGGCTCCAGCCACTCCTCTGCCTCAGCTGAACCCCAAATACTCTTCCCCTCTCCCTGGGCCAGTGCCCAAGGACTGCCTACCTCTGCCACCCAGTCGTGGTAAGACCTTGGGCAGGTCACTTCACCTTTAGCATCATTTCCCCATCTGTAACATGGGGGCAATATGATGTGATTGTCATTCGGATGAATGAGTTCCTAAAGAACTCAGAGCCAGGCTTGGCATCGGGAAATATTCTATCACTCTCCCTGTTATCATGGCATCCATTCTTTCTTTTTTCTTTCTTTTTTTTTTTTTGAGACAGTCTCACTGGAGTGTGGTGGCGCGATCTTGGCTCACTGCAACCTCCGCATCCCAGGTTCAAGTGACTCTCGTGCCTCAGCCTCCTAGAGGCAGGTGCCATCATGCCGGCTAATTTTTGTATTTTTAGTAGAGACGAGGTTTTGCCATGTTGGCCAGGCTGGTCTCGATTCCCTGGCCTCAAGTGATCCTCCCGCTTTGGCCTCCCAAGGTGCTGGGATTACAGGATTGAGTCACTATGCCCTGTGTTCTGGTTTTTTAAAAAACAGACAAGATCTTGCTGTCACCCAGCCTGGAGTGCAGTGGCTCAATCAGAGCTCACTGTAGCCTTGAACTCCTGGGCTCAGGTGATCCTCCCTCCTCAGCATCCTGGGTAGCTAGGACTACAGGTATGCTCCAGCACACCCAGCTAATGTTTCATTTGTGTAGAGATGGGGTCTCACTATATTGCCCAGGCTGGTCTTAAACTTCTGGCCTCAAGGAATCCTCCTGCCTCAGCCTCCCAAAGTGCTGGGAGTGCAGGTGTGAGCCACCTTGCCCAGGCATCATCATCAACGTTTCTGTGCCAGCACTGGGTTAAAGCAGGAAGCAGCCCATGGAGCCAATGCGATCATGGTCTCTGTCCAGGCCTGCCAGTCTCGGGGGTCCCTTAGCGCTTCCAGGGACCCCTTTGCTGTGGCCCCAGCAGGACTTGGAAAGAATTTCTGGAAATAAAATGAACAATTTCTAATGGTTTACCCCTGGCAATACTGAACTCACAGCAGTTCCCACCTCCAACATCTGAGGCCAGACCAGTCACCTACCAAGGTGCCCATGCCAGGGTTTCTCTCTGCCACAGCCCTGACCGCACCAGCAGTCACTGTCTTCACCCTCCCCACCCTCAGCCTCGAGTTGAGCCTCCAGTCCTGACTCATCTCCAGAACCACTGCATCAGCCAGCACAGGGCAGGCACAGAGCAGGGGTCCTGTGTCTGGTCCCGAAGCTCAACAGTCATCTATCATGAGAGCTTAGGCTTATTGAGCACTTACTATGTGTCAGGCTTAGCCCCTAGTACCATACAATCATGCCTCAATGAATGAGGGGAACACCTGCTGAGAAATGTGGCATTAGGCAATGTCATCACTGAGCAAACATCGCAGACAGGCTTACACACACTAGATGGTACCGCCTACTGCACACCCAGGCCGTGTGATGAGGCCTGTTGCTCCTCAGCTGCAGGCCTGTACAGCAAGTACAGGCAACTGAAACACAACGGTGAGCATTTGCGTGTCTAAACGCAGTTAAACATTGAAAAGGTACAGCAAAAATACAGTATGAAAGATTGAAAGTGGTACACCTGTATAGGGCAGCCTGGACACACTCGCCATCCATCATTGACTGAAATGTCATTAGTCCGTATGTGACGAGACCCCCGAGATAGATATTATAATCTTGATGAGTGCACTGAGGCCCAGGGAGCTGGCCTTCACACTGCCTAGACCAAACCCCTCGGTACTCCAAGTTGTCCTCCTTCACCTGGGTCCTGCGGGTGGGGTGTAAGAGGCCAGCGCTAGAGACCAGAGGTGCCCTGAATGGCAGTTTTGACCCCAAGCTTAGAGAGGCCACATGCTCCACAGCCCTGGGAGGATGCTAAGCCTCAGGCCACTGGCCAGGTGTTTGCTCTACTGCTCAGGGTGGAGGCAGGTGGTGGAGGCCTGGGGGCATGGGGCAGGTGTCAGACACACGGGATTGAATTGTGCCTTCCAGGCCCCTGTGGCTTCATCTGTAAAATGGGCCATGGGGGGACTAAGTGAGACAATCCCAGCGCCTGGCACGAAACAGGTGCTCAGCTCAGCAAGTGTGGAACCACGAGGTGGAGGTCCCAGGGCCCAAGATCTGAGGGCGTGCTGCCCTCAGGCCTCCACCCTCTGCTGGCAGCTCAACACGCATGGGAGACTGAGGCTCCCAGAGGAGCATTACAGGGCTAGCCCGATAGATGACCAGCAGGCAGCGATAGCCTCCTGAGCAAGAGCAAAAACATACCAGGGGCAGAAGGGAGGCCACAAGCAGAAGCCAGGGGCTGTAAAGGCTCTAGCAGTGACGCAGGGTGTGCAGGTCAGCCCAGGGGACAGCAGGCCTCCAGGGACAGACTCAGACTATTTGAGGGCCTGAAGTGGGGCCTCTGAGGACTGGCCCATCAGCCAGACCCAGACCCCTCTACCATGGCTCAAGAAAGTACCATGGGCCCCAGAAGATTCCCTCCACCTCTCTGAGCCTCAGTGTCCCCATCTGCAAAACGGGGACAAGAACTGGCACTTTCCAGCACAGAAAGCAATGAGTCAGCCCCCGGAAACTCCTCAGCAACACAAGCTTCTGACAAACATCCTTTCCAATAGGGGAGGGCAGGGGAGAGTTGGTACGGTGGCCGTTCAGGGAGGCGCATGGAGTTACAATTCCAGTCCAGGTCTGGGAGCTGCCTCGGCCCCTCCCCAGAAAGTGGGCGGCTGGGCAAGAAGGGCAGAAGTTAAGGACCCCACCTGTGCCCAGACCCAGGGACACTGTCCACATCTTCCTGCCCTGGCCTCCCCGCCCCCCACCACCCCTGAATCTCCACACACACCCCACCTGCCGCCTACGAAATTCAGACACAGCTACATGGCCTATGACTGCAGTCATACCGGCAAGGTTGCCCTGACCGTGCCCCCAACACCCACCCTCAGGCCTCCCACTTATCTCCACCATCCACCTCCGTCTACACTGTCACCATGGACCGCAACCGTCTACAGAGCCAGTCTCAGGCCTCATTCTCTGAACCCAGTTGGAGGGGGGAGGTCCATGAAGCCCCCCTCCCTATAGAACCAACACTCCCAGGCCAAGGGAGCCAGGTGGCTTGGCACCTGCCCCCCCAAGGCCAGTGCCGAGTGCAGCACTGGTGGGGTTCCTGCCGGTCCTAAGTGCCAAGAAGGTGATGAATGAGTGGGCACCAGCTGGGCTCCTGCCCCCTGCCTCAAGCAGCTGCAGCCTGGTGGGGCCAAAGGCAGAGGGCCCCTGTTGGTGGGGCATGTGTCCCTGTCTGCCTTTGCTCCCCACTGCGGCAGCCAAACCCATCCTTCCCTGGGGGCCCAGCCCACTGGACTGGGTTCTCTGAGCAAACACAGCCAGCTTTCATGACCCACAAGTGAGCACGTGCTGAGCACCTGCAGTGTGCTGAGTACTCTGGGAAGCCTGCTCAGCTAGGTCCAGTGGTGCTGTGTGCAAGGGGTAAGGCAGCCTCTTATTCCCACTGACACCTAGGGGCATGAAGGCTCAGGAAGGCTCTTCTGGGGCCTGGACCTCCTCCCACGAAGTCATCGCAGCTCAGGAGAGAGGGAAGGAAGTTGTCCAGGAGCCCACAGGCCCCGCCACCACACTCAGCATAAGTCACCCTGTTCCACTTCAACCACAGCCCTAGGAGGCAAGACAGGGACTCCTGTGTCCACTTTTAGATGATGAGCCCCAGCCCGGAGCCTGCAGCCATGCATTGCCCCACAGCTGGGAGGCCACCTTGCCAGTCATGACCCCACGCTTGGCCCTCCCACCCACTGGCCAAGACAGGACTGGTGGCAGGGGAGGTCCTCGGCCTATCCCCTTTCCAGTGACGAGGAGACTGGAGTTGGGGGGGGGGGGCCACAAGCTCAAAGAAGGTGGGAGCCCAGTTCTGGCCAGATAGGATCCAGGTGCCCACAGACCCCAGGGGAGATGTCACTTGGGTAGGTGGGGGAAGGAAGGCCTGGGCTAGACCTGAACCTGGGGCTGGAGGAGGCCAGGTGTGCAGGGGAGGGAGTATGCTCCGGAGAAGAGGCGGAGGAGGAGGAGGAGCAGGGCTGGGCAGGGTGCCACAAGGCAGGTGTCCCCAGAGGGCACAGGTTCAGACAAACCAGGTGACTGGTGACCTGTTCTAAACGTTGCTGAGGCATCGCAGGGGGTGGCCATGAGGAGAAGCTGGGGAGCAGCAGAACAGCCTTGTGGGGCGGTCTGTGATCCCGGGGCACAGCAATAACTCAGGCTGGAGGGCTCCAGGGAGGGTGCCCCAGAGTCAGAGTCTCCTCCAAAGGTAACAGCCCCTCCAGAGTTCGGCAGAGCTGCTGCAGGCCCAGCCACTCCTCCTCTAGGAACATGGAGAGACCTGGAACCCGGCATCCAGGGGACCCTGTGTTCCATGTCCATGGCAGCACCATTCACAGGTGCCAAAGGCTGAGCAGCCCAGTGTCCACCACGGACAAATGGGCAGGCAGAATGTGTCCATTCACACCAGGCCTGCCTTAGCCATCACAAGGAAGGCGGTGTTGACGCACGGCACACCAGAGCGGAGGCTGGAGACGGGAAAGCCAGCCACGGAAGCCTGCCTGTGCCAGGCCCCACGCACAGACGACGCCCAGATTAGGAAGATCCACAGCCATGGTAAGTGGTTTAGTGGCTGCAGGGGATGGGGCAGGGACAGGGCTTCCTTTCTGGGTGGGGGAAAGATATTGGAGCTAGACAGAGGTGGTGGGTACACAACATTGTGAATGCACTAAATACCACTGAATTTTTCACTTTTAAATGGTTAATCTCATCTTATGTGAATTTCACCTCCAAGAAAAAAATCTGAAGTTCAACTCCAAGAAGATAAAAAGTTGGGAAGTAGATACACAAAAATTTGCAACCAACTTCGACCTGATGGAGCCAAGCCCAGCTCCTCCCCACAGCTCAGGAGAGCCACAGCCAAACCCTAGACCAGGGAGTGGGAAGAAATGCTTATTGTTATAAGAAAGAAAGAAGGAGGGAAGGAAAGAAAGAAAACCAGACATGCTTCTGCAGCCTCCAGACCCTGCAATTGCTCCCCTCCCCACCTCCATGCCCCTGCCCCTCGATCAGGCTCTGTCCACCTCTGGCCACGGGCCCCTCTTCCCTCAGATGTCCTCCCAGCTCTGGCACTGACTCCACGCGTGTCTGGGCCCCTTCTCTGGAAGCGAGTCTCTTTCCCATGGAGTCTACGGGCAGTCATCCACTGGCACAGAAGCTCCGTGGGGCAGGACTTTGTTCAGTGCCCTGGAGTGTCCTGGGGCCTAGGGAGCAGTGCCTTTCCCGGGGGGCCCTCTGTCATCACCTTCCAAAGGATTCATTCTCAACCAGGTTGTAGTGCAGGTCCAGCGGAGGGAGGGCACCTCTAGACAGCGATAGCCTTCAGTAGGCAAGAGGGGTGGGCCCTGTGGGTAACGGGTGGCAGTCCATCACGGGGAAGGGAGCTGTGATGGGCATGAGTAGAAATTCTCTTCTTTAATTTTCTCAGTGAAAGAGGGGGTCACCCTGCTGATGGAGAGCCACAAGGAGGAAAGCTGGGCACGGGGCAGGAGTGGGGGCCTGGGGGCTGGGCCCAAGAAAGAGAGAGTGGGTTCTGGAAGGAAGCAGGAGGGGGTCCAGGACCAGCACCCTGCTCAGAAGCAGGACCTGCAGTGTGGGGGCAGCAAGGCTGACGGGCAGCCCTGAGGAGCAAGGCCATGGCTGGACTCGGGGGTTCGTGTCCTTTAAGTCTTGCTCCCCGCATGTCCCGGGGAGGGCTAGGAGGCAGGTGGCTGGGGACCTGCCTAGGGCCTGGGGATGGTTCTGAAAGGCTCTATAAGGGCTCCGCTGGGCTGAACACTGGTCCTGGGGGACACAGGTGCCACAGCAGCCCCCAACCTGCCATGGGGCCAGAATCCAGGGCCTCTTCCCCAGGAAGCCGTCCCTGCCCCATGATGCCCCCACCCTCTGCAGAGACCTCCACTCAGCCATGGGGCTCTGAGGGCACAGCTGCTTCCTCCTCAGGATTGAGGGTTCCCAAAGTTAAGTGAATGAGTGAGTGGGTAAGCAAGTCATCGACTTACTCCACAAGCAGTAAAGCCACCGCCACCACAACCTGCGGCATCACACAGGGTCCACAGATTCGTGGGAAGCCTGAGCTCAGCCAGAGGACGAGGGTTCACCTCTAGGGAACAGGTGAAGGGGCAGCCCCACCCTGAGAGCAGAGTCTCTGCTGCCTGTGTCCCCAGGACACGGCAGTGCTCAGGCAATGGCCTCTCCTAGCTTGGTCTGGGAACAAGAAAGAGGCACCTGGACCAGCCATGCTTTGTGGCTGAGGTCACAAGTGGGAGGCAAGACCTGGGCAGTCCCTCCGCTTCTCCTGGCCTCCGTTTCTCCACCTGTGGATGGCAGGACTCAGACCCTGTCATCGGGAATTCTGGAACAGCCTAACGCCTGTCCAGGGAAGCTCCCTGCACAATTGCAGTTTAAATGGGGTAAATTTGGCTCTATTTCTCATAGTAGGGAAATAAGGCTCAGAGAGGTGATGTGGCTTACGTCAAGTCACACAGCAAATGGCGGTGGGAGAGCAGCTCGAGTCAATCCAGGCCCCAGCTCATGCCCAGCACTGCCACTCCGAGCCAGAGACATCTCAGTGGCAAAACGCCTCCCAGATCCCGGGCGCAGGATTTGCCTGCCTTCTCTCAAGGGGGAGCCCAGCGGGGCCTTCTTGAGAGAACCAAAGCTTCCCCACTGGGGTTCGAACCCGGTTTGCCCACCGCCTCCCCCAGTGGCCTCATCTTTCAAGCCCCACTCCTTGCCTGGCTGGGACATTCTGAGAATTAAGTGAAATAACGTTCGGGAAAGCACTGAGCACAGCGCTGGCCAAGCAGTCATTTTTGTTATTGTTTCTCGGTGCCAAGCCTCAGCACGACGTCACACTGCTTCCTGAGAAATAAAGGCACCCGGTGACACCACGGCTGCCGCATTCACCACCAGGCCATCCGTATTGCTGGAGCTCCCACATTTCCGGGCAACAGTCGGGAGCCACAGGAAGCGGCCAAGGATACCCAGGCTCCCTTGGCCAAGGGGCATTACAGCAGTCCCACCTACACCCACCTCCAGAGGGACTAGGGTGTGGCAAAGGGGTGGCAGGTGTGAGCCCACCCTTCCCTCCTGGCGGTGAGGACTTCCACTCTCGGGCTCCATGGCCTGGAGCAGGCAGGAAAGCTGGGACCAGATGGGCTGTGGCAGGTCCTCCTGATGCCCCACTCAGGCATCTGTGAAGTAAGGCCACTCCTCCCCATCCCTGGGTGAGCAGCAGAGACCCAGGAGGATGAGAAAGGGCTGGCATGTGGCCAGGACATGCCCCCCATTACCTGAGGGCTCCCCCCCCAGGAAGGATAAGGTCAGGAAAACACCCTCCCTGCAGGAGCTGGTAGCTGCCAGAAATAAAAATACAAGAAGTTTTAACTTGAGAAGCCACTATACCTCTAAAACAACGGAGACCCCAAGCAAAAGGAAGGCAGCAGGGTTGCCATCTTCATGGCCAGGGCTGGTGGCCTCAGCTGGAGGGGTGGAAGGTAGGGACCCAGTGCACACAAACTCTGCCAAGCGCACAACACTCGGAGGGCACAACGGTGACAGCTCAAAACCACAAAGGCATAGCTCCTCGAGCAAACAGGACATTTCCAGAACTTTCTCTTGGACAGCCAGGGCAGGAGGGCCTCGGTGTCCGGTATTACAGCAGTATTACGTCACTGACAGCTGAGGGCTGCAGGGAAACCTAAAAGTCAGTGCATCAGTGAGGCAGGTTCACTAAACAGAAATCCAGCCTCCTGCGGAAACACCAGTTAGCTATTCAAACCAGTTGCTGACAGATGTAATAATAAAAGGTGTCATCTCCCATACCCTGACAGGGGAAGGACCATTCATAGCTCCACTTCCCAGGTGAGGGAACTGAGACACAGGCCGCTGGGAAACCTCCCGAGGATGCACTGCTGGGAGCAGATCTCAAAACACCTCACCCCAGTGCTCCATATCTCCGAAGAGTTCTAAAACCGAGCACATTCTTTTTTTTTTTTTTGAGATGGAGTCCTGCCCTGTCACCCAGGCTGGAGTGCACTGGCGCTCCACCTCCGGGGTTAAAGCAATTCTCCTGCCTCAGCCTCCCGAGAAGATGGGATTACAGGCTCACACCACCACACCTGGCTAATGTTTTTGTATCTTTAGTAGAGACAGGGGAGCAGGTTCACCATGTTGATCAGACTTGTCTCAAACTCCTGACCTCGTGATCTGCCCACCTCGGCCTCCCAAAGTGCTGAGATTACAGGCAGGAGCCACGGCGCACGTTTCTTAAACGAGAAAAAGCATGGCCTGGTACATGGCTCACGTCTGTAATCTCAGCACTTTGGGAGGCTGAGGGGGGGCGGATCACAAGATCAAGAGATTGAGACCATCCTGGCCAACATGACGACACCCTGTCTCTACTAAAAATACAAAAGGGCGTGGTGGCGGGCACCTGTAGTCCCAGCTACCCGGGAGGCTGAGGCAGGAGAATTGCTTAAACCCAGGAGGTGGAGGTTGCAATGAGGTGAGATAGCACCACTGCAC
This sequence comes from Callithrix jacchus, assembly GCF_049354715.1. Lineage (NCBI taxonomy): Eukaryota > Metazoa > Chordata > Mammalia > Primates > Cebidae > Callithrix > Callithrix jacchus. Next base: position 64,603,256 of record NC_133506.1, read on the forward strand.
TCACTCCAGCCTGGCACCTGGCAACAGAGCAAAACTGTCTCAAAGAAACAAAAAGAGAAGAAGGATGCAGGGTGGTATAAGTGGGTCGGCCAGGAATAGTGGTTGAACAGGGTCCTCCCCAAAGAGATGTCCATACAGAACCTGTGAATATGACCTTATTCGGATGAAAAGAGCCTTTGCAAGTATAATTAATAGAAGAGTCTGGATTTGAGACTATCCTGTATTAGGGTGGGCCCCATGTCTAATGACAAGTGTCCTTAGACATCGAGGTCCTGGCACCGTGGCTCACACCTGTCATTCCAGCACTTTTGGAGGCTGAATCGGGAAGACTGCATGAACCCAGGAGTTTAAGACCAGCCTGGGCAACACAATGAGACTCTGTCTCTATGAAAAAATTAAAAATTTGGCTGGGCACAGTGGCTCAAGCCTGTAATCCCAGCACTTTGGGAGGCCAAGGCAGGAAGATCACAGGGTCAAGAGTTTGAGACAATCCTGGCCAACATGGTGAAACCCCATCTCTACTAAAAATACAAAAATTAGCTGGGCGTGGTGGTGCACGCCTGTAGTCCCAGCTACTCACAAGGCTGAGGCAGGAGAATCGCTTGAACCTGGGAGGTGGAGGTTGCAGTGAGCCGAGATCAGGCCACTGCACTCCAGCCTGGTGACAGAGCAAGACTCTGTCTCAAAAAATAAGAATAATTAAAAACAATTTTTAAAAATTGTAAAAACAAAAAATTTGCAGGGCATAGTGGTGCACATCTGCAGTCCCAGCTACTACTTGGGAGGCTAAGGCAGGAGGATCACTTGAGTCTGGGAGTTGCAGGCCACAGTGAGCCATAAGTGACAGAGCAACACTGTATCAAAAGAGACAGAGCACGAGTGAAGACAGCAAGAGAAAGCACAGGGAGAGGAGAACACGGAAAGACAGAGGCAGAGACTGCAGTTAGGCCTGCAAGCTGAGGACGCCAGGACTGACAGGAGCCCCCAGAAGCTGGGGGAGAGCCCCAGAACGTCTTCTCCCTCCGAGGCTCCACGAGGAACCAGTCCTGCAGACACTTCAGTTTCAGAGTCTGGCCTCCAGAACCGGGGACACTGCATTTGCATTGTTTTAGGCCACCCAGTCCATGGGCATCGGTTATGGTGGCAGCAGCAGGAAGCCGACACCAGTCTCACTGGCTTGCCGCCCCCCATCCCTGCCTCTGCATTCTTTCCTGGACCTGGTTGGTGGTGCCACCAGACTCCTGCCCCAGTGCTACTGCCACACCCCAGATGAAATGGTAGGTGCGTGGGTTTGCCCAACCCAATTTCTCTGGTGTTCCCATTTCACAGGGGGGGACACTGAGGCTCCCAGGGCTCCTGCTCCCCACCCACTGTCCTCCTAGTCTCCTATGTATTACCTGCTTTCGAACTGGGGCATCCCCACCCAGCCACAGCTGGTCATGAGGCCACCAAGACCCTGATCATGTGCCCTGGAGCTGCAGGGTCAGGGCATCCACTGTGGATGAAAGCCAGGACCCATGGGGTGGCCCAGAGGCTGTGCTGGCAGGGCCCAGGCCAGCCTCCAATCTGCAGAGGAGAAGAGGAGGGCAGCAGGGTCTCCTCTGTGACACAATCCCCCAGGAGGGCCTGGGCCATTCTGTGGCTGCTCCTGAGGCACTGCCTCCAGTAGTCTTCAAGGCTCCCAGGGCCTGGGGAGGGACCTGGCTGCTCCGGCCGGGCAGGTGCTGCTGACAGCTTGCAGCCCAGCAGGCCGAGGTAATGGCAGGGCTGAGCCTCCGGCCACACAGCAGAGTGGGGAGCAGAGAGGCCAGGAAGCTGCCCTGTCCTGCCTGCAGGGTCTGAGCCCAAAGGGGAGGAGAGAACGGATGCCCAGACATGGGAGTGGACTGCCTGCCCATTTCACGAACAGGGAAACTGAGGCTCATAAAAGAAGGGGACCAGGGATCAGTATCTGATCCCCACAGATACTGACACAGATACTGAGAGTGACCACAGACTGGTCTCTCTCCCAATCGGTGTATCAGATCCTTTCTAATAACGGGCCCTGGTGGAGCAAGGTGAAACCATCCTGATGCGTCTCAGGCCAGGTTCCGAGGAATGACAAGGCGGGGACAAGCACTGATGCGGAAGCTTAGAGACAGGTCAAAGTGACATTCCCCACACAGAGGCCTGCCCAACCTGAAGACAGTGAAGGAGCAAGTGACCCTGCTTCCAGGAGAGGTCAAGGCTAAGGGAACAAGAGAGGCAAGGACCCCAGCTGGAGCAGCAGTAAGCACCCCTGGGAGCTCCATTTCTACTCTGCCCTGCATGGGAGCCAGGTTCGCCCAGAGGTCCCAAAGCCCTGTGGGACTTGACTGCAGCTGGGGCTGGGCTGTGATTCCCAAGTCCCCCAGACCCTCTGAGCTCTGGGGATGGAGGCAGGAGATCTGGATGATCCCAACTGCCAGAGGGATCCGAGGAAGGAGGCACCCAGGCAAGGACTCAGCACCTCTCCTGGTTCTTAAAGCACCAATTCTGCAACTCCAGGATCTCTCTCTCAACGCAGCTAAGATGACAACGAAAAGAACCCATGACTCATGGACTTCGGTGATTCTGTGCATTCAGACACCACAAAGATCCTACAGTCCCAAGATTCAGCCCTCAACCCATGCCCAGGAAGACAGGCTGAGACCCCGGGTCCAGTGGGCACGGGCACCACACATCAGCACCGATGGTGCAGGGGACGCCATGACACGTATGCAGTGATCCCACATGAATGAAAAAGCAAAGGCAACTTCGACGTTAGCACGTTTCTATGCCTCCGTTTACATATTCACATCTGCATTAGCACTGAGAAACCCAGAAGGCTCTCCAGTGATGGTCACCGCAAGGACATGAAGCCTGGGGGTGGGGGAGACAGAGGGTGAGGAGGAGAGATTCACTTTTCCCCTTGCAATTGGTCATCACTTTACTGTGAGCACATGACACTCTTAGAAGTAAAAACTGTCATAGTCAACAAAACACAATGTCTGTGATGGCTCCTGTGTTTCTTGTCTATTTCATCCTGCCCCGCCCACTGAGATGTCAGCCCCCCTCAGGCAGGTGGGGCGCAGGCCACATCCCCAGCCACCTGCTGAGCTCAGGAATGAGGCCAAAATCCTACATCCTCAGAGCCCACCACATGAACACCTGACAAGCCAGGACCTCTAGGATTCTCTGGGAAGGGAAGGGAGGGGATAGAAAGAAAGGGGCACCCAGGGGACAGGCTGGGGGTGGCTTGTGAATGGGGATCCCCAGTGCCAAACAGGTGGCTGTGACCCCTGAGTTTGCCCCTCCCAGCCCCTATTTCCACAAGACCCAAGACTGTCAGAAGCCCCACTTTTGAGCACCCCTAACCTGCCCCAGATCCCAGCACCCCTGCAGCCCCAGCTGTCCATCTGCCTCTGCCCTCCCTGTGATCATGCCAGGACCCACCCCCTCTGGGCCACGCCCAGCTCCCCTGGGCCCTCCCTGGCCTCAGTGCCCCAGGCCTGAATGGAAGCCTGGCTTGGCCTGGAACCAGGAGCCCTGAGGCAGAGGGTCGGGGCGGGGGCGGCTCGGCTGCTGCCACACAGAACACCAGCTGCTGGCAGTGATTTATTTTTGCTTTAAGTGCTGGAGAATTGCAGGCCTGGAGCCGCCAGCTCAGGCCGGCTGCAGCTGGAGCAATTGGGGTGGGCAGGGGCGAGGACACACCTCCGGCCACCACACCTCCGGCCACCAGGCCACTCCATCCCCCTTGACCTCTCCTGTCCCCAGTCTTTCAGCCTCTCCATCATACACACCCCAGGCTTCACACGCTCCCTCCTCCCTGGCCCCTCCTCTGCCAAGTTCCCAAACAGCTGCCTGTCATCTCTCAGCTGGTGGCCTCAAGGCTGCGCCCCAGGCTTCCTCTGGGAACCTTGTGACCTCAGGCTGTGGGGACCCTCTCCGGCCTCAGGATGCCTGCTCCCATGGTGAAGGTGTCCCATTGCACCCTCCTGTACACCCTCTGGGGTGGAGGCAGGCAGGGAGGGCTGCGAAGGATGCCTGCTGCTGGTCGTCGTTACCTGGTGTCCTTTTCTGCCCCTACTCCCCAGATGAGCCTCAGGAGACAAGGCCCTGTCCCGGCACACCTGGTCCTGGCACACCTGGTCTAGGCACACCTAGCCGACAGGGAACACCTGGCTGAGGCCCAGGTCCAGAACCTGTCTGCTCCGCACAAATGGAGCCACCAGCCCTGTGTTTTCTGAGGCAACATGGACATCCAGGGGAGGAGGGCCAGGCTGTGCTCAGGCAAGCAGAAAGCATTCCAGGCTCTACAGTTCAGCGGTGATCACTGCTGCTCACTAAAGCCACTGGAGTTGACCACTGCAAATTGTAAACATTTAAAAAAATTTTTAAACCCGAGTGTCGTGTTCAAAAAAAAACACTGGAAAGGCGAGGTGAAATGCACCAATGACCATTGGGAGTATAGAATGTTTAACTGGGCAAGAAGCAGAAACACTGTCCCCTCCCTGCCAGCTCCCCCTCCACAGCCACCCCTCCAGCGGTGTGTACTGAAGGCAGGAGAAAGGCATCAGCCACCAGCTGAGAGATGACAGGCCCCATGCCTCAAGCCTCAGTTTGCTGGGATCTACCACGGGAATGGCTTGTGATCCTGGGAAGGAATGGGATGCAGACACCCTGAGCTGGAGCAGGGCTTGAAGCTTGAAGCAGCAAGGTTACAGACATAAAGCCCTCTACCTCCCTCCCAGACAGATGGCGCCACAGTTCTAGGACAATGACGTGACCTCTCCAGGGCTCAGTTTTCTCATCTGCAGAATGGGTTGACAATGCCAGCTAACACTGCTACCAAGCACTGGCTGCAGGTCAGGCACCACGCATGGCTGAAGCAGCCCATTCACTCCCCGTGTGTACTGGGTGCCTGCCATCTCCTGCCTACTGCTTAGGCGCTGGGGACACAGCTGTGGTAGAGCAGGTCCAAAAAGAGGAGCTCCTATTCCAAGGGAGAGATGGACGATAAACAAGATAGGCAAATAAAGGATACTGTGGCAGAGGCATGAAGTTCTACAGAGGAAAATAAAGCAGGAAAAGGAACATGGGGGAAAGGGAGGCAGCAGTGCCCTGCAGGGCAGTCAGGGGAGGCCTAAGAGAGAGGGTGGCATCTGGGCAAGACAGAAAGGTAGTGAGGGAGGCGCCGTGCAGAGATCTGGGAAGAGCATTCCAGGCAGAGACAGCAGCACGTGCAAAGGCCCTGAGGTAGGAGCGGGCCTGATCTGTCAGAGGCACAGCAAGGCAGGCAAGAAGGTGGCTCCGGGGAGGGAGCAAGAGTGCTGGGAGGGAGGCCAGACTGTGCAGGGCCCCGAGGGCCCCAGGGAGAAGTTCGGTGGGAATCGACAGAAAGCCCTGACACCCAGAGTGCACCAGACACATAGTACGTGCTCAAGGAACAATGCCCGGAGCGGCTCTAGTGGAAGCCGCCACTCCATAATCTTTATTGTTTGTTCCCTGGCCCCTCTCCAAGCCTGAGTCCTTCAAAGAGGCCCGGCCTGCAGGTGAGGGCAGGAGAGGGAGGCTTTGGCTGCCCAAGCAGGAGGAAGGGCTCGGTCCAGGTGGGTGGGGAGTCAGGTAGGATCAGGAGGCTATGCCCACTGACTCCAGGACAGCATTAATGGACAGCCATGGAGAAACTGCTCCCTGGGGCAGCTGAGAAGGGGGTTCCCACTCCTATCTGGCCAAGCAAATGGAGCCATGCCCAACGATGCATGGCTGAAGGCTAAGTACAGGGCTGGACAGGGTCCCCAAGGTCCCCACAGCCTCATGCTCCCACTTCAGCAGCCAGGCAGGAAGGTGTGAGCTATGGAGCACCAGTGGTGGCGGGGGTTGGGGGACACTGAGGACACACCAGGAAACAGGAGGCCCACTGCTATCCGGGGCCCACTGCTGCAGCAAAGTGCTGCCCTCCCCTGGGCCTGTTTCCCAATGTCCAAGGGAAGCCTGGATGGAAATGAGTTCCCCAGGCTCCCGCTCCACAAACCCTCACACCTTCTCCCTCCCAGATCCCCCTCTCCACATGTCCATTTCTACTGAGACCAGCCCCCACCACGCCCACCTCCTAGAGGCATACTCCAAGTCTCACATCTCTGCTGCCCCCTCCTGGGCACTCTCGGCAGCCTCCCAGCCCAGGCTTCAGTCCCACTTCACAGATGAACTGAGGACAGGAAGACTGACCTGATCTCAGCTGCAACACCTGCCTCTCTTGCCCCGCCAGTCTGCCCAAGCGTCTCCTCTGAGATAGTGAGATCCCTGAGGGCAGGAGCTGGGTCTCCCCACATGCAATGCCCACTTATTAAGCACTTCTGTATGTCTATCCAGCGCAGGGCCAGGGCTAGATAACAGGGTCTGGGAACTCCAGCCCCAGAACTCACCGCCCCCAAAATTCCACAGTGAGGCCTCTGTGGCTGGAAGAAACAGTCCAGACATCGAATCACGGAGCATTTACTGAGCACCTACTGTATGCCAGGGCTTCACTAGGTCTTGGGGATAGAACTCCCGGGAGCTGGGATGGCATGCAGGCCCCAGGCCCCGTGTGGGACCTGCCTGGTGGTAAGGCAGGGAGAAAGCCAGCCTGGCAGTCAAGCACCCCTGAGTGGTGCATCTGTGGAATGAGGGAAGGTGCAGTTCTGCCCCTGGGAAAGCATCAGGGCTCCAGGTCTGAGGCCCGCAGGCTGCTGCCTCCAGTGCCTCCCTGGGCCTCCAATCCCTGTCTGCACAATGGAGCTAGTGCCACCCTCTACACTGGCAGGCCATTAGGAAATTAAGTCAGCTGGCTGAAGGATGGGTCCTTGGCCAGTGCCCAGTAGGGGCTCTGGTCCTGCCCTGAGCCCAGCACCTCAGAAAACCCACCTGCCTCTGCCCAGCCTCCCCACCCCCATCCCCGTGGCGCCTCTGAAGCTCTGGCCAACCTGCACACGGCCCAGTTTCAGGCCAGCTCTCTTTCATCTTCAGCCTTTCCCTGCTGCCGTGTCCCTAGCACGCTGCCAGTTCCCGGCACAGCCATCCCGTGGGGCTGAGCCCTTACCCACCGCACCTCCCATGTGGCCGGCCAAGCCTCCACTCCTCCTGCCACCAGTAAGCTGCCCCCTCCCTGACTCTCCTCCAAGCCAGCCCGAGGCAGGGCTCCAAGGGTAGGCCCAGGGAGGGGCAGGTGTGCCCACGGGTCTCTCACAGTAATGCCCTGGCCAGGGCCCAGCCACGGGCACCAGCTGCGCCTGTTGGAGGAAGGGCATAGCCCAGAGCTGGGCATGGGAGCAGGGGCTGAGGGTGGCTACCGGGTGGGCACCGTGTGTACTAGTAGCCTTCTGCCTGGGGACCTGGCGAGGGCCAGAGAGGTTGATGACAGTGATGATGCAGTCACTTCCGCCCCAGCCGTATGCCAAGGCCTCCGGGTGCCATGCTTGGTACTGCCAACTGTGGCCCAGGGTACTGGAGGCCTGACCAGGCAGAGAAAACTGCCCGCAGGCAGAACCGGCCCTGCGCTGCAGAGCTGCAGGTGCTGCTGCTGTGACTACTGTGATCATCGAGGAGACCCGGGGATGCGGACACCATGACCCTGGGGCAGGAAGGCTGGTGGGGTAAGCCCCTCGCGTGGGGAGAGCTAGGTGAAGGCATCTGTCCAAACACAACCCACTGCAGGGTAGCTTTAGGCGAGACCCCTCCACCACCTCCCAGGCACCTCTTCCTCCCAGCGCAGTGAGGCACATTCCTGGAGGGGTCCCCTCTCCGGCAGCCTGGAAACTGGGTGTTTGACGGAGTAGCTGCAGGGGGAGTGTCCAGAGATGGACTGACGGCTCAGGTCCTGCCCCTCCCAGAGAAGGTTCCACCCCTTCGGTGCTGGGGAGGGGGGTGTCAGCCACGCCCTCCTCTGGAAGGGGTAAACGGAGGTGATAGGGGACTTGGAGCTCTACCTGTCAGCTCTGAGTCAACAGCCAGCATTTACAGAGTGCCTACTGTATGCCCACAGCAGCGCTATGGTGGAGAAGAGGGGTGTCCCTGTGGCCCAGCACGCTGGAGCCACCCTCCTCGTCCCCAGGGTGCTCGAGTGAGCCCCTTCACCCCTCACTCCCTGCTGTCTCTCAGGGGGCGTGGCACCACCAAATGGCAGGCCCCCGCGGAGTCCCCATCCTAGGGCCGCCAACCTCAGGTCCCCTGGTTGTTGGAGGTGTCACCAGAGAACTGAGGGGCGGACTTTGCTGAGAAGTCTCTTGGGGGGGGGTCCCCAGCAGACAATGAGGGGCTCTTCTTAGACTACAGGAAGGAGTACCCCTCAAAAAGAGCGCAAGCCTCCATAGACGCCAAGGGCTGAGATGTACCTCTACTCCTCACTGACCCTCGCCCGCCACGGGGCGGCGGTCCAGGGCGGAGCTGCGCGAGGAGGGGCCGCGGAGGTGCAGCGCCGCGGAGGTGCAGCGCCGCGGAAGGAGGCTGGGCTACAGCCGCGCGGCCAGGGACCGGCCCTCCTGTGGCACCTCAGAGGGGGCGAAGGCTAGGCCTAAGGCTAACGCCTTCCGGGTTCGCACCTTCCAAAGGCGGCTGCCGATTTCAGCGGTGTGTGGGCGCCTCGGCGCTCTCGGAAACGGAGCCTGGGAACCGGGGTTTGGGGGCGCGGATGTGGGGGCCAGGAGGTCCCCAGTGCTTTATTGCAGGGCTCGAGCCTGGGTATAGAGGAGCGAAAAAGAAACTAGAAATGGCCACAGGCAGCGCCGCACTCGGAGAGGGGAACGCCCCCTAGGAAATGGGGAGGGGGAGGTCCCAGGTCCCAGTGAGTTCAGGCTGTGAGCAGGCAGGAGAACCTCCCAGAACAAGACCGTCCCCAAAGAAGCACTTTGACCCCCATTCCAAACACAGGTTTCAAAATATTCACATGACATGTGCCCGCTGGATCAAAACGAGGCACAGACAGTCGCTTGGGCCTCAACTCCCATCTTAACCCCCCAAACAGCGCCCCACCCCAGCCGCCTCAGCCCAAGAGTCCCCGATTCCCGCCCCGCTTCCCCTGGGCACTCGGAGAGGCGGTGCGCGCGCAGGGCGGACCCCGGCCCTGAAACCCTGGGAGCTTCTTAGCCAGCGGCCATCCCCTCGGAGATCAAGGCCGACTTCTAAAAGCAAAAGGGAACCTCTGGACTTGGCTGACTCGCCGGCATGGAATCATTTCCTGAATATTTTTACTCCATTACAGCACGGGAGGTGAGAAGGAGACAAGACTCCAGGGACCCGCAGGTCTCTGGCGGGAGGCATTCTCGGGGCGGCTCATATAGCCCCGGCGCCCGCCTCTGAGCCCCACCTCGATCGCGGGGTCTCTGGGAAGGTCAAGCCGAGGACCCGTGCCTCGCGCCCGAGCGCTTCCGCACGCTCCCTCCCGAGACCCCCGTGCAAACCAGCCAGAGGGGCCCGAGGGCTCCTCAAAGTTTCCCGTAGCGCCCCCCAGGACGAAGGTTAGCCAGGAGCAAAGTTCCTTGTGGTGGTAGCCGGAGACATGGCAGGGAAAGAAAAGCTCACAGTCAGCATTTCCTCCGATGTCTCACCAAGGAAGGAAAAAAAATGAAAACCAGAGGAAGAAAACACCCTCCCGCTCCACCTTCCCTGTTGCTGCACCACCTCGTGCTCGCTCCTGGCCGGGCTAGTGGCGGGGGACGGCCTGAGGATAACTAGGGCCGGGCCCTCGGAGGACCATGCGCCCGCGGCCGCGCACTTACCTCGGTCAGTGGCCGGGGCGCGGCGCGCTCGGCGTCCTCCCAGCTCCGGGCGGCCGTTCCTGGCCCCGGCAGCTGCCGCGGTGGCTGCATCCCCGCAGCTGCCGCCACCGCTTCAGGGCAGCCCCCGGGGGCGCTCCATGCCGAGGGGGCGAGTTGGTCCGCCAAGCGTATCGCCTGGGTCCAGCCACGGGTCGGGGGCGCGCGCCTGGACGGCGCCCCCGGCCGCTGGGCGCTCGCTCGGGCCGGGGTGGCTGGCGTCGGTCCCTCGGTCCGGCTGTGAGCACGGCCAGCCCACCCCCTCCCCCGCCGGCTGTTATCTGATCCCGGGCAGGGCCCGGCGCGCTCCCCTACGCCCGGGCGCCCAGCAGCTCTTCGCAGGCTCCGACCGCGCCAATCCCCCTCCCCCGGCTACTGTTCCCAGGGAGGCGGCAGCAGCGGCGGCGTGGCCGGGAGAAGACGGGGAGCGAGGAATGGAGGGCGAGGAGGCGGCGGGAGGCAGAAGCTCGGCGCGCACCCAGTTCCGCGCCTAGCTCCACCGGAGCTCAGCTCGGCAACTCCTCTAACTCTCCGCGGAGAGCACGCCCGCCCCGCGCCGCGCCGCCGCTGCACCCGCCTACCACGGGTCCGGCCTGGCCCGGAGCCCCTCCTAGTCCCGGGCCGCCCCCTACACACACACCGCCAGCCACTTGCGCACTGGGACGCGCGCGCGCGCGCTCAGACACACACACACACACACACACACACACAGAGGCACGTCTTCCCGGGGACATGCGCGCACCCACACACACACACACACACACACACACATGCAGGCACGTCCCCCGGGGGACACGCGCGCACACACAGGTGCATGGCAAGCACACACAGGCATAAACATACAGGCAAGGGAATTTTGAACAGGCATCCACACAGTCGGATACACAATCTCGGGTGTCATATATACACATGCAAAATACGTGCCCTTATATGCATGATGTTCGCAGGTACACAGGTGCACACACGCTTATATGTGCACATGCAGGATAGTATCTGCACGTGTGCACACGCACACACAAGTCTAAGCTTGTGCATTCCTGCGAAACCCTTTCCCCTTCACACCAGGCACACCCCGCTCTGCACACACCATCCCACCCTAACAGCATTTTTCTCCTCTCCATCATGAGCTCTGTTTGACTTCTCCCATCTCCTGCCTTCTCTGTGCTCCTCCCTGGACTTCTCCCTGCCGACTGGATCCCCGTGTGACCCCCTTCTCTTTCGAACCCCTGTCTCTAGAGGCACAGGCTTTCTTCCCAGCCTGTCCCCAAATGCCCTGCCCTCCCAGCCTTCTGAGGCCTATTGTCTGGGCCTCATATCTCTGGGCCTCCCGCAGGGGCCAAGCCTTTCATCCTGGCAGACAGACTTGCCCGCCTGGACATTGACCCAGGGAAACTCCATTTTGTCACTGGTCTGACCCACAGCTCATCCCTAGAGCCTCAGAATTGGGCCGAGGAGGCCTGTGCCCAGAGCAGGAGCCTCAAAGGGCTCCTTGGCCCCCTTGGCCTCCAGCTTCCCCTTTAATGTGAAATATAATTATGTGTCTGCACAGCAGGGAGGCTGGCTGCAGGATTCTAACCAAGGAGGACGGCTCTCTGGCCCGCGCCCAGATTGCTGGCAGCTCGGAGCAGAGTGATCTGCAGGCCCCACCAGCCCAAGGATCCTGGCCCCAGGCAGCTGGTGGGTGCAGTCTAGGCCAGCACTCACTGACCTCAGTCTGCCCTGGGTTTGAATCCCACCTCCTCAACTGACTAGCTGTGAAGACAGGTCACCTCACCACTCAGTGCCTCCATTTCCCTGTTGTCAGTACAACTCACTGTCCTTAAGGAGCTGCAGAAAGAATTAAATGAGATGAGTATCCCTAAAGTGCTTAGCACTTGACCTGGGGTCAGACAGTCAGGTTGAGCACTCAATATGTGCTGAGTTCTGTGCTACGGCCCCAGCTAGAATGATTTCATTACCACTGTGGGAGATAAGCTCATTGGCTCCATTTTACAGATGAAGGAACTGAGGCACAGAGGGGTGGTCACTTGCTTAATTACAAAACTACCGGATGGTGGAGTCAGTACTCAGAACCAGGTGTGTCCCCAACTTAGACCTGCAGTGGAGAAAGAAGGGGCATCACAGGAGACTGCAGCCCCCGCCCTGCCCTGCCTGGCACAATGTGTCCTGGTTTCCTCCTCCTCCTGGGAGAACAGCCTCCCAGGGGACTGAAAGCTCTCAGGAAACTTCCTTCTTCTCCCTCCAAGTGACCAAGGAGGGAAATGACTCAGCTCCCCACCTGCCCCTGCTCTGTTTCCCAGATGGGGAAGCCCAAGCTAGTGAGGAAGAAGCCTCTCACCAGCCCCGCTCCCACCCTCAGAGACCACTCAGCTGTTCCAAGAGGAATGGGGCCTGGGACACCCCTCCCTTGAGGCCTTAAAGAGGGGCAAGAGGGGCAAGGGAATGAACGGGAACACTTCAGGGCTCCTCTGGGTCTAAGATTCTGACAGCTCCTGGGACAAGGGGCTGCGCGCAGGGCTTCCTCAAGCCTGGAACACACACCCCTGCCCCCCCAACACACATACACACAGGGCCCCTGCCTAGGGGTCACCACCCAAGATCTCCAGTGTGAGGCAGGCCAGGTCTCAGCCTGTCCCCTCTCCCATCCCCAGAGCCATTATCAGACCCATTTCACAAAGAAGGCAAGTGTGTTGCCCAAGGTCACCCAGAAGAGACGAAAGCCTGACTCCCTGAGCCACTGCCCTTAGCCTCCATGTCACACCCTCCCAACCTACTTGCAGGGTCAGAGTTCAGTTCTTAATTGTAATTGCAACCCATGAGCAGCCATTACGGCCCCTCAAAGCAAAGCCCCTCTGCCAGGCCACTGGGCACCAGCCTCCCTCCAGGAGGGGTTGGGACACAGAGAGGCAGGGATGTGGGCAGATCTCTCTCTAGGCAGCTCACACATCTGCCCCAGGGCTCCTCACCTGGGCAGAGGGGCTCACAGTCCTCCCGGGGTGTGCCTGCAGCCAGAGTAGGGGACATTATGCCCCTTATAGCATGGAGGGGGCAGTGTCGAGAGTGGCCGGGTGGGGACAAATGGACTGAGCCCAGTGCCAACACTGCCCAACAGGGGACCTGGGACCTGTCCTCTGCTGACAATTTGCTTCCCTCTCTGTAAAATGGAGGTGACAGTGACAGCCGAGGCCGTGAGAGTAGTAACTTCCCCGGCACAGCCATGGCAGTAGCCAAGGAGATGAACAGCAATCGGGTGTCCCACCACACACACGCCTTCCCAACACCCTGAATTGTGTACCCTGCACCTGGCTTCCCCTTGATCCTGGATTCTTTCTTCCCCTCCAGGATGGGAGTTTCTCCAAGACAGGAGTGGGACTGAGGCTTGTTTGCACCCCAGTCTCTCCCAGCTTTGGGTGGGCATACTGGCTGCTCAAGATACCTTTGCATATCTGAGTGTCCTCAGAGCCACAGGCCTAGGAGGCAGAAGAGCTCCTGGGCTCATTTGGAATCCTGCCTTTGTTTTGAGGAAAGCAAGGCCCAGAGAGGGGAGGTTGCTTCTGTGACCACTAAGCTGCCCAGGGCAGGTGTCCCAAAGGCTGGGTTTGCTGCCCTATGTGCCAGAGCCCCAGAGCTGCAGCCTCTTGACAGCAGCTGCCAGCTCTTGTGGTAATCACGTCTTGATGCCACAGTGCCAACGTGCTTGTGGGAGGCCTAAGGCTATCACCGAGTGAGATGTGAAAACCAAACAGCCATTCCCCAGCAGCTTTGCTCGGCCTGCAGGCAGCTGCACCCAGTGCTCCGAGAGTCCCGGTACCTCCTTCCCGCCAGGAATGCCTCCTCCCCAGAGCCCACTGAGACTTTCCCTGTCCGCCCTAGACCTTGGCCTGCCTTTGGCCCTCAAGTCCTCCCACCATCAAGATGTGAAATGAGCTCTCAGCACGCCCAGTTTCACCCTTCTAGGAGGGATAGCCAAAGTCCCTGAGGCCGCAGACACCCTCCCCTCAGCCACTCTCTTCTGAACACACTGGCTGGCCATCCAGGCCCTGGGACACCAGGAGCCTAATTCTGTCGCTGGGCCTTGGTGCCTGCCTTGCCCTCCATCAGGAACACTGACCTCCAAACTACCCTACATGCAAGGGCAGCTGCGGTGGCACATCTGTGAGAGGCCTGCCAACCACCAGGACTCACCTGCTGTGCCCAGCGTGTGTTCTTCTCGAGCTGGCCACTCTCTGAGGTGTCTGGCTCACTGTCATATCCCCCACCAGCATGGCACCCCCAGGAGGGCAGGAGCTTGTCCTCCAGGCATGTCTGCAGGCCAGGACCTGGCACACCAAGGGCATGCCATGAGTGCAGACCAGTGCTAACAGACCCAGCTCAGGAACGTCTCAGCCATGAGGGTTCTCCCAGCCTCCTCTCTGCACAGCTTGGCCGTCACAGCCACTCCCAACTCCACCTGCACCATCACGAAGCCACGCTGGCCCCGGAAATCAGACTGTTTGTCATCACAAGCCTTGCCCCCTCCTCCAGGCAGGCTGCCCGGGTCTGGGTCTCACCTGGCCTCCCACCCCCACCCACCATAAGGCAGGCGGGAGGCCAGGTGCTGGCCGGTTCCAGGATATGCATTTCTGGTAGGGTCCTCTTCCACCTGAGCCGGGTCCACAGCCTACCTGGAAAGGTGGAAAGAGGATCTGTCACTCAGGCAGTGAGCCTCAGAGAAGAGCCCAGTTCCAGCAGCCCCGCCCTCAGCCCAGTCTCTTTCCTTAATACCTTTTGTCACTAGACACTCTGAAGATACTAACAGCAAGGGTGACAAGGGCCGACGCCCACCACGTGCCAGGCAGGCACCAGGCTGCAGGCTAAATGCCAACCTGCACCACAGGCCACAGGCAGATGCACAGAGAAATGACGCCTGGGTGGGTAGAAGCACTTGCCCCAAGAGGACACGGCTGCCCCCGGAGCACAGTGGGAACGTGGCTCGAACCCGCACACAGTCGCACCCACATGCGCACGCCCCTCCCCCTGCCTAGGTGCCCGCGGGCCCCTGGCTGACCCTGCGGTATTGATCTGAGGCACACGGAACTTCAGGAACGGTTGGTGGCCCTGGAAACAGGACACTGAGTCCCTCCTGCCCCGTCAGGAAGCGGGCATTGATCAGCTGGGCCTGGAGCTGGCCGGTTTACTGATTTCCCGTGTGCGGGCTCCAGCACTCCCGCGGCCCCGCCCTCTGCTGGAGCAGCGGCTGGGAGGAGGATGCGCTAACCGCGGCCCGGAAGGCA
Source organism: Callithrix jacchus (assembly GCF_049354715.1). Taxonomy (NCBI): domain Eukaryota; kingdom Metazoa; phylum Chordata; class Mammalia; order Primates; family Cebidae; genus Callithrix; species Callithrix jacchus. The sequence continues at coordinate 64,618,320 of NC_133506.1, forward strand.
GCCGCCAGGGCCCGGGCTCAGGCCACGACGTTCAGCCGTGCTCCATCTGGCATCTCCTGGCCAGGCCTGGGTGTCAGAGTTTTTGTCCTGGCGAGACTTAGAGGCATGCGAGATGCTGGTCCAAGTCCGCCCGTGTCCAAGCTGCTCTTCTGAGAGCCTTGTTCTTGGGGTCTCCCTCCTCCTACACCACACCCTCTACCATATGTTTCCTGTGGGCCTGGGGCAGCCCCAGGGCCCAGGGGTAGGTGAGTGACCCAGGTCTGGCTGCTAGCATCACAGCAACTGGTTGAGGGATGGACACGTGATTGAAGCCAGCCAATGAGAATCAGCCTTAGGACTTTCGCTGGGTCTGCGGGAAAGCAGGAGCTGTATTTTCCAGGGCTTCGGGGCTGGCCAGGGGTCCCGTCACCTTTGCCTCCACGTGGGGTGAGCCCACATGAAATGAGACCCACCCAGAGAAAGCAGAGCTGAGATATTGAGAGAAACAAGAATCTGGGCTGGTCTTTGGAGCCCCTTAGATCCACCCCGGGCTTTTTATTATAAGCCAAAACCATCCCATTTTTAATTTAGGAAATTTCCAACAGCCTCAAGGGGCTGCTGGTGAAAGCGATAGATGTAAAAAGACCAGTAAGTCCTCCAAAATCCCCTCAAGCTTTCTGAAGCTCTCACTCGTTTTCTGAAACGGGGCGCATGAGAACCCTGCCTGGCAGAGCCATGTGGGGACCACTCTGTATGATGTGTGGGGAGCGTTTCATCCCTCCCTGCCTCTAAAGGGACAGAGCTTCCAGGAAGGCGGGCACAGCCTGCAGGCCCCAGGAATAAAGGGCAATAAAGAGAGAGAGGGAAGTGGCTGCAGCATCTCTCAGAGTTAAAAATAGCTTCCCCAAGGAGGCCTCCCCGCCGGGATAATCCGGCCAATTATCAGCCCCTCTCCACCCTGGTGGGCATTGCCTGCCTCCTCCCTGTCCCCACGTGGGGTCATCACTCCACAGATAGGGCCTCTGCCCCAGCACCAGCCCCGTGACCCTCCTTCCTCGTGGGGGCAGGGCCGCAGCCCTGGAACCAGGGCCCCTCTGAATCGGGCCTGATGCTGAAATAGGTCCTGACAGCAGTGTGAGCTGTCCAAAACACACTGTACCCCCAACACATGCAGAGAAAAAAAAAATCAGGAGGCAGCGTGGGGCCTGTTGCGTGATTCTGTTTATGTTAATAAAAACGACAGATTTGCTTCGCAAAGAGAAAAATCTGGAAGTTTGGAGACAAATTGTTGGTGATTGTGTCCTCCTGGGACCTTTTCCTCTTTCACTGCTGCTCGGAGGAAGGTGTCTACCTGTTTTCTCGGGGCTCTGGGCTCAGGCCCACCTGGTGAGAGCCCATGCCTCCCTTCACTGGCGAGAGACATGGGCAGGTGCGCAGCCCAGCCTCACTCGGCCATGAGGAAGGAGTCGTTTGCCCTCCGGGCGTGTGGGCACATCATACGCTTTCAGGGCTGTTTTGTTTGCATTTTGTACAGCAAGCATTTATTGCTTTCGCAATTTTTTTAAATCAAGTTATTTTGTAAATGGAATAAAGCCTCATGACCGGGCAGCAGGGTCGGGCAAGAATTCCCAATGCTGGGAAGGCCAGAAGCCAGCCTCCAGGACCTGCCCCGCAGCTCAGCCTCTGGCTCTGGGCTCTCTCAAGTCCTCTGTTTTCCCACTGTCCCCTATCCCTGTGGTCAGGCTGGACCTCTCGGTGTGTCTGCTCTAGGCTTCCAGAGAAGTTTTCAGTTCTGTGCCTGGAGCTGAGCAGACCCTGGAGCGACCTTCATGGGACCTCTGTCTGTGAAACAGTCTTTCACTTCTGAAGGCTCAAGCCAGCTCTGTGCTCAGAACTCAATGTGCCAGGGTCTGGTCTTCCAAGGGAGTGGCGCTGGGGGCCAAGTGTGGGCTGGGATGAGCCAGGGCCAAGCCAGGGCAACCACCCAGGTCACCTTGGTCCTCGGAAGCCAGAGCCACAGGAACAGGGCTGGAAGGCTTGTCAGGCCAGGGCAGCCTCTGTGGGTGTCTGGCACCTGGCCTCTGGCCCTCTGGAGCAGGGTTAGAGGGCTGGCTTGGCCTGGCCACCTGGGGTCCTTTCCTAGGAGCCAGCTGGGGCCGGAACTCTTTATGGAAGCACCCACTGCCTGGGCAGCTCTCAGGGCCAGGGGCCAGGAAGGAGGGAGATGATTCCTAGGTTCCAAGCCTTTGCCTTCTCCTTCAAAGCTCGGTTTCCTCAGCTGTAGGATGGGTGTGATGCCCGCTGGGCAGGCACTGCTTCACACGCAGTGCTATTTACAGTGCCCAGCACCAGGTAGGCACTCATATTACCCACTGGAGGAGGGAATCAGTGATGCAACCCTCCCAGGAGATGACACGTGGGAGGCAACCCAGCACAAGGACTGGCACACACTGGGTGCTCCGTGGAGAGACCTCCTCCCAGCCTCCCTGGATGCCCACCCTCCCAAGCCAGCCACTCGCCTCCTCTGGGCACCTACAGCCTCCTGGGAACATTGTTCCTCTCCGCTTCTGCCCCTTCCTCACACTGGGGGATCCTCAAGGGCAGAGGGAGGCTCTTCCCAGCCACATCCCACCTCTGGCCCCTGCACCTTCCTCTCCACCCATGCCAGCACCATCCTCAGCCTTCACACCAGCCTGGGGGCACCTCCCTGCCCACAACCTAAACCCTGAGGGTTCAACCACAATCTAGGAACAGCTGGTTAAGCTAAGAAGACACATCCCCTTTTATCCCAGGAGTTCCAGGTCTAGGAATTTATCCCACGACACCTGGGGACTCACCTAGAAATAGCAGCAACCTGCCCAGTGTCCCCAAGGAGGCAAGCATGAGAGCGCACATGGGTGCAGGGAGCAGCCCCTGTGAAGGAGCCAGGCTGAGGCTCCAGGGCCGGGGCAGCCGCCTCTGGCCTTGAGAGAGCAGCACCCAGCCCTTGGTAGGTGCTCCAGAAATATTTGTTGAGTGACTCTAATAGAAAAAGTGCTCTAAGACAAAGTAAAGGTACAATGCAGAAGAGTATAGTTCACTGGACGTTTAAAAGGTGGGTATGTACACACACACACACAGGTGTGTGTCTGTTGGTAGAATATTCTGGAAAGAGATGCCAGAAACTGACCAACAGGAGGGCAACTGGGAGGTTAGAGGGAGGAGGAGAGGTCCAAGATGTTCTCTGTAGGGCCATCGTATCTTTAGACCATGTTCAAGGATTTTAGATTCCCTCAAATTAATTAAAGAGCTGAGAGAAGAGGGAGGCTCCCCGTCCTATGGGAGGCTGGGCCAGGCAGCCCACCCTTCCCGCCTGTCCTGAACTCCTTTCTCACAGGGTTCCCTCCCTCTCCCAACTCCCCGCAGAGCTGCTGAGCAGGCCCAACCCCATCTTGTCTGTGGTGATTAATAAACACTCCATGATGGCCTGAATCTTGCAGAAGCTACAGGGAGCCGGGTGCCTCTGCCGGGACAGCCTTGCCTGCTGCCCCTGGACCAGGAAGATCTGCTGACAATAGGGACATGTGCAAGGCTTCCCAGCAGGTCCCTAGGACCCACCTCTGCACCCTTGCCTATGCTGTCCCTGGGTCCCAAGTGCCCACACTACTCTTTTCTTGGCCCATTTAAATCCTCACCCTAGGTTTGGTGCAGGTCCGTGCTGAGGAATTCGGTCCCAGAGCTGGAGGAAGCCCTCTCCCAGGCTGGCCCATCCACAGTACGGGGGCAATTAGTATCTACTCCATTTAAAATCCATTAACCTACCTAGAAATGGGGATGATAAATATAGAACCCATTGTAAATCCGCAGAGACCAGCTCAGCCCCAGGGAATGTCCCTCTGTGAACACAGAAATTGAGCAATGACCCTTTAAATGGGTCAAACATGCATTAAACCCCACTTGTGTGCCAGGCATTCTAAGGGAGAACAGCACAGGCTCTGGGGGCAGATCAGCTGGGGTTCAAACCCTGACACCATCGTTTCAAGCTGTGTCAGTTTGGGCAAGTCACTTATCCTCTCTGTGCCTCAGTTTCTCCCTCTACAAAATGAGGATGACGGTGGCTGTCTTTCAGGTCTGGGCCAAGTTTGAGTGAGGGAGGCCCTCAGCCCAGTGTCTGCTGGCTGCTGCTCTTCACTGTCATTTACTGCTTGTGGCGCTACTGAGGCTACTGCTGCTGCTGCTGTTCCTGGCGGGAAGCTCTAGAGCTGGGCAACGCCAGGACTGAGTCAGGGGTCTCTGCGGGTGAACAGTGAAGAAGTGCAGGCCAGCCTCCAGCTGAAATGTGGCCTTTTCTTCCACGGTGGACTGAGACGGCAAACCTGGCAGCATGAGCGTGCCTGAGGCTGTTACCAGCAGAGGCCACAGATGTGTCCACATCCCACTCTGGACTGGCAGACGCCCCCACAGGTCTCACATTTGTCTCTGGGTGAAAGTGACAGGCTGAAACCTGCCACACAATCCTATCACCAGCACATCATAAGGGAAGGGCACACACAGTTCAACCCATCACACACGTGCCACTTCACCATTTTAGCAACTGGCTTCCTTTGCAATCCTGGGTGCTGCTGGGTGCATTAAGACTTGGATTCTGAAAAGGAGTCAGGAAGAGTCCAGCCCCCTCAGAAGGATGGCAACAGGTGGTGCTGACCACTGACCCCCTACTCGCTCCAACCAGTCCTGGCCCAGTCACCAGGGCCTTACACGTCCATCTGCACAAACTCCGGCATCTCTATGACCCTTCCAAGAGGTCAGACGAAGAAGCGGGTACCTGAGCCCTGGGCCAGGGGTGCATCATGGTTGGGGGTACCTCTGTCCACCTCATGTCCTGGGGAGGCCTCACACATTCACCCCCAGAACCTCAATTTCCAAGTCTGCCTTGAGAGCCCTCCCACCCCCTGCTATAGCCCTCCCACTCCCTGGCCAGCCTCCTGGCCGGGTCTTGGATGCCCTTGGCTTCCCCAAAATCTTCTCCAAGCCCACCTGAAGCTAGGGAAAGCAAGCAGTGAAAACAAGGGCTGGGGTGAGGTCAACCCCCCCAGTTGGGCTCCCCAGGCCTGAGTACAGGGAGGCAAGAGGGTAGGGGTTGTCCCCAGGCAAGGGGCTCTCAGATGCTGGCCGTGGGGGGCATGGAGAAAACAACCCCTCCTCCCATCCCTAAAGCTGGCAGTCTGCTGAATGCAGGTTCCAACACCCCCTGCTCTTAGGAAGGCCCCCCATCTCAGGTGTTTCAGCTCATTCACACTCCATTCTCCAGGCAGCCTTTCCACCTAGATCTCCATTCCCCCAATTAGAGCACTTTTTGTCAACTTACAAATGAGGGAAACCGAGGCACAGAGCAATTAAGTCCAAGGTCAAAGAACTGTGAAGTGGCCAGCTACAGAGAAGACGGCCAGAGTGCCTCACTGCATTCCTGGGGAGAGGAAGCGCTTGGAGGGTCCAAGTTCCCTGGCTCTCCAACCAGCATGGCCAGACTGGGAGCGTGGAGTCCTGGGGAGGAGAGAACACCGAGAAGACAGGGATAGTGGCAGGAGCCAGGGAGGGGTGCCCAGTGGAACCAAGGCCTCTTGGAGACCAAAGCTCAGCCTCTGTTCTTTGCAGAAGAAGGAACAACCGCCTTACAATCCTAACAGGTCGGAGGGACACGCACTGCAGAAGGGGCCTGGCCACATACGCTCCGGGGCTTCTCATGCCAATTCTTGGCTAGGTCTGGTCAAGGCAGCCACCAGCTCCCCGAAGCTCCACAGGGGAAACCAGGGACAGATGGAAGTGGGGATGCAGGCTGAGTCCCCAAAACCCCTAGGACAGGGGCTGCTGCTTCCCATCACATCACTGCCTTGGGGAGTCAGTTACAACTGGCTCCCCCAAAATGGGGAGGTAGTGAGCACTCCATCACAGGAGGTGTGCAAGTAGCCAGGACCCTCTGTCCCTGAGCAGCAGCCTTGGGTGTCTGGGTGGGGTGCTCTGGTCAGCTTTCCCTGTGTGGGCTGGGGTAGGGGGTGGACAGCAGAGATCAGGCCTGTCTAGGCACGGCCACGAGGTCAGTCCCAAGTTGGACACCATTGTCCTGGGATCTGTCCTGGGCCTTTGGCCGAGCCAGGGCTTAGATGCAAAATGGGTGCAGTGAGGGAAGCAAGATGGGGAATTTGGGGCTTTGTGTCAGCACATAGCTCCCACTGGGAGAGGCAGCTGCCCCTCCCCCAGACCCCCATGGCCAGGCAGGGCCTTGCAGCCCCCCAGTCACAGCCCCCACCCCCAGCATTGTCTGGGGAGGCCAATAGGAGCTTGAGGAAGGATTTTTATCCTTTTGCTTTTGAAACACTTTCACTTTCCCCCTGGCTGTGCCCTGAACACACTAGGGGCTCCTGCCTGGAGAAAAACTTGGATCAACAAACTGTTTCCAAATGGAAAGGCAACGTTTTGCAAGGCAGCGGGGACAGTGGCACAGGCCGTACTGAGTGCAGTCACTTCCTGGCTCATGCCTCGGTGTCCCTCCTAAAGTCTCCTTCTTGCATTTTGGAGCCCAAAGCTCCTGGGGGCTCAGGGCCCGGACGGGGGCTGAGGGAGGAGCTGTCTGTCTGCCTGGGCCACATGGGCTCCTGGGCACCTAACGCCAGCCTTTGTTTAGGTCTGGTTGAGGCGGCCACCAGCTCCCTGCAGCCTCCACAGGGGGAAACCAGGGGTAGATGGAAGTGGGGAGGCAGAGCTGAGTCCCAAAGCACCCAGGAGAGCTGCTGCTGCTTCCCAGCACGTGGCAGCCTTGGGGACCCAGCTGCAACCTCTGCGCTAACCCAGCTCCACCACAGTCTCCAGGCCCCCATTACCTTGAGATCTCATCTCCTGTCCCTCTTCCTCTCATACCTCCTTGTGATTCCTGAACACATCAAGTCCTGCCTACCCCAGGGCCTTTACACTTGCTGCTCCCTCTGCCAAATCCTGGGCTCACTCTTCTGCCACCCTCAGGTCTCTGTTCAAATGTCTCTTCTCAGGGAGATGCCTTTTCTGGAAACCTTATTTAAAACTTGCCCTTCCCAGCCTCTCATGCCTTCCCCAGAACCTACCCTGTGGCTAGCGCTGTCCAGCCACCATCTCACCTACGGCCCTAGCTTCCCATAAGCCAGCTCAGATTAGGTCACCAGTTTTACCTGCAGGCCCCAGGCTAAGGCATTAAGACCTGCATCTGCAGGGCTGGCCCCTGCACCACTGCCCTTGTCTGGAGCACAGGCCCTGGGAACCATGGGGCTAGCTGGAAAGGGCTCCCCTCATCTCCAGTGAATCATGCCAGCTGCCTTTCTGCCCACACTGCTTTCCCCATGGATGGTGCTGCCACCAGCTGCCAGTGTGGTGTGAAGGACTGTGGGTGCGTGGCTCCCCCATCTCATTCCTCTGGGGCCAAATGTAGCTGAAAACATTATATTGAAGCCAAGAGATCTTCCCAGAGGCCTCCTCCCCAAGAGGAAAGTCAATAGGTGCTTCAGAGATGCCCACACAGGGTACCTGTCCTCAGCATATGCCTATCTATGTGGGAGAGACCCCACACTGAGCAGCAAGCCAGCTAAGGGCTTAGCTCACCTGAGTATAAATCTGGCCTCAACCTCTCCTAAGCCATGAGACCTTGTTAAGTCATTTTATGACCGTAAGACTCAGTTTTTCCATCTGTAAAATGAGAAAAGAAATGGCTCCCTTAAAATGTTGTAATGAGAATTTTAAATGAGATTGATACATAAAGTACAGGCAAGGTGCACAGAAAGTACCCAATAAATAATTTATTAGTATTATTATCATAATAATCCTAGCCATCTGTACACCCATCCAGTCATTGATTAATCCTCCCATCCATTCTTTCAGCCATACACACATCCACTCATCTAGCAACACATTTGTCTATCCATCCACTCATCCATCCATTCACTCATCTAATCGTTTATCCATCCACCCATCTATTTATCTATTCATCCATCTGTCCATTCATCCATCTGTTTGTTCACTCATCCTTTCATCTATCCATCCACTCATCCATTGAGCCACTCCTCCATCTCTTCACTCATCTATCCACTCATTCACTCATCCATCTGTCCATTCATCCATCCACTTTTATCCATTCATCCTTTCATACATCCACCTGTCCACTCATCCATTTATCCACTCATCTACATATCTATCCATCCATTCATCTGTTTGCCCATTCATCCATCCACTCCTTTATCCATTCATCCATCATCTATCCATTCATCTAACTAACCATTCATTCACTCATCTATCTACCCACTGATCTATTCATCCATCCCCCATCTATCCATTCATCCATTCATCCATCCTTCCATTCGTCCATCCACTATTCATACACTTCTCCATCCATCTGCACATCCATCTATCCGCTCATCCATTCATTCATCCATCCATCTAACAATTCATCCATCCATCCATTCATCTATTCATCCATGCACCCATCTATCCATTCATCCATCCTTCAATCCATCTATACAGCCACTCATTCATTCATCCATCTACTCATCTATCTATTCATCCATCCATCTAACCATCCGTCTGCTCATCCATCTACCCATCTGTTCATCCATCCACTGATTCATCTGTCCTCTCACCTTTTCATCTATCCGTTCACTCATACATACATCCACTCCTACATCCATCCGTCCATCCATTCATCCATCCACTCATCCATTCATCCATGCATCTTTTCATGCATTTGTCCACTCACCCGTCCATCTACTCATTCATCTGTCTACTAATCTATCCATTCTACTGATGCATCTGTTCACCCATTCATCCCGCCACTCATTTATTCATTCATTCATCATCCATCTCTTTATTCATCTATCTGTTCATTTACCTCTCCACTCATCTATCTGTCTGTTCATCTGTCTTCCTATAAGTTTCCTTTCTTCGCCATTTACAGTGTGGGCTTTCTCACTCATCTCTCACTTCCAGAGACTTTTCTAGCATCTGACCCCAACCTTCCTAGTACAGCTCCCTTCTCTGTCCCCCATTGCTGACACAGTCAAGCCCAAACTTCAAACTTAGCTGGATATTCACCTTCTACACTGGACCCAGCAGAGGCCTCAGGGCTCAGGTGGTGGAAAAGGAAAAAGGAGGGGGTAGGGCAGCCACCACCCCACCCCCCAGCCAGCCCTTACTCTCCACTCCAGGCTAGAGATGGTGGAGCAGGCAGCCTGCCCTGCAGGTAATTAATCAATAAACCAATCACTGAAGTAATATTTATTTGGCTCTCACTTGATGCCAGGCACTGTGCCCACCACTGGGGAGAAGACAGTGAACAAAACAGAATCCCTACCCTTGTGCAGGTGGAGTTCTAGCTCAGGAGAGAGAGAACAAACAAGCTGAGTGAGGAATTCAAGCATAAGGTGTCATGGAGAAAAACAGGGGGAGGGGTTGCACTGTTAGGTGGGCTCACTAGTTTCACTGAGAAAGACCTGAAGAAGGGATGGAGGAGCATGGTGGGGACAGCAGCAGGCAGAGGGAACAGCATGTGCAAAGGCCCTGAGATGGGACTCCCCGGTGGGGAGCTCCAGGGAAAGCCTCTGTGGCTGAACAGAGGGAGTAAAGGCAAGAGGGGTGGAGTTTGCGGGGGTTGGGGGGCGCTCAAGGCCTTGGGGAGCCTTTGCTTTTGTTTCTGGAAAGGGTGGATCCATGGAAAAGTTTGACAGAGGGTGAGCTGAGCCGATTCAGGAGGGAAAAGGCAGAGAAGAGGCTCTGGAGCCCCGACTCCCCTGCAGGTCCTCAGGGTGGCTGCGTGCCCTTGCTGTCTTCGATGGTCCCTGGAATGCGTCTGTCTCCTCGGCGACTGGAGGTGCCTAAGGACGGAGGCTGTGTCTGCACCCCCAGCACTCGGCAGGGGCTTGGCTGTGGAAGGCAATGGGAAACATTTGCTGAGATGAAGGTTGGGAGAAACAGATGAGAACAAGAGAATCGGTGAGCAAAGGAATGAATGTGCCAGTGAGTGACTGAGGCCTGGCCAGGGCTCCCTCCTTCTCTTCCCAGGCCTCTGGGTGCCCCACTCCCCACCTGTTAAATTGTATAATCCTCCCCACTCAGAGCTCCGAGGCCCTGGCAGTCTCAAGCTGCCATCCGCAGCCTCTACAGGCCTTGGGTGACAGCGCTGGGGGTCTCCACTCCAGCTGGGGGTCAGGAAGTCCTTCCATCCACTCCAGCAGCTGCAACCAGACACCTGGTCCCTGAGGCTAGGGAAGGCAGTGGAAAGGACTCCAAGGGGACCCCACCCTTGTCTAGAGGTGCTGGGCTGCTCCCCCACCCCCACCCCCCATCAGTCCCTCCGCAGTGCCATTGCAGCCATTCTCAAGAACTGCTGAGCCTCAGTAATGACAGCTTCTCCCTCCCTGGAGGCCTCATCTTAGCCTGGGGACCAGGAGGACAATTAGCATTAGCGTCTCCATTTCACAGATAGGGAAGTGGAGGGCCCCCCTCCCCCACCCTGCTGGTCCCAAGCCCCTTTCAGCAACCCTTCTCAGTCCACCTCCCCCTCCTCAGCCACTGTTTCAGTCCCACGTGTAGCTGTGAATACAAAATCATGTTTTCAAAAGTTAGTTTGAAATTTAACATTTTCAAAATAAAATAGAAACAATACTGTCGTGTTCTATTTTGCCTCAGCTGAGTGTCAGGCTATGCTGGGGGGCCGAGTGCTCCCCAGAGCACCCAGGGGAAAGGGCCCCTACCCCTCTGCTGTGGAAACCTTCACTTCAGAATTCCTCAAGTTTAACCCAACCTCCATGAAAGAGATGCAGGAACCCAGCAGCCTGGCAGGGGCTGATTTACCCAGGGACCTGCTGGGGACTCCCTGTTGGGGTGAGATAAACAAAAAGGCTTTGCTGCAGAGGAAACAGTTGAACCAGGCTGGGAAGGAGGAGACAGGAGGCTTTTCAGCTCTGAACAGAGCCAAGGTGGTGCGAAGCATAGGCCTGGAAGCAGGAACCTGGCTGGATGAGCATGGGGCAGGGTCACAGGGCAGCAGCAGGTCACAGAGGTGCCCCAGGTGAGCTGGGGCCTCATCAGGAGCACTGTGGGGAGCTGAGGCAGGGTGGTCATCTGCGTCCTGGCCCCAGTGGACCTGAGTGTGGTCCTTCCTTCAGCCTCTGCTCACAGCCAGGCCCCTTTCTACCCAGCAAGGAGAAAGGGTCTCAATGTTTAGGGGAATTTCCCCAAGGTGTCCCCTTCCTGGAAGGGCTGTTGAGGCCCCATTATCTGCCTGTCCAGCAAAGGCTGAAATTCTCCCACTGGTGGCTCATTGTGGGAGCGACTTGAGGGGTGGGAGGACCACAAGAAGCGTCGTGGGGCAGAAGGCAGCACAGGCGAGGGGACTTCTCCTCAAAACCAGAAGAAAGGGACAGTCCCACCCTGCCAGTCAGCACCACACGCCTGTGGGCACATGAACATGCACACATACATGCATGCATATATGCACACACATGCACATACATGCATGTGTGCATGCACGCATGCACAGGCACACATGCATGCCCACACAAACACATGCATGTATGCATGCACGCACATGTGCACACAGACACATGCACATACATGCATGCACATATGCACAGATGAACACATGCACACTCATGCATGCATGCACGTATACACGCATGCATGCACACACATGCACAGAACACTCGCACATGGATGCACACACATGCACATATGCATGCACGCACACATGTATACACACACTGACACACACACGTGCATGCATGCACACACTTCAGCTTGGAAAATGTTTGTGGCTCTCCCTGCACACCTTCATTATAAAATAATTGAGCGCTTGTAACACTTTCTCCTTGAGGATCTCAGTTAAGACATCACTTCATGCTCTTCCTCCCCTGAAGGCCGTCTCTAATTCCCCTCCCCTGGCAGGAAGGGCAGGCAGTGCTAACAATAGTGTTCCAACCACAGGCCCTCTCTGCCACACCTTCCTTCTCCCCACACTGACCCCACCCAGGGGTCAGGCGCCCCTATCCCTTCCTGAGTGACCTGGAACAAGTGACTTCATCTAGGTAATGGGGAGAAGAATGGCATCTGTCTCATCGGGTCCTCATGAGGAACAAAGAAACACGGGTTAGGCAGGGTCAGGCCCTCCACGGTCTGTTACAAGTTCCAGGTGGGACAGCTCGCTTTAGGGTGTGGCTCAGCCCAGATTGTGAGGCCCCCGCCGAGCTTCCCACCAGCCTGGAATGCCAGGGCTAAGAGCTTCTAATTCTAATTCTAATGCGGAGAGTCTGATGTTGAGTTTCACAAGGATTTTGACTCCTGGCTGCTCAGATCCCAGCAGATGCAAGTCCCCTCTGTGCTCCCCACACCTGGCTGGAGCCTTCCTGCTGCCTCTGAGGGCCTCACGCACAGCCAAGGGACTTCTGGGAGACTGGAGTCAGACCTGAGCCCGCAGGTTTAGCATAGCAGGGAGGATCTACGACCTCCCTCTGCCACCTCCCACCTCCCTCCCTCTCCCCCAGCCTCAAGGGCTTGCTAGCTTCACATCCCCCCCCCCCCCCCCCCCCCCGACCTCGGGACCCTTGCACCTGGCGTCCACTGCCGGTGACCGTCAGCCTTTGCCCTCCACTTAGCAGGCTCCTTCTCACCACCCAGCCTCCTGGAAGAGGCCTCCCCAAGCCCTCAGACAACAGCAGCCACCCCACACCTGTCTCCTGACGCCTGCTTCATCTCCTGCACAGCCCTTTCCTTCCAGAAATCGTCCCACTGATGGCTTTCTGCGTTCACTGTCGCCTCCTTTTCTGGAGTCTCTCTCCCTGCTGTGTTCCAGTGCCTGGCATGCAGTGAGCACTCACTAAATATCCATTAGTGAATGAATGAAAATTCTGTAACCAGGAGAGCCTAAGGTCTTGGCTCTCCCACAGCAGGTCTGATGCTTTGTTAGCGCAACGAACTTTTGTTGATTGACTGACTGATGGGGCACAGCCCCTCCATAAGGGTAGTTCACATACACTAGGGGAGACAGTCAGAAATCAGCAATGCAATTTCTGGCTTCATTCAGGACCTGCCCTTCTTGGCAAAGATGACAGAGGCGCCTGGCTCACTGGCCCTGCAGCCCACACAGCCTCCACTGGCCATCACTACCTGCCTCAGAGATGGGTGAAGCCCTTTCAGCGGGTCCAGCTGCCACTTACACCTGGATTTCCTTTGTCCTCCCCAGCTCTGCAAGGGTCAGCTGCAGCCCTGCCCATGCTCACCCGAACTTGACACCTTGACCTTGGATGGGGCCTCTGAGGCCTGTGGTGGGGGGGGTTGGTGAAGGGGCAGAAGATTTGCCAAGAAGGGCAGTTCCTGAATGGAACCAGAGTGGGGGCTGGGAGGGAGGGGCAGGACTAATGGACTGCTAATGGCCCTGCAGCTGGGTTGTGGTGACCCCTGGCTCCCTAGGGGCTGGGAACAGTGCTAATGGAGCTGCCCCTCCCACAGCAGGCCCTTCCTTTCTGTTCCAGGTCAGCCAGGCTGTTAATGGGTAAGTGGCAGGAGAGAGGGAAGAGTGATCAGCCCCCTCCATGATCCCCACCACCTTGGCCCTCATGGCAGCTGAGGGAGCCCAGAAAGCAGCCTAGATTGTGGGGAGAACATAAGCACTCCATCCCCTCATTACCGGTGGGGAGCTGAGGCTGGTGCGTTAATCAGGTCCCATTCACCTTTTCCTCTCTTGTTCCCATGTTCATGCTTCACCCCTCCTCTCTGGACTCAAGTCCCCAAGGACAGGCCCTAGCTGGCAGAGAAGGCCAGGGAGGGCACAGTAGGCACAGTGCCCAGGCCCCACGCAACTTCCAGGTCCACAGTGGAAGCCGTGAGAGGAGACAAGATAGATTCAAGGCCTTGAAAGCCAGCTGAGTCTGAAGTTTGGGTTTGGATCTGTGAGCAACGGGAAGTGAAGAGAGAGCTTGTGATGGGAAGGTTGGGATCAGAAGCTAGAAAAATCTCCAGAGAGAAGAGATGATTGCAGAGGCTGATGTAGCAAATAATGAAGAATGGAAACAGAGGGAATGTGAGTAGATGGATGAATGGGCAGGTGGGTGAGTATATGCGCAGGCAGACAGACAACCGAATGGGGCGAGCAGAGGAGCTAAGAGGGATGTATGTATGTATGGATGGATGGATGGACCGACGGACGGACGGACAGACAGATGGATGGATGTACAGATGGGTGGATGGATGGATGGATGTACAGATGGGTGGATGGATGGATGGATGGATGGATGGATGGATGGATGGATGGATGAATGGATGGACAGATGGATGGATGGATGGATGGATGGATGGATGGATGGATGGATGTACGGATGGATGGATGGACAGATGGATGGATGGATGGATGGATGGATGGATGGATGGACAGATGAATGGATGGATGGATGGATGGATGGATGGATGGATGGATGAATGGATGGACAGATGGATGGATGGATGGATGGATGTACGGATGGATGGATGGACAGATGGATGTACGGATGGATGGATGGATGGACAGATGAATGGATGGATGGATGGATGGATGGATGGATGGATGGATGGATGGACAGATGAATGGATGGATGGATGGATGGATGGATGATGGATGGATGGATGTACGGATGTACGGATGGATGGATGGATGGATGGATGGATGGATGAATGGATGGACAGATGGATGGATGGATGGATGGACAGATGAATGCATGTATGTATGTATGTATGTATGGATGGATGGATGGATGGACAGATGGATGGACAGATGGATGGACGGATGGATGGATGGATGGACAGATGGATGCATGTATGTATGTATGGATGGATGGATGGATGATGGATGGATGTACGGATGTACAGGATGTATGGATGATGGATGGATGGATGGATGGACAGATGAATGCATGTATGTATGTATGGATGGATGGATGGATGCATGCATGCATGCATGCATGCATGTATGGATGGATGGATGGATGGATGGATGGATGGATGGATGGATGTACGGATGTACAGGATGTATGGATGATGGATGGTTGGATGGATGGACAGATGGATGGACAGATGGATGGATGGATGGATGGATGGATGGATGGATGGACAGATGGATGGACGGATGGATGGATGGATGGATGGATGGACAAATGGATGGACAGATGGATGGACAGATGGATGGACGAATGGATGGATGGATGGACAGATGGATGCATGTATGTATGGATGGATGTACGGATGGACGGACAGATGGATAAATGGATGGATGGATGGATAGATAGATAAATGGATGAATGGATGGCTAGGTGGATTGGTGAGAGGGTGCATGGATGCGTGGATGGGTGGATGCATGCTGGGTGGATGAATGAATAGAATCAATGAATTCTATCATTCAACCTTCCCATCACATTGATCTCTGAATGCACAGATCAATGAATGTGTAAGTGAATGGGTGGGTGGGTAGGATGAATGGATGAATGAATGAGTGAACAGATAGACGAATGGGTAAGTGGATGGGTGGGTGGGTAGATGGATGAATTGATGGATGAATAAATGAGTGGGTGAATGAATGGGTGGGAGAATTGGTGAAAGAGTTGGTGGATTTTGAATGGGTAGATGCATGAGTAGGTGGATGGATAGATGAATGGATGCATGCATGAGTGAGTAAATGGATGGGTGGGTGGATGGATGGATGGATGGATGGATGGGTGGATGGATAAGTTAAGTGGGTGAGTGGGTAAGTGAATAAATGGAGGGTGGCCGAATAGAGGGATGGATGGAGGGATAGATGGATGGATGGGTGAGTGGTTGGCTAGGTGAGTGAATGGAGTTAGAGGGATAGATAGATGGACCAGGAATGAATGGGTGAATGGATGACTAATGAATTATATTTCTCTCTATTCCAATGAAGTCATAAAGTATATGTGTTAGTGTTTTTTTATGGAGAAAGGGACTCATTTAGGCCAAAGTGCCCTGGGTGCTTGAAAGTCATAGTGTGGCCCTGGGGAAGGCCTAGCAGCCCTCCCATGATGACCTGCCTTGTCCTCCTCCAGCTTGCCTTGGCCTCCAGGAGGTCTCAGTTTCCCCACCTCCAGGCTTTTGCCCAGGCTGTCTCTTCTGCCTTGAATACTCTTGCCAAAACTCTTCTCCAGGAAGCCCTCTGTAGCTGGCTTAGGGCCTGGTCTGGGCTCCCGCAGAGGCTTGATCTTCTGTTTGAAACAGCCTCCACCCAGACTGTGAGTCCAGGGGGTGGGGGGTGGGGTACGGGGGGTGGGGAAGCGGGGTGGTGGTGGGGTCCCCCCTGGGGAGACCATCATCTCGCCACACAGGCAGGATCCCTGGGAAGAGGAAAGGACAGCCCCAGGTACCTCTGTTGCCCAGATCCCCACCAGGGACCATATGTCAGGTCCCTCATTATCGTCTCACCATGCAGTTTTCCAGATCAGGACCAGCCCCAGGTCAGTAAATGGCTAGACCTTTATTCAGCAAGAGTGGCCTGAGGCTCTGAAGGGGCAGGAGGGGCAAAGGGGAAAGGGTCCAGGGAGGAGAGAGCCCAGGACCCAGCAGCAGCAACAGGAATAAAAAGGCTATTACCATAAGGGCAGTGCAGCACCCACAGCAGCTCTGTCCCTTCTCTGCTGTGTGACTGTGGAGCATATCCTTAACCTCTCTGAGCCTCAGTTTTTTCATCTGAAAATAACATCAAGTTATCACACAACCAGAGGTCAAGTGGCGAAGGACATGCAGGTGCTCAGGGGAACATCCATGACGGTGGTCGTCGGTCATGCCTCCCAAGCTGGCTTCTTGGCTCCCCTCAAATCCCACCAGCAAGGTCAGTCTTGCTACACTCCTCACCGTGGCCTCAGGCAGGCATAGGGCCTGGAGGTGGGACCTGTCTGTGATGGGTGCAAGCACTGGCGTTGGTGGTGGGGGTTGAGGGTGGTGGGAATTGACAGCTGGCCAGCTCGGGCAGGGGAAGAGCTGGGAAACCAGGCCAGGTGCTGCGGCATTAACCCAAGAGCAACGGGACACGGTCATAACTTCATCAAATGCCCAGGAGGGGCCCTGGGCTAGGCTTGGGGGTGGGGATCCACTGTGAGAAGAGGAGCCATAAGCTCACTGGAGGAGTTGGAGGCGGAGCAGGAAAGACGGGAGCCAACTTCCATTCATTCATTCATTCATTCATTCCTTTGCTGAACACCTGCTCTGGGCCAGTCCCTGATCTGGGCGCTAGAGAGACATAACAGGGGACAAAAGAGACAAAAGCCCCTGTTCTTGTGCAGGAAACGGACAACTAAAATGGAAATGCGTCAACTTCAGAGGAGGCAGTTTCAGGCAGAGGTCGGGGTATGAAGGTCAGGGTAGCAGGGAGGAGAATGAGGCGCCAGTGGCTATTCAGCCAGGGAGGTCAGTGAGGGCCTCTCCAAAGATGGATGTTTGACAGGAGACGTGAAAACTGGTGCAGAGATGGAAGACGAGCGTTCCATTCTGAGTGCGGGGGGTCAACAGGCACAAGGCTTGGAAGCAGGACAGAGCATGGCGGCTCACACAGAGCCCAGAGAAGCAGAACGCTGGCTCTGAGTGGGGGAGAGGTTAAGCTGGGTCATGGGCCCTGAGGGTCACAGCGCAAGGCTTGAACTTTATTTTTTTGTTTTGTGGGGAGCAGCTGGAAGGTTTTAAACGGGGCAAGATGGTCTCTCTGGTGGGTTTATTTGGGGCAAGATGGTCTCTCTGGTGGGTTTCTTTCTTTTAATTGAGATGCTACTTATGTAACATAAAATTAACCATTTCAAAGTGAACAGGCCAGGTGCAGTGACTCATGCCTATAATCTCAGCAATTTAGGAGGCCAAGGCAGGAGGATTGCTTGAAGCCAGGAGTTTGGGACTAGCTAAGCAACTTAATGATATTCTGTCTCTATTTTTAAAATGTATATTTTAAATGAATCATTTAGTGGAATTTATGATACTCACAAGGTTGTGCAACCAGCACCTCAATCTAGTTCCAACACATTTCCATCATCCCAAGAGAAAACTCTGTCCCCATCTCCTCTCCCTTCAGCCCATGGCAATCACAAACCTGCTTTCTGTCTCTGTGGATTTCTCTACAAACACACTGGCACTTTTGCTCTTTGTCGTCCCCACTAAAATGTTGCTCTCTTGGGAAAGGGATGTTTCTGGGACCTGCTCACCCACAGTGCCCAGCACAGTGCCTGGCACACGGTGGGCACTCAGTTACCTGGTGGAAAGAATGAATTTAGGGATTGTTGTCCACTGGCATTTCCTGTGAATGAAATCCTGCACGCACGCTCTTGCACCTGGCTGCTTTCACTCAACCTATGCTGTGAGGCTCATCCATGTTGCCTGACCAGCACATCCTTGTGACAGTTACATGATGCTCTGCTGTGTGGACAGACCATGTTTCACTTTGTATCCTCAGGTGATGGACGTCAGGATGCCTCCACCTCTGGCGACAGTGAGCAGCCTTGTGTGAACATGGCTGTGGTGGTGCTGTGTGGACGCCTGTCTTCATTTCTCCCGGGTGTACACACCTGAGCATGTGATCGCTGGACCACGTGGTGACACAAATGTGCCATCTCATATGGAAAATAGGATGGTAGGAAACGAAGTTGGATGTGGGGCTGAGGTGACCGCCCAGGCCGGACATGCTCTTCCCACACCAGCTTTAGGACATGCTCCTCTCACAGAGGGGCGACTTGGAGCCGGAGTCTGATGCCAGGAAGGGCTTGCTGGGGAGCCCCAGAGTTTGGAGTGGGGTAGGTGCTCAGCCATCCCAGGAGCCAGAGAGCCCCACTTTGAAAAGCCTGTGGGCCCCAGAAGCAGATGGCTACACGGGCTCCTGCCACTCTGAAGGTTTGTCTCATCCCCCTGCGGAGGCCAAACGAGGAGAGGGACACCAGGCGGCGGAGCTGGTGGACTCATCCTTGGGGAGGATGAGCCAGGCCCAGCAACTCAGCAGCCCGGATGTCACAAGCACAGTCACAATAAATCAGCTCTTGCTCACCCCACTGCCTCTCCTCTCCCCTCCCTGCCAGGGCCGTGCTGTGAGCCTCAGGTGAATTTCTTCCCCCTCTTTAAGGACCCCCGGGCTTTGAGGTAGCTCACCCTGCCGGAAATCCAGGAGGATTGCCACCATTTCCCAGAGGCTGCTCTGTGGGCACGAAGATCTGGGGCCCATACTCTGACACTTTAAGGGCTTCCACATGCCCTTCTGTGAAATGGGAACAAGAATCCTTGCCCCACCACCTGCCTAGGGGCTGCACAGGGGAAATGAAAGCCCAGTTCCCCGAAACTGCGGGAGCCTGTCACAGTGTTACACCTTGCTGAGCCTCAGTTTACCCAAATACTCAGCAGGATTGGACCCGTGGCTTCTCTGCCCCTCTGGCCTGTCACCCTGAGCCAGGAGGAGTGCCCCCCCCCCACCCAGGCGGGGAGAAGGCCTGTATGACAGGGGAGGCAAGGCCCAGCCCAAGCCTAAAATAGCACGGGATGGCAGGATGATGGAGGCAGTGCCAGGCAGCAGGGTGAGTAATTGATTGCCTTGTGCCAGCCATGAATAAAACATAGGCCTCTGCTCCATCCGGGTTCATTATTTGCTGGGGGGACAGGCCTCGTTTATTAGGGTTGTCTCTGCTTGCTTCCTCCTCCTCCAGACAAAGAAGACCCTGCCCTTGCCCCTCCCTCCTCCCTCTTCTGCTTGGCTCCCCAGTGCCCAGAGGACAAACTGAGGCTCTGGGCAAGATGACCTGTCCGTGTCCTGTCCCATCCAGTCGGCAGCCCTGACTTTATAACGCCCTGCCTTTGCCTGTGCTATTCCAGCACCTGGAACCCTCTCTCTCTTTCTTCCCTGAGGAAATCCTGCACTCACCCCACAGCCCAGTGAAGAAGCTCTTTCAGGAGGCTTTGCCTGTCCTCAACACCACCCTGGGGGACACAGGGCCCCACCCACGCTGAGCGTGGTTAGTGCTGTCCCACTCCTACAACAGCTGACCACTGGCCTAGGGGCCCCGCTCTCCACTCCCCAAAACCACACTGCTCACTCTCAAAAGTGCAAGCCCCATTCAGTCTACCTGGAGGTGCCATTTTTCACGCATCAGAGTGGCATGGGCAGTAACCCCAGACACACTGATGACTTTGGCTCACAGATAGCCAGGTCCCTGAGCAAGGGTGCTGACTGCAGCCTGTCTGCACAACTGGGACACCACCATGGTGCATAACGTGGGGACATCCACGCTGTCAAAGGGGACAGAGCCAGGAAAAGGGAGGCAGCAGCTCCACTGTCCCCACGAGACACTTCACCAATGCATCAGGTTTGCAAAACCCTGGGTGCAGAGCAGTGCCCACACAGGCTAGCTTTTCTGTTCAAAATAACCACAAAGGGCCGGGCGCGGTGGCTCACGCCTGTAATCCCAGCACTTTGGGAGGCCGAGACGGGTGGATCACAAGGTCAAGCGATTGAGACCATCCAGGTCAACATGGTGAAACCCCGTCTCTACTAAAAATACAAAAAATTAGCTGGGCATGGTGGCACATGCCTGTAATCCCAGCTACTCGGGAGGCTGAGGCAGGAGAATTGCCTGAGCCCAGGAGGCGGAGGTTGCGGTGAGCCAAGATTGCGCCATTGCACTCCAGCCTGGGTAACAAGAGCGAAACTCCGTCTCAAAAAAAAAATAAAAAAATAAAAAAAATAACCACAAAAAAGGACCCAGCAACAGAGGCTCGCACATGCAATTCCAGCACTACAAGAGGCCAAGGGAGGATGATCGATTGAGCCCAGGAGTTCTAGACCAGCATGGGTAATAGAGGAAGATCCCATCTCTACAAAAAATTTTTTTTAACTAGCTGTGAGTGGTGGCTCATGCCTGTAGTCCCACCAACTTAGGAGGCTGAGTCGGGAGGATCCCTTGAGCCCAGGAGCTTGAGGCTGCAGTGAGCTGAGATGGCACCACGGCACTCCAGCCTGGGCAACAAAGTGAGACTCTGTCTCAAGAAAACCAAAACTGAAAAACAGCCAATCAAAAAAGAACCGCAAAAAAGATGTCATAGCAATGCTGTGTGTACAGGAGCCTCCAGAGGACACACAGCCATCGAGCACTGACCTCTGGAGAGAACTGAGAGGCTGGGGGCGCGGCGGGGAGGGACGTCCACTCCGTGCCTGGATGACCGTGAGCATGGGGCCATGCATAGTGCCCATGGAAATGAAAATAAAACCTGCCAGCCTGCTGGCCGGGGACTTGCAGTAAAGCACAGACACCATGGACGTGATTGTTGATAGTGGAGGTTGCAGCCTCTGGATGCCTCGGTGGTGCTGTTCCGGTAGCTGAGTGGAGATGCCGGCAGCATCTGCATGCAGCACGTGCCCGGGGGCCTGTAGCCTCGACAGTTGTCCACCTGGAGGCACTGATGGCACGGAAAGGCATCCGGGAGGGCTCTGTCCCCTTCGACAGTGTGGATATCCCCACGCGTAATGCACCCTGCCCCATGGTGGCGTCCTGGTTGTGCAGATGGGCTGCAGTCAGTACCCTTGCTCAGGGACCTGGCGATCTGTGAGCCAGAAGGTAGCCATCAGGGGAGGTGGTGGAGAACCCTGAGGCCTGTTTCACCACGTGACAGATGTCCCCGAATTTGCCCGGATGCTGGCGGAGGCTGTGGCCTCTTCTTGCTGCCTCTGTGTTTCTGAAAATGCATGGCTGATGGAGCGAAGGGACTCACCCTCAGGACTGCCGCCCCACCAGGCTGGGCACCCAGCATTACCCCATTCCAGCCCCAGGCTGCATGTGTGTGTGTCTGGGCGTATCTGTGTTAGCATGTCTGTGTGTGTCCTGTATCTATGCAAGTATAGATATGTATGTCTCTATTATCTGTATTTGTGTGTCCATGTATGTGTGTGTGTGTCTGTGCAGATGTGCCTGTGTGTGTGTGCATGTGTCTGTGATTGTGTCCCCGTGTCTGTATGTGATCATGTGTGTCATGTATGCACACATGTCCGTGTGTCTGTGTACCCATGTGTGACTATATGTGTCCCTGTGCGTCTGTGCTGTGCATACCCCCGGTGTCTGTGTGCACATGTATGTATCTGTGCGTGGCTGTGTCTGTGCCCCTGTGCACCCTGGTGTAGATGGGTCCATGTCCAGCCGTGTAAGAGTCCTCAGCAGGGAAGGCTGGGCTCTCCCACAGGCCCTGATGAAAGTCAAGTCCATAAAACAAAGCTTCTGAGCTCCAAACCCCTGGTCCTAGGAACAGACTGGACTCAGGAGTAAGTCAGACCAAAGTGACTGTGAGGTCCTTGAGCCTGTGGAACAAGAATGAAGAGGAGTCCTGGGTTTGGGGTCCAGGCCCCCGCTAGCCAGTACTGAGAGGGCAAGAGAGTGATCACGGCAGCCCTGTTGGCTGGGCCGATCCCTTAGCCCAGAGACTGCAGGCAGGGGGTCTTCCTCTTGGCCTCCAGGGCCGCTACGTGATGCTCAGGGCTAGGGGTAGGGACGGACCCTTCATGACACTCTGGAGCTGCCTGACTGGCCCTGGCTGTGCCTGCTACAGAAGGGATATCTAGTGACAGCATGAGATGTGAATTCACTGAGGCCTCCTCAAAGCTGAGTCTGTTACCGGGGAAGAAGCCCATCAGTGTTCCTCCTCAGGAAGCTCACGATTCCGGCAAGGAAAGAGGCCCACAGCCAGACCACTGCGACCTGCGCAGTCAGGACACGGCCAGGAAACGGAAGCCCTCAGGTCTCTCCAACAGAGAGAACTGCATCTAGGGAACTGGTCACGCCGTGATAAAGGCTCTGAGACCTAAATGGGATGGGGAGGAATTCCAGACTGGAGTCAGCACGAAGCCGCCATCCCAGTCTGGAGGCAGGGAGGAAAGCAGTGCGGTCGCCAGTCCCAGGGGCTGTCATCATGCGAAGGGAGAGCTGGAGCCTCATCAGGGGTGTCTGGAGCCAAGGGGGGGATGTGGCTGTGCCAAGGAGGCCATCCAAGGAGAGACGCGCCCCCTTCCCCCACCACCACCAAATGCAGAAGCCTGAGAGCAAAGGATGCTGGGAAGTGACCTGAGGGGTCAGAGCAGGGGGCCCACCTGGCAGGCTCAGACGGGCGAGCACAGCTAGGCCTGCAGCAGCCGGTCCCAGGAGCCTGCCCAAGCCCCGGCCCACCGCGCATCCTAGCAGGGGCCTGGTCTACATCAGGTGCTCAAAAGCAGACGTCGCACAGTGAATGGATGCAGGGCGGGAGATCAGCCAGGGGCTGGGGCCCCAGGTGGGAAGAAGGAAGGGATTGGACACTGGGTGCATCCGAGCTGAGACCTCAGGGGCCCTGAATGCCAGCTTGGGTTTGGCTGAAACCTGAGGGCTGGCATGTCCCGAAACATTCTCTGTCTTACCATCAGTCTCTGTCTTACTCCCTGACTGCTCTTGTTTCTGTCCTGAGCTAGGCAGCCCGTGTTCATTTCCCTCATTCTCCAGACAAGGAAACAGGCACAGAGGTGTGGAAGACCTTGACCAAGTGAAAAAGTGACCTGCCCGAGACTTTAGTGAGGGGCAGCACAGCCCAGCAAGGCCCATTCACCCCCGACTTGCCGGAGGTGGAGAGATTGCTGCAAACTGCCAGCGATGGGTGATAACCAGGAGCACCTTGTCAAGACCGTTCGGTGACCTTTCAGTCCTGCCTTGTTGGGTGGCAACCTCGCTTCAATCACCAATGTTTTTCTCCAGGCTGAAGATAAAGAAGCAGAAACCTGGCCCAGTGCAGTGGCTCACGCCTGTAATCCCAGCACTTTGGGAGGCCGAGGCAGGCAGATCATGAGGTCAAGAGATCGAGACCAACCCAGTCAACATGGTGAAACCCCATCTCTACTAAAAATACAATAATTAGCCAGGCGTGGTGGCGCATGCCTGTAATCCCAGCTACTTGGAAGGCTGAGGCAGGAGAATGGCTTGAACCTGGGAGGCGGACGTTGCAGTGAGCCGAGATCACATCATTGCACTCCAGCCTGGGCAACAAGAATAAAATTCTGTCTCAAAAAAAAAAAAAAAAAAAAAAAAAAAGAAGCAAAAACCTGTGATGACACAGGTGCCATCTGTGCACTGTCCACATCCTCCTGCCAGGGCCACGCGCCCAGGTCCTCGCAGGACTCAAGCGAGAGGGTGGAGGAGGAGAGGTAAGTGGGGAGGAATTGCAGGCCGAAGGGGTGGATGCTCCTGACTCTAGGTCTCAATTCCTTAAGAAAGGCTGGAAATCGGGACTTTTTATGGAAACAAACTTCAGATTTGAAAATGCTGGCCCCTAGTTGGCATGTTTAAAGTAGATAGAACGAATCCATGGAAGCCAGGCTGAGTGTCTGCAGTAGGGGCCAGGCCTGTGAGCGCTACCGTCTCTGAAGCAACTTTCTCGAGTGCTAAACACACGCCGACCACAGGGCCTTTGCACTGCTGCTCCCCGCCTGGAAAGCTCTTCCTGCTGGCGTCTCGTGGCTCACTCCCACACTGTCTTCAGGCATCTGCTCAAATGCCGTCTCCTCCAAGAGGCCTTCCCTGACCTTTTCCTTCCCATTTTGTGGGCTGATTTTTCTTCCCAGTGCTCACTTTCACCTGACATCTCAGTGTCGTCCAGCTCCCGGTGAGACCATTAGCTCTGTCGTGAGGGCGGGGTACCCGGCTTAGGCCTCGCCAGATGCACGGGGCCTGCCCAGCTCAGAGCAGACACTCAGTCAACATTTAATGAATCTGTGGTTTAGCACTTCAGGACCTCTGGGGCATGGCCACGGGGACACAGGGCGCCCAGGACCACACGTGTCACAGACATGATGTCTGAAAGAGGGGTCAGCTGAGCGGGTTTCCACTCCTTCCCACCCCACAGACTTGCTGAGAACTTTGGGAAAGCCCGACCCCACTGGAGGCCTCAATTTCCCCACCTGTGCAATGAGGGGGTGATACATGCCACAGTCTTGGGGGCAAATGTGGGGTCCCAAGATGGCCATCATTGCCAGCTGCCTCAGCCAAGCAGAGGGACAGATGGATTGATCAGCTCCACATTGATCACATGGTCACACCTGCTCTGGAGGGGGCAGGAGGGGTGGGAAGCGGAGTGGAGCCAGGGCCCCTGGAGGAATGAAGAGAAAATGACACCCCCCATCAATGCCTGGGGCTGGTGGGCAGGGCGGACATGTTAGTCCATCTGAGGGTTTCTTTCCCTGTCACCTAGGGGTTCAGAGAGGCTCAGGTGAGCTTCAGGGGAGCCAGGCAGGGGCAAGTTCTGAACACGGCAAAGAGCCCTCCCTAGCGCACCCTGAGGAGGCCATCCCAGAGCTTCGTGTCTGTAAGTCTTGGAGCAGCTGAGGCCGGGGGGCTGAGGCAGAGAAGCTCGGGATAGGGGGCAGGGGAAGGTCCCTGCCCACCCAAGCCACGTTTCTTGGATGCCACTCACCGAGGCTGAAAGTGTATGCCAGGCTGGCATTCTGCTGCAGAGCCCACTTGAGACTTGTTTTCACACAAAAGCCCCCACGTCCTGCCCTGGATCTGCCAGGAAAGCCAGTGCCCAGGAGACAAGATGCTGAGAATGTGGCCAGCTCTCTCTGGGAGCGGTAGCCCCATGTGGGACATGCAGCTACAGCAAAAAGACCTAGAACCTAGGGGTCTTGGGAAGGGAGCGGGGCTGAGGCTAAATCCCAGTTCCACTCCAACTTATGGGGCAAAACTCTTTTCCTCTGAGGACCTCGATTTCCCCATCTGGAACCTGTCCCTCGGAGTCCTGGAGCTCCTGGGTTTTAGGGAGGAAGGGGCAGAAAACATCCTTGGAGTGGACTGATAGGCAGGTCGGGGGTCCAGAGGGAAGATGCAGACAGGACGAGACCATGAGGACTGTTGTCAAGGCCTTGGCCGGCAGGAAGACAAGCCCTTAAACACAGAGACTGCAACTCAGTCATTACACTGCTGGGTCCCTGCCCCACAGCATCGGAACAGGTGCTCAGACAAAGCTTGTACATGAATGCAGATAACAACGCTGTTCACGGCAGCCAGGAGGTGGAGACAGCCCTGAGCCCGTCCACAGATGAATGAACACGCAAGTGTGTCCACACAATGAACCTGCTCATCCACAACATGAAGAGCGTGGCGTTCCGGCCCTGGTACAGCATGCAAAGACCTGGAGGACACAGAAGGACAGATGCTTAGGGTTCCATTCACATGAAATGCCCAGAAGTGGCAAACTCATGCAGACCGAAAGCAGATCAGAGGCTCCCGCAGGCTCAGGGGAGGGCACATGGGGAGCGACCACTCCGCATTTTCACGGGGTCTTCTTCTGGAGCAATGAGAATGTTCTGGAACTAGAGTGGGCGATGATTGCACAACATTGTGAGTGGAATGCCACTTAATCTGTATGCTTTAAGGAGGGCAGTTTTGCCTTACGTGAATTTTACCTCAGTAAGAAGGGGGGAACCCTCCACCAGGGACACAGCAGCCCACACAGAAACATGGCGGAGAGGCTGGACTCTGGATCTGGCCCTGCCGGAGGGTGGGGGTGGGAGGGGGAGAGGACACCCAAGCTGCTGGGGCTGCTGTGAAGGAGGAGCGCAGAGAACGGGGCCCAGGGCAAGGGAAACATTTGCTGCGTTTGTTACCCTCCCCAGACCATGCTTCTGCAGGGCGGCCCAGGTGGCTCAGGCTGGCTGTCCTGTCTGGGGAGGCACCAGGCCGACCCAGGCCACACCTGGGGCCACAGCCTTCACAGTGGCCAGGAGCTGAGCCAGAGTGGGGAGTCAGGTAGGTGGGGTTGGCCCTCCGCCCCTGGCTAGCTCATGTCTCCTCCCTGGGCCTCACCCACCTCTGAGAAGGGGATGGAAACCAGTCCTCTAGGAAGCTTCGAGCGCCAGAAACTTTCTGCATCTGGAGTCCGCAGGGAAGATGATCCATCAATCTGTTGATCTACCCACAGGACCAATGGAGGCAGGATGCCATATTGGGTAAGCAGTGGTGAACAAGCTGACAGATGGGTTCAAATCCCAGCTCCTCCACCTCCCAGCCCTCCACCCTCAGGCCGCAGCTTCCCTAGCCAGGCTTTCTGGGCCTCAGTTTACCCACCTGTAAAATTCAGGCAATAATCACCACTACCCCTTAGGGTATTGTGAAGAGGGAGCGAGTCTGTGGGAACGGCGCCTGGCTTGTGGCGTGGGCTCTGGAGGTGGGGACCGACGTCCTGTCTAATTCTCACTGTTGAGAAGGAGAACAAACTGCTGTCCAGCTAAGGGGAGAAAGGAGCCCTGCCCAGAACCAGCCAGAATGAGGAGAGACTGCATGGGCTCATGCCACCAGCTCTGCCCCCTCCTAAGAACCTGTGCTGAGCTGTCCCCAGAGTGGACACTAGAGGAGAGGCCAGGAGAGGGGGCTCAGGAGAGGACCGAGGAGGTGCCCCCCACTCACTTGCACACTCACAAACTCACTCACACACACTCAGATTCACACACAGTTACACACTCACACAGTCACACAGTCACACACTCACTTGCACCCGCAGAGGAAGATCGCTGAGTGGGCAGGGTGCGCTGGCCACCACGGGGGCAGCCTCAGCCCCGGCAGCCACACTTGATGAATTTTGTATCACCTTGGCTATGAATAGCTTCCTCTGCAGCGAAACAGACAGTTCAAAGGGAGGAAAAAGGCCCAAGTGGGGAGAAGGAGGGTGAGATGCACCCCAAATCCCTAACTCAGCTCAGGAGGACAGCGGGGCGAGGCAAGGACGCAGAGGGTAGGCAGGGCCTCCCACTCCCACAGGGATGCATGCGTTTCCAGAGGCGGCAGGTGAGGCTGCGAGGGGTCTCCCGCAGGGCCCTGGCAGCCCTGTTGTGCTTCCAAGATGAGGCCAGAAGGACGCAGCAGGGACAAGAGGGTGTCCGGGAGCCTGGGCAGCACGTGGGCCACCTGCTCACATGCTTCAAGGCCATTTCTTAGATGAGCATACTGAGGCCTGGGAAGATCACTGTCCCATCAGGGACCATGCACTGCATCTGGGCCAGGGGAGGTTGCTGATGGGCCAGGGCAGGGAGGCCACAGGGAGCCAGGCCCAGCAGGCATGGGCGGGGGGGCTCAGTGTGCATGGCCAGGCTGAAGGTGTCATGGGGACCCCTGCAGCCTCTGGTTGGGGAACCTGGCTTCCAACCCCAGCTCTACCCCATCCTGCCTGGGCAGCCCTGGGCAAGACACGTCACCTCTCTGTACCTGCTTCCCCAGTAACTAATTCATAATAATGCAAGCACCCCGCTTACCAGGTGGTGGAAAAGGTGCAGCCCCAGGGTCCCTGCTGCTCACCAGCTGTGGAACTGTGCCTCCCAGCTCAGTTTTCCGATCTGAAGAATGGGCTGCTGCTGCTGTTCCCTGCCCCAACAATGAGGCATAAAGCATTGAGAATGAGCCCTGCACAGTGTGAGGGCCACGTGAGCTTTGTCAGCGCTGCCAGCTTCTTGGCCAGTGACGCCCATAAACAGAGAGTCCCTGCTAGGCAACCCCCACCTGCCACCAAGGGGGCACCCCTAAAGATTCGAGCCATATGCCTCGTCCTGCCAGGCCACCAGCCCTGGCTGAGGCCCACGCAATGGGCAACCAGACTGGGGAGCTGAGTGAGGGATTCCAGGTGGGTGTGTGGATGGATGCCGGGCAGTCAGTCATGTTAGCCTGGCTGCCCTCTCTGGCCAGGCTGAGGTGAGTGGGTCTCTCCTCAAGGCCATCTTGTGTAAACTGTGGGGATGTCCCAGCTGCCCACTAGCTCTCCAGAGACCCAGTGCCGGCACCACAGCCCCGAGGCCCCAGCGTCGTGGTGCCAGCGGCTGCACTGGGCACCTGCCGCTTGTGGGCTGTCTCCTAAGTGCTTTGTATGCATTTGCTCCATTAATCTCCAAAGCCGTCCCCTGGGGCAGGTGCTGTTAGCATCTCCACTTTACAGAGAGAGAAACAGAGGCCCAGGGAGCTAAGGGAACATGCACGGGACACAGGACCCCACCCACATCCCTCCGGCCTCCGTGGCACCCGGCATTTCTGATCCCGGCTCTTCTATTCCAGTGCTGGGACATCAGGGTGGGTCCTTTCCTCTCCCTGGCCTTGGTTTCCCTAGCAGTGAAGGGTCCCGGTGCACAGAATCTAATCCCTGGCCCCTCTACCTGCTGGCCTAGAAGGTGAGTCCTTCACCCTCTCTGTGCTTCTGTTTCCTCCCCTTAAAATGGGAATGGCAACAGCCCCTAACTCCCAGGAGTGAGCTCCTAGGGCAGTGCGTGCACTTAGTAAGTGTTCAGGAAGTGGCAGCCACGCTGTTATTGCTGCTGCTACTGCTGTGAAGTGAGTACTCCCTGAGACCCCTGACCAGAGGATGGGGGTGTCCAAACATCCAGGGACCCAGAGAGGCCCAGGAGGTGGCCTGTGTCCAGGGCCTGAGGCAGCTGCAAGAACTCACAGCCTCTTGAAGTGGGCAGAACTGCGACCCTCCCTCTGTTCTTCCCCACAGCCTCCCACCTGCCAGGCCTACCTCCACGGCATCTCTGCTCTTCCCTCTGGCCACATCAGAAGGGACCACAAGGAAGCAAAGATTCAGAGAGTGAACTTTCCCATAGGGACCATCCCAAAGGTGCCCACACTGGCATCTTGCAGCCCCGCTCTCCCGGCAGGGCCTGGAGTCCAGAGGGTTCCCAGCACAGTAGCTAAGAGCCAGGACTCTTCAGAGTCCCAACTGCTATGACCCATTCCTGGCTTTGCCACCCACCTGCTGTGTGACCTTGGGCAGGTTGCTTTGCCTCTCTGTGTCCCAATTTCCACATCTCCAAGATGGTAGGTGATAGCAGCCCTAGAGGAGGTGGTTGTGAAGATTCAGGGCCATGACACAGACAAAGCAGTTAGCCTGACCCACTGGGCTTGATGTCCCAGCTCCTGAGGCTGCCAGCTGGTGAAGACAGCAGGACTGCTGGCGTCGGACATTCCCTGGGCCACAACTTTACTCACTGTGTGAACTCAGGCAATCCACTTCACCTTTCTGTGCCTCAGTTTCCTCATCTGCAAAACAGGCCTAATAACACCTATCTTGGAATACAACAAGGATTCAAAGAGGAGATTAGCCCAGGAGAGCGCCTGGTGAAAAGTGCTGTTCCTGAGATTGCTGCTGCCATTGTCACCCCCGCCATCCAGGAGACACCCACAGCATCTGTGCCTTTCTCTGGGGCAGGCCTGAAAGACATTGTAGACTTCCCCTCCAGGTAACAAGGAGCAGCTGAAGGATGCGTCTCCTTTGTTGTCTTCCCAGCAACACTGACATGCGGCAAACACGTCAAAAGGGAAAGGAAGGTCATGAGCCCTGGGCAGCCAAGCCAGGGTAAAGCAGGCACCAGGGAACTCCTGCAAAGTAGGTCTTGGCTCCAGGTCCCAGAATGTGCCCCCTGGAGACCCTCCTGCTGCTTGTGTTTCGTCAGCCTTCATGCCCAAGCCTTGGCCACCTGCCTCCCCAAGCTCACCTGCACACGCACCTCTGTGCTGCGGCCTGAGCCTCGCTGGCCCACCTGGGAGTGTCTCACTTCCTGAATCCATCAGGGTCAAAGCCAGCTGGCTCTAAACAGGTGCCAAAGGCTGGGCATACTTGGATCCCAATCTCAGACCTTCCTCGGGCTGCGTGACCTCACCCATGCTGAGCCTCGGCAAATAACCCAGAGCTGACGAGAGCTTCATGAACATCCCTAGGAAGTAATTAGTGCAGAATCAAGGGTAGCTCCTGTCCCCCACAGCCGCAAGACACTTCACAACCGCTTTAGAGTTTATTCCCCACATACATACCACCCCATGACCCCATGACCCCATGACCTCTTTTTTTTTTAGATGGAGTCTCACTCTTGTCACCCAGGCTGGAGCGCAGTGGCACGATCTCGGCTCACAGCAACCTCCGCCTTCTGGTTTCAGCAATTCTCCTGCCTCAGCCTCCCAAGTATCTGGGATTACAGGCAGCTGCCACCACACCTGGCTCATTTTTGTATTTTTGGTAGAGACAGTTTCACCATGTTGGCCAGATTAGTCTCAAACTCCCAACCTCAGGTGATCCGCCCACCTTGGCCTCTCAAAGTGTTGGGATTACAGGCTTGAGGCACTCCCCCCAGCCGACCTCTTTTGTCTGTTAAGCCAAACCTTTCATTGGCTTCTAGCACCTTGGATGTGCTTCTGTCTGACTGCATCTGCCTCCTCCATCAGACTAGAGGCTCCTGGGGTGGAGATACCAAGTCAGATTTCTCCCCATTGTCCCAGCACTACCCATACAGTCTGACATAACGGGTCCGGGGAGGGAGCGGTGCTCAGAACACGTTTATTGATGGAACTCAAGATCGCTTTCACTACATCTAAATTGCGATATGGCTGCAAGTTACTTGCAGCAACTTCCATGAAGAAAGGAATCTATCTCCCCTCCCTCGAGTCATGTGACTGCCATGCCAGTAGAAGGCAGAGCAACGCTGTGCCATTTCAGAGACCAGGTGTCAAGGGGCCTTGCAGCTTCCACTCTTGTGCTAGGGACTCCTCTGCCACCAGTGACCCAGCCAGGACTAGCCCACTGGAGAGTGAGAGGCCCCCTACAGCATGAGGCCCAGATGTCCCAGCTGAGGCCACAGACAGTGAGTAAGTGGCTGAGAGCAGCTGAGTCCAACAAAGACCTATGAGCTAATGAGAACTGTTGTTGTTTTGTACCCCTGAGTTTAGGGGATGTTTGTTATGGCACGCTACCTAACTGATATACACCATAGCCCCATTTCGCAGGGAGAAGATTGGGCTTTCAAGAGAGCAGAACTCAAGGCCTCATCTCCATCAGGGGCTGCAGCAGTGAATTAAAAGTGCACGCCCAGAGGATGAGTAGCTGTGACCGCTTCTGCCAGCACTTTCGGCTGCATCATTAATAAAGACATATTGTTGCAGATAAAGCTCAGACCACAGGTACCTTCCAATTGCTCCTGACATTTTTGCACTGGCTGTTCATTGATCCAGCTGGCAATCTGGCCCCCACAAGAAAGCATAAAAGGGCCAGCGGGCATCAGCATCCTCCACGAGACGGGGCCACAGGGAGAGGGGCTTCTCCTTTGCCCAGGAAGTCAGTTGTGCCCTGGATGGTGG
Source organism: Callithrix jacchus (assembly GCF_049354715.1). Classification (NCBI taxonomy): domain Eukaryota; kingdom Metazoa; phylum Chordata; class Mammalia; order Primates; family Cebidae; genus Callithrix; species Callithrix jacchus. Next base: position 64,650,455 of record NC_133506.1, read on the forward strand.
CAGAGGGGAGGGAGCAGAGGGGAGGTCAGAGCTGGCTTGGCTTCCCCTATGCACCCCGCAGCCCCAGCCACACCAGGCTCAGCATTTTCCGATGCCACGCCTCTGCCATTGCTGTTCTTTCTTCCAGGCGCACCATTCTCTCTTTCCCTGCTAGACCACGTCCAACTCGCACACAGCCCTCAAGGCCCCTCCAAGTGAATTTCTTTGTTGTCCCCACTGCCTGTCCCTGGTTCCAGAAAGAATCCTCCTCTTCTATGAGGCTTCCCAGACCACTCAGCCCAAGACTGAAAGCACCCCCATTCTCCTCATGAGTGTCCCTTGAGTGTCATTGTGGCTGCTTGTTTCTTTGATGTCTGTTGGCTGCACCAGACTGAGTTCAGTGAGGGTGGGCTGTGGGCACGGTGGCATCCACAGAGCAGAGTCCGCTCACCAAGGGGCTCTGTGGACACACAGGGGATGAGTGCGTGAGTAAATCAATAAACGGCCGAACAAGCATACTCGCTCACTCACTCACCCTCCTGAGGCTCACAGGTAGGAGTGGAGGCAGAGATCAGTGGAGGAGGCTGGGAGAGGTGGCTCACGCCTGTAACCCCAGCACTTTGGGAGGCTGAGGCGGGCAGATCACAAGGTCAAGAGATTGAGACCATCCTGGCCAACATGGTGAAACCGCGTCTCTACTGAAAATACAAAAATTAGCCAGGCGTGATGGCACATGCCCATGGTCCCACCTACTCGGGAAGCTGAGGCGGAAGAATCACTTGAACCCAGGTGGAGGCTTCAGTGAGCCGAGATTGCACCACTGCACTCCAGCCTAGTGACAGAGCAAGACTCCATCTCAAAAAAAAAAAGAGATCAGTGGATGAGGGGCAAGGGGCCTGGGGCCCCCGCAGTCAGTGGGACATGGAACCAGTGGGAATCCCAGGGACATGGAAGCCAGTGACCCAGCCATGGTGCCAGAGGCCAGCCTTGCGGGAAGAGGGCTCCTGGGCTCGGACCTGTGCTCTCTACCAGCCCCGCGCAGGAGCCTCGCACTAGTTACTTGCCTCTCTGTGCCTTGGTTTCCCAACCACAAGGTGAAGGTGATGGTAGCTGCTTGGGCAGTAACTGTGGAGCTCATTGTGGGTTGGTATAAAGTTTGTGGACCGGAGCTGGCTGTGCCAATGTTGGTCGTTGTTTTTGAGTATTTGCCATGGGCAGATGCCAGGCTCACACCCACCCCAGGAGACAGTGCTAGGGTGCCCATTTTTAGATGAGGAAACAGAGGCACAGAGAGGTAAAGTAACTGGCCCAAGGTTATACAGCTGGTAAGAGGCAGAGCCAGGATTCTAACTGAGCCCTCAGTCCACAGCCCAGGTGCTGGACGGACGGACAGGAGGGGCACTGGCAGGAGGGGTGCTGGCTTCCTGCTCATTGCCCTTCTCCCACTCCCTCACAGGACCCTGTGTGACAAAGGGGACGGTGGGCAGGGGACCTGCTCAGCTGGGATGCCGAACGCTGCTGCCCAGCAGCCCGGCCATTCATCTTCACTGACCGCAGACACCAGCGCCAGCCTCTTAGCTCACAGCCAGCAAGGTTAAAAATACACCCAAACCGTGTTTCCATTGACTTGGCCCTGAGTCACGGCCTGGGCCCTGCGCTGCCTCCAGCTCAGACTCCAGAGGTTTGGCGAGCCAGGCTGGCTGGGGCTGCAGAAAGCTCGGCACCCTGCCAGAGGGACCAGCTCACCTTCCTCACCTGTGAAAGGGGCTGACCGGCCCCTGTCTGCAGGCTCAGGGGAGATTTCCCAGACACCACGCCCAAGAGAGGCTCCTCCAGCCCCGACCCTGTGGCCAGCAGGGAGCCAGCCAGGCCTGTGGTTCAGAAGAAGGAAGGGCCTTTGGAATTTGCTGTTGTGTTAGTTCCTCCTCCTCAGCTGGGAAGAACTAAAGAGGGGCCTGTATGCTGAGCCAAAATCAGAGCCAGAGGGGCCTTGGAGACCGCAGAGAGGGTGCTAAGCTTTCTGCGGCCCTGAGGGTGAGGCTGAAGACCTGGCATGCTGGTCGGTGCGTGGGGTGAGTTCTCTCCCACTCTCCCTCCCGATGAAGAAAGCAGAGGCGCTGCGGCCCCTCGGCCTCCTCTACCACCTCTCCCCTCCACATACGCACATTCACCTGGTTCCGCGTCTACTCGCAGGTGGGCAGATGCCTGGTTCACCTCCTCAACTGACATCTCCCTTCTCTGCATGAATAGAAGTCAGACCTCATCCAGCCAGGGCCAGTGGTGCAACCTCCAGGGCCAGGCTGGCCACCACAGCAGCCTTTCCTTTAATAGGAATTCCGGTCCTCCATCGGATGAACCAAATTCTGGGTGCTCAGTGGCCGCCTGTGGCTGGTGGCTGTCATTTGGACAGCACAGACCTGGACCATTTCCATCAACACAGAGAGTTCTGCTGCACAGCCCAGCTCCTGAAGTCCAAACCAGTCAGGGAATCCCACTCTCCATAGTAAGTGGGGGGGCCTGTGGCTGCCTGCTGATGTGCTTCTGAACAATGATGAAACATGAAGGAAGGCTGGGAGAAATGGACCTCCTGGTATAAAGAGACAGACATGAGAGGAGCAGACTCTTAACACCTTGGCTGGCCCTCTTGTCCCCAACCTTTGAAGGCCATGAAAGGATGCAATGACCGGAGCTAAGGCAGCCATCTTGCAACTATGAGGCAAAAAGCCTAAGAACGAAAACCAAAACACACAAGATGGAAGGAGCCTGGGGCTCTAGTAAGCTATGGAACTAACTGCCTGTGCATTTTTTTTTATATGAATCCAATGCCTTTATTACTAAGCCCTGTAGTTGAGGAATTCTGTTCCCTGCAGCTGAACACTCTCTGATGAAACTATGAACCAGTACCCACATTCGGCTTCAGGCCTTTAGGTAAGCTGTTCTCCCTTAGTGAAATACTCCCCTTCTCATCTCCATTCAGTCTTTCCATGTGTTGGGACCCAAATCAAAGACTCCCCCAGAAAGCCTTCCCTGAACATTCCCCATAAATCTGGAAGCAACATTCCCTCCTCTGCCTTAGAACCGGCCTCTGTCTTCCAGCTCTGAGCACCAGTGAGGGCAGGGTCTATACCTGTCTATACCGGGCCCTTAGAAACATGCCCAGTGAGTAGCAGTGGCCCAATGGATATTTGGTGAATACAAGAACAGACGCTTTATTTCAGCCTCCTCATCATGCCCTATACAAAATAGGTTTACACAAAAGCTTGTGAAATGGAGCAAGTTTCTCACGGCTCTCAGAGGTGGGGAAATTCAAAGTAGATCCTTCTGCCCAGACCTCACACCGCACACCCATGTACCTTCCTGGACAATTGAAGACTCAAATGGAGATGCAAGGAGGAAAATTTTACTTTAATTCTATGCAGAGTCCATTGACAGAGGAATGGCTAAGATGTGGTTGATACACACAGCTGAGTAGATTCAGACTTAAAAAGGAAGAGCGCTCCGATATGTGCTGCCATAGGGCGAACCTTGAGGACATGACACTAAGGTGTGAAAGGACAAACATGATTCCACTGAGAGGCCCTCAAGTTGTCAAATTCATAGAGATGCAGAGTAGAATGGGTTGGGGGGGCGGAAACGAAGTTGTTCAATGAGGGCAGAGTTCCAGTTTTGCAAGGTGCAAAGAGTTCTGGAGTTGGATGCTGGCAATGACCACACATCAGTGGGACGTACTTAACGCCATTGAACTGTGTACTTAAGAATGGTTAAGATGGTAGATTTTATATTATGTATATTTTACCACAATTAAAGATTTGCTTACATGCTATGCAGAACTGTGATACTGTTAAATATATGTTTGTTCTCCTTCCCTTTTCCTGGCATACAGCTCCTGAAACGCTTGGAATCTCCAAAGCGATATCTTTTTGCATGTGAATGATTCACGGAGGGCCGGCAGCCGCTGGGTAGCTTCAGGATGGGACGGGTCAATGGAAAGACCAAGGCGGGATCCATCCTGGGGAGAGGAGAGAGACGCGGTTAAGTTGCTCACCGGTGACACTGCAGTCATTTCATCAATCATATCTCCATAATGAAGCCTCCATAAAAACACAAACGGACAGATTCTGGGAGCTGAACACATGAAGGTTCCTGGAGGGCAGTGCCCCCCGGGAGGGCAGGGAAGCTCCCCACCCCTTCCCCATCACTTACCCTGTGCATCACTTCAGCTGTAACCTTTTTCGTATCTCTTGCAATAAACCAGCAAATATACGTAAGTGTCTCCCTAAGTTCCCTGAGTCACTCTAGCAAGTTAAACCCAAGGAAGGAGTCATGGGAACCCCAATTTCTAGCTGGTCAGCCAGAAGCACAGGTGAAACAACCTGGGGCTTTTGACTGACATTGGAAGTTGGGGGACAGTCTTGGGGACTGACCAAACTGGACTGGGATCTGCTTGCCGGGTGCAGTAAAGCCAAACATTCACGTTGAGATTTTGCAGCAGGAGAAGAGAGGGCATTTATTTGCAGGGCACCAGGCAAGAGAATGGGGACAGCTCACACTGGAGAGCCAGCTTCCCCAGGGGCTAACAAACAAGGCCTCTTAAAAGCAGGGGTACATTTCAGGAAAGCAGAGCTTATAAGTACAATCATAACTCAATACATGGAAGCTACACATTGGTTTGGCCTAAAAACGTGGGTTAGGGCCGGGCGCAGTGGCTCAAGCCTGTAATCCCAGCACTTTGGGAGGCCAAGGTGGGTGGATCACGAGGTCAAGAGATTGAAACCATCCTGGTCAACATGGTGAAACCCTGTCTCTACTAAAAATACAAAAAATTAGCTGGGCATAGTGGTGCACGCCTGTAGTCCCAGCTACTCAGGAGGCTGAGGCAGGAGAATTGCCTGAACCCAGGAGGCAGAGGTTGCGGTGAGCCGAGATCGCGCCATTGCCATTGCACTCCAGCCTGGGTAACAAGAGCGAAACTTTGTCTCAAAAAAAAATAAGGTGGGATATCTTGAAGTGAGTGCACTTCCAGGTCATAGGTAGATTCAAAGACTCTCTGTTTGCCTTTGACTGAGGAATCTAGGCTTTGTCTAAAGACCTGGGGTCAGCAGACAGGAATGGCAAGGTCTGGCCTGTGGGGGTGGCTTCTTCCAGGCCCCTCAGGAAGAAATGTAGATCATAGAACAGCAGCAGTCAGAGTTCAGTGCTCAGTTCCCCTTATCTGATGTCTACGTGCCAGCAGATTACATGTGGTGGGGGTCCAGGTTTGGTTGGTTTTTTTTTTTTTGAGATGGAGTCTCGCTCTGTCACCCAAGCTGGAGTGCAATGGCTCGATCTCAGCTTACTGCAATCTCCACCACCCTGGTTCAAGCGATTCTCCTGCCTCAGCCTCCCGAGTATCTGGGACTACAGGCGCATGCCAATGCACCCAGCTAATTTTTGTATTTTTAGTAGAGATGGGGTTTCATCATCTTGGTCAGGCTGGTCTCGAACTCCTGACTTCTTGATACACCCACCTTGGCCTCCCAAAGTGCTGCGATTATAGGCGTGAGCCACCTCACCCAGCTGGGGTCCAGGTTTTTAAAAAACTCAGTGTAGGCCGGGGGCGGTGGCTCATACTGTAATCCCTGTACTTTGAGAGGCTGAGGCTGGCGGATCACGAGGTCAGGAGATCGAGACTAGCCTGACCAATATGGTGAAACCCTGTCCCTACTAAAAATACAAAAATTAGCCGGGTGTGGTAGCGGGTGTCTGCAATCCCAGCTACTCAGGAGGCTGAGGCAGAAGAATCACTTGAATCTGGGAGGCAGAGGTTGCAGTGAGCCCAGATCGCGCCATTGCACTACAGCCTGGGCAACAGAGCAAGACTCTATCTCAAAAAAAAAAAAAGAAAAGAAAAGCTCAGGGTAGGTGGCTGGTTTGCCCAGTTGGTTGGAATGTGGGACATACATGAAGATCTTAGCTTCAGCTTCTGTAGGAAACCGAACACCCGACTCTGACCTCCTCGGCTGTTGCTTTATGTCACTACCTTCTTGCTTATCAAGTTGCTCATTTACTTCTCAAGCCTAGCTTGGGTACCTGGAAGTTCCCCTGAAAGGACTCAAGATTTTCCTTTCTCTCCTTGTGTGGCGTAGGGCGGCAGCGCTGGTGTGCCCCTACGAGAGGTCTCTCTTCTGTCTCCTCCTCAGCCTGTGGTCTGATGCTGTCTTTAGGTTGGCGGTGTCAGAACCCAGCTGGAGTCTGCTGCAGAATTGCTTGCTTGCTGGTGGGGAGAAATCCCCCTACATTTGGTCACTGAGTGTTCTGTGTTAATTATTGAGTGACAGGATAGGAAAAGCACTTTGGTTCATTTTTCTTTTTCTATACCCACAGAGAAACATACACGTTCAAAGAGTTTGTAAAATGACTATATACAGTTTAGATCAGAATGACTCCAAAAGGTCCACCGCCCGCCTGAAGAAACAGAGCACCCAGGGAGGCTGAGTGTCCCCACCCGCTTCATCTCCCTCTCCCCTCAAAACAAACTCCCTTGCTTTTTACAGTTCTGAAGGTGTATTCTTAAACAATATACAGTTCAATTTTGCTTGGTTTTAACCTCTACGTAAATGTACAAAGCAAACACTAAATGGCTTCCTCCTCTCCCTGGATATCTCGGGTTGGGCATTTCTGTTATTATCTGTTAAACTTGCCTGCATGCCATGTGCTCTGTGCTGTGTCTCACACACTTAATAGTCACAAACAAATACATACGGTGCTAAATGTAAAGTTCAAAGTCTTGAAAAAGATAGAGTGGTGTAAGTGACTGTTTCCATGCTCTTCAGATGGGGAAGCCGCGCCAGTGTATCTCCAAAGACAAACTACGAAAGAACAGACTGGTACGTTTGATGACACAGCAGCTTGAAACACCCGAAGTGCTGGCCGGGTGCAGTGGCTCACGCCTGTAATCCCAGCACTTTGGGAGGCCGAAGCAGTGGATCACGAGGTCAAGAGATCGAGACTATCCTGATCAACATGGTGAAACCCCATCTCTACTAAAAATACAAAAAATTAGCTGGGCATGGTGGTGCGCACCTGTGGTCCCAGCTACTCGGGAGGCTGAGGCAGGAGAATTGCCTGATCCCAGGAGGCGGTGGTTGCGGTGAGCCGAGATCATGCCATTGCACTCCAGCCTGGGTAACAAGAGCGAAACTCCGTCTCAAAACAAAACAAAACAAACAAACAAACAAAAAAAAAACACTCAAAGCAGAGTACATCGGGCAAAACAGAAATGGTGAAAATAAGGCACTGGAAAGAGAAATATCCTCACTGCGTGATGAGGTCCTTCAAATCAGACAGGAAGGGGGTGGCCAGCCCCTCACTCTGATCCTAATGGAAGTTGGCACAACAATTTAGGAAGCCGATGTGTATCAAAAGGTGAAAGAAAAGCTCACCCTTTAACTTAGTAATCCTGCTTTTAGGAATTTTGCCTAAAGAAACAGTCTGAGATGTACAGCAAAATTCTTTACAGGATGCCTTTCACAATCTATGATTGTGAAATCAGGGATAAAACCGAAGGGACCTAAATGTTAAACAATAAGAGATGCTTTTGAACTGTTAAATCTATTGAAAGCATGCTCCAGAAAAAGTATCTCATTAAGGTGAGAAATAATGACGCTGCTTTTGCTTCATGAAGAAGGTGGTACTCTGATAGATTGCTCATCAGAATTAAACACGGTACAGCCACTCTGGAAAACACTTCAGCAGCCAAATCTACATTTATCACAGAACCCAGAAATTCTATTCTCAGCTATTTACCCAGGAGAAACGAAAACATGTGACCACACGAAACTTGCACACGAATGTTCACAGCGTCTTTATTCACAATAGCCCCAAACTGGAAACAACCCAAGCATCCCTCAACTGCTGAACGGGTAATAAGCAAACCATGGCACATCTATACTGTGAAATACAGCTTAGCAATAAGAAGGAATGGATTCTTGGATCAATCTCGAAAACCTTCTGTTAAGAGAATGAAGCTAGACACAAAAGGCTATATACAGGATGATTCCATTTATATGGCATTCTGAAAAAGGTAAAATTCTAGTGACAGAAAACAGATCCATGCTTGATGGGGGGATGGGAGGGGTGGGGTGGGAATGGAAGTCAATGGGGTGCGACGGAAGGATCCTAAATTTTTAGCATAGCAGGGGTTACACAGGTGTCTCCATTTATCAAACTGATACTTCAAGTTGGTGAATTTTAAAGTCTATAAATTATGACTCATTAAGCTGATTTTTATTTTTTAAGACAGGGTTTCACCATGTTGGTCGGGCTGGTCTTGAACTCCCGACCTCAGGTGATCTGCCCACCTTGGCCTCCAAAGTGCTTGGATTACAGGCATGAGCCACCACGCCCGGCCTAAGTTGATTTTTTAAGTTTTTTAAAGCATGTTATAAAACAATATGGTTAATAGGGTCTCAGTTTTGTGCAAAAAAGAAGTACACACCTATGTTAGTCAGGACAGATTAAGACAGGCTGCGGTAACAAAACCCCTCAATCTTGATGGCTTTAGCAAACTAATATGCATTTCCTCATCACGTCCCAGTCTAAGATAAACCGGGTAATGTCTGAGGCAGCTCTGCTCCACACAGTGATGCTGGCATCCAAGCAGCATCCACCCTTCAGCTCCATCCTCTCAACACGTGACTCCCACAGTTACTGCCAACAGAGGGGAGGGCGTGTAGAGGCCCTGACTCTTAACTGTCTCCACTGCAGTTGGCCCAGCTCCCCACTGGGCCCGCCATCTACCAGAAGAGTCATGCAGCCCCAACTCAACAGGCAGGGAGGCTGGGAAAGGAAGGACACCATGGGTATGCAGCAAGTGCCGGTTGTCTCTGCTGTAACATTTCACGTTTTACAGACACCAGATCCCTCTTGCTCTTTTTCCTATACAGAGAACACGCCCCTCCTGTCTAAGGGGAAGAAACCTGTTCCACCCAGCACTGCCTCCAGTTCAGGGTGACGTGCAGGTCCTATGTCTGTGAGGGTCCTGTTGTCCAGGGCCTTCTGAACTAAAATGACAAGTGACCCACCCTTCATCACACCCCTCAACATACTCCGGTGGATACCACAGGCAGCCTTCCCACCTAGAGCCTGTGCAGACGTCAAGATTCACAGTGAGACTGAGAGCCTGCCGGCTCACTGTGGGCAGCCCCTACCTTGAGGATGAGGATGGGCTTTTCATCAGGCCCTGATGCTTCTCAGGGCAGAAACTCCCTCGTCCAGTATCCTCCAGGGCCCCTCATTCTGCCTTTTGGGGTGTTCTCTTTCTGCTGGTTTCCCTTTTCTTCTTATCCCTATCTGCAGTGAGATCTCTCGCTTTCTCAGTCCACTTCCTGTCTCCTGGAAGGGCAAAGATCCTAACGTCACTTAATCCCATTTCAAGTTTCAAGTCATCAAAGGCTTTTGTAGGCCAGGCGTGGGATTTCCCTGCAGTCATATTCCCTTTAAACACTTGGCAGATTTCTGAGTTAGTTGCCTCCAGTCGGTTCTGCGTGCTTTAGAGGGATGATGGGGGATCAAGGCTCCCTCTACCTTAGATGTCACTGTGTCTGCAGAGATCACCATGGCCGTAAAAGAATGGAAGGGAGGGGGCACACCAGGCCTTAACTGCTTCCAACTGGAAGTGACAGTCATTGCTGAAACTGGGAGGACTTGCTACACGTCCCACTTGTGGGTGATTACAAGGGGTCCATAGAAAAGTCAGAGGAAGGCTGGGTGCAGTGGCTCATGCCTGTAATCCCAGCACTTTAGGAGGCCGAGGCGGGTGGATCACGAGGTCAGGAGATTGAGACTATCCTGGCCAACATGGTGAAGCCCCATTTGTACTAAAAATAAAAAATTAGCTGGGCATGGTGGTGCATGCCTGTAATCCCAGCTACTCAGGAGGCTGAGGCAGGAGAATCACTTGAACCCAGGAGGCGGAGGTTGCAGTAAGCCAAGATCACACCCCTGCACTCCAGCCTGGTGACAGAGTGAGACTCCATCTTAAAAAAAAAAAAAAAGAAAGAAAGAAAAGGCCTGGAACAGTGCAGGCTCCATGAACTTTCCCTGTAATAAATTAAAACTCCCTTCCAGGTCAGGGCCCACACTGAGAACTGGCTGAGAGTAGTCAGGGTGTGGTGGCTCATGCCTGTAATCCCAGCATTTTAGGAGGCCAAGGTGGGCAGATTGCTTGAGTTTAGGAGTTCAAGACCAGCATGGCAAATCCTCATCTCTATAGGAAACACAAAAATTAGCTGGGTATGGTGACACACACCTGTAATCCCAGCTATTTGGGAGGCTGAGGCAGGCGGATCACTTGAGCCCAGGAGGTCAAGGCTGCAGTGAGCTGAGATTGTGCCACTGCACTCAAGCCTGGGTGACAGAGTGAGACATTGTCTCATAAAAAATAAAAAGAACTGGCTGAGAGTAGCATCCAAACTGGGCAGAACAGAGACAACAAGAACCAAAAACAGAAAGAAAGAAAGAGAGAGAAAAAAAAAAAAAAAGAAAGAGAAGGAAGGAAGGAAGGAGCGAGCAAGAGAGGAAGGGAGGGAGGGAGAGAAAATCTAGGTGGAAAGGAGGAGGGTATAAAATACAGATCCTATTTTTTAACACTTCACAAAAACAACAGAGGAGGAAACGATGGAGCCATGAAGCTAGAACAGTGAGTCTGACCCACTCATCTTCTTGAGAGTTTAGAAAACTCATTCCATTTAAAAATGAGCAACACAAAATGATTGTGGTTAAATCTCATACAAAGTTAGTACAAGAAAAATGAGAATGGGGACTCCATGTTTGGATCCTCTTCCACGAACACTCCTTTCATGGAAGCCGTCTTTCTCTCTCCTGGATTTTCCCTCTGGCGTCCCCTTCCACGAACACTCTCGTGGAAGCCTGTCTTCCCCTCCCACACTCCATCTCTCTCTATTCCCTTCCGCTCAATGTGGAAGCTGCTTTCCTCTCCCTGGATTCCATCTTTCTGGATTCTCTCACTCAGTGTGAGAGTTAGCTGTTTCTTTCTCTCTCCTGCTCCCATTTCTCTCTCTCTAAATAAATAAATCAAAATCAATCAATAAATTAAAATTAATTAATTAATTAAAAAAAGAAAAATGAGAATGATAAACGACGCTCTCACAGATAATGAAGACATTCCAGAAACACATGCCCCCAAATACATACCTGAAAGTGTAGAAACTCATTTAAAATTGAACCGACAGAAATTAAGAAAGTAACAAAAGATACAAAAGAATAACAAAAGTTGGAAGACTTCAGGAAAGATGTGCTAGAACGAAAGAAATCATTGGAAATAAAGAAAAACTCTAATTTCAGAATGACGACTAAACTAGAAGGAACACAAGAACAAATGAACACAAAGAAGATAAAACGGTGAACATTTCTAAAACAAAAACAATGGAAGACAGAGAACTTGGATTGAGAGAAAATGACTATGTAGATGACAGGCAAATGATCTAACATATGTATAATAGTAGCGGCTGGAAAAGAAAACCATATCTAGGGAATCAAAGAAAGATTACGCACTACAATTTAAAAACACTTTCCTAAGATAAATAAAAACTTGAAACAACATTGCGTACTTTATTTATTTATTTATTTTGAGGCGGAGTTTCGCTCTTGTTACCCAGGCTGGAGTGCAATGGCACGATCTCGGCTCACCGCAACCTCCGCCTCCTGGGTTCAAGCAATTGTCCTGCCTCAGCCTCCTGAGTAGCTGGGACTACAGGCACGCACCATCATGCCCAGCTAATTTTTGTATTTTTAGTGGAGACGGGGTTTCACCTTGTTGACCAGGATGGTCTCGATCTCTTGACCTCATGATCCACTCGCCTCAGCCTCCCAAAGTGCTGGGATTATAGGCGTGAGCCACCGCACCCAGCTCAACATTGCGTACTTTAAAAAACTGACCCAGCACATTCGACAGAGAATCATATTCTATGACATATTCTATGGATGCCATTGAGGATCTGGGAAAAGATCAAGTCACTCTTAGACAAGATGGCATGAGAAAAAGAAAAAGATGAAGTCAATTATCAGGAAAATCAGATTGTCATCAGACTTACCTACACCAATATTTCATGCCAGAAGACAAGGGACTAGCATAGCCACTTTGTTAAGGGGGTAAAATATGATCCAAGAAAGATATGTCTCCAGCCAAACTGATGTTCAAGTTTAAGGGACATGAACAATTTTGGACATGTGAGAACTCCGAGAATATTACTCCTGGGAGCACCTCCTGAGGACTCCATTAAAAAACAAGCATCAGGCAGCCAAAGCGACTAGAGAAATGTAAGGGCTGATGGTGACGATTCAACATATATGGCATATACTTACTTGTACAATTAGGACCAAAAAGTGGTTGTAAAAAATAAAGTATAGCATGTTACAGTACAAATAGGAGATATTTCAGGGAAAATGAGAAGAGCATATGAAAAGCAGAACAAGCTTGTTGACTGCCTTATAGTTAAGATCTAGGCGTGAAAGGATCTAAATTCAAATCGGGTGTTTTGGGAGAGAAAGCAAAGGGAAGAGCATACAGCAAATTTCAATGTTGTTCATGGTGGGAAACAGACAAAAAAGAGGGGACTGAAAGCATTATGTGCAGATACGGTATAAAGGTTATCATCTCAACAAATTATGACCCTTTCTAAGTACAAAAAAAAGAGACAGAGAAAAATAAAAGCCACACTGGAAAACAATTTGCTTAAAAACTTATGTAAGTTTAAATGTAACAGAAAACAATATGACAGAACTGAGTTTAAACATACCGATTACATACATGGTCTTAATTCACATATTAAGAGAAAAAAGATTTCTATATTGGCTAGCAAAACAAAATTCAAATCTGTGCTTTAAAATTTCTCTGGAGGGAAGTGTTTGGCGGGAAGGCTGGGCTTAGCTGGTGGTGCCTACACACGGCCTCTTCAAAAAGGGTCTTGGAGTGGCTGGACTTCTTCACGTGGCGGCTCAGGAGGCTCCAAGCGTGAGTGTCCCAGGTGAGCTGGGTGGAGGCTCTAAGGCATTTTCTAACCCACCTCAGAAGTCTGTGAGAATCATTTTTGCCACACTATTATCTAAAGCTGTCACAAGTCCTCCAGATGCAACCAGAGGGACATAGACCACATATCTTAATGGGATGAATATCCAAGGATTTGTGGCCATGATTCACAAATGCCATGAAGGATAGGCTGTATATTGTGCATAATGGTTACACACGGGGAAGGGTGGGGAAAGGGTGGGACGGACAGAATAGAAGTTAGACTTCTCTGAATAGAATTCGTTTTGTGGATTTGATTTTAGAAGCATGGAAGTATGTTATATGATTATAAATAAAAGTTTTACAAATTCCCTAAACATTGAAAGCAAAAGGAAACAAAGGAACCTGCGTATACACATTTTACAACCACATTGAGAGGAAGTACTCCAAGGAACTTTAAAATACCGTCATTTGACTCTATGTCCCTGGTGTAATATGTCCTAAAGACAAAAAGAAACAACCATTCAAACTGTTCCAATCATTGTATGATGTTGATGATGGTGCTGATATTATTCTGATATCACTGTGTGTGTACAGTGGCTTCATGCAAATGGTTTTCTGACTTTATTAATCTGTGCCATTGAGAACCAGATTCTTGCCTAGAGGAAATGAATACAAATGAATAGTAGAAGTTAAGTGAAAGCCCTGCAGTCCTAAATTTGAATAGGTAGTATCATTATGAATTAACGATGTAGAAATACTGACCACAGGCTGAGCACGGTGGCTCATGCTTGTAATGCCAACACTTTCAGACCGACTTTGAGAGGCCGAGGTGGGCAGATCACTTGAGGGCAAGAATTCAAGACCAGCCTGGCCGGCATGGTGAAACCCGTCTCTACTAACAAAACCAAACAAAACAAAATTAGCCAGGCGTGGTAGTGCACACCTGTAACCCCAGCTGCTCGGAAGGTTGAGGCAAGAGAATCACTGGAACCCTGATGGTGGAGGTTGAAGTGAGTGAAGATCAGGCCACTGCACTCCAGCCTGGATAACAGAGGGAGACTGTGAGAAGAGGAAGAAGAAGAAAAGAACAAGAAGAAGGAGGAGGAGGAGGGGGAGGAGGGGGAAGAGAGGGGAGGAGGGGGAAGGGAGGGGGGAAGGGAGGGGAGGGGTGAGGAGGGGGAGGAGGGGGAGGGGGAGGAGGAGGAGGGAAGGAGGAGGAGGGGAGGAGGAGGAGGGGGAGAGGGAGGAGGGGGGGAGGGAGGAGGGGGGAGGGGGAGAGAGAGGAGGAGGGGGAGAAGGAGGGGGAAAAAGAAGGGGGAGGAGGAGGGGGGAGGGGAGAGGGGGAGGGGAGGGGGAGGAGGAGGAGAAGAAGAATTAGAAGAAGGAGGAGGATGAGGAAAAGGAGGAGGGAGAGGAGGAGGAGGGGAAGGAGGAGGAGGGGGCGAAGGAGAGAAGGAGGAGAAGGAGAAGGAGAAGAAGGAAGAGGAGGAGGAGAAGAAGAAAGAAGAAGGAGGAGGAGAACTACTGACCACTGTGCACCCCAGGAACCCAAGTCATGGTTTTTTAAATTTCATTTTATTTTTCTTTTTTATATTTTTTTTACACGCTATTTTGACAAAGGTTGTAGTTTCTTCTTTTTTTTTTTTTTTTGAGACAGAGTTTCGCTCTTGTTACCCAGGCTGGAGTGCAATTACAATGGCACGATCTCAGCTCAATGCAACCTCCACCTCCTTGGTTCAGGCAATTCTCCTGCCTCAGCCTCCTGAGTAGCTGGGATTACAGGCACGCGCCACTATGCCCAGCTAATTTTTTGTATTTTTAGTAGAGACGGGGTTTCACCATGTTGACCAGGATGGACTCGATCTCTTCACCTCGTGATCCACCCACCTCGGCCTCCCAAAGTGCTGTGATTACAGGCTTGAGCCACTGCGCCCGGCCAGGTTGTGGTTTCTAAACACCATTTCTCACTAAAAGGAATAAGAGCTCCTAGGAGAAATGGCTGACTCCATGAGCAGTAAATGCACACACTAAACCTGCAGCATCTTACCAAACCAGAGAGCAAGCACATTCCCAAAGACCACTGGGGTCATGTCCAAAGTACTCAAAAGCCAGCTTCGAAGATGGGACAATTTGAACTTCAATAAGGGCAATTAATACAATTAAAACCAGAAAATACCATTGAACTCATGAGTTCACAGTTGTTTTTTTTTTTTATCCCTACTTGATCACCAGTGAAAGAACAATTCAATTTAGAAAAGTGTTAGAGGAACCAGATCAAGCATATATCACTTTATAAACTGTACCATCAGGTAGCCAAATAACAGAGGTTTGGTTGAGGGGAAGTTTCTATCTATAGAAACATTTCGGTGAATACATGAAGGAACCAGAGCATTAGAATATTACCATTATGCAACCACTAATTTGTTTTAAATTTATTTGCAACCGCTAATAAATTAATGAGTCTAGGCAGTGAGCATCAGCAGCTGCTAATACCACAAAGAGAGGACAGAACACTGCCTCCCAACAGAAGAGCGCAGAACTCCGCACCAAGTGTTCTTGCCAAAAAAATAAAAAAGGACCAGCCTGATCTGGTCGAGTGGCTAGACCAGCTACTGATGCACCAGAAATGCAGACTAGGGGAGACTCTACAATTTCACAACACAGTTTCTTCAACAAATAAATAGCCTTGTTAGGCAATCCATCAGCCCGTCGAGACACGGGGTCTTACTCAGATACCAAACCAAACCATTCTTTTGTTCATTCTATTACTTATGCGACCACTGGAAGTTTGAACACAGACTGGTTCGTTGCTGATATTAAGAGATGGTTGTTACTTGTGTAAATATTAAAGACAGTTATGGTCATTTTTTTTAAGATCATAATCATCCAGAGCTATGCTCTGAAATAGTTATGAATTAAATTATACAGTGTCTGGGATGAATGAAATGGGAATGTTCGGATAATTTGGGAGGGGAAGTGGCTGAGGGTAGGATAAGACAGGACTCTGTGCAGGCATCACTGCTGCAGCTGATGGTGGCTTCCTGAAGGTTCCTTATGCAACTCTCTCTATTCCTGTGTATGTCTGAACCTTTCATAATAAAAGCCTTCTGTATGTAAATTTTCACACCATTAAAAATGTATATGTAGAAAAAAGGCTAGAAGGATATAAATCAACATGCTAGCAGATGGGATTATAGGTAAATTTACTTTTTAAATTGCTTAATATCTTCTACAGTACTCTAAAAATCTCGGAAAGAGATGAAAGCAAACTATTCCACCCTTCCGAGGAAGGTTTCGCCTGGGCTCTGCAGGTGGTCGGGTACATTGTCACCCTGGACCAGGCATACATTTGTCTGTACCAACCACGGCCCTTACAGGCAAATGCGCTTCCACCACCCAAATTCTCTTCTAGGAATCATGCCCGAGGAAATCATCTCAAATCTGAAATGCCAACAAAACTGCCTGCGCAAAGTGTCTACGTCGGGGCTATTTACTGGAGTGGACGCTGGAGCCGGAGGCCGCGTCCAGGGAGGGGAGTATCTCGGGGAAGCCACAGAAAACGGTAACCACAGGGCAGAAGGCCGCAGAGGCTACTGGGGCGCGCGGGATACGCATCTGCACATCCGACACATTCGTTTTGCAAACCCGTGCGGAAAATGGACTGAAGCCAGTTATCAGCCTCCCGGGACGCCCCGCTAATATTTAAAACGGAAACGCCCCAGCCCCTCCTGGGGGAGCCTGGCTTTCTCAAGCCGCCCCGGAAATTCCCAGGAGGCCTAGGGTCCCTCACCCCACTGCTGCCGTGTTCCGTGTCCGGCACACTCGCGACCTGGCTTTGTCGTTTGCAACTTGTCCCTGCCCTCCTAGAGGGCTCCGTCTACACCCGCTCCTTTTCCCCACCTCCGACGCCCCTCCCGGGCTGCCGCCTGGGCCCACTTTCCCTGGAGATGAATTAAGGTCCGGTTTCCCTGGGAAGGTCCTCATAGGCATTTCCGGCCTGGCCACTCCTTGCCCCAGGACTCCTTGGACAGGGCACCTCCAGAAACATCTTCCCGCCTCCCCGGCAGGAGCTCCCTTTCCACACCGGCAGAATCCTCTGCGTATTTTCTTACACGAAGACCACTCTTTCTAAAAGAATCTTGTCCCCGCTTTAAAGTGCGTGCCCCATGCCTGCGGACGGAATGACAGCCCTCACCTCGATTCCCCTCCCACAGCCGTGAACCCCACTGTCCCGGGGGTAGGCGGCTCCCTTATAAATACTACATATCCCAGCCTCCTTTGCGGCCACAGCTGGCCATGTGACCCAATACCGCCAATGGGGTGCGAGCGGCGCGAGGCGCCCCTCCTGAAGATGGCCTGCAGGAAGGGGTAGAATCCACACCGCCCAGGGCAGAAGCGCGGTGGCGCCCAACCGGCCGTCGCCGCCATGAACCACCGACTGTTACAGGAGCGAATAATTGTCTATCTTGTTTAAACCGTCGTTAACTTGGGTTTTGGTGTTTGTTTGTTTGTTTGTTGAGACGGAGTCAAGCTGTGTAGCCCAGGCTGGAGTGCAGTGGCGCAACCTCGGCTCACTGCAACCTCCGCCTCTCCGGTTCAACAATTCACCCTGCCTCAGCCTCCCGAGTAGCTGGGATTACAGGCGCCCGCCACCACGCCTGGCTAATTTTGTATTTTTTAGTAGAGATGGGGTTTCCTCATGTTGGCCAGGCTGGTCTGGAACTCCTGACCTCAGGTGATCTGCCCCCCTCCGTCTCCCAAAGAACTGGGCCCAGCCGGTTTTGTTTTTTAATATGTAACCAACCCCGCATCCTAGCCAATAAACTCACTCTATTAAAGCCTGCCCAGGGCCAGTGGGTTGTCTTTCTTCAGGTTCTCCCAGAGGCAGAACCTGAGAGGAGGATTCAGGTGCAAATGTTTCCCTAGGGAGGTTCTCCCAGCAGAAACCAGTGAGGGAGCCTGGGAAAGAGAAGGAGAAGCCAAGCAAGGGTTTCTTCAGTTTCCATCCCTGCTGTGGCCTGAGCCCAAGGGAGCTCACAGCACAAATTAGGCCTGTGAATTTGTCCTACCTTCAGGCAAGGGGCTGGGCTTTCCTGCTGCATACTTCTCTGAAGCAGGTTCAAGATGCAAGGGTTAGCAGCACAGTACAGAGCAGAGAGGGAGTTGGCTTGTCCCAGTAAGAAGGTCTGCAGGCTCCGGTCAAGGCACCAACATTACCTTATGCCCAGGAGTCTCAAACCCTTTGCAGCAGCCTTCCAGGCCCTCTGTGATTTCCACACCTGTCAACCTCTCCCACCCATCTCGACCCACCTCCTCACACCCTGGCCCAACAAGATGAATGACCATTAGCCCCACAAACACTTCCCTGGACCTTCAACCAGGAGTGCAATACCCTATCCCACCAGCCTTCACCCCAGGACCTCCAGCCAGCCACACTAACAGCCAGGTCTTCATCCTTTGCCTCCCAGAGATTTCTGGTAGACAGCACAAGACCTGGGATAGGACTGATCAGCAAAGCATTCTGGGATTTGCCCAGAGAGGGTGTCAGGTCCCAGCACATGGGGCTAACAACATGAAGGATCAGAGAGGTGCAGTGACTTGTCCAGGGCCACACAGCTAACAGGGAGGGGCTGAGATGGTAAGAAGAGGAGAAAGCAGTGCCACAGAGAAGTCTAAAGGTGCGAGAGAAGCTGGGAGAAGTAGACCTCAGACTGTGGGGAGCCCCCAGTGCTGGTGTGGACGGCATGGTCCTGTGGGACAACACGGATCCCTGTGTCATTTGCTGAGCACTTCGTGGTCAGCTCCTGCACTCCCTGCCATGATTCTCCTTGGGTTCTCCCAGTACACTCTGAGACATGAGAAGATTTGAACTCAAATAAATCCTAGGAAATACCCATAGGGAAGGGCCGGGTGCAGTGGCTCAAGCCTGTAATCCCAGCACTTTGGGAGGCCAAGGCGGGTGGATCACGAGGTCAAGAGATTGAGACCATCCTGGTCAACATGGTGAAACGCCATCTCTACTAAAAATACAAAAAATTAGCTGGGCACTGTGGCATGTGCCTGTAATCCCAGCTACTCAGGAGGCTGAGGCAGGAGAATTGCCTGAACCCAGGAGACGGAGGTTGCGGTGAGCCGAGATCACGCCATTGCACTCCAGCCTGGGTAACAAGAGTGAAACTCCATCTCAAAAAAAAAAAAAAAGGAAATACCCATAGGAAAGTGGAGAAGTGAGACAGGGAAGAGCCAACCAGGGTCATGTTATCAACAGAGCTACCGCTGGCTGCAACTGGAGCTCCCTTCCCTGGAAACGGCACAGGATATACACTTCCAGATCTCTCTCCACTGGACGGATGCTCCTGAGGAACAGCAGCCTCAGCTTTGCACTCAAGCAAGCAGCCTTGACCCCTCTGCTCCACTTCACGGAGCGGAGACGTGATGACTCACTGTAAGTCACCCACAGACAGAAGGGACCAAGTGGGCCCCAAGAGGGGGTCTGGGCACCCGGCCAGGTTCTGCCCTAGTCCAGTCAGGACTCCAGGACCCCAAGATGGCAGGCGTGTGCCCGCTTATAAGCACAGCCTTTGAAATCTCACAGTCCTGGGCCACATTCCTCCTGCCTCCTAACCCAGGGTCTAAGGGCAAGCCCAGCTACTCCATGGATGTGTGTCCTAAGGAGCTCACAGGGACAGACTGTAGTTGAAGGTGACTGGAGGAAAAAGAGTAAACTTGGGCTTGGCCCAAGAGGTGGCAGTGGAGGCAGGGACCAGAGGGACAGCATGATTCCTGGGGCGCCTACTGTGTACCACAGGTTCCTCGCCCCAGGGTTCTGTTGAAAACACCCTCGGTCCCCCAAGATCCTGCTCCAATTTGCAGATGAGGAAACTGAGTCTCTGAGAGGTGTGATGACATCTTCAAGGTTATACAACCTGGGGCGAGGGTGTCAAATTCAAGGTTGTCTAACCCAAGGGTTGGTGACAGTGGGGGCTAAAGAGGCTCGGAGCAGGGCTTTCAGGGCAAACAGGGTGATCTCACTGCCACTGCTGTCCTTAATGCAATCAGATGACGTCTCTCCCAGTTCACAGCCCTCCCGTGACTTCCCTTATGCCCTGAATATGAAGTTCAGCCTCTCTGCCACAGCCTGCAGGGCCTGTGCCATCTGTCCTTCAACCCCTCGGTCTCTTGGATGGCATGAAATCCCTGCCTGCCCCTGGGCTGTTAAATTCAAATGTAAATAATTTAATTAATTGAATATAATCATTTGATGGTAATTAAGCTTAACTAGTTTAAATGACTTTGCTAATTAACTTAGATTGAGTTCACTGCTTCCCCCTGGAGTGATCATGGGGTGCTGCTGGAAGAATGGGGGGAGCGGGGCTTTCCTGGAGGGTGAGTGCCTCCTCCCTGCCTGACGCCCTGGCTGAGCAGGCCCAGCTCTGTCTGAACGGGACAGGTCCAGTTCTGGAATACAACCCGGCACATATGAGGGGCTCAGATAATATGTGCCGTGGGCCAAGCCCTGTGGAGAACCACCCAGACAGGGCCCTGCGGTCAAGTTCATGCTGTACCTCCTTTTCCTTGGATGTTGTGGGAATAGGGAGCCATGGAGGGCTTGGGAGGCAGAGAAGGGATGAACTTCCTCGGCTAGTGCACAAAGTAACTCCCCCATCCCCAACCAGAGCCTGCAGCTGCCGCTGCCTCCCCAGGCCTCTCCAACTCAAGTCCCCAATAAGGCTGGCCCAGAACAGGAATAGAGCGGCCCACGGCTTCTTCGAGGACAGAGTGGGTGGCTGCAGCTAAACCTGGCTTGGCAGGTGGCTCACTGAGGCGGGGCAGAGCTTCAGCTGGGGGTAGGGCCTGGGGGCCAGACACCTGGGTTTCTGAGCTTCCCTGGCTCTGCCTCACTCTCTCGTGGCCTCAGGAGGGGCTGGAGCCTCGCTGAGCCTCTGTAACCTCCAGGAGAAGCCGGCTGCCCTAGGCATGAAGATACACAAGTTCTGATAAACATAGTACAGCTGATGTATATATAGACCCTCCCACCTGGTTTCCAAAAGGATTTGCAACAGCTTTCACAAGAGGCAAAGAAATGAGCATTGACAGTGAGCCAGGGTTTACACATGGGGCCCTCACGTCACAGGCCTGGGGGACTAGAACAGGGATAAGAAGACAGAATCCAGATCCCTCCAGGAATCGCATGTGTATGAGAGTGAGCTCCCCATCAGAGCAGCTATGCAAGCAGAGGCCAGCAGGCCCTGGTGGGGCTATGGTTGAGGGGACTGGTACATCAGGGAGAGGTGTGGTCAGATGTGAAGCCCATGTTGGAAAATGAGGTGACTGGTCCTTCCCACCCACCACGGCCCCTCTCCACAAGGAAGCCAGGATGAGATAATGCTGGTGTGGGGGACCTGTCTTCATCAGTTTCATTGTTGCTATAACAAAATACCACAAACTAGGTGATTGCTTCTTCTTTTTTCTTTTTTAAAATCAAGACAGGGTCTCAATCTGTCACCCAGGCTGGAGTGCAGTGGTGATCACCACTCATTGCAGCCTCGAACTCCTGGGCTCAAACAGTCCTCCCACTTCAGCTCCTGGTGTAGTTGGGACTACAGACATGCACGACCACACCTGGCTTTTTTGTAGAGATGGAGTGTCGCTATGTCGCCCCAGCTGGTCTTGAGCTCCTGGGCTCAAGCGATCCTCCCACCTTGGCTTCCCAAAGTGTTGGGATTGCAAGTGTGAGCTCGCGGCCAGCCCAGACTGGGTAATTTCTAAACAACAGAAATTCCTCATGGTTCTGGAAGCTGGGAAATCAAAATCCAGGGCCAGCATCTGACAAGGCCTTCCTGCTGTGTCTTCCCATGGCAGAAGGAAGGCAGAAGGGCAAGAGAGTGCTAGAGGGTTATTATAACCCACCCCCTCCGGTAACTAACCCACTGGGAGGTGGCTGGCAGCATTCATCCACTCAGGAGGGCGGCCCGCAGGACCCAATCCTGCTGTCAGGCCCCAGCTCCCAACACAGCAGCCTACGGGGCACATTCAATCCTGCTGGCCCCTGCCCCTTCCCTGGGAGGAGAGGAACTTGACCACAGTTTCAGGGCTGCTGGAGCCTGAGCAGCCAGGCGAGTAGCACAGGCCCCCTGGGGCTCTGCCCTCAGAAGCCGAGTTCAGCTCAAGGACTTGAGAGCAGGATCTCGGCCAGGCGCTCACCCTCCCAGCATGGGTGCTGCCTGCTGTCTGGCCTGGAGCTCCTGCCTCTCTTTCTCTGAGGTGCAGAGTCCTCAGCCAGCATGATGTGGGGATCGGCTCGCTCTTGGAGAGCCTTCCCAGGGCAGATCCCCAGAATACATAGAATGGCAGCACTGCCACCAGACCACCACCCGAACAGCCCTGCTGCCTGCTGGCTGCACTGGGCCTTGGGGCAGCATTCCTGCACCAGCCCTGTCTCCTGTGAACAAGGATGGCTCCTCCTGGTCTTGTGGGGGAGACAGTCAGTGGGCAAGAATGAAAATAAATAAATGTGAAGAAAGTGCGGGCCGGGCGCAGTAGCTCATGCCTATAATCCCAGCACTTTGGGAGGCCGAGGTGGACGGATCATAAGGTCAGGAGTTTCAGACCGGCCTGGCCAATATGGTGAAACCCCATCTCTACTAAAAATACAAAAAATTAGCCGGGTGTGGTGGTGCATGCCTGTAATCAGCTACTACTCATGGAGGCTAAGGCAGGAGAATTGCTTGAACCTGGGAAGTGGAAGTTACAGTGAGCCACTCCAGCCCAGCCTGGGCAACAGAGCCAGACTCCATCTCAAAAAAAAATAAATAAATAAAGTGTAGCAGGGTGAGGGTGATCAGGGAGGCCTCTCTGAAGTGACATCTGAGCAGACCCCTGAGCGGTAGCACATCCGGGGAAGAGCATTCCAGGCAGAGAATGGGACAGCCAGTCCAGAGGCCCTGCTGCCAGGCTCTGGGTAAAGTGCAGGGAGCAAGGCACAGGGTACAGGGAGGCGGGAGCAGGCACCAGGGTGAGGCGCCGTGGACCATCAGGAGGCCCCCACCAAAGGCAGGAGCCACAGCAGAGATCTGAGCAGAGGAGAGGCTTCCCGCCCTGGCCTCTAGAAGGGAATTCACCAAATCCTCCCTCCGCCGCCTCCCTGACCCTTCGCAGGCCTGTCTGCTGTATTTTTCTTTTTCTTTTTCTTTTTTTTTTTTTTTTGAGACGGAGTCTCGCTCTGTCGCCCAGCCTAGAGTGCAGTGGTACGATCTCAGCTCACTGTAACCTCCATAGCAAGCCTCCCAGGTTCAAGCTATTCTTCTGCCTCAGCCTTCCAAGTAGCTGAGACTACAGGCGAGCGCCACCAAGGCTAATTTTTGTATTTTTAGTAGAGATGGAGTTTCACCATATTGCCCAGGCTGGATCCACCCGCCTGAGCCTCCTAAAGTGTTGAGATTACAGGCGTGAGCCACCACGCCTGGCCTTTTTTTTTTTTTTTTTTTTTTTTTTTCAGATGGAATCTCTCACTCTTGTCATCCAGGCTGGAGTGCAGTGGCATCATCTCAGCTCACTGCAACCTCCGCCTCCCGGGTTCAAGCGATTCTCTTGTCTCAGTCCCCCCCGCATAGCCGGGATTACAGACGTGCGCCACCACACCCGTCTAAGTTTGGTATTTTTTTTAGTAGAGACAGACTTTCACCATGTTGGCGAGGCTGGTCTCGAACTCCCGATGTTAGGTGTCCACCTGCCTCAGCCTCCCAAGTGCTGGGATTACAGGAGGCTAGGCCTGTCTGCTGCATTTTTAATGCTGCCTGATGAGCAGGCGCTCACGGCTGTAATTGAACAGAAAGTCCACGTGCCTCTGCCATCTCCCGGTCCAGAGACTCATTAATCCCGGGACTGGAAGAGGCGTCTGTCCGGCCCTTGCTGCCTGACAGGAAATGCGGGCGTCTGGCCTCGGGGGAGAGGGGGTCGGGCCATTCCCCACCTCCATCCCACACCTCCTCCAGGAAACATGGGAGAGGGGACGCGCCTCTTGGGACCTCCACGGAGGTCGTGGGTAGTATAAAGTGTCAGGGCCTGGGCTTTGTAGATGTCACTGATCTGCACACTGGCTTCCCCACTCTGATGGTTGGACACGCTCTGTAGAAGCCAAAGGGCCCCATAAGCCGCAAGGGAACTGGACACCACCCGGGCGGCAGTCGTGTGCGGAGGGCCGGCTCTCTGTGAAGGGCTGCGGCGTCCGGCCAGGCCTGCGAGCCGCGAGGGGCGCGGTGAGCTGCGGCACGCTGGGTCATCCGCAGGGACGCGCACGGTAAATCGCTAGGCTTGAGGTCCGCGGCACTCCGCAGACTGCAGAGCCCCTGGAAGCCCCGAGTGCTGGGCCAGGGGGTGCACACGGGCAGGCCGGCCTCGGAGACCGAGCTGGGCTGACGGGTGGCAAGCCCTTGGCCCCCAGCCGCGTGTTGGCCCCGCGCTCCCGAGGACTCGGACCGGCGCCCGGGGTCGGGCGGGGCTCCGGGGCACGCGGTCGAAGCCGAGCTCTACCGCCCCCTGGCGGCTGCAGGAAATAGCGCCTGGGACCGCGCCCCGGTACCCGGGTGGGTGGCCCCGCTGGCGCCTGGGCAAGCGATTCATTCCCTTCCTTCCTCCCTCCCTCCCTCATTCATTCTTTCATGTGTTCATTCAGCAGAAGCCGAGGGATCCCTCGGTGTCGGCAGCATCCTCAGCGCTGACGACACAACAGTGGCAAGTGAGGTCTGCCTGGATAACTCAGGATAATGCGCTAGATTGGTTGGGCCTGGTAGGCAGAGGCTATTTGAGCCACCATGATCCTGGAAGACTTCCCTTAGGAGGTGACATGGGAGACCGGGATGGGGGGGCAGCCATAAAAAGTCGGGGGAGGGGGTGTTCTAGGCAGAGGGGACAGTCAGTGCAAAGGCCCTGGGGTGAGAACAAGTCTTCATGATTGAAGGATGGAGGGAGGGAGACAAGAGCTCCCAGGAACTGCTAGCCCCTGTGCCAGGGAAGGGTTAGTGGGCAGAGGCCTGTCCCAGACTGGGGCTGGAGGACAGGAGGAGTGCAGAGACAGACCCCATGGGGACCCTCCTCCTGGGAACACACCCTAACCTTCCTCAGAGGACCACAAAGGCCCTGCTCTTGGACCTTGAGCCATGGCGGGCTGAGTCCCCTCATGCCTGACCTGACCTGGGCCATCACGCCCACCCTCCCAGCATCGGGATGAATGCGACTCCTTCCCAGCTGGTACGAGCCAGCACTGGGATCTGGGGGTATGCTGGGTCCGGTATGCCAAGCTGTTGGAGTCCCTGGGTCCTGGCTGGTCCCCATGAGGGGGTGAACTGAGACTGATGAACAACCAAGGTGGACCCAAGTCCTTCAGGCCATCAGCTGAACTTCCGAATCCAAAGGTACCGAAGCCAAGCACACCCCGCTTACGTGAACAAACTCCCTGCTGCCCGGCCATGCTGCTAGTGTCATGGGGCCAGAGGGGACCCTGCATGGGCACCTTCATTAAGCTGTCCCCACTCCCCTCAGAGCCTTCTCCGGAGCCCACTACCTGTCCCCTAGTCTGTTCTTCTGTCTTATAAGCTGTATGGCTTTGGGCAAGTGATAATCAGCTCTCTGGTTCTGTTTTCCCATCTGTAAATGGAGGTCATGTAACCTCCATGAGGCCACTGTGTCCAGTCAAGGCACAGTGTCTGGGTGCTCACCACTCTGTGCACCTGGCTGTCATCACTGCTCCAGGACAGTGGGATGGGTGGCTGCCACCAGGGGACTGGGCCTGCATGCTCGCTGCTCTTTCCAGCGTCAGTATAGGGCCTGGTGCCTGGATGGTCACAGGATGTCACCTTGTCACAGCCCTCTGGAGGCCTCTGTGTCCTCAGATGTAGGAGGGCCTGGTGGGTCGGCAGCCCTCCCTCCCCTGAGCACGCCACCCTGGCCCTAGCCCAGAGGCAAGGGTCCCTCGAGGCACCACAACCTTCCCCGAGTACGAGGGGGGCTCGCAGGTGTCACACATAGTCTTACACAACCTTTAGTCCTTATCTTTTTTTAATTAAAACAGCAACCAGGTACCTGCCCCAACCCATCAGGAAAGGACCCAGGATGGGCAGTCCTTTTTTCAAAAAAATATATTTTCTTTTTTTAAAACACCACCAAAGCAAATCCATAGCCCCTATGGAGCCGGTCCTCAAGGAGTGAGCTGGAAGGCTCCCCCTACACTTCTCTGAGCAGAGACTTGGGCCCCTCCCACTAGACCCCAGCTGGAGCAGAGGGTGAGGCTCTGCCTGCTGGTGCCTTAGGGGATGGGGGAGAAGTGATCAGCTCCAAACCATGCAAGAAAAACAAGCCAAACCCAGAAAGCAAAAGAAAAAAACAATGGAAGATAAATTAAAAAAAATAAACAGGTGAAATGACACCAGTAAAGGTGGCAGGCAGGACTGGGTGTCCCAGTGTGCTCTGAAGAGGCCCTGTTCGCCCGTGCCAGGGGAAGGCCTTGGGCGGCTCATGGCCTCTCCCCCATGGGATTCTTGGGGGATTCACATAGCTCATCCCCACTTGTGGACCCCACACCAAAGCTGGGATAGAGGTGTGGCCACCCTGGGCCAAAGTGTGCAAAGTCCATTCAGTCAGGAGAGTAAAAAAATATACAACTTGGGTGGCATCCAGGCTGGGCAAGGCACCTGCTGTGCAAGGGGCAGCAGCATCCAAAGGGGCGTCCAGGCCCCAGCAGTCCAGGGTCTCAGCAACTGGAGACGGTCCTCAGAGCAGCAGGGAGAGAGAGGCACTTCGGGGCCGATAAGGGCCTGGCTGGAGGTCCCGGTGGTCTGCTTTTTTGGCACTTGGGACAAATGGCTGGCTGCAGAGCCAAGTGGGAGCAACCCCCTCAGTTCCTCCTGGATGCCCTGGGCCAGGATGGCAGTAGCTTATGGTGCAGGTGCGCACTGCCCCTGCAGATGGGGCTGTGGGGCTCAGGAGGGCCGGAGTGGGGTCCAAGGCCCAGGCCCTATGAGTCTTCTCCCAGGATCTCCTTCACGAAGGCAGCAATGTCCGTCTTCTTGGTTTTGTGCAAAGTGAAGAAGGGGTGCACCTGGGGGTGACAGAAGGCACACTCACCATGGTGGGGGTAGTGGGGGGGGAGGTGCCCATTCTTCCCCAACCAGCCGCAGCCCAAGTGTTCCTCCTGCCTGGCAAAATCCTACTCATCCTTCTAGGACCTCCACCCCCAGGAGGTCCTCCATGACTGTCACAGAGGGCGTTTGTGGCTCCTCCTCAGCTCTCCTGTGATCACTCTCCAGCCACACTAACCTCTCTTTCCCCCACACATCTGGCCTCTGCCCATGCTGGACCTTTTGCTTGGGACAGCCTCTCCGTCAACAGATAACCCTTATTCATCCTTCCAGGCTCAGTTCAAATGGTACCTCCTCCATGAAGCCTTCCCTGATGCCACCCCTTGGCCCCTCTGCCCCATTCTGTCACACACTGCCTGTGCACCCTTCCCAGAGCCTGGTATGAAGGAAGGAGGGAGAAGGAAGCCGGGTTTGCAGAAGCAAACAAATGAATGAGCACCTAAAGGAGTCAACATGGGGCCAGAGGAGCTGCCCATCTGTGTGCAGGACGCAGCCCTCTCCTGAGCCCACCTAGCCACCAGCCAGCCCTGAAGAGCAGGGCAGGCACCTCCTGCCCACACTCACCATCAGCTCCAGGTAGCTCATTCGCTCTGCGGGGTTCTTCCTCAGGCTAGGAGAGAACGGTGCAGCTATAGCCAGGCTGGCAGGGAGGAAGGAAGCCCAGCCTCCTAATTGCCACCCCAGGATTGCCCCAGGCCTGGGGGACACATGCGCCCAGGGAAGAAGGGACAAGACCATCCAGGGTTTCTCCCAAGGTGGAGGGGCATTCACAGGGGCAAACTAGAGGCTTGCAGCAAGTTTCTCTGGCCTTGGGGTCCTCGTTTTCTTGTCTCCTTAATGACCCAGGAATTTCCATATCAAAACAGGACTCTCCAGTGCTCTGCCTCACAATCATATGCTTGGTATCCTCAGTCAGGAGAGAAAACTCCTTAGCATGGGTCCTGGGAGAGGTTAGTCCCCACTTAAAGGGGCCAGACTGCCCAGGGACTCTGCTGGGCTCCTCTGTTGCTGATGACGGTCGACAACAAGTCCCAGGACCCTGGGTGTGAGCCACGGTACCAGCCGCTTCTTCCTTATCAAGTTCTTGCTCCATTTAATTACGGTCAGAGAAGTTGGTCTGTATGACTTTGCCCTTTTCCTTATTCCCTCTGTAATCTCAAACATGATTTTTATAAGGCTCCCATGGGGCATTCTTTAATTTGGTTCAGAGTTCTACATATCAATAAAAGCAAACTTGTTTTCTGTGTTCAAATCTTCCATATACTTTTTTCTTTTTTTCAGCCTATCTGATCTGTCACTTCTGGAAGAACTGCATTAAAACCTCCTGCTAGGACCATAGTTTTGTCCAAAGCTCCTCACGCTCCAGCTGTTTCTGCCTTACATATTTTGATGCCTTTCATCTGGGGGGTTATTTGCTAATGGAAAAAGGCACAGGGCCCAGGAAGATGCCGGGATCGGGCCAGGGAGGGCACCAATAGGCGCTCAGCATACCCCGGACTCACCACTGCGCAGTGAAGTCCACAAACTCGGGGGAGAAACGGTCAGCTGGGAGCTGGGGGGACGGCTCCTCCACCACCTGCTTCAGCTGCTGAAACGGGGTCCCCCAGGACTCGTAAGGGAATCGTAGGATGGCCATCTCAATCTGCAGCAGGGACGGGGGGTCAGAGGCCCTGGACCCAGATACACTCACACTCTGCACCCAGGAGCCAGGGTTGGGGGCTCTCGCCCACCCTGGCACCAGCGCGAGGCCTCAAGGCTGCACAGCTGATCTCCCTGCCACATCCCAGCAGAGCAAAGGTGAAAGCCAGAGATGGCAGCTCTTAGCTCCCCTGACCCAGCCAGCAGGATACAGTTCAGAAAGCAGATCCAGCGCATGCCAGGACTGGTGAGAACATCGTTGGGTTTTCAAACAACCTGAATTCTGAAGATTTTACAAAACAATGTAGGTTGCAGCTGCTCTGGAAAAATCTGAGGAGCTGGTAACCTCAGGCTGCAGCCTCCTGAGCCAGGTAGGCAGGTCCCAGTGGTCACAGCCACTCCCCTTCCTAACATCTGGCCATCTTGGACTTCAGCATCTGCCGTCATTTATTTGGGCTGCTGTGACACACACACACACACACACACACACACGGCTCTCCCCAAGGCCGTGGACAGAGTGTGAGACCACGAGGATGCTTCGCCTCTGCACCCGCAGGCTGGCAGGGAGCCGGAGCCTGCAGCCTCATCTTCTGCGGGGCCCCGGCACTGCTTCCCACCTAGACAGGTGGCCTGTGTGGCCACATGTGCCCTGCTGGAGCTGGACTCCCTGTGGGTGACATCGAGCTGATGGGTCTCTGTTCTCGCTCCAAACTCCCAGCCCTGTGCCCTGCCTGTGGTCAACAAGAAGTCATCATGGAAGGGACGGGCTAGCTAGTGTACAACCAACTCTGGGCTCTGACCCTGATGACTGGATGGAAAAAACAAGTCATGTCAGCCTGGTCCTGCCTGGAAGAACAGAATTCTGAGGCTCCAGCATAAGGCCCTTTGCTGACGGTCATCATCCCAAGATGAACAGAAAAGACCTCAGCACAAACACGTGGTGCTGGCAACTAGAGCCCGGACAGGTCTCTGAGGACTGTGCTGAGAACATGCCTCCCATCAGGCTAGAGGCCCCTTCCAGCCCAGACACACACACACACACACACGCACGGCCCACTGCACGTGTGTGCATGTGTGCATGCATGTTCAAGGGACAAAACCGTACCAATTCAGGGAGCAGTGACTCTAATGTGTAGAGCAAGGAGCCCATATAAGCTGCAGGAGAAGGACCAGCAGCCATGACAGTTTCTTAACTGGAAAAGCAGAAGTGTCCAAACCCTCAACCCCGCACTCCTTTAATTTTTCTAAAGAGCTCAAAAAATGAAAAACAACAAAAAAAGCTTCCAGGCACAAAGATACGCCATATGGTGTCATCTGCCAGGAGATGTTTAGAAGCAGCCTGAATGTCCAGCGCCAAGGGCCAGCCCCACCATGGGGCTGAGATCCAGCCAGGACTGCAGACGCACCCGTGACTCCCCAGCGACAACACTTAAGGGCCAGCATTCGGTCAGCACTCACTCCCGCCCGGGCATGACCCCTCCCTGCTCTGGGTGATTGGCACTGGCGTCCTGAGGGGGAAAAAGCCAACAGCAAGAGGGCTCTGGGGCCCTTGCAGGATCGAGGGAGGCCGAGACTGGGGCGCCAGCCAGGAGACTCTCCCGACTGTTTCACCAGCCACTCCCCCAGGATGTCGGAGAGTTTGAAAAGGAAGGAAAACCTCAGGAACAAGGAAACACCCACATCAGCAGACGGGGTGCGCGCAGGGCCGATGGTCATGGAGTCTTTGGAAGGAATACATATGTAATGCTATCAAATAAAATGTTTTTTTAAAAAGAAGCATTACATATTGTTCATATTTCTCTAAATTATAATGAAATATATTTTCATTCTATATAACATATATAATAAAAATACAATATTTATGCCATAGCGCACAATGTTGGCATTGAAATGGGCAAGAGGTTTCTCTGGGTGGAATAACTACAGTCATTTTCCCCTCACTTTGCCTTTGTATTTTTATGTTAGCTTTCCACTACTTTGGTAACTTGTGGCAGAAAAACCTAACACGTGCCTAAAGTGGCCACCTCCACCTCTCCCTGGGTGCACCTGCCGATCCTCCATCAGGCTAGGAGCATTCCCTGCCCTTGAACCTGGGCTTGCCTGTGACTGGCTGACACAGTAAGGCAGAAGCAATGCTGTGCCAGTTCAGGCCTAGCACTTCAGAGGACTTCCTTTTGGATGCCCACCACCACGAAAGGACTCCAAGTATGCTGACACTGCTACGCTCTGAAACCCAAGGAGCAGGCCACTGTGAGTAAGTGGCATGGAGAGGTCATGCAGAGGAGGCCCGGGATTATAAGGCCGCCTTGGGCCTTCCAGCCCAGCCCAGCCCAGCCAGTGCCAAGTACAGCAGAAGAGCCATCCAGCTGAGCCTAGCCAGAATGGCTGAAACAAGAGAAATAAGAAACTACTGTTGGTTTGGGTCATTGGGTTCTGCGATGGTTTGCTATGTAACACTTGATAACCGAAATATGTACTTAGCACATACTTGTCCAAGTTCTACCAGCCACATCAGAAGTCCACCAGCCATGTTAGGCCCAACAGTGATAGTGGATAGACAGGTAGAAGGGACATAAGCGTGTGTGTATCTGTGAGGTGGTCATGAGGAGGGACTCTAATTTCCAACCAGTTCTGTGCAGTCCAAATACAGCAAGAACTTGTCCTTTTCAGCTAACTTAGAACTTGGAAAACTGTTATATTCAAAGAATATTCCTCTCCACCCGAAAAAAACAAAAAGTTTAATTGAAAAATTACATGTCACCAGGCCGGGCACAGTGGCTCACACCTGTAACCCCAGCACTTTGGGAGGCTGAGGGGGGTGGATCACCTGAGGCCAGGAGTTTGAGACCAGCCTGACCAACACGGAGAAACCTTGTCTCTACTAAAAATACAAAATTACCCGGGCAAGGTGGCGCATGCCTATAATCCCAGCTACTCAGGAGGCTGAAGCAGGAGAATCGCTTGAACCCAGGAAGCAGAGGTTGCAGTGAGGCGAGATAGCACCATTGCACTCCAGCCTGGGCAACAAGAGCGAAACTCCATCTCAAAATGAAAAGAAAAGGTTGGGCGTGGTGGCTCACGCCTGTAATCCCAGCACTTTGGGAGGCCAAGGCGGGTGGATCACGAGGTCAAGAGATCGAGACCATCCTGGTCAACATGGTGAAACCCCGTCTCTACTAAAAATACAAAAAATTAGCTGGGCATGGTGGTGCGTGCCTGTAGTCCCAGCTACTCGGGAGGCTGAGGCAGAAGAATTGCCTGAACCCAGGAGGCGGAGGTTGAGATGAGCCAAGATCGTGCCATTGCACTCCAGCCTGGGTAACAAGAGCAAAACTCCGTCTCAAAAAAAAAAAAAAAAAAAAAAATTACATGTCACCAATTAAAGAAAATTGAAGGCATTGCCCAGTCCCACCTCTCTGACAAAATTATTTCGACTTTGAGTCTTTCCTAGTCACTTTATACAGATACACTGTTTATAAAGTCACAGACACAGGCTGGACACAGTGGCTCAAGGCCAGGCCTGGTGGCTCACACCTGTAATCCCAACACTTTGGGAGGCCGAGCCAGGCGGATCACCTGAGGTCAAGAATTTTGAGACCAGCCTGGCCAACAGAGCGAAACCCTGTGTCTACTAAAAATACAAAATTAGCCAGGCATGATGGCCGGCGCCTGTAATCCCAGTTACTCAGGAAAATCGCTTGAACCTGGGAGGTGGAGGTTGCAGTGAGCTGAGATCATGCCACTGTACTCCAGCCTGGACAACAGAGTGAGATGTTGTCTCAAAAAAAAAAAAAAAAAAGGCCCGATATGGTGGCTCACACTTGTAATCCCAGCACTCTGGAGGCTGAGGCAAGTGGATCACCTGAGGTCAGGACTTTGAGACCATCCTGGCCAACACGGTAAAACCCCGTCTCTTCTAAAAATACAAAAATTAACTGAGTGTGGTGGCTCACACCTGTAATCCCAGCCACTGGGGAGGCTGAGGCAGGAGAATTATTTGAACCCAGGAGGCGGAGGTTGCAGTGAGCTGAGATCGTGCCATTGCACTCCAGCCTGGATGACAGACTGAGAATCTGTCTCCAAAAAAAAAAAAATTAGCCAGGCATAGTGGCACAAGCCTGTAATCTCAGTTACTCAGGAGGCTGAGGTAGAAGAATCACTTGAACCCAGGAGGCAGAGGTTGCAGTAAGCTGAGATCACACCACTGCATTCCAGCCTAGGTGACAAGAGTGAGACTCTGTCTCAAAAAAAATAAAAATAAAAAGTACATAAATAAAGTGACAGCCACATGACGACAATAACAATGGTAGCAGCAACACTAGTAAAACCCAAAAGACCTGTGTCAACTCTGTACCCACCAGACACCTCTCTGCCCTCACTCCCAACCCTCCCTCCCTCTCCACTGACCCAGCCATGCAGGTGCACAGCAGGTGCAGCCCCACCTCAGGGCCTTTGCACCTGGGTCACCGTGCTCTCAGGTCAGCAGAGTCCCTCCTTGCAGAGGCCTCCGACTCTGCTACAGTCACCTTCCATGTCTCCACAGAGCCACCCTCACCTGCTCCACTCTTCTCTACCCCTGGGGCATAAAAAGAAATTTATTTGGTCTTTGTTCCTGGAACAGAGCTCCTAAAACCCTTGGAATTTCCTGAGTGACAGGTGTGGCTTTTGTTATCCACAAGGAGCCTGAGTTTATGCCAATGAGGTGAGTCAGGGTGAGACCCCTAGACAGCCTCAGGATGGGGGCTGCTCCCCAGAAAGCCCAGGTGGTTAGAGAGGATGGGAACTTTCACTCACCCGCCAGCCTCTGAGAGGAGGAGGGGCTGGAGACTGCAGTCTACAAAAACTTGCAGTGGGTGTGGTAGCTCAAGCCTATAATCCCAACACTTTGGGAGGCTGAGGCAGGCGGATTGCTTGAGCCCAGGAGTTCAAGACCAGCCTGGGCAACATAGTGAGATCCCTTCTCTACAAAACATTTAAAAACTAGCTGGGTGTGGGGGCACACACCTGTAGTTCCAGCTACCCGGGAGACTGAGGTGGGAGGATGGCTGGAGCCTGGGAGTTAGAGGCTGCAGTGAGCCATGATCACACCACTACATTCCAAACTGAGCGACAGAGTGAGACTCAAAAAAAAGCTTTCCATATGAGGCCGGGCACAGTGGCGCCTGCCTGTTATCCCAGCACTTTTGGAGGCTGAAGGTGGGCAGATCACTTGAGGTCAGCAGTTCAAGACCAGCCTGGCCAACATGGCAAAATCCCATTTCTACTAAAAATACAAAATTTAGCTGGGCATGGTGGTGCCTGTAATCCCAGCTACTCGGGAGGCTGAGGCATAAGAATCGCTTGACCTAGGAGGCAGAGGTTATAGTGAGCTGAGATTGTGCCACTGTACTCCAGCCTGGGTGACAAAGTGAGACTCTGTCTCAGAAACAACAAAACTCCATGAGCTTGGGGAGCCCATAGGTTGGCAAGCACAGGGAGTGCCAGGAGGGCGGCAGAGCACGGCAGCTCTGCATCCCACATTCACTCCCTTTCCCCCAGGAGTCTCTTCCATCTGGCTGCTCCTGAGTTATATCCTTTCTGATAAGCCAGTAAACACAAGTCAAGTGTTTTCCTGAGTTTTGTGAGCCATCCTAGGAAATTATCAAACCTCAGGAGAGGGTCTGGGGACTCCCAATTTGTAGTTGGTCAGTCAGTAGTATGGAAAGCCTGCTACTTCCAACCGGTGTGTGATGTGGGGGCAGTCTGGTGGAACAGAGTCCTCACCTATGGGGTCTGTGCAAACTCCAGGTAGCATCAGAACCAAACAAAACTGCAGGACAGTCGGCGGGTGTCTGGAGAATCTGAGAATGGGTTGCTGGTTTTGGAAAACCCCCTACATCTTACTACATCTTACTGATTTTGTCTGATGGCCTCACACCCAACACCAAATAGTCAAAGGGATGGGGCAAGCGAATGTCCTGGGCCAGGCTTCCCTGGGCAGGAAGGAGCTGATGCCCAGGATATTCCATTGGTCCCCAACCACCCAATTGGCCAAGACCACCAGCCTGAGCCCTACCTGCAGATGGCATCGTCCTTCCAAGCATCTCCTGTACAACTTCCAGGCCCTGGTTGGGGACACATCCTGGTGGTCTTCCCAGCCCTCCAATCCACTGTCCACATGGGACCTATAGTGGGCTCACCCACACCTTGACCTGAGCCCCAGTACGGAAGGCATGGGGGTTCTGCCAGGCAATTCTAGAGGCAACTGCTCTGGACCCACCCTTACACCTGGGCTTCCACCACACCTACCCTCACCCTACCCAAACCAGGGGTGTGTTTGGCCTCCGCAGGCCCAGGACTGACAGCTCACCTACCCCTCCTACCACCCCACAGCAATGTACCAGGATGCCACTCACAGCAAAGCTTCTGCTATGAAATATTTTTGAAAAGATTTTTACCATCTTGCTTTTGCAAGATTTACATACCAGAAAATCACATAATTTGGGGTTGGCTGTGATTTCTCAACAAGCACCAAGAACTCCAGAGAAGCCTCATGGTCACTGTGTCAGAGTGCCCAGGCCTTCATGATGGCTGACCCTGACCCTAGGATGTTCCCTCAAATAAATGGTAATTTCTGATGACACATTTTCTTCTCAGATTTTGAAGCTAATTTTTTTTTCCAGGACCTAAACTATGTGATGAGTTCCCCAAAAGCTCAGGGCCCCAGGCATGGCCCCACCCCACCCCACCCGAACACCAAGGGCAGGCCCTGTCCCCACACAGTACCATGGTGATGCCCAGGCTCCAGACGTCGGACTTGACATTGTAGCCCTTCTGGTTCAGCTCCGGGTTGATCCTCTCAGGCTGCAGGAGGGAGCAGTGAGGCGTGAAGACCACCCCAGGCAAGCTCCTGTGGCCAAGCCCTGCATCCCCATCCCAAAACTGAGTGCTCAGCTTCGCCCACCTGCCCATGTGACAGGGGAGGAAACTGAGGCTAGGAGGGCCTGGGTCATGCTTAGAAGGCTTACTCCTTGCCTTGAGCTGCCCCTACCCAGGAGCAGGCCCCACTAGGGCCCTCCTGACAATGGGGGTGGGGCGGGACCTGCACAGCCCACCAGTCTCCTCCACAGAGGTACATGCAGCTTAACACCGAACTGGGGTGCTATGGGGGCAGTTATCCAGGGGGTACAGAAGGGTTGCCCCTGTACAGCAAGGCACAGGTAGCCCCACTATGGCAGGAAACAGTGTGGGGAGGCTCTGCCCAGTGGACAGAGGGCATGGCCAGAGTGGCCAATCTGGACAGATCTCTCCCTGCCCCATCCTCTCCTGAGCCTGGGGGCTCAGGGACCACTCACAGCCATGTAGGGCTTGCAGCCGGCATCCATCGTCTTGGCCACAGAGTCCACCAAGTAGCCACTGATGCCAAAGTCGCACATTTTCACATGGCCCTCCTTGTTGATAAGGACATTGGAGGGCTTCACATCTGCCAGGGTGGGATATGCCTCACTCAGCCACATCTGTGGACCATGACTGGAGGCAGGTGTCATGCTCTGCACAGCTACACCCCCCTCCCTGGACCAAGGCCCCTCCTGTGCCCTCTCTCAAACCCCATTGGGCAGGTTCCACCAGGGTCCCAAGGGTTGGGCCAGGGAACTGAGGCTGCAGGAGGCACCAGGCCAGTTGACAGTTATACTCAGTCCTCAAGGCACAGCCAGGATGTACCCAGCCCGGCCAAGCCACTGTGGGGAAGGCAGGACTCCAGGTGCTTTGCTGGGGGCGCCATGCCTGCATCCACCCTCCAGATGCAAGGACCAATAAAAGCCTGTCTTGTGTGGGTACTCCCAGAGGGCAGCAGGGTCAGTTACAGCCTGGGAGGCAGGAGCTGCAGGCCTGGACCTGGAGTCCCACCGACCAGCACGGGAGACTGGCCCGGCAGGGATTCTCCACGCAAATGCACACAGGACACTTGCATCCCTGTGCCCTACATGAGGATGTGTGTAAAGATGGAAATGCACAGAAAAAGGAACAGAAGGTTCTGTGCCAAATGTCAAGCACAGTGACCCACGGGCGGGGGCTGGGATGGGCACCCAGTGGTCAATGGAAACTAAGCCTAATTCATGTTTTGAAAAGCAGTAAATCTGGAAAAACAGACATGCGCTCAGCAGCAAAAAGGAACAAACCGAGACCACGGCAGACCCGGCTGGGTCCAGGAACATCAAGCTAGTAAGGCTGATGTTCCAGAAAGGGCGAAACCCACCCACTGTGGGGAAACCAGACTTGCAGCTGCCTTAGGCACATGGGGGGATGGCAGGGAGGGGCCCAAGAGAACGTTCTGGGCTGGGGTGAGGGAAATGTCCTGGAGCTTGGAGGGAGGTGCTTGTGTGGGTGTGAATGTGATCGTGTGCACTCTGCTGGAGTTTCACGATTTGTAAACTGTACATCAGAACAGAACCCAGTCCACCTTGCCCAGGACAGAGGTCAAGCCAGTCCTTGCTCTGAGCATCAGCAAACCTGAGCAGGTGGAGCCCATCGGGCATATCACAACCTATCACCTCTCTGAGCCTCAGCTGCTCATCACAGAAACAGGGAAACATCCACCCGCCTTGGCCTGGGACCCCTCCCATTGGCCACACCGTGCCTGGGTGGCTGCAGGGCACTGACCTCTGTGGATCACCGACAGCTTGCTGTGCAGATGCTCCAGGGCCCGCACGATCTGGCGGTGAGGTGGGGAGGAGGGAAGAGACAGGGCTTCTGTTATTCCTGGTCACATCAACGACAGAGCAGTAAGACCCGGTCCGTGTTCACCTGCCTCCTGCTCCCGCTGCACAGGCTAGGCACCACCTCACCCCGGCCTCCTGCCCTGTGCTGGCATTTCCCCAGCATCCCAACAATCCTGGTGCAGACACACTCAGCCTCCTGCCTCCTCTCACCCTCCCGGGCTCACCTCCCAGGGGCCATCATTACTGCCTGCCAGGCTCTTCTTGGCAGCTCTTGGCAGCCTGCTTCCCTACCCCATCTCCCTTCCCATGGCAGGGCCAGCATTCTAGCAGCTTGGAGTCATTTCCCTTGAGAAGGGTGGGTGCAGAGCCTGAGGCAGGGGTACATTGTAAATGTTTCCAGATGCAGTGAGGATTGAACCAGTGTCACTGGTTCTATTTTCCTTTTTTCTTTGGCTACTGGGATGCTCAAGCCCAGTGTCGCTGCCCTCCCCCAGTGACTTTTTAGACTTGAAAAGCACACATTTTGGATGCTAACCTTTTTTCCCCAACTTAGCTTGTACCTCTGTAAGCTGCCCCAGGGCATTTTTAGTATGATGCTGTTGTAAATACTAAATTTCTTTTTTTAAAAATGGTCTGGAACTCAAGAGTCAGACTCAATGGCTCAGACACCCAGATCTGCCAAATCCGTGGAGCTCCTGGATCCCCACGAGCTGAGGTCTCCTAAGTAGGAAGACTCTGGTCTGGGGTAGAGGAGGAGGGTCTATGCAGGGCCGCTGCCCAGGTTCAGGGGGCACACTGATGCCCAGCTCTGCCCAAGGCATCAGCATCAGGCAGGCTCTATGCCTGCTGACAGGACGGGGCCCCTGCCTATGCACCTGGGACCCCCAGTCCACCCAGGCCACTCACAGACACAGCAATCTCCCCGAGGATGTCCTCTGGAATTGTCATGCCTTTCTCCAGCACCTTCCGGTAGAACTTGTCCAGGGATGTGTCCATGAGCTCCATGCAGATCCACACGTCTCCCTATGGGTGACACCCAGAGCTCAGCCAGGCTGCTGGGCTGCCCGTGTCTGCACCACCTGCATGGCCTGTCCCAGCACCAGCCCCCACCCCCTCCTTGACATGTGCCCACCCACTGAGCCACAGTTCACTAAGCTCCCAGCCCCTCACCAACTTGCCTCTGCCCGCTCCTCCCCACCCTCTTCCCACCTCCCCACTGCCGGGTTCAGGTGCCAGCCTCCTCCATCTGATCCCTAATTCCAGGTGTCTCCAGGGAGGAGGGATTCGCACACAGCCTCGCCGGGTCCTTCCACTGGAGCTTCAGAATGCACCTGCACCAGCTCCATGGCAAGAGCCAGCTGATCCTGGCAGATGGCTCCCTGCCTGCAAAGACCTACTCCCTCTTCCCCAGTGAACTCCTGCGGACCCTCTGATGGGAAGGTTGGGAGATGCACAGGGCGCACCTGCAGGCTGCAGGGGCCCCATCAGCTAGGAGCTGGCACAGAGCATGCTGAGCTCTTCATGAGTGAAGAGTGAGGCCAGGTGAGGCCGCCCTGACTTTGCCCCAACTGCCCAACTCAGACGTCCCGACCTTACCACAGCTCCTTGAGGGCAAGTGAGCAGTATGAGCCCAGTGCCACCCAGGCTCCTGGCCTCCCTACTCACCCACACCCACCCAGCTTGGTGGAAAGCAGCTCCATCACTCTTCCAGCCTTAGTCGCTCTCTCAGCACACACCCCATCCTGTCCACAGACCCAAAACCCAGAATCCAGGTCGCACACCTCCATGGCAGCTGCCTGCTCGGGCACACCACACCCCATATGCCATGGGGATGCAAATGGTCATACAGGCAGAACTGAGTGCAGCCAAATGCCAGGCCCCAGGCCATATCATTTAACCTCTTTGTCAACTTTAGGAGGAAGCCACAACTACCCGCCTCATCTGACAGATGAGGAAACTGAGGCACTGAACCAGAAAGTAGCAGCCAGGAGACAGGGGAGCCCGGTGGCCTGGCAGGGCCGGTGCCCCTGGGAGCTGTGCCAGCCCCAGATGGCTCCCCATGTCCCCAGCACCTGGCACACTGGAGGGACTGACTGGTAGTGGGCTGCAGGTGACTGATGGGTGGGAGGTGGAGCACCCCGCCGGCACCATGTGAGGACACACCTCTCGGAATAGTGCCCCATAGAAGGTGACGGTGTAGAAGCAGTCGACCGTGCGCATGTTGATGTCCAGGTCCATGAGCAGCCGCTTCTGCTCCTGTGAGTTCACGGTGGCCCGGATCCGCTGCAGAGAAGAGCTGCCGTTCAGAGGTTGCCGTGGCAGAGGCCAACTTCCCACTCTTGACAGAAGGGCCAGGAGCTCAGGGGGCTACTGCCCAGCATGCCCCAAAAAGTCTGGCCTTGGTACTGGTCACTGAGAGGAACAGGCAGGGCCCCATGGCAGAGCTCAGCCCAGGGAGCCCTCCCCGCTGCCTCAAGATGCTGCTCACCTTCACGGCCATGATGGTGCCGCTCTGGGCATGCCGCACCTTCTCCACCACCCCATAGGCTCCACGCCCCAGTTCTGAGATGGTCACCAAGTCATCAGCCTCCACCTCAAAGTTCTTAGGGGACAGAAAAGAGAGAGTCAGTGGCCACCAAGCTAGAAGCCAGTCCTCACCCCTCACCCAGTGGAGATAGCTGGGCAGCATGAAGAGGACCAGCTGG
Source organism: Callithrix jacchus (assembly GCF_049354715.1). NCBI lineage: Eukaryota > Metazoa > Chordata > Mammalia > Primates > Cebidae > Callithrix > Callithrix jacchus. The sequence continues at coordinate 64,690,620 of NC_133506.1, forward strand.
TTAGATCTGGGCTCAAGCCTCATACCCACCACTCCCTGCTGTGTGACCCTCAGCACATCACTTAACCTCTCTGAGCCTCACATTGCCCTCTATAAAACAGGCACAGCGCCAATACCCCAAGAGGCTGTGGAGTGTGACTAAGACACCCACAAAATGCCCCACCAACAGGCAGAGTTCTGGGAGAGAGGTGCCCTGTCCCTCTTTCCCTAACCCCACTCAGCTGGTTGGAATGAGACACTCATTCAACCACTGTTTACCAAGCATCCACAATGTGTTTTGGGCACTGGGGACACAGTGACAACAAAGTCTTGCCCTCACAGAAATTTCCCTCTGTTGGGAGGGACACAAATAGGAATAAGCAAATAGATGAACAGGACAGCAGGTGGTGAGCGTCAGGGGTTGCAACAGCCTGGAGGGAGCATTAGCAAGCATAGGCCTAGGGAGTGCGGTTTCTTTTTTTTTTTTTTGAAACAGGGTCTCACTGCCACCCAGGCTGGAGTGCAGTGGCACGATCACAGCTCACTGCAACCTCGTGGGTTCAAGCAATCCTCCCACCTCAGCCTCTCAAGCAGCTGGGACCAGAGGCATGTGCCACCACACTGACTAATCTTTCATATTTTTGTACAGACAGGGTTTCACCATGTTGCCCAGGCCTGATCTCAAGTTCCCGGGTTCAAATGATTCTCCTGCCTCGGCCTCCCAAAGTGCTGGGATTAAAGGTGTGAGCCACTGCACCTGGCCTGGAAGTAGGCTTTCTGCTGGGAGGACCTGGGCATAGCACGGTCCCTGAGCCAGGATTCTCAATGGCTAGTGCCCTTCCAAGGCTTCTGGAGGCATAAAATGCAGGTTTCCCTGCAGGCCTGAGGGGATAATCCAGCGGGTCTGGGGTGCCCAGGAGCCTGCATGTTCAATACCCGCCCCTAGGGCTAGGATGCGGGGGCAGGGCCTTGCTCTCAGCTCAGAACTCTTCCTGCCAGCTCAGATCTCACCAAGCTCCAGTGAGGCCACCGATGGTCCTCATTCCCACCAGGAGGGCCAGCAGCGCAGGACGAGGCTCTTCTCCAGAGCCTGACCCTCTCTGATTCCTCAGTCACCTCTGCCCAGAGTGGCCCTGCGGGGTCAGCTCTACCCGCTGATCGAGTGAAGCGAGAGGCCCTGCCGGGAAGATGGCTGGCACCTACTCTGTCTCCAATGGTGATGAAGGTCCGGGAGTCCAGGTTCCGGGGGGGTCTGTGGAGAAAAAAGACTCTGTGATCCTCAGAAAGAACCATACCCTTCCCCAGGAGCAGCAGCAGATGGGCCAGAGGGGGGACTGGCATGCGGGCTGTCATGGCGACGAGGTGCATCCTGCCCCAGAGGCGCCTCCTTGGACCACCTCCTCTCATTGGCTGCTGAGCACCTGTCCCAGAGGCGCCTCCTAGGACCACCTCCTCTCATTGGCTGCTGAGCACCTGTCCCAGAGGCGCCTCCTTGGACCACCTCCCCTCATTGGCTGCTGAGTGCTGGGCTGGGCATGGCCCAAAGAGTCTCCAAGATGGGGTAAGGAGCGAGCAGAGTGGAGCAGATGGCTCTGCAGAGCGCCCCGCAGCCATAGCATAGCCAGACCCACAGCAGGTGCTGCCCAGGATGGGACGAGGCAAAGCAGTGCCAGCCCCCCTGCTTCTCACCCCTGCCACTGAGCTCCATTCAGGAAGCCTCTCTAGGGTGAGCCGGGGAGAAACTAGGCAGACTCACGTGGGGTTGGGTGTGGGCGGCTTGGACATGCAGGATATCCTCAGATCCTTCTTCCTCTTGGATTTTCCTAGAATGGAGAGAAGGTGAAGCGTCTGGTCTACCCCTCAGTCATCAATATCCCCTGTACTCTCCTTGGGCTAGGCAAAGATGGGGACAGGGATGACTCAGGCCCTGGCCCACAAGGATGCCAGCCTCTGCCATCACCCGAGCTGGGAGCTCCCTCTCTCCAAGCCAGGACTTGAGGCCTTCAAAGGGGGAAGGAGGCCCGCCAGCCCTGCTGGGGGTGCAGAGAGGACAGACCCAGGCCTGGAGGCTGGACCTCAGGGCCTTATCTCAGCCCTGCCCACTGGGCACATCTTGAGTACCTTCCTGGGCCTCAGTTTCCCCATCTGTGAGGTGTCCTCACTGCCCTGGCTAACTAGCCAACAGGGGCGTGGGGTGAGAAGGGCCCAGTAGGGGTCCAGCATCTGCAGCAGCCACTGTCCAGGAGCCTCATGGCTGCAGATAGGGGGACGAGGCTCATACCATGTCCAAGATGAGGAAGGCCAGGCCCTCAGAGAGGGCAGGAGGTGGTGGAGCAGGCCGAGACTCCAGCCCAGGCTGCCCTCCAGGCTAGCTCTGCCGGGCCCTGCTCACCCTGGAGGCTGACTCGTGATGCCCGTTTCTCTCCCTCCCCTGAAGAGTGCTGGCTCTCTCCCCTCCCCTGGACCGGGAAGGCCAGAGTCCTGGGGGAGCACCTTCCTCACCCCACCCGTGTCCACATCTCTCAGGCTGGCTGTAGGAGCATGACTGGGTGCATGGCACTCAGCTGGTACTAACAGAGGGTCAGCATTTCTGGGGCTCCAGGCACAGTACGGCTGGCATGCAGGTAATCAGAGCCGCCCTTTGAAGAAGACACAGCTGCCATTCCACAGGTAGGAGAAGCAAGGATCACTGATGCCAGGAGCCTGCCTGCCCAGGAGCGGACCGGACCTGAACCTAGAACCCTGGCCCCAGGCGCCTGACAGCAGCAGGATTCTCCAGAGGAGAGAAGGGACTTGCCTGGGTCACCTGGCACTCTGGCACCAGCAGGCAGCAGGGCTGGGAGTGACACAGCTCCCTGAGACCACCCAGTGCAGACATGCTGGCCACACGTGTGCCCTTGCGGGAGCTTCGGTCCCACTTCCAAGCATGGCCCTGCCACACCTCAGCCCTCACCCACCACCCCCAATTGCTGCTGCTGCCTCACCCTGGCTGCTGGCACTGGGGCCTGGAAACTGCCCAGGGCCCTGCTGCCGCCTGAAAAGAACAGCCCGGTCTCTGAAGCCACCTCCAAGCCAGGTCCAGACCCAGCCTTGGCCACGGTGCAACACAGTCTTGGGGCCACACCTGAGAACGACACACCTGGGCCCAGCAGCCAACCCAGCCCGGACGGAGGGTGGAGGGTGGTTCCCGCCATTGGGAAGACAACACCAGAGCAACAGGAAACAGAATCGCCTTGGTGGGGACGGGGGTCCCAGGGTCCATCCTGGGGCAAGTGGGCAGAGTGCAGGGGCCAAGCAGATACCTGCAGCCTTTCCACCAAAGCCGCCCCGCGGACCCAGCTGCCAGGCCCTAGAGGCTTCAGAAACAACAGCGTCCACAGATAAGCAGCAGCAGCAGCTGCCACCACATGCACTGGGCACCTGCCTGCAGACCACTCACCCATGAATCAATCGCCTGGTCACCACGCCTGTGTGCACCTGGTCACCACACCTGTGTGCACCTGGTCACTACTCCTGTGTATGGGCAGATGTGCCTCGACAGTAAATGTGTTTTTATCTCATTTTAAGAAGCCACAACATGCTGACTGTCAGGGACCACATGGATCTCCCTGAGAGTTTGTCGCAGCCACAGCCACCGGCCACAGGCAGGGTCCTTCTCACCTGTGACTCGAGATGCTCCCACGACCCTGCAGGGAGGGGATCCCAACCTCATTTTACTTGGGGAAGAGGCTCAGAGAGGTGAAGCCACTTGCCCCAGGCTGCACAGCAAGTCAGGGCTCTGGCCTGCAGTCACTCCTGGATTTGTTGACTTGGAAACCCCAACAGGCCAGGCTGCAGTTCACAGCACCCCTGACACGGGGAGCCCTCCCTGAGGCAGAAGGACGGGCCCAGGTCTTGTGCTCAACAAGAAATGGCAACCGAGTCTGGAGACCCAGAGGCTCAGCACATTCTAACAGGAAAAACCATGGTATGCAGGGCCAGCAGCTCCTGAGGCTGCTCTGTCCTGCCTTTGGGTCAGTGGCTGTCTGAACTTCCTGGGCTCTGGGACAGCTATGGCATGGTGCCCTCCTCTGCACCTCGAGTTCCTCAGGTACAAAAATGCCACCCACCTGCCCCACACAGCTTTGCAGGACAAAGTGAGATTGTGTCTGCAAGGTGCTCAGCTCAGGGTTCACCACACAGAAGGGGACCTGTGTGGCCCACAAATGGTCACCATGGATATGACCAGCCTTTCCGCAGAGGTGAAAAAAAAACCTGTCCTAAGTAATGAGAATTATAGGTAGCTTTTATTCCTGATGAGGCTTTTTGTAACCAGAATATAAAATGTTAGTTAAAAATTAAAGCCCTGTCCCAGGCATGGTGGCTCATGACTGTAATCCCAGACCTTCGGGAGGCCAAGGCGGGTGGATCACAAGGTCAGGAGATCAAGACCAGCCTGGCCAACGTGGTGAAACCCCATCTGTACGAATATACATATATGTGTGTGTATATACATGTGTGTGTATTTGTATATATATATAGAGAGAGAGAGAGGGAGAGAAAGAAAGAGAGACTTTTTTTTGTTTTAACTAAAGCTCTGCACAGAGCCCCTGGGCGTTGACCTTGCCCCAGCCCCTTGCAGTCCCATCCTTTTTCTGTGGGGTCTGCGCCACACCCACCCTGCTCTCTCTGCTCTTGATCCCTCTGCCCCCAGCCTGCCACCCACCACACACCCTGGGACTTGGGGATGTCGTCTCATGTGCCCCCTTCACCAGGCCTCAGTTTCCTCACCTGTCAAGGGCACTTCCACATATGGGCAGGATGGGTGGGGACCACCCTTGTCCCAGGCCTGGGGAGCGCAAGGCCTGGCCTCTGCATCCACCTGCCTGTTGGGGACACCGGGCCTGCATCAGGAGGGCCGCAGGCTCCGTGGGGAAGCCACCCAGCTGTCAGAGGGAGTGGGTGAGGCCGTCATGGAGACAGCCCAGAAACAAGCCTCAGGCTGCCGCAGACGTCAGAGCTGGGCCCAGATGGCCAGGCAGCCCAGGGCTGCCCAGGTGCAGCCGTTGTACCAACCGTCGCCACAACAAACAGAGGCTCTCGGCGGCCACTGGCAACCCACGACAAGCCCGCCTGTCCCAGCTCCCAGCACGGGGTGTCCTGGGGTGTCCTCCGAGTATTCCAGCCTCATAGCACCTCCCAGGCAGGAAATTGAAACTGACCAGAATTCAGCCACTGACCTGAGGCTACCCACAGGTAAGTGGCACCCCAGACTAAGACAAAACTCCCGCTGGCTGTGGTAGCTCTGCCCTATCTTCTCCCACTTACCCGCCACTAGAGCCCCCGACCCTTGAATAAGCCATTCCCTGAATGAGATACCTTCTTTCCCACCGCAGGGCCTTCGTGCATGCCCTTCCCTCTGCCTGAAATGCTCTTCCCTGTGACTCTGTCCTAACTGATGCCTGCTCCTGCCTTTCACCCATTCAGAAAGGCTGCCTGACCTCACAGGCTCCAGTGACTGGCTCTCCCTGTGGCCTGCTGGCTTCTCTGCTGTGGAATCCCATAGGTGGCCGTTCTGCAGTTACCATCTCAGAGAGCCAGTCAGCAGCTCACCTGTGAGCACTCACTTTGGAGTCTCAGCTTGGGCTCAACTGCAACTCTGCCCCTTCCTAGCTGTGTGCCCTCAGGTAAGTGGCTTCACTTCTCTGAACATATGTGAAGTAGAGACTACCGCCCACCCTTCTGGGGTTATCAGCACCTTGCCATAACAGTGCCTGGTACATGCAGATTAGGTGAGGCCATCTGGACATGCACAGCTCGAGATAACACCACCCTCAGCCCCAGACTACCCCTGTCCACCCTCTCAGTGACTCCATGAGGGAGTAGGGAGGTCCACCTGTCTGCTGCACCAAGCATGTAGAAGAAGAGGTGACTTACAGAGGCCACACGGTGGGTGTCTGGTGGGGTGGCCATAAAGGCCGGTCTGTCTGGCTCCAACAGCCTGAGTGCAGGGCCCCCCACTCTGGCTGCCCCCTCCACCCAGGGCCTGGGGAGACTAGAAACAGACTGAGCTGTGCAGCCCTCTTGGAGTCACCCACAGGGGAAGGGGGATGACCCCTCCTCGCAGCCCCTGCCCCGCCTCCACTCACAAAGGCAGCCCCCACACCATGCCATGTGCAGGAGCATCACCAGGTTTCCAGTGACAAAAGTAATCCCTGCTCCTAGTTCACTGCCCTCGCCTGACTTCTGGATGTTCCAGGAGGTCCCTGTTCCACTGTGGGAGTTCTGGGCCCTGGGAGATGTGAGCAGCAGGGGGCGCCACCCTGCCCCAGGCCACCTGTATTCCGCAGGGTGCCTCAGAGGGACAGCAACAAGGCCAACTGCTCCATGGCATGGGGGAAACTGAGGCCCTGAGAAGTGTGCACAGCCTTGTGCATGGGCAGATGTACCTCGGCAGTGCATGTGTTTGGCTGCGACCTGCCAGCCACAGGCCCCTCTCCCCAGGACAGGTGCCATCAGAGGTCCTGAGGCGCTGCAGGCACCACTGCCAAGCGCCTGTGGGCAGCAGGGGGTGGCCATGCACCTCCAGGCAGGGACCCTCGTCCTGAGGTCCTGGGGCCCCTGTCCCAGGCTCAGGAGAAGACGCAGGACACGGGGAAGTTTCTTCCATCTACCCAACCGCCTGCTCCATACCAGGCCTAGACTGCCCCATCCAGCCTCGAATTTGGCTACTGCAGGCCCCACCTTCTCTATCCTCACCTCACAGGCATGCAGCAGGCTGGGGTGAGGAGGAACGACCAAGGCTCTGCCCGCCACATCCCTGCCCTGCCTCTGTGCAGCTGTGCGAGGCCAGCTGGCCAGAGCCTCACACCCTCCCCACCTCTCCTCCCCACAGGGCCTTCCTCACCTGCAGAGCACTGAGGACCCCTGGTCTACCTACCTGGCAGCGCCCCCTCCCCAGTGATGCTCCAGGTCAGCACGGCTCGGGAGCACCCCTAACATCCAGGAGGAGGCCAGACGCTCAGCCGCACAGGGGCACCCACGGCTGCCCGAGGGTCCTCCTACCCAACGCCCATAGCCCAGCAGAGACAACTATGGCCCACCTGCAACATGGAACCACCTGTGCTTTGGAGGGAAGGATCTAGAGAAGGGCCAGAGGTGCAGGCCTCACTGAGGAGGGAAGGAGGCAACACGGAAGGACCCCAGGCAGGGTCACCTGGGCACAAGGCGTGTGAAAGATGGGGGGGGGCCCACAGCATGTAGCTGTGGGCATCAGAGTGTGGCCTGGCCTCCCATGGCCAGACCTCACCGGTCTGGGCCCTCCATGCCCCATGGCCATCAAAATGCCCATTCTTCTATATCTAGAAATTCCACACTGAGCAGCTCACCCTAACATTTAGTGAGCACCTACTATGTGCCTGGCCTCTGCAAATTCCTTTCATTACATCTCATTTGATCCTCTCAGCAACCCCTTGAGGCAGGTACTAATGTGATCTCCATTCTACAGATGGGGAAACTGAGGCCCAGGATTTATAGAATCAAAAGGCTGGCACATGCAATTGGTGAGCATTCTGCAGGTCCTCAGCAGGATGCCAGGAGCAGCCTCTCAGGGACAGGAAGAGCCAAGAGCAGAGGGAGGACAGCAGTGTGAGAAAGAATATGCTGGTCAGACCAGGCACAGTGGTTGACACCTACAATCCTAGCACTCTGGGAAGCCAAGGCAGGTAGATCACTTGAGGTCAGGAGTTCGAGATCAGCCTGGCCAACATGGTGAAACCCCATCTCTACTAAAAATACAAAAGTAGCTGGGTGTGGTGGCGCATGCCTGTAATCCCACTCTAAGATCACCACCACTCCTGATCTCAAGTGATCCACCCACCTCGGCCTCCCAAAGTGCTGGGCAACATGACGAAATTCCGTCTCTACAAAAACCAAAACAAAACAAAAATTTAGTGGGTGTGGTGGTGTGTGCCTGTAGTCCTAGTTACCTGGGAGGCTGAGGTGGGAGGATCGTGAGCCTGGAAGGTCGAGGCTGAAGTGAGCCATGCCACTGGGTGACAGAACGAGACCCTGTCTCAAAATTTAAAAATTTTTAAAAAAAAAAGGAAAGAAAATGCTGGTTTCTGCACAGAGTATTCCAAAGAGAAGCAAGAGACTGCCTTTTTGTCCCTTTGAGATTCCTGCCCTGTGCGATTAAGGCTACTCAAATGCAGACAATTTAAAGAAAAGAAGAAAGAAAAGAGGCCGGTTTGAAGCCAGCCCCAGCGCTCTGCTCTGTCTGGAGGGGCAGCCATACTCACTGAGCTCAGGAGGGCCTCTGCAGCAGGCTGCTCAGACTGGACAGTGCCTCAGAGACTGTCCAGTGCAGACACTGATACCAGGGGCCCCAGGACCCACCCGAGGTGAAGCACCAGGACAGCAGCAGAGCCACCCCCCAAACCTGGGCCCCGAGCCTGGGCCCCGCTCCTGCCTTCCCCACAGTCAGCAGAGCAACCATCACAGCGTCAGCCCCGTGCAGCCTGGGGGCGAGCCGCACTCCCTCTCCGGGCAAGCCTGGGTTTCCTCCCTTGATGTTCTTCGAACGGGTGAAGGGGCCATGACCTCTGGGAGAAGCTAAGCAAGGGTCAGGAGTTGTAAAGACAATGCCATGCTCCCAGGACAGTCCTTTATGACCTTGAGCAGGTCACTGTCCCGCCAGGCCTCGGTTTACTCACTCCTAAGATGGGGGTGATCACAACACACCCAGGTTGCTGGGCAGCCATGAGGACTGAACAAGTCCATGCGCACAAAACCCCCGGCAAAAAACAGGTCGGATCGGTGGGACCCTGGCCCCAGGCCCCCACACTGTGGGCGGGAGGGGCCATGCTCAGGCTTCAAGACAGCATGACAGGGGAGGGGACCCACAAGTGATGCTCAGCCCTCCCAGAGCATCAGAAGAATGGGGCATTCCTTGCACTAGGTTTGTGGGCTGTGCTCCAAAGGTCCCCATGTGGGGCTGACTGGAGGTCAACAAGGCCACCCCTGGCCACCTGCACTGTCAACAGGCCTGTGCTGCTGCAGAACAGAAAACGAAGCTTCTGAACAAACGTCATCTGTGCTTCATTGTTCTCACTATTTCTATTTTTTTTAAAGAGACAGGGTCTCACTCTGTCACCCAGGCTGGAGTACAATGGTGCCATTACAGCTCACTGCAGCCTCAACCTCCCAGGCACAAACAATCCTGCCACCTCTGCCTCCTGAGTAGCTGGGACTACAGACATGTGCCATCACACCCAGCTAAATATTTCACGTTTTTTGTAGAGATGAGGTCTCCCTATGTTGCCCAGGATGGTTGTGAACTCCCGCCCTCAAATGATCCTCCTGCTTCGGCCTCCCAAAGACTGGGATTTATTGTATTGAGCTCAGGAGTTCAATACTAGCCTGGGCAACATGACGAAATCCTATCTCTACAAAAACAAAAACAAAAATTTAGTGGGTGTGGTGCTGCATGTCTATAGTCCCAGTTGCCTGGGAGGCTGAGGTGGGAGGATCGTCTGAGCCTGGAAGGTCGAGGCTGCAGTGAGCCATGACTGTGCCTCTGGGTGACAGAGCGAGACCCTGTCTCAAAATAAAAAACAAAAAAATTTAAAAAAGGAAAAAAAGTTGGTCTCTGCACAAAGTATTTCAAGGAGAAGCAAGAGACTGCCTTTTTGTCCCTTTGAGATTCCTACTAAACAAAACCTTACAAAGCATGGGGTTGATGACGAGAGATACCAAAAAAGGGGTCTGCCCCAGCCATCGGGGATGCAGTGTGCCATGCCAATGGCAGGAGGCTGTGGGGTTGACCAGAAGGCCAAGCCAGGTGAGAGCAGAATGGCGAGGGGTAGAGGCCGTCTCTACCCCCTGTACCCAGAGTCTTCCTGGGCAGGCCTCCCATGTGTGCCTCAGCGGCCAAAGGACACCGCCAAAGCAACCTTCCTGGGCATCAGTGCCCTCAGCCCCACACACCTCCTGATTAGGTCTGAATGCTCCGCCGGCATCCACAGCCCCTCGCAGCCCTGCCCCAGCGAGGCAGCCCCCTGGCCTGTCACTACGTCACCGCACACACTGGCACATGCAAACCTTAGGACGGGCCTCGAAAGGCCTTGGGGACATCAGCGCGGTGATACAGGCGAGAACAGTCAGAGGACTTGGTACAGCCACATAGCTTGGGGGGGCACAGCAGTGGCAGCCTCGAACACACACACCTATTCAACAAGCCCCACGCTGAGCATGCCCCATGTCGGCAAACTGAATCCTCGAAGCCACCCAGAGTGTAGATCCCAGGACCGTCTCCATCACACAGACGAGGAAACTGAGAGGCTCATGAGCAGAGAGACAGGCCTGCACTCGGCTGGCCAACAGCAGCCTCCCTCCGACCAAATGCCAGGCGGCACCGTGGCCCACACAGTGGACACGGGACTCGGGATACTGAGGGAGCCAAACGTGCCACGAATGCACTAAAGCTCAATCTTTAAAACTAACCAGGAGAAGCAAGGAATGATGAGCCACAGTTAGGGCGGCTGTCAAGAGAAGGCAGGAGATGCAGCCCAGGGAGTCCAGGCCGCAGTCACGCTCAATCTCTTTAGCTGGACATAGGGGACACAGAGCTCACTACGCTGTCATTTTCTAAAGGATGTATATTCTGTATATCCTTTTAGTGTCTGTGGATACAGTTACTTTTTTTAAAGGAGAGGGATGGAAGTCCTGCCTGCTGGGATGGCATCGGCCAGGAGGTGTCAGCAGAGCCAGGCACGATCCTGGCTGTGGACCCCATGGCAGGACGTGATGCTGGCTACCCTGGGCAGGGGCCCAGCTGGGAGAGGGGATATGGCCTCCCCAGAGAAAGCAGGGAGGGTGGCCCTGGAATGCAGAGCAGGGAGGTAACAGCAACATGTGCCCAGGACTGGGATCAGGGGAAGAAAGCCTGGGGCCCTCTCTGGAGCTGCTGCAGCCAGGCTTGGTATCTGGAAGCTGCAAAGGGCCCAGCAAGCTGCTGCTGCCTCCCCTGGCCCTCTCTGGGCTTCAGGCCCTTGTCATGAAGCTGTTTGAGGTTTCCAGGGCCCCTGCTTCAGGGAGGCACCTGCAGAAGTCACTGGGCAGACAGGCCTGACGGGGGTAGGCAGTGCCAGGAGGCACAGCCAAGGGCAGGCATGGATGGCATGTGGGCATCAGTCATGGGGTACTGCCACAACACGGCATCCTCCATGCTGCTGCCCAGCAGCCCTCCTCTGGGACCCCTCCTGAGACACTGGCACCATGACCCTGTGCCTAGTTCCTCCGCTCAGCTTGGCCCACCACCCACCAACACCCCTGACACAGGACAGAGCCCCTGGAACCATGACCCCAGGCCCTGCTTCTGCTTCCCAGGCTGGCCCAGGGGGCTGCGTCCTGATTCCCGGTCCCACCCCGCCTTCACCCTGTCATCCTGTTAATGCCTCATGTCAAAGCTGGGGACGGGGCAGGCCTGCAGGAGCAGGCTCCAGCTCTCTGCTCCCCACGTGCCCTCCCCAGGAAGGCCTAGGAGGCCAGGGGCAGCCCCCAGCCCCAGACTGGGGACCAGAAGTTTAAGAGGCCCTAAAGCCTGATAAATTCTGGCCTAGATGAAAGGACCCTACTGCCCAGAGGCCTCGCGCTGCACCCACGAGCCCACCGTCATGAAGCCCTGCTACTGCTTATCCACCACCAATGAACTACAGCCACAAAAATAACAACAATAAAACAAGAACAGGTGCCATTCACTTGACAAATGCTATCTGCAATCTCAACCACTAGCCTGCACGGGAGAGGTGTTTACTCTCACCTTACAGAAGAGAAGACTGAGGATTAGAAAGGGCACAAGATTTACCCAGGTGAGGAAGCAGCAGAGCCAGGATTCGAACCCAGGGCCATCCGACCAGAGCCCAGGTTCCCCTGACTTCCTGCCTGGCAGAGGCGTGCCTCAGCTGGGTTCTTTGTGGACAGAGGGCAGTCTTGCCATGACTCGCGCCTGAAACTCAGCAAGTGTGGAATGGAACCATCTGCATTCAGACAGACAGGGTCCCCATTCCCAGTCTGCAGATGAGGAAATGGAGGCTTCTCCTCTGAGGGCTGGGCCTTGCCCAGGGACAGAAATCATTTACAGAGTGCAGCGAGTGGACCAGCTGCAACTTGTCCAATGTCACATCGCAAAAGGGATGGAGCTGGGGCATGCGCTCAGGCAGTTAGGCTCTGGAGACTGAGGTCTCACAGCCCCTCCACATAACCACCTTCCAGGAACTCAGGCCGGGTCCCACCCCAGCCTACCCTGCACCACCTCTGCTGCTCACCCCCCCGAGTCCCAGCTGCACAGCTGAACCTGAGGAGTCCCCTGGGCCAAAGGCAGTAAACAGCCACTGCCACCTGCTCCTGCTCCGTGAGCAAGAGGAAGCAGAGCCCCTTGCCTAATAGAGGAAGTTCCTGGGTGGGGCACAGAGGGCCTGCCCAGGGGGTCCCAGCCCAGCCCGAGGTCCCGGAAGGGGCCACCTCCAGTGCCCCAGCTCAGGGCTAGGTGCCACCTGCAGGACACGTAACCCCCTCCCCACCCACCAGGCTGGTGGCATCGCCCCTTTAAGCTGTAGGCAGCCGGCTGGCATGCCCAGCGGGTGAGTCAGCACCCAGTGCCCGCTGACTCATGGCCGGAAGCCTCCGTGGTCCCGGCCTTCTCCTCACACAGGCCAACTGAGAACTTTGCTCCCTTTGGGCCCTGGGCCATGGGTTGGCTGACAGAGAGTTTCCTGTGCGTCACAAGAGGGGTGGGGGAAGTCCCCGAGGTGCCACCTCCAGTCTTTCTGACAGCCGAAGGTGGGGGAGGGTGGCCACACCAGGCAGGGCTAGGACATGGCTGTGCTCCGTGAAGCCTCGGTGTTCCCATGGGGCAGTCAGGAGTCCGGAGCCACGGTCCAAGCCATGTGAAAATTAACCATGAAGTGCCTCCACAGGTGGCACTCTTAGGGCAGAAGGGCAGAACCCATGCTCTGAACGACGACAGGACATGTGTGGTACCCTGCAAGGACAAAGGTGGCTTGCACACATGCCCCTGCCCACTGGCCCAAAGATGACCATGTGGGCAAGGAGGCCAGGGGAAGACCAGCAGAGCTCCGGGCCTGAGGGCTGCACACACACAGAAAACTCCCCAGGCCGATGGCACGGAGGACGGAGGACGGGGCCGGGTACCTGCTGCATGGCAGGAAGCTCAAAGGTAAAGCTCCAGTAAGGTCAAGCGCCAGCCACTCCCTGCCGTGTTCAAATTCCTTTGAGAAGGTGGAGAAGGCTCTGTGCTGGGAGGCCCAGTGCCCAGGATGGGGCGGGCATGGGGCGAGGATCTCCACCTATTGGGGCAGGCCGGCCATCCTCCCTCCAAGCTCAGTTCTGCATCTGTCAAATGGGTCAGATTGCAGTGAATATGCCTCAGGCCCAGCGTGAAGCGCTGTGCACAGGAAAGGCAGCACCTCTGCTTCAGTCTGTCCTGGAGGTCTGACATGGCCATGAGGATAGGCCCACTGCACAGGCTGTGAGCAAGGCCAGGGGTGAGGGTGTCCCACCCACTCAGCTCAGGCATCTAGCATGGGAGCGGCACACAGGGGGTCACTGGGAAGACCTCTGTGGAGACACACAGTCCTGGGGGAACCCTAGTACACCTGTCACCTCTGTGTGGCCTCAGGCAAGGCACTTAATGCCTCTGGGCCTCAGTTTCCTTATCTGTAAATGGGGCTGTGAGGAATGAATGAGGAAATGCATGGCACATGGAAAAAAAGAAGGAGCTCACAGGGATTTTGGTGAGGGGCACTGTGGCTCTGCCACCACATACTTCTCCAGACCCCGAAGAGGCTATAGAGTGCCTGGGCCTGAGGGAGGTCCCTGACCCTCCATTCAGCCCACCCAACCTCATCTGGGACCTGGGTTCACATCTAGAAGTTCATCCTGGCCTTCTCACAGCGCTCCCACCACCTCTGTGACCCCTCTCCCTGCACAACTCTGCAACTGGAGCTTTTATTTTGCTGAGGCATTCCCTGCCTGGAGAGCTAAAAAAGCCTCCAAAACAAACAGTGCTTCTTACCCCTCCCCGAGCTCTCCAGAGTGGAGAAGTGTCTGATTTCCCGGTTCCCAAGCTCCACGAGGTCTGTGCAGTGAAGTCCCTCTTCAGATGCCTCCCCCGGCGAGTGCCTCCTGAGTTACTCACAGTGGTTGGGCAGTTGTCAGGGATCCAGCCTCCCACTTATGTAAGGCATAATTATTCTGCCCACCCGGCTCCAGCCACCACAGCAGCCAGCAGCAGGGGCCAGGAAGAGCCCATGCCCTCCCCAGACCCCCATAGGGCTTCCACTGGCATGCACCCTCCAGGGCAGGAGAGTGGTTGACCCCTGATGAGGGGGTGCCCGCTGCTACCTGCCTCCTGCTCACTCTGCAGTGGAGTCCCAGCAGCGGGGGCCTTTCCAGCAAGAATGAAAGCAACAGCGGGATGCATGCAGCCGGTGTCCCCTGGTGAGCACTGGCCCTCGCCAGGCTCTCTTTGAGTGAAAGAACGCCTCAGAGCTCATTAGCATTCACCACCCCACACCCCACTCCCGCGTCCACAGAAGCAGGTGTGATGACTTCCAATTTACAGAAAAGAAAACTGAGACCCAGAGACACCAGGGAGCTTGCTGGGGTGAGGCAGCCCATTCATTACAGCTATGTCCGGTTTGGAAATCTCTCACAACACAGCCTGCTGAAACTCCGACGCACCAAAAACATCCTCTCCTCTTCCTGAAAAAAAAAAATTCCCCTTCTGCCCTCCAAGTCTCGTCCTTCCCCCCTCCGCATGACAAATCCTGCTGCCGCCACCTCACAAAAATTTCCAGGAAAGCCAGCTACTTGGAGAAGAGCAAATCCCTTGCACAGCCAGCACCCTGGCCTGGCGGCTGGCCCAGATCCCAGGCAGCTGGGACGGGAACCAGATGGGGTGAGCGCCCCAAGTGCAGGGAGAAGCTTGCAACTCAGAGAGGAGTCGGTACAGAGGGGGCTGCACCTTACGGAGGGGTGAGAGGACAAGGGAGGTTCCTGGGGACACAGGACTGCAGGACGGGGTGGAGGTCAGCCAGGGAAGGGGTAACATAGGGCCTAAAGGAGAGGGAGAGTTGGGGGAGAGGAGGTCAGGCGGTTCTGAGCTGGGGTATAGCCAGAGCACCCACATAGGGGCTACAGTGAGGCCCGCAACAACAGGAGCACTCTGGGGCCCAGATGGAGACGCAAGCGATATCCCAGCCTAGATACAGCCCTGGGTCCCGAAACTGGACGTGGGACTGGGTGCTGACCAAGGATCCAGGTGGGGGCCAGTGTGAATCTCACCCGGGTCCCGCTGACGGAGAAGATTGGGAGAGTTCCTGTCTAGGCTGCAGCCATAAGGCCCAAATGAGGTCAGAGTGGGGCTCCTGACTTGGATGGGTGGGAACAAAGTCCTCGCCTGGGTTCAGCCTGGGTGATCTCGAGCCTGAGTGCAGTCCCAAGGCCTAACCTGGGGATCCAGGTGAGGTCCCAGGCTGGGGCCGGTCCTGGGAACCCAAACAGGAAGGGGTTCCGGGACAGGGCGCCGCTGCTAGGTCAAGGACAGGATAGGGTGGGACCACAGAACGGTCAGAGTTTGCAGCCCGACCCCAGACTGGGCCCGGGGTCAGGACAAGGTTCCGGCGGGGAGCGCCTACCTTTGGACTGGGGCATGCTGGCGGGCTGGCTCGAGGCTGGCGACTCCATGCTGCAGACCGGTCCGGGACGGCGGCGGGGACTAATCTAGAGGACAGCGGGCTCCACCGGGGCCGAGCACGCTCATGGCTGCGGGCAGATAGCCCGGGTCAGGCGGAGGAGCAGAGGCACGCGGCAGCGACTGCAGCGGGACGCGTCCGCAACTGGCGGCGCCAGAGCCAGACTGGGCAGCGCCCGGTGTACCCCGGCCGAACAGCGCTAACTTAGGCCCCACCCCTGCGTGCCGATTGGCCCTCCCGTTTCCAAGGCCTGTACCCCGCCTATCAGACGCCGGCTGTCCCTGCCTATCAAACATACGCCCAACCACCCCGTGGGCCCAAGATCCTGGTCCCTCTCGCTCTCTGTCAAGTCCGCCCGCCGCCCGAAAAAACAAGGCCCGGCCAGACTCCGCCCTCCTGATCTAAAGCCTCGCCCCTCGCGCTGCCCGTCAACACGCAAGCCCCGCCCACTCCCGGGACCCACTGAGCCCGCAACTCCCTGCTGGCGCCAGACCCCCCCCAGCACCCCCAGACCCCGCCCAGCACCTCCAGACCCGCAGCCCCGGCGGGTGCGCTGCGAGGGCGCGTTCTCCTGGGTGCTTGGTCTGGAAAAACCCCGAGATCCCCAAAGGTGGTGCGGCTGGGCCTGGCGAGGAGGCCGGGGGTTAAAAGCAAGCTGCTGGGTTGAGACCGGGTTTCAGATACGAGTCGGCAACTTTGCAGCGGGACTGGCCTCGGGCAGGTCGTGACACCTGAGCCTCAGTCTAAGCCTCTGTGAGCGGGCGGCGGTGACAGCCACCTCCCGGCGCTGCTCGCTAACACGCACGGAGAGCCCCGCGCCAACAAACGTTCACTTGAGCCCGGGCACCAGGCGCCAGTCCAGGGCGTGGAGTCGGTGGTGAGCTCAGCGATGCCCGGTGACAAGGCAGCACGAGGAGCTTTCGTGGCTGGTTACTGTTGCCCCTGTTCTACACAGGGGGAAACTGTGTCTCAGAAGGAGTGAGGTGGCATGCGGTGCATTTTATCCCGCGAGCCCCAGGCCCCATCCCGGCTCTCTCCTGGGCCTTGGTTCTCTCCACTCCTGCTAAGACCTCAGTCTGCTCATCTGCATAATGGGTGGATGGGCCAGTCCTCCCTCTGCTCCCACACAGAACCTGGGGGAATTTCAGGAACCGCTGACCAATCTGGTGCTGGGATCAGGTGACTCTGGATGTAAATCCAGGGCTAGTGAGGGCAGAATGTGCCAGGCAAAGGGCAATGGGTCAGCCCCTGGCCTCCAGGCAGACATGAGTGTGTACCCTGTCAGGGACCTCACGTGAGGGAAGCAGATTCCACCACCTGCCAGAACGCTTGAGGCCAGGGCTGACCTCTGCTTGCCCAGGTGTAAAGTGGGGGTGATGCAGGCCCCGTGCACACAGCGGCGGGGAGGGCCACGTGAGATAAGAGGGAAGCCTTGGAGTCATCACCTTTCTCTTCCTGCATCTCCTGTTTACCCTTCCCAGGTCATGGGGTGGAAATCATGAGCCTGGGGCTCAGACCCGTACAAACTCCAACACCAGCTCCCCCACTTACTAGCTGGGTGACCTTGGAGAAGTCACTGAGAAGCTCTGTCCCTCAGTTTATCTATCCCATGGGGACAGTAAGGACTCTGAAAGCATTTCATGAGTTCAGGAGTGGAAATACCTGGCCTAGGGCCTGGCACTCACTAGGTGCCCACGAAATGTGAGTTTGTGAATACTGTGGGCTTCCTCCATCCTGGCCATATCATCCCTGGTGACCTGCGCTTACCCATCTGTAAAATGGGCATCCAGCAGCCATTTCCTTTCTACCAGAATTGCAAGCCTGGTCCAGCGAGTTTTCCGGGTTCAAGCCCCAGCCAACGGCCTTGACTCCTGCTCCCCCACACTCCGCCTTGTGCACTGTGCTCCTTGGGATGTTCAAGAATCTTAGTGTGCCCCTCAAATGTGCCAGGGATGGTTCTGCTGCAGGGGCTTCACCCTTGCTGCTACTGCCCAGAACATTCCTCCACTCAAGCCTCCTGGGGCTGGTTCCCTCTCATCCCTCAGACTGCCTCCTAAATGAATGCCCCTAAGAGGCCTTCTCATCATGGTCCTCAAACTGAGGCACAACACTCGTGCTGCTGATGCCTTTGTTACTGAGTTTTTAACACAGTTCTCCCTCCAGACCACCCTCGCCTCATTCCCTGCTGTGTGCCCGATGCACAGCCAAGAACCAGGCACATCATAGGTGCCTAATAAATATTTGAGGAATGAAAAAAGGAAGGAGGAAAACATGCACAGACCAGGGTGAAGTGACTCCAGTCCTGTGCCAACCTCTGTGGTGGCCAGATGACTCAGACAGGCCCTCATATACAAAGGAGTTTGTAGATTAGTCAGGAGCCCGATAAACAGCCCAGGAATCACAAAACTCCATGTGAGTGCTATATATAGATGCATGAGCAAAAGTCCCAGGAGGATGCCTGGGTGATGCAGGCATCTCCATCTGGGTGGGGTCAAGGAAGGCTTCTCAGAGGAGATGATTTTGAGACTGGACCTTTAAGGAGGTCCAGGGCCAGTAGGAGCTTGCCAGGCAAAGCAGCAAGAAAGAGCATCCCTGGAAAAGATCAGCAGGGACAAGGGGTTGGAGGTGTAAAAAGGGCCACACATGAGGACCAGATGAGGGCCACACTGGGATGCACAGCTGCACTGCTGCGGCTCAAGAAGTACCACCGAGGACCATCGGAGACAAAGGTCTCTTGCTGGCTTGCTGTAGTGACATCTCCTGATTTCTTTCTGACTGCAAGTGGCACAGCCAGGCTGGGGAACTCCATGACCACGCAGAAATCAGAAGGAATGTTTGATGTGGGTCACAAGAGGCTGCGTCTTACCCTGACTCCTAGGAGAAAAGTCCCAAACCCCCTCTCAGCAGATGCAAGGAAACTGAGGCTCTGGATGGGAAGGATTGTGGCCAAAGTCAGGATGCAAGCATGATCTGAGGTAGGCAGGACCTGGGGTGACAGAAGGCTGTAGAGAGAAGCTCACCCAAACCCAGGATGTGGGCAGCTCATTCATTCATCCAGCAGATATTCGTTGAGCAATTACTATGTGACTGGCACTGAGAGCACAACATTGAATAAGACGGACACAACTCCCTGGTAAGTATGACCTGGTGTGTGAGCCAGACAAGCAAAATGCCTGTCAAAGTGTGGCAGGCAAGGCACGGTGGCTCACACCTGCAGCCCCAGCACCTTGGGAGGCCGAGGCAGGTGAATCATTTGAGCCCAGTAGTTTGAGACCAGCCTGGGCAACCTGGCAAAACCTCATCTCTACAAAAAAAAAAAAAAAGTTGGCTGGGTATGGTGGCATACACCAGCTACTCAGGAGGCTGAGGTAGGAGGATCGCTTGAGCCCAGGAGGTCAAGGCCGCAGTGAGCCAAGATTATGCCACTGCACTCCAGCCTGGCAGATAGTGTGACCCTTTAAAAAAAAAATGCTGGGCCGGGCGCGGTGGCTCAAGCCTGTAATCCCAGCACTTTGGGAGGCCAAGGCGGGTGGATCACGAGGTCAACAGATCGAGACCATCCTGGTCAACATGGTGAAACCCCGTCTCTACTAAAAATACAAAAAATTAGCTGGGCACTGTGGCGTGTGCCTGTAATCCCAGCTACTCAGGAGGCTGAGGCAGGAGAATTGCCTGAACCCAGGAGGCGGAGGTTGCAGTGAGCCGAGATCGCGCCATTGCACTCCAGCCTGGGTAAACAAGAGCGAAACTCCGTCTCAAAAAAAAAAAAAATCCTATGGGGAAAAGTAGGGGAGGGAACACGGTGTGTGTCTGGATGTGGGGGCTATAATTTTAAGGAGGGAGGTCAGGAAAAGCCTCCCTGGAAGGTGCCATGTAAGCAGAGACCAAAGGACATAAGGGAAGGAGATATCTGGGGGGAAAAGCATTCCAGGCAGAGGGAACAGCTGTGCAAGGGCCCTGAGGTGGATGGTTAGCAGGAGTAACAAGGAGACCCGTGTGGCTGGGTGGTGGGAGCTGAGGGGTCCCTGTTCTCACCTATATATACCCCTTGGACATACTTATTCTCATGTGCCCCTTCACACCTATGCAAGTCCACACACCCCAAATACACATGCACACACACACAAATGCAAGGGGGTGCTCAAGTGTGTACGTGCATGTGGAGGGACAAGCTGCAGCACAGCAGTGCACATGGTATGTGCATGCTCTTGCCACCAGCAGGAGCCTCCTCTGCTTGCTGCCCCACAGCGCCCTCTGGCGATCAAACACAGCAGTGCTCTGGGGTGCCCAGCAGCGCAGGACCCACTGCCCTCACTGGTTTGACCGCCACCTAGCCTCCTTCTCTCCGTGCTTCCCGGCCCCCAGGCCTTCCAGGCTGCAGCCGGAGCCTTCCCAAACATGGCTGGCCAAGTTCTAAGCTCCGCCCTGGCTCCCTAGTTGAGGAACCTCCAACACTCCGATCCCAGCTGACTTATCCAGACATCCCTCAGTCCAGCAGCTCCCAGTTCAAGCTTTCCTACCTTTCCTTTTTTTTTTCTGAGACAGAACCACTCTGTCACTCAGACTGTAGTGCAATGGCACGATCTCGGCTCACTACCACCTCCACCTCCAGGTTCAAGCAATTCTCTGCCTCAGCCTCCCAAGTAGCTGGGATTACAAGCGCTCACCACCACCCCCAGCTAATTTTTTTGTAATTTTAGTAGAGACAGGGTTTCACCATCTTGACCAGGCTGGTTTTGAGCTCCTGACCTCATGATCCACCTCAGCCTCCCAAAGTGCTGGGATTACAGGTGTGAGCCACTGCACCTGGCCTCCTTGAACCTTTCTTTGCAAAGGTTCCCTGGGTGAGTAATGCCCTTCCCTGCCTTCCCACCTGACACATTCCTTCCACTTCTTCAAGGCCCACTTCTGAAGCTGGGACAGGAGGCCCTGCCTGACACTGCTCTGCCCAGTGCCCCTGCCGCAGCCCCTCTCACCGTGGCTCACTCCCCCACCCCACCCCCAATCCCCGTCAGTGGCTGCGCCCCTGTCTGCCTCTCCCATCCGACTCCTCCTGCTTCAAAGCAGGGCCTGTGACTGGTTCTCCCCAGAACAGCATTGGGCCATGCTGGGGGTGGTGGAAAAGTGAACATTTACCCTTGAGAAGCTTGGAGGCAGCAATACATGGTTCCTGAGCACTCTCACTCAGGGGCCGGTGCTGAAGTCGAAATATACAGAGAAGGAAACCTCAATGGAGGCCCGCCTGCTTTATGGAAATCATCATCACTCTCAAATAGCAAAAAATGAATTCGTCAGTGGCTCAAGCCTGTAATCCCAGCACTTTGGGAGGTCAAGAGATAGAGACCATCCTGGTCAACATGGTGAAACCCCGTCTCTACTAAAAATACAAAAAATTAGCTGGGCATGGTGGTGCATGCTTGTAATCCCAGCTACTCAGGAGGCTGAGGCAGGAGAATTGCCTGAACCCAGGAGGCGGAGATTGCGGTGAGCCTAAATCACGCCATTGCACTCCAGCCTGGGTAACAAGAGCGAAACTCTGTCTCAAAAAAAAAAAAAAAGATGAATTCGTACAAATGACTGGCTCCCCTAGCAAAACATCAAGTCCCATTTTTACAGCTCCTACTATGTGCTAGTCCCTCCAAGCACAGCATCTTGTGGACTCACTGTGATGTAAGCTGCAAGGGGGCAGTGCCTTTGCTTGGTCACTGCAGTGTCCCCAGCACATAGTAGGTGCTCAGTGAATACTTGTGGGGTGGAGCAAAGTTCTCAACATCCCAACAAGGTGTCTACTATTATCATCGCCCCATTAAACAGATGAGAAAATCGAGGCTCAGAGAGGTGCCCAGAAGCATCCAAGCCTGCGTAATGGCAGAGCTATTGTTTGAAATCAGCTGTCAGACGGAGACAGTTTTCCCTGCCTTTTCCTGCCCACACTTCCACTAAAACATTTTGCAACACCCCCTTCCAAGCAAAACAAACGGCCCTTGAGCCCCTTTCGCTGCTTTCTCGAAAGCTGCCAGCTCTACTTCTAACAGAGTAGTCGAGTCTGGCTTGCCAGGATCCCTGCAGGGTTGCACGGTAACCCTATGGCTGTCCCCAACACCAGTCCAGAGGTCCCAGGAGTCTCAGCATGGTGTCTCCCTGCCCAGGGTCCTCAAACGTAGCACTTCCTGCCCAGCAGGCAGGGAGCAGCCAAGGGGACAATGTTTCTTGGCACCTGTTGCAGCCAGGCCTAGTGACTTGACACACACCCCAGGGAAGCAGGTGTGGTTAGACCTTCATCTCTCAGATGAAGAAACCAGGCCCAAGACTTCAAACAGCTTGCCCAGGTCCCACCACCAGGAAGGATAACACCAGATTTTTAACCCAGACCATCACCATAACAGCCTTCTGTGTGTTGGGCTTTTTACTTCAAGCTGACTCTTCACATCTAGAAGCCCAGACCGCAGGGCTGTCCTTATTGCCACATGATGGGTGAGAAGTACTACAGCCACGGAGAGATGAAGCAACTTGCCCAGGAGATCACATAATCAGGGAGCAGAGAGGCAGAAGCGTCCCAGCGGGGATGACTCCATAACATGGGTGCATCCAGCATCTCTGCCTTCAAAGGGCTATCTTCTAATCTAAGCCAGGAAGTAGCCAAGTGACCTTGAACCAATGATTTGTCACAGCCAGGCCTCGTAGGTCACCCTGTCCGTTCCCATCAATGCTTCTGTCCCTTTTCGGCCATCCAAGCCTGTCCCTCCCACAACAGGTGTCTCACCCTTTCATACCAGGGTCTTTCATTCCCAGTAAGCTTGGACCAATATCAGCTTCTTAAGCAATGCTGAAGTTGCATCATGATCAAACCCATCCACCCGTTCCATATGCGTCTTCAGCATCTAGTTTTCCCTGACACTATGGGAGGCCCTGAGGATACAGTGAAAACCAAGACAGACAGGTCCCTGTCTTCATGGGGCAGTGAAGACCTCCCGCCTTCATGGGGCGAGCCTTCCAGAGGAGCTTGAGAAATAAGGCAAATTCAGCATTGATAAATGTAAATCTATAAAATAACCAAAGTAGAGCTGAGTGAGGTAGCAGAGAAGCACTGGGTGGTCAGTGCCCAGTGCCCCTGCCCTAGCAGGTCAGGGAGGCCTTCCTGGAGGAGGAGGCTTCTCTGCTCAGGCCTGGGTGACAAGAAAGAGCCATGTGAAACTGGGGATGGGGGCTGGCTTAAAATAGCATGTAGAGTGAGTGGGACTTCTAGCTAACATGGAATAAACAGGGATATTTTTCTCCTTTCCCTCCCCAACCCCACTAAGATGACAATACAAGGAAAAATGTTTATGTTGCAAACTTACAAAGAAAGTCAATGACAAAGATTAAAAAGTCTACAGAACATTTTTTTTTTTTTTTTTGGAGATAGGGGCTCTCTCTGGCACCAAGGATTTACTGCAGTGGTGTGATCTCTGCTCACTGCAGCCTCAATTCTAGACTTAAGTGATCCTCCTGCTTCAAGTTCCAGAATATCTGGGACCACTGGCCTGTGCCACCACATCCCACTAATTTTAAATTTTTTTATGGAGACAAGGTCTTGCCACGTTGTCCAGGCTGGTCTCAAATTCCTGGGCTCAATTGATCTTCCTGCCTCAGCCTCCCAAAGTGCTGGAATTACAGGTGCAAGCCACCAATCCCAGCCTATAGAATTTGCAAAGCTGGAAAATTAATAGTAATCACCTAGGCAGAGTGGAAGAAGCTGCAACCAAATTCTGCATGTCAAGGGGATCATTCAAGGCCAGAGGCCCCCCAGAAACACAGGCTGGGGATCACAAAGTCCCTCTGGAGGTGGAAGGGTAGGTAGGGATGAAAACAAGATGAGTTAAGAGTGTGCCATGCACGGTGGCACGTGCCTGTAGTCCCAGCTACTCGAGAGGCTGAGGTGGGAGGATTGCTTGAGCCCAGGAGTTCTGGGCAGTAGTGCGCTATGCCAATCAGGTGTCTGCACTAACTTCAGCATCAATATGGTGACCTCCCAGGAGCAGGGTACCACCAGGTTGCCCAGGTCGGAAACGGAGCAGGTCAAAACTCCTGTGCTCATCAGTAGTGGGATCGTGCCTGTGAGTAGCCACTGCACTCCAGCCTGGACAACATACTGAGACCCCGTCTCTAAAAATAAAAAATAAAAAGAGTTTGTAAATACAGCAGTTGTGCCTTCCAGCTTATCAGAACTGAAGGTCATGAGTCTCCAGATTTGAAAGGATCCACTTGATGCAAGAAGAAAACAGGCTATTATGAATTCCCAGGAAAACAAACAACACAAAATAGAAAACGTTGTCACAATGTACTCCACAGCTCAGCTGGAAACTATATTTACACAACCATAATACCGTAAACACCAAACACTGATGCATCCCAAAACTGATGCCTGGCAGCTCACAGGAGACAAAGCACAGGGTTCATACCTAAGAGAACCGAATTCTGAGAGCCGGCGGATATTGTCTAAAATCGCAAAGAAAGAAAGGAATCGCAATGTATGCGATTGAGAAATAAGGAGGGAGGAGCTCAAAGGGCCGAAGATATGCACCTGCCACGTCGCGGCGGGACTGGGTCTGTTCGGGTGGCCAGGACCCGGGCTGCACAGGCGCTGCGCATCCTGGGAGGTCGCTGGCTCCCCGCTCCCTGCGCCACTGCCTTCCTACAGACCAAAGGCGGCTGCAGGGCACGGGCAAGGCCCACGTGTCGCCAGCATACAAGACCGAAGGAGTAGAGGAGCGCAGGGACACAGGGAAGGTAGGCCAGCCCAGGTCGTCGAAGGCCAAAAATGGAGTATTTTTAGAGAATCATGTCACTCGAGACTCTCCGGCCTGCCACAACTATGCAGCAGCGCGAACAAAGGCGGCAGCGCAGAAGCCGGGGGGACCGCCCGGCCACGCCCCCCGCCACGCCCCCCAGCCCGGGACGGAGCCCGGGGCGAGCCTCTGATTGGCTGCGCCCGCACACAGGGCTGCGCGGGCGTCGGAGCAGGCTTCCAGGGCGAATGTGCGGCCGCCTCCAGGTTCACGGCCGCCTCCAGCGTCTCAGCCACCAGCGCGATGGTGTGGAGCCGCGGGGTCTGAGCAGGGCCGGCGGAAGGGGCGCACCTGCCCGGGACAGAGCCCTTCGGCCCTGGCTTGGAGCGTGGCCTCGGGTCCCAGGTCACAGCTCAGCCCCCAGGGCCGGGCCTCCGACCTTGGGGACCTGGGGCGTGGAGCCGGACCCGAAGCCAAGCCTCAGATCTGTGCGGGACAGCGGCGTGGCCGACGCTGTTAAACCGGTGCTGTAAAGGCCTCGGTTTCTCTCCCTGAGCGGCTCCCCACATCCCCATGCAGAGAAAAGGCAGCTTCTCTCCCGTCAAGTGTGCCCCCGGGTGCAGCAGCTACGGGTTCAGCCCTTTAAAGGACGGTCACCCACCCCATACTTCCCAGCAAGGAACAGGTCTTGCTTGTATGAGGGTAGAGAGGACATTCAAGTGGTTGGTCTTGGAAAACTGCCATCCGAAGGATTGCAAACATTCTTGGGTGGAGAGAAGAATTTGTCCCCGGGTGGAGGAGGGCTGTTGGGTGCTCTTGAGGCCGCTGATGAAGGGAATTCATTTCCTCTCCCGGGTTCCTGGGATTCAGACTGATCCAGACATCTGTTGGGCGGGCAGCCAGGATGCCCCCGGCTTGCTTAAAGAAGTCGCTTTCTTTGCCTTCCTGAGGATAGATTTACACTGTCCTGAATCTGCAGGTTATTTTTTGTGCTTGGGGACTTGAGGGCCAAGAACAGTCTGAAGCAGGAAGGATGCACCATCTACAAGGCTGCCCCTTGGGAGGCTGGGGCAGGCGGATCACCTGAGGTCAGGAGTTTGAGACCAGCCTGAGCAACATGGCAAAACCCTGTCTCTACTAAAAATACAAAAAATTAGCTGGGTGTGGTGGCGCTTGTCTGTAGTCCCAGCTACTCAGGAGGCTGAGGCTGGAGAATTGCTTGAACCTGGGAGGCGGAGATTGCAGAGTCCGCCTTGTCTGAGATGGTTCTGATGGGAATGGCTTGAGGCAGGAGGAACAGCTGTGAGAGCCCCTTCAGTGGTCTGTGCAGGGCAGAGAAGGAGCAGCCTTGGACTAGGGACCCTGAGTCGTCCTGTCTGGGCATGAGCTGGCACCCTCCTTGGAGGCCACATGGCCCAAACATGGGCACTTCTGCTGGTGATGGGATCTCTCTCTTCTGCCAGCTGGTCTCTACCCTGTTTGAGCTGGGAAAGTTTGCTAAAGGCTGCAGCCTGGTCTGAGTTGCATGGTAGAAATGTAGGAAATACACCAATACACCAGCCATGATGATTTGATTTCTGGACCCTGAAATTACAAAGATTGTTTTTGTTTTGTTTTTTTTTCTTTACACTTTTTCTGTCAAACATTTCTGCAGAAAGTGTTTATTATTTTCAGGATATTTTAAATTTATCGTATTTTAATGTTAAATTTATAGTATTTTAATGTTATATTAATTACATTAATATAACATTCTGCTGGGCGAGGTGGCTCACGCCTGTAATCCCAGCACTTTGGGAGGCCGAGGCGGGTAGATCACGAGGTCAAGAGATCGAGACCATCCTGGTCAACATGGTGAAACCCGTCTCTACTAAAAATACAAAACATTTAGCTGGGCACGGTGGCGCATGCCTGTAATTCCAGCTACTCAGCAGGCTGATGCAGGAGAATTGCCTGAACCCAGGAGGAGGAGGTTGTGGTGAGCCGAGATCGCGCGGAGCTGAGATCGCGCCATTGCACTCCAGCCTGGGTAACAAGAGCGAAACTCCGTCTCAAAAAAAAAATTTTTTTGATATAACATTTTAATATAAATAAACAAAATATCACAATTATTTCAACTCTACCTGTTCTTTACAGCTCAAATCCTGCCTCTTCCATGCAGCCTTCCAGGATTACCTGAATTGAGGTCCTCACGGGAAGCCAGAGCCAGGAGGAACATGACACCATGTAGTGACCTGAGACCCAGACTCAACTGTTGTCAGGGGCTAGAGTGTGTGCAGTGGGTCGGGTGTAGTGCAGGGGGTCCTATAAAATGTTCCCTGATTTTAATCCTGCCCCACTGTTTTACAGGGACAGGAAAAACAGTGGATCTAGGATTTGACTTTGAGCAACCCCTGTCTTTGAGGGGATCTAGGATTTGACTTTGAGGAACCCCTCATGGGTTCCAGCAGATACGTGTTGAGAAAGGAATGATGACCAGGGTTGGGGGAAGTCACAAAATCCCCTCTTTGCTTATCTCCTGCTGTGTCACAAACTACCCTAAACTCAGGAGTATGAAACAGCCGGCACAGTAGGGATGGCCTGTCCCTGTGCTGGAAGGTCCCAACCTCACCTGGATTCAAGTGCAGGTTCCTTCACCTGCACGTTCACCTCCTCCTCACCTGGCCCAGAGGGACTCTAGGCTGGGCCCTGCCTGACGGTACTGGAGCACCTCCACCCAGCCTCTGCCTGTGACTTCCTCATAGCATAGCGACAGACAGGAGCACGAGTGTCCCAAGAGAAGCAGATGAAGCTGCCTGGCCTGATGCAGCATAAACAGCCCCCCAGCTTCACTTCTGCCTCACTCTGTGGGTTGAAGTAGCCCATTTAGATATAAGGGGAGGAGACATAGACCCTGCCTCTCAATGGAGGAATGACAGAGAATTTGCAGCCATTCTCTAAAATCTCCACACTCCTGGAATTGATTGTGAACTGTGACCATTCACAGGGCCATCTGCCACACTTCCCAGTCTGTCTGCACATTTCCTAGAGCAGGGTCCCTGGTGGAGGCTTCCTCCTCCAGCGGGGAGGGGCCGAGACCTGAGAAAGATTCTGAGGCTGTGGTGGCAGGCAGGCAGGAGAAGGAGGCTAAGGGAGGAGGCCAGGGTGATGGGGAGGCTTGGAGCCTCCTCCGGATTAGGGTTGGGGAGCCTGCCAATCACAAAGATAAAACCAGGCGGGGCAGTGGGTGTGGGAAGGGGCGATAGAGCTGGGTGGAGAAATAAGGAGTTGATAGGCTGATGACCACGCCATCTTTCTAGGCCACGTGCCAGCACCACCTCCCCTGGGCAGCCTGCCCTGATGCTCCTGGTGGAATTCACTGGCTCCTCTGGGTTCCTGGAAGCCCTGTACTATCCTCAAGCCAGATGTATCTTTGGGTTCCTAGTGTCATTCAGAGCAAGAGAAAAGCACCTGTAAGCCTCGAGGCCTCCTGAAGTTGGAAGGACCAGGCCACCTTGGCCAGTCTGCTTCAGGGTCTGCTGCAAACCTCTGGATGGAGTTCTGGTCCTTGTAGCTGCTTGGGTGGGGAAGCTGGTGTAACAGGCAGCCCTGCATGGGACAAGGTTCAGAGATGGGGCCACATGAGCTTGATGGGGGAAGAAAAGGGGACTTCATGGGTAAATGGGGATGGCAAGGCCTCCTGGAGGGACTTTGTGATGATTAGTGAGGACACACACAGAGCATTCCTGCTCTCAGAACTGTGGGCCAGACGGGGGCCCATCCCATTCAAGGGACACAGCCCATGGATTCAGTTTGGCCCAGCAGTCAGGCACTCGGGCTGAGGAAACAGTGTGCCTGGTTTCAAATCCTGCTCTGCCTCTAATTTATTGAGTGCGTCACTAGGTCTCTTTAAGCCTCAGTTTCCTGGTCTGTAAAGTGAGACAATAACACAATAACAGCCACCTCCCTGGAGTGAGATCATTTATGCAGTCTGGTGTTTCGTACCTGCTGGGTGCTCAACAGTTGCTGCCTGCCTCTGGCTGCTCTCCCGCTTGGCCAGGCAGCAGAAGAAGTGGATGAGAGTTTGCTGAGCGAGAATCTGAGCAAGTGATGACATGAGAGCCAGAGAGCCTGCAATCATATCTCAGGGCCATCCTTCTGGGCTGTGGGATTCTGGGCAGCCACGTGGCCTCTTCAAGCCTCTGTTGTCTCATTTGCAAATGGGAATCAGAGCCTAGACCCGGGTGCTGTGGTGTGGCTCAAATGAATGGGAGATGTCTGCACGCACCCAGCATGCTGGGATGTGAATTACGGCCAGACGATAAGGAGAGCTGTGATGTTGTATCTCCCAAAGGTACCGGAGGGCGAGGCCACCTCCCAGGCTTCCCCTCCCATGAGCAGTGCGGCGGAGCAGCCTAAGCCAGCTGACTGGTTTTGATAAATGAGGATCATAAACACTAGATAACACGCAGAGCGCATCCTGGAGCTCTGGTAAAAGCTGGGGCTCCTTCAGGGAGGGCCAGCTGCAGGAGACCCAACTGGTGGGTATGGGGCACCAAAGAAGCCCCGTGGGCAGGTGCTCCTGGCAGTTCTGGGCTGGGAAGTACATCAGCGTATCCACAATGACAAAATGAAGTAATATATAATGGTAGTAATCATAATAATGGTAAGAGCACCCACTTTTGGGTGTTGATGATGTCATTTAATGCTCAAAACAATCTTGAGAGAAGATCTTGGCAGAATACCTCTCAGATGCAAGGCTTGCCCCAGAGCATGCAAAGAACTCCTACAACTCAATAATAACAGAGCAACACAATGAAAAACACACTAAAGATCTGAACAGGGGCCGGGCGCGGTGGCTCATGCCTGTAATCCCGGCACTTTGGGAGGCTGAGGCGGGTGGATCACGAGGTCAAGGGATCGAGACCATCCTGGTCAACATGGTGAAACCCCATCTCTACTAAAAATACATAAAATTAGCTGGGCATGGTGGTGCGTGCCTGTAATCCCAGCTACTCAGGAGGATGAGGCAGGAGAATTGCCTGAACCCAGGAGGCGGAGGTTGCGGTGGGCTGAGATCGCGCCATTGCACTCCAGCCTGGGTAACAAGCACGAAACTCCGACTCAAAAAAAAAAAAAAAAAAAAGATCTGAACAGACACCTCCCCAAGGAAGACATAGGGATGGCAAATAAGCACATGGAAAGAGATTCAACCCTGGGAGTCATCAGGGGGATGCAGTATGGTGAAACCCCATCTCTACTAAAAATACAAAAATTAGCTGGGCGTGGTGGTGCATGCCTGTAGTCCCAGCTACTCAGGAGGCTGAGGCAGTAGAATTGCTTGAACCCGGGAGGCAGAGGTTGCAGTGAGCCGAGATTGTGCCACTGCACTCCAGACTGGTGCCTGGAGTGAGACTCTTGTCTCACAAGAAAAAAAAAAGCCCACAAGGAAACCACTACACACCAATTAGAAAGGTGAAAATTAAAATGACTGACACAGCCTGGGCAACATAGCAAGACCCAATCTCTACAAAAAATAAAAAATTACCTGGGTGTTGTGGCACCCATGTGTGGTCCCAGCTATTCGGGAGGCTGAGGCAGGAAGATCACTTGAGCCTGGCAGTTCAAGGCTGAGCCATGATTGTGCCACTACCCTCCAGCCTGAGTGACAGAGCAAGACCCTCTTTCAAAAATAAATAAATAAAGAGTTTTTAAAAAGTAATTATAAAAAGATAATTCTGGGGCCGGGCGCGGTGGCTCACGCCTATAATCCCAGCACTTTGGGAAGCCGAGACGGGTGGATCACAAGGTCAAGAGATCAAGACCATCCTGGTCAACATGGTGAAACCCCATCTCTTCTAAAAATACAAAAATTAGCTGGGCATGGTGGTGTGCACCTGTAATCTCAGCTACTCGAGAGGCTGAGGCAGGAGAATTGCCTGAACCCAGGAGGCAGAGGTTGCGGTGAGCCGAGATCACGCCATTACACTCCAGTCTGGGTAACGAATGAAACTCCGTCTCAAAAAAAAAAAAAGATAATTCCAAGTATTGGTGAGAATGTGCAGAAACTAGAACTCTCACACATTGCTGTGGGAAAGTGAAATGGTAGGATCACTTTAGAAAACACTTTGGCAGATTCTTATAAAGTTAAATACACCTACTTAGGACTCAGCCATTTCACTCTCTAGAGAAATGATAACTGTGTTTACAGACACACACAAACCTGAACATAAATGTTAGTAACAGCTTTTTCCATAATAGAGAAAACCTAGGAAGAACTCGGCTGTCTATGAACTTGAAAAGGGATAAACAAGGCCGGGCGTGATGGCTCAAGCCTGTAATCCCAGCACTTTGGGAGGCCGAGGCAGGTGGATCACGAGGTCAAGAGATCGAGACCATCCTGGTCAACAAGGTGAAACCCTGTCTCCACTAAAAATACAAAAATTAGCTGGGCGTCGTGGTGCGTGCCTGTAGTCCCAGCTACTCAGGAGGCTGAGGCAGGAGAACTGCTTGAACCCAAGAGGCGGAGGTTGCGGTGAGCCGAGATCTCGCCATTGCACTCCAGCCTGGGTAACAAGACCAAAACTCCGTTTCAAAAAAAAAAGAAAATTCGTGACTGTGTAACCTTTTGCTCCTCATCCGTCAGCTGAGAAGAAGGCTGTTCTCCCACAAGACCATGATACACACTTACCTCGCCTGTGAAAACGCTGTAATTCCGCGGATACCTAACACACAGTCCACACAGCCTACCCAGTTGTCTCCAAAATGTCTTTCATGGCTAGACTTTTAGTTTCAAAGTAGGAGCTAATCAAGATTCAGATGTTACATTTCGTTTTATCCCTTTTGGGGTGAGCAATTTTCTTTTTTTCTTTGAGACGGAGTTTCGCTCTTGTTGCCCAGGCTGGAGTGCAATGGCACGATCTCGGCTCACCACAACCTCCACCTCCTGGGTTCAGGCAATTCTCCTGCCTCAGCCTTCAGAGTCTGGGACTACAGGCACGCACCACCATGCCCAGCTAATTTTTGTATTTTTAGTAGAGACGGAGTTTCACCTTGTTGACCAGGACGGTCTCGATCTCTTGACCTCATGATCCACCCGCCTCGGCCTCCCAAAGTGCTGGGATTATAGGCATGAGCCATCCCGCCCAGCCGAAATTTTCTTATTTTGAAAAAATTAACACCTCCAGAAAAACAGAGAGGATGGTGCAGTGAATCTGTACGTGGCCTTTGCTTGGACTCAGCAAGGGTTTCCTGTTTACCAGAGAACCCCTCTCTCTCTGTCTCTGTCTCTCTCTCTCCCCCACAACCAACTAAATTACCAGCAGACACACCTAGCTGTTTTTTTTGTTTTGTTTTGTTTTGTTTTGTTTTGTTTTTTGAGACGGAGTTTTGCTGTTGTTACCCAGACTGGAGTGCAATGGTACCATCTCGGCTCACTGCAACCTCCACCTTCTGGGTTCAAGCAATTCTCCTGCCTCAGCCTCCTGAGCAGCTGGGACTACAGGCACGCACCACCATGCCCTGCTAATTTTTGTATTTTTAGTAGAGACGGGGTTTCACCTTGTTGACCAGGATGGTCTTGATCTCTTGACTTCGTGATCCACCCGCCTCAGCCTCCCAAAGTGCTGGGATTATAGGCGTGAGCCACTGTGCCCGGCCACCTAGCCGTGTTTTAAAATCAGTTACCATTTATTTATTTGCTTGCTTATTTATTATTTATTTTTTGAGACAGAGTCTTGCTTCGTCACCCAGGCTGAGGTGCAGTGGCACCATCTCTGCTCACTGTAACCTCCGCCCCTCAGATTTAAGCGATTATTGTACCTCAGCCTTCTGAGTAGCTGGGACTACAGGCATATGCCATCACGCTATTGGCTATTTTTTGTATTTTTAGTAGACACGGATTTTCACTATGTTGGCCAGGTTGGTCTCAAACTCCTGGCCTCAAGCGATCCTCCCACCTGGGCCTTCCAAAGTGCTAGAATTAAAGGTGTGAGCCAACATGCCCAGCCTATTTATTTTTGAGACAGCGTCTCACTCTGTTGTCCAGTCTGGAGTGCAATGACTCAGTCTTTACTCACTGCAGCCTCACCCACCCAGGCACAAGTGATCTTCTCGCCTTGGCTTCCCAGCTCAGCTAATTTTTGTACTTTTTGTAGAGGCAAGGTCTCACTATTTTGCCCAGACTGGTCTTGAACTCCTGAGCTTAAGTGATCTGCCCACCTCACCCTCCAGAAGTGCTGGGATTATAAGTGTGAGCCATCACACCCAGCCAGAATTAATTGCCTTTTTTTTTTGAGACGGAGTTTCACTCTTGTTACCCAGGCTGGAGTGCAATGGCATGATCTCGGCTCACCGCAACCTCCGCCGCCTGGGTTCAGGCAATTCTCCTGCCTCAGTCTCCCGAGTAGCTGGAATTACAGACACGTGCCACCATGCCCAGCTAATTTTTTGTATTTTTAGTAGAGACGGGGTTTCACCATGTTGACCAGGATGGTCTCGATCCCTTGACCTCGTGATCTGCCTGCCTCGGCCTCCCAAAGTGCTGGGATTACAGGCTTGAGCCACCATGCCTGACCGCCTTTTTTTTTTTTTTTTTTTTTTTTTAAGACGGGGTTTCACCATGTTGGTCAGGCTGGTCTTGAACTCCTGACCTCAGGTGATCCACCTGCCTCGGCCTCCCAAAGTGCGGTGATTACAGGCTTGAACCACCATGCCGGGCCTAATTAATTGCCATTTAAACATCAAGAAGTCTCACATTCTTATTTGATTTTCAGCTCCTACTGAAAACCAGAAGATTCAGCCCAGGGGTCCTGTGTGGAACAACCTGCTGGAAGGAGGAGAAGCTGCCCCCAGGACAGACTGGGTGGTCCTAATTTGCCACACTCCACACTGCTCCCTCCTGTCTGATGCCCAGCCATCTCCTTCAATCATGTAACCTGCCTGGGCCCTGCACCGTGGAATTTTTGATTCTCAGTTAATTCCACTAATTTTTTTTTTTTAGTTGGAGTTTCGCTCTTTTTATCCAGGCTGGAGTGCAATGGTACAATCTCAGCTCACTAGAACTTCCGCCTTCCAGGTTCAAGCGATTCGCCTGCTTCAGCCTCCCTAGCAACTGGAATTATTACAGGCGCCCACCACCACGCCTGGCTAATTTTGTATTTTTAGTAGAGACAGGGTTTCACTATGTTGGCCAGGGTGGTCTAGAACTCCTGACCTGAGGTGATTCACCTGCCTCAGCCACCCAAAGTGGTGGAATTACAGGCATGAGCCACCATGACCGGCCAATTCCAGATAATCTTTAAGGTCCTCAGGTCTCTTCGGGGTGTGAGACCAACCTCACCCTGGGGAGGCGACTGCCCATCAGTGCCAGTGGCTTCACAATGCACTGACTTTGTAATCACTTAGCCTCTGCTCTGGAGATCAGACCCCCCCCTGGATTCAGATCCACATTCCATGAGCTACCAACAAGGAGACCTTTGGAAAGTTCGCAGGGTCCTCAGAGCCCAGTACCCTCCTGCTCCCAGGGTAGGTGTGAGGATGGATGAGAGAATGCCCAGGAAGCACTGAGCATAGCACCTGGCCTAGGAGGAGCCCCCAGGGACCATCTTCCTGAGGAGACGATCAGGCGGGTGGGCAGAAAGGAGTACAAACACACTCATCCATCTAAACACAATGAAACAATGGAAATGACCTAAATCCCAACATGAGGGAACTTGATAGATCGGGATTGTATCCCTAAAATCAAAGAATCAGGCCTGATGCCTGTAATCCCAGCACAGTGGGAGGATCACCTGAGATCGGGAGTTCAAGACCAGCCTGACCAACGTGAAGAAACCTCGTCTCTACTAAAAATACAAAAAATTAGCCGGTTATGGTGGCACATGCCTGTAATCCCAGCTACTCGGGAGGCTGAGGCAGGAGAATCGCTTGAACCCAGGAGGCACAGGTTGCGGTGAGCTGAGACCGTGCCATTGCACTCCAGCCTGGGCAACAAAGAGGGAAACTCCATTACAAAAAAAAAAAAAGATGAAAGAATCAACAATAGAGGCCTGGTGAGGTGGCTTACGCCTGTAATCCCAGCACTTTGGGAGGCCGAGGCAGACGGATCATGAGGTCAAGAAATCGAGACCATTCTGGCCAACTTAGTGAAACCCCGTCTCTACTAAAAATACAAAAAAATTAGCTGGGCTGGTGGCGCGCGCCTGTAATCCCAGCTACTCGGGAGGCTGAGGCAGGAGAATTGCCTGAACCCAGAAGACGGAGGTTGCAGTGAGCGGAGATTGCGCCATTGCACTCCAGCCTGGGTAACAAGAGCGAAACTCCGTCTCAAAAAAAAAAAAAAAAAAAAAAAAAAAAAAATGACCAGATAGCTGTTGATAAAGGACTGTTGTATCCAGGAGGACGGTCAGGGTCTTGCGCTGCGAGTGCCACGCCCCCCAACTCCGTGGACTGCTGTGCGGTAGGGAGAGATAGACGGGTCTCCAGGAGAAACGGCTAAGTGATACGCCAACTTGCTGGTTAAAAGTGGGGGAAATAAGCCGGGCGCGGTGGCTCATGCCTGTAATTCCAGCACTTTGGGAGGCCGAGGCGGGTGGATCATGAGGTCAAGAGATCGAGATCATCCTGGTCAACATGGTGAAACCCCGTCTCTACTAAAAATACAAAAAATTAGCTGGGCATGGTGGCGCGTGCCTGTATCCCAGCTACTCAGGAGAATTGCCTGAACCCAGGAAGTGGAGGTTGTGGTGAGCCGAGATCGCACCAGTGCACTCCAGCCTGGGTAACAAGAGCGAAACTCCGTCTAAAAAAAAAAAAAAAAAAAAAAAATGGGGGAAATAATAAGTAGTTGTATGTACTTGTATTTATGTGTGGAAAACACTGGAAGAATTCCTGAGTAACAAGTAAAAATGCTTCCCTAGGTGAAGTAGAGGAGCTTTGGGCAGATGGCAGATTGTGGACAAAGGCAGTGGGGAGGGTTTTTTTTGGTACCCATATATATTTCATTTTAATTTTTGAAACATTAATATATCACCTAATCAAAATTATCTTTTAAAGGCCGGGCGCGGTGGCTCACGCCTATAATCCCAGCACTTTGGGAGGCTGAGGTGGGTGGATCACGAGGTCAAGGGACCGAGACCATCCTGGTCGACAAGGTGAAACCCTGTCTCTACTAAAAAAATACAAAAATTAGGCCGGGCGTGGTAGCTCACGCCTGTAATTCCAGCACTTTGGGAGGCCGAGGCGGGTGGATCACGAGGTCAAGAGATCGAGACAATCCTGGTCAACATGGTGAAACCCCGTCTCTACTACAAATACAAAAAATTAGCTGGGCACGGTGGCGCGTGCCTGTAATCCCAGCTACTCAGGAGGCTGAGGCAGGAGAATTGCCTGAACCCAGAAGGCAGAGGTTGCGGTGAGCCGAGATCGCGCCATTGCACTCCAGCCTGGATAACAAGAGCGAACTCCATCTCAAAAAAAATACAAAAATTAGCTGGGCATGGTGGTGTGTACCTGTAGTCCCAGCTACTCCGGAGGCTGAGGCAGGAGAACTGCTTGAACCCAGAAGGCGGAGGTTGCGGTGAGCCGAGATCTTGCCATTGCACTCCAGTCTGGGTAACAACAGTGAAACTCCGTCTCAAAAAAAAAATTGTCTTTTAAAATGTTCTTTTTTTTTTTTTTTTTTTTTTTTTGGTAGAGCTGTTTCCCCGGCTGGTACCAAACTTCTGGCCTCAAGTGATCTTCCTGCCATGGCAAGAAGTGCTGGGATTACAGGTGTGACCTAGTCTGCTCAGCCTAAAACTATTCTTATAGAATAATTCTGTGGTTTCTTATATATTAACAAAGGAAAATTATCACAGTATATTGTTAAATTTAGAGAAAAGCAAGCCATAAAACAGAGAAATCCGATTTGATTAAAATTTTGTTGGAAAACATTCCTTGTGTGTGTGTGTGTGTGTGTGTGTGTGTGTGACAGGATCTTGCTCTGTTCCCCCAGGCTGGAGTACAGTGTTGCGATCTGGGCTCACTGCAACGGCTTCTTCCCCGGCTAAAGCGATCTTCCCACCTCAGCCTCCAAAGAAGCTGGTGCGCACCACCATGCCTGGCTAACTTTTGTATTTTTGGTAGAGACAAGGTTTCACCATGTTCCCAGGCTGGTCTTGATCTCCTGGACTCAAGCGATCTGCCTACGTTGGCAAAGTGCTGCCACTGCACCCAGCCTTGTTGGAAAACATTCTATTTGCATATAAAGAGCTCGATGTGTGCAGGGCTTTGTCTGTCTGTTCACTGCTGTTTTCCCAGAATCCAGAACACAAAGCAGTTGCTCAATAAGCATGGTGTGAGTGCTCTAGAGACAGACTTAGCATCTCATCCATCCTAGACCTATCGGTCACTAAACTTTTGTTGGTTCTCCTTCCTCTCCTGCAGGGGGCAGTAGGATCTGGGCCAAGCCCTGGAGCTGCCTGCACACATAGGGGTCCTCACGCTATGGTTGGCTATTGGGATTCTGGGGTAGAGCTTGGCTGCCTCCCTGGAGTCGGTTCTCTGGCCCCACAGAGGGGGTCAGCAAATCTACAAATGTCCATAGAGCCCCTGGGGAGCCCTGTAGAGACTTCGTACTCCTGGAGACAGAACACGGAGGAGTTGGGTTTGAATCTGACTCTGCCACTTGCCAGCATGTGACCCAAGGAAGTGACCTCCCCTCTCTGTAAAGTGAGGCTGAACTGCACACAGCACCTTCTGCACAGCACTGCCGTGAGAGGGAGGAGCTCAGGGCCACAGGCACCACCACTGCCTGTGTAGGGAGAGGATAGGGATCCCCTGCTCCCCACCTTCCCATCCAGGGTTCATCCCCCACATGGAGGGCAGAGTGGTTCTCATAAACGAGGCCAGCACATCATTCCCCGGAATCCTACACAGCTGTGAAGGGAAAGACTGCAGATCTGTTCACGGTAGCCTGCCTCCACCTCCTGGGCTCAAGCTATCCTCCCACCTCCACCTCCCAAGTTGCTGGGGCTACAGGCACGTGCCATTACACCCCTCTAATATTTTTTATTTTCATAGAGATGGGGGTCTTACTATGTTGCCCAGGTTGGTATCAAACTCCTGGGCTCAAGCAATCCTCCTTCCTCAGGCTCCAAAAATTCTGGGATAATAAACCGTTTCACAACTTTGTAGTAGTCATGGTTGAAGGATCAGATATGTTTGTCAAAACTTGCAGAGCGTGCTGAAAGAATTTCTACTCCATATAAACAGTACATTCAATTTTTCTTTTTCTTTTTCTTTTTTTTTTAAGACAGAGTCTCGCTCTGTCACCCAGGCTGGAGTAGAGTGGCACCATCTCAGCTCACTGCAGCCTCCACCTCCTGGGTTCAAGCGATTCTAGCACCTCAGCCTCCCAATTAGCTGGGACCACAGGTGAGCACCACCATGCCCAGCTAATTTTTGTATTTTTAGTACAGACGGGTTTTTGCCATGTTGATCAGGCTAGTCTTGAACTCCTGGCCTCAAGTGATTGGTCCACCTCAGTCTCCCAAAGTGTGGGAGTATTAGACATGAGTCACCATGCCCGGCCATAAACAGTACATTTAATTTTTTTTAATGAAAAGAAACCAAACTCCACAGCCATAATACAGGCACGTGGGGCTTCATTTTACTATTGTATATGTTTACATATATCTTTGAAATGTTCTGAAATTAAAAAAAAAACAACACTAAGATTGTTACTGGAAATGGGTCCCAAAGAGAGGGTGCTTGGATCTCACCCAAGAGAGAATTCAGGGCAAGTCCGCAAAGTAAAGTGAAAGCAAGTAAAGTAGGCCGGGCGTGGTGGCTCACTCCTGTAATCCAAGCATTTTGGAGGCCAAGGAGGGCAGCTCACCTGATGTCGTGAGTTCAAGACTAGCCTGACCAACATGGTGAAACCTCGTCTTAAAAAAAAAAAAAAGAAAGTAAAGTAATAGGCCGGGCATGATAGCTTACGCCTGTAATCCAAGCACTTTAGGAGGCCAAGGTGGGTGGATCACCAGATCAAGAGTTCAAGACCAGCCTGGCCAACATGGTGAAACCCCATCTCTACTAAGAATAGCCAGCTTCTTTACTGCAAACTATTTTATCAGCAAGGTCTTTATA
The DNA here is from genome assembly GCF_049354715.1 of Callithrix jacchus. Taxonomy (NCBI): domain Eukaryota; kingdom Metazoa; phylum Chordata; class Mammalia; order Primates; family Cebidae; genus Callithrix; species Callithrix jacchus. The sequence continues at coordinate 64,729,227 of NC_133506.1, forward strand.
ACCTGTAGCTTGGGCTGACCTCCTATCTCACCCTGTGACTTAAACTGCCTGATTTACTAATAATGCAGCCCAGCAGGTCTCAGCCTTATATTACCCCGTCCCTCTTCAAGATGGAGTCACTCTGGTTCAAACACCCTCTGACAAGATCATGCCGCAAACCCTCCCAGGTCAGAGTCCAAGCCAAAAACCCCTCAATTCATCTGTAGGACCTCTGGTCTCATCCCCTGTCCCCCAGATTCACCCCCTCACTTCCTTCAAGTCTTTCTTTCTTTCTTTGAGATTGAGTTTTACTCTTGTTGCCCAGGCTGGAGTGCAGTGACATGATCTCGGCTCACTGCAGCCTCTGCCTCCCGGGTTCAAGCAATTCTCCTGCCTCAGCCTCCCGAGCAGCTGGGATTGCAGGTGTGTACCACCATGCCCAGCTAATGTTTGTATTTTTAGTAAAGACAGAGTTTCACCATGTTGGCCATGCTGGTCTCAAACTCCTGACCTCAGATGATCTGCCTACCTCAGCCTCCCAAAGCGCCAGGACTACAGGCGTGAGCCACCACCCCACCCCTGACTGCCTCTTCAAGTCTTTCTTTCTTTCTTTTTTTTTATTTTTTGAGACAGAGTTTCACTCTTGTTACCCAGGCTGGAGTGCAATGGTGCTATCTCGGCTCACCGCAACCTCCGCCTCCTGGGTTCAGGCAATTTTCCTGCCTCAGCCTCCTGAGTAGCTGGGACTACAGGCACGCACCGCCATGCCCAGCTAATTTTTGTATTTTTAGTAGAGACAGGGTTTCACCTTGTTGACCAGGATGGTCTCGATCTCTTGACCTCATGATCCACCCGCTTCAGCCTCCCAAAGTGCTGGGATTACAGGCTTGAGCCACCGCACCCAGCCTCAAGTCTTTGATTAAAGACTCCACATCAGCTGATGTCTGTTCTGGCCACCCAGTCTGAAACCATGACCTCCTCCAGGAGCATGCCCCACACCCTGCTGAAACTCCCTCTGGGCCATGAGAAGGACAAGATCATAATTTTCTTCTTTGCTTATTGTCTCTCCCCCAGCTAGAGCATCAGCTCCTAAAGGACGGGGGACTTTTTCGTTTTGTTGACTGTTCTGTCTCCTTAAAACAGTACCTGGCATGCAGTAAGCGTCCAATATTTGCTAAATATTTGCTAAATGACTGACTGAATAAATGATATCCTTCATCTACAACCTGGTCTCCACATGGTCTGGTTTCGGCACAGATTTCTTCCCCAGGGTAGGGAGGCAGAGCACATCCACTGACTCAGCAGATGGTAAATGCTCACTTGATTCTTTTGTTTATTCTTGTTTCCCAAGGGATTTCTGCAAAGGGAAAAGATGCCAGCAAGCTAAGGATATTCAAAAGTCGGGGAGAAAGAAGGGAGCCAGAGACAAGGAAAACCCTGGCTTTTCACTGGACCTGGTGGATGCTGGGCTCTGCCAGGGACCGATCAGAGAGGAAATCTGCCCAGGATCTAGGCTGGGGGACAGACACTAAAGAAATGTGACTGGAGCCATGAGGGCTTCCCAGAGGAGGTGATATTTGGACAACAGTATATGCACAGGCCCAGAGGTGGGAAAGCATATGGCCTGTTCATGAAATTTCAGTAACATGTTCTGGCCTCCCCACCCCACTTAAGTGCTCTGGAGATGGAGAAGTCACCTGAGACACTCACAGGGTTACATCTTGCTTGCTCAGGACTGCAGGTGCCATGACTCAGCTGAGGTCAAAGACTTCTCTGACTCCAGAATCCCTTTCTGTCTCTTAGCAAGTAATGACTCACTCTCTAGTCTTGTTTTGTTTACAAACGCCCCAATACAAGACACACTGGTTAAAACAATAATAAAAGCAGGCTAGTAGAGGCTAGTCTCGGTAAATATATCTGACAAAGGAATGGCAACTGAACAACAAAAATAACTCTAATGAATTTTAAAATGAAAAAATTAATTTTGAGCCACAAAAATTTTGGCACACAAATAGGCCAAAGTGTTCACAACAGTGGATATCCAAATGGCTAAGGGGCACATAAAAGGAGGCGCAATATCTGCATTCACGAGGTCACCGAAGATGACAGCTGCAGTGTGATGTGACTTCACATGCAGAACAGCTAACTTGGAAAAGACAGGGCAATGAATGAAACTCACAAAACTGTCGGCAGGTGTGTAAAATAGTATATCCACTTTGGAAAAAGCTCTGGCAGTTTCTAACAAAACTAAATATACACCTACTATAAGATCCAGCAAAGGCTAGGTATGGTGGCTCCCACCTGTAATCCCAGCAGCTGTGGCTCAAGCCTGTAATCAATCCCAGCACTTTGGGAGGCCAAGGCAGGTGGATCACCTTGACCCGAGGTTGTCAAGAGATCGAGACCATCCTGGTCAACATGGTGAAACCCCGTCTCTACTAAAAATACAAAAAATTAGCTGGGCATGGTGGTGCGTGCCTGTAATCCCAGCTACTCAGGTGGCTGAGGCAGGAGAATTGTCTGAACCCAGGAAGTGGAGGTTGCGGTGAGCCGAGATCGCACCATTGCACTCCAGCCTGGGTAACAAGAGCGAAACTCCATCTCAAAAAAAAAAAAAAAAAAAAAGAATTTTACCCCAAAATATATTCTTTCACATATTCTGGAATGGCCCTGCAATGCCCTCTCTACTGTGGGAAATTTGCGTGTGTGAAGAATCTTCCTCCCTTTCTGAGTCTTTTCCTGATTAAGGAGAGATTTGACTAAGAGTCTGACACCTTTTAAAGTCCTAAAAGAGACATTTACCATCTATTTTTTCTGAAGGCTGCTACTCAGAGGCTTCATCTGCATAATAAGAACCTTGGCTTCCACAACCCCCCTTATCTTAACTCAAGTATTTCTTTCTGAAATCAATTCTTTGGGCAAAGCTTTACTCTTTCAACCAACAGCCAATCAGAACATCTTTGAATCGGCATAATCCCAGAACTTTAAGAGGTCGAGGCAGGTGGATCCCCTGAGCGTGGACAACATGGTGAAACCCCATCTCTCCAAGAAGTACAAAAAATTAGCCGGGTGTGGTGGCCTACGCCAGTGGTCCCAGCTACTTGGGAGGCTGAGGTGGAAGGATCAGAGGATATTCTCAGTAAGTATATCTGACAAAGGAATGGCTTGAGCCAGGTAGGCAGAGGTTGCAGTGGGCCAAGATGGCGCCACTGCACTCCAACGTGGGTGACAGAGACCCTGTTACAAAAAAAGGAAATATTTGGCCGGGCGCAATGGCTCATGCCTGTAATCCCAGCACTCTGGGAGGCCACAGCAGATCCACCCAAGGTTGGAAGTTCTTTTTTTTTTTTTTTTTTTTTTTTTTTGAGACGGAGTTTCCCTTTTTTTACCCAGGCTGGAGGGCAATGGCGCGATCTCGGCTCACAACAACCTCCATCTCCTGGGTTCAGGCAATTCTCCTGCCTCAGCCTCCTGAGTAGCTGGGATTACAGGTACGCGCCACCATTCGCAGCTAATTTTATGTATTTTTAGTAGAGACGGGGTTTCACCATGTTGACCAGGATGGTCTTGATCTCTTGACCTTGTGATCCACCCGCCTCGGCCTCCCAAAGTGCTGGGATTACAGGCGTGAGCCACCGCGCCTGGGTTTTTTTTTTTTTAATTTGTTTATTTATTTATTCATTTAATAGAGATGGGATTTCACCATGTTGGTCAGGCTGGTCTCAAACTCCTGACTTTGTGATCCACTCACCTCAGCCTCCCAAAGTGCTAGGATTATAGGCGTGAGCCACTGCACCTGGCCCTGACTTTGGAAGTTCTAAACCAGCCTGGCCAACATGACGAAACCCCGTCTCTACTAAAAAACACAAAAATTAGCCGGGCGTGGTGGCACAGGCCTGTCGTCCCAGCTACTTGAGAGGCTGAGGCAGGAGAATAGCTTGAACCTGGGAGACAGAGGCTGCAGTGAGCCGAGATCGCGCCACTGTACTCCAGCCTGGGCGACAAGGTGAGACTCCGTGTTACAAAAATTAAAAAAGTAACCTGTGTGATTCACTGCACAACTATGGACAGCAAGCGTGCAGCTTCAGGTATGAGCAAGAGGGGAGGGCTTGGATGTGAGGTTGAACCTTGTGGAGCCTAATTACTTTGCCTTTCAAAGAAGTCTGAGCCCCAAGAGTCCTGAGTGTCTTCAAGCAAGTCCCTGCCCCTGTCTGGGACTGAGCTTCTCCATCTTTAGACTGGATGCAAGGATCCCCAAGGCCTCTGCCTACATTTCTGCCTCTTTGGGAGAGGGCATTTGACTCCTATCCCAAACAAGGTTTCAAGGGACAATTCCTCCCCAGTAGCCCAGGCCGCGCATATGGGTGGGTGTAAACATGGGTGGGTGCGCACTCCTAGCACGAATTGCCCCAGGGCTCCAGCTGCATGAGAACTTATGCATGTCTTTCACCGCCTTAAATATTTGCTCATCTGTAAAATGGAGTGAAGCATATCTACTGCTCAGGCTGTAGCGATGCATCTCAGCGCAGTGTTCACTGAGCGCTTTCTGCGCGCCAGGGCTTTGCCATACACAGGTCGTGCACACGGCAAGTGCTTAATAAATGGTGACTGTCGGCCGGGCGCGGTGGCTCACGCCTGTAATTCCAGCACTTTGGGAGGCCGAGGCGGGTGGACCACGAGGTCAAGAGATCAAGACCATCCTGGTCCACATGGTGAAACCCCGTCTCTACTAAAAATACAAACATTAACTGGGCATGGTGGCGCATACCTGTAGTCCCAGCTACTCAGGAGGGTAAGGCAGGAGAATTGCTTGAACCCAGGAGGCGGAGGTTGCAGTGAGCCGAGATCGCGTCATTGCACTCCAGCCTGAGTAACAAGAGCGAAACTCCGTCTCAAAAATAGAAAAGAAAAAGAAACAAATGGTGACTGCCTTGGGGACGATTAGAATTTCCATACAGGTTGTTACGTCTTTTTTAGAAGGGTCCTTGTGGTGGCCCCAAAGTTGCACGTGGGACAAACGCAAGAGGGAAAAGTAGCTCGGCGCGGCCGCGGCCCGTGTTGTTTTGTTTGGGGCTGCGAGCTGAACGCCGCCAGCGCGGCCTCTTTAAGAGCTGACTGGAATGTATCAAAGCAAAAAGGCCGCGCGCCCACTGGCTGCGCGCTGCACGTGACCTCACAGCTGATTTTCTGGCCACCCCCCTCCTTTTTGTTGCTGCCGCAGCCGCCGAGTGTCAGTTTCAGCGCCGCTGCCTGCGGTTTCCCAGGCCCGAACCAGCCCACTGCCCGCCGCCCGCGCCCGCGTCCGCGTCCGAGCCCCGCCGCGCGCCCGAGCCCTCCCAGCGCGCCCAGGCCCCAGCCGGCGCCACCCGGGTCCCCGCTCCGCAGCCGCGCGCGCAGATGGCGCACTCGGCGGCCGCCGTGTCGCTGGGCGCGCTGGAGCAGGGCTGCCCCATCCGCGTGGAGCACGACCGCCGGCGCCGCCAGTTCACCGTCCGGCTCAACGGTAACGCTGCCCCGGCCCGCCCCCACCTTTTGTGTGCGAGCGAGCGGGGCCCGCCGGGGCCGCCCCCTAGCTGGGCGCCAGTCCCCCGCGCGCCCCCGACCCGGCCCCGGCCCGCCGCCTGGGAGGGCTGTTGCGAGCGCGCGCCGCGGGGTCGTCCAGGGCGGCCGGAGCTCTGTGCGCAGGCCGGGTTGCGCTCTGAGCCAGGTGGGGGCGGGACGGGCTGGGCAAGGGCGGACTTCCCCTGATAGCAGGGCCCAGGGCGGACGGGCCCCTGGAAAAGCAGAGACAGGAGCTGGGACAGCGCGGGTCCCCCGTCTCAGCCGCAGGGGACCCGTACCCAGTTGTTCACCGCTGTTGGGCACCCACTGAGAGCTGCTGTTTGAGATCCTGGAAAGCTGTTCAGCCGTCACCTGTCCCCTTCCATGGGTGTCATATGGCTTCTTGCTGCCCCGGTACCCTTAGTCTTTCTACATTGGGGAGATTGGAAGAATCCTCTCTGCGGACCTGGGGCCGACCGCGAAAGGGGCTTTGGGTCCTGTGGCGGGTGGGGGGGCGAATGGCTCTCATTATCAGACTTAAGCGGCTCTGGGACTTGCCATTTGCGTCACTTCTGTGTGCCTCAGTTTCTCCCTCTCTGCAGTGAGAATAGCACCAGTGCACACCCCATTGGGTAGTTGTAAGGATGAAACACTGTAACAAATGGAAAGGATCAGACCAGCTCGTGGGGGACTAGTAAGTGCTGGTAAACGTGGGCCGATCGAGATTCATGAAGCCAGAGAGCAAGGTCAAGTCTTCCTTTAGTGTAGAGAAGTTTGGATTAGCCCATCCCCCAGGAGGTCAGACGGGTAGAAAATAGAACTACAAAAATGAGGGCCTTTACCCACAGTGGGTAAAGGCGGGCCTAGCCCGCCCCGGTGGGAATGTCCAAGCTGGACCGGCCCTTAGAGCCACCATGCCCGTTTTCAAGAAGGGAAGGTGGAAGGGCAGGAAAGGGAAGGGCTTGCCAGAGGTCAGGCCAAGAGTTGGGGCAGAGCTGGGATGGCATCCTGACTGGTCTGACTCCCTGAACCGTGGGGCTCTTGCGACCGGCACGTGGCTTCAGCCAGGAGGGGCCTCTGCCAGATCTCTTGATACCATTTGGAAGGTACTGAGTGTCGAGCCAGGCCCCACTACAGCCTCGTGGATGGGGCCGTCACGGTATCCTGACACTTTTGTGACACCCACCCCATGTTACAGATGTGTAAGCAGAGGCTAGGGACCTCAGGAAGTGATTGCCCTGCATCAGCCAGAACTTCGGCATCGGCCCAGCGGACCCTACACCAACAGGCAGAGGCTGCTACTGCTGTGGTGCCAGCGGGCTCAGCTGGCCGTGACACCCGGGCCCTGGCCAGTCAGGGAGAGAGGCCTCATGGCTTTCAAATCCTGTTTTCTGAGGTTCCAGAGCAGCCTCTGGTTCCCTTGGGGACTCAGGAAGCCCATTATTACACTCAGGGACAGAAAGAAGAGGGGAAATGTTTGGTTTTTTTTTTTTCTTTCTCTTCCAAGTGGGTACTGCCAAAGGACAGCCCTCCAGAGCTGGCGGTGGTCAGAGCTGGACATGCCCAGCCATGTTTCAAAACTTGCCCCCTTCTGGAACTTACTGCCCAGATGGCTGACTACAGACGTGGCTGGGGATCCCCCCAGCCAAGCCCAGGGGAGAAAGAAGAAGGAGGCCAGAGGCCCCCCCAAGGGAGAGGCTGTGCAGCACAAGGAGGGCCTCCTCTGGGCCTCCAGGCCATACTGGGTTTGGGTTTGGGTGTGTGTGTTAGGGCCAGAGAGAGGTTGTCTGAGTCTAGGCCAGGGCCTCCCTGAGCCGGGGAGGGGAACAGGCTGTGGTATCATTCCCGACCTGTAAGGCAAACCTGGAGGATGGCACTGTTGTGCCCACTGAGAGATACGAACCCTGAGGCTGAGGGCTCAGGTAGTCCTGGGCTCCTGCTGCAAGAGTGTGCCTGGGCTGTCCACGTGGCAGAGCTAGATTGATTCTGTTCCTGCAAACTCTGGTTCTGAATGAGGGAAAACGTTTGGGCAGCTTCGCTGATGAAGCACTTACAGTCTTCTAAGAGGCCGTGTGCACCTTGAATCACTATTCCATAGCCACACAGCACACGGAGAGGGAAAACTGCATTGCCCGTATACAGCTGGGGAGACTGAGGCATGGGGAAGTGAAAGGACTGCCCAAAGTCTCGCACCCCAGAGGTAGAAACGCTGAGATTCACCCCATAAGTCTTCATTGAGTGCCTACATGTGCCAACCTAAAGGTGTTGGGATCTCGTGGGGCTGACAGTTTAGAGGGGGAGATGGACAAGAAATTGAGTCAGTTTTAACATGTCCTAGAAAACAAGGGCTCTCATGAAAGGTGAAACAGCGGCCAGAGGGGAGGCTGCATGGGGGCAGGGCTGCTGTTTCGAATCATATGTTAAGGAAGGCCTCTCCCTGGAGGGTGGCATTTAAGTGAAGACCTGGAGGGGCAAGAGATGGAGTTACAACAGGGAAAAGTGTTCAAGTGGAGGGAACAGCAAGAGCAAAGGCTCTGGGGCGGGTGGCCTGGAAGCCAGCGTCCTGTGGGCTTGGCTTTGACTCTGAGGCACCCAGGAGGGTCCTGGTGGAGGACGGAGGGGATGCACCAGCTCCCTCTGGCTGCTCTAAGGGGAGCAAATTCTGGGGGCCAGGACAGAGTAGGGAGGTGGCTGCTTTACTAGTGCAGGCGATGCAAACAGGTGTGGGCAAAACATCCAGATTCTGAACAGAGGTGGAAGGAAGCATGGCTGGGACTTGCTGATGGGTGATAAGGGATGGCTTAAGCTCAGGCTTGTCTGATCCCACATCCCAGTTCTGAAATGCAAGCTTGTCGTCACTTTGTAGATGGGGAAACTAAGGTACACAGCCTGTAGGCAGCTAAGCCAGAATCAAGCCCCTAGCCTCCATCTGAGGATGGTTTTGTCTTTTTTTTTTGAGACGGAGTTTTGCTCTTGTTACCCAGGCTGGAGTGCAATGGCGCGATCTCGGCTCACCACAACCTCCTCCTCCTGGGTTCAGGCAATTCTCTTGCCTCAGCCTCCTGAGTAGCTGGGATTACAGGCACGCATAACCGTGCCCAGCTAATTTTTTGTATTTTTAGTAGAGACAGGGTTTCACCATGTTGACCAGGATGGTCTCGATCTCTTGACCTCGTGATCCACCCGCCTCAGCCTCCCAAAGTGCTGGGATTACAGGCGTGAGCCACCGTGCCCGGCCCCTGAGGATGATTTTTGAAGGTTGGAGGCAGCTGGAAGAGACCCTCACCTCCCAGGCAGCCCCTTCCTCGGCCTTCCCTCTCTCCTTCACAGGCAGGGCTGAGTATCCCACCTGCTGCAAGGCAAGGGTCAGTTGAGGGTTGCAGAACCCTGGAACTTCCTGCATCCTCCCTAAGCCCCATTTTGCAGACAGGTGGACTGAGGCCCCAGAGAGTCAGCTGCTGCCTCTGGCCTCCCTCAGCACCCTGGATGCAGTGGAGCTGAGACCGCAGCCTCAGGTCTTGCAGGGTGCTCAGATCACAGTCCCAGTATATATGAGAACCCTGGCTGAGTTGGGCTGGGCTGGACCAGGGTCCTGTGGGGAGGGGAAGGACCTATGGTTGAGCTTCTCCAGGCCCACAGTCCCCCCTGCTTCACTCACCAGTGAGCCATCAACATGTGGCCCGTCCCTGATCCAGACCATGCTTATGGAGTGCTGGAAAAGCCAGCCAGGGTGTCTACTTGTCCTTGTTCAGTGCCACGGCTCCGGGAGCCTGCGTTCTCCCTCTTGTCTGTCTCAGTTTCCTCATCTGTACATTGGCGTTTTGATCAGCCAGCTCTCCTTGAGGGGTTGGTGTGGGCTGAGTGGAGAAAGCAGAGGTCAACACCTTCTGCAGACTCCACATCTCCCAGAGGTCCTGCCTCTCTTCCTGACCTGCAAGCTTTGGTCTTTCTCCGTTATCACTTCCCCGATGACTTCCTAGGACCCCTTTGGGGAGGGGCAGAGAGAGCATGGGGGTGCAGAGACCCAGGGATGGGTCCCCCACGAGCAGAGTAGCTTTAACTTTTCTCAGACCAGTCACAGTCCATGATGTTGGTGGGGTTGTCAGGCCCAGGAGGGAAGAGGGTGGTGGGTGATCATCCTGGGACAGGTGAGGTCTCTGGGGCAGAAAGGTGTCAGGACTGGCCTGAGATCACCTGGCAGGGTTGAGACTGGAACTGAGGGCCCTGCCCTGCCCTAGGCTTGCTCCTGTGGCTCCCACGTGACAAGTACTGACCCCTGTGCTAGTCTGAGGTCTGGAGCTCTCAGGGCAGCTCTTAGAGTCTAGCCCAGAAGGGGGAGGCTGTGCCTGTGTCACTGTGAGCTGAGACAGCAGGATCCACAGTGCCCAGAAGCGAGAGCGTGGCTAACAGTGCTGCCCTGGTGTCCTGCTGTCCCATCATGTGGGCTGTGGGCAGCCAGGGGAGGCCTCTGGGCAGATGATGTTTGGGCTCATCTGGAATGAGGAGGAAGGGCCCCTGGAGGCCTTGGGCAGAAAGGTGGTGGGCAGGGACATAGCCACCAAGGCAGGGAGGCCAGAGAGGCAGCTGGACCCCAGGCACTTTCGGAAAGCTGTGGCTACCGCCCTGCCAAGGGTCAGGTCAGATGAGAAATGCAAGGTGAGAAGGAGCCAAGGACCTTGGCTCAAGCTTTGGGGACTTGGGCATTTTCTGGGATCTCCAAGCAGGTTTGGGGCAGGACGAGGAGTTAAGTGCAAGGACTGGGATTGCATTTGCTGGCCATGTCGCGGGTGTAGACACTTGTGACTTGGGGGGGGCCTCTGAAGGCCATCCAAGGTGGGGTTCAGGCCCTGGTCAGGTGCCCTGAGGTTGCTACCCAGGAGCCCGGCTCCTCGCCAGCGCAGTGCCATGTGATCTGGCCCATGTAGGGTGTCCCTTTAAACAGTCTTTTCCACATATGCAGCCCTTCCACCATCCTGGCCACCCCAGATGCCCTCTGTTCCCCTTTCAGCCTGAAGAGTCTCCTTTGACTCAGCCCAATTCCCAGTCAACTCCATGCACCCCTGTGACTCTCATTCCAGGTGAGCCCAAACGTTAGCCTAAGGTGATCATAGGCCAGTCCTGACACCTCTCTGCCCCAGAGACCTCACCTTTCCTGAGATGATCAGCACCACCCTCCTCCCTCCTGGGCCTCAGTTTCCCCATCTGTTTACACGGGGCTGTGGGAATCCTACCTGTTTAGTGGGATGGTCGTGAGGATAGCCGTGTGGAGAGAGCAGAGCATGAGCCTGCCCCGTGCTGGGGCTGCACACACTTGGGCCACCACCATTCCTGTCCTGTTGTCTCTGGGGAGCCACGGCCTGAGGCGCAGGCCCAGCTGTGGGAAGGCCAGCATGCTGGTCCAGCCAGTTGTCCGCAGGTCTGCCGCAGGGCCCCAGTGTGTTACTGGCAGAGACAGAACAGCAGTTGTTTTAGTTGGGCAGATATTTCTTGGGTATCTACCCAGAACTGGGTACCTGGAATATGGTAGTGGCTGAGTTGTGTGACCACTGAGAGCCAACGGGAAGCAGAGAAGTTCTGAGGCCTCCCAGGGTCAGGCCCATCCATGGCCCAGGTGGCTACTCCAGAAACGCTGATCAGGGCGTGCACAGAGGAACACTAATGAGCTTGCCAGGCTTCTTGTGTTCACCTCCCTGCTCGCCCAGGCTGGAGTTCAGTGGCATGATCTCAGCTCACTACAACCTCCGCCTCCTGGGTTCAAGCAATTCTCCTGCCTCAGCAACTTCCTACCCGAGGGCCTTTGCACTTGCTATTCTCGCCAGTGGACAGCTCATACCTCATGTGTCCTATGGGGTCCCTGTATGCCCTCTTTACGGTGGCAGCCCTGCCTCTCCCCACCCACCCCTCTTCTGATGTGTGGTGATCCTTGGCATGTGTCAGCTTGTCACCTGTGTGCCCACATTGATGTATGTATTTATTTAGAGATGGGGTCTCGCTCTGTCACCCAGGCTAGAGTGCAGTGATACAATCATGTCTCGCTGCAGCCTCGAACACCTGAGTTCAAGTGATCCTCCTGCCTCAGCCTCCCAAATAGCTGGGCACATAGCACCATGCTCAGCTAACTTTGCTTTTTTTTTCTTTTTCTTTTCTTTTTTTTTTTTTTGAGAGTTTCGCTCTCGTTGCCCAGGCTGGAGTGCAATGGCACGATCTCAGCTCACCGCAACCTCCGCCTCCTGGGTTCAGGCAATTCTCCTGCCTCAGCCTCCTGAGTAGCTGGGACTACAGGCATGTGCCACCATGCCCAGCTAATTTTTGTATTTTTAGTAGAGACGGGGTTTCACCCTGTTGACCAGGATGGTCTCGATCTCTTGACGTCATGATCTACCTGCCTTGGCCTCCCAAAGTGCTGGGATTACAGGCGTGAGCCACCGTGCCCGGCTCTTTATTTTTTATTTATTTTTTTTTTAGAGATGGAGTTTTGCTCTTGTAGCCCAGGCTGGAGTGCAATGGTGTGGTCTTGGCTCACTGCAACCTCTGCCCCCGGGTTCAAGTGATTCTCCTGCCTCAGCCTTTCAGGTAGCTGGGATTACAAGCACCTGCTACCACGCCCAGCTAATTTTTGTATTTTAGTAGAAATGGGATTTCACCATGTTGGCCAGGCTGGTCTCAAACTCCTGACCTCAGGTGATCTACCCGCCTCGGCCTCCCAAAGTGCTGGGATTACAGGAGTGAGCCACCACGCCTGGCCAACTTTTTTATTTTTATTTTTGTAGAGACTGGGTCACCATGTTGCCCAGGGTGGTCTTGAGCTCTTGGGCTCATGCGATCCTCCTTCTGCCTCCTAAAGTACTGGGATTACAGGCACGAGCCACCATGCCCAGCCCCTGTATTATTTATAATGATATTATTGTGTAATAAGTAGATAAGATGCCCATGCCGGGCTGGGCGCAGTGGCTCGCTCCTGTAATCCCAGTACTTTGGGGGGCCTAGGCAGGTGGATCGCCTGAGGTTGGGAGTTCAAGGCCAGCCTGACCAGCATGGTGAAACCTTTCTCTACTAACAATAAAAAAAGTAGCCAGGTGTGGTGGCAGGCACCTATAATCCCAGCTACTCGGAAAGCTGAGGCAGGAGAATCACTTGAACCTGGGAGGCGGAGGTTGCAGTGAACTAAGATTGCACCATTGCACTCCAGACTGGGCACAGAATCAGACTCTGTCTCAAAAAAAAAAAGATCTCCATGAGGAAGAGTGTCATGGGTTTTGTTCACTGCTGCCTGTCCTGCAGCCCAAACCCTACTAGGACATAGTAGACCCTCAGTGAGCCTGGGGTAATTAAATGGCCAGGGTAGGTAGGCAGCTCTGTTGGTGACCAGGTCAGTCCCAAAATAGCCTCCCGCTCTCTGCTTGCCTGTCCTGGATGAGTTGAATTAACCCCAGTAGGTGGGGAGCCAAGAACCACGTCCCTTGCTGTGTAGCCAGGACAGGCGGCAGTGGCCACAGCTGGGCCTTGGACAGGGTGGCGGGCACAGCCCACAGAAGGACATTTAGGCTCACCAGGAGAAGGCAGCAGGGCCAGGGGGGTGGGTGGGGGCTGCAGGCCTGAGCAGAGTGGGGCTGGGGAACCCTCAGCTGAGCCTGGCGGGAACGGGGAAAGGGCATTGGGCAGAGGGCAGTACCTAGGCAATGGCAGCACAGGATGTAGCAGGTGCATCGCTGGAGCAGAAGGAGTGGCTGTGACTCAGGCCGTTAGGCCTGAGCTCCAGTGTCCTCTTGACCTGTGTGTGACTTGGATCCCCGGCTCTCAGTAGTTCCTCATCTGGAAATGGGGACATGAATTGTAGCCATTCTCCTGAGGCTTGGGGAGAATCAAAGGAGAGACTGAGGGGCAGAAAGCCTCCTTGCTGCTGTTGGCCCTGGTTCCCGTGACCCTGGACAAGTGGTTGGACCTCTTCCTCTCCTGTCACCCAGCACAGGCTTTAGGGCAGATTCTCTGGGATTTTGAAGCTAAAACACAGGAAACACGGTGGGCTCTTAGAGAGTGGAGAAAGACGCATGGTGATGAGCATCTTTCAGGTCCAGCATGATGAGTTTCCCACCTGGGGCTCTGTGCCCCGGCCGTGCCCCGCACACTTTCCCTCCTCGGAGGGGCCTCCCTAAGGCCCCACCCAGCTTGTTCATTTCCTTTACACACTTGGAGCTCCCTGAAGCTGGAAACCGTGATATAGTCCTAGACTCCCCTTTCCCTGCTCGACTTCCCCGCTCGACCACATCTGAGCCATCAGCAAATCCTGCTGGCTGAGCTTTGAAACCCCATCCAGTCAAAACCCCACTCCACACAGCTCTGCCGCCCCACCCTGGTCTGTGCCCCATCTTCACCCTCAGGGCTCCCTGCCCCCCATCATTTCTCTCTGCAGTGGCAGCAGGATCCTGTGCAGTCATGAATCGCATCCGTCCTTTTGCTGACAGCCTTCCAGTGGCCCCCAGCTCAGATGGCTTAGGAGGCTCTGTGGGACCTGCCCTATCACCTCCCTGCCCCACATCGATCACCTCCACCCTTCCCCTCACCACTCCACTCCAGCTGCCCCTCATTCAGGCCCACTCCTGTTTCAGAGCCTTTGCGCTGGTTGTGCCCTCTCCCCCTGTCTCCGCCTGCCCCCATTCCCTGGCATCCTACACATCCACTTGCTTTTCATGTCTATTCCCTTTCTCCCGTTTAGTTTCACGAGGGCGGGACTCCTTGCCTGGCTTGTTCGTTGCTGCATTCCCAGCATCTGAAACAGTACCTGGGGCTCAGTAAATATGTGGTGGATGGGTGGGTGGGCTGATGGATGGCTGAGTAAGTGGACAGAAAGATGAGACACTAAAAACTGGTTGGAAGAACTTGAGTTAATTGTTTGCCCAGCAGGAGTTTGGAGTGGGCTGGTGAGCTGCAGACCTGGTGGAGTGTGAAGGCCTGTTTGCCGTTGCCTCCCGTGTCCAGTGTCTGTTTCTCATGGACTCTGCCAACAGGCCTCTGATCTTGCCCGCTGCGTCTCTGGCAGGGTCTGGCAGGTGACCCTGATGCGTGGTGCAGCACTGCCTCTCTTGTCTCTGCTCTGCCTTCGTGGCAGATTTGCTGAACGCTGTTCTGTGTCCTGGGACTCCCAGATCCAGGGCTGTGGTAGGGTGTGGATGCAGAGAGCCGGGGTACAGAGCAGGTGGCAGGGCCCTGGGTGCTGGGACTGACACAGTAGCAAAGGTTCACATGGGGCTTGAGTGTTCCAGGCACCGCTCTCAGCATGTCACAGAGGTTAGCTCATTCAGTCCTCTAAACCATCCTTTGAAGGACATTTTGTTATAGCCCCACTTTATGGATGAGGAAACTGAGGCACTGAGAGGTTACTCAGGATTCAGCTGTAGCAGTTGAATGGCTCCAAATGCCTGTCTCTCCACCCCAGCCTCTGCGCCTGAGTTTGCTGGGATAGGCGTCTCCATAGGCTTACCTGTCTCCACAATCCCCAGGATGTCATGACCGGGCCGTCCTACTCTATGAGTATGTGGGCAAGCGGATCGTGGACCTGCAGCACACCGAGGTCCCAGATGCCTACCGTGGGCGTGGCATTGCCAAGCACCTTGCCAAGGTAGGGCAGGCAGGCGGCAGGGCCAGGTGGTGGTGGGGCATGGGGGCCGCCACCTGCTGTCAGAGGAGATGGTGGCCCAGGTAGCCAGTCCAGCCTGCTCTTGGCCCTGGCTCCTCTCGGGGCTGGTAGCAGCCTTTTTGGGCCCGGGCTCCTGTTCTGCAAGCCCCTGGCGTGGCTGAGTCTCCAGGGTCCCCGCACACCTCCTGTGTGGCACATGCTTCACGGGAGCCTGATTCTGCCCTGGGGCCCCAGGCCTGGCCTGTAGTAAGTGCTCAGTCGGGCTTGTGGAACTGATGGATGACTGTTCGGTACATTGGCTCCCACCCATTCTGGCCCCAACCCCTTCATCCTCACCACATCCCAAACACCAGGCTACCTGGAGAGCAGATTTGGGCTTAATGAGGGAAGTTCCAGCCAGAGCAGAGAATGACTGTCAGTCCCCTGAGGGCCGCTGCTGGGACTTAGCTGGGCCCTCTGCTGGCTTCCCCTCCTATACCCCCACCCTGCCAGGAGAATGGCAACCTTTGCCTTCCGTGCTGCCTGGGGCACGGGGCTTATGCCTCCCTGGGGAGAGGTAATGTGTTTTTTTCCATGTGCACTGGGCCAGTCTGGGGATCATCCCAGATGAGGCTGAAACTCAAGAGTGACTGACCTGGGCAAAGTGGGAGGGCAGTCTGGGAGCCGGGGCCTGGGGAGGGAGCAGATGATGCCACCTCGCGGTGCCAGCTGCAGGCCCTGACCACTCTCCTCTCTGCCCCGCTGCTCCCAGGCCGCCCTGGACTTCGTGGTGGAGGAGGACCTGAAGGCCCATCTCACCTGCTGGTACATCCAGAAGTACGTCAAGGAGAACCCCCTGCCACAGTACCTGGAGCGCCTGCAGCCGTAACCCTGGCCCGCAGGCGGGAGCGCTCCCTGCCGGACCCTTCATCGTGCTCTCAGGAACCTGCTCCCACTGGGAACAGACTCAGAGTTATTTTTGTAAGAACACTTTTCTGTGCCCCATATCCAGATTTCTGGAGGCGGCTGACCAATGCTGGGCAGTGACCCGGTCACCTAGGCGGAGAGGAGGCCGGGTAGTCCCCACAGCTCCCACTCTGCAGAGACCAGCAGCTTTCTTGGGAGGCCTGCGGGGAGCACATCGGGGCTAGAGCCAGCCTGCATCCCACCCACCAGGCTCCACTCAGAGATCAGGAGGTCCAAGGCGAGACCCCTGCTGCCACCTCTCCCGGGCCTGTGTTCTTTCTGGAAGTTACAGGGGTGCGCCCCGGAGTCGAGGAGCAATAAGAAACCTCATGTGCCAGCTTCTGAGGGTGGCAATGCCAGACCCTGCCTGTTACCAGCAGTGCCCTCTTCCTTTCTCAGACCCCAGGCCTCGTGCAGGCAGGCCCCAGAAAGGGCCAGTTCTCCCTGACAGAGACCAGAAGAGTAAAGGACTGAGCGCTAGGCCAGGCTCAGCCACACGTGCAATTCACACCTGTGAACACACACAAATGCATAGGATGCAGCCTGTGGGTGGGCCGGTGGCAGGTCCCATGGGTGTTTTCCTCCCCTTTTTACCCCCATATTTTTTTCTGGCCTCTTGTGTATAGGTTCTGTGGGATACCAAGGCCCCGTCCCCATGGGCTGCTGTCCCCTATGCCCCTGTCTGCTGGGAGCAGCTCCAAGGGGGCCTGAGCAGCTGCAGTCCCACCCCTTGCTGGCCTTTGCCACCTGCCTGGGCCTTCTCCAAGGAGATGCCTTGGAGCTGAGGGTTGGAGAGAGGCGAACTGTTCTCCAGAAACCACCCTCAGCATCAAAGAGGAAGAAAAATAGCAGCCGCAGGGATTTCTGTGCACTGCCAGTCAGCAGTGTCCCTTCATGGCTGCGCATAGCCAGACACACACTGCTGCCCATCCAGCCCGGGCTCCTCCCCCACCCAGCCTTCCTGGGTGCAGCCTGGGAGACACACCAGTGTGATTTGGTGGGACCAGCCCTTCTGGGGCACTCTGGCTTCCCCTGGGGCTGGCTCAGGTCCTGCCCTCTTGTGTCAGCTTTAACAAGGGTCACATTCAGCCCTGTTCCCCTGGGGGCTGGAGGGCCACCCTGTAGCCAGGGGCCCTTAGGGCTGAGACATTTGTCAGTCAACACCACATCCCTGGAGGTGACACATCCCCACCAGGCTTCTGGTGGTGTCAGGCTGGGCTCTGGGCAGCACAGGGAGAGGTTGGTCAGGACCCCGGGACCCTGATGCCTTCCTCCTCCATTCAGGGGCGCTGGTTGCCATGGTGACTCCTCCCTCTGACTCACGCAGGCGCTGGCTGCCCTGTGTTTGTGTTTTCCATTCACCTCCTTGCTACCCCCAGTCTTGGCACTGAGACACCTCGCGTTCCTTCTCCAACCACAGCAGCTCAGGCCTTCCTGCCAGGCCGCAGGACCATGGAAATCTGCATGTGCTCCCTGCAGATGGGGGTCCCCAAGCCCCAGTCTCCTTGAAACCCCTGCCGTGAGTCACAGTGAGGACCAGTAGGGGTCACCATCCTGAGCAGCCCCCCCATCCCTGCCCCTTGCCCTGTGGCATGTGCTCCTGCCCTGGTCTCCAGGAAGTCAACTCTGTTTGCAAAGGGTTTGTGTGAGATATCAGAGAAGGCACTGGGCCTCCAGGGAGACACAGCTGGCAGGAGGTGGGCTCAGCTGCTCTCAGTCCCCTTCAAGGCTAGGGGTGGCCCATTGCTGGCAGAGTGTAAGGAAAGAACAGGTTGTAGGCACAGAGGATGGGCAGCCAGGCCTGGGCCTTCCCCTTGCTGTCCTGGGGCAGCTGGGCTGGGGGCCACCTTTCTATCCGCATGTCCCTCCCCAAGGTTGAGCACATACTCCATCACGACCATGGGGGGCCTCAGTGAGCTGGGGCTGTCCCTGTGGCCTCCAGGCCATCCACAGGCAGATCCCCTGCAGTGGTAGCACGGGGAGCCCTCACAGGAGGCCCTGAGGGCAGCATGGATGTTGAGGACCAGGAGGGAATGGGCCTGGCCCACCCTGTTCCTGCTCCAACCGGATTCCTCCCCCATGTTCAAGCAGGTGACTGCATTTATCCAGCCCACAACACGCTTATACTTGAACCAGGAGGCATGGGGTCATGGAGGCCTGCACAGGCCATGTGCCCAGGAACCTTTCTGAGGAGACCTGATCCAAGCTCCCTCACTTACGACCTGGGCCTCCTTGCCTTGGGCTGCCTTAAAGCACTGCTGACTCACACCAGGGGCCCGGCAGGACTTTGTGGGGCCTGGCCCGAGGTCTCCAGCAGAGCAATAACCACATCTCCCCAGGTTGGGTCACCATAGACACCCCACCCCAGAGCCCCCAGCCCATCCCATCTGGTGCTACACTGCCTGGCAGCGCAGCTTCACCCCTCCCTGTCCTGGGTCACCTGGGAGTCCTTGGTGAGGATGCTGCCACATGGGGCTGGTTTATGCAGCTGGGTGAGAGCCAGGGTGGGGCAGGGGGTGTTTGGGGGCGTTGAGGTCTCCCACAGAGCTGCTCTCCTGTCCTCACCCTGTGGGGTTCTCTTTCTTGCCAGGTTAAAATAGGCAGTGACTTGTGCCTTCCCTCCTCAGGCCCGTGGCAGGGTGTGGGCCCAGCTGGCTCCTGGACCACCCCCTTCCTCACTGCAAGCTCCTCCACTGGTCTCAAAGGAACGCTTCCATAAAAGGTGTGGCTTGGTGTGTAGTGCTGTCCCCACACTGTCCCTCCTCCCAAAGCAACCTGCTCATCAGCCCCAGCCTTAAACTGGTGGGGAGGAGGAGGCAGACTTACCTCCCTGGTGTCTGGCCTCTTCTCAGTTGGTCCTCCAGCACAGCCTTCACTGGAGGGCAAGACCCTGAGTGGCACTGGGGCTTGGCTGAGGTCCTCCGGCAGGATAACGGTGACCTCAGGACCCCAGGCCCCACACCACAGTTCCCGACCACCACCAGGTATAAAATGCACCCGGAGGCCACAGCCCAGCTCTGAAGCAGCCTGGCTTTGTGGGGTTTCCTAGGAATGGGTAGTGATGCCACCTATAAGATTCGCGGTGCTGTAAGAAGTTGCTGTGGTTGGGATTCCCGGTCCAGTGCAGGGAGGTGAGGCCCAACCTCGTGCTGACACATACCCATCAGGGAAAGCTGGGGCCAATATTTCTAAAACAAGTGAAAATTGTGTGCTGTGCCCAGGGCCACATCTCATTCTGCCCCAGCTCCTGAGGGAAGGGACAGCTCGTTTCCACTCGGGGTTACATGGCTGCCCGAAAGGACAGAAACAGCCAGGCCTGTTGGAATCTTACTCCGCTTCGTTTTCACAGCAGCCCTGAGACATGCCCATTATTAGGCCCATTGGATGGATGGGACTGAGGCTCAGTCAGGGGTCACAGGCCAAAGCCCATGCTGATCCAAGGGCCCAGCATCCAGCTCAGCTCCGGTCCTCTTGGTGGCGTGGAGCTTGTGTGATAAGAGTTCTCACATCTGCCTGTGGTGACAGGTGGCCTTGAAAGCAATAAACAAAACTTCCAGCAACTTTGCCACTCAATTGCATGGTTGTGGCAGGTCCTGCCTCGACCCATAAGGCGAGCAGCTAATCAGGAGTGCCAGGCTGGTGTGGGGAAGGCTGGATCACATGTGAAGCCGGGGTCGTAAGCAGGAATATTCATGGAGCCCCTGACCATATACTCACGCCGCTCTTCCTCAGTTCAGGGTTCTTGGATTTGCTGAAGTCCACCCAAATATCCTATGATTCTCAGGGTCCCACTCCTTCCAGATCAATGCCCTAAATGTTCTGTAAGAGTTCTGGCGAGGCTGTGAATTCAGCTTGCATCGTAACTGCAACCTGCAGGGTCAGATTTAGGGTTTTCAGTTGTATCAGTCTTAGAGCTACATGATATTAAAGAGATTTTTCTCGTTATCAAAGATGCTCTCTGGTTTTCTGTCCATGTTTTGAGCTGGGTTTGTCACTTCTGACTCTGGTGTGGTCAGAAGCCACCAGTCTCCAGCTGTCCCCATGACATAATGAAGGGCTGCAGCCATTTGGTCTCTCAAGCTTTGCCTTCACCCCAGGCACTTAAAATAGGTGATATTATAAGGACTAGTTTTGCCGCTGAATGCTGTGATTTTCCAGGGTATCTTGTCCCCTCTGCCAATGAGGGCATGACTGCATTCCAGCCCAAGCCAGGCAGATAACCAATCCCAATTTCCAGCATTAAGGGTCTATTTCTAGGAAGTCATTCCCGCTACCAAGGACATTATCAGTCAGTGAAGAGTGGAACTGGTTATGAAAACTGTTGGATGGCCGGGCGCAGTGGCTCACGCCAGTAATCCCAGCACTTTGGGAGGCCGAGGTGGGCAGATCACAAGGTCAAGAGTTCGAGACCAGCCTACCAACATGGCAAAACCCCATCTCTACTAAAAATACAGAAAAAATCAGCTGGGTGTGATGTGGGCATTTGTAAACCCAGCTACTGAGGAGGCCGAGGCAGGAAAATCACTTGAACCCAGGAGGTGGAGATTGCAGTGAGCCTAGATCGTGCCATTGCACTCCAGCTTGGACATCAGAGCGATATTCCATTAAAAAAAAAAAAAAAACTGTTGGAAGAATGAGAGGAATGAGAGAGAGATTACCTAAATATTGGTAATGGCAGGAAGCTTTTACATCAAGGCTGGAGGAATGGACGTCACCCAGAGTGTCTCCAGGTCATGGGACTACTGGTTCTTAGTAGAACCTTGCTGGCTGCATAAGACCCAGATATGCACCCTGCTGATGACTGATGCTGCCACCACTAAAAACACCCCCAGGTCCAGTAATTAGAAGGTCCAATTACTGCCTTCTAATTGATCAGTGCTTCCTACTGGCAGAAACAAATCGGAAGCTCACTGGTAAGATTCTAGCAAATGTAGTTTGCAGGCTTCCAGCCTCTCGGTGATCAGAGGAGAGTTCTGCAACCAACAGACAATCAGGGCAAGCAGAAATATTCACACTCAGCTATGACGTAACGCGGCATATGACATAATGCCAGTTCACTGACACCAAGGCTGAGGCAAAACATCCAGGCAGACCCAGAATGGATGGGGAGTAGGTAGATGATTCGGTGTTAGATGGGTGGGTAGATGAGCGAGTGGATGGATGGAGTGCTAAAAGTAAAAGGTCGCTTGTCCTGGGGTTGAAGGAAACACTCATAGGTCATTAAACATGGAGTCATCTGGGAGGTCTGGCTGGGTGAGATTCTATTATTTTCTGAATTAGGGAGAGGGTAGAACCCAGGAGCTGAATAGATCCTCGAGAGGTTTATTCCTGAAAGTTGTCCTGATTCAGGAGAAAACTTGATGATGGGGTCACACGTGGGGTGTGGAAAGGCACTGAGACTGCAGGAATAAGCCTCTGCCTGGCCATTCTGGAATCTAGGAAAGAAAAACCAGGGAGTACGAATGTTTCAGTGTTTCATCTGCCATCCAAGACAAAAAGGGGTCATCTCATTTAAACTTCCCAACAAGCCATGAGGACAGAACCTGCATCCCTTTCAGGTGGAGCTGCTGCCCTCTGGAGATTCGATGCCATCGGTACCATGCTCAGTGAGGGTGACCCGGGCAGATGGGGTTCTGTCTTCCCAGGACCAGAGTTCAAGGGAGGGGGATGAGAAAGTACACACGTAGTAAGAAACTCTGTGACCAGCTATTGGTGCACACACAGGCGATGCACCCAGCCACAATGCAGAGAACCTGCAAGGCTCTCTTGAAGAAAGGACACATGGACTGGGGCCTGAAAGAGACGTGTGGACTGCGGCCTGAAATATGAGAGAGCTTTGCAAGGGGCACAGCCTGCAGGCCCCGTGGGATCAACGCCTCATGGACTCTGGCCTCATCTCCCACTACTCTTCCCCTTTCTCACTCCACCCCAGCCACGCAGGCCTGCTGCTGGTCCTCATACCTGCAAAGGTGCCCTCATCTCAGAGGCTATGCCCTCTGCCCAGAGCTCTCTTTCCCCAGATATGCTCATGGCTCCCTCCTTCACCTCCTTCAGGTCCATGCCCGGTGATCTCCTTCTGGATGAGGCCTTCTTTCTTACTTCTCCCCTACTCAACATTCCAAATTGCTACCCCCTCCACTTCGGATCCCCTTACCCTGCCATATGTTTCCAACCATTGATTTCTTCTTTTTTTTTTAATTTTTAAGACAGGGTTTCACTGTTGTTACCCAGACTGGAGTGCAATGGCACCATCTCGGCTCACCGCAACCTCTGCCTTCTGGGTTCAGGCAATTCTCCTGCCTCAGCCTCCTGAGTAGCTGGGACTACAGGCACGCACCACCATGCCCAGCTAATTTTTGTATTTTTAGTAGAGACGGGGTTTCACCTTGTTGACCAGGATGGTCTCCATCTCTGTACCTCATGATCCACCCGCCTCAGCCTCCCAAAGTGCTGGGATTACAGGCATGAGCCACCGTGCCCGGCCTATTGATTTCTTCTTAAGCAATGTGTGATTTGTTTATTTTATCTGGTTTACTATTCATTGTCTCTCCCAGCTAGAATACAAGCTCCATGAGGGCAGGGGTTTGTTGTTTTGTTCATTGCAGTATCCCAGCATCTGGATCTGTGCCTGGTACACATTTAGTGCTCAAAACATTTGTTGGATCAGTGAGTGGGTAAATCAGTGGATGGGTGTGTGGATGGGTGTGTGGATGGGTGCGTGGATAGGTGGGTGGATGGATGGGTGGGTGGATGGATGGATGGATGGGTGGGTAAGTGGATGAATGAATGGATGAGTGGGTGGGCGAATTAGTGGATAGGTGGGTGGATGCTGGGTGGGTGGGTGAGTCAATGATTGGATGGATGAGTGGTTGGATGAATGGCTGGGTGGGTGGATATATGGATGGATAAAAGAGAGGGTATGGATGAAAGGGTGGATGGGTGAGTGGGTAGATGATATGGTGGACTCTGATGGGTAGATGAGTGGGTGAATTGGTGGATGAGTGTGGGTGGATGGCTGGCTGGGTGGATGAGTTGATAGATGGGTGAATGAGTGGATGTGTGGGTGGATGGGTGAGTGGGTGGATGAGTGAATGGGTGGATGGATGGATGGGTAGGTGGGTGAGTGTGTGGATGGATGGGTAGATGAGTGGGTGGATGGGTGGATGAGTGGGTGGGTGGATGGGTAGGTGGGTGAGTGTGTGGATGGATGGGTAGATGAGTGGGTGGATGAGTGGGTGGGTGGATGGATAGATGGATAGATGAAGGTGTGGGTGGATAAATGGCTGGGTGGATGAGTAGGTGGATGGATCAGTGGATGAGTGGGTGGATGAGTGTGGGTTGAGGCTGGCTGGATAAGTGGATAGTTGGGTGAATGACTGGATGTGTGGGTGGATGGGTGAGTGGATGGATGAGTGAATGGGTGGATGGATGGATAGGTAGGTGAGTGAGTGGGTGTGTGGATGGGCGAATGGATGAAGGGGTGGATGGGTGTGGATGGATGAGTGGCTGGGTGGATGAGTAGGTGGATGGATGGAGAAATGGATGAGTGAGTGGGTGGATGAGCGGATGGGTGGATGGGCAGATGGGTGGATGGGCGGATGGGTGGATGAGTGAATGGGTGGATGAGTGGGTGGTTAGATGCTTGGGTGGATGAGTGGATGGATGGATGGCTGGGTGAATGACTAGCACAGTGAGAGAGAGAAGGCTCCAGGAGGGCTAACCAGCATAAGAAAGGCCTAGAGATGAGAGAGTCATGCCATCCTTGAGGGACTGAATTAAGATGAGTGAGGCTGGCAGGGATGAGGCTGGAGAGGTAGGACGGCTGGATGGAGAGCCCTGAGGTGCGGCAGAGATTGTTAGCAGTTCAGTGGGTTTTCACTCATGGGCGCAGAGCTGTGCCTCCTGCCACCCACATAGCAGGTGGGGCCTGAGGTCTGCATTCTGCAAGGAGCATGGATATGGGCTCCCCAGGCTCTCTCTTTCCCGATCCACTGCTGAATACCATTGGTGATTAGGCCTTGGGAAGGGTGAATCTACTCACTGTAAAGAACACAGGTTTCAGAATCACTGCATTCAGCTTTTCAGGAGAAAAGCCACATGCCACTAACGAGCTCTTTGGCTTGAACGTGTTCTGACTTATGTGAGTGAGAAATACATCTCCGTGGTGTTTTAATCATTCTGCATTTTGGGGTCTATTTGTTACAGCAGATAGTATGCACTAATGAGTACTTCAAAATACAGTGCTGCCGTAACTTGAAACCTAAAACACGTAGCAGTGGCTTAGTGGACAGGCAGCAAGGAACATGGAAACAGATGTCACAGAATGGAAAGTGGGAGATGCACATCACGCAGGGGTGAAATGTTTGTTGGAGCTGGAGCCTACAATAGCGTGGAGGGCAGAGTGGGGAGAAGTAGGCCTGTAGCTCCAGAGGAAGACGGCTAAGCTGCAATAGAAATGGACATCGGGCCGGGCGCGGTGGCTCACACCTGTAATCCTAGCACTTTGGGAGGCTGAGGCAGGAAGATCACGAGGTCAAGAGATTGAGACCATCCTGGCCAACATGGTGGAAACTCCACCTCTACTAAAAATACAAAAATTAGCTGGGTGTAATGGCATGTGCCTGCAGTCCCAGCTACTCAGGAGGCTGAGGCAGAAAAATCGCTTGAACCAGCAGAGGCTGCAGTGAGCCAAGATTGCACCACTGCACTCCAGCCTGGGCGACAGGGCAAGACTCCGTCTCAAAAAAATATATATATGTTGGTCATTCCTTTGGTGTATAGTAAGGCATTGTGAGACAGAGACGCACTCAAGCAAAATATAAATAGTGTGTAAAGGAAGAAATGGAAATATGAACAGTTTGAGGCCGTGCAGTGTTGGAAAAGTGAACTGTAAATGGATCTCAAATAGCAGGAAATAAAAATGAAAGGTTTGAAATAGCAAAGGCTCTTGAAAGCTCTTAGCTCAGGCCGGGTGCGGTGGCTCACACCTGTAATCCCAGCACTTTGGGAGGCTGAGGCAGGTGGATCACGAGGTCAGGAGTTCAAGATCAGCCTGGCCAAGATGGTGAGACCCCGTCTCTACTAAAAAATACAAAAACTTAGTCGGGCGTGGTGGCACGTGCCTGTAATCCCAGCTACTTGGGAGGCTGAGGCAGAGAATTGCTTAAATCCAGGAGGCAGAAGTTGCAGTGAGATTGCACCACTGCATTTCAGCCTGGGTAACAGAGAGAGACTCTGTCTCAAAAAGAAAAAAAAAAAAAGCTCTCAGCTCTACAAAGGCCTTAGTCCCGCAGCAGCGCTCAAAGGAAGTGGGTGGTCTTGTCGCACGGAGGTGTTCTCAAGGTCAGTATCAGTAAATAGAGAGACAGAGACAGCAGAGACAGACGTGTGAGATGAGGAACCAAAGAAATAAAGCTGCTGGAACAAGATGGTAAAAAAGTACCTCGGGTGTGGTCACATGGAACTTACTGGAAGGAAAACTCCCTAAAGTCTGGAGGGAATTGTATTGCCAAAGACACACCACAAGCCTGTGTTGTAGAATGAGCCTTGGACCTCGACCCTTGGACAGACAGGAAAAGAGCTGCAAAAACCATGTTGTCCCCACCTCAGATGTCGCCAAGGAGAAAACTGGATGAGGAGGTGCCTCCCAGAAACCAGAGCTGGAAAATCCCTCCATGAGTAGGACAGGGGGCTTCACAACACTGCCCCTCACATTCTGCCATCGTGGGGTGGGGGCTGCCAGGTATCCCTATTCCCCCTTCCCTAATGAGAGCACCAACTGCCCCCAGCCAGTTCAGAGGGAGCAGGAACTGGATTTTACTTGGAGGTCACTGGATGGTGCTGGCGGAGAGCATGGCATATTCCAGAAGGTGCAGGGCCACAGGCAGAGACGGTTGGGGTTTGGGGTCATCCCTCTGGGGGAGGGTGTGATAGAAGAAAGAACCCACTGGTATCTGGTTGCCAAAAGGACAGACTGTTGCTGAGACTCACAGTGAATCATTACAAATCCATTTTCTGACCTCCCTGGATACACAGACTATTTCATAGTCTCCCCTTGCAGTCAATTGTGAGCAGAGGTGGACTGAGGCTTCTAAGAGGGAGAGGGCCCCTCCCTAACCTCTGTTTCCCCTTCACTGGCTGGATACAGAAGGGGAACAAAACAGCTGGAGCCTGGGTCCCTGAATCACTGTGTGGAGGAAAGCTATCCACTGGCAAGAGACACCTGCTTCGCACCACAGTGAGGAAGACCCAGATTAAACTGCATCTCAGCGATGAAGCATTTCTCAGCCCGTTTGTCCCAGCAGCTAACAACACAGGCCATGGCCAGGGGCCTAGACTCATTGCTGAGGCTCCACTAGAAGATTCTAAGCAGAGAAACAGTATGGGTGTATTGATTGTTTTAAAAGAATTATTGTGGCTGGGCCAGGTGTCACGCCTGTAATGCCAATACTTTGGGAGGCTGAAGGGGGAGGATCACTTGAGCCCAGGAATTGGAGACCAGCCTGGGTGACACAGCAAACCTCTGTTTGAAAAAAAAAGAAGAGAAAAGAAAAAAAACATGACTGTGGCTGGGATGTGGAGAAAGGATGGGAGGGATGAAGGCTACAGGTAGGAAGGCAGATTAGGAGGCCGTAACAGGTGCTAGGTGAGAGACCATGACATCCTGCACTATAATCGGGGCAGTGAGGAGTGAGAAAATGGGTAGGTCTGAGAGCTGACAAGTGGCAGGGTCAGGACTTGAACCCGGGTCTGCCTGAACAGAAGAGGGTGTGTTGAGGTGTGTGTGGTGTATTATATGCATGGCCCCCAGACTCCATCTCCGCTGCCGCTGAGTCAGGCCAGAGTCTACCAACCCTCGCTTGATCTTTTGGCCTGACTGCCATCTTGCCCCCTGCGGGCTCCATGCAGCAGCCAGAAAGATCTTTCTAAAACCTCAATCACATACTTTCTCTCTCCTGCTCAAAAGTCCCCAATGCCCTCTTATTTTCTGCATGAAGGATCAGACCCAGGGGTCCCAGTGCGGCCCCTGCTTAGCCTTGTTGCTCCACCTCATCACGCTTTAGCTGCACGGACTTTGTGTTCAAGTCTTTCAAGCTTATTCCTGACTCAGGGACTTTGCACATGTTTCCTTTACCTGACACCTTCTTCGACATAGTCTCCTAGTTTGATCTTCCTTGTCATTTAGGCCTGTTTTAGTTAAAGATGTGTTCAGCTGCTAGAAAAACCTACCTCACAGGGCATTTCATTTATCTCATGTATCATGAAGTCTGGAGGATGAAGGTCCAGAGTTTGTGCAGTGGTACAATGATGTCACTGGAGGCCTAGGCTTTTCTCATCTTCCCTCTGCTGCATCCTTGCTGTGTTGTTTTTTGTCCTCATGCTTCTTGCCTCATGGTCACAAAATGGCTGCTGTGCCTCCAGGTATCACATCCATATTCCAGGCACTGCCTTCCCTGACCTCCCCATCTAACTCTGGCTCCCTGGGCACTCTATCCCATTACCCCAGCTTATTCTGATCCCATATCACTACTTGGAAGTGTCCTACTAGTTTCCTTGCTTGCTGACAATCTCCTGTCACGGCAGTCAAAGCCCCACTAGGCAGGTTCTTTCATTTCCATCTTGTTCCTTGCCAGAGCCCAGCCCCGGCACAGTATCTGGCACATAGAAAATGCTCAATAAATATCTGCAGACTGTATGAATAATAAAGTCCCCCAGCTGGCTTGGTGCCAGAGGCAGGACTCAAATCCAGGCCTCCTACCTCATGGGCTTGGGTGTTTCCCAGTGTATCCTGGGGCCTCCCTGCTGCTCTCTGTGAGGGACCCAGGCAGTCCTGAGCAGCAGCCAAATCCTCTGCAGTCTCCAGCCACAGGAACAAGGAGCCTGTGTTTTAAGGTCCAGTGGAGAGACAGAGAATCCCACCACCAGGGTTTAGGGGCACTACCTGCTCACAGGTGAGCAGCATTTTCTCAGAGGCACGCTGGCTGGCCTTCCCAGACAGTGCAAAGCCCAAATTCAATAGCAGCCCTCGCCTGCCGGGAAAGAGCCTCCCTCTTCAAGGATCTTCCAGTCACCTGTGTAGGTGAAGCAGGGCTCAGCTCTAGGCCAGCATGCCCCTAACTCCAATAAATGCACAGCCCCAGTGCTGAGATGTAGGGGAGCAGCCAAGTCTATCTAGAATTTAATAATCGGTCTTGGTATTGGTCTTCATTGTATTTACTTTTGCAGTTACCTGCACATGACACAGGTGTTCCATTTAGGTGGCTGCATAGAGTCTCCTTTATTTTTTTTTTGAGACGGAGTTTCGCTCTTGTTACCCAGGCTGGAGGGCAATGGCATGATCTCGGCTCACTGCAACCTCCGCCTCCTGGGTTCAGGCAATTCTCCTGCCTCAGCCTCCTGAATAGCTGGGATTACAGGCACGCGCCACCATGCCCAGCTAATTTTTTGTATTTTTAGTAGAGACGGGGTTTCACCATGTTGACCAGGATGGTCTTGATCTCTTGACCTCGTGATCCACCCACCTCAGCCTCCCAAAGTGCTGGGATTACAGGCGTGAGCCACCGCGCCTGGCCCAATTATTGTATTTTTAGTAGAGACGGTGTTTCACCATGTTGACCAGAATGGTCTCGATCTCTTGACCTCGTGATCCACCCGCCTCGGCCTCCCAAAGTGCTGGGATTATAGGCATGAGCCACCGCGCCCAGCCGAATTTCCTTTTTTAGATAAAATACTTATTTTTTGAGAAGGAGTCTCACTTTGTCTCCCAGGCTGGAGTACACTGGCACAATCACAGCTCACTGCAGCCTCAACCTCCCAGACTCAGGCAATCCTCCTGCCTCAGCCTCCTGAATAGCTGGGACTACAGACATGCATCACCACTCCAAGCTAATTTTTTGATACTTCGTAGAGACAAAATCTCCTGATGGTGCCTGGGCTTGTCTTGAACTCCTGGCCTCAAGTGATCCTCCTGCCTCGGCCTCCCCAAGGGCTGGGATTACAGATGTGAGCCATCACGCCCAGCCAGTTTCCCTTTTAAATAAATATGTTTCAGTGTTCAAAGAGTGAACTCACTTAAAAACCCATTATTTAGAGTGGATGAAGTTTCCATCATGACAGCAGGGCTCATTTCTAAGAAGAGAGAGGAGGTGCAAAAGCAGGGGTGGCTGTTCAGGGCTGCTGCAAACTCACAATGTCACTGAGGCCAGAGCCCAGACTGCTTACTCCTCGTCCAGTGCTCGTCAGTCCTAAGATCAGAGATGCCTGAGCCAGCCTTGGGCTGACCACCATCATACCATCCATGGCAACATATTCGTGTGGACGGGCTGCCTTCCAGAAATGGCCTGTCCTGCTGAGCTCATGTTAGTTTCCAAGGGCAGGGAGGAGGGTGGTGCTGTGACAAGCTTCCACGCCTGCCCCGCTGGGTGCCCTGGTGCAAGCATACAAGCGACAAGTGGCAGCACTCATAGCCCTGGAAAGAGGACCCTCTGCACTTTCCACAGGAGCCCTGCCTGCACTGGAGAGTAAGGACAGCGGGGCCCCACAGCTGCACAGCCAGGAGGGAACCAGGCGCTGCTCACAAAATGCCTATAGTTCTTTCTGCACGAGCGTTGCTTTTAGAATTTACTGCACAAATAAGCCTAGCACAAAGCAGGTGCTCTTAAGTATTAGCTGAAAGAAAGACTTTTGGCCGGGCGCAGTGGCTCACGCCTATAATCCCAGCACTTTGGGAGGCTGAGGCGCGTGGATCACAAGGTCAAGAGATTGAAACCATCCTGGTCAACAAGGTGAAACCCCATCTCTACTAAAAATACAAAAATTAGCTGGGCATGGTGGTGTGTGCCTGTAGGCCCAGCTACTCAGGAGGCTGAGGCAGGAGAATTGCTTGAACCCAGAAGGCGGAGGTTGCGGTGAGCTGATATCGTGCCATTGCACTCCAGTCTGGGTAACAACAGCGAAACTCCGTCTCAAAAAAAAAAAAAAGACTTTTGAATGAAAAAAATGGAGAAAACTACACTTTTTTTTTTTTTTTTCATTAAAAAATGGTTAGGTAGGTGTGGTGGAGCATACCTGCAGTCCAGCCACTCAGGAGGCTGAGGCAGGAGGATCACTGGAGCCCAGGAGTTCTGGGCTGCAGTGTGCTATGCTGATCAGGTATTCACACTAAGTTAGGCATCAAGATGGTGGCCATCTGGGAGCAGGGGACCACCAGGTTGACTAAGAAGGAGTGAACCGTCCCTTCTGGAAACGGAGCAGGACAAAACTCCCGTGCTGATCAGCAGTGGGATCAATCACACCTGTGAATAGCCACTGAACTCCAGCCTGGCCAACACAGTGAGACCTCATCTCTGAAAAAAGAGGGAAAAGAAAAAAATGAAAAATTAAAATTAAAAATATAAAAAGGATAGCAGGGTGCAGTGGCTTACACCTGTAATCCCGGCACTTTGGGAGGCCGAAAAGGGCAGATCATTTGAGGTTGGGAGTTCGAGACCAGCCTGACCAAACACGGAGAAACCCTGTCACACTAAAAAATACAAAATTGGAGTTCGATCGGTAGCGGGAGCAGAGAGAAGACCCCAGAGAGCCCTGAGCAGCCCCACCGCCGCCGCTGCTGGCCTAGTTACCATCACATCCCGGGAGGAGCCGTAGCTGCTGCAGCCAGCCCCAGTCACCATCACTGCAACCATGAGCAGCGAGGCTGAGACCCAGAAGCCGCCCACTGCCCCCGCCCTCAGCGCCGCTGACACCAAGCCTGGTACTATGAGCAGCGGCGCAGGGAGTGGTGGCCCGGGTTGCCTCACATTGGCGGCGCCTGCCGGCGGGGACAAAAAGTTTTGTGAACAGTAAAATGGTTCAATGTAAGGAACGGATATGGTTTCATCAACAGGAATGACACCAAGGAAGATGTATTTGTACACCAGACTGCCATAAAGAAGAATAACCCCAGGAAGTACCTTCGCAGTGTAGGAGATGGAGAGACTGTGGAGTTTGATGTTGTTGAAGGAGAAAAGCGTGCAGAGGCAGCAAATGTTACAGGTCCTGGTGGCGTTCCAGTTCAAGGCAGTAAATATGCAGCAGACGGTAACCATTATAGACGCTATCCACATAGTAGGGGTCCTCCACGCAATTACCAGCAAAATTACCAGAAGAGTGGGGAAAAGAACGAGGGATCAGAGAGTGCTCCCAAAGGCCAGGCCCAACAACGCCGGCCCTACCGCAGGCAAAGGTTCCCACCTCACTACATTCAGAGACCCTATGGGTGTCAACCACAAGATTCCAACCCTCCTGTGCACGGAGAAGTGATGGAGGGTGCTGACAACCAGGGTGCAGGAGAACAAGGCAGACCAGTGAGGCAGAATATGTATCGGGGATATAGACCACGATTCCACAGGGGCCCTCCTCGCCAAAGACAGCGTAGAGAGGACGGCAATGAAGAGGATAAAGAAAATCAAGGAGATGAGACCCAAGGTCAGCAGCCACCTCAACGTCGGTACCGCCGCAACTTCAATTACCAACGCACACGCCCAGAAAACCCTAAACCACAAGATGGCAAAGAGACAAAAGTAGCTGATCCACCAGCTGAGAATTCGTCTGCTCCCGAGGCTGAGCAGGGCGGGGCTGAGTAAATGCCGGCTTACCATCTCTACCATCATCCGGTTTAGTCATCCAACAAGAAGAAATAAGAAATTCCAGCAATAAGAAATGAACAAAAGATTGGAGCTGAAGACCTCCAGTGCTTGCTTTTGCCTGTTGACCAGATAAATAGAACTATCTGCATTATCTATGCAGCATGGGGTTTTTATTATTTTTACCTAAAGATGTCTCTTTTTGGTAATAACAAATGTGTTTTTTTAAAAAGCCTGGTTTTTCTCAATACGCCTTTAAAGGTTTTTAAATTGTTTCATATCTGGTCAAGTTGAGATTTTTAAGAACTTCATTTTTAATTTGTAGTAAAAGTTTACAACTTGATTTTTTCAAAAAAGTCAACAAACTGCAAGCACCTGTTAATAAAGGTCTTAAATAATAAAAAAAAATACAAAATTGGTGTGTCTTCACTAAAAATACAAAAACCTGGGCTTGGTGGCGCATGCCTGTAATCCCAGCTACTTGGGAGGCTGAGGCCGGAGAATCGCTCCATCCGGGGAGGCGGAGCTTGTGATGAGCCAAGATGGCGCCATTGCACTCCAGCCTGGGCAAAGAGAACAAAACTCTGTCAAACAAACAAAAAGATAAAAAGAATAAATGTATCAGATCACACCACCTTCCTCCTAACCCTCACCCACCCCCAGTGCCTGGCACAATCTCCTGTACAGAGGACCAAGCTGGAAGACACCCTCCATAATTCAACTCCTTTTTAAAGGAGAGAAACGGAGGCCCTGAGGTGGGGGTGATAGGTTAGTTAGGGGCAGGTGGGACAGAGATCAAGGTGTCCTGAGCGTCAGTGCAGGACTCCTGGCACACGCCGCCCTGAACATATGTGTTAGATCTGGGGGACCTTGGGTGGCAGGAAGCACCAGCAGCCTGGCAGGGCAGTACAGAGGTGGCTGCCCTGGCCTCCCTGATGCACAGGCCTGAGGGGCGCCTGACAGCCACTCCAGGTTGTGCCCAACCCAGGCTGCTGTAGACAGGTTCAAAAATGTGCCATGTCAACACAGCTCTGACTCCCGCCACCATGAGCTGCCAGGGAAAGTTCCAGAGCCATCTGGTTGGGGAGCCTGTGACTGGGTGAGGAGGGGGTGGCCCCCAGGCAGGAGCTGATAGCGGTGGTGAATCTACTCCCTTCTACTGAACTTTCAAACAATAGAGACACAGGTGTGAGCATGACAAGGCCGTGCTGCTCCCCTCAGGATGGGGGTGCTGAGGGCTGGGAGACTGCCGGGCCTCTGTAGCCTCCTAACCTCATCTACTCCCAAGGGCTCACTGCACTGAAACTCCAGGCTCCAAGTCACCTGCTTGAATGTCTCCACAGGACATGCCACCTCTGATGGCCACAGAGTCTCTCCTTACTTTTGGGCTGATGTTCTCACTCTGTCACTTTGCAGCGGGTTGAATGGTGACCCTCAAGGTGACACACCCACATCCTAATCCCTAGAACCCATGAGTGCCACTATATTTGGAAAAATGGTCTCTGTAAATGTAGTTAGGTTAAGGGTCTTTTATTATGATAATGATGATTTTGAGACAGGATCTCACTCTGTCGCCCAAGCTGGAGTGCAGTGGTATGATCTCAGCTCACTGCAGACTCGACCTTCTGGGCTGAAGAGATCCTCCCGCCTCAGCCTCCCAAAGTGCTGGGATTACAGTCGTGACCCACCGCACCAGGTCAGGTTAAGGACTTTGAGATGAGGAGATCATCCTGGATCATCTAGGTGGCCCCTAAATCCAACCACAAGTGTCTTCAGATGAGGGAGATGGAAGGAGAGCTGATACCAAAAAGGACCATGTGAAACCCTGAGGCAGAGCCTGGCATCATGAGGCCACGGGTCCAGACAGGCCGCAGCCACAACTCATGGGAGAGTCAGGGAGCATCTCCCCAGAGCCTCTCAGGACCACAGCCCTGCCAGCACCCTGTTTTCATTCCTCCAAACAAATGCTTGCTGTTTGAAGCTACGCCATTTGTGATCATTTGCTGCAGTGGCCACAGGAAGCTAAGACACACCTGTCGTCCCCCCACCCCCCATCCTGGGAAGCAAATCCGAAGTTCTCCCCATGCCCCCTGCACTGTTCCCCCTCCCTGGCATTCTTCTTATCTCTCTTCCCGCCTATTATCTTCCTTCTTCTGACTCCACTTTCCCAGGCCAAGTAAGCCCAGGAGGCCTGGGGACCTGTGTCCTCTCTTCTCCATCAATTCCTATCTTCTCAGGCATTTTTTCCCCAATTCTCTCCTCAAACCACGAAGTGAGATGCAGCCTCAAAAGGCAGCTTCTTTCTCCATCCAGAAGAGTAGAGGGGCCTTGAGCCCAGGCAGGGAGGTGAAGGCTGGTGGGTAAGGTATTCAATCCTGGCTCTGCTGCCAGCTTGCTGTGGGGCCCCAGGGTCATCATAGGACCTCCCCAGGCTTGGCTGGGTTTCCCCTGCGGAAATGGGAAGAGTTGCGCCAGATCCCCTTCAGAGGCCCCTCCGAGCTGCAGTGCTCTCTCTCTAAAGAATTGGAGAGAAGTTTCTAGGAGTCCATGGGTTTCAGGGAGCAAGATAAGCTCCAGGTGCAAAATTCTAGAGAACATGGAAGGGTTAGGATGAAGCAAAAAAATGTTGGCCAGCCGTGGTGGCTCACGCCTGTAATCTCAGCACTTTGGGAGACCGAGGTGGGTGGATCACTGGAGGTTGGGAACTTGAGACCAGCTGACCAACATGGAGAAACACCTGTCTGCACTGAAAATACAAAAAAAAAAAAAAAAAGAAGTTGGACATGGGGGCATATGCCTGTAATCCTAGCTACTCGGGAGGCTGAGGCAGGAGAATCGCTTGAACCTGGGAGGCAGAGGTTGCGATGAGCTGAGATCACACCACTGCACTCCAGCCTGGGCAACAAGAGTGAAACCCCATCTCAAAATATATATATAATAATAACTTCACCTCTTTTTAACTTCACTTTTTACTTTTTTTTTTCTTTTTTTTGAGACGGAGTTTTGCTGTTGTTACCCAGGCTGGAGTGCAATGGCATGATCTCGGCTCACCGCAACCACCGCCTCCTGGGTTAAAGCAATTCTCCTGCCTCAGCCTCCTGAGTAGCTGGGACTACAGGCGCGCACCACCATGCCCGCTAATTTTTGTATTTTTAGTAGAACGGGTTTCACCATGTTAACCAGGATGGTCTCGATCTCTTGACCTCGTGATCCACCTGCCTCGGCCTCCCAAAGTACTTGGGAGTATAGGTGTGAGCCAGCGCGCCCGGCCACTTTTTTTTTTTTTTTTTTTGAAACAGAGTCTAGCTCTCTCATCCAGGCTGGAGCGCAGTGGCACGATCTCAGCCTAGTGTAACCTCCACCTCTTGGGTTCAAGCGATTCTCCTGCCTCAGCCTCCCAAGTAGCTAGGATTACAGGTGCCTGCCACCACGCTCTGCTAATTTTTGTATTTTTAGTAGAGATGCGGTTTCACTGTGTTGGCCAGGCTGGTCTTGATCTCCTGATCTCGTGATCTGCCCGCCTTGGCCTCCCAAAGTGCTGGGATTACAGGTGTGAGCCACTGCCCCAGGCCACCTCTTTTTACTTTTTTTTTTTTTTGAGACAGTCTTGCTCTATCACCAGGCGCCAGGCTGGAGTGCAGTGGCACGAGCTCGGCTCACTGCAACCTCCGCCTCCCGGGTTCAAGCAATGCTCCTGCCTCAGCTTCCCAAGTAGCTGGGACTACAGGCACGCGCCACCACGCCCAGCTAATTTTTATATTTTTTAGTAGAGACGGGGTTTCACCATGTTGGCCAGGATGGTCTCAATCTCTTGACCTCATGATCCACCTGCCTCGGCCTCCCAAAGTGCTGAGATTACAGGCGTGAGCCACTGCGCCCGGCCCTCATTTTACTTTTTATTTATCTTTTATTTTATTTTATTTTTTTTGAGACGGAGTTTGGCTCTTGTTACCCAGGCTGGAGTGCAATGGTGCGATCTCGGCTCACCGCAACTTCCGCCTCCTGGGTTCAAGCAATTCTCCTGCCTCAGCCTCCTGAGTAGCTGGGACTATAGGCACACGCCACCGTGCCCAGCTAATTTTTTGTATTTTTAGTAGAGACAGGGTTTCACCATGTTGACCAGGATGGTCTCGATCTCTTGACCTCGTGATCCACCCGCCTCAGCCTCCCAAAGTGCTGGGATTACAGGCGTGAGCCACTGCGCCCGGCCCTCTTTTTACTTTTTAAGTGTGGCTACTGGAAAATATTAAAGGAGCTTCGTGAGTGACAGTGTCTATCCTGCAGCTCTCTGCGGTGGTCTCCCTCAACTCTGTCCCGCTTGTGCCAGGGCCCCTGGCATGTGCTCTGTGGAAATGGTGTGTGGCGGATGCTGCCCAGATGTCTCCAGGACCTGCTATTTGTCAGTCTGGGCTGGGGAAGGAGACCAGCAAGGGGCTGGAGAGTTCGGCTTAAGTGATACCTAGGTGAGCCGGGGGTTTCCATGGCTGGGACAGATTTTGCTCTCATGGTCAATTTCTTCTTTAAATTTTGGTGAAATCCACACAATGTACAATTAACCATTAAAGAGTAAATTCAGTGGCATTTGGTGCATCCACAATGTCACACAGCCATCGCCTCTATCTACTCCCCAAACATTCTCATACCCCAAAGAAACCTCATTCCCGTCAGATGCCATCCCCATTTTCCCCTCCGCGCGCAGCCCCTGGTGGTCACTCAGCTGCTTTCTGTCTCTGTAGATGTGCCTGTTCTGGACATTTCCACATAGCTAGAATCATACACTACTTTCCTTTTGTGTCTGGCTTCTTTCACTTGAAACAGTGTTCTCAAAGTGCCTCCCCAAGCAAGGTCCATGGACCAGAGTGCCACTCCCCTTTGGCTGAATCGCATTGCATCAGGTTAGCTGCACCTCTTCACATGTATCCTTCTGTTCGTGGACGCCTGGGTGGATGCCCCTCCTGGCAATGGTGAGTGGGGTGCACAGTCTCTGACCAAAACCTACGAGGCCGCCTGGGTGCTGTCTCAGCCCCTGCCTGAGGCCCTTCAGATTCCACTTCTTGTGATAGCTGGCCCTGCTATTCCTTCTTGGAATCCCTAGGAATTCCTCATCCTACTGGAGTTCCCTTGTTTCTACAGCCATCACCTAGGGTGGGACAGGATTGAATGTAGTGTCAGACCCTCACTTCCATCCCCTTCCAGCCGGAGTCAGGAAGTTCGCCCCAGCCCATACTCCGTGTGCTCCACCCTCTGTTCATGTCCTGGGCCTTGGCTGCCAGGGAGGCTGCTCCCCTTCAGACGCCTCGAGCATGCTCCTCCACCAGCCTGCTGCCCCCCAAACTGGGGACACAGAGCAGTGTCCTCACCGTGTGGTGTCCTTGTCCCAAGTCAACCTCTTATCTTCAGCTCCCGCTCAGTCTCACAGCTTCTCTCAGAAGAGGCACAGGTGGGATGAGACAAGCCTGTCTTCATTTTGAGGCCTTGATCCTATTGGGAAAGAGGGTGCTACGGGCTGCATTGTGTTCCCCTAGAATTCCTATGTCAAGGACCTAACCCCCAGGACCTCGAAATGGGTCTGTATTTGGAAATGGGGCTTTTAGGAGGCAATGAAGGTGCAATGAGGCCATAGGTGGCATCTTAATCTGACAAATGGTGTGCTTATAAGGAGGGCCCTGTCTCTGCTCAGCTGTGATGCTCACTAGAGCCTCGACACCTGGCCTCTCCATGTGGCTTGGGTGGGCTTCAGACTTCCATCACAGCATAGGGAGCTCCAGTGACAGAGCCTCTTTGGCCTTTTAGGAGCCAACCTTAAAAATCAGTCAGCATCACTTCCTCTATACCCTAGTGACTGAAGCTGTCGTAGGCCCATTCAAATTCCCTGGGAGGGGACTCAGACACAGTCACGGTATGTGTCAAAACTAAGAACCAGGCTGGGCGCAGTGGCTCACACCTATAATCCCAGCACTTTGGGAGGTTGAGGCGGGTGGATCACAAGATCAAGAGATCGAGACCATCCTGGTCAACATGGTGAAACCCCATCTCTACTAAAAATACAAAAATTAGCTAGGCATGGTGGTGCGTGCCTGTAGTCCCAGCTACTCAGGAGGCTGAGGCAGAAGAATTGCTTGAACCCAGGAGGCTGAGGTTGCGGTTAGCCGAGATTGCGCCATTGCATCCTAGCCTGGGTAAAAAGAGCAAAACTCCTTCTCAAAACAAACAAACAAACAAAAACTAAGAACCAACATTGGCAGTTAGTATTAACTGAACTCAAGACTCCATTCAGATTTCACCTATATGTATATATATATTTTTTGAGATGGAGTTTCGCTCTTGTTACCCAGGCTGGAGTGCAATGGCGCGATCTCGGCTCACCACAACCTCCGCCTCCTGGGTTCAGGCAATTCTCCTGCCTCAGCCTCCCGAGTATCTGGGATTACAGGCGCGTGCCACCATGCCCAGCTAATTTTTTGTGTTTTTAGTAGAGACGGGGGTTTCACCATGTTGACCAGGATGGTCTCGATCACTTGACCTCGTGATCCGCCCACCCCGGCCTCCCAAAGTGCTGGGATGACAGGCTTGAGCCACTGCGTCCGGCCTCATCTATATTTTTGTTGTTGTTGTTGTTGTTTTGTTTTTGTTTGTGAGATGGGGTCTCACTCCTTCACCCAGGCTGGAGTGCAGTAGCACGACCTCAGCTCACTGCAACCTCTGTTTCCCAGGCTCAAGTGGTTCTGCCTCAGCCTCCCAAGTAGCTGGGATTACAGACACGTGCCACCACACCACAATTTTTTCTTTCCCTCTTTCTTCTCTTTTCTCTTCTCTTCCTCCCTCCCTCCCTCCCCCCCTTCTTTCTCTTTCTTTCCTTCCTTCCTTCTTTCTTTTCTTTTGTATTTTTATTAGAGACAGGGTTTCACCATGCTGGAAGGCTGGTCTTGAACTCCTGACCTTGTGATCTGCCTGCCTCAGCCTCCTAAAGTACTGGAATTACAGGTATGAGCCACTACACCCAACCCAGATTTCAACTGTTTTTCCACAAACGTCCTCTATCTGTCTCAGGATCCAATCCAGGCTACTACATTGCATTTAGTGAGATACCACTTTTAAATTTATCAGATTTGAAAAAAGAAAACACTTGCTAATAGACCATGCTGGCGCAACTGTGGGAAAACAGGTGGTGTAATATACTGCTAGAGGGAGTGGAGACCAGTTTGGGAACATTTATCAAAACAACAAGTGCCTAAACTCATTGACCCAGCAAGTTCTCTTCAGGAAATTATCCCAGTTTTATTTGAACATGGGCACCAGGAAGTGGCGCAAACATGTTTATTGCAGCACACTTTGAAATAGTAAAAGACTGTCTGGAGACTGGCTGTTGAAATTATGGCATATCCAAACAGTGGAATATCATGTACTGCTAAAACAAATCAGATATGTACTGACGCAGAGTGATCTCCGAGATACAATTAAGCAGAAAAAGCAAAAACAAACAAGTGGAGCAATGTGTATAAGATGCATGCTTTGGGCCAAAGAAAAAATTTGTTAACATATGTCTACCTTGTATCTGCAGAGGATCCATAACAAAGGTACGAGTGACAGCCTGCAAAGGTATGGACAGAGATGGAAAGACCCAGGCCACAGGAAGATGGGCAAAAATACCCTATTTTCACTGTATATTGTTTTGTAATTTGAATTTTATAATGTGAATATAGTACCCATTCAGACTTAAAATTCTACTTTTCTTTCTTTTTTTTTTGAAGACAGAGTTTCACTCTTGTTGTCCAGGCTGGAGTGCCATGGTGTGATCTTGGCTCACTGCAACCTCCATCTCCTGCGTTAAAGTGATTCTTTTGCCTCAGTCTCCCCTGTAGCTAGGATTACAGGCATGCGCCACCATGCCCGGCTAATTCTGTATTTTTAGTAGCGACAGGGTTTCTCCATGTTGGTCAGGCTGGTCTCAAACTCCCAACCTCAGATGATCTGCCCACCTTGGCCTCTCATATTGGTGGGATTATAGGCATGAGTAACTGTGCCCAGCCAAAACTCTACTTTAAAAATGCTCATTTAAAGACTGGAGCAATGGCTCACGCCTGTAATCCCAGCACTTTGGGAGGCTGAGGCAGGTGGATCACGAGGTGAAGAGATTGAGACCACCCTGGTCAACATGGTGAAACCCCGCCTCTACTAAAAATAAAAAAATTAGCTGGGCATGGTGGCACGTGCCTGTAATCCCAGCTACTCAGGAGGCTGAGGCAGGAGAATTGCTGGAACCCAGGAGGCGGAAGTTGCGGTGAGCCAAGATCGCACCATTGCACTCCAGCCTGGGTAACAAGAGCGAAATGCCGTCTCAAAAACAAACAAAAAAAAAGAATCAACAACAGAGACAAAGATGAAAGATGATGTATTTTGAAATGACCAAGGCTGGGCGCGGTGGTTCACGCCTGTAATCCCAGCACTTTGGGAGGCCGAAGCAGGTGGATCACGAGGTCAAGAGATCAAGACCATCCTGGTCAACATGGTGAATCCCCGTCTCTACCAAAAATACAAAAAATTAGCTGGGCATGGTGGCACGTGCCTGTAATCCCAGCTACTCAGGAGGCTGAGGCAGGAGAATTGCCTCAACCCAGGAGGCGGAAGTTGCGGTGAGCTGAGATCGCGCCATTGCACTCCAGCCTGGGTAACAAGAGCGAAACTCCGTCTCAAAAAAAAAAAAATGCTCATTTTGATACTTATAATGATAAATTCAAAGCTTTATGTAGAACTGTTTCACTTAAGATATTGTTTTGGAAGATTTGCCTTTCCCTAAATGCTACTACATGCTATGAGGAATAAAAATAAGGTTTCTACTCCTCAACAAAGCCCTACAAGATAGGTGATGTGTGAACGGCATCTGTTTTCTCCCCTACACCTGCCTTTTTTTTTTGAGACGAAATCTCACTCTGTCACCCAGGCTTGAGTGCAGTGGTGCAATCTCAGCTCACTGCAACCTCTGCCTCCCGGGTTCAAGTGATTCTCCTGACTCAGCCTCCTGAGTATCTGGGAATAGAGGGGCGTGCCACCATACCCGGCTAATTTTTTAGTAGAGACTGGTTTTCACGGTGTTAGCTGGCATGGTCTTGATCTCCTGACCTCGTGATCCACCCGCCTCGGCCTCCCAAAGTGCTGAGATTACAGGTCTGAGCGACTATGTTCCGCCTACACCTGCCTTTCTATACTCTCCATAGTCAGGGCTGGAAGCCAAAGAACTACATTTCCCAGAACTCCCTTGTCATCTAACTCAGCCAGTGGTAGGTACTGGTGGGAGTTTGGACCACACGAGAAGGGCAGAAGCCTGGATCCAATCTCTGGCTTCTGGTGGTACCCCAGGCCACAGTTGTGTCAGTAGCACCAGGCAGCAAATGCAGCTCCAGGCTACTGCTCAGCAGCTGACGAATCAGTTTCTGGAAACAAATTTTCCTTTTGCTCCTGCAGCCTTGTGGGGGTCATAGTAGCTACCTCCAGTTACTAGGCTTTGGGTGCTCTTATTCTCCCTTGCTTCTCATGCCCTTCCAACACCTTTGTAAACAATACCCTGTATTAAATTCCTTCTGGGTAAAGTAGCTTGGTCGGTTTTTCCTCTAATTACACACTAGCTAATATAGATAAAATTTCTCATATTTTACAGGTGAGAAACTGAAATTCAAATAGAGAAAATGACTTAGGGGCTGGGTGCGTTGGCTCACACCTGTAATCCTAGCACTTTGGGAGGCCAAGGTGGGCAGATCATGAGGTCAGGAGTTTGAGACCAGCCTGGTCAACATGGTGAAACCCCGTCTCTAAAAAAAAAAAAACAGAAAGTGACTTAACCAAAGGCAAGTTAAGTACCACTCCTGTCTCATCATGCTCCAGCCACCTTGATCCTAACCTTACTGGAACACCCCGGGCCCATCTGCACCGCAAAACCATTGCATTAATTCCCTCTGTACAGAACATTCTGTCTTCAGCCCTTTATATGCACATTCTTTTTTTGTTTCGTTTTGTTTTTGTTGTTTTTTTGAGATGGCGTTTCGCTCGTTACCCAGGCTGGAGTGCAATGGCGCGATCTCGGCTCACTGCAACCTCCGCCTCCTGGGTTCAGACAATTCTCCTGCCTCAGCCTCCTGAGTAGCTGGGATTATAGGCACGTGCCACCATGCCCAGCTAATTTTTTGTATTTTGGGTAGAGATGGGGTTTCACCATGTTGACCAGGATGGTCTCAATCTCTTGACCTTGTGATCCACCCGCCTCGGCCTCCCAAAGTGCTGGG
Organism: Callithrix jacchus; assembly: GCF_049354715.1. Lineage (NCBI taxonomy): Eukaryota > Metazoa > Chordata > Mammalia > Primates > Cebidae > Callithrix > Callithrix jacchus. The sequence goes on from NC_133506.1 coordinate 64,771,226, forward strand.
ATTACGGGCGTGAGCCACCGCGCCCAGCCTCATATGCACACTCTTTTGTCTCACTCAAATGTTACCTTTTGAGACAGTTGAAGTATTTTTTTTTTTTTTTTTTTTTTTTAGAAACAGGGTCTCACTCTGTCCCTCAGGCTGGACTGCATTAGTACAGTCACAGCTTGCTGCATCCTCAAACTCCTGGGCTCAAGAAATCCTCTCACCTTAGCCTCCCCAGTAGCTAAGTTTTAAAAATTTTTTGTAGAGACAAGTTCTCCCCTATGTTGCCCAGGGTGGCCTCAAGCCATCCTCCTTCCTCAGCCTCCTAAAGTGGTTGGGTTACAGGTGTGAGCCATTATGCCCAGCATTCAAATGTTACCTTTTTAGAGATCTTCTCTTACTACCTATGATCTCCAAGTCACTCCATTACATTACCCTGCTTTTTTTCTTCTTGGTACTACTCTCTGAAAATATTTACTTAGCTGTGTATCCCATCAGAATGTAGAGCCCATTGAGATCCAGGAACAGTGTTTGTCTTACTAAACACTGTATCTCTGTGCCCAAAAGAATACCTGCAGAGTCTACCTTCAACAACGATTTGTTGTAAGAATGAATGAGGCTGGGCGCGGTGGCTCAAGCCTGTAATCCCAGCACTTTGGGAGGCCGAGGTGGGTGGATCACGAAGTCAAGAGATCGAGACAATCCTGGTCAACATGGTGAAACCCCATCTCTACTAAAAATACAAAAAATTAGCTGGGCATGGTGGCGCGTGCCTGTAATCCCAGCTACTCACGAGGCTGAGGCGGGAGAATTGCTTGAACCCAGGAGGCGGAGGTTGGGGTGAGCCAAGATCGCACCATTGCACTCCAGCCTGGGTAACAAGAGTGAAACTCCATCTCAGAAAAAAAAAAAGACTGAATGAATGAAAGTGTAGTAAGAGAAGTAGCAGATTACTTTGAGCACCAGCTAGGACATGCCCTTCCACTGGCTACCTTCGTACAGCAGGACAGAGGGCTCACGGGAGTCTCCACTTTATGACAGCCCTCAGGAACTAATTCCCACCACTCAGGCTGTGCTCTCGGTAGGTGCTCAGCTAATACACACTGAGTCAATGAGGCTATGATCCTTCCAGACAACCTCTGTCCATTCACAGTAACCAGGAGGCAATATTGTGAGGATCTTGGCCCAAGCTGGCAAACTGGAAGCAGATGGCGATACAGAAGGTAAGGGGAGAGTAAAAGCTGGAGAAATGGGAGGGTCGTTAGGGCCACAGTTGTTTGCGCATTTACATTGACTCTGTGCACTAGACCTGCCTCCAGTGCTTCTTGAGAGGCACAATGGCAGAGTGTAATCCCTGCAACTGGTCAGTCTGGACTCAAATCCCAGCACCCTTCCCGGCTGACAGTGTGAACAAGTCCTCTGTAAGTTGATTTCCTCATTTGAAAAATGAGATTTTTGCCGGGCACGGTGGCTTACCGTAAGGTAACAAGAGTGACCTTACGGGCCGAGGCTGTGAAGGGCAGGAGGGTCGACGCGGAGGAGCCGTGCGCTAGAGGCCCGCAGACAGAGCAGTGGCCCCCTGGCCAAAGACGCGGCCTGGCAGGACGAGGCTGCAGGGCCGGGCGCCTCCACGCGGCGCTCTGGGAGTTGTAGGCACTTTCCTGTCCTCTCTCCAACTGCTACTGGCTCATGAAACCCGAGGACATACCGGCGGGTAGGCGCCGGTGACTCCCAGGCTGAGAACGCCGGGAACTTCAGTTTCTTCCTAAGTGCTCGAACCAGGACTGCTCCCCGGGGCCTCGCGCCCTCGCAGAAGGACTACCGGCCCCAGCGACCCCGGGGGCGGGGCTTCCGGCGCGCTGACTTGTGGGCGCGGTAGTTCCGCCGGGTCCGGCTTCTGCCCGCCGAGCGGCCCACGATAGCGGGCCGGACTACACTTCCCGTCGGTTCGTCTGCTCTCCCGATGCCGCCTTGGCGCGAGACGTTGGCGAGCAGAGTGTCTCCAAGATGGCCGCTTGGGGAAGGAGGCGTCTTGGCCCGGGCAGCAGTGGCGGCAGCGCCCGAGAGAGGTGAGACCCAAGGGCTTGTTGCTCCCGGTGCAGGCGGCTTAGGGACCGGAGAGCCCAGCGCGGCTTCCGGGGCCTGCACCAGGCTTCCTGCCCTGGCTCTCCGGACCCCCGCCGGGCATACGGGGTTCCAGTTCCGGAGGATCCGGGATCCGGGTGGGAGTCAGGCCGAAGGTCTCGGCGGAGAGCTTAGGGGAAGGGAGGTTACCCGAGCTGGGTAAGGTGGGCAGCGGCCATGCGGGGCGGGGCCCAAAGCCAGGCTCTGCGGAGAGGAACTGGCGCCTCGCGCAGGCCCCAGGAACCTGCCTAGCTGCCCGCGGGCCAAGCGGCGGCAGAAGCACCCTCCCCGCTTGGCCACGCGCGGGGCCATCTCGGCCGCGGCCCCCGACGTGGCGAGGAGGACCGGGCCCCCGGAGAGAGAAGAAGGGGAAGCCTTCACAGAGAAGGCCGGCCGCTGCAGGGGCAGTTTGATCCGCACGTTTACCAGGGAGCTTTAGCTCCCCATCCGCTCCATGTGTCTCTTCCGGGCCCGGAGCCGGCCACTTCCTCGAGGGGGCTATTCTGGAGACTTTTGGATTGTTCTGTGCGAGCGCTCCTGCCGTGGAAGTTCTTTAAAGTTACCTTTACTAATGAATGGTATGTCGCTAGGGAGCTAGGAGCGTGTTTCTTCAAAGGGGGACCTCCGTTTGAATAACCAATTTCTGGATGAGGTTGGAGTAGTTTCCGCATTTCATGTTGAAGTTGCAGTTTTTGCTTCTAGGTAGCAGCTTCAGCTAGTGGAAGTCACTAGAAGCTGTTCAGCCAGTAGAAGTTTGGGAGACCATGTATACTGGTGGAGCCACCTGGATTAATTATCCGCTAAAGCTTGATTGGAATAGCAGCCGTTAGCAAAAAAGGAAAGTTTGGGTTTTGCTGGGTCCCCCACTCCCCACCCCACCCCACCCCACCCCGTCTTTCTTTTGGTGAGGATTGTCTAACAGAAAAGTTCTCTTCCTCTCTACTATTCCGCATTATTCCTTTTCTATAACTGATTCCATCCTGTGTTCATTGCTATTGCTTGCAGATGGCCTTCCCAGCTAGGAAGATTATTCCTGTTTGGCAGTTGCCATAGAATCCTTTAGCTCGCCTTTTATTCTTGAGCCCGGTTATCCAACGTTGCCCATTCTGCTTTTCCTCTTCCTTGGAAAAGCAATGGCAAACACTTTCGTTTTTCTAACTCCTGCCTGGTATTTCTTAGATTGGGCTATTTAAATGAGTTACCTCACTGGTTTTCACACGCCCTTAACAAAAACATTTTCAAGATATTTAATGCAAACAGTAATAGGAAATAACGTGTTTAGAAAACTCAAAGAAATGGCCGGGCGTGGTATCTCAAGCCTGTAATCCCAGCACTTTGGGAGGCCGAGGTGCGTGGATCACGAGGTCAAGAGATCGAGACCATCCTGGGCAACATGGTGAAACCCCATCTCTACTAAAAATACAAAAAAAAAAAAAAAAAAAAATTAGCTGGGCATGGTGGCGCGTGCCTGTAATCCCAGCTACTCAGGAGGCTGAGGTAGGAGAATTGCCTGAACCCAGGAGGCAGAGGTTGCGGTGAGCCAAGATTGTGCCATTTCAGTCTGGGTAACAAGAGCGAAACTCCGTCTCAAAAAAAAAAGAAAAGAAAAATGAGATTGTTGATAATAACAGTATCACTTTTTTATTGGACAGTCTCATTCTGTTGTTCAGTCTGGAGTGCAGTGATGTGATCTCGGCTCACTGCAACCTCCACCTCCTGGGTTTGAGTGATTCTCCTGCCTAAGCCTCCTGAGTAGCCTGGATTACAGGCGCATGCCACCATACCCAGCTAATTTTTGTGTTTTTAGCGGAGATGAGGTTTCACCACGTCGGCCAGGTTGGTCTTGAACTCCTGACCTCAGGTGATCCACCTGCCTTGGCCTCCCAAAGAGCTGGGATTACAGGCGTGAGCCACTGTACCCGGCCAACAGTATCACTTTCATAGGGTTGTTGTGAAGATCAAGATGTAGATCACTCAAAATATAGAACAGCACTTGGCACTACATAATAATCAGTTGTTACTGTTACCTTGCGCTGTTTTTCTAAGTTCCATATATGTATCACCTCAGGAAATACAGCAATTCTCTGAGGGGAGGTACCATAATAATATCATCCCATGACACAAACCAGGCAGCTGAGAAACATAAGCTACACCAGCAGCCCCTGAGCCAGAAGAAGTACGTTCTGGAATCCCTAGTGTACCCTCTGAATCACCACACTGATCCAGAGAAAAGACAGGCATATCTGCAGGCAGGGTCATACTGTGGAATTGTCCAGAGGTCTCCAGCACGGGCTATACTGACACTTGGAGGCAGGGCTGTATGACCCAACTGGAAGACCAGGTACTTTCTAGACACCGGACAGGTACAAGGTCTTGAAGCATAGAAGTTGGCTGGGAGGCAAAAAAGCATTTTAGGCAAGGCATAGAACATCTGTGTACCTACAAACCCTCTGAATTTACTAGGCTGGTAAGTTCCAGACAGGAAAGGTAAGCAGTTGAATTTGGAGAGTGAGGCAATTTTCTAACTAAGGAGGGGCCTCTGGATTGTGCTGAGTAGGAATCACACACCATAGGTGATGAAGGACCGTGAGAGGATTGTAAGCAGCTAAAATTGTGGTAGAATGTGAGCTGGAAGGAAATCCAAAAGAAACCTCAACAATGAGAGGGTTGCCTTCCGCCTGCTGTAGCCTGCAGGGGGTTGGGGGCGCGGTTCCACTGCACAGGAATGTGACACACCCGGCTGGTCTGGATCTGGACCAGGTTTTCGCATTTAAGTATTTATGGGACCAACTAATATGTTTAGCAACATTGTCTGTGGGAGCAGTAGAGAGACTGAGAAGTTCACAAATGTAAGAGATCCCCCAAAAAGTCCACAGATCTGAGGCAGCAGCACCTGGGAATCTCAAGGTTGCGGTTAGTCCTTCCTGACTGGCTCTTTACAGGAGTGTCCAGACAGGGAGATGTCGGGTCCTGGATTCCCGTCAGGTGGATGGTTTAGCCCTGCATCTGCCTCCAAAGATTCCGAGATTATGCCATCGCAGCGGCAGGGCAGGAGTGAGTGCGGGGCAGGAACTGATTCTAAGAGGCCTGGAGGCCCTGTCTAAAACAGGGCTATCGCTGTCGCAGGGCCGTCTCTCCTTCGCGGCAGTTATTACACAGCTATTCCCCTTCCTTGCTTTCAGATCCTTTCCTCTAACAGTCTGCACCTGCAAGCGGGACCTCCGGTGGCAGCAGGGACCACATGTCTGTCTCGGTCTCCAAAGTACCCGGAGTCTAAGAGAATTGGGGGGATGGTGTGGGAGCAGCGCCTGCCTCCAAGGAGGGCCTGGGCGGTGCCTCCCATACCTTGTTACCTGCACTCCAGCCTGGGTAACAAGAGCGAAACTCTGTCTTAAAAAAAAAAAAAAAAAAGAAAACTCAAAGTATTAGAAACGTAGGCCCTCTAGTTGGGCCTGAAAAGGAGGAGTTGAATAGGGATGCCCCAGGCAGGGAATAGGAGCCTTGCCAGCACAGGTTAAGCTTTTATTGATCTAAGAAAAGATATTAAGAGTTGTTTTTGCTTTGGCTTGAGCTAAGTATTTATTCAAAATGGAGTCTGCAAACCAGCAGTGCAGTTGACTGTTGAACCTCAACAGTTGTTTTTTTGAGTCAGTGTTTCTCTCTTGTTGCCCAGGCTGGAGTGCAATGGTGCCATCTTGGCTTGCTGCAACCTCCACCTCCTGGGTTCAAGCGATTCTCCTGCCTCAGCCTCCCGAGCAGCTGGGATTACAGGCACACACCACCACACCCAGCTAATTTTTGTATTTGTAATAGAGACTGGGTTTCTCCATGTTGGTCAAGCTGGTCTCAAACTCCTGACATCAGGTGATCCGCTTGCCTCGGCCTCCCAAAGTGCTAGGATTACAGGCATGAGCCACCATGCCAGGCCATTCTCTCAACAGTTCTTAAGAGAATTAAAATTAGTTGCCAATAGATTTCACATAAAACGCTCGCTGAAAAGCTGGGTAGTGGCTGACTCTTTTTGGTCAGGACAAGTGCTCTCCAGTTCATGGTTCCTCATCTGACTGCTTGACTCAATGCATTTATCTGCTTGGTCTCTGTAGGTGTTCAGGTTTGGTCTGGAGCTCAAGGCTCTACCCACACATGCAAGTGTGTGCCAGCAGGAATGTGGCATTTGGTTTTGTAGTTTGGATGTCACCATCTACTCTCCTAGAACATGGTATGGGTGGAGACTACCCCTCTGTTTGCTTTTGCTATAAAGCCCTAGTCGGGTTCTGTTGGAAGAGTCACTTGCCCAAGCCCAGCTTCCCTAAGGTCTTCCCATGCTGAGGAGGGGCTGGTAACATAACCTGCTATGTGGTATGTTACCATAACCTAGCGAGCTGACTTCTGGGCATCCCTCCATTCCTGCTCGGTTAGTGATGGGTGTTCAGGTGGGGCAGGGTGGATTAGCTGATGACCTAGATTATGAGATCTGAGTGTATTATTGGCTCTTATGACTGAAGTAGGCTGTTTATGGTTCTCTTAAATGACTTTGTTCCGTGTCACATCTGTGCTCAGATCTCAGCTCCATGTTATATGAGTGCTCTCCCCAGTTGCAGCTCATACCTGGTTGATATCTGCTTTTGCTGAAGCTGAGGGAAACATTGTCTGGTTTGGGGCAGGGGCTGGAACAGAGCAACACTTTGGGCAGACTTGCCAGATTTGCCAGTGGCTACCAACTCTTGAAGCATGCGTTGTACATAAAGGCCCCACCTGGCGACAGATTGTCCCCAGTATTACTGCCAGTGCTGTGTTCTAGATGCTCCAGCTTAGCGCCTGTGGTGTGTGGGTTCTTGCTTTACCTTGCTGAGTCTACAACCACAGCCTTAGAATCAGTGCTCAATTAACACAGCAGTTCAGTAGCCACCAGCCATATGTGGCAATTACATTTAAATTCATTAACATTAAATAAAATGAAGACTTTGGCTCCTTAGTCTCACTAGCCACATTTCAGGTACTCAGTAGCCACTTCTGGCTTGTGGCCACCACATTGGACAGCGTAGGTGGAGAACATTCCATCACTGCAGAAAGTTCTGATACGGACAGTGCTGGTTTTGACTAAAGTAGGGGGTGTAAATAGCAAAATGGTAGTGCTTGCATGTTGATTTTTCTCTCCACTCCATTAAATCTAGGGAACCAACAGTGTTTGCAATGAAGAACATCAGACTCTGAACTGTAACCTGAATTCTTGTCCAAAATTCAGCACACTGGCAATGAGCACATCAAACTGATTGCCACTTGTCCTGTCGGCGTCTTTGAGACACACTTGCCCATCTAGGAAAGCACAGTGCAGGTATCTGTTCCGCCGCCATGTGCCAGCCCGGACCAGCTCACAGACAGCCCCACCTGTCTTATTTGGGCTGCTTGGCTTCACTCTCTCAGGACCTCTGAGCCTCCCGAGCCCTCCGTGATTGTTGGAATGTGAGGATAGCTGTGTGCTCCGAGTTCCTGTCTTTCTAATCCTGTGAAGATGTATTTGATCTGCTTCTGAGCATGATATGAGGCAGCCTGGGGTATGCCGAAGGCCAGATGCATTGGGCTAAAGGTTCAGGTTTAAGGTGAAGTTCCTGGTTGTGGCCTTCCCCTCCCCTGGCTTGCATGGCCGTCTGCACCAGCGTTTTATAGGAGCCATGCTTTATTCCCCAGAACCTGTCCTGTTCTTTGTGAACTCAGGTGTGCCTGGGCCCAGGTGACCCATGCAGGTTCATCCAGTGAGCAGATGGAACACAAGCCCTGGGCGCAGGTTGGGTCATGGTCCTGGGGTGACAGCTTCCCTTTCCTTTCTGATCCTTCCCTTTTAGACTCTCAGGGTTTGCGAGTGTTTAATCTCTCTTGAAAGACTCCCATGTTCCCTTTTGTATGTGGTGGGAGTTTTTGTTTCCTTCTGGCTGGGATGAGATGAGCAGATATGGGATCTGCACCCAAGTGTGTGGGGGTTTAGCCATTGGTCGTGGGGTTCTACTCAGCTACTTAACAAAGAGCCACGTGTTCTGGCTGCAGAAGTTGGATTCATAGGTTAGGATGGGGTTCATCCTCTTCGGCATTGATGTGCCTTCAAGTTTTCAAGAATTTCTTTTTCCCTTGGTTCACCCAAGCAACCTGGATTCCAAGTGCATTAATTTGTGTCTCAGTGGTTCAGTTCTTTAGGTCAAGGTCACATTCCAGGGAAGACCACCCCCTTTCTGAAGAGGGGAGGACCCAGGAGGGTCCCTGGGTCCACGGAAGTGGGGAGGTGGCTCCTCTGCCCTGGCGTGCAGGTGTGCACATACTCTCCATGAGTGAGCCCACCCGGGAACCTCCTGGCCGCCACTGGATTCTGCCCTGGTACCAGCAGCCACGTTATGGGCACAGTTCTCAGGAAAAGCTGACAGCCATGTAGTAGTCATAACCATTCTTCAGAGCAGGGCTGTCCAGTAGGAGTTTCTGGCACCACAGATCCTGGCATGTCCCTGTAGTTCACCGGGGCAGCCCTCAGCCACATGTGGCTGTCAGGACTTTACAGTGTCTGAGGAACTGAGGTTTTATTTATATATTTATATATTTTATGAGACAAGGTCTGGCTCTGTCGCCCAGGCTAGAGTGCAGGTGTGACCTTGGCTCACTGCACCCTCTCTCCCTGGCTCAAACCATTCTCCCACCCCAGCCTCCTGAGGAGCTGGACCACAGGCTTGCACCACCACACCCAGCTCATTTTTGTATTTTTTGTAGAGGCAGGGTTTCACCATGTTGTCCAGGCTAGTCTTAAATTTGTGGGCTCAAGCAATGTACCCACCCTGGCCTTCCAAAGTGCTGGGATTATAGGCATGAGCCACTGTGCCTGGCCAGGAACTGAGTTTCTTGATATGTCTAACTTTAATTAATTTAAATTTCATCAGCCACATGTGCCTTAGGCAGAGGGGCAGTGCTTGGCGACTGTTCCTGTCTTCACTCCAGTCCTCTGGGATAGCCAGGGCCTCTGGCCCCATTTGACAACACAGGAAACTGGCTCAGAGGGGCCGGGTGTGTTGCCCTCGGACACAAATCCAGTAGGCAGCTGAGAGGGAACTTGAATCCAGCCTATTGACTCCTACACTCATTGCGCCGTGTTCCTGCTCCCCAGACAGAAGGGCTGACAGTTACAGTGCGTAGAATAGGAAAGTGTCCTCTCAAGTAGATGAAAGGGCCGAGTGCCCTGTGAGAGTTCCTTGGCCTGTGAAGCCATCCTCAGGGTTTGGGGCCACCTGCCCGTGCCTTTGAGTCTGGGCACAGGCTTTCACGGCGTCATTCGTCTGCTTTCTGGAGGTCCCGAAGAAGCAGGGCTTAATTAGGCAGACGCGGGTGGAGGTCCAGCCCAGCACCTCCTGGATCATAGGTGAGTGAAAAGCAGCCAGACAGCTGGACCTAGTTTGACATTTTTCCAGTACTAGTTCTCTTAATAACTGTAATTGTTTTTCTCTTCCTGTCACTCCCGTGGCGCATGCCTGTAATTATTACAAACGCCCTCCACCTTCATCTTTTGGGGAACCTGTTACATTCAGGCCCAGTGCTGGGGAAACTATGATAAAAATGCAGCCTCTGTCCTCGTGGAGTTTCAGGCCCCCCTCCAGGAAGGGGCTTAACAGGGATGCTTTCACTTAGATTTGGCTCTGCAGGGTCTCTCAGGACCAGGGAGATGATGATGGCTGGCCTGGTAGCTTGGCCAGTGTTTGCTCAAGGAAAACAGGGACCTGGAACTGTCCTTCTCTTTCAGGGCAGGACTGCGGGCAGACATCAGCATGACACCTCAGCCATGAGAAGCTGTCTGCATCCAGACTACTGCCTCTCATGGGCAGAAGGTTCTGGAGCAGGAAGTGAGCCACCTCCTGCTCTTCTTGGCAGTGGAAGGAGGTCCCATGGGTGTCTGCTCTCTTTACCTCAAGAGATAGAGTTGAATAGTTTTTCTTTTTAAGAATAAGTTTATAATTATTTTTCTCATTATAAAAGAAGCATGTTTCGTTTTTTGAAAAATACAGAAAAGCATGAAAAAATGGAAAAGTCTCCTATTAGTTCAATGGTATAATCTTGGCTCACTGCAGCCTCTGCCTCCCTGGTTCAAGTGATTCTCCTGCGTCAATATCCCGAGTAACTGGGACCACAGGCATGCGCCAGCGCACTCAGCTGATTTTGCATTTTTAGTAAAGACATGGTTTCACCATGTTGGCCAGGCTGGTCTTGAAGTCCTGACTCCACCTCAGCCTCCCAAAGTGCTAGGATTACAGGCATGAGCCACCGTGCCTAGTTTTATCTTAAGATTTTTAAAAGTTATTTGTTACACACATCAAAAATTATGTTTTTAACATGTGAAAAGTAATAAACATGCCACAGCAGGATGGCCCTTAAAAACAAGGCAAACTGCAATCCCAGCACTTCGGGAGGCCGAGGTGGGCGGATCACCCGAGGTCGGGAATTCAAGACCAGCCTGACCAACTTGGAGAAACCCCATCTCTACTACAAAATTAGCTGGGCATGGAGGCGAATGCCTGTAATCCCAGCTACTCGGGAGGCTGAGGCAGGAGAATTGCTTGAACCCAGGAGGTAGAGGTTGCAGTGAGCCAAGATTGGGCCATTGCACTCCAGCCTGGGCAACAAGAGTGAAACTCCATCTGAAAGAAAAAAAGCAAAATGAAAGAAGCCAGTTGCCGAAGACCACATGTCATAGGATTCCATTTAAATGAAATGCCCAGAATTGGCAAATCCAGAGTTGAGAAGCAGATTGGTGGTTGGGAAGGGCTGGGGGAGATGTGAAAGGAATGCAGATTGGTACAGTTTCTTTCTGAGATGATGAAAATGCACCACAATCAGGCAGGATAGATGCTATTAAAAAAGAAAATGAGGCCAGGTGTGGTGGCTCACGCCTGTAATTACAGCATTGTGGGAGGCCAGTTGGGCAGATCATCATAGCTCCCTTGCTCTCTTGTATAGTGGGCGCCACTGTACTCCAGCCTGGGCAAGTGAAACTTTGTCTCAAGTAAATAAATAAATAAGGCCTGGTGCAGTGGCTCACCCAGTAATCCCAGCGCTTTGGGAAGCCACTGCACTCCAGCCTGGGGAACAAGAGTGTAACTTTGTCTCCAGTAATAAATAAAACTGAGACCAGGTGCAGTGGCTCACACCTGTAACCCCAGTTCTTTGGGAAGCTGAAGCAGGTGGATCACTTGAGGCCAGGAGTTCGAGACCAGCCTGGCCAACATGGTAAAACCCCGTCTCTACCAAAAATACAAAAATTAGCCAGGTGTGGTGGCTCATGCCTGTAATCCCAGCTATTTGGGAGGCTGAGGCACAAGACTCACTTAAGTCCCGGGAGGCAGAGGTTGCAGTGAGTTGAGTTTATACCATTGCACTCTAGCCTGGAGGATAGAGCGAGACTCTGTCTCAAGAAAAAGAAAATGGAAAGTAAGTATTGGTGAGGATATGGAGATTTGGGAACCCCTGTGCGCTGCTGGTGGGAATGTAAAAGGGTGCAGCTGCTGTGGAAAACAGTATGGAGGTTCCTCAAAAACCCTAAAAAATGGAACTACCATGTGATTCACCAGTTCTGCTTCTGGGTATATGTACCCGCGCAAAAAAGCAGGGGCTCAAGGAGCTGTTTCTACACCCATGTTTGCAGCAGCATTATTCACAGTAGCCAGTGGTAGAAACCTGAGTGTCCCACCACAGATGAATGGATTAACAAAATGTGGTTTAATACAGTGGAACACTATTCAGCCTTAAAAAGGAAGAAAATTCAGATACATGCTACAGTATGGATGACCCCTGAGACTAATTATGCTGAGTAGAATAAGCCAGACATAAAAGGGCAAATACTGTATATGATCCCACTTACATGAAGTAGTTGTATAGTCAAACTGATTGGGGTAGAAAGTAGTAGAATGGTAGTTTACAGGGGCTTGGGAATGGGGGGATCATGTAATGGATACAGTTGCAGTTTGGGAAGATAATCCTGCAGGTGGATGTTGGTGATGGTTGTACATCAGTGCGCATGTGCTTATTGCCAGTGAACTGGACACTTAAAAGTGCTTACGATGGTATGTTTTATGTGTATTTTATCACGCTTTAAAAAAGACAAAGTGATAAGCCTTTGTGCTCCCTGCCCAGCGTGATAGAGAACTAGCGTTATCCTGGCCTGCCTCCTAAGCGGAGGCCCTGTGCCCAAGTGGGCCATAGCGTCCTTGCTGTCGTGTATAGTGGGCTTTCAGTGGCACGTTCCCAAGCTCTGTGCGCCTTAGAGTATGTGGAGCTAGTTCATGTCACTCGTGGAGGAGGTGTGGTTCTGCCCTCCCTTTCCTGTCAGTCATCTTTTGCTCCCACCAAACAGTGTTCTGAACCTTCTTGTTTAGCTGTTGCATTCTGGGGAGACGCCTCCAGACATTGGCTGCTAGGACAGACACAGGGTGCCCACATCCCAGATTTGGAGTTGCTCTGCTGAGTTTTCAGTGTGACCACCTTTTAACTGGAATGCTAGTGTTCCCAGGGGATTCCTTTGCTGACTGTGCAAGAGCTGATTGAGTTGGGCTCAGGTGGAGAGATGAGGGCCTGAAGGCTGACTTGGTTGAAGGCTGAGGGAGGGAAGTTCAAGACATCCACTCACAAGCGCCTGCAAGTTATCCTGAGGCCGAAGAGGGGGACCCCGTTCAGTGTCTGCAGTCACCCCCCTGAGGTGCTGGAACAGGCTGACTCGCTCCTAGCGCTAAAGGCTCAGAGTATACAAAGCAACCTCAGTGCTGGCATGGTGTGTTTAGGAAAGTGATACTGATCCTTTTGCTTTTCTTCTTCCATATGTTAAGACCCACTTCAGACACTGATCTTTAAGTACCAGAGATATGCCAGATTCAAGAAGATCAAAAGTCATTTGTAGAAAGGGTCCCCCTCCCTTTTCTTTCCTGAGCCCCCTCAGTTCCCTCCCTAGTAACCAGTCAGAAAGCGCAGGTCTTTGTGTATCCTTTCAAAAGTCTTCTGTGCATATAAAAGCAAATAGAGACTTTTAAAAATATACTACAGGTAGTATACTGCCTTTTCCTCTGAACTTCTTGATTTCACTTGGAGACTCTGCTGTTACTGGTGCTACCTTTTCCTCTTTTTTTTTTTTGAAATGGAGTGCAATGGCGCAATCTCTGCTCACTGCAACCTCCGCCTCCCAGGTTCAGGTGATTCTCCTGCCTCAGGCTCCTGAGTAGCTGGAATGACAGGCGCGTGCCACCAAACCTGGCTAATATTTGTATTTTTAGTAGACATAGGGTTTCACCATGTTGGCCAGGCTGGTCTCAAACTCCTGACCCCAGGTGATCTACCTGCCTCAGCCTCCCAAAGTACTGGAATTATGGGCAGAAGCCACCACACTTGGCCTTTTTTTTTTTTTTTTTTTTTTTTTAAAACATAGACTCTATTATGCTCTCTTACTGGTCATTTCACACCTGCAATGAAAAGCAAAAATACAGTCCCTTAGGAAGCCCAAAGCTCAGAAGATTCCAACTAGCTCTTACTTAAAAAAAACAAAAAAACAACAACAGCAAAAAACCAAGGCTGGGCACAGTGACTCACACCTGTAATCCTAGCACTTTGGGAGGCCGAGGTGGGTGGATCACCTGCGGTCAGGAGTTCAAGACCAGCTGGGCCATCATGGTGAAACCCCATCTTTGGGGAACGCCCCTCTGACAAAAAACAAAACAAAAACCTCCATATAATTTTTTAAAAAAGAAAGAAAAAATCTCCTATGCACCAGGTTTCAGGTTGCCCAGGTCCTAAAGCCCATGGCCTTACAAGTTGGGGGGCAGCTGGCGATGCTCTCCAGCGGTTTGAAACACCTGACTGGGTTCTTTCCTTCATTAGGTTTTGTTTGACCCACAAGCAGAAGCAAGCCATACATGGGTGGCTGCTGGGTGGGCGGGTGCTGGCTGGACATGGCTCTCTCCTGGGAGTACTTGGCAGTTTCTTTTTCTTTTTGTCACTTAGGCTGGAGTGTAGTGGCAAGATCTCGGCTCACTGCAACCTCTGCCTCCCAGGTTCAAGCAGTTCTCATGCCTCAGCCTCCTGAGTATTACAGGCGCCCACCACCATGCCTGGCTAATTTTTGGAATTTTGGTAAAGATGGTTTCACCACATTGGCCAGGCTGGTCTCAAACTCCTGACCTCAAGTGATCGGCCCACCTTGGCCTCCCAAAGTGCTGGGATTACAGGTGTGAGCCACCATGCCTGGTCATGGCCATGAGTTTCTGAAGTAAGAGAAGTCCAGCAGTCCCTGTCAGCAATGCAGACCTGGACCCAGGAGCCCAGCAGCGACAGCTTCAAAACCTGTGTCTGTGTGTTTTGGTTGGAATCTTGCTGTCTCCTAGAGTCTGTCTCATTATGGAATCCCAGAAATCCATTTCCTAGACTTCACATGTTGTCTTTTCCCAGTGGAAACTGAGATTCCCTTTGCCTAACTGGCTTTAAAAGCACATTGGTGAGTCCTCAGCCTCAGCGCAGTTATGCAGGACGCTGCCTTTGTTTGGGGGCAGTGTGGCTTATGCCCTTTGTGTTTCTGCTGTGGGTAGGTGTCTTAGATGGTGGGCAGCAAGAGTGCCCAGCCCACAGGAAGACACTGAGGCTGCAGGAGGCCCAGGCAGTGGTTTGGCAGGCAGGTGGGGGCAGACCCATGCCAACATCTCAGGACGTATGCTAGCGAGTGCCCCCATGTCCACACGCTTGCTCATGGCTGTGCCATTCACAGGACTGCTCACAGCTAAGGGCAGAGGGTACCTGGTCTCCTCACTCCCTGTGCTGGGGGGCGGGCCACACTTGGCAATGGCAGTGATGTGGGAGGGATCCTGGAAGGCCTTGGTCTCTTGAAGCTTCCAGGCTGGTTGGGACTCGTGGGCAGACCCACCCATCCTTCCCAGCAAGCAATGGAGCCTGCAGAGGGGTCTGGGTGGATGTGGGTGCCAGCTGGGCTTGCACGGGGGCCGGAGGGCGTGGGATCTGCCCACTGCTGTGTTTCCAGTTGGGGCAGTCTGTTCCGGTGGCTGGGGTTTCCACTGGGATTTCCTCAGTGGGACCAACAATGGTTTTCACTACTTTCAGGATGATGCTGGCCTGTTGGGCAGAGAAAGGGAGCGCACAAGGGTGGATTTGGGTGTTGGCGAGAACATTGTGTAGCCCCAACTTGGCACCTCCCTTTTGCTTTGAGTGTTCCTGAAGGAGGAAGCCTGCCTCTGGTGCCCACCCCAGGGTGTCCCTGGCTTGGCTTTGACCGTCAGTAGGATGCACAGCTGACTTGGAAGCAACTCCATTTTGGTCTCAAGATGGGGACAAGATTTGGCCCCCTACCCCCACCTTGTTCTCTGGCCTCTCTGCTCCTCTTGCCTGATGGACTTGAGACCAGAAGGGAGTTTTCTAAGGAGTGCTCCCACCTGGGAGTGGAAGCCCCGCTCCTCCCTGCACACTGCCCACCATCTCTCATATAAGCATATGGGGGCACTGCTTAGCCTTCAGTCCTCCAGTGCCAATGAAGACCCTGCCTCTGGTCTGCTTGTTTGCTAAGTGTGGCTTTTAAAATGCTGAATCTGACTGGATGTGGTAGCTCTTGCCTTTGAATCCCAGGACTTTCAGAGGCCAAGGAGAGTGGAACATTTGAGCTCAGGAGTTCGAGACCAGCCTGGGCAACATGGCAAAACTTTTTTAGGCCAGCTGTGGTGGCTCACACCTGTAATCCCAGCACAAGGTGGGCAGATCACGAGGTCAGGAGTTCAAAACCAGCCTGATTAACATGATGAGACCCCATCTCTACTAAAAATACAAAAATTAGGTGTGGTGGCAGATGCCTATAACCCCAGCTACTTAGGAGGCTGAGGCAGGAGAATCACTTGAACCTGGGAGGCAGAGGCTGCAGTGAGTTGAGATCACGTCACAGACCTGTAGTCCCAGCTACTCAGGAGGCTGAGGTGGGAGGATCTCTTGATCCTCTTGAGCCCAGGAGGTCAAGGCTGCAATGAGCAAAGATTACACCAGCATACTCCTGCCTGGGTAGCAGAGCGGGACTATGTCTTAAAAATTGTTGGCTGGGCATGGTGGCTCACACAATCCCTGTACTTAAGGAGACTGAGGCGGGCGGATCACAAGGTCAGGAGGTCGAGACCATTCTGTTCAACATAGTGAAACCCTGTCTCTACTAAAAAAAAAAAAAAAAAACTTAGCTGGGCATTGTGGCACGTGCCTGTTGTCCCAGCTGCTTGAGAGGCTGAGGCAGAAGAATAGCTTGAACCCAGGAGGCGGAGGTTGCAGTGAGCTGAGACTGCACCACTGCACTCCAGCCTGGCGATAGAGCCAGACTCTATCTCAAAAAAAAAAAAAAAAATTGTTGAATTCTGCCTAAATAACAGCTGATGTGGCCCCCCCACCCCACCTCTCCTCTGAGTTAAGACCAAATGGAGAAACTCCACTGAGGACTTCAGAAGGAAAACCCTCCTTTCCCCATTTCATAAGCTTCTTGTGCAGTCTTAAAGAAACAGCTCATCAGTTCACCCCAGCAAGGCAGGCAAGACACTGGCACACAGTCACAGGCAGTTTGGCAGCAACCCATGTTTAGGAGGCTCTTGTCCCACCCTCAGGGAACTGATTTCTCCCCAGTGCATGCAGTTTAATTAGGGCCTATGATTGAATTAGGAGGCTTTGCTTAGCCCAGCTGAATTACTTTTTCAGGATAAAGAGTTCCCTTTGCCCAAGTCCAAGCCAGTGCATTTTATGAAAGTGCTTCCTACCTGGGAGTAGGGCCCTCATGCTTGGGGGCACAGTCAGCCCATTACCACTGACTTTCATTTTCAGTGCGGCCACATGAGATGTTAACCAGTTGTTTATCCAACCAGAATGGAACCCTGCTTGTTAGGTTTGCTTATTTGTTTGCTGAAGGCTTGGAGCTGGGAGGAGTCTCAGTAGTAGGAATATGATTGCCTGTTTTTTTCCCTTGAAGTTTGCCCTGACAGTCTGATTTCTACCACTCATCACTTGGAATTGCTCCCACCCTTGAAGCAGGCTGGGGTTATCTTCATGCTGGGCTGAGGTTCTGGGGTGGCTTATTATGAATGTCTTCACTCATCACTCCCACGTTGCCACTGGCCAGGTGGCTCAGCTCGCCGTGACTTTCCTCTCTGCACGGCGGCCAGGCGTGCATGCCAGGATAGGACAGGCAGGTGGGCCCTTCCAATCTGGGCACACTGAGGGCTGTGCTTCTCGTTGGCCAGCAAAGGAACCTGCTTCCTGTCAGACATTTGGAGCCACAGGTAGATGGGCCATGTTGACCCTTGTGTGGCTGGAACACTGTCCCAGAGTGTCCCAGTTGGAGGGGCATGGGCTCTGGTAGGGGAGCAGTGACCAGCAGGTCCCTGGAGCCTCATGTCCCTTAGTCAGATGGGTCTGACCGTCCTGGGGACCAGGGTTTGCTGAGGGAAGGGACTGCTTTTCACTGAGGCAGGTGACAGAACATGGCTTTGCACAGCCTTGGGAGCCACAAGTTGGAAAACTTGATCCAGCCTCAAGAGTTGCCTGTAGCAGTGTCCCTGTCAGGGCTCAGATAAAGCCTTCTTGCAGGTGAGGACAAGTAGCGTGCGGGGTGACTGTGCAGAGATTCAGAAAGATCTGGGCCAGCTGAAACCAGCCAAGGAGAGATGACAAGGAGTGGACAGCCCTGAATTCAGGCCTGCCCACCGCAGGGGAAGAAGATCCTGCTTTGGGTGGGAAATTTGCACTGGACAGGCCAGAAACCAGGGTTTTTTACCCAGAGTGCCTAAAATGCAGCCTGGCCCACGGTCAGTGCGGGGGTGCAGCCAGGCCGCCACCTGGCCTTGCTGCAGAGCTGAGCCTTCCATGGGCCAGATTACTCTCCTGCTAGTTGGGGTCCTGTTGGGCATCCCCAGTCCCAGGGGCAAAGCCCCTTATGTGGTCTCTGTGGCAGTGTTTCTTATGCAAATGAGTGACACCAATTCTACAAGGCCAGAATTGGTGTCATCATCTGGGCTGGATGTTTTGAAACCCCTCAAGTGACCTTCCTGCCCATTAAATTTGGGGGCCACTACTGTTCATGTGTGTCTTTTCCAAAATCAGTGAAAGGGTCGCTTTTCCTATGGAGTGGGCTAGTGTCCTGGGTCTCCTGTTCTCTCCTCCGTGAGTGGGGGTGGTTGCTGCTGCCGGCCTGTGAAGGGCACCCAGGGCTTGTACAGCCTGGCCTCCCAGGAGAGCCAAAGGAGTTTGGGTTTCAGTCACCCAAGGCAAAGCCCTTCCTTTCTGCCTCTGTTCTGCAGGGCCAGGATGACTACTTAGGAACCCTGTGGAGGGCAAGGGCTTAGTTTTATCTGTCCCGAGGTCTGTTGGTTTCCAGTGAAAAATCCTCCTGCAGTTGCCCTGATTAAGAGCACCTTTCAGGCTTCGGGCCTCTTGCTGCCGTTTGTGTCCATGTGATTCTCCGCCGGATGGTTCTCTCCTTTAGGCTCCTTGGCTGACTCACAGATTAGTTGGTCCACAGCCTTAGGCTAACCACCAGGCTTGCGTTTGCCATTTTAAAGTCAAAGTACTTCTTTTCCTGCCTTTTTTTATATTTCACTATTTTTTCAGGAAAATTTTCTTTTGGCCAGGCGTGGTGGATCACGAGGTCAAGAGATCGAGACCATCCTGGTCAACAAGGTGAAACCCCGTCTCTACTAAAAATACAAAAATTAGCTGGGCATGGTGGTGCGCGCCTGTAGTCCCAGCTACTTGGGAGGCTGAGGCAGGAGAATTGCTTGAACCCAGAATGTGGAGGTCGTGGTGAGCTGAGATCGTGCCATTGCACTCCAGACTGGGTAACAACAGCGAAACTCTGTCTCAAAAAAAAAAAGAAAAAAAATTTTTTTTCCTTTTTTTTTTTTTTTTTTTGAGGTAGAGTCCTGCTTTGTTGCCAGGCTGGAGTGTAGTGGCACGGTCTCAGCTCACTACAGCCTTCGCCTCCTGGAAAGGAAATATACTTTTTGCCTATTGTCTTGTATTGGGATGAGAACCTCAGTGAGATGTGCCCTCCGCAGTGCAGGCTGTAAGCTGAGTTGCAGGCTCAGACCTCCCCCAGTGCTGAAACACACAGTTAAGTGCTCCTTCGCCTAATCACCCTCTCTCTCTCTCCCACCCCCTCCATCAAAAGGGTGAGCTTGTCGGCCACAGACTGCTACATTGTGCATGAGATCTACAATGGGGAGAACGCCCAAGACCAGTTTGAGTATGAGCTGGAACAGGCCTTGGAAGCCCAGTACAAATATATCGTGATCGAGCCCACTCGCATCGGTGACGAGACGGCCCGCTGGATCACCGTGGGCAACTGCTTGCACAAGACGGCCGTGCTGGCGGGCACCGCCTGCCTCTTCACCCCGTTGGCGCTGCCCTTAGATTATTCCCACTACATCTCCCTGCCTGCTGGCGTGCTGAGCCTGGCCTGCTGCACCCTCTATGGGATCTCGTGGCAGTTTGACCCTTGCTGCAAGTACCAAGTAGAGTACGACGCCTATAAACTGTCACGCCTGCCTCTGCACACACTCACATCTTCCACCCCGGTGGTGCTGGTCCGGAAGGACGACCTGCACAGAAAGAGACTGCACAACACGATAGCACTGGCCGCCCTGGTGTACTGTGTAAAGAAGATTTATGAACTCTATGCAGTATGATTTCAGTAGCACAGGGAGAGCAGAACCGCCTGGCCCACAAGAGACAACGGAGCATTCAGATCGCCACAGTCATGTTGCTTACTCTGTGAGGCAGCAGAGCCTGGAACGTGTTTGGCTTAATATTTGTTATTTTAAAAAAAAATAACAGGTCACGGGTGTACCCAGGGTTTTTCAGCTCATTACACTGAGATGTGGATTTCCATAACCCAAAAGGAGGGTCTGAGGCTGTGAAAGTCTGATTGGGCAGTGGAACGCTGATGGAGGCAGACGCTGCTGAGGGGTGTGGACGTGCTTTGGGGGAGGTCTTTAAGTATATTGTTTAACTGTACCATCCAGAGCCCACCAGAAGCTATTGACCATTAAAATTATGAGCATTTCAATTCCCGCTGTTCTCTTTCCATGACTGTCTGCAGCTGCTGCTGCTGCACATCTGCCCTGGGCAGCGGCTTACATGTGGAAGGAGCAGGCACCGGTCGCCACCCTGCCCTGCTCCTAGCGACAGCGCGGTGTTACCACTTGCAGTGACGACAAGCCTAGATCCGAGGTAGTCCTGGGGCCAGATCCCACCCAGTAACCGTCTCCTGGCTGCCTTGGCCTCAGCGTTCCTAAGGCCAGCACTGCTACCATGCTCCTCAGGAAGATGGTAGCATAAGGTGACAAAGCTTGGAGGCCTTGGGGTGTCCACTTGGGTTCATGTGGGGAACTCTGGGCTCTAGGATTTCTCTTCAGAGATCTGAACGTGCTTCTTTGAAGCGCGAAGCTGGACCCTGAGTTTATTAACCCATTGCCCTAGGCTGACAGAAGAGCCCTCAGAGCAATCTTGGAAGCACCCCCTGGCCTTGGTGCTCCTTGTTCCACAGGAGCCAAGCCGGTGCTTCTCCCTCACACCAAAACATGTGTCACCTGCCACGTTTTCTCTAAGGCAAGGGTGGCCAGTCTTTTTTTTGTTTTTGCTCTGTTGCCAGGCTGGAGTGCAGTGGCACGATCTTGGTTCACTGCAACCTCTACCTCTTGGGTTCAGATGATTCTTCTGCTTCGGCCTCCCTAGTAGCTGGGACTATGCCAAGCTAATTTTTTGTATTTTTATTAGAGACGGTGTTTCACCATGATGGCCAGGATGGTCTTGATCTTTTGACCTTGTGATCCACCCGCCTCAGCCTCCCAAAGTACTGGGATTACAGGTGTGAGCCACTGCGTGAGCCTCACCTGGGTGGCCAATCTTTTGACTTCCCTGCACCACATTGGAAAAATCATTGTCTTGGGCCACACATAAAATACACTAACACTAATGAAAGCTGATGAGCTTTAAAAAAATTGCAAAAAAATAATGTTTTAGGAAAGTTTATGAATTTGTGTTGGGCCACATTCAAAGCTGTCCTAGGCTGCATGTGGCCCATGGGCCGCTGATTGATTGCTGATTGGACAAGCTTGCTCTAAGGCCTTGGGAAAATTTGAAATTATCTCTTCCATAAAAAGGCTGGGGCCCCTGCCTTCAAAGCCCCATTCACCCTTTAAGAGCCACATGGCACCTCTTCCTGAAGGCCAGTTTTTTTTTTGAGACAAGTCTTGCTCTGCTGCCCAGGATGGAGTGCAGTGACATGATCTTGGCTCACTGCATCCTCCACATCCTGAGTTTAAGTGATTCTCATGCCTCAGCCCCAAGTAGCTGGGACTAGGTGTGTGCCACCATGCCCAGATAATTTTTGTATTTTTAGTATAGGCGGGATTTTGCCACGCTGGCAAGGCTGGTCTCAAACTCCTGGCCTCAAGTGATCTGCCCACCTTGACCTCCCAAAGTGCTTGGATTACAGGCGTGAGCTGCTGTGCCCAGCTAGGCCAGTCTTTAAGAGACAGCCAAAGTGGTTCCTCACCTAGTTTAAAGGCTTCCATCAGGAAGACCTGATATCACAGAGTAATGAAGGGGTGCATGGAAGGATTTCAAGAGGGGTGATGGGGCCATTTTTCATAGGGGAGATTCAGAGCATTTAAAGATTTTAAAAGGGATCAGTGGCCCACAGAAAGTTTAAGAAATTTTAATTCCAAGATATTGAGAAATACTTATCACTCAGTTGAGTGCTGGGGGCATGATGGTGTTGCGTGTGCACCACTGTTTACGTGGCAGTCTTGGGCCACCTGGAATGACGGTAAAGAGGAAACTGTCTTGGCCACACAACTGATCCCAGAAAAACATGCCCCATCTCGGCAGTGTGACTGAAATGCAGGTGTGCATGAGCCCTCAGGTGTCTGCGTGCTGGCATCTGAGCCTGCTGGCAGGCTTTTTTTTTTTAATGCTCATATTTGGAAAAGGAGCCCCATGCCTGGCCTGGAAGTACTCTGCCTACAACTTAGATTTCATGGGGAATTTGACTAGAAGGCCCAAGTTGGGTAAGTCAAGGCAACCTCAAGTCAGCTGAGCAGAAGCCCTCACCTGAAGTACAAACCAGGTGCAAACAGGTAGCTCTCCCACCATTTCCTAAGCTGCACTGAACAAAGTGATTCTTACTGGATGTACTAACCCAGATTGTGAAACACCATCTTAGATAGATGGGAGGTGCTGGTGTAGACAGCAGGCAGGGTTTGGTGTGCCTGAGGCCGGCAGCGTGGAGGAGAAGCAGAAGTGCACCTCCCTCAGTGCTGACTTCTCTGTTCCCACCACTGCCCCACCTAGATAAGCAGTCATGGCAGAGCTGCTGCTGAGTCACTTGTGCTCATCTGTGATATGTGACAGTATTTTTGAAGAAACAGCATTCGGTGGCTGAGTACAGTAGCTCATGCCTGTAATCCCAGCATGTTGGGAGGCTGAGGCAGGAGGAGCATTAAATACTTGAGGTCCAGGAGTTCAAGACAAGTCTGGGCAACATAGCAAGACCCTATCTATAAAAAAAAAAAATACAAAAATTAGTCAGGTGGTATGCAAATGTCCCAGCTACTCGGGTCTGAGGTGGGACAATCGCTAAGCCTGGAAGGTTGAGGATGCATGCAGTGAGCTGTTATCACACCACTGCACTCCAGCTTAGGCAACAAAGTGCGATCCTGTCGACAAGTCTTTTTTGAGATGGACTCTGTCGCCCAGGCTGGAGTGCAATGGCACGATCTTGGCTCACTGCAGCCTCAGCCTCCCAGGTTCAAGTAATTCTCCTGCCTCAGCCTCCCAATTGGCTGGGATTACAGGTGCCCACCACCATGCCCAGCTAATTTTTTGTATTTTTAGTAGAGAGAGCGTTTTGCCGTGATGGCAGGCTGGTCTCAAACTCCTGGCCTCAGGTGATCTGCCTGCCTTGGCCTCCCAAAGTGCTGAGATTACAGATTACAGGTGTGAGCCACCATGCCCGGCCAAATCTTTGTTGTTTAAACAGCATTCAGTAACTGCCAATTGAGGGAATGCAAAGGCCAAGTTACCGGGGCCCTCCTGTGCAAAATCCACTTAAATGAGTTCTACACGGACCATTTTAGGGACTGTGTCACTAATCTAGCAAATCAGTTTCAGCTACCTATCTCCCATTTTCAGAGGAGAATGAAGAGCCGTTATGTAAAAGGACAGCTGATCAAACTGGATCCCGTTCCGGTCTGTCAGCTCGCTCCAAAGTTTTCACATCTGGTGCAGCAGCTGCTGGGCCCTGAGGGAAGGAAGGGAGACCTGCTGGGAGGTGGGCAGGCGCCCAGGGGCTGTACACTATTTTTTGGATTCACTAATCAGCTACGGCCCCTCTACACTGCATGGAGATGCTGCTGTTTGGAAAGCTAATTTGGTTTTATTTTTCCGTCTCTGGTTTGGGCATGATGTGAAAAACACCAAGGCGCTTGAAGAGCAAAGTGGAAAGTGCCTTTGAACTTCATCAGATATCTGAGGTAGAACCATTTAAAAACTGCTTTTTCAGACCTCCCCAGCAGAATTTAAGGATGAAAGAGAAGGGGGCAAAACCCCTCTAAAGACAGAAAAGAGAAACCGAACAGCAGCACCACTAACCCTGCTGGCAAACGTTCCTATTCAAACACTGGCTTGAAAATCGGAGAGCAATGAAGGTTGCTCGGGGCCACCAGCTGCACCCGGGCTTCTTTGGAACAATGCACATGGGGCTCACCCACAGGAAGCTGCTTCAGCTGCTAAGTTGGGACAATTCTAAAGGCTCGGTAAGTCCTACATTATCCAAACCCTTGCTGTCTCCAGGAAGGGACACAGAACTCCAGGGACCTGAGACGACGGTAGGAGCAGCATGGACATGAAAGACCACAGCTGCCAGCCCTTTTAGTCCTCAACCTCTGAGTGCAAGAAGAGCGTCTGTCTGGTGCTGGTGTAGGTCCCCTCTGGGACTTGCCAACTTCCTCAAGAACAGGGGGACTCAGACTCCGCCTATGGCCAACAGCTTTATTTAGCTAGGTTTTAGTAATTGTTCAGTTTGTGTTATAGTTTATATGGTAGAATATAAAGTTTGTCAAGGTAAGTTTTACTTACCTTGAAAAAAAAAGTGAGCTGAGGCTTTTAGAATGTTAAGTAAATAACCAGTAGTACTGAGATCTAGCACGTCAGTCTCCAGCTGCTAACCACTTTAATTTGGGAGGAAATAAACTTTAAAAATGAACCTGACCTACTCAGTAAGCCTCAACACGTATTTTTAATAAATTAGGTGGTAGCCGGGCATGGTGGCACACACTTGTAATCCTAGCTACTCGGGAGGTTGAGGCAGGAAAATCACTTGAAGGTGAATCACAGGAGATGGCGGTTGCAGTGAGCCGAGATTGAGCCACTGCACTCCAGCCTGGGTGACAAGAGCGAAACTCCATCTCAAAAAAGAAAGGTGGAAGCAGGTGTTTGTTCTGGCTGCAATCTAACCAATTACAACTCACAGGTGGTGTGTAGGTTAAGGAATCTTTAGTGCCAGCCCAAGCTCCATGCTTGCCAGCTGAGTCAGGTCACAATGGCCCCAAAACCAACCACCTCAAGAACATATTTGACGTTCCCATCTTCTGATGGAGTATACGGTTGCTAAACTTGCATTCCTTTGAGGGCAGTCTATCACATCAACCTCCAGTTGCTGACCAGGTTATATAATGGAGAGGAAAGGACAGCACCTGGACATCAGGTGCCTCTGAGTGTGGCAGCCAACGCATCCAAGATTTGTCCTCTTGTTTCCATCAGAGGGAGAGCGCCCTTCATGGCTGCCATTTCCTGGAAACTTGCTGTGCGCCTGGCACTTTGATTCAACCTCAGAATCGGGCTAAGCTTTAGAAAGGTGCTGCTGCTGTCTCAGTACCAGCTCTTGCCTGGGTTTACTGTCTCCTCTGTGAACACCAAGGAGATCCTTCTCTTCCATGTCAGGAGGGAGGCTGACAATTTACCTGGAAAATGAAGAACCACCCATCACTATGTCCACATTTTACCAAAGGCTCTGGGAACGTCCAGGAAATGTTATGAGCTGGGGCAGGTCACCAGATCTAGTCACCCATTTGTCCTCCTACTCCCAGGAAACCTGAAACCCTCTGGCACCCTAACCAAAGGCTGGCTATGGCCATTTTTATCATCTGTTTAGGGCAGCTGTTTAAAATCCAATCTCAACAAGGCCAGAATTGGGACATGGTGCAAAATGTCAATATTATATGCTAGGAGATTTGTATTCCAATACATTTTAATTTTCAGTTTCAGTAACAGGAAAAGTTTCTTCCTAAACATTAGAAATGAACTTGACCTACTCAGTGAGCCTCACCCCTGTATTTTTAATAAATCAGAAAGGCAGAAACAGGCATTCTTTCTGGCTATGATCCAGCTAGTTACAGCTAACAAATTGTTCACTTCCACCAGACCAGGGACTGCTGTAGAATCTGCACAGCTGGCCAGTTTGATGGTTTCATTTCTAGAGGATGCAGGGCCATGCAGGGTTCTCCTCTCACTTTTGGCTGCCTGGCATCCTACAGGGATGTGGTGAGAGGTAAGAGAGAAATGGAAATTCCTTTGTTTTTTTTTGAGACAGAGTCTTGCTCTGTCGCCAGGCACCAGGCTGGAGTGCAGTGGCACAATCGCGGCTCACTGCAATCTTTCCTCCTGGGTTCAAGCAATTATCTTGCCTCAGCCTCTCAAGTAGCTGGGATTACAGGTGCATGCCACCACGCCCAGCTAATTTTTGTATTTTTTGGTAGAGAGGGGTTTCACCATGTTGCTCAGGATGGTCTTGATCTCTTGACCTTGTGATCCGCCCGCCTCTGCCTCCCAAAGTGCTGGGATTACAGGCGTGAGCCACCGTACCCGGCCTAGAAATTGAAATTCCTATGAGGTGCTAAAGCCAGCAACCCTTGGGATATGCCAAATAAGCCATCACATACTGGTCTACTTTTTGTGTTGGCTATCACAGGGCCCTGGAAATGGGCATGACTACTGACTTCTTAAAACTACTGAGTTTTCCCGTGAGTGCTGAAGGTGGTCTTTCTGCCAAAACAATGAGGTTTACGTCAAATATGAAAACAGCTGGGTCAGGTGACATCACATCTTCTGATTCTAAGGTTGAAACAATTTCTAGGAGTTGGCAGGGCTGGAATTCACAGGACACAAGGTTCTAGTCCTTGAAGACTACAACTCTTACTGTTTGAGACATTTATTTCCTATTTGTAGCATTAAACCGCAGCTCCGTATTTATTCCTTAAGTGTCTCCCCTCGCCCTGGGAAGAAGCTTGTTTGGTTCTCCTCTGCCAGCAGATCTGCACAGGATGTGTTTCTTCAATCCTTCCCACTTGTGAGACAAATCTCCATTAAAGTCTTAACAAATGCAACTGTCCCTTGTAGAGAAACCGAGCCTAGGAGTGTGGCTTCTCTGCCCTGGCTCTGGCTGGTCAGAGCACTAGACGTTCTTGGATTTCCGCTCTTTTCTGGCCCTGGAGGCCATGAGGCTGAAGAAGAGCCCAGGAGCCAGAGTTCGAAGATAAATGGCCAAGGAAGGCAGCACATCAGCCAGGATCACATCTTTCTTCTTCTTCCCCACAGCAGCGAGAATGTCCTGGGCAACTTCCACAGGGCTTCGGCCCTGGGCTGTGGTCTTGTCCATAACTAAAATAAACAAAGCAAAAGAAAACACAGTAACTTGGAAGCAGAGGTCCCTCTTGAGGATCTGAGCTGATGTCAGCCGTCAGGTCAGCCTGCTGCCTTTCCCACCATGAAGCTTCCCAGAGCCAGGAAGCTGGTGGTGTGCCACCATCCCTAATGATTCCATGCTCTAAGGAAATGAGGAACCATTTTGTGGTTGGATATGGGTTAGTGGGGGAAGTGAGAGGTGAGCGGGATGTGGAAACAAGGTAGACTGATGACCCCAGTCAGGGCTTGGAACCAAAGAGAGTCTGTCTGCCTGGTGGTCCACAGCAAAGGCACAGGGTGAGCCGGGTGAGCCCCTCGCACCGCATCTGAAAAGCAGCCTCCTGACCTGGGAAGCGTGTACCTGTTAGAACAACCAAAGACTAAGGGATGCTGTGCCACCTCATTTGTCTTGGGTAGCTTGGCTTCAGGGTGTCCAGACAAGGTGGTTAGGGACTGTATGACCCACATATGCACGGCAAGCTCGCTAAGTCAAGAGCAGACAGATGCCCCTGTTCTCGATGTCAAGTATTAACTGGATGAGACACAGGAAGAAATCCTTAATTTGTTTTAGATGTTAGAAGGGACAGCTGGGAGAGATTAAGAGGAAGTGTTAGATTAACAGCAACTGATGTTCCTTCTACCCTAGTAATTTGACAATTTTGCCAGCAAAGTAGGACCAGCTGGCAGGCACACAGGAGAGACCATTACCACAGACCATGTAAAACCACTTTTTTTTTTTTTTGAGACAGGGTTTCCCTCTGTTGCCCAGGCTGGAGTGCAATGGCACAATCATGGCTCACTGCAGCCTCAACCTCCAGGGCTCAAGCCGTCCTCCTGCCTCAGCCTCCTGAATAGGTGGGACTATAAGTGGTGCCACCATGGTTGCTAATTTTCGTATTTTGTGTTGAGGCAAGGTCTTGCAATATTGCCCAGACTGGTCTCAAACTCCTAGGCTGAAGAGATCCCCCTGACTTCACCTCCCAAAGTTCTGCGATTACAGGTGTGAGCCACAGTGCCTAGCCATATGAAACCACTCTCAAGTTGTCCAGATTCCCTGAGCTACCTCACCAGTGTTCTCATTGTGTTTTTGTTAATGCAGGGAAACAGGAAGTTTTGCATTACAGCTTATTTTTAAGTGCCACAGAGATAATTTTTAAAGTGGTATCTTTTTTTTTGAGATGGAGTTTCGCTCTTATTACCCAGGCTGGAGTGCAATGGCACGATCTCGGCTCACCGCAACCCCCACCTCCTGAGCTCAGGCAATTCTCCTGCCTCAGCCTCCCGAGTAGTCGGGATTACAGGCATGCGCCACCATGCCCAGCTAATTTTTTGTATTTTTAGTAGAGACAGGGTTTCACCATGTTGACCAGGATGGTCTTGATCTCTTGACCTTGTGATCCACCCGCCTTGGCCTCCCAAAGTGCTGGGATTACAGGTGTGAGTCACCGTGCCCGGCTAAAGTGGTATCTTTTATGTATAAACAGGTATAAAGCTGTACCAGGCCCTATGCCTCTGTATAGTTTCTATTGCGGGGAAAACAAGACTTGCTGTGTGAGAGCGCAGCTGCTGCCAGGAAATGGGCATCTTGGATCAGGTCTGGCAGGGCTGGGTGCAGGAGCATAAGGCCCTGGGCAGACACCACAGCACAAACCCCAGGAGATCACATCAGGGAGGAGGACACAGCAGGACAGCACTGGAGGGTGATCAGGCCCTGTTCCAAGCATGGGGAGGCAGCACCAGCTTCAAGGGCTCCAGTGCTCACAGCACACTGGTCTCTGCTTGGCCTGAGCCTGCATGCTGGGGCCAGCTGCTCAGCCCACAAGTGGTGACTGCAGGTCAGCTCTGCACTGTCTCCAAATGACACAAGATGAAGGTGCTGAAACTGCCACCCTCAGCCTCATGCTGAAGACTGGCCCTGAATCAGTCATTTCTCAAGCTATGGGACAGAGGCAGACCATCAAACACCTTACACTTGCCATAAGGTCAATTCACTCAACCCTGATACCGATACTCCTTGGACCACGGGATCTGTGAGTGGGTTAGTTGGAAGTCTGGTGGCATTTCAGCGTGGCAAGTTCCTTTTAGCCCTTGAGTCCTGTCCACAGAGGTCCTGTTCTGAATGCTGCAATGGTTCACACTAAAGGTGGGCCATGGTGAGGTAAACGAAGATTATTCACTAGTCCATGTCAATAACCAACACCTCTGTCAAGCTTTTCCCCTTTAAAAGTTCTGTTCCAGATAAAAATGACCAAAGAATCATTGAGGTAAGAGCAGCATGTCTCACTGTGGCTGACCGACAGATTTTCTTTTTTTGAAACAAAGTCTTGTTCCATCACCCAGGCTGGAGTGCAGTGGCACAATCTCAGCTCACTGCAACCTCCGCCTTCTGGGTTCAAGTTATTTTCCTGTCTCAGCCTCCTGAATAGCTGGGATTACTGGCCTGCACCACCACGCCCAGGAAATTTTTGTATTTTTAGTAGAGACAGGGTTTCACTATGTTGGTCAGTCAGGTCTCGAACTCCTGACCTCATGATCTGCCCACCTCGGCCTCCCAAAGTACTGTGATTACAGGCATGAGCCACCGTGCCTGGCCAACTGACAGATTTTCATAAAAGAAAAGAGAAACCAGGCCTCACCTCCATACCTGGATCCATCCGCAGTGATGGCATTTATGGAGAGGTTGGTGTGGATGTAGCCAGGGCTGATGACAGTCACCTCAATTTCATACTGTTCCATCTCAGCACGCAGACAGTCAAAGAACGCCTGGGTTGCATGCTTGGAGGCTGCGTCTACACATGTGGATGGAGAGGCAGGTGAGGGAGTGGTGTCCAACTATTCACTACCATTCATGATCTCTATTTTTAAAACCTGGTTTTATT
The DNA here is from genome assembly GCF_049354715.1 of Callithrix jacchus. Taxonomy (NCBI): domain Eukaryota; kingdom Metazoa; phylum Chordata; class Mammalia; order Primates; family Cebidae; genus Callithrix; species Callithrix jacchus. Next base: position 64,800,982 of record NC_133506.1, read on the forward strand.
TGTGATCGGGTCTGGCTATGTTGCCTAGGCTGGACTCTAACTCCTGAGCTCAAGTGATCCTCCTGCCTCAGCTAGGACTACAGGCATGGCCCACTGAGCCAGGCTCTAAAACCTGGCTTTATAATTTAAGATTCTAGTATTATAACAATGTTCATTTCCTGACTTGGAGAAGTGTGCTGTGCCCTTGTTCTTAGGAAACACACTGAAATAGGAATAAATGAGCATTATGTCTCCAATTTCAAATGGTTCAGGAAAAAATTATACACTATATACACACATAGTTTTATATATATTATAAACTGTGTACATGCATATACACAGAGAGAATATGAAAATGGAAATTAGGTAAAAGGTTAATAGTTAGGGAATTTGCGTGAAGGTACATGGGAGTTATTTGTGCTGTTCCTGCAACTTTAAGTCTGAAGTTATTCCAAGTTAAAAGTTAAAAAAAAAATGAATGCCTACTGGGTAAAACATTCAAATCGTATATAGAAACATATAGTACAAAAAACAAAAGTCCTCCTGGCTTCCAAATTCAACTCCCAGAGATAATCAGTGCTAAGAGAGTATCCCAGGATTTTTGTTTAATTGTTTTTTTTGCCAGGCATGGTGGCTAATGCCTGTAATCCCAGCACTTTGGGAGGCCGAGACAGGCTGATCATGAGGTCAGGAGTTTGAGACCAACCTGACCAACATGGTGAAATCCCATCTCTACTAAAAACACAAAAATTTGATATTTAAAAAAAAAAAAAAAGCCAGGTGTGGTGATGTGCACCTGTAATCCCAGCTACTCAGGAGGCTGAGGCAGGAGAATTGTTTGAACCCAGGAGGCAGAGGTTGCAGTGAGCAGAGACCATGCCTTTGCACTCCAGCCCAGGTGACAGAGCAAGACTCTGTCTCAAAATAATAATAATACTTTTATTTTTTCAGAGAAGGCATCTTCTCTGTCACCCAGGCTGGAGTGGAGCTATGATCGTAGGATCATAGCTCGTTGCAGCCTTGACCTCCTGGCCTCAAGCAATCCTCTCACCTCACCCTCCCAAAGTGCTAGAATTACAGGAGCAAGCCACCATGCTCAGTGATTTTTTTTTTTTTTTTTTAAGACAATCTTGCTCCGTCACCTAGGCGATCTCGGCTCATTGCAATCTCTGCGTCCTGGGTTTAAGCAATTCTCTGTCTCAGCCTCCTGAGTAGCTGATATTACAGGTGCACATCACCACACCTGGCTTTTTTTTGTTTTTTTGATATTTTTATTAGAGACAGGGTTTCACCATCTTGGCCAGGCTGGTCTTGAACTCATGACCTCATGATCCACCTGCCTCGGCCTCCCAAAGTACTGGGATTACAGGTGTGAGCCACTGGGCCTGGCCAATTTATTTTTTTATATATCCTACATATATCCATGTGATTTTACCTTTATATAAACCACATATATGTGTATATACATGTGTGTGTATATATATATACACACACATTTTATAGAAACCATATATATGTATACATATATACATACATATGTATACATATATATGTGTATATATGCATATATATATATATATACACACATACAGAAATGAGCTCTTAGCTATTCTACTGTTCCTGCAAGTACCTTTCTTTACTTGGTGGCAGGTAGGACAGCTCCCATGCTAGCCCTGCAGACCTGCCATGTAGCTCTGGCTGCCTAGTCCTCCCCATGAGTTACCAGGTGACAGAAGGGGCCCCATCAGTAGGCCTTCATGGGTGTATAAAATCCAAGCCTGCCTTCTTATATATCTCATTTTGACAAATATACAGGCAGTGGCTTTTCACCTAGAAGAACTATAGAGCTTACTCCACCTGTGAGAAACAGAGTTGTGTCTGCTCTGGAGCAAGGGCTTCACAACCCAGTAAAAGGTGCTCTGAATGGGAACACAGTGACCCTATAATGACATTCCGGGAAACATACCGACATTTCCACAGTAAATCACAGTTTCCTCCAATTCAGATTTCTAAATGTTTTAGCCTTAGGAAAGAAGGGGCATCCGTCAGCTAAGGAAACAGGAAGGGAGAAAGCAAGGAAGTGTCACAGCAAGTCACAGGAGGCAGTTCAGCAGTGTCTCTGAGCTTGCTGCAGTGCCTTGCTGGGCCAGCTCCATTGGTTTGGGGCACAGTTGCTGGGGCTGGATGAGTTGGCTGTGGGTGGATGGAGAGGACTGCTCCTATCAGCCATGATTCCAAGAGCACAGCTCAGGCTCGGTGACAGAAAAGAGTGGGTTATCCTGTAAGTCCCCAAAATAGACTGCTACACTCCGACAGCTGGGTCTCCCTAGAGCTCTCAGACTGAGTTCTTAGCCAGGATGTGCTGACCTAACCAACCGCTCAGCCAAGCTGTGCTGACCTCGCCACTGTTCACATCACTCACCCTGCAAGTGTGAGGCCCAGTACTAAGCACACTGTATGGATGATGTGACGTGGTCTTCACTTTAGCAGTGTGAGAGAATGCTCTTCTCCCCATTTTGTAGGTGAGAAGGCTGCTACTTATCTGGGTTAACCAACTTGCCCAAGAGGCACTCCATATTTAGCCTGGTCATTATAAAGCTGAATATGGGAACCAACCACTGCATGCCTTACTGCAGTGAGCAGGCCGACTGGACAACAAAAATCAGTGGTATTATTATAAATCAAAGTAAAACTTGAAGATAACTTAGTATAAGGAACTTCAGCTAGGTACAGTGGCTCATGCCTGTAATCCCAACACTTTGGAAGGCTGAGGTGGGCGGATCACTTGAAGTCAGGAGTTTGAGACCAGCCTGGCCAACATGGTGAAACCCCATCTCTACTGAAAATACAGAAGTTAGCTGGGCGTCGTGGTGCGCATCTGTAATCCCAGCTACTCAGGAGGCCGAGGCAGGAGAATTGCTTGAACCCGGAACGCAGAGGTTGCAATGAGCCAAGATTGCAGCACTGCACTCCAGCCTGAGAGACAAGAGCAAAACTCTGTCTCAAAAAACAAAAGAAAACTCTTATGTCCTTTACGCTGATTTACCTATTATTAACATTTTAACTCATTTGCTTTGTAATTTCAGATTCCATATGTATTTTTCCTAAACCATTTGAGAAGCCTTAGATCGCTGTCCTTTCCAAAGTTGAAATAGAATATTAACAAACAGGGAAATAATGTATGTACAAGCATGTATGAGGATTGTAAATCTCACTAATATGTAAAGAAACAGGATCAGAATAGTTAAGTAATGTGTTGAAGAAAATACAACCAGAACCAAAAGGTAGAGCTTGGATTCAGATCTTCGAAGAAAGAATAAACTGTGTTACACTCCCAGTTCACACCTGGCCCTACTGTGTCAGGGAACTGGATGCTTGTGGCTGCCCTTGGAAAGTGCTACAGCAGCTCAGCTTTCCCTGCCTTTGCTGACCAGGCTGGGGCTGGGCCTAGCCCTTGGGTGGCGGCGAGGAGATGAGGTTGGTATAAGCAGTATTTCCTTTCAGGAGGTGATGCAAAGAAAGGACAGTACGTGAAATTACCTTAGTACGTGAAATTACCTTAAGACTCTTTTTATGGAAACCTTCTGAGTGCCCAGAGATAAAAATATTTGAGAATGTTCTACACAGCACCACTGCTAATGGTCAAAGACTGAGGGGAAAAAAATGCTCAAGTGTCTAGAAAAATGGCCAAATCAATTATGTCACACTCATTCAATGAATTACTAAAAGGATGAGGTAAATCCCTAATATGCTGATGCAGAAAAATTCAGTTAAGTGGAACTGACAAGCCACAAAACAATATGAATAATGCCATCCCATTTTTGTTTATTTGAATCATATGTAGAAAAAAATGTGGAGGCTTATGTCCCAAAGTGATGGCATGATTATATCTGTGGGACAATCATAACAATAAGAGTGGCTAGCCCATGCCTAGTGCTTAGTGCCTGGGGCAGCTCCACACACTGCACTCACAGCAATCCTCTGGGCTGAGGCTGAGGCTGTCTCCATTTACACTTGAGGGCAGGGCACTGAGAAGTAGAGACACTTGCCCAAGGTCACAGAGGGGACAGAAAATGGAGCCGGGATTTGAACCCAGGCATGTGGCTCTGGAGAACACATTCTGAAGTGCCTTTGCACTCTGGATAGTTTATTTCTACAATGTCTAAATTCTGAATAGTAAATGTATTATTTTTATAATCAGGAGAAAACAATAAAGCATTTGTGGGAGAGAGAAGTACTCACATGCTGATCGAAAAGGAATGCTGATCTTGCCCTGGATGCTGCTGATGGCGACAATGTGGCCTTGCCTCCTCTTGATCATGGATGGCAGGAGTGCTGAGGACAGAGGTAGGGGCTTAGACAAGTACCCTACTTCCAGTCGTTAGTCAGAGTGATGGAGAATGGTGAAAACCCCTTAGGGTGGAGGACTGTCTGGGAACTCCCATCCTCCTATGCCCCATAGAGTGCCAGCAGGCCAGCAGGAGGGAGGAGAGAGGCAAGGAAACAAGGACGGAGGTTACTGCAGATGGGTAGCACAGTTCCCTTTTCCTGCTGGAGCCTTTTCCCTGCATTGAAATCCATGGTGGGACATAAAAATTTCCCACCTTGTAGGGCTTTGCAGGCACCATGAAAAAGACATGTAGGTAAGGCTGCACCAATGAGGCTGTCACAAAGGAGAACATCTTAACTGGAAACTATAAAGCAGATACCAAAACTGTAACAATAACACCCACTCCAGGGCAATAGAGAGGATGGAGACAGGGAACGTTTTGCTGAAAAGGATCCAAGTGAAGTAAAAAGAATGGCAACATATCACTTGTGACTGCTGGTTTCTCAAAACTGTTACCTTTCGTTAGAGCAACTGGGCCAAAGTAGTTTGTCTCCATGATCCTCTTGTCCACATCCACTGTGGTGTCCATGACGGTACCACGGTAGCTGATCCCAGCATTGTTGACAAGTATGTCCACAAAGCCAAAGCACTGCAGGATCTCGGCTGCTGCTGCAACTATGGCCCCAGGGTCTGTGAGGTCGAAGGTCACCATATAAGGCTTGTGTGTCTGCACCTGGTCAAATACAACAGACACCAAATTCACTTTCTGAGTGACAGGCCACCTGAGCTATGTACAGATGTATGTAGCTACAGATCACTAAGGCTCAAAACAGTAATGAACTTTATCCTTTAAGGAACCAGAAAAAGAACAGCAAACTAAACCCAAAACCAGCAGACGAAGGAAATACTATAATAAAGATTAGAGCAGAGATAAACAAACAATATGGAAAAACAACAAAAATCAATGAAACCAAAAGCTAGTTCTCTGAAAAGATCAACAAAATTGAGAAACCATTAACTAGACTGACAAGGAAAAAACAGAGAAGACACAAATGACCAAAATCACAAATGAAGGTGGGACCACTGACTTTATGGAAATGACAAGAGATATTGTAAGAGATTATAAAAAATGAGTATAAAAGAATACTATGAACATTATTTGCCAACAAGTTAGAAAAACTGAAATAAATGGATAAATTCCTTGAGAAACACAAATTACCTGAATTGACTCAAGAAGAAATATAAAAATCTCAGGAGACTTACACAACAGATAAAGAGATTGGATCAGTAATCAAAAACCTTCAAAGAAAAGTCCTGGACTGGATGGCTTCACTGGTGAATTCTGCCAAACATTTAAAGGAGAATTAACACCAGTCCTTCTCGTGCTCTTCTAGAAAACAAGGAGAAAACACTTCCTAATTCACTCTGAGGCCAGCATTACTTTGATACTAAAGCCAGATTAAAGATATCACAAGAAAATTATAGAGTAATATCTCTCATGAATAGAGATGCAAAAATCTTCAACAAAATACCAGTAAATTGAATTTAACAGCATATTAAAAAATTATTCGGCCAGGCGCGGTGGCTCACACCTATAATCCCAGCACTTTGGGAGGCCGAGGAGGGTGGATCACGAGGTCAAGAGATCGAGACCATCCTGGTCAACATGGTGAAACCCCGTCTCTACTAAAAATACAAAAATTAGCTGGGCATGGTGGTGCATGCCTGTAATCCCAGCTCCTCAGGAGGCTGAGGCAAGAGAATTGCTTGAACCCAGGAGGCAGAGGTTGTGGTGAGCCGAGATCGCGCCATTGCACTCCAGCCTGGGTAACAAGAGTGAAACTCCATCTCAAAAAAAAAAAAAAATTATTCACCATGACCAAGTGGGATTTATCCTAGGAATGCAAGCAAGGTTGGATCAACATAGGAAAATCAGTCATAGCCAGGTGCAGGTTCATGCCTGTAATCCCCAGCACTTGGGGAGGCTGAGGTGGGAGGCTTGCTTGAGCCCAGGAGTTCGAGGCCAGCCTGGGCAACATAGCAAGACCCTGTCTCTTTAAAAAATAAATTAAAAAAAAAAAAAAAGAAAATTGATCATTATAAAACACCACATTAATAGAATGAAGAAAAAACCCCACTCGATCATCTCAAGTAATGCAGAAAAGAGATCTGACAAAATCAAACACCCTTTCAAGGTAAACACACTCAATAAACTAGGAATAGACCAAAAATTCCTCAACACAGCAAAGGATGTTTATGAAAAACCCACAGATAACATACTCAGTGGAAAAAGATGGAAAGCCTTCCTCTAAGATCAGGAACAATACAAGGATGCCCGCATTCACAATGGCTACTCAACATTATACTGGAAGTGCTAACCAGAACAATTAGACAAGAAAAAAAAAAGACCCAATTTGGAAAGGAAAAAGTAAAACTATCTCTGTTTGCAGATAGTATGATTCTGTATATACAAAATTCCAACAAATCCACAAAAATTAATAAAAGTTAATTTACAAATTGAGCAAAGTGGCAGGGTACAAGAACAACATCCAAAAATAAGCAGTGCTTCCATACACAAACAATAATAATCTGAAAAGGAAATCAGGAAAGCAATTCCATTTAAAATAGCAGTTAAAAAAATTAAATACGCTAAGGTTTGAATGTGTCCCAAAACCCATGTGTTAGAAACTGAATCCCCAATGCAACAGTATTGAGAGGTGGGAACTTCGTGAATGGATTAATCTGTCATTGTGGGAGTGGCTCCCTTATCAAAGGATAAAATTCAGCCCCTTTCTCTCTCTCTCATCCATGTGATGCCTTCCTACATGTTATGACGTGGTAAGAAGGCCCCTGCCAGACACCAGACCCTCACCAGATGCTGGCCCCTCAAACTTGGATTCTCAGCCTCCAGACTTTGATAAATAGATCTCTTTAATAATTACTCAGTCCTGGCACTCTGGGAGGCCAAGGTGGATAAATCCGTTGAGGCCTGGAGTTTGAGACCAGCCTGGGAAACATAACAAGACCCTGTCCCTAGAAAAAAATTAAAAAATTAACCCAGCACAGTGGTGTGTGCCTGTAGTCACAGCTACTCAGGAGGCTGAGGCAGAAGACTGTTTGAGCCTGGGATTTTCAGGCTGCATCGAGCCAGGATCACACTACTGCACTCTAGCCTAGGTGACAGAGCAAGACTATGTCTCTAAAAAATAATTAATAATAATAAAATAAAAATAAAAATTACCCAGTCTCTTATATTCTGTTACAGCAGCAAAAAAGAGACCAAGACAAATACTTGGCAATAAACCTAAGGAGGAGAAAGACTGTATACTAAAGACTATAAACAATGCTGACAGAAATTAAAGAAGATATAAGTTCATGGAAAGACATCTGCATTAATGGAATGAAGACTGTTAATATGACAGTACTACCCAAAGTGATCAACAGATTTGATGTTATTCCTATCAAAATCCCACTGGCAGTTTTTGCAGAAATAGAAAAAATAATCCTAAAATTCATATGGGAATACAGTAGGCCCTGAATAGCCAAAATACTCCAGAAAAAGGATAGTTGGAGGACCTCAGAACTTATACAAATCTATAGCAATTAAAACAGTATGGGTCCTTCTCCTCCACCCCCCGCCCCCAAGCCCTGCTTCCTGCCCTCATGCTCCACCCCTCCCACTAAGGGGGAGAAAAACCAGTAGGACAGACATATAAACCAACTGAATAGAACAAAGAACTCAGAAATACACACTTCAAATATGTAATCAATTGATTTTTGTAAGGATGCCCATTCAATGAGGAAAGGACAGTCTTCAAGAAGTGGTGCTGGGAAAAGTAGATAACCACATGCAAAAGGATGAAATTGGACTCTTAGCTAATAACATATACAAAAATTACCTCAAGTGAATCATCACCTAAAATGTGACATTTAAAACTATAAAACTTATAGAAGAAAACACCGGAGGAAATTTTCATGACGTTGGACTTGGCAACAACCTCATGGATATAACAACAAAAGCAAAGGCAAACAAAAGAAAAAAAGTGCAAATTCATCAAAATTAAAGGTCTGTGCACCAGAGTACTAAGAAAATGAAATGATACTGAATGGGAGAAAATATTGGCAAATCACATATCTTGTAAGGGATTAATATCCAGAATACCCGACTGAATGCGGCGGGTCGCAGAGGGCCTGAGGATGGAGTCACAGCCGGAGGCAGGCCAGGACGCTGGTGGTTCGCGCCGCGGGTCGAACGCGATCAGGTCGGCTGCGGTGGCGGGAAAGCGGCCGGGCGTCAGTTCCTCGACCCTGGTGCCGGGCTCACCCAGCTAGGTGAGTGGGCGGCGCGGGCCCATGGCTGGACCTGGCATGGAGCGGTAGCGCGACCGGCTGGCGCTGGTGACAGGAGCCTCAGTGGGCATTGGTGCGGCCGTGGCCCGGGCCCTGGTCCAGCAGGGACTGAAGGTGGTGGGCTGCACCGCACCGTGGGCCACATCGAGGAGCTGGCTGCTGAATATGAGTGCAGGCTACTCCGGGACTTTGATCCCCTACAGATGTGACCTGTCAAATGAGGAGGCTATCCTCTCCATGTTCTCGGCTATCCATTCTCAGCACAGTGGCGTAGACATCTGCATCAACAATGCCGGCTTGGGCCGGCCTGACTCCCTGCTCTCAGGCAGCACCAGTGGTTGGAAGGAGATGCTCAATGTGAACGTGTTGGCCCTCAGCATCTGCACACGGGAAGCCTACCAGTCCATGAAGGAGCGGAATGTGGACGATGGGCACATCATTAACATCAATAGCATGTCTGGCCACCAAGTGGTCCCCCCAGTCTGTGAACCTCTTCTATAGTGCCACCAGGTATGCCGTCACTGAGCTGACAGAGGGACGGAGACAAGAGCTTCGGGAGGCCCAGACCCACATCCGAGCCACGTGCCTCTCTCCGGGTGTTGTGGAAACCCAATTTGCCTTCAGACTCCACGACAAGGACCCTGAGAAGGCAGCTGCCACCTATGAGCACATGAAATGTCTCCAACCGGAGGATGTGACCAAGGCTGTTATCTACGTCCTCAGCACCGCCCCCCAACATGTCCAGATCGGAGATATCCAGATGAGGCCCACGGAGCAGGTGACCTAGTGACTATGGGAGCTCTTCCTTCCTTCCCCACCCCTCACGGCTTGCCTCCTGCCTCTGGATTTTAGGTGTTGATTCCTGATCACTGGATACCACTTGCTGTCCAAACCCTGGCCAGGGGTTAGAAAATTTGTCTGAGATTTTTATATCCACTTGTCAAATTGCTTCCATTGTAAATGTGAAAAACGGGCTGGGGAAAAAAGGTGGTGTCCTTAATTGATTTACTTGTTAACTTGTTCTTGGTCCCCCTGGGATCCTTGGCCTTTTTCTGCACTCAGTCTCTTCCCTTTGACCTGGGAAATGGGTTGTGGCCAAAATCCCCCCCATCTTACACCTCAAACTCTGTGGCTCAGGGCTAGGGTGGCAGAGGGAGGCCCTCACTTTATATCTGCGTGGTTATGCAGGGTTCCAGACTTCCCCCTCTGCCTGCTCCACTGCCTCCTCTCCCCCTTCTCAGCTCTCCAGGCCAATCTTGGCTTCTTGTCCCCTTGTGGGGTCATCCCTCCACTCTGACTATGGCAGCAGAACACCAGGGCCTGGCCCAGTGAATTTCATGATGATCATTAAAAAAGAAAAATCACACCAAAAAATAATAATAATAATATCCAGAATACATAAAGAACTCCTAAACTCAACAACAACAAATAACAACCTGATTTTAAAAGCAGGCAAAGGACCTGAATAGACATTTCTGTGTTTTGAGACAGATTCTCGCTCTGTCCCCCAGGCTGGAGTGGGATTGGGCCAATCTCGGCTCACTGTACCCTCCACATCCAGGGTTCAAGCGATTCTGCTACCTCAGCCTTCTGAGTAGCTGGGACTACAGGCGTGCACCACCACACCTAGCTAACTTTTGTATTTTTTGGTAGAGGCGGAGTTTTGTCATGTTGGCCAGGCTGGTCTCGAACTCCTGGAAGTGATCCACTTGCTTTGGCCTCCCAAGTGCTACAATTACAGGCGTGAGCCACTGTGCCCAGCCCTGAATAGATACTTCTTCAAAGATCTATAAATGATCAATAAGCACATGAAAAGATGCTCAACATCATTTTTAATTACAGAAATACAAATCAAAACCACAGTGAGGAAGCTGAGGTCGCAGGATCACTTGAGGCCACAAGTGTAAGGCCAATCTGGGCAACATAGTGAGACCCTGTCTCTATATAAAATTAAAAAAAAAAAAATTTAGCTGGGTGTGGTGGCACACACCTATAGTCCTAGCTACTCAAGAGGCTGACGTGGGATGATCACTTGAGCCCAGGAGTTCAAGGCTACAGTGCGCTATCACTGTGTCATTGCACTCTAGCCTGGGTGACAGAGCAAGACTCTAAGAAAAGAAAACAAGGCCTGGTGTGGTGGCTCACGCCTGTAATCCCAGCACTTTAGGAGGCCAAGGTGGGCAGATCACCTGAGGTCAGGAGTTCAAGACCAGCTTGGCCAACATGGTGAAACCCCGTCTCTACAAAAATACAAAAATTAGCCAGGCATGGTGGTGGCATGTGACTGTAATCCCAGCTACTTAGGAGGCTGAGGCAAAAGAATTGCTTGAACCCGGGAGGTGGAGGTTGCAGTGAGCCAAGATCGTGCCATTGTACTCCAGCCTGGGTGATGAGGGAGATTCCATTAAAAAAAAAAAAACAACTTTTAAAGTCATCACCAACCCCCATTCCCACCCAAGGAGTAGAGCTTAGCCAGGTAAAAGGAAAGAGAGAACGAGAGAACCTTCTAAACTCACAGTGCTAGCCAGCAGGGGCACTGGGATGTAAACCACTGGACAGTTCTCCCTCCCCATGCAGGGGCCCAATTTGCTATGGAGACTTGCTGCATTCCCTGGGACAGTGTGACACATGGATGTCCTGTAGCTCAGCAGTCCAGGAGTGGGCTACCACCTCCTCAGTGCCTACAGAAGATGGCCTGCACTCCTTCCCCATGGAAAGCACACCCCTGGCTCACCTTGGTGGCATGAGAAGCGGTGAGTTCTCTGATGAGCTCTTCCAGGGCCTCACGATTCCGGCCACAGAGCACCAGCTTAGCACCCGCAGCATAGAAGACCTTTGCACATTCTAAGGGAAGAGAAAAGAGCCTTCACAGCCATTCTTCCCCAGTGCCGTTCAGTTCAAATTCACCCAGTGTTGCTGTTTGCTGTTTCACACCCTTGACGTGTCTTGTGTTGGCCCCTGCTGTGTGGCCCAGCATGAAGCTGGGAGCTAGAGCCCAGTGCGGGGCTTATATCCAATGCTACAGACATCCACACAGCAAAGAGAAAGGCAGGCTGAGATGGACAGATGTGTTAAGTACCATGCTCAGAACACCCCATGATACTTCTGTTCACTTGGATCAGCTGTGAGCATCACCCATCCTCATAGCCGAGGGAGCTCAGCATCACTCAGGCAGGGGCTTGTCCTGACTGGCAAGGACAGTCAGGGCCAGCTATTATGGTGCCGTGCCCTGCCAAGGCTGTGTGGTGGCACGACCCAGGTACAGCTCTCCTGGAAATACATGGTCCTGTAAAAAAGTTGGGGCAGAGGACTGAGGCCTTTCCAAGGTCTGATGGGCTGTTTCCCAGGGAGTCCTTGAGGCAGAGGGAGCAGAATGCCTGAGGAGCCACAGGCAGATGGGGCTGGGACAGAAGGTCTAACAGCCTCACTGACTAGGAAGGGGTCAAGTCAGTGCATGGGAGTGCCTGCCACACACAGGACTATTAAGGGTGCCTGCCTTTGAAAAGGCTCAGTCCCACTGGGCAGGAGGGAGTGAGGACACTGGAGGAAAGCAGACTCTACCAAGCCCACCGCACTATTGCAGGTGACAACTGATGAGGACTTCAACTAAGACCACAGCAGGGACAGTCCAAAGCTAGTCAGACACGTGCTCTATATTGTTTTGGTGGCATGAAACAGAAACTAAACTCACACTGGGGTAAAGCAAAAAGAGAATTTGTCAGAGGGATTGTGGGGAAGCTCAAGAATGGAGAGGCAAGCTGGAGGGCCGAAACCTAGGAAGGACCTAAGCGCTGGCTACAGGGGCTCACATCCACACGATGCCCCTGCCACAGTTGTGTCTTGTCTCTTCCCACCATGTCAGCCTTGAATGGGGGCCCCAGAAGAGTCACAGGTTAATTCTCTCATGGCTAAGTGGGAAGGCCTGACTAAAAAAAAAAACCCTGGACACAGGAGGGTAAACCCTCAGAACTGGGGGTGGAGGGAGAACTACCCTGTGAGGAGTCAGAAACGAAACAGTGATGGGAGAAGAAGAGGCAGAGAGTGATGCTGCTACTTCTTGCTTAGCCTTCCCTGCAGCATATCCTATATAAATAAATAGTGCCCTGAAAACACATATACAGCATATGAAAAGCAGCAGCCCAGCAGCCAAGAGAATGGACTTGAGCTAGACTTGAACTCCGGTAAGTTAGAACCTCTGTGTTTCTGACTTTCCTCCTATTTAGGATGCTTTTCATCTATCAAGCACTGTGGTAAGAGATTACCTACCTTAGCTCATTCAGTCCCTGGGGGTGTGGCTGTGGGACTGAATGAGCTAAGGTAGGTACTCTCCTACTGCAGTTCTCCCTAGATAAACAGCACTACAGCAGTGTCAACTGTCGTTTTTGTATTTATATTTATTAAAAACTTTTTTTCTAGAGACAGGGTTTTGCTCTGTTGCTCAGGCTGGAGTGCAGTGGAACAATTACAGTTCACTGCAGCCTCGAACTTCTGGGTTCAAGTGATCCTTCCACCTCAGCCTCCAGAGTAGGTGGGGCCATAGATACTCACCATGGCTGGCTAATTTTTGTATTTTTGTAGAGATGGGGATTTTGCCATGTTGCCCAAGCTGGTGTCAAATTCCTGAGCTCAAGCGATCCTCCTGCCATGACTTCCCAAACTGCTGAGGTTACGGGCATGAGCCACTGTGCCTGGCCATATGTCTGAACCACTTTGTAAAAATGTTGTAGCTGGGCACAGTGACTCATGCCTGTAATGCCAGCACTTTGGGAAGCTGAGGCAGAAGTATCGCTTGAGCCCAGGAGTTTCAGATCAGCCTGGGCAAAATAGGGAGATCTTGTCTCTATAAAAAATAAAAAATTAGGCCGGGTGCAGTGGCTCACGCCTGTAATCCCAGCACTTTGGGTGGCTGAGGCTGGTGGATCACAAGGTCAAGAGATCGAGACCATCCTGGTCAACATGGTGAAACCCCGTCTCTACTAAAAATACAAACAATTAGCTGGCCATGGTGGCGTGTGCTTATAATCCCAGCTACTCAGGTGGCTCAGGCAGGAGAATTGCCTGAACCCAGGAGGCGGAGGTTGCAGTGAGCCGAGATCGCGCCATTGCACTCCAGCCTGGGTAACGAGCAAAACTCCATCTCAAAAAAATAAATAAATAAAAATAAAAAATAAAAAATTAGCCAGGTGCAGTGGCACATGCCTATAGTCCCAACTACTCAGGAGGCTGAGGTAGGAGAATCCCTTGAGCCTGGGAAGTCAAGTGAGCCATGATCACATCACTGTACTCCAGCCTGGGTGACAGAGCAAGACCTGTCTCAAAAAAATAAAAATGTAAGTGTAAATAAATAAATAACAATGTCCTAAAAACAGATGATGAAAACTGCAACGTAGTTTTTGACTTTGTTTTTTTGGATACAGGGTCTCTTGGTCTGTTACCCAGGCTAGATTGCAGTACTGTGATCGTGGGTCTCTGCAGCCTCAACCTCCCAGGTCAAGTGATCCTCCACCTCAGGCTTCCAAGTAGCTGGGACTACAGGCACATGCCACCACATCTGGCTAATGTTTGTAGAGACGGGGTTGCGCCATGTTGCCCAGACTCGTCTAGAACTCCTGACCTCAAGCGATCCTCCTGCCTGGGCCTCCCAAATTGCTGAGATTACAGGTGTGAGCCACCACACTCAGCCACATGCTGGTTTAAAGAGGCACTCCTGTTCTCACCTGAGATGTAGTCTCCCTCAAATGTGCACCAGCAGATCTGTACAGGACACCTCAGCCCCTGGCCCACCCTGACCTGACAACAAGTGAGCCACTGACTTGGTTCCAGACCAAATCTTAGAGGCCCACGTGACCAGGTGGTGCCCTAGCTCCCAGTTCATGAACGGGAATGGCCTTTGCAGGCTAGTTCCATCTCAGGGAGCCAGATGGTGAGGGGCCAATGCTGCAGGGTCAGAAAATCAGGGCTGCCATCTAGCTCCTCAGCTGGGAAGGAAGGAAAGGTCAGAGGGGCAGGCAGTGGGTACTGGTCTGAAGAGTCCTTCCCTTAGAGAAGTGTCAAAATTCCTTAAAGCTAGATTAGCTCAAAACAGGGGAGGAGAGGAAACTCCAGTGTCCTTCACCACCAGGAGTCCTGAGAAGTCTGAGGAGAGGCTTGCTGATGTCTGTCTCATGGTATAAAGCCTCCCTGTGGTCCACAGCTCCTCATTCAGCTCCCCACACAGCACTAGCTCACCCCAGGTGCCTCTCCACAGACCCGACAGTCCTCGGGAAAAAGGTGCTAAGTAGTCTCAATCTAGACACACCATCTTCTTTGAAGGACATGAGGCTGGTGTGTTCATTGGCTCATCCCAACAAAGGGCGGAAGCTCAGAGAGCACCCACCCTGGGTAGTGCGGCCTGGTCCCAGCACTCCAGCCCACCTGCCCTGGTGCACTTCGCAGCAGAGCAGCAAAGTCCCCATAGCAAGGAGGGGGGTGGTGGCTGCACTCCAAGCCAGATGCCCGTATTCCTGAGGCTAGAACTGCTCATCCAGTTTAGAAATCATTCCCAAAGGAACCTTGGGCCCTACTTGCTTCCTCACCCCATTTTGTCTTGTCCTGACCAATGCATAGGACATTTGTGAGGGGCCACCACAGGGTGCAGATACAGAACCAAAGGTGGGAGTCCCATGGAAGTCTAAACAACTTTGTGAAGATGACTTCCTCAATTCTGTTTGAGTTTTGCTTCCTAGCAAAGCTAAAAAGAGAGGAAATGAAAGTTTGTATAGGGAATGACAGAAATGAAAACAACAGATTGGAAGGATTCCATTTTCATTTCTTGAAAAAGTTGATACTGGAAAGTAGGAGGGTCCAAGGAGAAAGGAAAACAACTCCAAGGTACCGTATGTGAAGGGCTGTGGGTGACTCTCCAGTGCCACCAGCACACCTGGCTGGAAATCAAGAGAGCTGTGCACAGCCATGTGGCTAAAGCTGGAGGAAGTAGGTATCCAGAACATTCTGTTCCTTTAGTCACTGGTCCCACTATTCTACAAGGACAAGTTCAAGAAGCTTAAATACAAAACAGGAGACAAGATAGGATAGATATGAAAACTGAAGACTCATTGCATAACTCCAAACCTTCTGGGTGGCTACACAGCAGGCAGAGCCACTGAGGACAGCATATAGCTCTACCTCCTCAAAGAAGTAAGGGAACAGCAACAGTGGCTGTACTTGACATGGCCAGTTAAGAATCTACCCTACTTTGTCTGGATGGAGGGGCTCTTGTTCCCAAGAAGTTAAATGGGGCAGAATATAAGCAGTGACAGGAATTCAGGAAAGGTCTGACATCTTATGATACATAGACAGGCCTGGTGACCTCTGTGACATTTTCTGTTCCCTTCGTAATCTTGTTTTGGAGAGAGGAGATGCAGAATGAAGATGACAGCATGCTTCTCAAACATCCACGGATGGGAGCACCTGTGACTTAGAGCTCCACCTCTGCCATCTCTCAAATGCTCTTCAAGGACTTTCACAAAATGCTTCTTTGAGCTCAAGAGAAGTGGCTGCTGACCACTCTATATATAGTAACTGAGTAAGGTCAGAGGACTGATGATGGCAAAGGGCCTGCAGACAGCTGTCCCTGCAAAGGTCTGGATATCCAATGACAGACATGGTGTTCACCCATGGAGACCTCATATAACATCCACAGTGGTACATAAATGAATCCATACTTCTGAGGCCTTCTAAAGCCTTCTGAGGCCACCCCTGGCCAACTGCAAGTCAGTTCCACTACAAAGGCCCATCTGCTCCTCTATGTTCATGCAGCACCCGACTGTTTATGAGTCCCTGTGCGACCATGCTGCTCCCACCTCTGGGCCCATCTGGAATGTCCTGTCTATCAGCCCACCTTTCCTTTTACCTGGCCATCTCCCCTGCTGAAGCTTTTTAAGACTGTGAGTTCTAGAGACAGAGAGATGTGGATTTGACTCTTGGTTCTGCACTTTCTGGCTGGAAGTCCTGGTCATTCCTTCTTTGAATCTTAGCTATGAAAAGTCAGTGAGATAATGCATGTAAAAATGCTTAGCACCACCCAGCACATATACATGTACCTTGTCCCCAGCAGGCTGGTTTGGGAGCAGACACTACTGCAATGGCAATATACAGAGATAAGTCCTTGCCTTTCTCCTTACAACAGTTGACGGTGACATCCTTGAAGGAAGGGACCCTGTCTTTCATCCGTTTGTCCTAGCACCTGGCCCAGAGCCTCCCACTTAGCAGGTGATCCATCAGCTCCAGCTGAGCTATCAGCAACCAGAAGATGCAGCAGCGGGTGGGGTCACCACAATTCAGGGAATTCCTCAGCCTTCTTCCATGGAACTCCTCAGCCTTATTCCATGGAACTCAGCGTGAGTATGGATGGCAGATGGTGTGGCATGTGCATGTGCAACGTGCCAAGTCAATATATGTGTTTGGCAGGAAAACAGCGGAGCTCTGTAACACACAGCCTTCCAGAAATGGGAGAAGGGGAAGCCCAGGTTTTGACACTCCAAGCCAGGGTCCCAGAATATCATTCCTGAGACTTAGAAGCTCATGGTGTTCACTGGATTGCAATGGAGCTAAAGTGGAGACCCTGGAACAGCTGAGGTGCTATTTATCCTGTCTCTGGCCTTGCTGAGACCACACTGAGGGTACAGTCAGGGGCCTGGCACTGGGATGGCAAAGCTCACAGAACGCATGCACCAAAGCTGCAAACCAGAGCTCCCCACTGAATCCAAGAAAAAACATGTTTTATTTTGTCCTAACACTTTTTGTGGTGGTGGTTCCCTGTGCGGTTGGGAGGCTCCTCATCCCTGGCTGACTTCTCCCCACCCCCTGGCAGCACTGCCTCCAGGACCTACCTCTGCCCAGCCCTGAGGTGGCACCTGTGATCACCACCACAGCGTTCCGCAAGTAGGCCTTCCCGCGCACCCACTGCAGCAGCCGGAAGAGGCCGAAGACACCCAGGCAGCCGAACAGCAGGGGCAGGATGGCTGTGGAGGTGATGAAGTCCATGGCCCTCACCTTCAGCAGATTCTTCCTGGAAGAACCAAAAGCAAATACACCAGTGAAAAAGTAGCAGCACTCAGGGAACTTGCCTAGGCTCTTCCTCTCATCTGATAGGAATCCCAGATCTTCCTCTATGGACTCCAGCTCTAAGCCCTGGCAAGTATTGTCCCAGGCCCTACACCCTTGGCCGACTGTTCAGCATTGCAGAACTTCCTCCTCTCACTCAGTACTGACAAGAGCAGACAGAAAAGCCACAGGCCTCATGCTGCCCCTCAGGGAACAAGCAGAGATTGCCATTCAGCCTAGGACGCAATCACCCACAGTGTTACAGGAAGAGGTAATGTGTCAGCACTCACCTTCTCTCCTTTGGAAACCTGTGTTGGCCTTAACTCAAATAATGCCTGTTTTCAATCCCTGAATATTTGTGAAACTGGAAAGGGTTTTTATAAGGAAAGGAAAAAGAAATTGTACCAGTCTTATCCTCTTCAGAGTAGACCCTGAGAGGATGGATGTTTCTGGGTGGGGCAGCCCCTCGACTGTTACTGTGAGGGCCATGGATGGACTTCTGACCACAGGCCTCACAGATGCCCAGAAGGATTCAGTGCAGGGCCCTGTGTCAAGCACCAGCGTGGGCTCTGGCCAGTAAGCGTGCTGCCCCGCTGTGCCCGTGGCGTGTTCCCGCCCAGCATTCCCCATTGAGCCATGGTCGGCCAGATGAAACCCGGAGGCTGTATGAGTGTGTATGCAACAGTGTAGAGCTGATTCTTGGGAAAGATGTGTTTTTCCCCACCTTCCCTTATTTCTCCTGAGCCTCCCCCATTCCTCCACATTCACCTGTCCCCCTGTGCCCAAAGCAGGAGATGAGATGGAGACCTTATCTCTTGGTGACCTAAGCTGGTGAGGACTGTGTGCTGTTGCTGGAAAGCAATGCCCTGGAGTCCACTTGAGGAACAAGCCAGAGTCTATAAGACAGAAGGCTCACGGTCCAACTCCAGGGCTGTGGTTTATGAGCACAGAATCCTTCTCAGGAAAGAAGAGGCTAGAAACCAAGAAGAGAGTTCTGGCAAACCAGCCTGTAGCTTTAAATTATTCATCGGCTTGGAGCAATGATGTAAAACCTCACCCACCTATTTTAATATCCCATCTCAAGCCCACTTTAATATCCCATCCAGGGCATCAACTCTGGATGCCAGAGTGAAGCCAGGAATACTGCAGACTCCCAACATGCATCTGTCTATGCACCAAGTCACTTCGATCCTGAAGTTCATGTTCAGGGTGGCTGTCCTGATCTATGCTAAACTGCAAGAGGATTCTATCGCAACTGGAACTGTCAACTCAACTAGTTTAGCATTAACGTTTTCACCTGCTTTTCCAGATACACCTGAATTCTTTTTTTTTATTTTTTGAGACAGAGTCTCACTCTGTCACCTAGGCTGGAGTGCAGAGGCGCGATCTTGGCTCACTGCAACTTCTGCCTCCCGGGTTCAAGCAATTCTCCTGTCTTAGCCTCTTGAGTAGCTGGGACTACAGTCACACACACCACCAAGCCTGGCTAATTTTTGTAATTTTAGTAGAGATGGGATTTCGTCATGTTGGTCAGGGTGGTCTCAAACTCCTAACCTCAGGTGATCAGCCCACCTCAGCCTCCCAAAGTGCTGGGATTACAGGAGTGAGTCACTGCCCCTGGCCACACCAGAATTCTTGACCATAAAAAATAGCCACATTCTTAGACTGTAAAAATGACAAGTTTCCCACAAACTGCCACTTAATCCACTTCTAAAAACTCCTCAGCTACTATCTGCTGCATGGCTACAGCTCCCTCTTGCTTTATACTAGGCCAAGCCTCCGCTGGATGCACTGGGGATTAAAGTGGCATCTAAAGCACCAAGCTCTTTGCCCAGACACTACTGGTACCATCCCTGCCCCAAGAGGAAGCTCTGGCCAGGTATTTTTGCCTGCAGGCTACTAAGGACCCTTTGTCTGGAACCTGGGAAGTGCTCAGGAAAGGTGGAGAGCAGGCACCAAGGCCTGTGCCACTCTGGGTTCTGTGGGCGCTGCCTGGAGTTCTGCACAGGACAAAGATCCTGAAAACAGGGAATGTGGGAGGGTTTCCCAGGGGAAGGAGGGATAAACAGGAGGCGGGAATGGTTGCCAGTTTGTTGAAATAACTTTACCAGAAAATTATACCAATTGACAGAAAGCGAGGGCAGGCTCCAGGTAAAGTATAGCTTAGAACTTGCATGTAATAAGCTGGTTGAGGAGTGCGGACTTGGGTGGAGTTCAGCCCAGCCGGACGGCTATTTGCTAAAAGCTTTTTTCTCACTGCAATCCCGGGTCTTTGTACCAGGCAGTCTCAGGGTAGGACTACCCTGCCTTGTCCAGAATAGCCCAGGGACCAGCCACTGCCCACAATGAGCTTGAGGTATGAAAGGAGTAGGGGCCTGGGCTCAGGGAAGGATAGCTGGGCTCAGCCTCTGGGGCTGGGGCCCAGAGCTCCACTAGGTGTGTTGGGCAAAAACCCCTCTGAACACTCCTCCATGGTCTGCTGGAGGCCAGAGCCTGTGAAATCCACCCCATTTCAAACCTACAACCTGGGGCTAAGGCAGAACGCCATTGAGATTATGGGGGTCAAGAGCTAAGTATGGGCCGGGCGCGGTGGCTCAAGCCTGTAATCCCAGCACTTTGGGAGGCTGAGGCGGGTGGATCACAAGGTCAAGAGATCGAGACCATCCTGGTCAACATGGTGAAACCCCGTCTCTACTAAAAATATAAAAAAAAAATTAGCTGGGCATGGTGGTGCGTGCCTGTAATCCCAGCTACTCGGGAGGCTGAGGCAGGAAAATTGCCTGAACCCAGGAGGCGGAGGTTGCGGTGAGCCGAGATCACGCCATTGCACTCCAGCCTGGGTAACAATAGCGAAACTCCGTCTCAAAAAAAAGAGCTAAGTATGCAGCCTGTTGCTTCCCAAAACTCAGAGACCCCCTGAAAAACACAAACTGCAGCCTAACAGTGGCAGTGCAGTAGTCATGAGGATGAACCTCAACCCAGCCCGGCTGGGGAGACACCCTAACCCAGTCACTTGGCAGCCTGGCAAAAGGGCCTTACTGCCCTGGGCCTCGGTGTCCTCACTTCTGAGCTGACGTGAGAGGACCTGCCTCCTGGTTTGTTACAAGGTTGAATGAATTCACTTGTGTGCACAGAGGGAACACAGCTGCCACCAGCATCATCATGACCGTGACTAACTCAAAGTTCCTGGCCCAGGACCTCACCCAACAATCAGACTCCCAAGGCTCTCTGTAGGGACCCCTGGCTTATGAACAGTGGTTCTTTCCAAATAAAGGAAGCTCATTAAATGTCCAGTGCTGTTTAACTTCTATATCTTCATAAACCCTTCAGTTTAATCAAATTAACAAATAGGAAAAACTCTACAACATTGTCAGCAGTTGGGCTCTCACATCCCGAGTTTTATGTTAGAAAATGTGGTTATCAAGGCCAGCAAAGCAGGAGAGAGTAGACAGGTACTAAAATGTCCCTCAACCCCCTGCTCACACTCCGGGAGGAGCAGGATGAAAATAAACCAGCCCAGCAAGGATCCCCAGTGGAAGATGATTAAAGCTCCCCACAAATTGCACTTTCATGCAACCTAATTAAAACTCAAGCCAGCAATCTATGACATGAAGAAAAGAGAGAAAACTACACACCGTCTTGTATACTTCTGGGACTCCTTGAGCACCTGACACAACATCCAGCCTTGGTCTCCTGGCCCTGGGGACCACTTTGCCTGAGGCAAACATGGCACCAGGTGAATCGGATCCATCCTTGGCCTGGGCCGCTTGCTGTGGGGAGAGGGCACGTTGCATTCAGTCTGGTGGGTTGCTATCAAATCAGAATGCAAAGTAAATTAAAAGCCAGTGCCAAGGCCGAACACAGTGCCTCACACCTGTAGTTCCAGCACTTTGGGAGGCCAAGTCAGGGGGATCGCTTGAGCCTGGGAATTCAAGATCAGCCTGGGCAACATGGTGAAATTCCATCTCTACAGAAAATACAAAAACTAACCAGGCATGGTGGTGTGCATCTGTAGTCCCAGCTGCTTGGGAGGCTGAGGTGGGAGGAGCCTGGGAGGCTGAGGCTACAGTGAGCCAAGAGTGCGTCACTGCACTCCAGCCTGAATGGCAGAGTGAGACCCTGTCTCAAAAAACAAACAAACAAACAAAAAACAAAATCCAGTGCCAACTCTCCCCTGCTAACACAGAATGACCATGGTGGGAAAAGATACCCCAGAGCAAGGCATTTATCTGAGAATCAGGTTCAATTCCAGCATAACTTTCCTGGCCAGAGGAAGCTGTTCAGGTTGATAATCCCGACTCCTTCTAGGAGTTTTTCAAATTCTGAAAGCCCTCCTAACTGTTCTTCTACTCTTCAGGGCATGTGTCCACACTGCTGAGCCTCCTTGGGCAGGGAGAGGTGCCAAGCCCAGCCCCGGGCCCTGTAACAGGACGGCACACGACTGCAGTAACAACAAACAGGAGACAGAGCCCGTGCCAAGGCTGCCTGTTCGTTATGGCCCAAAAGCCCTCCTTATCAATTACAGCACTAAATATGGCTACCTAGGAACCTGGACACACAAAATTTTGATTTTTAACGTGCTTGTCTTTGGAAGTCAGGATGGCCATGAGAACTAGCCAGGGAAACCCCATCACCTTGCTATGATGTCCAGGGCTTTCTGCCAGTAAAAAGGACAGCTTCGCAGTGGGAAAAACTGTTCTAGCTGGCCACATTTCCAGATGAGGAAATAAGTCTACATAAACCAAGGTCAAAGGGAAGCCTGTTTTCTTTGAAAATGACATACAAGAAGGACTTTAATATATTTACCAATCATGTATTTTATACCAAAACCCTTATTAGCTGCTAGTTTGAGATATGTAACCAGATCATGGACTGAGAAAGCAAGACTGATTGTATAAAAAGGGACTGGGAAAAAATATCTTGCTCACAATTTTCAGCCTTTGGAGATCAACTTATAAAAAGAAGGGAGAGAGTCCATGCAGTACCACTGTGAGCCACGGCAGAAAGCAGGACAGAGACATGGGGAGAGAGACCGAACCCAGAAAAAGGTGAGAGCCCCTCAAATAGAAACCATAGTGCACACAGCATCTGGAAGCAGAGGGTACCACCTACACATGGAATGTGTGTACTCAGTCACACCCTTAGTCCTTGGGCAAGGGATCCGAAGCATGGTCTCGCACTGATGATAAGTCTCGCGAACCGGCCTGAGGAAGGGACAGAGCTCAGGGGCTCACATATCAATGCTGTCTGCTTGTATTTTCATCCCTTGCCAGATCAACGAGCTCTAAACCCAGGTTAAAAGAGTGCAAAGGTAGCAAAGTCCTTCTAAGGGCAGCCAGAGTTCAGGGCTTTCTGGGATACTGCTACTCCTTTACTTTCTGTTGAACCCACCACTGTCTAATTCCCTCACATCAGTTTATACAGCTCATCCACCCTTTAAAGAACTTCTGGAACCTCCAATTAGACATGAGACTATCACCAAGAAATCAACTCTGAGCACAAATGTCACCTTTTATGCCATCCATTCCATTCCTTCTACTTTGGCCAAAATTCTCCATTGCATTTCACAGATGGAATCCATTCCTAAGATTCCTTTCTCTCAAACATTTTTTTTTTAAAGAACTGTTAATAAAAATAGGTCATTGGAATCTACTCAGAAACCACACAAAGAAATTAAACTACTAACAGCCACATCTGAGAATCAAAGGAGGGGATCTCAAAACCTACTAAAGTTTTTCTAAAAAGAACAATTTCAGGTCTATAAGAAGGATTAGCCCTGAAATAATTTGCCATGTTACACACAAGGAAATCGGGCTAAGGGGCAGAGAGGAGTTCCAATTGGAAGGCAAGACACTGAAACCACACGGCATGGAGCGGCTTAGCACTGCTAAAGCAGTCAGGATCCTGTTCCCACAAACCTACACCTACTATTTTATTTTATAACCAATGGCCAGTTCTGATCAGCTGCTCTATTTAAGGTGACATAAACTATGGGTCATGCTTATGACCCATGTCTTAAGATATATCAGAAAGTTTCTGTCATTTTCAGAAAGTAAAGGCAGGGGTCAAACTGCTTTTTCTGTTTGTCTCAAACGCCTGAGAAGCCATAGTTAAGGCTACCTCCAACTGAAAAAAAAAGAACAATATCCTACCTCAGATGGCAGCTACCTTGCCAGTGGCGGATCCTGGCGCCAGTATCTTCTCTGGTCTTTTGACCTGGACCAGAGGACACCTTCAGGTCAGCAAGCCCTCCCTGGAATGCCTAAACAAGCCACGGCAGAGTGGCCTGTGGGGTATATTTTCAGAAGCCAGCCTTCAGGCCCCTGGTTTAAGAGAGTACAGGCTGGCTTTCATAAAAATAAAACCTGAAATAAGGCTGGAGATTTCAGACCAGGTTCCTGAGTGTTCAATCCTGGGAAGGGCAGCCACATTGAAGTGAGCTCTGCTCTTCAGTAAGACACCAAGCACTTGCTTCCCAGCAATCCTGTGGCGGGGCAGGGGGGGGTGTGTGTTGGGGGGGGGAAAGAGAAAGGTGCCAAAGCCCAGCCCTGGGCCCTTTAACATGACGGCACATGACTGCAGTGACAACAAACAGGAGGCAGAGCCCATGCCAAGGCTGCCTGTTCATTACCGCCCAAAAGCCCCCCTTAACAATTACAGCACTTAAAATGGCTACCTAGGAACCTGGACACACAAAATTTTGTTTTTTCATGTGCTTTTTAAAGTGAATTTAGATCAGGCACAGTGACCAGTGACTCACATCTATAATCTCAGCACTTTGGGAGGCCAGGGTGGGTGGACTGTTTGAGCTCACAAGTTTGAGACCAGCCTGGGCAACACAGTGAAACCCCATCTCTACAAAAATAAAAAGTAGCCAGGCATGGTGGCATAGGCCTGTAGTCCCACCTACTTGGGCGGCTGAAGTGGGAGGATAGCTTGAATGCAGGAGGTAGAGATCATGCCATTGCACTCCACCTTGGGTGACAGAGTGAGACCCTGTCTCAAAAAAAAAAAAAGTGAATATAGTGTTACTCGAAGACGCTGGACTAATGTCACTCTTTCCTAGAAAACACACCAGAGGCCCAGGCCCCCTGCCCCGACCCTGACAGAAACTGGACAAGCAGTCACTGTGGTGGTGAAGAAGAGAAAACACCAGGTTGGCACGGGGGAGGGGGACAAGGCCACCGTGCTGCAGACTTGCTGTGCAACACAGGCAGATTCATTCACTACAGGAAACTAAGCACACTCACATCAGAATGGGGATGATGGCTCCATTGGGAAAATGCATGGGAAAGCACTTTGTAAATGTGAAAATCTTGAACAAC
Organism: Callithrix jacchus; assembly: GCF_049354715.1. Classification (NCBI taxonomy): domain Eukaryota; kingdom Metazoa; phylum Chordata; class Mammalia; order Primates; family Cebidae; genus Callithrix; species Callithrix jacchus. The sequence goes on from NC_133506.1 coordinate 64,826,050, forward strand.
TGTGCTGTGAATCATAAACTGAAAAAAGGCAATTCCCAGAGAAGATTTCAGAAACATTCCAAGCAATAGCAGCCAAGCTGGCAGCTTTAAGGACTCACCATGTTTAAGTATGTTTGGTAGAAAGACCAACCTTATTCCTCCACACCCACACCAGGGATCACCTCAGATCCTGGATGTTGTACACTCATCTGGTCAACTACACTTCTTGTGTTCCCTCTGGTACCAGGCACGGAGCTAGGGCTGGGGTGGAGGGCAAGGAATGAAGGAGAAAAGCTGTCTGATCTCATGGAGCCAGCCTCTATGGGAGACTGACAATACACAAAGAAACACAAAAATTGAATAATTGTGATAATGAAAGAAACAATCAGTGTAAAACAACGGAGTAGTGGGGTGTCCAAAGTGCAAGCCTTGCCTGAAGATTTTATTCAAAGTCAGAACAATTCAAACTGCTGTGCTGGCTGAACAGCAGCACCTGGCCGGGGCCACTGCTAATTTCTCACTCCTAAATCAGATTACTGTCTTTAAAAATTACGTATAACAACAGCAACAAGACAGGCAAGACGCCAATGTAAGTATGAGATCAGAAATCTAGTTTAAAAGGAAATGCTAGAGTATCAACTAGAGTATCTAAGAGGAACTATATACAGGCATCAGTTTCAGAAACTTGAGAATAAAGCAAGGCTGGCCCAGTGGCTCACACCTGTAACCCCAGCTACTCAGGAGGCTGAGGTGGGAGAACTGCTTGAGCCCAGGAGTTTGAGACCAGCCTGGGCAACATACTGATATACCATCTAAAAAAGTGAAAAAATTAACTGGGTGTGGTGGCACGTACCTGTAGTCCCAGCTACTCAGGAGACTGAGGTGGGAGGATTGCTTGAGCCCAGGAGTTTAAGGTTATGGTGAGCTATGATCATGCCACTGCACTCCAGCCTAGGCAACAGAATGAGAGCCTGTCTCAAAAAAAAAAAAAAAAACAAAACAACCAGAATGAAGCACAATAAATGACAATATCTGCACTCAAGATTGAGAATGGCCAGGTGCAGTGGTTCATGCCTGTAATCTCAGCCCTTTTGGGGGCTGAGGTGAGAGGATCGCTTGAGCTCAGGAGCTTGAGACCTGCCATATCAGTGAATCGACAAGCAACGTGGTAAACTGTCTCTACCAAAAATGCAAAAATTAGCAGGGTGTGATGACATATGTCTGTGGTCCTAGCTACTCAGGAAACTGAGGTGGGAGTATCACTTGAGCCCCAGAAGTTGAGGCTCCAGTTTGCCGTCATCATGCCACTGCACTCTGGCCTGTGTGACAGAGTGAGATTCTGTCGCAAAACAAATGAATAAATTTTTTTAAATTTAAATAAAAAGATTGAGCACAATTATCCACTGTGTATCTGCTGTAGCAGAGATTCATTCAACAAATGATCACCAAACACCTACTGTGTGCTAACTGTTCCAGGCTCTGGAGTGCAGTAAACAAAACTGGGAATAAATTATTGTCCTCATGGAGATAATGCAGTAATGAAAGCAACAAACAATAAACAAGGTAAGTAAAATGTGCATGCACGAATGTAACACGCTGAGAGCTGCTGAGGGGAAAGAAAGGCAGGCGAAGAGGGAGTAATGAATGGTCAGGGCATCTGCCTGCAAACCTGAAGGAAGCATCCATAGTTGATGGATATAATTTGGATTCAGTGCTTTTTCAGTTATGCTCCCTTCATTGAAACATTGGGCCCTTTATATTTCATTCCTTCTTTTAGTCGGCCAACAATTATTTGAATACCCACTAAGGAATGTGGAGCTTAGACCCTATCAATGAATCAACAAGACCCAACCCAATGCCATCGTGTGCGTGGACTAAGACAGAGAGGAGAATGATCAGTCACAAACATTTAATTACCATGTGGCAAGGGCTACGAAGAGGCCATCTGATGCTATTTTAAGCACCTAGCTAATCTGGTCATTTGTATTGCTTTTCCATCGACTAAAATGCCTTGTAACATTTCATGGGATTTTCTTCATGGGGGCATTGAAATGGGGGCAGAAAGAGACCTCACTATTAACACTTCACAGCAAGCAGACTCTGGGAGATTTGTAGCAGGAATAGAAATACAACAAAAGCAGTTTTACTTTCTGATATGCTTTTTAAAGTGAATTCAATTCACTAGAGTGGTCAGCACAAAGACTCAAGAAGTGAAATACACAGAACTGACAAAAAACTCAAGAAGTAAATGTCCCCTAGTGTCCAGACAATGTACCAAAGCCATTTCTTCCTAATTTAACTTCATTAGATTATACCTCTGTGTGTGTGTGTGTGTGTGTGTGTGTGTGTGTGTGTTTGAGACAGAGTCTCACCCTGTCACCCAGGCTGGACTGCAGTGGCACGATGTCGGTTCATTGAGACCTCCGCCTCCTGGGTTCAAGCAATTCTACTGCCTCAGCCTTCTGAGTTATGTGGGGATTACAGACGCCCACTGCCACACCTGGCTAGTTTTTGTGTTTTTAGTAGAGACGGGGTTTCTTCATGTTGGCCAGGCTGGTCTCAAAGTCCTGACCTCAGGTGATCCACCTGCCTCAGCCTCCCAAAGTGCTCAGATTACAGGCATGAGCCACTGCATCCGGTCTATATCTATATTTTAAATGGTACCAAGGATTCTCAAGACATTAAATGACAATTTTAAGAGCCTTCATTATAGAAAACACTCTCAATGCTAAATGCTTTTTGATAAGTAGAAGGTAGAAGAAAAAGTGGGTCTCTAGTAGTTCGTTCTTGACTGCTGTCCTCCCTGGTAACACCTATTCAATCCTCCAGTCCTGTTTGGGCACCATCTCCTCCCTGAACTCTTTCAAGCCACCCAGCAACCCTGACTTCCATACCTGGACAGCATTAGTCACTTCCTTTTCAGTGCAGCCTCCATAGCGTCTCACAAAGCATCACAACAATTCCCCTTCACTGCTACGTGCCTCCCTAGACAGCAGTTCTCTGAGGGTCTGGCCTTTCATTCTTTTTTTTTTTTTTTTTTTTTTTTTAAGACGGAGTTTGGCTCTTGTTACCCAGGCTGGAGTGCAATGGCATGATCTTGGCTCACCACAACCTCCGCCTCCTGGATTCAGGCAATTCTCCTGCCTCAGTCTCCTGAGTAGCTGGGATTACAGGCACGTGCCACCATGCCCAGCTAATTTTTCTGTATTCTTAGTAGAGACGGGGTTTCACCATGTTGACCAGGATGGTCTCGATCTCTTGACCTCGTGATCCACCCGCCTCGGCCTCCCAAAGTGCTGGGATTCCAGGCTTGAGCCACTGCGCCCGGCCCTCATTCTGACTCTCACACCGTCTATGTGGTGAGAACTTCGTAAATGTTTGTTGAATAAGATTGTATCGTGGAAATAATCTAATCCAATCCCCTCAGATTACAGAAAAAACAGAGCCCAGATGTGTTATTTTGTTAGCCTACGCTCAGTATTAAGCAGAATCCTGAAGAACAAAAGTTCTCAGTCCATTTTAACTACTCACCAGTTGCCGTAAGAAAATCAAACATTCCTGCAGCTTCATCTTGGCAAAATATCACTAAAACAAATTACAGCAAACAAATCACATCCTGGAGCAAAATATGTCATTCACTGGGGATTAAACATTAAATGTTGCTTAATTTCATCTAGTCTCATGGTTAAAATTGGAATATTTTGAATTCCAACAAATTCCTGTCTTGGTTTCCTCAGAGTTAGATCATCATGTCTCTGTTCGCTTTTTCTCTCAGACAAATTTGCCTTACTGTAATTTATTTAGGATGATGGCTCACCCTGAATTCCAAGTTATTTTTAGAACTGAAAAACATTTTTGTGAAATTTAACTAGGAAATGCCCTTTACTCTGCAACAAGTTTCTGTAACAGCTCTCCTGAAAACTTTTAGTACACTTTTAATGCCAATAAACACACAGGAGGAAGGGCACATGCTGGAAAGGCTGACTGGGAAGGCAAGTGTCATGAGTTGAGAAGGGTGTGCCACTCCCAGCATCTATGATTTCACTTAAAAATAGCCTAGCAGGTGCTGTCATTTTCTTTACCAAGCATCCTAGCGAATACTTCCTGAGGACATGGCTGTGTCTCTTTAGGACAGGCATACAGTAAGTTATCAATCTATTCCCCCCACTATTAGATTTCTCACTTTACTTCATAGATACATTTTGTTTTCCTCTTATTTCTCTCCCAGGGCCTTCTTCCTGGGGATTCAAGATGTCTAGAGTCATTTCCTTTTAGCCTAAAGGACTTCCTTTAATACAGCATTTCTTGAAGGACAAGTCTGCAATCTACCAATTATCTCAGTCTTTGTTTATATAGGAATGTCTTTATTTTACCTTCAATTTTGAAGGATAGTTTTAGATACAGAATGTCATGTATATTCTTTGAATATATAGTTCTACTGCTTTGTAGCTGCCATTTTTTAATTAATAAAAATTTTAAGACTAATTTTAGGTTCACAGCAAAACTGAAAGGAAAATACAGAGTTCCCATACACCTCTGTGTCCACACAAGTACAGCTTCCCCCATTATCCACATCCCCCACTGGTGTTACATTGTTAAAACCCACGTGCCTGCGCTGTCACATCATTGTCACCCAGAGGCCAAAGTTTACATTAGTGTCCACTCTCAGTGCTATGCGTTTTCTTGGTTTGGACAAATGCATACTGACATATATCTATCATTGCAGTATCATACAGAATAGTTTCACTGCCCTCAAAATCCTCTGTGCTCCACCTATTCATCTCCCTCCTCCCTAACTCATGAACCTTTATCTTCAGTTTTGCCTTTTCCAGAAAGTCATATAGTTGAAACCATATAGTATGTGGCCTTTCCAAATTGACTACTTTCACTTAGTAATATACATTTCAGTTTCCTCCATGTCTCTTCATAGTTTCATAGCTCATTTTTTTTTAGCACTGAATAATATTCAGTTGTCTGCATGTACTAGTTTCTCCATTCAAAGATATCTTGGTGGCTTCCAAGTTTTGGCAATTATGAATAAAGCTGCTATAAACATCTGTGTGCAGGTTTTTGTGTAGATATAAGTAATTTATCTGGGTAAATATCAAGGAGTGTGATTACTGGTTGTACGGTAAAGTACCTTTCATTTTGTAAGAACCTACCAACTGTCTTCCAAAGTGGCTGCAGCATTTTGCATTTCCACCAGTAACGAATAAGAGTTTCTAACGCTCCACTTCCTTGCTAGCATCTGGTGATGTCAATATTCTGAATTTTAGCCATCTATTTGGTGTGCAGTGTTATCTCACTATCATTTTAATTTGCATTTCCCTTATGAAATATTATACAGAGCATCTTTTCCTATGCTTCTTTGCCACTTGTATATTTTCTTTACCCAGATGTCTCTTCAGATCTTTTGTCCATTTTTAAATTGTGTTATTTTTAATTTTTTAACTTTTGAGACAGAGTCTCACTTTGTCACCCAGGCTGGAGTGCACTGGCATGATTAACGTCACAGCAACCTCTGCCTCCCAGGCTCAAGTGATTGTCCTGCCTCAGCCTCCCAAGTGGCTAGGATTACAGGTAAGTGCCACTACCACCCAGCTAATTTTCGTATGTTTAGCACAGACAGGGTTTCACCATGTTGGCCAGGCTGGTCTTGAATTCTTGAGCTCAAATGATCCACCAACCTTGGCGTCCCAAAGTGCTGGGATTACAGGAATGAACCACCACGCCCAGCCCTATTTTTCACTGATGAGTTTTAACAGTTGTTTGTATATTTTAGATAACAGTGGTGGTGTTCGTTTTGTTTTGTTGTTGTTTTTGAGAAAGTGTCTTGCTTTATGGCCCAGGCTGGAGTGCTATGACTCACTGCCACCTCAACTTCCTGGTCTCAAGGGATTCCCTCAGCTTCCCAAGTAGCTAGAACTACAGGCATGTACCACTGTGCCCTAATTTAAAAAAAAAATTCTGCAGAGACAGGGTCTTGCCATCTTGCCCAGGCTGGTCCCAAACTCTTGGGCACAGTGATTCTCTCATCTTGGCCTCCCAAAGGGCTGGGATTATAGATATGAGCCACCATTCCAGCCGATAATCATCCTTTATAATGTCTTTTGGAAATATTTTCTACTAGCCTGTGGTTTGTTTTCTCATTCTCTTGACATAGTCGTTCTTAGATCAGAAGCTTTTAATTTTAATGAAGTATAGTTTATCAATTATTTTTTTCATGGATCATGCCCAGAAGTCACCACTGTATCTGAGGTCATCAAATTTTCTCTTATGTTGTTTTCTAGGAGTTTTGTAGTTTTGCATTTTACATTTAGGTCTGTAATCCATTTTTGAGTTAACTTCTGTGAAAGGTGTAAAGTCTCCCCAGAAAATGAGTTAAAAAAAAAAAAGGTGTAAAGTCTGTGTTTAGATTCTTTTTTTGCATGCAGATAGTGTTCCAGTACCATCCGCTGAAAAGACTTACCTTTTTTCCATTGTCAAAGAGCAGCTGGCTCTATTTATGTGAGTCTATTTCTGGGCTCTCAATTCCGTTCCATTGATCTACTGTTTCACCAATATCACTGTCCTGATTAATGTAGCTTCATACTAAGTCTTGAAGGCAGGTAGTGTCAGTCCTCTGCCTTGTTTCTCCTATAATATTGAGTTGGTTATTCTTGGTCTTTTACCTCTCCATATAAACTTTAGAATCAGTTTTTAACATCTATAAAATGACTTGTTGGGATTTGGATTGGGATTACGTTGACTCTATAGATAAATTAGGAAGAAATTATATCTTGACATTATTGAATTGTTCTGTCTGTGAACATGGAATATCTATTTAGTTGATATATTTGATCAAGTTTTATAGTCTGCCTCATTAAAAACTTGTTCATACTGTATTGTGTGTGTGTGTGTGTGTGTGTGTGTGTGTGTGTGTGACAGAGTCTTGTTCTGTCAGCAGGTGCCAGGCTGGAGTACAGTGGCATGATCTTGGCTCACTGCAACCTCCACCTCCTGGGTTCAAGCAATTCTCCTGCCTCAGCCTCCCAAGTAACTGGGATTAGAGGCACGCACCACCACACCCAGCTAATTTTTGTATTTTAGTAGAAACACAGTTTTCACCATGTTGACCAGGAAGGTCTCGATCTCTTGACCTCCTGATCCACCCATCTCGGCCTCTGAAAGTGCTGGGATTATAGGCGTGAGCCACCGTGCCTGGCCCTGTAATGTCTTTTTAATTTCAAACTCTACTTGTTCACTATTGGTATATAGCAAAGTGATTCATTTTTGTATATTAACCTCGTATCCTGCAACTTTGCTTAAACACTTGTTCCGGGAGTTTTTTGTTCTTTCAGATTTTTTACATAAATGATTGCCATCTGTGAACAAATACATTTTTATTTCTTCCTTCCCAATCTTTACAATTTTTATTTCATTTTATTGTCTTACTGCACTATATAGGACTTCCAGTATGATGTTAAAAAAAAAATTAAGGCAGGGCGCGGTGGCTCACGCCTGTAATCCCAGCACTTTGGGAGGCCAAGGTGGGTGGATCACAAAGTCAAGGGACCGAGACCATCCTGGCCAACATGGTGAAACCCCGTCTCTACTAAAAACACAAAAATTAGCCGGGCATGGTGGCACGAGCCTGTGGTCCCAGCTACTTGGGAGGTTGAGGTGGAAGAATCACTTGAACCCCGGAGGAGGAGGTTGCAGTGAGCCGAGACTGCACCACTAAACTCCAGCCTGGCAACAGAGCAAGACTCCGTCTCAAAAAAAAAAAAAAATTAATGATTCAATATAAGATATGGGTGGGAAAACAACTTTTTAAAGTAATGGTGACAGGGAACATCCTCACCATGTTCCTGATCTTAGTGGGAAAGCTCTGAGTTTTTCACCATTAAGTATAATGTTGGCTGTAGTTTTTTGTAAGTATTTTTTATCAAGATGAGGAAGTTCCCTTTTATTCCTATTTGCTGAGAATTTTAATCATGAATCAGAGATGTATATTGTCAAATACTTTCTCTGCATCTATTGATAGAATCATGTGCCTTTTTTTTCCTCTTTAGCTTGTTGATGTGATGGATTAATTTTTTTTTTTTTTTTTTTCAGACAGGGTCTCACTCTGTCAACCAGGCTGGAGTGCAGTGGCACAATCTTGGCTCACTGCAGCCCTTACCTCCCAGGCTTAAGTGATTTTTCTGTCTCAGCCTCCTAAGTAGCTGGTACTACAGGAGTGTGCCACCATGCCTGGGTCATTTTTGTGGAGACAGGGTTTCACTATTTTGCCCAGGCTGGTCTTGAATTCCTGGACTTAAGTAATCCACTGGCCTCGGCCTCCCAAAGTACTGGAACTATAGGAATGAGCCACTGTGCCCAGCCAGATTACACTAGCTTTTTTGTTTTTTTAAAGACAGGGTCTCACTTTGTTGCCAAGACTGGAGTGCAGTGGTGCAATCATGACTACCTGCACCCTCAACTGCCCAGGCTCAAGTGATTCTCCGATTTCAGACCACAGGTATACATTACCACACCTGGCCAATTTTATTATTTGTAGAGACAAGGTCTTGCTCTGTTGCCCAAGTTGGTCTTGAATTCCTGGAGTCAAGCAATACTCCCACCTCAGCCCTCCCAAAGTGTTAGGATTACAAGCATGAGCCACTGTCCCTAGCCTGATTTGAATATTGAACAAGACTTGCATATCTCAGACAAATCCCACTTGGTCATGGTCCCGGTCATTTTCATACATTACTGCATTCAATTTGCTAATATTTTGTTGAGGATATTTGCATCTATGTTCATGAGAGATACTGGAATATATTTTTATTTTCTTATATTATCCTTAGTTTTGGTATTAGGGTAATGTAGGCCTCATAGGTTGACTTCAAAAGTATTCTTTCTGCTTCTGTCTCCTGGGAGAGATTGTAGAAAATTGGTATAATTTTTCTGGGCTTAGTGCTTTCTGTTTGGAAAGTTATTATTGATTCCATTTCTCTAATGGATATAGGCCCATTCAGATTGTCTATTTCTTATTGTGTGAGTTTTAGCAGATTGTGTCTTTTAATGGAATTAGTCTATTTCATCTAGGTTATCAAGTAACAGGCACAGAGTTATTAATAGTATTCTTTTATTCTTCATTGTTGTTTGTTTTTGAGATGAAGTCTTGTTTGTCACCAGGCAGGAGTACAGTGGCGCGATATTGGCTCAATGCAACCTCCATCTCCCAAGTTCAAGAAATTCTCCTGCCTCAGACTCCTGAGTAGCTGGGACTATAGGCGCATGCCACCATGCCTGGCTAACTTTTGTATTTTTACAGAGATGTGGTTTCACCATGTTGGTCAGGCTGGTCTCAAACTCCTGACCTCAACTGATCCACCAGCCTTGGCTGGTGACCAAGATGAAGATGCAGAGGACCACTGTCATCCGCTGAGACTACTTCCACTACATCCGCAAGTACAACTGCTTCAGGAAGCACCACAAGAACACGTTTGTACACCTGTTGTTGAACAAAGTAGTTTATACATGTTAATTATATCCAATTGACTGCTGTTGAGTTGAACCATGTTCTTAATAATTTTCTGTATGCCAAATCTGTCTTTTTGATAAAGGAGCACTGAAATTTCCAAATATAATAGTGGATTCATCTCTTTCTCTGTACAGTTCTATCTGTTTTTGCCTCACATATTTTGATGCTCTATTACATGTATATTACATTAAAGATGGTTGTCTTATTGGAGTACTGATCTGTTGTCATAATGTAATGCTTTTTATCCCTGATAACTTTCCTTGCTTTGCAGTCCGCCCTGTATAGAAGTATAACTACCCCCATTTTCTTTAGTCAGTGTTAGTATAATGGATCTTTCTTCATCTCTTTACTTTTAATCTATATGTGTCTTTATACTTAAAGTGGGTTTCCTGCAAACAACATATATTTGGGTCTTATTTTTTATAAACTTTCACAATCTCCGCCTTTTAACTGATGTAACGGACACTGACATTTAAAGTGATTATTGACATAGCTGGACTAACTGCTATCATATTTGTTACTGTTTTGTTTGTTTGTTGCCCTTGTTCTTTGCTTCTCTTTTGGTCTTCCACACTTGTTCTGTCCATTGTGGTAACTGAGCATTTTACATGATTCAATTTTCTCTCCTTTCATAGCTTACTGATTATGCTGCTTTTTTTTTTTTTTTTTTTTTTTTTTTGGCAGTTTCACTCTTGTTGCCCAGGCTGGAGTGCAATGGCACAATCTCGGCTCTCCACAACCTCTGCCTCCTGGGTTCAAGCAATTTTCCTGCCTCAGCCTCCAGAGTAGCAGAGATTACAGGTATGCACCACCAGGCCTGGCTAATTTTTGTATTTTTAGTAGAGATGGGGTTTCTCCATGTTGATCAGGCTGGTCTTGAACTCCCGACCTCATGTGATCCACCTGCCTCGGCCTCTCAAAGTGCTAGAATTACAGGTGTGAGCCACTGTGCCCGGCCAATTAGTCTTCTTTGTAAAAAAAACTTTAGTAGTTGCCCTAGAATTTATAGTACACATTTCCAGTGAATCCAAGACCACTTTCAAATAACACTATAGGACTCCACAGGTATTGCAAGTTTATAATAACAAAATATTCCTGATCCTTCCCTCTCTGTCCTTGTACTATTGCTGTCATTTATTTCACTTACAACAAAGAATACATAAACACATATATATGTTCATTTATATACATATATGTATTGGCATATAAAAGTATACATAATAAAATAAATTGTTGCTATTATTGTGAACAAATTTTATCTGTTAGCCCATCAGGAATAAGAAAAATAATGTTTTTCTTTTACCTTCACTTATTCTTTTTTCAATGTTCTTTCATTTAGATCAGAGTTTCTGACTCATCATTTTCTTTCTCTCTGAAAAACTTCTTATGTTTCTTGCAAGGCACATCTACTAGCAACAAATTCCTTCAATTTTATTTATTTTTGGTCTGAGAAAGTCTCTGTTTTTCCTTTACTTTAGAAGGATAATTATGCAGGGTACAGAATTCCAAGTTGGTGGGTTTTCTTTTCTCTCAACACTTTAAATATTCTCCCTCACTGTAATCTTCTAGTTAAAAGCAACTGGGATTTCAGGACCCCAATTGCTACGCCAATGCGTCAGCAGCCAGTAATAACTACAAACCCAATAAACCCATCATAAATTTAAAATGCCATAAATTAAAAATGCATTTAATACACTTAACCTACCAAACATCATAGATTAACCTAACCTACCTTAGACATGATCAGAATGCTTATACTAGTCTACAGTTAGGCAGTATCAGCTCAGATAAACCCATTTTATAATAAAGCATTGACTATTTCATGTAATTTACTAATACTGTACTGAAAGTAAAAAAGAATTGATGTATGGGTACTAAGTACAGTTTCTACATGCATATTACTTTTGCATCACAAAGTTGAGAAATGGTTAAGTAGAACCATCGTAAGTTGGGGACCATCTGTAGTTTAATTTTCCTTATCACTCCTTATCCAGCAATGGAAAACAAAGTGACCTTTTAAAATTCCCCTTTTTATTAACTGAGATGCTTCTACACAGTATAATATTCTACCATATGCAACATACTAAGAAAGGTAACATTTTCCTGTAAAACTGCATTTAAATATTTTCTTTTTAAAAACATTTTCTGAAGAGTTACTGAGAAACACTCCATTAAGTACCACAATTTAAAATTTTACATGTTGATTTTTTAAAAATCTACTAGAGTAGTGAGGGTGTCTACCTTTTCTCTGTACAGATTCCTTTGGAAATCTGATTATTACTATGTCTGCTAAAAGGCAAGCAAATACAAAATTGTGGAAATGATTTCAGGAGACCTACAAAACCCTTGAAGACCATCTGTATGCTCCAAGTTACAATACCTACCTTTACTGGAAAATCTTTTTATTTTTTTGAGACAGAGTCTCACTCTGTGACCCAGGCTGGGTGTGATCTTGGCTCACTACAACCTCCACCTCCCAGGTTCAAGTGGCTCTCCTGCCTCAGCCTCTCAAGTAGCTGGGATTACAGGCACACACTACCACACTCGGCTAATTTTTTATTTTTAGTAGAGATGGCGTTTCGCCATGTTGGCCAGGCTGGTCTCAAACTCCTGTCCTCAGTTGACCCACCCACCTTAGCCTCACAAAGTGCTGAGATTACAGGCATGAGCCACCATGCCTAGCCTGGAAAATCCTTCTGCAATGCAAATATTCACCATTTAAACCTGGTTGAATTAGTAAACCTGGGTTTTTATAAATCTAGATTACTTAAACTAAGGCAGTCCAGCATGACAAATAAAATGCTTGTTTTTCTTTCCTGCATGTCATAGCAACTGATTTGGAGTAAAAATGTTGCCACCATTTACTTTGTTTCACTTGTGAACTTATCCCCTTTGGACCCCAGTTTTCTCACCTCCAGAATGAGTGGATCCTTATTCTATCTGCATCTCAAGGCAGTTATGAGATAAGACCTAAAGAGGTAACAGTTCCTCATTTACCATAAAGCATTACACATTGAGTGGAGTCTGCTGGAATGATCTGTACTCACATCTGTCCTCAGCTGCTATAAGCATCCTCTACTGCTGCATGTCTACATCAGGTGAGTGTTTCTCAACCTGAGGGTAAACAATTAGATGAAGAGAAAGCACAGAATTGTCAAGAGCCTCCTGCCAGAGCTCCTAGAACCCTCAGTTGCACCTGACCTGTCCACAGGTGGTCTCTCTCTGGTGGCCTAAGAAAGGCCACTTGATTCAACTCTGTTTCCTATGCCATGCACAAGCTTGATGCTGAATAAACGTCTGCTGACTTAATGATGAACAAATGAAAAGTAGATGTGAAAAGAGCAAACATTTTTAACACCTTAGGCTTCCTCACTGTAATCTTCTAGCATTAAGCAACTGGGATTTCAGGACCCCAATTGCTACCCCAAAGAGTTAGCAGCCAGCAATAACTATAACTCTTTTGTGCAAGCTGCCAGGTTAGATAGATGAGATCCTCAGAAGGGGCACACACAGGCATCTGAGAACCACTATTTGACTGTCATAATTCGTAAAAATCATGGGTTAAAATAAAAGGAAAAAGACTGACCCTCTGTAAAGACCTGACAATTGATAAGAAGAGAGGAACTATGCTCCTTTCAGGTGCTTTTTATGTACTGCAAAATGCTATAATGTCACAATCCTTCACTCCTTTGAAAATGTCATAGAAAGCACTAATATGCCAACTCCACAAATCTGAAGTAGCTGGGCATGGTGCTGCATGCTGTAGTTCCAGCTACTCAGGAGGCTGAGGCAGAAAAATCACTTGAACCGGGAGGCGGAAGTTACAGCGAGCCAAAATCACACCACTGCACTCCAGCCTGGATGATGGAGTGAGATACCATCTCAAAAAAAAAAATAATAATAGCTGGGTGTGGTGGCGGGCGCCTGTAATCCCGGCTACTCAGGAGGCTGAGGCACGAGAATTGCTTGAACCAGGGAGGTGGAGGTTGCAATGAGCCGAGATCGTGCTGCTGCACTCCAGTCTGGGCAACAGAGCAAGACTCCATCTTAAAACAAAAAAAGGCCAGGCGCACTGGCTCATGCCTGTAATCCAGCACTTTGGGAAGCCAAGGAGGGTGGATCACAAAGTCAGGAGTTTGAGACCGGCCTGACCAACAGGCTGGTTTTACAGTACTTCTACTTGCCAAAGTTTATGTAAAATGCAAATAATATAGTCTCTGTGCACACTTACATTAAGGAAAAAGAGTCCTAAGGTTGACATGCAAACTATAGAGTTCCTAAGTACTCTTCTTCTCTATTTTTTCTTTCTACCTGCTCTCAATCTGCTGTTATTTTTCTATTAAGAAAAAACCACTATTATAGATACAACAAGCTCTTTTTGCAAGCTGGTAAATTTCTACTTATCTCATGGCCAAAAATTCTGAAGTAAAAGCTATAGGGTGTTGGTGTGTGTGTGTGTATTTAAAAGGCCATTATAATTTCTATAATCCACACTTTTTCTCCCCACACCTTATAATGTAAACTCTGCTATTTGACTTTCACTTGAGTTGCTTCCTTTAACACACAAATTTAAGGCTATTTAGCTGACATTTGTCCAGGGCTATAAAGCAGGTTATCAAGAATCTGAAAGTCTGATAGAAAAAAAAAAAGGTTTTTATGAATTTACAAAATGTACTTCTATTGGCATGCCTAATATGTCTACCTATTTATGTGTTGTGCACACAATATTTCACTACTAAAAATATATAAAAGTGCTCTAATTAATTGGCTTAAAAAAATAAAAGCACTTAGGCCAGGCATGGTGGCTCACGCCTGTAATCCTAGCACTTTGGGAGGCCGAGGTAGGTGGATCACCTGAAGTCAGGAGTTCAAGACCAGCCTGGCCATCATGGTGAAACCCTATCTTTAAAAAATATATATACAAGTAAAAAATAAAAGCACTTAAATCAGATACTAAAAAAGACTAGTTAAACACTCTTTCAAATTCATGTAACTTAAGTAAAATCTTTAATAAATAAGCTAGTTTTAAAATTATTGGTAAAGTAATATTAGAAATGTCTTAACAATTGACAGCATACATTTTTTGCTTGCATTTATTAATCAAGAAATTTCATAGTTCTCTGCCAGATACTATAAGGTGTCAAAATTTGGCACAGGAGTTACAAAACTTGAAACCCAACCCAAACACGATAATATTGGCTTGTATCATTTTTAATAAATAAGATATTGATATTGGTTTAATGAAAATAGCTGCATCTTAAATTTAGTAAGAATATTGTAACTTCTAATCTTATGGCTTTAGTCCACAGGCAATAAGGAGGTTTTTGGGAAAGGACTGTAACCTTTGTTCAAAAGCTAAGCTATGAACTAAGTTCCTCCCAAAGTCAGTTCAGCCTATGGCCAGGAATGAATAAGGACAGCTTAGAGCTTAAGAGCAAGATGAAGTTAGTTAGGTCAAATTATTTTTCACTGTCTCAGTTATAATTCATAACTTTAAATTATGACTATCATAGTTTTCACAAATAATGTACGTAAACAATTAAAATAATTAGGTAAATGTAATGAAGTAAATACCTGTAGACAAAACTGGTCATAATTTAGAATATAAAGTTAGACTAAATAATAGGTATGTAATTATTTGGGTATTTTCCAATAAATATATATTGTAAAAAAAAAATCTTGCTAAAAAACAAAAGGGTGAGGGCCGGGTGCAGTGGCTCAGGCCTGTAATCCCAGCACTTTGGGAGGCCGAGGCGGATGGATCACAAGGTCAAGAGATCGAGACCATCCTGGTCAACATGGTGAAACCCCATCTCTACTAAAAATACAAAAATTAGCTGGGCATGGTGGCGCATGCCTGTAGTCCCAGCTACTCAGGAGGCTGAGGCAGGAGAATTGCTTGAACCCAGGAGGCAGAGGTTGCGGTGAGCCGAGATCTCGCCATTGCACTCCAGCCTGGGTAACAAGAGTGAAACTCTGTCTCAAAAAAAAAAAAAGAAAAGGGTGTACCCATTTTAAAAAATGGCTGCCAGGGGCAGTAGCTCACACCTGTAATCCCAGCAGGTTGGGCAGCCAAGTCTGGACGATCACAAGGTCAGATCAGGACAATCCTGGCCAACATTGAGAAACCCTGTCTCTACTAGAACACAAAAAATTAGACGGGCATGATGGTGCATGCCTGTAGTCCCAGCTATTCAGGAGGCTAAGGCAGGGGAATCACTTGAACCTAGGAGGTGGAGGGTGCAGTAAGCTGAGATTATGCCACTGCACTCCAGCCTGGACAACAGAGCAAGAATCCATCTAAAAAAAAAAAGTGAACAAGTTTTGTCTAATTCAAAGCTTACTTAAAGGTTATGTATAAAACAAAGTAAAAGGAACCAGAAAATAAAAAGATACATAAGGAAAGTTACAAAAATAAAGAGGTGTGTGCGCGTGCGCACGCGAGCGCAGTAAGAAAGCTTAGAGAGAAATAATTTGATATGAGAAAGAATCTTGTATGGCAAATTTATTCCTAAAATAAAACAACTGGTTGTTTAAGAAAGAAGGATGTGGCCAGGCACGGTGGATCATGCCTGTAATCCCAGCACTTTGGGAGGCCAAGGCAGGCAGATCATGAGATCAGGAGTTCAAGACCAGCCTGACCAATATGGTGAAACCCTGACTCTACTAAAAATACAAAAATTAGCCAGGCGTGGTGTCACACGCCTGTAGTCCCAGCTACTTGGGAGGCTGAGTCAAGAGAATCGCTTGAACCTGGAAGGTGGAGATTGCAGTGAGCAAACATCACCACTGTACCCCAGTCTGGGCAATGGAGCAAGATGCCATCTCAAAAAAAAAAAAGGACACACCAAAAAATCCAAGCATGTTATGAATGGTTGGTGAAAGTCACAATTAAAGGATTTATGTTTTAAAAAAGAAAGAAAAATGGGCAAGCCCAGTGGCTCATGCCTGTAATTCCAGTTTAGGAGGCTGAGACAGGTGGGTCACCTGAGGTCAGGAGTTTCAGACCAGCCTGGCCAACACAGTGAAACCCCATCTCTACTAAAAATACAAAAATTAGCCAGGTGGTCAGGCACAGTGTCTCACGCCTATAATCCCAGCACTTTGGGAGGCCGAGGCAGGTGGATCATGAGGTCAAGAGATTGAGACCATCCTGGTCAACAAGGTGAAACCCGTCTCTACTAAAAATACAAAAATTAGCTGGGCATGGTGGTGCGTGCCTGTAGTCCCAGCTACTCGGGAGCCTGAGGCAGGAGAATTGCTTGAACTCAGAAGGCAGAGGTTGCGGTAAGCCAAGATCATGCCATTGCACTCCAGTCTGGGTAACAACAGCGAAACGTCTCAAAAAAAAAAAAATTAGCCAGGTGTCGTGGCAGCTGCGTGTAATCCCAGCCACTCAGGAGGCTGAGATGGGAGAATTGCATGAACCCTTTGGGCAGAAGTTGCAGTGAGCTGAGGTCACACCACTACACTCCAGCCTGGGTGACAGAGAGAGACTCTGCCTCAAAAAAAAAAAAAAAAAAGAAAAAGAAAAAAATTGGAGAACGATCCAAGATGGCCGATTGCTAACATCCCGGGATTGCAGCTCTCAGGGAAGGCGGGGAGAACTAGAGGACGCCACACTTTCAGACAAAGTCTGGTTGCTCACGGAGCAGAAGATCCCCCAGTGGTGGAAACACGAGTTGCCAGCGCGACTCTCGTGGTCGGCGCAGCGGTTCTGCCGGCACCTTGGTGCGGCAGCGCTCGGCGCAGAGTAAATGGGACCGGTTCCCCTTCTGACCGAGGTTTGGAGCCCCAGGAAGGCAGAGTCGCCTACTACGGAAACAAGAAGGAAGCCCGACAGGAGAATCCTGGGCAGAAAAGCACCATCAGTTTTAACGCCGCTGCTCTGGCCCTGGGAACTAACAACCTGGACGTTCACTCAAGAGACCTAATCTGAAAGTTGGTAATTTCAAAGACGGCAGGAGGATAAATTTACAATGACGGGAAGAAACCAGCGTAAAAAAGCTGAGAATACTCAAAGTCAGAACGCCTCTCCCTCTAAAGATGATCACAGCTCCACATCAATAATGGAACAAGGCTTGATGGAGAACGAGCGCCTCCTGATGACAGAATCACTCTTCAAGGAATGGATAATAACAAACTTCGGTGAGTTAAAAGACCATGTTGTAGCCCAACGTAAAGAAACTAGGAACTTTGAAAAAAGGTTTGATGAAATCCTATTGAGAATAGACAACTTAGAGAGGAGTATGAGTGAATTAATGGAACTGAAGAATACAATACAGGAACTCCGAGAAGTATGCACAGGTTTAAACACTCGAATTGTTCAAGCAGAAGAAGGGATATCAGAGGTCAAAGTCCAACTTAATGAAATAAAACGTGAAGAAAAGATTAGAGAAAAAAGGATAAAAAGGAATGAGCAAAGTCTCCAAGAAATGTGGGACTATGTGAAAAGACCAAATTTACGTTTGATAGGTGTACCTGAATGCGACGGAGAGAATGAATCCAAGCTGGAAAATACCCTTCAGGATATTATTCAGGAAAATTTTCCTAAATTAGCAAAGCAGGTCAACATTCAACCCCAGGTAATACAGAGAACACCACAAAGATATTCCTCAAGAAGAGCAACCCCAAGGCACATAATCGTTAGATTCACCAGGGTTGAAACAAAGGAGAAGATACTAAGGGCAGCCAGAGAGAAAGGTCAGATTACCCACAAAGGCAAGCCTATCAGACTTACAGCAGATCTCTCGGCAGAAACTCTACAGGCCAGAAGAGAGTGGGGGCTGATATTCAACATCCTCAAAGAACAGAACCTTCAGCCCAGAATTTCATATCCAGCCAAACTAAGCTTCACAACTGAAGGAAAAATAAAATCTTTTATGAACAAGCAAGAACTCGGAGATTTTATTACCACCAGGCCTGCTTTACAAGAGCTTCTGAAAGAAGCATTACACACAGAAAGAAACAACCAGTATTAGCCTTTCTAAAAATACACCAAAAAGTAAAGAGCACCAACATAAAGAAGAATTTACACCAACAAATGGATAAAACAGCCAGTCAACATCAAATGGCAGTAACCCTAAATTTAAATTGACTGAATTCCCAATCAAAAGACACAGCCAAAACCCAACGGCATGTTACATCCAGACCTGTTTCACATGCAACGATACACAAAGACTCAAAACAAAGGGATGGAGAAAGATTTACCAACCAAATGGAGAGCAAAAATAAATAATAAATAAATAAAAAGCAGGAGTTGCAATTCTTGTATCAGATAAAATAGATTTTAAAGCAACAAAGATATAGTGGTAAAAGGATCAATGCAACAACAAGAGCTAACGATCCTAACACCCAGATAGGAGACTTAGATTCAATGAGACAGAAAATTAATAAGGATATCAAGGACTTGAACTCAGATCCAGAACAAGTAAACTTAATAAATATTTATAGAGCTCTCCACTTCAAATACACAAAATATACATTCTTGTCAATACCACATCACACCTACCCATTAGTTTAAATGAAACATTGATTGGCCATTATTAATACCCAATTTTTTTCAAAATAAAGCAATATTTCCATTTACTCTCCCTCTTTCTCTTCCTCTTTCTTCCTCTCCTTTACTTATTATTCTTTTTTCTTTCCTTCTCTCAAAAAAAAAGAAATCAACTTGTAAACCTCTAGATCCAGGTCGGCAATGTCTCTTTCATTGCTTGATTTCCTTTCTTCCCTACGCTCCCTCCCTCCCTCCCTCCCCGCTTCCTCCCTTCCTTCCTTCCTTCTTCCCTTCCTTCCTGCCTTCCTCCCCCCCCAAAAAAAAAAAAATTAAAAGAAAAATTGAAAATAAAAAACTTTAATATGACCATGTCATATTACTATTGTTTTGGTTTGAGTAGGAAAAAAAAACTGAGATTAAAAACTTGTTTTTGGCCAGGCATAATGGCTCACACCTGTAATCTCAGCACTGTAGGAGGCAGAGGTGGGCAGATTACCTGAGGTCAGGAGTTCAAAACCAGCCTGGCTAACATGGTAAAAACGCAACTCTACTAAAAATACAAAAATTAGCTGGGCACAGTGGCGCATGCTTATAATCCCAGCTACTCAGGAGGCTGAGGCAGGAGAACCACTTGAACCTGGGAGGTGGAGGTTGCAGCAAGCCAAGATCAGGCCACTGCACTTCAGCCTGGGTGACAGAGCAGGGGTCCATCTCAAAAAACAAACAAAACCCACTTTAAAAAAATTAATGTTATTACATCCATGTATCTTCCTGCATGTGCTTTTAAAGTCCTTGCGACATTGAGCAACAGGGCTTTGACTCCTGAGTCTAACAAAGGACACCAAGTCTTGCTAAATCTGAAACACTGACTGCAATTAAAGCCTCATCTTCAGGCCCCATAGATGACAATTCAAATAAACTGCATTGCAGAGACACAGGGCAAGAAATTAAAGTTATTCAACTCCTCAAGGCCCAGAGACTATTGTGGAAGGGGTGGGCACATAAGATTGTAAGGGCCAATTTTGAAAGATAAAATAAGTTCAGTTTCTCTATAAATTAATAATTAATGTCAAAGGCACAATGATGCAAGACCAGCATTTGAGCCCCTGTGTCAGATTAACGAAGTTTTCTTGAAGCATTAACCAACTCCTTAATAAAGGTTATAAAAGGCTTATGGAAGCTGTACGTTATGGTCAAGATTAAAATCTTAGATTGTTTATAAAATTTTGAAAAACAAATTTAATTGGCTTCATGTTGCTTTTATTAGGGCTTGTTCGGAAAATTAAGTCTTCTCTCTCAACAAAAAAGTTTTCACCTTTTGTTTTTGAAATCCTTGAGTTATCCTTTTGGTTAAGTGAATGACTTACTTTACAATGACCTATGATCCTATTTTGTGACATCGATCACAAAATATATTTTGATATTTGACAAACTTACCAAAATAAAATCATAAATTATGTCTTTTTCTAACCTAATTAATCATTTAAGATATTAGAGGTTCCCTAAAGTCCAAAAAATAACATAATTTGGCTTATCTGGTACAAAAATTATAAAGGAAGCATTGTCAAATATGAAATGATGTTTGTTTTTCTTAAAGCTGTATTTGTATAAATAGGTTATTGGTATGTATTCCAAAATTATGGGAAACTCCTATAATTCTGATATAACTTAATATACATTATCAGTAATGATCATAATTGTTATGTTAAAATTATTGTGTGCCACAGAGATAACAAATTTCCTTGTCAATTGTATCTTTGATTATGGATGCCCTAACATTTTTTGTCATCCACGGACAATTGTCTTGCTTTGGTCCTCTTTAGAAGGTGGTTTTATTATCAGCTATAGGTTACTGATAACTTTGGAGACTGTGATATCTGAATAAAGGAAAATCTTTCAGGACTTATAGAGAGCTAAAATGTTCATGAGTATCAAGCAGAACAGGAACTAAATGTATGGACTGAACTAATCTTTTGGACTTTTTGCTTAAAATGTTTGCTGATCCTTTACTTTGTTTTTCAGAAGCTGGACTCATATTTTGTGTACACAGTCCATGTACAGGGTTTCTGACCCAGAAGCCCCCCTTGGAACCTCAAAAGGAGAGGAAATTCACCCAGATCAAAGGTATTTAATGACACAAATCTATGGCTGGTCTCAGCTTTAAAGCTTTTCTTTTTTTTTTTTTTCTTTTTTTTTTGAGACGGAGTTTCGCTCTTGTTACCAAGGCTGGAGTGCAATGGCGCGATCTCAGCTCACCGCAACCTCCGCCCCCTGGGTTCGGGCAATTCTCCTGCCTCAGCCTCCTGAGTAGCCGGGATTACAGGCACGCGCCACCGTGCCCAGCTAATTTTTTGTAATTTTTAGTAGAGACGGGGTTTCACCATGTTGACCAGGATGGTCTCGATCTGCCGACCTCGTGATCCACCTGCCTCGGCCTCCCAAAGTGCTGGGACTACAGGCTTGAGCCACCGCGCCCAGCCCTAAAGCTTTTCTTTTGAGCTACTGACAGCTTTTAACAATTGAGTATACTCCTGTGGAACAAAATTTGGAGCATATTTGTTTCTCTCTACCTGATTTCTCCAGAATCTGGAAACCATTTTTAAGTATTCTTATGGCAATACAGCCTATATAATATGTTTTCATTTGTAACAGGGCACAATTGGAGAAAGTGGTTATTTTACCAAGGCCTTGACTGGAATGGAGTGCTTTCCTTTAAGGAATCAAACGAAAACGACATATATAGCCAATCAAGCCCTTAGAAAAGCTGGACTCATATTTTGTGTACACAGTCCACGTACAGGGTTTCTGACCTGTGGTAAGTAAAGAATGTCACTTTCTGACAGTCCCAGAAGCCCCACTTGGAACCTCAAAAGGAGAGGAAATTCACCCAGATCAAAGGTATTTAATGACACAAATCTATGGCTGGTCTCAGCTTTAAAAAGTCTTATCTGAGATTCCTCCCATGGAAAAAATTCCATCAAAGCAATTTAAAAGCCTGCGTAAAAAAATTATTATTCTTGCAGCACTGTATACAAATAATTAGGTAAAATATAATAAAGCAAACCAGTCCTAGCATGAGTTGCCTTTAGTAAAATTGGGAAGCTAGAGCACAAAAAAATTATGTTTCAAAACTGTAGTACACCTCTTGTTAGATGCTAGTCTTGCCTAATGCTTTTTATATTTTTATTATTTTCTACAATTTGAACTGAATTATAATTTTTCTTGGCCATAAGTCTTCAAAATAATGTTTTCAATTTCTCCCCCTCCTTTTTTTCCCATTTTTCCTAATTTGGAGTCACTGAAAACCAAGCTGTGCTTTCTTAAAGCCCTGGGAACTGAAGCCACGCAACTTAAACTTCAGAAGAAAATAACAACAACCTATTTACATACATAAGCCACTTTCATACCTGCCTACTAATGTACGGACTTCAGAGTAATGTGGCCTATATCAATTTTTCCAGAATTGTTCTTTTGTTTGTTATTGTTTTTCTTTCTCCCTCCCCCATTTTCTCTTCATAGAACATGAGACTTCACAACCTGCTAAACATGAGCTTTCAGGACTTTTCCATCTAGGAATACACCGTCCTAGCCATGAGAGATCAGATGAAACCTGAGACCAGAGACTCATTTTCTTCTAAAATGCTTTTTCCAAATGATTTTTAAAAAGAAAAGCAGAAAAATATCTTGGGCTCCTTCTAGCTGGGAACAGTTCAGGGCCTCCCATTCTATTCAAATTAATCCCTCTGCTCACAGGGATAGATGCATATTCTGATTGCCTCCTTTGGAAAGACCAATCAAAGTCAAAAGAATGCAATTGTTTGTCTTTTACCTATCTGTGACCTGGAATCCCCTGAGCCGGGGCCTTACTTTGAGTCATCCCGCCTTTCTGGACAGAACTAATGTACTTCTTAAATATACTGATTGATCAGACATGATTTGATGTCTCATGTCTCCCTACAATGTACAAAACCAAGCTGTGTCCCAACCACTTTGGGCACATGTCATCAGGACTTCCTGAGGCTATGTCATGGGCACATCCTCAATTTTGGCAAAATAAACTTGCTAAATTAACTGAGACCTGTCTCAGATTTTCTGGGTTCACATTACCATATATGGCTATTGAAAAATAAAAATATTAATAACAATTACTAACTTTTTAACATATTTGCAATGTGCCAGACACTGAGCAACACATCCTCCATATCCATGATCTCCTTTCACCCTCACAGCAATCCTTAGGTAGGTATGACAGTTATTTTCATTTGCTAAATAAGAAAAGTATCTGAAGTCACATCACTAGCAAACAGTGGAAAACAGATTTCAACCAATGTATTCAGACTCTGAGGCCCACATTCTTAACTCAAGTGCATCAAATAGGGGGTCATGTAAAAAAATAATAATCATCCTTTAGTTGGAACTTTAAACAGGAAGGATTCTAAGACTGTCTAGGAGATACCAGATCCCTAAGCTCAGTTCTAATCACCTTGTTACAAGTTTAGCCTAAAGCTGCCTCCTTACATATTTTGTTTCATCTAAATGTTCCTCCATACCTAAAGACCTGTAACCTAACTGGATGTGCAAATACACTTTAATGTACTCTTGTAACAAGTAGCCTAGTCTCAGTGAATCACAGCAGCACAGTTTCAACCAATCATAGGCAGCCAACTGCTCAAATAAGGCTGCAAACAATATAGCTGTTTCTGTACCTCACTTCCTCTTTTTTATTTTTTTAAGACAGGATCTCCCACTGCCATCCGGGCTGGGGTGCAGTGGTGTGATCATGGCTCACTGCAACCTCTACCACCCAGGTTCAAGTCATCCTCCCACCTCAGTCTCCTGAGTAGCTAGGACCACAGGCATGAATGGTATACTTGGTAATTTTTTTTTTTTTTGGTAGAGATGGGGTCTCCCTATGCTGCCCAGGGTGGTCTCAAATGCCTGGGCTCAAGCAATCCTCCTGTGTTGGCTTCCTAAAGTGCTGGGATTACAGGTGTAAGCCACTGGGCCTGGCCTGTACCTCACTTCCATTTTCAGTATGCCACTTTCCCATTTCTGCCATAAATACCATCCAACCAAGTAGCTGCCCTGGAGTCACTCTGAACTTATTCTGGTTCCAGAAGCTGCCAATTTGCACATCATTTTTTGTTCAGTTAAACTGTTGAATTTAATTTGTCTAAAGTTTTTCTTTTAACAACTCAAACAGAATACTTCTAAGCAGCAACTGAACATAAACAAGCTAGCTGCTTAACAGGAACTCAGTATATAGTTTCCTTGACTCAGTTTAGCTAACATTTTAAACCAACCTGGATTATAATGCCATACTGATAGAGAATTCTGCAAGGGTAGTTTACTAATGTAGTATCCAATTTAATGACCGCTAAGTGCTGCTCACATAAACCTGGAAAAATGTATACCCCTTCAAAACTTAGTCTTCCTAGTACAAACAGCCTTACTTAATAAAACACTAGCTAAGTACAGATAGCAAGCTCTGTACTTAAACCACTGGTAAGGAATATTTAATCAATTTATCAGGCATCTGAATCAGAGCAACTCTATTTTGAACAGAGGCTGGGTAAAATAAGGCTGAGACCTACTGGGCTGCATTCTCAGGTTAGGCATTCTAAGTCACAGATATGAGGTCACACAAGATACAGATCACAAAGACTTTGCTGATATGATAAAGCAAGCTGAGGTAAAGAAGCCAGTCAAAACTCACCAAATGAAAAATGGCAATGAAAGTGACCTCTAGTTATCCTCACTGCTCATTATATGCTAATTATAATGCCTTAGCATGCCAAAAGACACTCCTACCAACACTTACAAATGCCACGGCAATGTCAAGAAACTACCCTATATGATCTATGAAGGGGAAGTTCAGGGAATTACCCAACTCTTTCCTGGAAAAATCATGAATTATCCACCCCTTGTTTAGCATATGATCAGGAAATGATCATAAAAGTAGCCAGCCAGAAGCCCACAGGGCTTCTTTGCCTATGGAGTAGCCATTTCTTGTTTCTTTACTTCTCTAATAAACTTGCTTTCACTTTTATCTATGGATTGGCCTCAAATTATTTCTTACACAAGATCCAAGAACCCTCTCTTGAGGTCTGGATCGAGACTTTTCCGGTAGCAAATTCAGTGGCCATCACAGACCTCTCCCTCCACTAAGCAGTTTAAGTGGCCAAGTCTCATGTTACTGGAAACTTTAGAAGATGGGAGGGAGCACTCAGGTGAAATCCAAAGGAATTTGTTGTATTTCCTATCTGGGTGGGTAGCAAGAAGCTTTCAAACTGAATTTACACACCATTCAATCCCAATTTTCACCCTCATACTTCTGCATTAAAATGATAACATTGGCCGGGCGCGGTGGCTCATGCCTGTAATCCCAGCACTTTGGGAGGCCAAGGCGGGTGGATCACGAAGTCAAGAGATCGAGACCATCCTGGACAACATGGTGAAACCCCATCTCTACTAAAAATACAAAAAAAATTAGCTGGGCGTGGTGGCACGTGCCTGTAATCCCAGCTACTCAGGAGGCTGAGGCAGGAGAATTGCCTGAACCCAGGAGGTGGAGGTTGCGGTGAGCCGAGATCATGCCATTGCACTCCGGTCTGGGTAACAAGAGCGAAACTCCGTCTCAAAAAAAAAAATGATTAACATTGGCTACCAAAAAAAGGTTTCATATGTAAAATGGGGTGGGAATGAATAATCCCTACACCATCCAACATTATGGATGTTGCTCCAGTCCAACATTTTACTGTACTGTAAGTACATTTTTTTTAGTTGTCATCCAAACATACAGTAAAAATCTTAAAACTAAATGTTCCCTGCCTCCCAAAGGGAAAGAGATCTTTTCTCTCCTTCTTTCTCCTTATAGTCTTTCTTTGAAAAACCTAGTATTTATGAATCCTTCCTCTTTCCCATTGATATGTGTGCACACCTCTTTAAAGGCTAAATAAACTAGCCCTAGTTTAGCTTGTTTAAACCCAGTAAATATAAGAGTAAAATGAAAAATGGCCATGAAAGCGACCTCGGGTGATCCTCGCTGCTCATTATATGCTAATGATAACGCATTAGCTATTTTTCTGAAAGGCCTGGAATCCTCTCTTTTACATTCAATCATTCATTCATTTTTTGAGATGGAGTCTCACTCTGTAGCCCAGGATGGAGTGCAGTGGCACAATCTCAGCTCACTGCAATCTCTGCCTCCCAGGTTCAAGTGATTCTCCTGCCTCAGCTTCCAAGTGGCTGGGATTACAGGTACACACCACCGCACCCAGCTAATTTTTGTATTTTTAATAGAGTAGGGGTTTCACCATGTTGGCCAGGCTGGTCTCAAATTCCTGACCTCAGATGATTCACCCTCCTCCGCCTCCCAAAGTGCTGGGATTACAGGCGTGAGCCACCAGGCTCAGCCGAACTCCTTGAACCCCCTATTTTAAATGGAAACATCCAGGAAGACAATGCCCCAGCCCTATTACTATCTCACTATCACTGGAAGTTTAGCCTAGGCACCTTGACTACTTGTTTTATCATAGAGCTGTTTTATGTTTTCCTTTGGAAAAAAGTAACCACGTAGCAGAGATGACCAACACAATTACCAGGTGAATTCAGAAATAACTATGAAAGCATGTACAGCAAATGGTGCTGTCAAGTCTTCTTACAAGAGGGCAATTTACTATCAATCTTGAGACTACATAATGGATTGCATCTGCTCAGCTACAAATAAATGGTGGGATTTCTTTTCTGAAAGAAATTATATTAGCATATTATCCATAATACATCCCAGTCTGGGTTTTTTGCTTGTTGTTTATTGTTTACTGTTTTTTCTTTTTCTTTTTCTTTTTGAGTCAGGGTCTTACTCTGTTGCCCAGGCTGGAATGCAGTGGGATTATCAGTTTACTGCACCTTCAAACTCCTGGGAACAAGCAATCCTCCTGCCTCAGCCTTTGGAGTAATTGGGACAACAGGTGCACATGTCTAGATAAATTTTTATTTTTTGTAGAGATAGGGTCTCCCTATGTTGCCCAGGCTACTCTCGAACTCCTGGACTCACATGATCCTCCCACTTCAGCCTCTCAAAGCGCTGGGATTATAGGTGTGAGCCACCACACTCAGCCTCACACAGGTCTTTAAGTAACAAAATACAAGCTCCTCCTTGTCTCAACACTTCACACATGCCCTTCCCTTCTCCTGTCAGCTCTTTGTCCAATTTAACTCCAACTCAGTCCTTGAAGTCTCGGCTAAATATTTTCTTGGGAAAGCCTTCCCTGTCTCTCCTCATTCCCCCGCCCCCCCTCCCCTGCACATACCGCTGACTCCATTATATATTCTCATAGCACCCTCTACTGTCCTCCACAGCATGCATCAGAATTGTAATTAATAATTAGTTTTGTTTATATATTTACTGTCTATCTCCCTTGCTAGATTTATAGGCAATTTAAGGACAGGGGCTTTATCTGTTTTGGTCATCATTGTATCCCCAACACCCAGCACACTGCTGATACACTGGAAGTGTTTGATAAAAATCTGTTAAGTGAAGGAATGAATGGAATATGTAGCTAAGCACTACATTCTGGAGTGACATGGTATTAGCTTTGCCTTTACTAGCTCTATGCCTTTGTTGCTGTTGTTTTTTGAGACAAGGTTTCACCTTTTTTTTTTTTTAAGACGGAATCTTGCTTTTGTCACCCAGGCTGGAGTGCCGTGGTGGAATCTCTGCTCACTGGAACCTCCACCTCCCAGGTTCAAGCAATTCTCCTGCCTCAGCCTCCCAAATAACTGGGATTACAGGTGCCCACACCATGCCTGGCTAATTTTTGTATTTTTTCAGTAGAGTCAGAGTTTCACCACATTGACCAGGCTGGTCTCGAACTCTTGATCTCAGGTGATCCGTCCACCTCAGCCTCCCAAAGTGCTAGGATTACATGTGTGAGCCACTGCACCTGGCCAAGACAGTGTCTCATTTTGCCACCCAGACTTGGGTGCAATGGTGTGATCTCAGCTCACTGCAGCCTCAACCTTCCAGGTTCAAGGAATCTATATGCCTCAGCCCCAACAAGGAGCTGGGACTACAGGCGTGTGCCACAATGCCTGGCTAATAGCTCTATGCCTTTGGATAAATTTATTAACATCTCTAGTCCCATTTCTCCCTCCATAAATGAAGATTATAGTTCCTATTTTTAGAGTTACTATAGAATTGAATAATTCAGTAAAGTGATTAGCACGGTGCCTGGAACATAGCAAACAGTCAAAAACTATCAACTATAATTAAGGAATAGAGAAAAGGGGGCATGTAAATGATAGGGAAGGCATATTCCACACCCTTGACAAGGGCACAAACATAATTCCTTTATGCAAATATACTGTTGCAATCGAAATAAAGTAAATATTTTAAATATACCATAGAAATGCATTATCTTTTTTTTTTTAAAGACAGGGTTTCACCATGTTGGTCAGGCTGGTCTTGAACTCCCGACTTCAGGTGATCCGCCTGCCTTGGCCTCCAAAGTGCATGGATTACAGGCGTGAGCCACTACGCCCAGCCTGCATTATCTTTTTTTTATTTTTTTCCAATTTAGGTTGTCACCAACAGAAATGCACCATCTAAAAGAACCCAAAACAGGGATCTGTTTATAAAGCCAAAAATCTTTCTGGATATGAAGTGATCATGTACTCACTTATCTAGCTTGCACACTTCTGTGTATGGGATCAGGCTCTTTAAGAGCAAAGCACATCAGGAATCAATTACTTTAGGCAGCAGGGTTCCAAATCTGGGCTTGAAAACCTACAAGACCACAGCCAAGCTAGCTGTGCTGCCCTTGGCCCAGAATATTCTAAAAAGGCAACAGGCTTGTCTTTAAGATATGTGTCCTTCCCTTCCTGTAGGAAACTCCATGTCTCAATGAGAAAATGTACCTTCACTCTGGTGTTCTTCAGCATCCCAGTGTCATCCTGGCCACCCACCCACCTCACTTCCTGGTGCATCCTCCCTTCCCCAGTACAGCCCCTTTAGCTTTGTTTTGGTCTTCTCTCAGATTTTCCCACTTTGGACACATTGTTTAAATGTTAGAATTTCTTCATCTGTAAAAATGGAACTAAAACAGTAATTCTATCTTGAATAAATAACATAGTATATGCCAAAAATTAGCAAATGGTAACTATTGTTTTAATGTTTCTTTCCTTTTCCTGTTTTGTTTTGTTTTTAAAGACAGGGTCTCCTCCCTCTGTAATCCAGGCTGGGGTACAGTGATAAAATCACCATCACAGCTCACTGCAACCTCAAACTCCCCAGCTCAGGTGATCCTCCTGCCTCATCCTTCTGAGTAGCTACAACTACAGATGCACTACCATGCTCAGCTAATTTTTAAAGTTTTCTGTAGAGATGAGGTATTACTACGTTGCCCAGGCTGGTCTTGAATTGCTGGCCTCAAGCAATCCTCCCACCTCAGCCTCCCAAAAGGCTGGCATTATAGAAGTGAGCCACCACACCAGGCTCTGTTTCAGTATTTCTACGAGATCCCTAATCAATCTACAAGCCAGAAAAGAATTAGAACAAAGATCCTTTCCAGTGGCATGATTTTTTAAATTCAGACCCCATGTTTTCTATAATAAAAGAAACCCATCTACTCCATTAGCCAATGTACCATAATAAAATGTTTAACCCCCCAAAAGCTCCAAATGTTGCAAAGGACAAAAAAATTAGTAAGTGAAATAGTACTCATTTCCTAAAAAAGATTAATTCGGCAAAACACAATTTATATATAACCTATTTTTATAAGGCCTTCCTTTAAAGCAAGTCCTAATACATAATCTTCAGTCAACTGTTAATCTGGAATCCTCACCATATTGCTTTTGGGATTAGTAGAATGCCATCCTGGGGAATCCCAGCAGAAAGGTGCAGTCTTACTGGTCACCCCAGGGCAAGGCCCAGTCATGACCTCTTCCCTCCATCTGCATTTCATCCCATCATAAACCTCAGGAAAAATAAAAAGCATCGTCATCTTAAGAAAAAGTGGCAGGGGGGCTCAATATGTTTATCACGTTATGGCAAGACTCCAGATTATCTCTTTCTTAAATATAAAACCTTTAACAAAGATCCATTCAAAGGCAACCTTTTGTACTTGAATGAATACAAAGTTCTGCAGGGAGGCCTGGGTCTAAAAACCTGCCTTTCCCACTTATTTGTGATAGGTAATCTTAGCTTCCTAACTCTCTAAAAACATACTGTGATACCACCCATGTTACTCTGTCGCTGTGAGGAGGAAGAAAGATATTTAGATATTTTTAATGGCCATTCTGGTACGTGCTCAAAAAAGTTAGTTCCCCCACGGCCTTTCTGAAAAAATTATTACATTATTTTGCTAGTTCTAACTGTATATCGCCAAGCCCAGGATCCCTTTTTCCACCTACTACTTCTCTAGCAACTCTTTTTTTTCTCCCCCATACAGGTTAGAGAACCAGAAAAGCAGGCCGAGCGCGGTGGCTCATGCCTGTAGTCCCAGCACTTTGGGAGGCCGAGGCGGGTGGATCACGAGGTCAAGAGATCAAGACCATCCTGGTCAACATGGTGAAACCCCGTCTCTACCAAAAATACAAAAAATTAGCTGGGCATGGTGGCGCGCGCCTGTAGTCCCAGCTACTCGGGAGGCTGAGGCAGGAGAATTGCCTGAACCCAGGAGGCGGAGGTTGCAATGAGCCGAGATCGCGCCATTGCACTCCAGCCTGGGTCACAAGAGCTAAACTCCGTCTCATAAAAATAAAAAATAAATAGAGAGAGAGAACCAGAAAACCAATTCCTGGTAATTCCCCTAAGAGAAGCGAGTATATATGTGTAAATGAAACCCAAAAGTTACTTCAAAAGTAACTTCACGATTCTCAAATCATTACACCAAAGGTTTGGAAACTGAAAAAAGAGCCTTATGCGGCTACCATTTGTTGAAAACCCACTATGTCTCAGACACCAGCTGAGCACCTTGCACGCACAGTCTCATTTACGCCTCACAACAACCTTATGAATGGGCTTGTTATTCCCAAATTTACAGCTGAAGAAATAGAGACACCAAGAATTTAAAACATTTGCCCAAAGCCGCACAGCCAGGAAGCCGCAGAGCAAGTATTGGAAGAGCAAGATATCACAAACAGCCATTCCCGTGGATGGATGCTCTGAGTCAGCGCCCTCCCTCCGCCGTTTGAAAACCGGAGTTCCTTTGCTAGTCCTAACTCGCCGTCACTGGCCAAGATGCCACCGGTCCCCAGCGCTCAGCCCTCGGTCCTGCCACTCGCACACGCTGTGGGGCCTCCCCTACGTCTCGCAGAAATACGGTAGTAAATAGGCGAGAGCCAGGGGCCCTCTGGGCGCAGAGGCCTTTCACACACAGCGCCCAGCGCAGGTCCGCCGCATCGCGACGCCCATTTCCAGCCGTGGAAAGCTCACTCAGCGATCTCGGCAACATGCAGAGTTCTCCGCCAAGCCGGAGCCAGGGCCTTGGTCCCAGCGCCTGAGCTAAGTCTTCCTTCAGAGTTCGGCTTCGCGGTGATCCGGAAGCCGCCCGGGATCCCGCGCGCTCCCCGACGGCCAGCGGCCTTCGCCGGACCACTACACCGCTGCCCGTCACCTAGGCCGGGGAGTCGCCTCAGCTCAAGGTGGGACCCTATCCCCTCACCTTGGAGGTTCCCTCCTCCTCAGCACTCACCTGCTCCCCTGAGAGGCCATGGACAATCAATTCATCCTCCCGCCTCGGAAGTGACGTGTACGCAGCAGGCGCGGGTCCGTCCAATCCAGTGTTGAGGTTGCGCATGCGCGTTGGGCGGGTGTCCCTCAGGATGCAGGTAGGACCCGCGGGACCCGAGATCTGAATAGGGTCCGCCTGTCTAACTACCGTGCCTTCTTCTTCCGGAGGGAGATTCCAAAGGTCGTGGTTGGTGTTCCGTGGACTTTCGGTGAAGAACAAAGTTGGAGAATTCGCAATGCAGTTACCAAGATGATTATAGTGCCTCAGTAATCAGAACAGTGTGATAACTGGTACAAAGGTAGTAACAATGAATGAGAGAGAGAGAGAGGCTGGAAACAAACCCACAGCTTTGTACACTTTTTTTATCCTACAAGTAGCCACTGTAATACAGTGAGGAAAGTTTCTTTTTCAATATATAGTGCTAGGTCAATTGAATGTCGATTGGGAGAAAATGAACCTTGATTCCTACCTCAAGTAAAATAATTTTAGATGGATGATGGATGGTAGACCTGAATGTCTCCCATTGTCTAGACATTGTTTTATGGTCTAGAGATAAAATCGCAGAATATCATGACCCATGGAGAGGAAAATATATTTTAGCAGAATACCAAAAGTGAGAGTCCTAAAGGAAAAGGCTGATAAGTTGGGCGTCAGTAACTGTAAGACACCAAAAAGACCCCACTGAGAAGGGAAAGAGAAATAGAACAGACAAGATATTTGTAATACATATATCTGAAATTGAATTTTATTCAGAATATATATGCACTTCTTACAAAATAAATTTTTTAAAGGACCTGAAGTGATTAAAAAAAAAAATCATGAAAAGCGGGTATTGAGAGAGTAAAGGGCAGAAGAAGGGTCAGGGAGACTCTCATCGTTCAAAATTCACAAGATGGCAAAGGTGTGTAATGTGGAAAATCTTTCTCTCTGTTCTCCAGGCACCCTCTTCACCTCCCGCTAGGTAACAATGCTATTAGCTGTGTGTTTTCTTCCAGAGCTAGTTTATTAATAATCAAGCAATTATGTATATGTTCAGCACCCTGCCTTGTTTCAGCATTCTGAAACACCCTTCTGTTTCTTGCTTTTATTCACTTTAGTGAATTAATATATCATGGAAATTCATACAGATATCCACAAAATCCGAATATGGGAAATTTTATTTTAAAATATTTTTGACGTTTTCACAGAAGTTTGTATACCTTCCTGGCCCCTCTCCACTGTTCTAGAAACTAGATTCCTGCTTGCCAATTCACAAAGTTTGAATATCCTTGTAACAAATTCAATATGAACCTGTGAGGCAGGAGAGTAGGGTCTGGAGGCAAGAAACCTAAGACTAATACACGCTGACTTCCTAGAACTAAATCAAAAGGAAAACCTGAACTTTCCTTGCCCAAGTAACAAAAGGACCAGAAGCTACTCCCTTTGCAACCTGCCTGCTTTTCTGCCTGGCAGATGAAAAACTGAAGGTACCTCTGATCGGTCCCCTCCTGCAACCAATCAGGCTGGTCACAGGCCACTACTTCATTTATATAGGATGTACACCAGGTAACCAATGGGAAACCTCTAGAGTGTATTTAAACTCCAGAAAATTCTCTAACCGGGCCCTTGAGCCACCTGCTAGGCAGGCTCCCACCCTGTGGAGTGTGCTTTCGTTTTCAATAAATCACTGCTTTTGTGGCATCATTCTTTTCTTGCTTTGTGTGTTTCGTCCAATTATTTGTTCAAAATGCCAAAAACCTGGACACCCTCCACTGGTAACACCTGAGTCTTTACTGCATGACTAAGTCCATTTCCTGTGATTCATTTCCCAGGCCTGCTACCTTCTTAGCCAACCCACTCTTCAATCCTGCGGGAATTTGTTTTAGAAGCAACACAATACATTTCAATGTTTTGGTAACCAATTTGAATTGCATCTGTCAAATGCAAATGTAAGAACTCTAACTTCACAACCAGGATATTATACAAATAGATTTCAATGGGCCAGGTGCAGTGGCTCACACCTGTAATCCAGCACTTTGGGTAGCCGAGGCTGGCAAGAGTTTGACACCAGCCTGGCCAACATGGTGAAATTTCACCTGTGGTCTATAGTAGGCCATTTCTCCATGAATTATGCCTGGCTCTCTCAGTGAGCCTTTTTAGTCTGGGGACTCATATCTTTAAATGAGGGAAGTTCTATGATCTCTTAGGCAATATTCTGGTTAGCTATTGCTAACATTGTACCAAATGCCCCCAGCTTAAGTGACTTAAAACCACAATCATCGCTTTATAACCTCTCACGGATGTTGGAAAAGCTTCACTAGGTGGTTCTCTGTCATGAGATCATAGCAAGATGAGAGCTGGATCTGGAACTGTGGGGACTGGAGCAGCTGGAGTCTTATTGGACATCTTTCTTTTCTCAGAGCATCCTATGTGATCTCTCCACAAGGCCTCTTTTGGGCTTCCTCACAGTATGGCAGCCTTGGGCAATCTGTCAGCTTTCATAGTGGCTCAGGACTCCAAGGCAATTCTTCCAGCAAGCACAGCAGAAAGAATGTTGCCTTTGATGACCTAGCTTCCTATCAAACAGTCTCCCTTCTATCATACTGGTGAATATACAGTCACAAAAGCCTCTGAGGATTCTAGGGCAAAGGAATTGCAAAACTGGGCAATTCAGGTAAGTATTCTTAACCCTCCTTAATATTAAGAGGTATACAGGCCACAAGCGTAGTCAGTCTTCACACCGATGTCTTTAAAAAATAAATGTAGCGAGAACGATCCAAGATGGCCGGTCGCTAACATCCCGGGATTGCAGCTCTCAGGGAAGGCGCGGAGAACGAGAGGACGCCACACTTTCAGACAAAGTCTGGTCGCTCACGAAGCAGAAGATCCCCCAGTGGTGGAAACACACGAGTCGCCAGCGCGACTCTCGTGGTTGGCGCAGCGGTTCCGCCGGCACCTCGATGTGGCAGCGCTCGGCGCAGAGTAAACGGGATGGTTTCCCTTCTGACCGAGGTTTGGAGCCCCGGGAAGGCAGAGTCGCCTACTAAGGAAACAAGAAGGAAGCCGGACAGGAGAATCCTGGGCAGAAAAGCACCATCAGTTTTAACGCCGCTGCTCTGGCCCTAGGAACTAACAACCTGGACGTCCACTCAAGAGACCTAATCTGAAAGTTGGTAATTTCAAAGATGACAGGAGGATAAATTTACAATGACGGGAAGAAACCAGCGTAAAAAAGCTGAGAATACTCAAAGTCAGAACGCCTCTCCCTCTAAAGATGATCACAGCTCCACATCGACAATGGAACAAGGCTTGATGGAGAACGAGCGCCTCCTGATGACAGAATCACTCTTCAAGGAATGGATAATAACAAACTTCGGTGAGTTAAAAGACCATGTTGTAGCCCAACGTAAAGAAACTAGGAACTTTGAAAAAAGGTTTGATGAAATCCTATTGAGAATAGACAACTTAGAGAGGAGTATGAGTGAATTAATGGAACTGAAGAATACAATACAGGAACTCCGAGAAGTATGCACAGGTTTAAACACTCGAATTGTTCAAGCAGAAGAAGGGATATCAGAGGTCAAAGTCCAACTTAATGAAATAAAACGTGAAGAAAAGATTAGAGAAAAAAGGATAAAAAGGAATGAGCAAAGTCTCCAAGAAATGTGGGACTATGTGAAAAGACCAAATTTACGTTTGATAGGTGTACCTGAATGCGACGGAGAGAATGAATCCAAGCTGGAAAATACCCTTCAGGATATTATTCAGGAAAATTTTCCTAAACTAGCAAAGCAGGTCAACATTCAACCCCAGGTAATACAGAGAACACCACAAAGATATTCCTCAAGAAGAGCAACCCCAAGGCACATAATCGTTAGATTCACCAGGGTTGAAACAAAGGAGAAGATACTAAGGGCAGCCAGAGAGAAAGGTCAGATTACCCACAAAGGCAAGCCTATCAGACTTACAGCAGATCTCTCGGCAGAAACTCTACAGGCCAGAAGAGAGTGGGGGCCGATATTCAACATCCTCAAAGAACAGAACCTTCAGCCCAGAATTTCATATCCAGCCAAACTAAGCTTCACAACTGAAGGAAAAATAAAATCTTTTATGAACAAGCAAGAACTCGGAGATTTTATTACCACCAGGCCTGCTTTACAAGAGCTTCTGAAAGAAGCATTACACACAGAAAGAAACAACCAGTATTAGCCTTTCTAAAAATACACCAAAAAGTAAAGAGCACCAACATAAAGAAGAATTTACACCAACAAATGGATAAAACAGCCAGTCAACATCAAATGGCAGTAACCCTAAATTTAAATTGACTGAATTCCCAATCAAAAGACACAGCCAAAACCCAACGGCATGTTACATCCAGACCTGTTTCACATGCAACGATACACAAAGACTCAAAACAAAGGGATGGAGAAAGATTTACCAACCAAATGGAGAGCAAAAATAAATAATAAATAAATAAAAAGCAGGAGTTGCAATTCTTGTATCAGATAAAATAGATTTTAAAGCAACAAAGATATAGTGGTAAAAGGATCAATGCAACAACAAGAGCTAACGATCCTAACACCCAGATAGGAGACTTAGATTCAATGAGACAGAAAATTAATAAGGATATCAAGGACTTGAACTCAGATCCAGAACAAGTAAACTTAATAAATATTTATAGAGCTCTCCACTTCAAATACACAAAATATACATTCTTGTCAATACCACATCACACCTACCCATAAGTTTAAATGAAACATTGATTGGCCATTATTAATACCCAATTTTTTTCAAAATAAAGCAATATTTCCATTTACTCTCCCTCTTTCTCTTCCTCTCCTTTACTTTTTTTTTTTCTTTCCTTCTCTCAAAAAAAAAGAAATCAACTTGTAAACCTCTAGATCCAGGTCGGCAATGTCTCTTTCATTGCTTGATTTCCTTTCTTCCCTTCCCTCCCTCCCTCCCTCCCTCCCCGCTTCCTCCCTTCCTTCCTTCCTTCATCCCTTCCTCCCTACCGTCCTTATTCCCTTCCTTCCTGCCTTCCTCCCCCTCCAAAAAATAAAAATAAATAAATAAATAAATGTAGCTTTAATTCACTTTTTTTTTTTTGAGGCAGAGTTTCACTCTTCTTGCCCAGGCTGGAGTGCAATGGCACCATCTTGGCTCATTCAAGTGATTCTCCTGCCTCAGCCTCCCAAGTAGCTCGGATTACAGGTGTGCCACCATGTTCGGCTAATTTTGTATTTTTAATAGAGACGGGATTCTCCATGTTGGTCAGTCTGGTCTTGAACTCCCGACCTCAGGTGATCTGCCTGCCTCAGTCTTCCAAAGTGCTGGGATTATAGGCATGAGCCACTGAGCCCAGCAACTCAGCTACGTTTTAAATGTATTGTCCTACTATTGATTACAACCACTTCTTGATGGGGCATGGCAAGATTCTAGAAAAGTATGTGGAATAGGGGATATTGTGACAGCCATCTTTGGAAAATACAATTTGCTACGATTTCCTCTTCCTTTCAGTTCTTTCTTTGTATTTCTCCTAATAGTCAGTTTTTATCCTCTGGACTAATCATCTAATTTTCTTATCTATTCTCTATTAACTCTCACTTTATCTTTTTGTTTTACTTTCTAGGAGATTTCATTGACTTTAGCATCCAATTCTACTACTGACTTTTACATTTTGACTATCATATAAAATTTGTTCTTTCTCTTTGAGACAGTCTCACTCTCTCACCCAGGTTGTAGTGCAATGACATGATCTCAGCTCACTGCAAGCTCTGCCTCCCAGGTTCAGGTGATTCTCCTGCTTCAGCCTACTGAGTAGTTGGGATTACAGGTGTGTGCCACCACATCTGGATAATTTTCATATTTTTAGTAGAGATTGGGTTTTATCATGGTGGTCAGGCTGGTCTTGAACTCCTGACATCAGGTGATCTGCCCACCTCGGTCTCCCAAAGTGCTGGGATTACAGGAGTGAGCCACCGTGCCCAGCCTGTTCCTCTTTATTTTTTAAAGTATTGCATTGTTTTTTTTTTTTTTTTATTTCATGGATGTAATATCGCCTATTATCTTTCTGAAACTATTTATTGTAATTTCTTTGAATTGTTTTGCTTTCTACAATTGCTACTTTTCTTCATGAGTTCTTTTTCTCTCCCCTTGTTCATTTTGTTCTCTATTATCTTTGAGGCTTATTGAATTTGTGTAGAATATGGCTATCCTATAATTTTGAGGGTCCATGAAATTGGAATGTGTATAAGATTTCATTTTCCCAAGATCAGGTTCACAAATGTTCTGGAGGAAAGTAATAATAAAAAAATAAATAAAAATTTCATTTTCCCGAGAAATCTCTGCAGTAGAGCCCTGACCTTATGAGGGAAGTACTGTAGTTACCAAGTGGCGAGGGTAGAAAGGTGAATTTGAAGACACCATTTGGAATTACTGCACTTTAAAGGTAAAGCTGGCAGGTTTTCTATACACATCAGAACTGAAAATGTGTGTGTGTGTGTGTGTGTGATGGATAGAGTGAGAATGAAAACCAGACAGATACAGAGTAAACTAAAAGAGGACACAAAGAATATTGAGCTGAGAAACTATAAAATGGGAGTTCCCCTTAAACAGAATGGGGAGAGTGAGTTTAAGGACTATCACTGCCTCCATGTGGATGTATTAATTTTGAGATTTCTAACTGGCATCCAAATGAAGAAGTCAGACAGTGTTGAGCGTAGTCTAGTGTTGAGGTATAATACGAAATATCAGGAAATTAATTACACAAAAATTAGTGAGAAAGCAAAGATAAGAAAGATAAGTCCAGGTCCTGAGCTTAGTGGTTCTCTAACCATTAAGCAGTAGTAAAGGTGAGAATAAACTAGCAAAAAAAGACTAAACGTAATTATAAAAAATGTTGGGGGGAAAAGTGGCTTAAGCGTTCTGGAATTCTATCAAAGAAACTTTTACAAAAAGGGGAGAGAGATCAACTGCGTCAAATGCTGCTGATACATAAATAAGGACAAAGACTGAGGAATTATACTTCAATTCATAATTTACCAATGTGAACATCGTTTGTGCTTTGATAAGAGCAATTTTGTTGGAGTAGGTGAGAAACCATATTGGAGTTGTTGCTCAAAGGAATGTCTGACCTCTGGATTCTTTTTTTTTGAGACAGAGTCTTGCTCTGTCATATAGGCTGGAGTGCAGTGGTATGATCTTGGCTCACTGCAACCTCCACCTCCTGGGTTCAAGTGATTCTCCTGCCTCAGCCTCTTGAGCAGCTGTGTTGGGGTCGCCCCATGTTGGGAGCACCACTGTTGGGTCACCACTTGCAGGGGTCTTTCCTGCAGACCCTGCCTCAGCGATGGATGAATAAAGTACACTGACACACACAGAGATTACACTTTGCCAGTCCAGCTGAGGGTCCGTGGCTGCTTACAGACTCCCTGGAGAGTGCTGTAAACAGATAGCAGTCACTAGCTCTCCCCAGCCAGTGAGACTTGCATTTATTTAGTTAAGTTTAATAGACAAAGGCTTGAGTCAACACCACTAGAGTGTCAAGATTAAAGCACTTGTTCTGATGCCCAAAGCAAACACCATTAGTGGTAACATCCCTGGTCAACCTCCCTTTGAGAGGACCATCAGGTCAAAGCCTAGTTTTAAGACCACATGAGTAAACAAGTTAGTTAGGTAAACTCCCCCACATACCCTAGCTATTTGCTGCACTTACTAAGTAAATGTAAGGAGATTTAGGCTGCTTTCAGCTGAAACTTCTACTGAAACTATGAAAAAACCCTTAGGTCTTCCAAAAGGGTTTGAGACTGTATTTTATAACTTTCTCTACTATTTTTCCCTTAATATTTTTGCCACTGCCCTGAGTGATTTTCCACACAGCTAGGACTACAGACACACACCACCACACCCAGCTAATTTTTGTACTTTTAGTAGAGATGAGGTTTCTCCATATTGAACAGGCTGGTCTCAAACTCCTGACCTTGTGATCCACCTGCCTTGGCCTTCCAAAGTGCTGGGATTATAGGCATCAGCCACCATGGCTAGCCTGACCTCTGGATTCTTTTTTTTTTTTTTTTTTTTGAGATGGAGTTTCACTCTTGTTACCCAGGCTGGAGTGCAATGGCGTGATCTCAGCTCACCACAACCTCCACCTTCTGGGTTCAGGCAATTCTCCTGCCTCAGCCTCCTGAGTGGCTGGGATTACAGGCACGCGCCACCATGCCCAGCTAATTTTTTGTATTTTTAGTAGAGACAGAGTTTCACCATATTGACCAGGATGGTCTCAATCTTGACCTTGTGATCCACCCACCTCAGCCTCCCAAAGTGCTGGGATTACAGGCTCGAGCCACCATGCCCGGATATATATATATATATATATATATATATATATATTTTTTTTTTTTTTTTTTTGAGACAGAGTTTTGCTCTTGTTGCCCAGGCTGGAGTGCAAGGGCATGATCTCGGCTCACCACAACCTCCGCCTCCTGGGTTCAGGCAATTGTCCTGCTTCAGCCTTCTGAGTAGCTGGGATTACAGACACGTGCCACCATGCCCAGCTAATTTTTTGTATTTTTAGTAGAGATGGGGTTTCACCATGTTGACCAGGATGGTCTCGAT
Source organism: Callithrix jacchus (assembly GCF_049354715.1). NCBI lineage: Eukaryota > Metazoa > Chordata > Mammalia > Primates > Cebidae > Callithrix > Callithrix jacchus. The sequence continues at coordinate 64,866,371 of NC_133506.1, forward strand.
CTCTTGACCTCGTGATCTACCCGCCTCAGCCTTCCAAAGTGCTGGGATTACAGGCTTGAGCCACCGTGCCCAGCCTATATTTTCTATCAATTCTACATTCAGTGACTAGAACAGAAACCAGCTTTGTATAGATTCCAAAGAATTATTTGTTGAATAAATAATGAATAACTTAAATAAGTCATTATTTATAGTATCTATATACAAATAACGTATCATCTCGGAATACAGTGGCACTATTCGTTATGTAGAAAATGATTTCAATCTCATTTAAAAATATTTTGGGCATATGAGTTACTGTCACCTATAGATGGTCACACTGTTTTGTTTATATGAAACTGTTTGTAGTTAATGTACATTTTTGGTACTTAAGTCTTTTGGTATTGCTGCCATAGCAAATAGGGTGCTACTTGAGAACACGAACCTGGCTGGGCACGGTGGCTCACGCCTGAAATCCCAGCACTTTTGAAGGCCGAGGCAGGCGGATCACAAGGTCAGGAGTTTAAGACCACCCTAACTAACATGGTGAAACTCCGTCCCTGCTAAAAATACAAAAAATTAGCTGGGCATGGTGGCGTGTGCCTGTAATCCCAGCTACTCAGGAGGCTGAGGCAGGAGAATCACTTCAACCCGAGAGGTGGAGGTTGCGGTGAGCCAAGATCGAGCTGCTGCACTCCAGCCTGGGTGACAGAGTGAGACTCCATCTAAAAAAAGAAAAAGGAACATGAACCTGAGTTAGACTTCATTTTTTAACAGATTTCTTAATGAAATATATGCTGTACTATTTTGTTTAATACATAAGCAGACACCCTGTCAAAAGCAAAGAGCAACCCACTTCACCATTACCACCCACCTCTCCACTAATGCGGCTCCTGAAGATGTCCCATCGCAGAAGACAAACAGCTTGTTTGTTGACTTGGAGGCTGGGGCTGGTCTGCACTTAGTCTCTTTCTTCCTAGTTTCCAGCCCCAGTGGGCAGCCCTAGCCCCAGCTGACGTCCACAGTGTATCATCACATTCCTGCTACCTTCCTGACCCCTATGCTCAGCCTGCAGTTTTTGTAGGAGGTAGCAAGGGTATTCACAAGTCGGTTGGATACCAGTGTCTCGGCGTTTACTGTTTCACCTCTTAGTTCCTGAGTTGGGGGTGGGGTTTGATAGGGAAGAGGTGGTATAACTAGAATTCAAACTAAGAACTCCATTTGCTTTACTTTTTCTCCTTGACAGTAACTTTTGTTTTCTTTTCTTTTTTAATCCCAAACTAACCAAGAATTGTACTGGCCATTTCTGGCTACAATGTCTCAGCCCAAAAGGTTGGTTTACAAAAAAAAAGAGAGGCTGGGTGCAATAGCTTAGGCCTGTAATCCCAGTACTTTGGGAGGCTGAAGTGGAGATCAACTAAGGTCAGAAGTTTGAGACCAGCCTGGCCAATATGGTGAAATCTCATCTGTACTAAAAATATCAAAAATTAGCCAGGTGTAATGGCAGGCACCTGTAATCCAGCTACTTAGGAGGCTGAGACAGAAGAATCGCTTGAACCTGGGAGGTGGAGACTGCAGTGAGCCGAGATGATGCCGTTGCACTCCAGCTTGGGCAACAAGAGCAAAACTCTGTCTCAAAAACAAAAAAAGAGAAAGAGAAAGAAAAGCCACTCTCATTTCTGTTTCTTTTTAGCAAGTGTGTGAACTCACAGTGCTTTTCTGTGAATAAACCACGGATCACATAAAAGATCATTTTTCTTTTTTTTTTTGAGACAGAGTCTCGCTTTCTCACCAAGCTGGAGTGCAATGGCGCCATCTCAGCTCACTGCAACCTCTGCCTCCCAGGTTCAAGCCATACTCCTGCCTAGGCCTCCTGAATAGCTGGGACTACAGGCACCCAACACCATGCTCAGCTAATTTTTGTGTTTTCAGTAGAGACAGGGTTTCACTATGTTGGCCAGGATGTTTTTGATCTCTTGACCTCGTGATCCGCCTGCCTCGGCCTCCCAAAGTGCTGGGATTACAGGTGTGAGCCACTGTGCCTGGCCACCTTTTTTTTTTTTTTTTGAGACAGGTTCTCCCTATGTCACCCAGGCTGGAGTGCAGTGGCTATTCACAGGCGTGATCCCACTACTGATAAGCACAGGAGTTTTGACCTGCTCCGTTTCTGACCTGGGCCGGTTCACCCCTCCTTAGGCAACCTGGTGGTCCCCCGATCCCGGGAGGTCACCATATTGATGCTGAACTTAGTACAGACACCTGATCGCATAGTGCACTACAGCCCAGAACTCCTGGACTCAAGCCATCCTCCCACCTCCACCACCCGAGTAGCTGGGACTACAGGCACAGGCCACCGCGCCTGGCGATTCTTCTTCTTCTTTTTTTTTTGAGACAGAGTTTCGCTTTTGTCACCCAGGCTGGAGTGCAATGGCATGATCTCAGCTCACCGCAACCTCCGCCTCCTGGGTTCAGGCAATTCTGCCTCAGCCTCCCGAGTAGCTGGGATTACAGGCATGCGCCACTATGCCCAGCTAATTTTTTGTATTTTTAGTAGAGACGGGGTTTCACCATGTTGACCAGGATGGTCTCGATCTCTTGACCTCATGATCCACCCGCCTCAGCCTCCCAAAGTGCTGGGATTACAGGCTTGAGCCACCGCGCCTGGCCCGACCGATTCTTCTTAAAGAAGAAAAAATCCCTAAACTCAGAGAGGACGAGCAAATACTTAATAAAGATTATAGATTTCCTGTGAGTACATATGGCTTGGGGTTATTGTCCTCCACAAATTCATGTGTTGAAATCAAATTCTCTTTATGATGGTGTTTGGAGGTGGGGCCTTGGGACATGACTAAGTTTATGAAGGCAGGGACCTCATGAAAGGGATTAGTATCCCTATCAAGGGGACCACAGAGAGCTCCCTCATCCCTTCAGTCATATAAAGACACAGTAAACAGATGGCTGTCTATGAACCAGGGATCACCCCCCCCACACACACACTTCAGACATAGAATCTGTGACCATTTGGCCTTGGATTTTACCATATCCAGAACCGTGATAAATAAATTTTATATGCCATCTAGACTATGGCATTCTGTTTTGACACTCAGATTAGCTAAAGTATCAGCATATCAATTTGTACACATAATTGTTGGAAACTCTGATTCCAAATCCTTGATTGCAAAAGGTGATTGATCTGCCGGAGAAATGAAACTACGATTCCTCTTTCCACAATAAACCGGAGTGTCAGAACAGGGAAAAGTAGGTCAAGGTCTTCTAAAAGCCATACCTGAAAGGTTCCCAGTAGTTATTTCATGGTGACTCAATCACACAAACAACCACAACAAAAAGACACATCTAACGGATTTTCAGGACAGCCTCAAAAACACCATCTAACATTAGAGAGTTAAAAAAAAGGCGTGCAGTTTCAGAAAGTCTAGCTTTATTTCAACATCACTGCATGAACTGGTAATCTAACACTAGGAATACATCCTAGGGCAGGTGGCAGCATGGAGAGCCTGGGACACAAGTGCTGAGTTCAGAAGCTTTGCTTGAGGTATCTTTTTTTTTTTTTTTTTTTGAGACTGAGTTTCACTCTTGCTACCCAGGCTGGAGGGCAATGGCGCGATCTCGGCTCACTGCAACCTCTGCCTCCCAGGTTCAAGCAATTCTCCTGCCTCAGCTGCCTGAGTAGTTAGAACTACAGGTGCGCGCCACCATGCCCAGCTAATTTTTTGTATTTTCAGTAGAGACGGGGTTTCACCATGTTGGCCAGGATGGTCTCGATCTCTTGACCTCGTGATCCGCCCACCTTGGCCTCCCAAAGTGCTGGGATTACAGGCATGAGCCACCGCGCCTGGCCGCGGTACCCTTTAAAGCTGCCCCCCCGGTCCCCTCAGCCCCTACTCGCCTATAAAAAAAGAGCCCGTCCCGGGCAGCACATCAGGGGCAAAGAGCCCAGATGCCCCGTTGCAGACAGACCTCCATGCCTGGAAGAGGCCGCCGCCTCTGGGAGCAGGAGCAGCTGCTGGAACCCTTCCTCGCAGGCTTCTTTTCCTGATCTGAAGCACCTCCTGCACACAGGCAGATAGACACCCCAGCACCGGCAGAGCGAAGAGGTGCTGCTGCAGGAGGGCTATAGCTCTGTGAATTAGAGAAGCCTCTCTCCAGTGAGGCAGAGGAGCCCGCCGCATACCCTGGTCTCTTCCTCCGTAACTCCCACCGTGACGAGGATTAAGAACAGCGTAGAAGCTGCTGGCTGGGGCTGTGCTGGCGATTCTCTCTCTGCCACCTACATTCCCAGCCCCACTTCCAGCTCCAGGGCCGAGGTCAGCGGCCATGGCAGGTGCCGGGATGTTGGGCAGCTCCTCACTGGGCTGGTCCTTGGCTGTAGCAGTACGGTGGCAGGAGGGCTCTGGAGCTGCCTCTAGCTCCAGCTCTCTCTCCAGAGGGCGCTCCTCCCATAGTGTGGGAGACCCCTCCCCACACCCACAGCTGCAGGCACTTACAGAGGATCCACACCCCTACCCACAAACACCAGGTAATGCGTGGGGGAAGGGAGGCTACCTTGAGACCAAGCACTGCCTCACTATCTAAAAGCTCTGTCGGCATGAGGATGACCCAGAGATCAACTGGACTGGCCGTTTAGTCCGTATCTTTGGCCCTTGAGTTACGAACACCGATGGAACTGCTTAAAGTTACTAACTGTTGGTTTTCTGCCTGCATAACTGGCTGAAGCTAGGATGGCAAACTCATTTTCAGTCAAATAAAGCAACACATGTTAACTTAGTGACCACCACGCATGCATCCTTCTGCTGCCACTAGGAGGCCACTTCTTCCTCTATGTAAGAGAAGAATTTTAAAGTAGAATAGAAATTATTGCTGTTTGTGGAGATGCCATTAATAAATTTTATAATTGACCTGCTTTCTCCAAGTATGACATATAAACAGTTAAATCAATTCAAGATAATTAAATCAGATGGAATAATTTTTATGTAGATTATCTGCTGAGTTGAATATTACATAAGTCTCCTCCAACCCACAAGTAGTCTTACACAGACAGGAGCGTATTTTTTCTAATTACTGAGCTTGATATCAAACAATATAAAGGCTGTTAAGAATGCTGACACAGATTTGCTTAATAGACGTAAAAGCAGCCTGCCTTCACAGGAAGAGCATACAGCGGCTGCATTTGCACAGGACAATTTATTTGCATGTGGACAAAATGTAAAGAAAAACAATGAATGTTTTCAAAAGCAGGAAAAACCTTGCAACTGGTTGTTAATGGCAATCACTAAAAAATTCGGAGACAACAGATGCTGGAGAGGATGTGGAGAAATAGGAACACTTCTACACTGTTGGTGGGAGTGTAAATTAGTTCAACCATTGTGGAAGACAGTGTGGCGATTCCTCAAGGACCTAGAAATAGAAATTCCATTTGACCCAGCAATCCCCTTACTGGGTATATATCCAAAGGATTATAAATTGTTGTATTATAAGGACACATGCACATGAATGTTCATTGTGGCACTGATTACAATAACAAAGACTTGGAACCAACCCAAATGCCCATTGATGATAGACTGGACAGGGAAAATGTGGCACATATATACCATGGAATACTATGCAGCCATAAAAATGACGGGTTCGGTCGGGAGCGGTGGCTCACGCCTATAAGCCCAGCACTTTGGGAGGCCGAGGTGGGTGGATCACGAGGTCAAGAGATCGAGAACATCCTGGTCAACGTGGTGAAACCCTGTCTCTACTAAAAATACAAAAATTAGCTGGGCATGGTGGTGTGCGCCTGTAGTCCCAGCTACTAGGGAGGCTGAGGCAGAATTACTTGAACCCTCCTTGAAGGCGGAGGTTGTGGTGAGCCAAGATCGTGCCATTGTACTCCAGCCTGGGTAACAACAGTGAAACTCCATCTCAAAAAAAAAAAAAAAAAATGATGAGTTGTGTCCTTTGTAGGAACATGGATGAACCTGGAAACCATCATTCTCAGCAAAATGACACAAGAACAGAAAATCAAACACTGAATGTTCTCACTCATAGGCGGGTGTTGAACAATGAGAACAAATGGACACGGAGGGGAGCATCACACACTGAGGTCTGTCCAGGGGAACTAGAGGAGGGACAGCTAGGGGTGGGGAGTTGGGGAGGGACAACATGGGGAGAAATGCCAGATATAGGTGATGGGGAGGAAGGCAGCAAACCACACTGCCATGTGTGTACCTATGCAACAATCCTGCATGTTCTTCACATGTACCCCAAAATCTAAAATGCAATAAAATATGTATATATTAAAAAAAGAGTGGAAAACCAAACCTTGCAGCTGAGCTCTGGAATTGTTAGTAGAAGCCACAAAAAGGCAATGAAAGAACAGTTAGAGAAGCTGCAGGTTGGAACAGGGATTCACAGGAGCTTAATGGAGCATATCATGTTAAACAAAATGAGCCAGCACAAAATGACAACTACCACATGATCTCATTTACGTGGACTGTAAAGCAATTGAACTCACAGAAGCAGACAGTAGAATGGTGGTTACCAGGCGCCTGGAGGCACGGGTTTGGGGAGACAGTGAAAGCATTCAAAATTTTATTTAGTTAAGACAGGATGAATAAATTTAAGAGATATATTGCACAACAAGGTGACTGCAGTCAAGAATGTATTGTATTCTTGAAAATAAAGAAGTGTTCTCACCACAAAAAATAAGTATGCATATGCTCCTGAGCACAATTGAATCATTCCACAACCTACTTATTTCTAAATAGGTTTTACACAACATATATACAATTTCGCCATTTAAAAAACTCATTAATTGTAAAAAGAATTAAGTACTGGAAAACATGTCACAGTTCAGTTTAGGACAACTCTCTTTATAAAATGAATGTCTCCTTCTTTTTTTTTTTTTTGAGACGGAGTTTCGCTGTTGTTACCTAGCCTGGAGTGCAATGGCAATATCTCGGCTCGCCGCAACCTCCGCCTCCTGGGTTCAATCAATTCTCCTGCCTCAGCCTCCCGAGTAGCTAGGACTACAGGCACGCACCACCATACCCAGCTAATTTTTGTATTTTTAGTAGAGATGGGGTTTCACCTTGTTGACCAGGATGGTTTCGATCTCTTGACCTCGTGATCCACCCGCCTCGGCCTCCCAAAGTGCTGGGCTTATAGGCATGAGCCATCATGCCCAGCCAAATGGCTCCTTTCTTTTTTTTTTTTTTTTTTTGAGGTGGAGTTTCACTCTTGTTACCCAGACTGGAGTGCAATGGCAATATCTCGGCTCACCACAACCTCAGCCTCCTGGGTTCAGGCAATTCTCCTGCCTCAGCCTCCTGAGTAGCTGGGATTACAGGCATGCACCACCATGCCCAGCTAATTTTTTGTATTTTTAGTAGAGACAGGGTTTCACTGTGTTGAGCAGGATGGTCTCGATCTCTTGACCTCGTGATCCACCCCCCTCGGCATCCCAAAGTGCTGGGATTACAGGTTTGAGCCACGGCGCCCGTCCTGAATGGCTCCTTTTGTTTTCAGGAAGACGAACCTGTTGGTCTATATCAGTTAATGAAATGAGACTTGGTTTATACTCTTTAAATCTGAACACAAAATTGTAATTGTCTTCTACTTATTAACTGAAAGAAAGTTATCCCAAATGAAATGTTTAACTGGCCTTTGATCTATCTCTTCTATTTAGATATGAAATTAATACTTATTATTTTAAAAGACCCAATTACTACAAGCTATAAACTTTATTACTCAATTTCAACTTCAATTTTTATAGCCTGAGAGACATGCTTTTTTTAAAAAAAAAAAATTTTGTGATAGTTAATACTGAGAGACATGCTTTTGAAAACATTCTTGGCCAGGTGTAGTTGCTCGATGCCAGTAATCCCAGCTGCTCAGGAGGCTGAGGCATGAGAATCCCTTGAACCTAGGAGATGGAGGTTGTAGTGAGCTGAAATTACGCCATGCACTCCAGCCTGGGCAACACAGGCTGGAACTTATGACCTCAGGTGATCCGCTCACCTTGACCTCCAAAATAAGAAACCAATTCTATTTTATGCTCACCAGGAGCTGTCTGGGTTTTGTATGAATCAGCCAGTCAGTTTCACAGTTGCCAAATCTTAATCCTGTCTTGATGAGAGAGTCTCATTTGCTTTTCTCATGTATACTCGAATAAGACAGAAGACTTTTGTTTTCAGGAAGACGAACATAATTTTCCCTATTCTGTTTACTAAGTACAACTAAAAATTGAGAGCATTATATATAAAACGATCTAAGACTCCAAAAGGTGGAGAGAAGCCAGACTAGGTAGCCACCCTGGGATCCAAAGAACAACATGGGGTGGGTGTTGTCCTTTATATCCCAGACAGGGTGAAGGAAGCAAGCAACCTGGAAATGCCAACAGGCACAGACAATGCCCTAAGAAAAGCCTTCTCTTGGCTGGGTGTGGTGGCTCATGCCTGTAATCCCAGCACTTTGGGAGGTCGAGGCAGACAGAGACCAGCCAGGCCAAGATGGTGAAATCTCGTCTCTACTAAAAATACAAAACAATTAGCCAGGTGTGGCGGCACGTGCCTGCAGTCCCAGCTACTCGGGAGTCAAAGGCAGGCAGAAGAATCACTTGAACCCGGGAGGCAGAGGTTGCAGTGAGCCAAGATCATGCCATTGCACTCCAGCCTGGGCAACAGAGTGAGACTCCATCTCAAAAAAAAAAAAAAGAAAGAAAGAAAGCCGTCTCTCTCTAACTGTCTAGCCTCAGGACCAGGAAACACACAGCCTCAGAAGACAGAAAACGTTTAGACAATAATGGCTCTAATCCAGCCCAAACAACAGAAAAAGCCCCATCCCCCTGCTTGCCTCATGAAAAGCCTAAACTGCCCCACCCATGCTAGGCCCCAGTGAGGCACCACCATCCCCTCCCCATGGTATGGGTTAAGAGAAGGCCAAATGCAGGGCTGGATTTTCATTCCCACTGAACAGTGAGGAGGCTTTCCCCAGCATGGTAACAGTGGAAATCACATGGAGAACCTGGACTTCCACCCCAACTTGATCATAAGAAGGCATCCATCCCCTTCTCTGGGATGGTGTCAGAGAGTGTTCCGTGAAAGGGTATATATGCAAGGCCACCCCTAAATGCTGAATGAGCTGAGAAAACAAAGCAGGAAGGCAACAAATCTAGTTTGTCAGTATAGGGTAATTAACCAGAGGGAACTTACAGACAGAAGTAAGTATGGTCTTGGGTGTGGCAAGGCAGGTGGATCTCCACACAGTAGCCTCCCAGAACCAGGGCTCATATCTCGGGGAAGAAATATACCTACTCTGGAAGGAATGTGTAGATGGCTGAGAGACTGCTATGGGTATCACAGCCTATTGTTTCTGCAACAACATCAAGGGTTGTTTCTGTAAAAAGGCAAAAGTTACAGTGAATAGGTGATTCTATATAAAGAGTAATACTTCAACTAGACATTTCAGAGGCATTTCTGGACTTGGAGTTAGCAGATTAGCATTTAAAATAAAGTCACTCTTGGGCCGGGCGCGGTGGCTCATGCCTGTAATCCCAGCACTTTGGGATGCCGAGGGGGGTGGATCACGAGGTCAAGAGATCAAGACCATCCTGGTCAACATGGTGAAACCCCATCTCTACTAAAAATACAAAAAATTAGTTGGGCATGGTGGCGCGTGCCTGTAATCCCAGCTACTCAGAAGGCTGAGGCAGGAGAATTGCCCGAACCCAGGAGGCGGAAGTTGCGGTGAGCTGAGATTGCGCCTTTGCACTACAGCCTGGGTAACAAGAGCGAAACTCCGTCTCAAAAAATAAAAAATAAAATAAAGTCACTCGTCCCCACAGGGAGTGAAGTGGAGAGTCAGGACTTTCAACATCACTCAGTGGCAACAAAGCCACTTCTCACCCCACGTGTCAGTGGAGGTCCCCCCCAATCCCAGCAAGGGCAATATCCCTGGAGGCCAACTGGAGAGCCCCAACTCCCATTTGGGCCAAACCGTCTCCCTCCATGTGTCAACAAAGGCCAAGTGGAAGACCTGAACTTCCACCCCAACTTGGCAATAATGAAGAGGCATCCCCTTCCCCTGCCAAAGAGGGTCAGGAAGCCTGCTAAAACACAAGACTTAAACGTGATCCAGAGTCTTATGACACCCCAAAGTCCAGGTTTCCACCAAAAAGCACTCATTATACCAAGAAATGAGAAAATCTAAACTTAAATGAGAAAACACAATCAACAGATGCCAACACGGCGAGCACGGGGGCATACGCCTGTAACCCCAGCACTTTGGGAGGCTAAGGTAAAAGGATCCCTTAAACCCAGGAGTTCAAGACCAGCCTGGGCAACATAGGGAGATCCCCATTCTCTACAAATAATTTTTTTTTTTTGAGACCTAGTCTTGCTCTGTCACCAGGCCGGAGTGCAGTGGCATAACCTCAGCTCACTGCAACCTCCACCTCCAGGGTTCAAGCCATTCTCCTGCGTCAGCCTCCAGAGTAGCTGGGATTAGAGGTATGTGCCACCACGCCCAGTTAATTTTTTTTTTTTTTTTTTTTGTATTTTTAGTAGAGACAGGGTTTCACCATGTTGGCCAGGATGGTCTCGATCTCCTGACCTCATGATCCGCCCACCTCAGCCTCCTAAATTGCTGGGATTACAGATGTGAGCCACTGCATCCGGCCTACAAATAAATTTTTTAAAAAAATTAGCCAAGCATGGTGACAAGTGCCTATAGTCCCAGCTACCTGGGAGGCTGAGGCACAAGGATCACTTGAGCCCACAAGTTTGCAGTGAGGTATGATTGCACCATTGCACTCCAGCCTGGGTGACTGAGACTGTTTCAAAAAAAAATTTTTTTTAAAGAAAAATCAATTGTAGTTCCATATACTAGCAACAAATGTGAAAATTAAAAACTTAAATGCAGTACCACTTATAATCACTCAAAAAATCAAAATACTTATGTGTAAGTTTAACAAAAACATGTACAGAACTTATAAGCTAAAAAGTACAAAAGATTACTATAAGAAAGCAAAGATCAGCTGGGCACAGTGGCTCACACCTACAATCCTAGTACTTTGGGAGGCTGAGGTAGGCAGATCACTTCAATCCAGGAATTCCAGGCCAGCCTAGACAAGTCCTCATCTCTACTAAAAAATACAAAAAATTAGCTGGACATGGTAGCCTGTAGTCCCAGCTACTTGGGAGGCTAAGGTGGGAGAATCATTTGAACCCAGGAGGCAGAGGCTGCAGTGAGCTGAGATGCACCATTGCACTCCAGCCTGAGCAACAAGAGCAAAACTCTGTCTCAAAAAAAAAAAAAAGAAAGAAAAATGGACAAAGACATGAAGAAACATTTCATTAAAGAGAATATACAGACAGCAAATAAGCACATAGAAAGATGATCAACATGGGCCGGGCACGGTGACTCAAGCAAAACTCGTCTCAAAAAAAAAAGAAAGATGATCAACATTAGCAGCCGTTAGGGAAATGCAAATTAAGACTATGATGAGACACACCTATTAGAACAGCTAGACAGATGTTGAATTTCTTAACACCCCAAAACCATAGCCTCTCATCCTTAAAATGAAGAAAGTAAATAAATTGTGAGGCCAAAGATGGTAACACTTATGAAGTACCACAGAAGTTAGTACTCAATAAATTGTAGCATTTTTTATTGCTGTTGGTGGTGGAATTGTTGCAAGAATACTGGGATGCATAACTATATTTTTACTCTAATGAAGGCAGAAAAAAACTGCTTCAGTGGTAACTTCGTATGGCTCTAGGAAGAATTTTCTTTAGTGACAGGAACTCTAACAAGTCCCCCTCCACCTCTTGTTGGCAATTTTAAAATAAAATCTGTTTCCCGCTGACTTGTCCTCTGAATGATGCGGCTTGGAGGTTGCGGAAATGTCCCCACCAAATTTCTTTTCCCGAGATACCTGATGAGCTGCGAGGAAACAGCGCCCCCTTCCTGTGAAGCACGCCGAATGGAATCAATTTTGCACTCCCCGTGTATGTTAGTATCGCACCACCTCCTTCCTCCTCCAGGAGGTGTAAGGTCAGCATGATTGGTTTGCCGAAGCTACCAAATTTTTAGAACTGAGAGGCGATAAGAGAAGAAAAACAATGCATTTTATTTTATTTTATTTTATTTTTGAGACAGAGTCTCGCTTTGTCGCCAGGCGCCAGTGTAGTGCAGTGGCACAATCTTGGCTCACTGCAACCTCCGCCTCCTGGGTTCAAGCAATTCTCCTGCCTCAGCCTCCCGAGTAGCTGGGACTACAGGCGCGCGCCGCCATGCCCAGCTAATTTTTGTATTTTTAGTAGAGACAGGGTTTCACCATGTTGACCAGGATGGTCTTGATCTCTTGACCTCGTGATCCACCCGCCTCGGCCTCCCAAAGTGCTGGGATTATAGGCATGAGCCACCGGGCCTGGCCTCCCCTCTCATTTATTAAATGTTTCTCCCAAGAGTGGAAGCTCTGAGGTTGAATATACATGAGAAAAGCAAATAAGACCTTCTCTCAAGACAGGATTAAGACGTGGCAACTGTGAAATTGACAGGCTGATTCAAACAAAACCCAGACAACTCCTGGTGAGAATAAAATAGAATTGGTTTCTTATTTGGAAGGTCAAGGTGAGTGGATCACCTGAGGTCAAGAGTTCGAGACCAGCTGGCCAACATAGTGAAACCCCATTTCTACTAAAAATACAAAAATAAGGCATGGCGACATGTGCCTGTAATCCCAGCTACTCGGAAGGCTGCGGCAGGAGTCACTTGAACCTTGAACTCGGGAGGCAGAAGTTGCAGTGAGCCAAGACTGTGCCACTACACTATAGTGTTACCTGGGCGACAGAGTGAAACTTAGTTTCTTAGGAAGTCTCCTACACATTCTGCACAATCTTTGAGGGAGGATGCATGTGTGCGTGTGTGTGTGTGCGCGCGCGTGCGTGGGTGTCAGTGGGGAAGCAGGTTGCTTCTGTGTTCATGGGACTCCATTGTCAGAGAATTTCCTCCCTGGACTAGAACCCAGCCAGCCGTGTCATCATGCTGCAGAGCTGCGCCCACTAATCAATCCCACTCTTGTCTGGGAAATCCAGTCAGTGTAACTGTTTGCAAGGGCGCTCTGGAGCCAGACTCTCCAGGTTCAATGCCGGTGTCTGAGGTACAGCTTTATACCTGCTTATACATAAAAGATAACCACTTTAGCCGGGTGCGGTGGCTCACGCCTGTAATCCCAGCACTTTGGGAGGCTGAGGCGGGTGGATCACGAGGTCAAGAGATCGAGACCATCCTGATCAACATGGTGAAACCCTGTCTCTACTAAAAATACAAAAAATTAGCTGGGCATGGTAATGCGTGCCTGTAATCCCAGCTACTCGGGAGGCTGAGGCAGGAGAATTGCCTGAACCTGGGAGGTGGAGGTTGCAGTGAGCCGAGATCGCGCCATTGCCCTCCAGCCTGGGTAACAAGAGCAAAACTCCGTCTCAAAAAAAAAACAAAAACAAAAAAAAGAACAGGATTTTACAGGTATGTGTAAAACAGGAATTTACAAGTACGTGTAGCATTTGTTTTCCCTGACCTCCCCGTGCTGCCCAGCTGGCTGTAATCAGGCTTTGCTCAATTGCAGCATGTTTTACAGCCTTGCTGTGGCTCCTAGCTAAGGGTTTAGGGGTGCAGCTGCAGGGCAATCAGAGTGGGGGGTCAGCTGCGCTGAGGTTTTCTGGGGCAGCTTGTCCCTAACATTCCAGCCTTTTAACAGGTAATAGAAGAGGGGCACCGTTGACATCTAGCTGCTTCTTGCTGTATGGGGTGACTTTGGGTGGGAGCTAGATTGTAGGAACTGGCGTTCCCGGAACTGTCAGTGTTCTTGGAGCAGCATTATATCTTGTATTGTCCCATGGGTGAAAGCTTAGTATGGTCCTGTAAAAACTGGGTGAGGAGACATAAGAGGCAGGGGCCAAATGCTAGAAGGAGGGCAAGGGTATGGCAGGACCTGGGAGGGGCAGTAGCCAGGGTACCCAGGAGTTACGGAACCAATGGAGCCCGGTGGAATGACTGTCTTTTAAGTTCTTGGGTTTGGTCTTTGAGCTTTTAGACAGCATCTCGTCCTAACCCAGACTCATTGAAGTAGAAATAGCATTGTTCACCTAAAAAGAGGCAAAGAGGCACGGACCTCCTTTTTCAGCAGGGAGGAGGTTTAGGCCCCTGCGGTTTTATAGGGCGACCACTGCTAAAGAGTTTAGTTGGTTTTGGAGGTGGGTGATAGAGTCTGCTATTTTTTCTAGTGACAACTGGAAGTTTTGGGAGAATGACTAGAGATATGATAATAAGGTTCCTAGACTTCCTGCTCCTAACCTGACTCTAGTTGTGACTCCGAGGGCTACTCATAAGGGAATGAACTGTATTGCTTTTTTTTTTTGGCAGGGCGGGGGGTGGGGGTGATGGCGGGCATGTGGTGTAGCAGGGGCAAGGAGTTCTTGGTTTGGAGGCACAAGGTTAATGTTGGGGTAAGGTAGACCAGGGGGCAAGTACCTGTCCCATTGTAGGCAGACAGCAGTAGGCTATGGATCCGCAGAGGAAGAAGATGCCTGCAGTGTTCATGCCAACAGACAAGTGGATTGAGAACAGGTGTTGGAGTGTGTAGGTTCCTCGTTGGGAGGGACTTGGTTTAGCCTTAGCAACACAGTGAGGAGGAGAGAGCGAGCCCTTTGAGAACTCCTGTCTGGGGAAGGGGTTTCTTTTTTTTTGTTTTGTTTAAGAGATGGGGTTTCTCCATGTTGGCCAGACTGGTCTCGAACTCCTGACCTCAGGTGATCCGCCCACCTCAGCCTCCCAAAGTGCTGGGATTACAGGCGTGAGCCACCGAGCCCAGCCTGGGGAAGGGGTTTCTATGTTTGAGAAGCAGGAGGGGCAGTAATGCGGAGGGGCTGTGTAAAGAGGCTGTTAGCTTCAGGGAAAAACAGAATAATCTATTTAGAAGAGGGATGAGAGATGGTCTGAGTTGAGCCACAGGCAGAGGGAGGGATGGTGCCTACGTGTATGTGTCCATTAGAAGAGGTGACACATAAGGGGGCTTGACCAAGTTTTGTGGTGTGGAGGGTTACGGGGTTTTGGATGGCAGGGTGAGGGAGCTTTGCGTGGTCGTAATTGACAGTATATGTGGGGAGAAGTTTGGTAGCTCTGTTATCGAGGGCAATGGGATAGTTCCCAGTGAGGGTGAGAGCTTTGTCTGCAAAGGCAGAGCCTTTTTGGACTGTGTATGAGAAGCGAATGGGAATATGGCCACAGGGCTGAGAAATTGGGATGGTTGGGTAAGCAGCAGAGGAAAGAGAAAGACAGGTCCAGCAAGTGTAGAGTTGGAGCGCAGTAACGAGGAGTGAGTGAAATTGAGGGACTGTTCGAGGCTTGTAGAAGTACCTATCTGACAAAGGGCTGATATCCAGAATTTACAAAGAACTAAAACAGATTTACAAGAAAAAAACAAACAAGCCCATTAAAAAATGGGCAAAGGATATGAACAGACACTTTATAAAAGAAGACATACATGAGGCCAACAAACATGAAAAAATGCTCAGCATCACTGGTCATCAGAGAAATGCAAATCAAAACTACATTGAGATACCATCTCATGCCAGTTAGAATGGCGATCATTAAAAAAATCTGCAGACAACAGATGCTGGAGAGGATGTGGAGAAAAAGGAACACTTTTACACTGTTGGTGGGAGTGTAAATTAGTTCAACCATTGTGGAAGACAGTGTGGAGATTCCTCAAGGACCTAGAAATAGAAATTCCATTTGACCCAGCAATCCCATTACTGGGTATATATCCAAAGGACTATAAATCGTTCTACTATAAGGACACATGCACACGTGTCCTTATTGCAGCACTGTTTACAATAGCAAAGACTGGAACCAACCCAAATGCCCATCGATGATAGACTGGACTGGGAAAATGTGGCACATATACACCATGGAATATTATGCAGCAATCAAAAACAATGAGTTCGTGTCCTTTGTGGGGACATGGATGAATCTGGAGAACGTCATTCTCAGCAAACTGACACAAGAACAGAAAATGAAATACCACATGTTCTCACTCATAGGCAGGTGATGAACAATGAGAACACATGGACACAGGGAGGGGAGCGCTACACACTGGGGTCTATTGGGGGAAAAGGGGAGGGACAGCGGAGGGGGAGTTGGGGAGGGATAGCATGGGGAGAAATGCCAGATGCAGGTAAAGGGGAGGAAGGCAGCAAATCACACTGCCATGTGTGTACTTATGCAACTATCTTGCATGTTCTGCACATGTACCCCAAAACCTAAAATGCAATAAAAAAATAAATAAATAAAAGAAATCAAGGGATGGCATCACAGTGTACCTAACTGAGCTTGGGGAAACCAAGGAGGACTTCTTGGAGGAGTTGATAACAGGATTTGATTTTAAAAGAGAAGTAGAGATTAAATAAATGAGAAAAAATAAAAAAGAAAATTTAAAGAAGTGAGAAAGGACTCTGAGTGAGCAGAGGCAGTGGGGATGACCATTAAAAGAGTTAGAAACTTGAGGAAGAATCGGAGTCTGTATCTGGGGGAAGGAGTTGATAGGGGTTGTATGGAGAGGTGGCCTTTATTAAAGGGTCTATGAGGTGGCTGGTAGTGTTTTATGGATAAATTCTTTTTGCAGATGAGCAAGGAGTAGGTGAGTGAAGACCTCTTTTCATGTGGGAATGGGGAGAGAGGACTTTTAATATTTGGTGTGCTGTGGGGAGAGGCTGTTTCTCATTTTGAGGACCTTGGCACCTGGAGCCGGGGCAGAGGTGACATATGGAGAAGTTATTGTTTCTGAGTCTTCTCTGGGGACAGGTATAAGGCAGAGTTTGGCTGGACCAAGGAGGATGCTGGAGAATCGGCAGAGGATGGCAGTTGGCCAGTCAGTGGGTGCTTTGGGAGTGCTTTTTTTAATCTGGAAAGATGGTACCAAGAGATATGTGCTGAGAGTTTCGCTGCAGTGGGGGTTGTGAGAATGACTTGGAAAAGGCCTTTCCACTCGGTTTAAGCCTTGCTGGGTTAAGAGTTTTTAGGTAGACATGCTTTCCTGGTAGGAGAGTCTGGTCAGTGGGGCCTTTGTGGGGTTTTGGGAGGGCCTGGTCTGTTCGTTCTTTGAGGAGATGGAGGATGAGGGAGGTATTCTCCTAGCTGAGAGTTAGAAGGGGGCCTGTTTTGTAAGAGGAAAGGACGTTCATACATTAACCTAAATGGGCTGAGGAAGGAGGGAGCTTTGGAGAGGCTGAACTCAGGGTTTTTTAAGAAAGGGGGCGGCCGGGCGCGGTGGCTCACGCCTGTAATCCCAGCACTTTGGGAGGCCAAGGCGGGTGGATCATGAGGTCAAGAGATCGAGACCATCCTGGTCAACATGGTGAGACCCCGTCTCTACTAAAGATACAAAAAATTAGCTGGGCATGGTGGCGCGTGCCTGTAATCCCAGCTACTCGGGAGGCTGAGGCAGGAGAATTGCCTGAACCCAGGAGGCGGAGATTGTGGTGAGCCGACATTGCGCCATTGCACTCTAGCCTGGGTCACAAGAGCAAAACTCCGTCTCAAAAAAAAAAAAAAAAAAAAAAAAAAAAAAAAAAAAAAAAAAAAGAAAGGGGGCATGGAGTAGTTGGATACACGAAGGAGAAAAGGTGCTTAGTGCTTGGGAGGAGAGGGGATCTTGTACATTATGTAAGCTGTGAACTATGGTGTCTTGACCAACTGTTAGTTTTTTGCTTTCTAAGGCTAGGGTGGCAGCTGCTGCCTAGGGCTTTGAGGCACAGCAGGACAAAAAAGAGAAGTTTTTCTTTCTTTCCCTTTCTTTCTCCTTCCTTCCTTCCTTCCTTCCTTCCTTCCTTCCTTCCTTTCTTTCTTTCTTTCTTTCTTTCTTTCTTTTCTTTCCTCTTTGTTTGAGACAGCATTTGCTTCACCCAGGCGGGGGTGCAGTACCACTATCTCAGCTCACTGTACCTCCTGCCTTCTATGGTCAAGGGATCCTCCTGCCTCGGCCTCCCAAGTAGCTGGGACTACAGGCACATGCCACCAGGCCCAGCTAATTTTTGTATTTTTTGTAGAGGCAGGGTTTCACCATGTTGCCCATGCTGGTCTTGAATCCCTGGGCTCAAGTGATCCACCTGCCTCAGCCTCCCAAAGTGTTGGGATTACAGGTGTGAGCCACTGCACCAGGTCAGTAAGTTAATCTTTAACAAGGGCCATTAATTAAGAAGGCAGGGCCAGGCACTGTGGCTAACACCTATAAACCCACCACTTTGGGAAGCCAAGGCAAGCGGATCACCTGAGGTCCGGAGTTCGAGACCAGCCTCACCAACATGGAGAAATCCCATCTCTACTAAAAATACAAAATTAGCCAGTGTGGTGGTGTATGCCTGCAATCCCAGCTACTGGAGAAGCTGAGGCATGAGAATCACTTGAACCTGGGAGGCAGTGAGCCAAGATCTCACCATTGCACTCCAGCTGGGCAACATGAGTGAAACTCCTTCTTGAGGAAAGAAAAAAGAAGGCAGGAGAGTTTTGTCCCTAATGTCCGTTAGTTCTTTAGTCACTGTACAGGACAAGAAAACTATGAAGGTGAGTTAATCTATAATCTGAGAAAAGACATTGTAACCACATGTGACTCAAATCACACTTCCATCTCTCTCGAGTCTTAATGTGTTCTTTGGGTGTTCCAACAGCTTTTACATTTTATTTTCACATTTTCCCCTTTTCATCAAGATCTTTGGAAGAAAGCATTGCAGATGAACTTGACAGTTTTAACTCCTTTTTAAAATGTTTAAAATATGTATTTATTTATTTATTTTAGAGACAGGGTCTCTGTCACCCAGGCCTGTGTGCAGTGGCTGAATCACAGCTCACTGCAGGCTTAAATTCCTAGGCTTGGCCAGGCACCTGTGGCTCAAGCCTGTAATCCCAGCACTTTGGGAGGCCGAGGCAGGCAGTCATGAGGTTGAGATTGAGACCAATCCTGGCCAACATGGCGAAACCCCGTCTCTATTAAAAATACAAAAATTAGCTGGGCATGGTGGCATGCGCCTGTAGTCCCAGCTACTTGGGAAGCTGTGGCAGGAGAATTGCTTGAACCCAGGAGGTGGAGGTTGCAGTGAGTCGAGATTGTGCCACTGCACTGCAGCCTGGCGCCTGGTGACAGAACGAGACTCTGTCTCAAAAAAAAAAAAAAAAAATTCCTAGGCTCAACTGATCCTCCTGCTTTAGCCTCTCAAGTAGCTGGGGTTTCAGGCACACACCTCTGTGTCTGGCTCTGACTCTTATGTTCAGGAGTTTAGTCCCACGTCACTAGGAAGACTTATTCCCAAGGTATCATGTCTTACGGTAAAAATGCGATCGGATGCAGGAAGTAGAGGCCAAGTAGAGGCCAAATTTAAAGCAACATGAAGGAAGTGCCTTTGTGACCTGAGTCAGTTTAGTTGGTTACATTTTTAATTAATGTGAGTTTTTCAAGTGTTCATTGTATTTTTAGTCTTTTGAGTCACACTGACTCAATCGTTTTTGGGGTTGTTTGTTTTTGGGACAGAATCTTGCCTGTTGCCCAAGCTGGAATGCAGTGACGTGATGTTGACTCACTGCAACCTCCGCCTCTCGGGTTTAAGTGATTCTCCTGCCTCAGCCTCCTGAGTAGCTGGTATTACAGGCATGTGCCACGCCTGGCTAATTTTTGTATTTTTAGCAGAGATGGGGTTTTGTCATGTTGGCCAGGTTGGTCTTGAACTCCTGCCCTCAAGTGATCCACCCACCTCAGCTTCCCAAAGTGCTGGGATTACACTGTGCCCAGCCACATTGGGTCTTACTCTGTCACCCAGGCTGGTGTGCAGTGGCTGACTCAATTGTAAACAAATTTATAACAGCAACGTAGACAATACACAACAAATGTTTATAATTTCTAGAATAAGTCATGGTTTTTAGCACCAAGTTTCTTTCCCAAGAGTCAAACCAACTATTTAGCCAGTTGCTTAGAGAAGGTTTGGATATGAAAGATTATTTGGGTTTTATATTAGCCATTAATTTAGTGATATTATTTGATTTATCTGGGATATAGACAGCATTTAGTTTTTTTTTTTGTTTTTTGAGACAGAGTCTCCCTCTGTCACCAGGCGCCAGGCTGGCGTACAGTGGCGTGATCTCGGCTCACTGCAACCTCAACTTCCTGGGTTCAAGCAATTATCCTGACTCAGCCTCCTGAGTAGCTGGGACTACAGGTGCGCACCACACGCCCAGCTAATTTTTGTATTTTTAGTAGAGACAGGGTTTCACCATGTTGGCCAGGATGGTCTTGATCTCTTGACCTCGTAATCCGCCAGCCTTGGCCTCCCAAAGTGCTGGGATTATAGGCGTGAGCCACCGCGCCCGATGACACAGCATTGAGTTTTACAATAACACAGAATTAATGGAAAAACAAAACTCTGTAAACAATTTAAAGAGGTTTATTCTCAGCCAATATGGATGACCATGGCCCAGGGAAGAGTCTCAAGAGGCCTTGAGAAAGTATGCCCAAGGTAGTTGGATCACAGTTTGGTTTTGTTTTCTTTTTTTGAGATGGAGTTTCACTCTTGTTGCCCAGGCTGGAGTGAGTGGCATGACCTCGGCTCACTGCAACCTTCACCTCATTAATGTAAGTTAATGTTTTAACTCACATTAAAAACTCACATTGGTTCAAGCGATTCTCCAGCCTCAACCTTCAGCGTAGCTGGGATTACAAGCACTCGCCACCATGCCTGGCTAATCTTTTCTATTTTTAGTAGAGATGGGGTTTCACCATGTTGACCAGGCTGGTGTTGAACTCCTGATCTCAGGCAATCCTCCCACCTCGGCCTCCCAAAGTGCTGGGATTACAGGCGTGAACCACCAAGCCCAGCCAAATAACATCGTTAGTACCCAGCTGTGGTACAAAGATAGAAGCTAAATGATCATACAGTCAACAAAAAGAGTCAAGTTCTGCAAAAACATTTGAAGCGATTTATTCTGAACCAAATGAGTGACTATAGCCTGTGACTCAGGAGGTCCTCAAACCATGTGCCCAAGGTGGTCAGAGTGCAGCTTGGTTTTATACATTTTAGGGAGGCATGAGACATCAATCAAATACATTTAAGAAATACATTGGTTTGACCCAAAAAGGTGGGACAACTCAAAGCTAGAGTTTCTGGGCTATAGGTAAATTTAAACATTTTCTGGTCGACAATTGGTTGAGTTTATCTAAAGACCTGGGATCATAGAAAGGAAATGTTCAGGTTAAGATAAAAACCTGTGAAGACCAAGATTCTTTTAAAGTCTAATCGTGGCTGCCCTTAGAAACAATAGATGACAAATATTTTCTATTCAGATCTTTAAAAGGTGCTCGACTCTTAGTTAATATCTCTTTATGATTGGGAGAGGCTGGAAGAAAAAGATCTAGCTATGGTTTTGTTTTGTTTTGTTTGAGACTGACTTTTGCTCTTGTTGCCCAGGCTGGAGTGCAATGGTGCGATCTCAGCTCACCACAACCTCTGCCTCCCAGATTCAAGTGATGCTCCTGTCTCAGCCTCCTGAGTAGCTGGGATTACAGGCATGTGACACTTCACCCAGCGAATTTTTGTATTTTTAGTAGAGACAAGGTTTTACTATGTTGGTCAGGCTGGTCTTGAATGCCTGACCTCATGATCCCCCCCACCTCAGCCTCTCAAAGTGCTGGGATTATAGGCATGAGCCACCGCACCTGGCTATCTGCCTCCCATTCTACTCAAAGTCATCCTTCTCAGGCTCACCTAAGACAAATGCATATCTGAATGCTTCCTCTGCCCTACTGCCTATGTGAAAATGCATATTCACTGAGCCATTCTAAATTGTGTATTCATTGGAAGGCTTATCAATTCCTCAAAAGACTGCAATCTTTTGTCCATATCTACTTCTATCCCGGAAGCCCACAATTCTAGTTGTCCTGCCCTATTGGATGGAACTGATGTACATCTTACATGTTATTTATGTTTCATATCTCCCTATAATGTATAAGAGCAAACTATACCCCTGACCACCTTGGGCACATGTCTCAGGGTTTCCTGAGGCTGTGTCACAGGTGTGTCTTTAACCTTGACAAAATTAACTTTCTAAATTGACTGAGAACTGTCTCAGATATTTTGCATTCACAAATAATACAGGGTTCTTCTCAGTCACTTGGCCAACTGGGAACTTCCAAGCCAGCGATGTCCCCCCGCCTGGGCCTTGCTTGGCCCTGTGCCTGCCACTGGAGGTGCCCACCCACTCAGCCTGCCTGTGCTATAGCTTATACCCATGTTTGACAGTTCCTCAGCTCTCATCCTGTGTCCAAGAAGAATGAGGATATGCTGACACCTGAAGGATGAGGATGGGTGGAGAAGAATTTTATTGAGTGACAGAACAGCTCTCAGTGGAGAGAAGGATGCAGGGGGTGGGTCCCCACCCCTACAGTCAGGTGGTTTCTCTCCCAGAGTGGCTGAGTCCAGGGCTTTTATGGGCTCAGAATAGGGTAGTGGATGGTGATGGGATTGTGAGTATGCAAAGGAAGGCTAAAGCAAAGTCAGCACTAAAGGATGAGCACGGTGGTATAAAAAAACAATTAGGAAAGGGTAGGTATATGTAAAATAGGTGAAGAGTGGGGATCAGAGGAAAGTACACCAGATGGGCAGACAGGTTCTGAATCCCATGTGAGGATTTACCTGGCACTGTCTTCAGTTTGAAGGTGGGGTTTCACCAGGGACCCACCCCTATCTGCCTGAGCATTTGAGTGCCTCCTCTCACTATCACAAAGAGTTCCTAAGGAGTACCAGATAAGGTCCATACCATTTTGGTTGAAGAGAGTTTTCTTGTTTTTAATCTAATTGTATTTATTTATTTATTTTTGAGATGGAGTCCCACTGTGCCACCCAGGCTGGAGTGCAGTGGTGTGATCTTAGCTCACTGCAACCTCTGCCTCCCAGGTTCAAGTAATTCTCTTGCCTCAGCCTCTAAAGTAGCTGGTGTTACAGGCACATACCACCATGCCTGGCTAATTTTTTTGTATTTTTAGGAGAGATGGCATTTTGCCATGTTGGCCAGGCTGGCCTCAAACTCTTGACCTCAGGTGATCTGTCCGCCTTGGCCTCCTACTGTAATCCAAGTGCAGGGATTACAGGTGTGAGCCACCATGCCTCACCTATGTTTGTTTTTTTTAAAATAGAGATGGGCTCTCTATATGCTGCCCAGGCTGGTCTTGGAACCCCTAGCCTCAAGTGAGCCTCTCATCTTGGACTCCAAAAGTGCTGGGATTACAGGTGTGAGCCACCGTGCCCAGCCAAGTTTTGTTTTTATGTTATTTCAAATAGTCGAAACCTGCTGGTTGAAGTCTCTGTTCCTTGCAGTTTTAGTTTTCCAGGAGCTCACTGTGAAGATTCTTTCACTAACGTGTAATGTATAGTTAATTGCTTTTTTTTTGCTTTTTGTTTTTGAGACGGAGTTTTGCTGTTGTTACCCAGATCGTGCAATGGCACGATCTCGGCTCACTGCAACCTCCACCTTCTGGGTTCAAGCAATTCTCCTGCCTCAGCCTCCAGAGTAGCTGGGACTACAGGTGCGCACCATCATGCCCAGCTAATTTTTGTATTTTTAGTAGAGACGGAGTTTCACCTCGTTGACCGGGATGGTCTCGATCTCTTGACCTCGTGATCCACCCGCCTCGGCCTCCCAAAGTGCTGGGATTATACGCGTGAGCCACCACGCCTGGCTAAGTTAAGTGTTTCATAAGACCATTGTAATCTGAATCTGTCTCCCTTTACCATTACAGATGTACAGTTTTTTGGAGATAATTTCATAGGTCTGCCATTATGATTTTGAATGGATATTCAAAATCCCCAGTTGGTGCTTCCCAAAAGCAGTCAACCCCAGAAGAAGCAGAACCATGGAAGGAAGAGCTTTTGGCTAAGGAATTTCAAAAGCCTCAATTAATTTTCCCAGTTGAGTTTGTTTGTGTGTGTTTGTTTTAAGACACAGGGTCTTATTTTCTTGCTTAGGCTGGAGCAGAGTGGCGTGATTATGGCTCACTGCAGTGTTGACCTCTTGGGCTCAAGCAATCCTCCCACCTCAGCCTTCTGAGTAGCTGGGACCACAGGTGTGTGCCACCAAGATGGGCTAATTTTTTGTACTATTTGTAGAGATGGGGTCTCACTACATTATCTGGTCTGGTCTCAAACTCCTGGGCTCAAGTAATCTGCTGCCTTGGCCTCCCAAAGTGCCACGATTATAGGCATGTGCCAACTTGCCCAGCCTCCAGTTGAGTTTTTATTATTCCATGTAAGCAGTTTGAGGTTCTTTTTCTTTTTTTCTAAGACAGAGTCTTGCTCTGTCGCCCAGGTTGAAGTGGTGTGATCTCGGCTTATTGCAACCTCCACTTCCCAGGATAAAATTATCTTCCCACCTTAGGCTACCAAGTAGCTGGGACTACAGGCATGCACCACCACTCCCATCTAATTTTTGTATTTTTAGTAGAGATGGGGTTTCACCATGTTGGCCAGGCTGGTCTCAAATTCCTGACCTCAAGTGATCTGCCTGCCTTGGCCTCCCAAAGTTCTGGGAGTACAGGCGTGAGCCACCACACCTGGCTGCATTTATGTGTTTTATTAACCCAGGTAACTACAGATGATAAACACATTATAAATGTTGGAGAATGGGCCACATTTTACAAACTGATTGGTTAAGGGAAATTTATTTAATCCTAAGGCTACTTTTCTACACAGAAATGCCTTTACCCTGTGAGAAAACATGCAAATCATTACCAGAAGATACTTGCATATTTGCAAGTGTTAAATCAAGTTTAGCCTAAAGCTGCCACCTTACTGTTTTAAGTTTGGCCTAAAGGTTCTTCTGTACATTGTGAACTACAACATAAATGAAGTTGTAAGCAGACTGTAGCCTACTCCTGTGTCAGTCACCGGGCTTTGGTCAATGCCAAAATGGCCTACTGTTCAAACCCTGTTCAAATAAGGTAAATGCTGAGGTGTAACCAATCTGCTGTTTCTGTACCTCAATTCCATTTTCTGTACCTCACTTTCCTTTTTCTGTCTGTAAATCTTCTATCATACGGCTGTATTTGAGTCTCTGAGGCTACGCTGGCTGAGGAGAATATCTGATTTGCCAACCATACTTGCTCAATTAAACTGTGCTAAATTTAATTCAGCTGAGTTTTTCTCTTTTATTTATTTATTTATTTATTTTTTAATCGAGACAGAGTCTTGCTCAGTCACCCAGGCTGGAGTGCAGTGGTGTGATCTCAGCTTGCTGCAACCTCCGCCTACCTGGCTCAAGTCATTCTCCTGCCTCAAACCTCCCAAGTAGCTGGGATTACAGGTGCACACCATCACATCCAGCTAATTTTTGTATTTTTAGTAGAGACAGAGTTTGACCATGTTGGCAAGGCTGGTCTTGAACTCCTGACCTCAGGTGATCCTCCCGTCTCAGCCTCCCAAAGTGCTGAGATTACAGGGGTGAGCCACCAAGCCCTGTGGAGTTTTTAACACAAGGGTGGCAACTGCAGTAATCTAATTGCCATACCTCAAGAGGGGCCTCAGGTAAAGAAAAATGTCCTTGGGAACTATATGACAATTTCCCTGGATTATGTTCTGGACAAATGTGACAATTTTAGACCTCATAAGTTATAGTTGAAGTTTTCCAAAAATAGCTTTCCCCAAGGCCAGGTGCAGTGGCTCACGTCTATAACCCAGCACTTTGGGAGGCCGAGGCGGGTGGAAGTCAAGAGATCGAGACCATCCTGGTCAACCAGGTGAAACCCCGTCTCTACTAAAAATACAAAAATTAGCTGGGCATGGTGGTGCGTGCCTGTAGTCCCAGCTACTTGGGAGGCTGAGGCAGGAGAATTGCTTGAACTCAGAAGGCGGAGGTTGTGGTGAGCCGAGATCGTGCCATTGCACTCTAGTCTGGGTAACAACAGTGAAACTCCATCTCAAAAAAAAAAAAAATAGCTTTCCCCAAGCAACCATTTTGTCAGGACTCCAATGAGTGAGGTTATATACACAGGTTAAAAATGATAACTGTAGGCTGGGCGTGGTGGCTCACGCCTGTAATCCCAGTACTTTGGGAGGCTGAGGTCGGAGGATCACAAGGTCAGGAGTTCGAGACCAGCCTGGCCAACATGGTGAAACCCCATCTCTACCAAAAATACAAAAATTAGGGGCAGTGGTGAGAGGTTGTAATGCCAGCTACTCAGGAGGCTGAGGCAGGAGAATCCCTTGAACCCAGGAGGCAAAGGTTGCAGTGAGCTGAGACAGTGCCATTGCACTCTAGCCTGGGTGACAGTGGAAGACTCGGTCTCAAAAAAACAAAACAAAACTGTAATTCAGCAGGAAGTATAGGCACATTGTTTGGCCCACACCATGCCTCATCTTTGGGGGAGTATGTTTCCCCTTTTCCTAAAGGGCAAGAGCTATATCTAGTTTGTTGCCACAGTGCCATGTGCTTTTCATATAGGCATTTATTGATTGCAATATAGAAATGCTGAGGATGTGATGATGTTGTCATGCTACCTCCTGCATGAAGCCTTTCCTAACCGCACCGCCTTTCTCAGACTGAAAGTAACTTCCACATTCTTAGAATGTGGAGTATTCTTACAGCTCCAAACACATGGAACCTTGAGGAACAATTACTCCTATATTCGTCTTAATTATCCAAACCACCCTGAATCTTGCTACAAAGAACAGAAATTCTATGTATATTCAATGTGACTTTTTGGCACAGATTAAGCATTAATAATCTTTTGTTGAAGAAAGGTTAACACGTGGAACTTTAAAGCATAAATTCATAAATTTATGAATTTATAAATCTGTTTATGAATACATAATTTCACCTTAGATTTTAGGTGCTGATCTTTGAAGTTATAGGGTCTTTTTTTAACCCAGAAAGTGACTCTGGGCCGGGCCCAGTGGCTCACACCTGTAATCCTAGCACTTTGCGAGGCCGAGGCGGGTGGATCATGAGATCAGGATTTCGAGACCAGCCTGACCAACATGATGAAACCCTGTCTCTACTAAAAATACAAAAATTAGCTGGGCTTCGTGGCTGCGCCTGTAATCTCAGCTACTCAGGAGGTTGAGGCAGAAGAATCGCTTGAACCCGGGCGGCGGAGGTTGCAGTGAGCTGAAATAATGCCACTGCACTCCAGCCTGGGCGACAGAGCAAGACTGTCTCAAAAAAAAAAAAAAAAAAAAAAAAAAAAAAAAAAAAAAAAGCCAGGCGTGGTGTTAGGCGTCTGTGATCCCAGCCACTAAGGAGGCTGAGGCAGGAGAATCGCTTAAACCAGGGAGGTGGAGGTGCAATGAGCAGAGATCGCACCACTGCACTTCCAGCCTGGGCAAGAGAGCGGAACTCTGTCAAAAAAAAAAAAGCGACTTTGGAAAATAATAGTCATTTTGAGGTTGGGCAGTGCTCAATGCTATTATCGATTTCGTTAACATTGGGGTATTAAAAAATGTCAATCCGCGTATTACTGAAGACGGTGGCAGGGCTCTTACCTGAGGGACGGAAAAATTCTTGCTGCCTAGAATTCATTGACATTCTTTCTTTCCTCTCCAGGTTTCCGGCTCTGTGTGGAATAGGTACTGTCCTCCTTGTAGTTGTTAGGGAATCAGATACCGCATTTTGATCGTGGTAAGTTACTTGCTTTTCTATTTTTTTCCACCTTAAATTTACAGTGGAGAGGTGCAAATTCTGCCCCACCCTGGGGAGGCAGCTCCGGCTTCTAGGCAGCTTTGCCGCAGGTTCGGTATCCGCGACTTTAAAATGGACTCGGGAGTCTTTCAGGAAGCACGTCGCAGGAGACAAGGGCGTGAAGACAAGGACTTGCAGGCAGGCTCCCGCCCTTCGAGGCGGCGCGTGCGCTCCAGAGGCCGTCCGTTAATCCCTCCGTCGGTCCAGCAATGGATGGGCATAGGTCCTGGCTGGGCCAATCAGGCTCTGTTCTCTAGGGCTTTGGCGCGAAAAGACGCCAGGTCCAAAAAGAAAAAGAGGGAAAAAAAGAAAAAGGAAGAGGGAGTGTGAGATTGGTAGATTCTAGCAGCCCTCCTGTGAACCTGCCCGTTAATTCCTCTTCTCTAAATGTCTGCCTTTTTTTCTTCGTGTACAATTCCTTTTTGTCATTGCAGCAGGAGTAAATATCGATCTCGATCAACGTTGGTGTAAAAGGACCCTGCCTTTCAGGAGGTCATTTCGCCCCCAACAAAAGACTACACTTCCCAGCGACCCTTGCAGATCGGAAGAGCCGAGTCGCTCTAAGGCGGAGCCGCAGCAACTTCCGGCACCCTGGTAGGCTGGGCTAGTCGCGTTTTGCCACGGCGGCTGCTCTAGGTGAAGTGTTGTGGACCTCAGCCTCCTTCAAGTCCACGTTTAATGAAATACTGATAAAGAGGATAGCTTGCAGAAAGAGGATACCTTGCAGAAAGAGGATGTAGGATGGGAAATATCACTGTGGCAGTTTTGGAAAACGCCATTTGCCACAAAGACCTGTGAGAGCCTAAATACTGAAGAGATTACACTCCTCCCACCACCCAAATGTATTCAAATGCAAACAGCTTTAGACTGTAAAATAGGGGCAACGCAGCCCAGTAAGTATGAACTTCCCCATAACTCCTTCCATGCTTTTTTTTTTTTTTCTGGAATTGGTGGGGAGGGGATGTCAACCATCAAATACCGTAGAGATACATTCTTTTTCCTCACTCCCTTTTTTTCTTAGGGGGTTGCCTCTGCTTTGCTGGTGCCCTGAGTGTGTGCTCAAACTATATGGTGGATGCTCCAGCCTGGGGGAACGGTGTTTTGGGCAGAGGGAGCAGCACATGAAAATAAGTTAAACAGCGTGGTTAGGTACACGTGGATGGGTAGAAACCAGAGTGAGAATGGTGATTCATGATGCTGGAAGGCTGAGAAGAAACAGATCAGAAAGAGCCTTGTGCACCAATCATAATACTGAGCATCGATGACAACAGCCTTCTTTTGTTCTTAATACTCTAAGCACTTTTCATAAGCACTCATTTAACCACTCAACAACCCTGAGAGGTAGGTAATACGATTTTTTTTTTTTTTTTTTTTTGCTCTGTCACCCAGACTGGAGTGCAGTGGCCCGATCTCAGCTCACTGCAACCTCCCCTGGGTTCAAGCGATTCTCCTGTCTCAGCCTCCTGAGTAACTGGGATTACAGGCACGCGCCACCAAGCCCGGCTAAGTTTTCTATTTTTTTTTTTTTTTTTTTTTAGTAGAGACGGGGTTTTGCCATGTTGGCCAGGCTGGGATTATTTCATTTTACCGATGAGGAAAACTGGTTAAATACTTCCTTCAGGTTCGCACTGCTAGCAAGAGACAGAAATGTGATTTGTGCCCGGGAAGTCTTGCCCCAGATCTGCTCCCTTAACTTCATATTACTAATCAAAGGAGTTTGCACTTCAGCCTGAAGGTGAAAGTGAGTGCTTTCCTAGAATATGAAATTTGATAAAAACAAAAGTAGAGAATTTCACTAAAACCTTCTGGCCTGATTTTTGATACTTTGGGAAATATAGACTCAAGAATGTTACATCCTTTTTTTTTTTTTTTTTTTTTTTTTTAGGTATACTATACATATGATTGTAATATGCAGAAGATCAAGTGCACTGGCCCAGCGTGGTGGCTCACGCCTGTAATCTTAACACTTTGGGAGGCTGAGGCAGGAGGATGGATCACTTGAGGCCAGGAATTTGAGAACAGCCTGGCCAACATGGTGAAAGTCTGTCTTTACTAAAAAAAATGCCAAACTAAGCCAGCTGTAGTCCCAGTTACTCATGAGGCTGAGGCAGGAGAATCGCTTGAACCCGGGAGGCAGAGGAGCAGTGAGCCGAGATGGTGTCACTACACTCCAGCCTGGGCGATGAAGCGAGACTCCATCTCAAATAAAAAAAGTATCAATCTTAGAGTACAAACTTACGAGTTTTACACATGTGCACATCCGTATAATCACTCCTAGGCTGGTTTCCATTTCCACACACCAAGTCTCTCTCATACCCTTCTCCCTGTCACTATGTATGCCTAACCCCAGGAAACCATTCTTCTGACATCTAGCACCTCCATCGCCTGTTCCCGGACTTCATGAAGAGGTACGCTTTGTATCTGGCTTCTTTCACGCAACATTGTGTCTGTGATATTCATCCATGCCATTCCATGTAGCTGTAATTATCTTTTTCATTGCCTTATTAACAAGCCATTATATTATTATACTACAATCTATCAAACTGATAAACGATTTGGGTCATTTCCGTGTTTTGACTATTGCAAATAGCACCTCCTGGCACATTCCGTCTGCACCCAGGAGGGGAATTGCTAGATCACAGCTGCTGCGCTACACCTTCATTTAACGACTAACCAGTTTTGCTGCTGGTTCTGCAACCAAGCCCTGGCCAAACACCCCTAGATCGCGGGTAACTTTCTAGATCGTGGTCAACTTAGCAAGCTGCCGTTGACAGTCCTGGGTAGAACGTCTCTGCTTCAATCTGTAAGAGTTATGACTGGTGAAAGTGAGGCCATGTCACTTCCAAGTCCAGGTGAGATAGCTTCTTCCTTGTTCCCGGGAAGTCTAACCCCAGACTTGCTCTTGGAACCCAGCTGCTGTACTATCAGGAAGTCCAGGTTACATGAAGAAGTAACATGGAGTGTTCCGGTTAACAGCCCCAGCTGAGGTTCCAGCCGACTAGTGTCAACTGGTAGACATTTCAGCAAAGCCTTTAAAATGAATCAAGTACCAGCCACTATCTCCCTGCAAGTGTATGAGAGACCCTGGGAGAACCATACCAACCAACTTCCAAAACCATGAAAAAGTAAAATAAAATGTCACTGTGCTAAGGCACTAAGTTTTAAAGTGATTAACAGTTATTATGGGGCCCTCTCCTTCCCCATCCAGATCATCCTACTTTCTTTTCTTTTTTTTTTTTTTTTTTTTTTGTGACAGGCTTGCTCTGTTGCCCAGGCTGGAGTACAGTGGTGCAGTCATGGTTCACTGCAACCCCTGCCTCCTGGGTTCAAGCAATTCTCATGCCTCGGCCTCCCAAGTAGCTGAGACTACAAGCATGCGCCACCACACCTGGCTAATTTTTGTATTTTTAGTAGAGACAGGATTTCACCATGTTGACCAGGTTGGTCTTGAACTCCTGGCCTCAAGTGATCCTCCCATTTCAGCCTCACAACGTGCTACTGAGATTGCAGGCATGAGCCACCGCACCCGTCTTTTTGTTGTTTGTTTATTTGTAGACAGCCAGTTGCCCAGGCTAGAGTACAGTGGCACAATCATGGTTCATTGCAACCACTGCTTCCTTGGCTCAAGTCATCCTCTCCCTTTGGCTTCCCAAGTAGCTGGGACCATGGGCATATGCCACCATGCCTGGCTAATTTTTAATTTTTGTATTTTAAATTTTATTTTGTAGAGATGGGTTTTCGCCGTGTTGCCCAGGCTGGTCTTGAACTCCTGAGCTGAAGTGATCTGACTGCCTCAGCCTTCTAAAGAGCTGGGATTACAGACATCAATCACTGCACCCAGCCCCCCTACTTGATTTTCTTTCTCTTTTTTTTTTTTTTTTTTTTTGGGGGGGGGAGGAAGGCAGGAAGGAAGGGAAGAAGGACGGTAGGGAGGAAGGAAGGGATGAAGGAAGGAAGGAAGGGAGGAAGCGGGGAGGGAGGGAGGGAGGGAGGGAAGGGAAGAAAGGAAATCAAGCAATGAAAGAGACATTGCCGACCTGGATCTAGAGGTTTACAAGTTGATTTCTTTTTTTTTGAGAGAAGGAAAGAAAAAAAAATAATAAGTAAAGGAGAGGAAGAAAGAGGAAGAGAAAGAGGGAGAGTAAATGGAAATATTGCTTTATTTTGAAAAAAATTGGGTATTAATAATGGCCAATCAATGTTTCATTTAAACTAATGGGTAGGTGTGATGTGGTATTGACAAGAATGTATATTTTGTGTATTTGAAGTGGAGAGCTCTATAAATATTTATTAAGTTTACTTGTTCTGGATCTGAGTTCGAGTCCTTGATATCCTTATTAATTTTCTGTCTCATTGAATCTAAGTCTCCTATCTGGGTGTTAGGATCGTTAGCTCTTGTTGTTGCATTGATCCTTTTACCACTATATCTTTGTTGCTTTAAAATCTATTTTATCCGATACAAGAATTGCAACTCCTGCTTTTTATTTATTTATTATTTATTTTTGCTCTCCATTTGGTTGGTAAATCTTTCTCCATCCCTTTGTTTTGAGTCTTTGTGTATCCTTGCATGTGAAACAGGTCTGGATGTAACATGCCGTTGGGTTTTGGCTGTGTCTTTTGATTGGGAATTCAGTCAATTTAAATTTAGGGTTACTGCCATTTGATGTTGACTGGCTGTTTTATCCATTTGTTGGTGTAAATTCTTCTTTATGTTGGTGCTCTTTACTTTTTGGTGTATTTTTAGAAAGGCTAATACTGGTTGTTTCTTTCTGTGTGTAATGCTTCTTTCAGAAGCTCTTGTAAAGCAGGCCTGGTGGTAATAAAATCTCCGAGTTCTTGCTTGTTCATAAAAGATTTTATTTTTCCTTCAGTTGTGAAGCTTAGTTTGGCTGGATATGAAATTCTGGGCTGAAGGTTCTGTTCTTTGAGGATGTTGAATATCGGCCCCCACTCTCTTCTGGCCTGTAGAGTTTCTGCCGAGAGATCTGCTGTAAGTCTGATAGGCTTGCCTTTGTGGGTTATCCGACCTTTCTCTCTGGCTGCCCTTAGTATCCTCTCCTTCGTTTCAACCCTGGTGAATCTAACGATTATGTGCCTTGGGGTTGCTCTTCTTGAGGAATATCTTTGTGGTGTTCTCTGTATTACCTGGGGTTGAATGTTGACCTGCTTTGCTAGTTTAGGAAAATTTTCCTGAATAATATCCTGAAGGGTATTTTCCAGCTTGGATTCATTCTCTCCGTTGCATTCAGGTACACCTATCAAACGTAAATTTGGTCTTTTCACATAGTCCCACATTTCTTGGAGACTTTGCTCATTCCTTTTTATCCTTTTTTCTCTAATCTTTTCTTCACGTTTTATTTCATTAAGTTGGACTTTGACCTCTGATATCCCTTCTTCTGCTTGAACAATTCGAGTGTTTAAACCTGTGCATACTTCTCGGAGTTCCTGTATTGTATTCTTCAGTTCCATTAATTCACTCATACTCCTCTCTAAGTTGTCTATTCTCAATAGGATTTCATCAAGCCTTTTGTCAAAGTTCCTAGTTTCTTTACGTTGGGCTACAACATGGTCTTTTAACTCACCGAAGTTTGTTATTATCCATTCCTTGAAGAGTGATTCTGTCATCAGGAGGCGCTCGTTCTCCATCAAGCCTTGTTCCATTGTTGATGTGGAACTGTGATCATCTTTAGAGGGAGAGGCGTTCTGACTTTGAGTATTCTCAGCTTTTTTACGCTGGTTTCTTCCCGTCATTGTAAATTTATCCTCCTCTCGTCTTTGAAATTACCAACTTTCAGATTAGGTCTCTTGAGTGGACGTCCAGGTTGTTAGTTCCCAGGACCAGAGCAGCGGCGTTAAAACTGATGGTGCTTTTCTGCCCAGGATTCTCCTGTCGGGCTTCCTTCTTGTGTCCGTAGTAGGCGACTCTGCCTTCCCGGGGCTCCAAACCTCGGTCAGAAGGGGAACCGGTCCCGTTTACTCTGCTCCGAGAGCTGCCGCGCCGAGGTGCCGGCGGAACCGCTGCGCCGACCACGAGAGTCGCGCTGGCGACCCGTGTGTTTCCACCACTGGGGGATCTTCTGCTCCGTGAGCGACCAGACTTTGTCTGAAAGTGTGGCGTCCTCTAGTTCTCCGCGCCTTCCCTGAGAGCTGCAATCCCGGGATGTTAGCGATCGGCCATCTTGGATTGTTCTCCCGCATGTCGATTTTCTTTCTTTTTGAGACAGAATCTCTCTCTGTCATCCATGCTGTCCCACTTGATGTTCGGGACTGCTCCAGTGTCCCGCCTTTAGACGGCCTTCCCTGACTTTTAGTGCTGAGAGAGGGCTTTCTCCAGGCTCCCAGTCCTCTGCATCCCTCTATCATGTCTCCTCCATGCCCTATTATCACTGCTCGTTTGCTTGTCTGACGCCCTCATTTAAAAGTTTAAACTCCCGTGGGCAGTGACTATATTTTAAAAATAAACCTTCTGGGCCGGGCGCAGTGGCCCAAGCCTGTAATCCCAGCACTTTGGGAGGCCGAGGTGGGTGGATCACGAGGTCAAGAGATCAAGACCATCGTGGTCAACATGGTGAAACCTCGTCTCTACTAAAAATACAAAAAAATTAGCTGGACATGGTGGCATGTGCCTGTAATCCCAGCTACTCAGGAGGCTGAGGCAGAATTGCCTGAACCCAGGAGGCGGAGGTTGCGGTGAGCCAAGATCGCGCCGTTGCACTCCAGCCTGGGTAACAAGAGCGAAACTCTGTCTCAATCAATCAATCAATCAGTAAACCTTCTGTATTCTCAATAGCTAGGACAGAGCTAGAAAAAAAAAAGTAAGGGCTAGTAAACGATATGGAGGGAATAACTTAAGCAAAGCGGGTACTTACGAGTCAAGTACTGGCTGGGCAAGTTAGGGCAGGGCTTAGGGGGACAAGCTGCCTGGTTCCCTATCCCAGCTGCCCTCCAGCCTGGGCAACACAGTGAGGCTCGAAGATTCTTTCTGACCTCTCCTATCCCAGCCTTAGGCAGTTACTGTACTTCTCTGGGTCCCAATTTCTGAAATGTGGAAATGGAAATGGTAGTACCAAAGAAAAAAGTCTAATGTACAAGTTTAATAACAAGGAGTCTAGCTCTCAGAACAACCAACTAACAACTGACAGATAAAAAGAGAAGATGGTGCTTATTGTTCAAATTATTACATAGCTGTCATCAATTCTCATTGGAAGATGCTTGTCTTTTGATAAAAACCAGAAATTTCTGTCTTTTATTAATTAAAAACAAGATATGGTTTTTTTTTTATTTTTTATTTTTTTTAAAGAGAAAAAGAAGGGGAAAAAAAGAAAAAGAGGGAAAAAGGAATATTACTTCATTCCTAAAATGGGTTTCAATAATGGCCGATCAATATTTTGAGTGTTTAAAGTGGTTAATGCATATTTTATGTGTTTAAAATGGAGACCTCTATTGTGTTTATTTGTTCTGGCTCTGAGTTCAAGTCCTGGATATCGTTATCAATTTGTTGTCTCGTTGAATCTAAATCTCATTATGGGTCTTATGTATCTGGGTGTTAAGATCTCTTATTGTTACATTAATCCTTTTACCCTTGCATACTTGTAGCTTTGAAATCTATTTTATTAAGTGTGAGAATTGCAACTCCTGCTTTTTATTTATTTATTTTTGCTCTCCATTTGGTTGGTGAGTTTTTTTCCATCCCCTTGTTTTGAGTCTTTGTATATCTTTAGATATATCGTTAGATTTTGTGGATAATGTATATTTTGTGTGTTTAAAATGGAGAGCTCTATTGAATTTATTTGTTCTGGATCTTAGTTCCAGTCCCAGATATCATTATCAATTTTCTGTCTCATTGAATCTAAATCTCATTGTGGGTCTTATGTATCTGGGTGTTAAGATCTCTTATTATTACATTAATCCTTTTACCCTTGTATCCTTGTAGCTTTGAAATCTATTTTGTCAAATGTGAAAATTGCAACTCCTGCTTTTTATTTATTTATTTTTGCTCTCCATTTGGTTGGTACGTTTTTTTTTTTTCCAACCCTTTATTTTGAGTCTATGTATATCTTTGGATATACCGTTAGATTTTGTCTGTATCTTTTGATTGGGAGATTTGGTCGATTTAAATTTAGGGTTGCTGCCATTTGATATTAACTGGCTATTTTGTCCTTTCGTTGATAAAAATTGCTCTTTACTTTTTGGTGTATTTTTAGAAAGGGTCATACTGGTTGTTCCTTTCTGTGTATAATGCTTCTTTTAGAAGTAAAGCAGGCCTGGTGGTAATAAAATCTCTGAGTACTTGCTTGTTCCTAAAAGATTTTATTTTTCCTTCAAATGTAAAGCTTAAATTGGCAGGATATGAAATTCTGGGCTGAAAGTTCTGTTGATTAAGTATATTGAATATTGGCCCCCACTCTCTTCTAGCTTATAGGGTTTCCATTGAGAGATCTGCTGTAAGCCTAATAGGCTTACCTTTATGGGTAACTTGATCTTTCTCTCTGGCTGCCCTTAATATTTTCTCCTTCATTTCAGTCTTGGTGAATCTAACAATTATGTGCCTTGAGGTTGGTCTTCTTGAGGAATATCTTTGTGGTGTTCTCTGTATTGCCTGGGGTTGAATAGTGTCCTGCTTTGCTAAATTAGGAAAATTTTCCTGGATAATGTCCTGGAGAGTATTTTCCAGATTGAATTCATTCTCTCTGTCACATTCAGGTACACCAATCAAGCGTATATTAGGTCTTTTCACATAGTCCCATATTGCTTGGAGACTTTGCTCATTCTTTTTTATCCTTTTTTCTCTATTCTTGTCTTGTCGTTTTGTTTCATTAAGTTGGTCTTCGACCTCTGATACCCTTTCTTCTGCTTGATCCATTCGGCTGCTTAAGCTTGTACATATTTCACTAAGTTCTCGTGTTGTATTTTTCAACTCCGTAAGTTCATTTGTATTCCTCTCTATATTGTCTATTCTTTTCAACATTTCATCGAACCTTTTTTTCCAAGTTCTTAGTTTCTTTACATTGGGTTAGAACAAGTTCCTTTAACTCCCAGAAGTTTCTTATCATCCACCTTTTAAAGCCTACTTCAGATAATGGCACACAGTCCTTTTCCATCAGGGCTTGTTCCGTTACTGATGAGTCCTTTTCCATCAGGGCTTGTTCGGTTGCTGATGAGTCCTTTTCCATCAGGGTTTGTTCCGTTGCTGATGGGTTCTGATTCTGAGTATACTCGGCCTTCTTAGGCTGTTTTTTTCCCTTCATTGTAGATGAACTGCCTTTCTAATTAGGTTTCTGAGTCGACGTCCGACTTATTGATTCCCAGTGCTGGGATCCGAGCAACCCACTGTGGCGGCCTAAATAGCAGCGATAAGACTGATGGTGCTCTTCTGCCTGGGAATCTCTGGTCTGGCTTCCCTCTTGAGTCCGCAACAAGCGGCTCTGACTTCCCGGAGCTCCAAACTCCAGTCAGTAGGGGAAGCGGTCCCGTTGGCTCTGCGTGAAGAGCTGCTGCGTCGAGACACCGGCAAAACCGCTGCGGCGGCCACAAGAGTCGCGCTGGCGACCCGTGGGGCTCCTCCACTGGGAATCGGCTAATCGGTGAGTGACGAAAATTCGTCTAAAAATGTGGCGTCGTCTCGTTCTCTGAGCTTTCACTGGGAGCTACAATCCCGAGCTGTTAGTGGTCGGCCATCTTGGATCGATCTCAAGATATGGTTTATATAAGATGCCAAGCTTTTGGTGTATTTCAAGGCTTCCTGGAAGCTTCTATATTCATGGCCTGTCTCAGAATGCAAGATTTTTAGAAATTGAAAGCTTTTTGTTTATATTTTATTTTATTTTGAGAGACAGGCTTTCACTATGTCACCCACGCTAGAGTGCAGTGATGTTATCATAGCTCACTGCAGCCTCAAACTCCTGAGTGGAGGGCTCCTCCTGGCACAGCCTCCCCAGTAGGTGGGACTACAAGTGTGCACCACCATGCCTGGCTTTTTTTTTTTTTTTTTTTTGGTGCTGACAGGGTCTTGCTATGTTGCCCAGACTGATGCTGAATTCCTGGCCTTAAAGCAATCCTCCCACCTTGGCCTCCCAAAGCACTGGGATTATAAGTGTAAGCCACCACGCCTGGCCTTCCTTTTAACTTTTTGAAGTGTATATATGTTCTGGGTTGAAGAGTCTAATGAGTCACATCAGACAGAGCTAGTCTCAACTACTTCATTGGGTTGTTATGCAGCTTAAATTATACATACAGCTGACCCTTGAACAATACAGGTTTGAACTGCACCAGTCTATTTATAAACGGATTAAAAAATAAAAGTGTGCCTACCTCTACTGTCTCCCCTTTCATCTCTTCCACCACTTCTTTCCCACTCCTAAGACCAACCCCTCCTGCTCTCACTCCTCCTCTTTCTTCCCCTCCTCCTCTTCTGCCTTAGCCTACTCAACATGAAGATGATGAGGATGAAGACCTTTACCATGATCCACTAAATATGTGTTTTCTTCCTTATGATTTTATTTTCTCTCTCTTTTTTTTTTCTGAGACAGTGTCTTGCTCTGTCACCCATGCTGAAGTACAGTGGCACAATCTCGGCTCACTGCAGCCTTGACCTCCTACCTCAGCTCCTCAAGTGGTCCTCCCACCTCAGCCTCCTGAGTATCAGGACCACAGGTGTGTATCACAACTCCTGGCTAATTTTTGTATTTTTTGTAGAGATGGGAATTCACCATGTTGCCCAGGCTGCTTTCGAACTCGTGGACTGACGTGATCCTCCTGCATTGGCATCCCAAAATACTGGGATTACAGGTGTGTGCTGCTGCACCTGGCCTGATTTTCTTTTTCTTTTTGTTTTTTTCTTTATTATTTTTTTTTTTGAGATAGGGTCTCACTCTGTCACCCAGGTTGGAGTGCAGTGGCGGGATCTCAGCTCACTGCAACCTCAACCTCCTGGGCTCAAGCGATTATCTTGCTTCAGCTTCCCAAGTAGTTGGGACTACAGGTGTGTGCCACCATGCCCAGCCAGGTTTTCTAATTTCTCTAGCTTACTTTATTGTAAGAATACAGGTTAGAATATGTATAACATTAAAAAATGTGTTAATTAATTTATGTTATCATTAACAGTAAGCTGTTGGTAGTTAAGCTTTGGGGGAATCCAAAGTTATATGCAGTTTTTCAACTGCATGTGGGGTTGGTGTCCCTAACACCCCCTCAGTGTTCAAGGGTCAACTGTATATGTATATATGTATCAATCTATCTGTGTATAACAATAGAACAGGTCTTGTTACATAGTAACTACTCAATAATTATCAGTTAGCCTTGTTATTGCTAACGGTGGGGGGGCCCAGCTGAGGTGTAGGGGCAGGCTCATCAAGGCCTCTGAAAGCCAGTTTCACATCCTCAGCCGCCATAAAGTTGTGTGAGTTTGGGCCTCTGAGCCACAGTCCCTTGTGGG
Organism: Callithrix jacchus; assembly: GCF_049354715.1. Classification (NCBI taxonomy): domain Eukaryota; kingdom Metazoa; phylum Chordata; class Mammalia; order Primates; family Cebidae; genus Callithrix; species Callithrix jacchus. Next base: position 64,905,552 of record NC_133506.1, read on the forward strand.
TGAAGTGGGGATTGATGCCTGCTTCATGGGGTGGTTGAAAAGACCCATACAAACTTATAGATGAAAAAGGGATGGCTGGGCATAGTGGCTCATGCCTGTAATCCCAGCACTTTGGGAGGCCGAGGCAGGTGGATCATGAGGTCAGGAATTTGAGACCAGCCTGGCCAACATGATGAAACCCCATCTACTAAAATTACAAAAATTAGCCAGGCATGGTGGCACGTGCCAGTAGTCCCAACTACTCAGAAGGCTGAGGCAGAAGAATAACTTGAATCTGGGAGGCAGAGGTTGCAGTGAGCCAAGATAGCACCACGGCACTCCAGCCTGGGCAATACAGCGAGACTCAGTCTTAACAAAATAAAATAAAAATAAATAAATAAATAAAACAGAGTCACATTTGTCCCCACGGATGGAATGCAGGTCCCTTAGATAAGACCTTATAAGAGCAAGGCAAAAGTCTCAGTCCTAAAGAGTCTTGGTCCTAGGGTGCCACAAAGTACTGTGGCTCACAGATGAAAATGAGGCTGGGTGTGGTGTCTCACACCTGTAATCCCAGCACTCTAGCAGGCCGAGGTGGGAGGATTGCTTGAGCCCAGAAATTTGACACTGGCCTGGGCAAAATAGCAAGACCCCATCTCTACAAAGAATTTGAAAAATTAGACGGGCATGGTAGTGCACACCTATAGTCCCAGCTACATGGGAGGCTGAGGTGGGAGGATGACTTGAGCCCTGGAGATTGAGGCTGCAGTGAGCCATGATTGCACCACGGCACTACAACCTGGGCAACAGAGCAAAAGCTCATCTAAAAAAAAAAACCAATTCAGGTAACTTTCACTGTCTCTTGTGGCTGGATGTTGCCACGTGACTAAGTTCTGGCCAGTGAAGATTTGAGCACAATTATCATGTGTTCCTTTTAAGTGGATATCCTTTAAGGGACTGGATGGTACTTTCCCTGCCCTTCAGAAGCTGAATGAGGAGATGGTGCAGGTTTAATAGGATGGTTAGGAAGAGCTCACTGAGAAAGGGACCTTTGAGCGACTTGGCAAGGAAGCATGCTGCATGCGGAGAAGAGCCTTCCAGGCCACAGGCAGCAGGTGCAAAGGTCCTGGGGCAGGAACATTCCTGGTGTTTTGGAGGAGCTGGAAGGAGTGGGGTGTGTGGCTGGAGTGGACCAAAAAGGGGACGGCGGAGGAGATGGCCATGGAAGAATGGCTGGTTGTAAGGACCTGGGGAGTGTGTGTCGTGTGTGGCAAAATATGCAAAACATAACATTTTTATGATTTTAACCACTTTTTATAATTTTTTTTTGAGATGGAGTCTCACCCTGTTACCCAGGCTGGAATGCAATGGCTTGATCTTGGCTCACTGCAACCTCTACCTCCTGGGTTCAATCGATTATCCTGCCTCAGCCTCCTGAGTAGCTGGAATTACAGGCATGCGCCTGGCTAATTTTTTGTATCTTTAGTAGAGACAGGTTTTCACCATGTTGGTTAGGCTGGTCTTCAACTCCTGACCTTATGATCTGCCCGCCTTGGCACTTCCAAAGTGCTGGGATTATAGGTGTGAGCCACTGTGCCTGGCCCCACTTTTTATAATTTTAATGCAATACTTAACATTTTTTTTGCTGGGCGCGGTGGCTCATGCCTGTAATCCCAGCACTTTGGGAGGCTGAGGCAGGTGGATCACAAGGTCAAGAGATCGAGAGCATCCTGGTCAACATGGTGAAACCCCGTCTGTACTAAAAATACAAAAAATTAGCTGGGCGTGGTGCTGCATGCCTGTAATCCCAGCTCCTCAGGAGGCTGAGGCAGGAGAACTGCCTGAACCCAGGAGGTGGAGGTTGTGGTGAGCCAAGATCGCGCCATTGCACTCCAGCCTGGGTAACAAGAGCGAAACTCCGTCTCAAAAAAAATTTTTTTTTCATTGAGGTGAAATTCACAGACTATAAAATTAAGCATTTTGACAATTCAGTGACATTAAGTGCATCCATAATGTTATGCAGCCACTACCTCTATCCGGACACTTTCATCACCCCAAAAGGAGATCCTGTTCCTCTTAAGCAGTGACTGCCTCTTTGCTCCTCCCCCAATCCCTAGCAATGACTGATCTGCTTCCTATTCTGGATATATCATATACGTGGAATTGCATAACGTGTGGCCTTCTGTCTGGCTTCTTTCACTCAGCATAACATTTTCAAGGTTCATCCATGTCTAAGCAGGCATCATTCATTCCTTCTTATGGCAGAATGATATTCTCTTTTATGGATATACCACATTTTGTTGATCCTTTTTGTTGATGGATATTTGGGTTGCTTTAAGGACTTTGCTTTGATGCTAAGTGAGGTAGGAGACATTGCAGGGTTCTGAGCAGGGAGGGGACAGGACCTGGCTGAAGTGAAGAAGAGATAGGCAAGAGCAATCATCTAGGTAAGAGAGAAAGGTGACTTGGCCCAGCATGGCGGCAGTGAGGGTGCTGGATCTATTTCAAGGTGGGCTGGGATTCGCTGGTGGGCAACATGGAAACCTGCAGGGAGAGCCTCCCGCATGCTCTGCGAGCCCCTTCAACCCTGTGGCTAGCTCTGCTCACTACCCTGCCAGCTCCTTAATCTGCTGGGGTGCCCTCTGGGTGCAGCAGAGGGATTGCAACCAAGGGAAAATGGAAAACCGAGCCCCTTTATCATGTGAACAGGAAGAATCTGTGACCCAAAAGGCACGTCTGGAGGATAGAAATGAAAGCCAAGTGTTCCATCACCATTCTGGAGATCAGCTGAGTTGTCTGGCCTGAAACTGGTGTCCAGGCCTTCCCCTCCTCTCTCCCCTGCACCACAAAGCTGCCCACCGGGCTTAGTAGACCCTGGAAACTCACGATGTGGCGTGCATCTGTTCAGCTGCCGTCATGCCTGGACCTCAGGCATCCTGATGCCAGAGAGCAAGGCATCCATTGTAGGGCTTTACTTTGTGCTTCCCTGGCAGAAAAGAGGAAGAGCTGCCTCCTTACCCTGGTGGCACATCTGAGGCCACTGGCGTCTTGGAAACATCAAGGAGTGGCATGTTGCCTGGTTCCATGCTGCCTGGTAGGAGGGGCTGGAAGTTTCTGAATATCTGACTTCTTGTCCCATCCAAAGCCCCCAGGATGGACAACTCCGGTGCTAGAGCCCAGGGAAGTATGAAGTTGGCTGAGTTTGGCCTTGACAGATGCTTTCCCTACTCCTGGGTTGGGAGGCAGCTACTTAGCTCCCCTCCCTGTCTTGCCTGAGGCTGCTGGGGTTACCTTCCATAGGCAGTTTATGTTATTAGTCAATTATGACATTAACAGGAAGTATGAAAATCAGAGAAAGCACCCATCTCTGGCCCACTGTGTGAACGGAGCAGCAGGCAGCTGGGAAGAACTGGCGTTGGGGCTGTGACATTGTATGAGCTTGGGCAGATTGTCTGATTTGCCTGGCCCAGACCTTCTCATCTGTAAAGTGGAGTGAATGACCCCCACCCCGTGGAATGCCTCATCTCACATGCCCGACATGATGCCTGGCACACAGTGCTCGCTCAGTCCGTGCTGTTGTGATGGTAAGGAGGCTGCTCGTGTCTGTATGGTCCCTCCCAGTCTGTTTGCGTCCCTAGACTTCCACATCAGGTAGTGCGTATGATTGGGTCAATTGTGTGACCTACGTTAAGATGACCTACGTTAAGAAGTTCTGGTTTTGTTTGTTTTTGAGGCTCTGTGGCCCAGGCTGCAGTACAGTGGTATGATCTCAGCTCACACTCACTGCCACCTCCACCTCCCAGGCTTAAGCTATTCTCCGGCCTCATCCTCCAAAGTAGCTGAGACTACAGCTGCATGCCACCATGCCTGACTCATTTTTTAATTTTTATTTTTGTAGAGATGGGTTTCACCATCTTGCTCAGGCTGGTCTGGAATTCCTGGGCCAAGTGATCTATTGGCCTCAGCCTCCCAAAGTGCTGGGATTACAGGGATGAGCTACCACACCCAGCCTACCCTAAATTCTTTACTCTTTATAACTCATTTAATCTTTACAACAGCCCCATGAGATGGATACGGTCGTTACCCCATGATACAAATGAGGAAACTGAGTAAGTTGCTTGAAGTCACATGTCTGTAAGTACTTTAGACAGAATCAGAACCTAGGCAGCCTGGTCCTGACCTATGCTTTGCTTATTTGTTTGAGACTAAGTCTTGCTCTGTCACCCAGACTTAGGTGCAGTGGTGCCATCTTGGCTCACTGCAACCTCTGCTTCCTGGGTTCAAACGATTCTCATGCCTCAGCCTCCAGAATAGCTGGGATTACAGACGTATACCACCATGCCTGGCTAATTTTTGTATTTTTAGTAGAGACGGGGTTTTGGCATGTTGGCCAGGCTAGTCTCAAACTCCTGACCTTGAGTGATCTGCCCACCTCCCAAAGTACTGGGATTACAGGCGGATGCTTTACTTTGCCCCCTTAGAGGCATGTATTCCTAGCTATTTTGGAAATGATGTCTTCTGTTCTTTCTTTTATACAGAGGAGAATTCTAATAGCCAAACTATTTCAACAGGCCTTCATCCATGTCTAGGGCCTGAGTGAATCAAGGGAATATGCAAGGTTGTCTCATTAAGTGAAGATGATATGGAGCAAAACAACCAAATGATGAAGATGAATGAGACTGAGACAACGACTGTAACCAAAGCCACATTCTACCGTCTTCAGGACGTGGTCTCCTGCCTTCTGTGGGGATGACACCCTCTGATACCTGCATCCACTGTGACCTTGGGGAGGTGATTTGAGTTCCCAAAGGCTCTGTTTACTTGTCTGTAAGAATGGGATGAAAGCACACACCTCACAGAATTATGACAAGGGTCACATGAAATCATATGTGGAAAAGCCCTTTAAAACCTACAAAGTGGCCACGAACAGTGGCTCACGCTTGTAATCCCTGCTACTCAGAAGGCTGAGGCAGGAGAACCGCTTGAACCCAGGAGGTGGAGGTGGCAGTGAGCCGAGATCACACCATTGCACTCCAGCTTTGGCCACAAAAGCAAAACTCCATCTACCGGTGGTGGGGGGAGTGGGGAAGGTGGGCAGGTGGGGGTTGGGGGGTGATGGTGGGGGTGTGGGGGTAGGGGGTGGGGTGGTGGGGGATCTGAAAAGAGACATGCACATGGGTGGTAATGGTATTTTTCTTCTCTACTCTTATTTCCCTCTTCTTAGAGCAAAATATTACCCAGGATCATATATGGAAATCTCTGCTTTGGCAATTTGAATGAATTATGCAAAATAAATCATTTACTAAGACATTTGTGGCCTGGGCACGGTGGCTCATGCCTGCAATCTCAGCAATTTGGGAGGCCGGGGTGGGTGGATCATGAGGTCAGGAGGTAGAGACCAACCTGACCAACATGGTGAAACCCTGTCTCTGCTAAAAATATAAAAATTAGTCTGGCATGGTGGCACCAACCTATAATCTGAGCTACTCATAAAGGAACATTTTTGGGTTTTAAATTTTTAGAATACATGATATAAAGTTTTGTGACGCACAGAGGAGCAATTTTCGTCTTTGTTCTCTATTCTGTGGATGTAAAAAATCCATTCCTGTATATTTGTTAGGCAATAAATGTACCATTTCCAGGACTGTAATAAAACCTAACGGACAAACCGGCAGTCTCAAAACAATGGATTTCTTAGCCTCCTTGCAGCAAGGGAGATCACTTAACAGAGGAACCTGGTGTCCTCCTCAAACAAAGGTAGAGGCAGGGTTCTGACAGGATCTGGAGGAGGACAGAGGTCAGGTACAATAAAATGAAGCAGCGTTGTTGTAGGCACGAAGCTCACAGGACTACATGTAAAGCTGTAAAGGGGTTAACATCAGAAGCCGACCCAGGCTCCTATTCCCTTGGAAACTACGAAGTTAAAATAAATGTAGGATGTTATGCTTTAAAAGTGCCTTTCTGAAAAAAAAAAAAAAAAAAATCCTGTTTCTGAAGCTCTGCACTTGGGCTGGAAATTGAGGCTGCTTCTTTGTGTCCAAGAACGTTCCAGTCTCACTAACATGGTTTCAAACAGCAAAGTTTCTGACAGTCCATGATTTTAGAGAACAAATTTCTCCAAAATCTATAGCTTACAATTTCTGTAGGTTCGCAGTCACAGAGGAGGACTGTGGCTAAGAGACACTCCTGCAGGTGGTCACGGTGAGACAGGAAGGAGGGCTCCCAGGTGGACATAAAGATGGTCCTGAAGCTGTAGGTGGCACTGTGCCTGGGGCATTTTAGGGTCCAGTTCAAGCTGTGCTCTTAGGGTCATCCTCACACATCCCTTCACAGTGTGGCCCTTGATAAAAAAGTTGGCTGGGCGCGATGGCTCACGTCTGTAATCCCAGCACTTTGCAAGGGTGAGGTGGGTGCATCACCTGAGGTCAGGAGTTCGAGACCAGCTTGACCAACATGGAGAAACCCTGTCTCTACTAAAAATGCAAAAAATTAGCCGGGCATGGTGATGCATGCCTGTAATCCCAGCTACTCAGGAGGCTGAGGCAAGAGAATCACTTGAACCTGGGAGGCAGAGGTGGCAGTGAGCCAAGCTAGGGCCATTGCACTCCAGCCTGGGCCACGAGAGTGAAACTCCATCTCAAAAAAAAAAAAAAAAAAAAAAAAGGCCGGGTGCAGTGGCTCAGGCCTGTAATCCCAGCACTTTGGGAGGCTGAGGTGGGAGGATCACCAGGTCAGAAGATCGAGACCATCCTGGCTATCATAGTGAAACCCTGTCTCTACTAAAAATACAAAAAAATTAGCAGGACATGGTGGTGGGCATCTGTAGTCCCAGCTACTCCAGGGGCTGAGGCAAGAGAATTGCTTGATCCTGGGAGGTGGAGGTTGCTGTGAGCCGAGATTGTGCCATTGCACACCAGCCTGGGTGATAGACGGAGACTCCATTTTGAAAACTATAATAATAAGAAAAAAGTCATGTTCCCTTTAAATAATGTCTTACTTTCCTCTGGCTTCTGTCAGAATTTGCTCTTTTTTTTTTAGACCAAGTCTCACTCTGTCGCTAGGCTGGAGTGCAGTGGTGTGATCTCAGATCACTGCAACCTCCGTCTCCTGGGTCCAAGCAATTCTCCTGCCTCAGTCTCCCCAGTAGCTGGGACTACAGGTGCACACCACCACGCCCGGCCAAGAATTTGCTCTTTACTATTTGTTTTCAGCAGTCAAACTATGATAGGCTTATATACATTTTGTTCACATTGATCCTACTTGGAATTCAGTGGGATTTTTAAATATGTAAATCTGTATCTTTCAACAAACTGGGGAAAATTTCTGCCAGTATCTCTTCAAATATATTTTTCTATCTCATTCTTCCCCCTTTCCCTCCAGGACTCGAGTTACACATGTGCTCGGCCTTTGATATTGCCCTACAGGTTTCTGAGATGTTCTTTTTTTCTTACAACTATTTTTTTCTTTGTTCTTATGTCATTTCCATTCTGCCTTTAAGCCCATTTGGTGACCTTTTTATAGAAAATATTGATATTTCAGTTACAGGATTTCTATTTGGTTCTTCTGTATAGTTTTATTTCACTGCTATTTTCTTTTTGATTTTTTTTAGAGACAGGGTCTGGCTCTGTTGCCCAGGCTGGAATGCAGTGGTGTGATCATGGCTCACTACAGCCTCCAACTCTGGGGCTCAAGTGACCCTCCCCGCCCTCAGCCACCCAAGTAGCCGGGATTACAGGTGTGTGCCACCACACCCAGCTCATTTTTTTTTTTTGTAGAGACAGAGTTTCATCATGTTGCCCAGGCTGGAATTTATTTGTTTTTTTTTTTTTGTAGAGCCTATATTACCTAGGCTGGTCTTGAACTCCTGGCCTCAAATGATCCAGCTGCCTCAGTCTCCCAAAGTGCTGGGATTATAGGTGTGAACCACCGCACCTGGCCTTCATTGCTATTTTCCATCCTTTTATTCATTGTAGACATACTTTCCTTTACCTCACTGTGCACAGTTACCATAGCTGCTTTGAAATCCTTATATACTAATTTGAATATCTGACATATCTTATGGTTGATCATCTTTGCTGTTTATTTATTTTTTTTTTTTTGAGATGGAGACTTGCTCTGTCACCCGGCTGGAGTGCAGTGGCGCAATCTTGGCTCACTGCAGTCTCCACCTCCTGGGTTCAAGTGATTCTTCTGCCTCAGCCTCCTGAGTAGCTGGAACCACAGGTGCATGCCACCACGCCCAGCTAATATTTTTGTATTTTCAGTAGAGATGAAGTTTCACCATGTTGGCCAGGATGGTCTCGATCTCTTGACCTCGTGATCCTCCCGCTTCGGCCTCTCAAAATGCTGGGATTATAGCCATGAACCACTGTGCCCAGCTGCTCTTTTATTTCTTAAAAGGGGGCAAATTTTCCTGTTTCTTCATCTGTCAAATAATTTTGAATCATATCCTGGACATTATTACCGTTATGTTGTTTAAAGTATGAATTTTGTTATATACCTCCAAAGACAGTTAATATTTCCATTTTACCAGGCAATTCATGGTATGTAGTGGTTTCTTGACTGGTAGCTTACATCTCTGCTCACTTCTTTTTGTTCTAGTTTGGCTGCTTGGAATTTGCCCCACAGGAGTGGTTTGGTGGTCAACTAGACCCTCGGATGTAGTTATGCATAGATTCTGGGGCTTTCTGTCTCTGACTCTCTTCTCACTTTTCAGTGTCTTTTGTTGCTGTGTACTCTGTCTTCTGCTTCTTCAGTCCAGAAACACTGTGGGTTTTCTATCAGAGTTTCAGGCTTCCTGTCTGGATTCCAAGTATAACCTGTCCTCAGTCCATAAACCGTTGACCTCGAGTTACTCCCATCGGAAAGGTCCCTTCTTCCACGTGTCTGGACACTCCTAGGTCTGCCTGCTTTGGTTCATTCTCCAAAGCCTTTAGATATTTGTGTTTGCATTGTATCCAGAGTTCATAGTTGTTATATATGAGGGAGGATTGGTCTAGGATTATTACTTGACAATCTAGGAAGCATAATTCCGTAAGTTATTTTATTTTATTTTTATTATTTTTTGAGACAGTCTTGCTCTGTTGCCCAGGCTGGAGTGCAATGGCATGATCTGAGCTCACTGCAACCTCCACCTCCTGAGTTCAAGCAATTCTCCTGCCTCAGCCTCCCAAGTAGCTGGGATTACAGGCACCCACCACCATGCCTGGCTAATTTTTTTTTATTTTTAGTAGAGATGGGATTTCATCACATTGGCCAGGCTGGTCTTGAACTCGTGACCTCAGGTGATCCACCTGCCTTGGCCTCCCAAGTGCTGGGATTACAGGTATGAGCCACCACGCCTGGCCCCATGAGTGTTTTAAATTCTTTTAAATTTGAAAACAAAAATTAAAAAAAAATAGACAAATTTAGAAAATAACATTTTAGGCTGTGTTGGTCCCATGAATGGTGGGAAATGCCTTCTGAGGCAAAAACCTGACCATTTCACTTCTTTTTAAAAACTGGCTTCTATACCTAGGTAAGGTATTAAAAAAACATTTTCAGATCCCCTCCACCATAGCTGTCTGGATAGGATTATAGTTAGAGGCATCTTGGAGTATTATATTACCTAGACTTTCCTTCTTTATCACTGCAATTTTATATTCCCATAACAGCCTGCTAATGTTGCTGGCAATATCGCTACTAAGCACACTACATTGTGAGATTTTTTTTTTTCTTTTTGTTTGAGACACAGTCTCACTCTGTCACCCAGGCAGGAATGCAGTGGCACAATTTCAGCTCACTACAACCTCTACCTCCCAGGGTCAAGTGATCCTCCTGCCTCAGCCTCCTGAGTAGATAGAATTACAGGCATGCACCACCACACCTGGCTTATTTTTGTATTTTTAGTAGAGACAGGGTTTCACCATGTTGGCCAGGCTGGTCTTAAACTCCTGGCCTCAAGTGATCTCCTACCTCGGCCTCCCAAAGTGCACGGATTACAGGTGTGGGCCACTGTACCTGGCCTTTTTTTTTTTTAATTAAAAAAATTATTTCCATTAGAGAAATGCAAATCAAAACTACATTGAGATACCATCTCATGACAGTTAGAATGGCAATCATTAAAAAATCTGGAGACAACAGATGCTGGAGAGGATGTGGAGAAATAGGAACATTTTTAACTGTTGGTGGGAGTGTAAATTAGTTCAATCATTGTGGAAGACAGTGTGGCGATTCCTCAAGGACCTAGAAATAGAAATTCCATTTGACCCAGCAATCCCATTACTGGGTATATATCCAAAGGATTATAAATCATTCTACTATAAGGACACATGCACACAAATGTTCATTGTGGCACTGTTTACAAAAGCAAAGACCTGGAACCAACGCAAATGCCCATCAATGATAGACTGGACAAGGAAAATGTAGCACATATGCACCATGGAAAACTATGCAGCCATCAAAAACGATGAGTTCGTGTCCTTTGTAGGGACATGGATGAACCTGGAAACCATCATTCTCAACAAACTGACAGAAGAACAGAAAATCAAACACTGCATGTTCTCACTCATAGGTGGGTGTTGAACAATGAGAACACATGGACACAGGGAGCACATGGACACAGGGAGGGTAGCATCACACACCGGGGTCTGTTGGGGGGGAAATAGGGGAGGGACAGTGGGGGGTGGGGAGTTGGGGAGAGATAGCATGGGGAGAAATGCCAGATACAGGTGATGGGGATTAAGGCAGCAAATCATACTGCCACGTGTGTACCTATGCAATTATCTTGCATGTTCTTCACGTACCCCAAAACCTAAAATGCAATTAAAAAAATTATTCCCTCCCATAACCCTGCGATTCTTGAAGCAACAAATTGTTATAATCATCTAAATTCCCAGCAACTCTCAGATCAATAACTACTAATGTCTCTTGAGCCCTTAATAAACAACAGGCACTTGGTAAGAGTTTTGCATGGACTATCACATTTATTCCTTGCCACACACTTCAATGTAAGCACAGAGCTGATATTCTCCCAGTTTTAACAGGTAAGTAAACAGGCTGAGGAATTTAGGCAATCTGCCCAAGATTACACAGATAGCAGGTGGTAGAGTCAGATCATAATTTAGCAATCTGACATGGTTTTTGGATACATGAATAAATGGATTTATTAAACATGTGGATCACCGTTTTCTACGTGTTCTAGAACAGTGTGAATGAGTGAACTTGAACAAGGTCTCTTTCTCTGGGCTGTAGTTTCCTTATACTCCCTTGTACCATGACACTTTGTCATTTCTTTTTAAGTTTTAGTGATTTTTAAATACAAAGGAATATATTATTAATTTTCATTTTAAGAAAACATTCAAACACTACAGATTAAGTCACATCTACTTTTTCCTTTCCAGAAGTGACTGTGATTTATGGGTATGTTTCTTTCTTCCAGGCCTTGCATTATTTTTGTACAAATGTCAGCATATTTTCTGTAAGTTTCTGCAATTCATTTTATTCATTTATGTTTTATGACTTTTCATGCTAGTACTTACAGATCTACGTCTTTCTTTCTTTCTTTCTTTTTTTTTTTTTTGAGCAAGAGCAAGTCTTGCTTGATGGCCCAGGCTGGAATCAGTGGCATGATCAGGGTTCATTGCAGCCTCGACCTCCTATGCTAAGCAATCCTCCCGCCTCAGCCTGCTGGGCCCCTGGGACTATAGGCATGCACCAACACCACCGGCTCTCTTTTTGTTTTTTTAAGTTTATTTTATTTTTTTTGAGACGGAGTTTCGCTCTTACTACCCAGGCTGGAGTGCAATGACGCGATCTTGGCTCACCGCAACTTCCGCCTCCTGGGTTCAGGCAATTCTCCTGCCTCAGCCTCCTGAGTAGCTGGGATTACAAGCATGCGCCACCATGTCCAGCTAATTTTTTGTATTTTTAGTAGAGACGGAGTTTCACTATGTTGACCAGGATGGTCTCAATCTCTTGACCTCGTGATCCACCCGCCTCGGCCTCCCAAAGTGCTGGGATTACAGGCATGAGCCACCGCGCCCAGCCCGTTTTTTAAAATTTCTTTGTAGAGATGGGGTTTCATCACACTGCCAAAGGTGGACTTCATTCTTTTTAATAGCTGTGTAGTATTCCCTAGAATGACTGGTCCATCATTTATTCAACCATTCTCCTATTAATTGTCATTAACATTTCCATTTTTTCTTCCCATTACAAAAGAAGCACTTCACTAAACAGCTTTGTCCCTACATCTTTTGGGGACTGCTTCTCAAGGGTATATTCTGTAGTTAAAATTTTTAAACATCAATAAGCTTGTCCTGATTGTGGACCATTTATTTAAATCATAATTGATTTAAGTGGACAGTACTTCTTCGTGGTTAGATGACCATATTGATTAAAAAGGCTATAAATATTAGGGCCTGAATGCTAATACACATTCTTGAAGCCAAATCATATTTGTGTAAACCCAACAATATGTGAAAACTCCTTACATCAATATTTATAGAGGTGGATCACATATTTTTGTAATTCCTGACTTGTTATGATTTTACTTTTTAGTAAGCTGACATTCTTTCCTCTAACATAAACATGGTTTTCCTTAACAAGTGTTTTATTCTAGAAATGGTCTTGTTAGATTTTTCTGTAAACGTGTTTGGGGTTAATTTGGCAGGTTTCTGTTTTGATTTTTTTGTTGTTTTTTAGAGATGGGGTCTTGCTTTGTTGCCCAGGTTGGAGTGCAGTGGCGCAATCACAGTTCACTGCAGCCTTGACCTGCGATCCTCTTGCCTTAGTCTCTGGAGTAGCTGGGACTACTACAGGGCTTCACCACGTAATTCTGAGTACCTGCATGCAGCCAATACAGTTCTGGGAATTCATGGCTGTAGTAGTAAATAAAACACGAAAATATCATTACCTTCTTGGAGGCAGGGTGCAGTGGCTTACGCCTGGAATCCCAGCACTTTCCGAGGCCGAGGCGGGTGGATCACTTGCAGTCAGAAGTTTGAGACCAGCCTGGTGAAACCCCATCTCTAGTAAAAGTTTCAGACCAACATGGTGAAAGCCCCTCTCTACTAAAAATACAAAAATTAGCAGGGCGTGGTAGTGGGCATCTGTAATCGCAGCTACTGGGGAGGCTAAGGCAGGAGAATCGTTTGAACCTCGGAGGTGGAGATTTCAGTGAGTGGAGATTGAACCACTGTACTCCAGCCTGGACAACAAAGCGAGACTCATGTCTCAGAAAAAAAACGACCCTCTTGAAATTTTTCAGGCTATTGAGGGAAGAGACAAAAATAAATATTCATTACACCAGATAGTGATACATTATTTGGAGAAAAACAAAGCAGGGTAAGGGAATAGGGAATTTTGAGGGGATTGAAGTTTTCATTAGGGTGGCAGTGGAAGGCCTCACGGAAAAGGAGGTTTGTGATGGATGTCAGCGAGCATCAGCCATGGAATATAAGGATGCTGGCGTGAAGGGGTACAGAAAACATCTTAGGCAGAGGGTACTGCAAGCACAAAGGTCATGAAGCAAAAACCTGTGAGCGGAATTAACCTTGACCACAAGAGCATTAATCCAGTCATCAGCCCGTTAAACCCTGCTGTGAGATCACAATCTTTATTTTTAACTTGCGATGGCTCTGGACGCAAATGCTGTTTCCTGCAATCTGTGGATGAATGAACAAAGCAGTTAGCAGTGGGATGAGTATAGGGACCTCATCCCAGTTCCCCCAGACCCTTGCGCCCTGGCTCCCACAGAACATTGTTTGCTCTTTTTTTTTTTTTTTTTTTTTGAGATGGAGTTTCACTGTTGTTACCGAGTGCAATGGCACGATCTCGGCTCACCGCAACCTCCGCCTTCTGGGTTCAAGCAATTCTCCTGCCTCAGCCTCCCAAGTAGCTGGGACTACAGGCACGCACCACCATGCCCAGCTAATTTTCGTATTTTTAGTAGAGACGGGGTTTCACCTCGTTGACAAGGATGGTCTCCATCTCTTGACCTCGTGATCCACCTGCCTCGGCCTCCCAAAGTGCTGGGATTATAGGCGTGAGCCACCGCGCCGGGCCTGTTTGCTCTGTCTTTAAAGGTGTTTTCAGTTTGCCTTGGGTCTAATTCGTATACCGATTAGACCTGTGTCGCCCATTGTGGTAGCAGTAGGAATTGGATGTGCTGTAAGTGTAAATGCCAGATTTCGAAGACTTACTGCAAAAACTGTAAAACATTCCACTAACAATTTTGCAATACTTGCCTACGTGTTGAAATATTTTGACTCTATTGGGTTAAGGTACATTCTTATATTTAACTTTTTTTTTTTCATTAGAAAAATGTAGTGATTAGCAAATGTGAAGTCAGGCGTGTGGCGTGCATCCTCTTTAAACTGGATGGCGCCGGGATGGTCCTCACTATCCGCCGGCTCCGGACCAGAGGCACCCCAGCCTGCGGCCCGGAGCGGCGCCCAGCAGGCAGCTGGCAGTTCCAGCCCCGAGCGACGGCCATTGAACGGCCTGATGCAGGTTAGGGCAACCGGGGCCTCTGCAGACAGCTCCCCAGTAAGAGCTGCCGTTGGGCAGGAAAGCGCAGGCCCTGGATGGAAGCCCGACCCACAGCGCCCCAGCTCGTCGCTCCGCCTCTTTGCGGCAGAGCTCCGGCCGGCGCAAACTGGTTCATTGCTGCGACCAATGTCTAGCACCGCCCAACCGCAGCACGCCCCCGCCTCTCCAGTCCTCGGGAGGAGACACTGAACGTCTAGTCGCCTGGGTCCTAGGAGGCGGCTCTGAACTAGACAAACTGTACTGAGAGCCTATGACAATGGCCGAAGGTGCAGCGACAGGCCGGCGACCAATAAGAGAAGGGGAGAGGGCGGGCCCTCGTTAGCTCCCCAGCCCACGCTTCCTTGGACGCGGATCTACCCACAGCCCGCGGACCCGTGAGAGGAGTGGGGGAAGGGACCTGGCGCGGGCTGGAGACTGCGCAGTGCGGTGCCGGCCGGGGGGGGGGGGGGGTGACGTAATCTCCGTCCTCCGCCGCGGCGCCCCGCCCCGCGACGCCCTCCGCGAACCGGGAGAGCGCAGCACGGGCGGCCCGCAGCAGCTGCTGCTCGGGGGCGGTGCCTGCCCCGCAGCCTCCCCTGGCGATTGCCAGCCCCATCTTTGTCCGGCCTCCGCGCTTTGTTCTTGGCGCCCGTGCTTTGGCTGGCCAGGCCCACCGCCGGGCAGCCCTCACGCCGCGCTGGCGTCGTCCTCGCCCCCGTCGCCACCGCCCCCCGCGCGCGGCCGGGCCTTGCCCCCCATGGTGTCCCGGCCAGAGGCCGAGGGCGAGGCCATGGACGCCGAGCTGGCGGTAGCGCCGCCGGGCTGCTCGCACCTGGGCAGCTTCAAGGTGGACAACTGGAAGCAGAACCTGCGGGCCATCTACCAGTGCTTCGTGTGGAGCGGCACGGCCGAGGCCCGCAAGCGCAAGGTGCGCCCGGCAGCCTACCCCAGGGAGGGCTCAGGGCCTCCGGCCTCTCTCGATGCCAGCCTGGGGGAGGGCCCTTCTTCCCCCTTCCCTTCCCCCCTTGCCTTCCCCTGTCCTTCCTTCTCTTCCCCTCACCGTCTGCCCTCAGATGTCTTCTTCTCCTCCCGTTCTGTTCTCTCTTCTTTTTAACCCCCTTTCTTTCCCTCCCCCGTCCCCTCTTTCTTTTCTCATTCTTCACCTCTCTTCCCTCTCCCCCCTCCTCCTCCTCCCTCTCCCCCTCCCTTCCCCTCCTCCCTCTCCCCCTCCCTCCTCCTCCTCTCTCTCCCCCTCCCTCCTCCTCCTCTCTCTCCCCCTCCCTCCTCCTCCTCTCTCTCCCTTCCTCCCCCTCCTCTCTCTCTCTCTCCTCGGCCCTGGAGGGGTGAGTGCTTCCGGGCGGGGGGCGGTGCTCCCCGGCCGAGCGGCGCGGGGAGCCTGGGACTTTGGTGGGCGGTCCCCGGCGTTCCAGCGCGAGGTCTCTGCGAGTAATCCTCTTGGTTCTAGAGGGTTCGGGGTTGGATGGGGGTGCTGAGAAAGAAATGTGTCAAAAAACTGAGTAAAGGGTGAGGGGCCGTCGGGATCTGGGCGTTTGTCTGCAGCGGACGCCTGCCGCGGAGAGCGACCCTGGAGGGGCGCTAGGGAAGGGGGCGGGGTCGGGGCGTGGGGCGGGAGCTTCGCTGCCTGCTTGGGGCTCGCGAGGAGCTGGAGGGAGGGGGTGGCGGGTGGGTAGCTGCGGCCGGGTTTGCGTTTCGGCCCAGAGGAGTGGACTTGAAAGCGCGCTCCGGGTTGTAGGAGGCCTTAGCCAGGAGCGAGTCTAGTCCTGCGTCCTGCAGTTAGGTTTGCTAAAGATTTGGAGATGGGCAGGCGACGCAGCCCGGTGTCCAGAGCGCGGGAGGTCACAGCGGGCAGAGGACACAGGGTGCAGGGCGCGGCGCGGGGTGGAGGCTGCAGAGCGGAAGGCGCCGGGCACAGAGCGCTGTGCGCATGGCGAGGACGCGACCCGCGACGGGGGCTCTGGAGGAGCTGGCCGGGCCCAGCCTGCGGGAGCGGCCTCCCCGGAGTGTGGAGGTCCCGGAGGACGCGAGGGACGCCCGCAAGGCGGGAGGTCGTCCGGGACCCGCGTCCCTGGAGGCTCTGAGCCGCCGGGGAGACCCCAGGCCGGGCTGCAGCGCCTTCCTCCTGCAGGGCAAGCCCGACCTGAACACGGCGCTGTCAGTGCGACAGACGGCGTCCATCTTCAAGCAGCCGGTGACCAAGATTACCAGTCACCCCAGCAACAAGGTCAAGAGCAACCCTCAGAAGGCGGTGGACCAGCCGCGCCAGGGGTGGGATCCGGCTGCACAGATGAGACGCTGCTGTCGGCCATCGCCAGCGCCCTGCATACCAGTACCATGCCCATCACCAGGCAGCTGTCGGCCACCGTGGAGAAGAACCTCGGCGTGTGGCTCAACACCACGCAGCCCCCGTGCAAAGCCTTCATGGTGACAGAGGAGGACTTCAGGAAGCAGGAGGAGCTAGTGCAGCAGGTGTCGAAGCGGCTGGAGGAGGAGCTGATGGTCGACATGCTGGCGCACGTGGAGGAGCTGTTGTGAGACGGCGAGGCACCACTGGACAAGGCCTGCACCGAGAATGACGACCAGGAGGAGGAGGAGCCCGAGGAGCCGGACCCGACCCGGCCCCGGGGATAGAGCATGTCTAGGGCAGGTGTTGCGGACTGTGGGGGCTGCCTGGAGTCGCCCTGCACTGGGGCTGCCTGTCACGCATGGAGTGCTCCGTCTCCCTGGAAGAGCCCAGGCGTCCCCATCCTGTGGAGTCGCTAAAGCCAGCCCTCCCTGTCCTTTCAGAAGCCCTGCCGAGAGCCTGTGCCGTGAGAGCCGCCTGCAGTTGTGGCCCTCGGCCCCACATGGACCAGGCTCGGGGCCCTGGAGACGCCTGTGAGGAATGCTGTGCTCCTGGCTCCCCCCTTGGCCTTCTTCCCTTCTCCGTGCCTCGGGGCACACAGCTGGGGCTGCCCCACCCAAAAGACCCTCCCTGCTCATCCTCTAAAGAGCCCAGGTCCTGCCTGGTTCCCCATGACCTTGGGGCTTGAGGCCAGCTTCTCCCACGGCTGCTGCCCCCAGCTTTTTGATACTGGAGAGCAGCCAGCAGGTGCCCGGCGGCTTGGCACCAAGGAGCGCGGACTCCTGGGAGGGTTTCTCAGTCTGAAGGCGTTTTCAAAATGCACATCACCCACTGTGTGGCAGGAGGACGGGACTCTGGTCCTCCATAGGGGACGTCCAGGATGGTGCCACCCTCTGCCCTGCCATGCAGCTGGCGGCACCACAGATGCTCACAGGCCAAATGGCACGCCCGGGAGGCCATGCTCCTTCAGTCAATCTGTGACCGTCAAGGCTGGATGTGCACATCACCAGGCGGCCTCTGCTGCCGCGGGGACACCAGCTGCTGCCAGAATGATGTCAGCCAGCCCCCTGCCTCAGTTTCCCTTTTGTATAGTGGGAACACAGGCACCCAGCTTTGGGGTGGTACTGACACTCCCAGAAGTGTCAGGAGCCACTTGGACAGCACAAGTCTCCCAGATGCTTCTTGAGTTGCCCAGGTGTCTGGGGAGCTTCTGGTCTGAGGCTGTTTGAAGGATCTGATGTGCTCCTGATACCCCAGTGCCTCGGTGAGGTCAGGTTCCAGGAAGCGGCGGCCTGAACCCTGGGCTCCTACGGGGGGGGTTCATTACCTGCATTGACCTTAGGCCCATCGAGAGGGCCTGTCCTGCCTCTGCCCCACCTGGGATCTGGGATCTGGTCACTGCCTGGGGCAGACTGATGAGCAGAGTCACCTCTGTGGCTGGGCCGTGACCCCTGATGGTGCCAGGCTGTGGGGCCAAGGAAGTGCCACTCGGGAGCCAGGCTCTCCACTCGGCCAGGTGCCCTGCAAGGACAGCCACAGGGCAGTGGACTGGCAGCAGCTTCTTGCTCCCTGTCGCAGTCAAAGCACAAATTTTCGGGGTGGGCTCAAGGGCTGGGCCCCCGAGGGACCCTCCGGGTGGGGACCGAGTCTTCCTGGGGTCGGTGCCATCTGGCCAGGACCCTGTGCCAGCCCGAGGTTCCCAGACGCTGTGGTGGGGTGGCCTCCCCTCTGTCTGCATGGTGGAGGGAGCTGTGGGTGTGGGCACGTGACTGAATAAAGCCACCATGGGATGTGCAAAAAAAAAAAAAGATTTGGAAATCAGAAGGTAATGTGATTCTTCCATGTGACTACACTTTGATTTTGCAGTTTCACACGCTTTTGCAGATTACAGTCCGAGATTGGGAGTTTTGAGGGCAGTTTCCACCTTAAGTGGCCTTTTTCGGTGGTAAAACCAACAGGTTCGCGGAGACTGTAGGGGTATGTAAGCAGCAACTCAAAAATTATTTTATTGGTAATGATATTGGGAAGCATTACGTCTAGAAGACCATCAGAGGTAAAACATTTGTTAGGATTGGAGTGAGAATCTTGCTAATGGAATTGTGTGCCTTTAGGAAAAGATGGCGTAGTTGAAGCCAGCTTTCTACAGGGGAATGTCCTGTTGCAGTTCTGGGTCAGTGGTGTCCGGATGGGGATGTGACGGGCGCCCAAGATCCATTTCTACTTCGGAAGAAGTGGGGAATGCCCCACTTGTTCTCTCCCTCCTCTTTTCCTTTTTCCCTTCCATCCCTCCCTCTCCCTTTCTTCTTCCCCCCTCTGGTATTTTTGAACCATACTGAAGGAGTCAAGTTTAAACCACCGTTAACTAGCTTTGCCTAATTTCCTAAAGGAAAGAATTTTTTTTTTTTTTTTACACTACATATGGCTCTGATTAATCTTTTAATTTGAGATGTTAGTTGCTTAGTTTGAAAACTGTTGAACCACATCTATGGTATTCACCAGTTAGAAGTTGAGCTGTAGATGGGCAGTGAAAAATGTTCTTTTGAAAATTCAGGTGGGGGGCTGCTGCAGTGCCAGTTGACAGTGTGCCAGCAAGGAGCCCTTAAGGCCTCCTCGCTTTTTCCTCTGACTCGGGGGACTTGAAATTCCGGTATCACTTCATGTACGGTGTAACTACATTTCTAGCACTGTCTAGTGGCCAAGTTAAGGAAGAGTTGGTTTGAGAAATATTGAACAATCTGCATAGACTTCTCATCAGATCTGTAAGCTGAGGACATTTAATTAAAAATTAGTTTTTGGGTCGGGCGCGGTGGCTCAAGCCTGTAATCCCAGCACTTCGGGAGGCCGAGGCAGGTGGATCACAAAGTCAAGAGATTGAGACCGTCTTGGTCAACGTGGTGAAACCCCGTCTCTACTAAAAATACAAAAAAATTAGCTGGGTGTGGTGGCGCATGCCTGTAATCCCAGCTACTCAGGAGGCTGAGGCAGGAGAATTGCCTGAACCCAGGAGGCGGAGGTTGCGGTGAGCCGAGATCGCGCCATTGCACTCCAGTCTGGGTAGCAAGAGTGAAACTCCGTCTCAAAAAAAAAAAAATTAGTTTTTATAGAGACAGAGCTTTGCTCTGTTACCCAGGCTGAAAGTGCAGTGGTCTGATCAGAGGTCACTGCAGCCTCAGACTCCTGGACTCCAGCCTCTCCCAAGTAGTAGGGACTACAGGTGTCTGCCACTATGCCCGGCCAATATTTTTCTACTTTTTGTAGAGACGGTGTCTTGCTATGTTGCACAGGCTGCTCTGGAACTCCTGGCCTCATGCCATCCTCCTGTCTCCCAAACAGCTGGGATTACAGGCCAGAGCTACTTGAGCTCAGCCATATTTTGGTTTTAATGATACGAACTTGACTATAAAAGTACTTCAACTCAGCTGACGATTGTGCCACTGTACTCCAGCTTGAGCAACAAAACCTATCTCAAAACAACAGACTTCAATTTAAATTATAATCTTTGTGCACACAAAAAGGTGCTTTTTGAGATTGACATCTCAGGTACAGTTAGTTTTAACTACAGAAATGAATCCCTGAGTGAATAACAATTATAAGTTTTGTTATCTGAGGGCAGGTGGGTTACAGATTTTGTATCCAAACTTTGATTCGTCTTTTAATAGGCAGAAAATGACAAAAACATGATCAGGCTTACATTTCTGTCCAAAATAAGCTTGAATTGCAGTAAAACTCTTGTGTGGCTGACTATAATATTTTCATGATTTAGGACTGGCACAACCACAGACTCTCCTTTGTGTTTTGTGTGTGTTAAATATAACAAATTTCTTACCACTTCAGGGTTTGTCCATAAAGATAGGAACTGGTAGGAAGTGATTATGATTTAATGTTCTACATTATATTTTGAATATAGACACTTTGGAGAATAGGTAATGTTTTTAAAATCGTTTTTCTTGGAATCTAAAATTTTACAGCACTGTGTCCTCAAAACACATTATTATTATATTATTATTATTATTTTTGAGGCAGGGTCTGGCTCTGTCACCCAGGCTGGAGTGCAGTGGCGTGATCATGGCTCACTGCAGCCTCAATTTTCTGGGCTCCAGTGATCCTCCTGCCTCAGCCTCCCAAGTAGCAGGTACTACAGGCATGCGCCACCACACCTGGCTAATTTTTGTATTTTTGGCAGCGATGAGTTTCACCATGTTGCCCAGGTTGGTCTTGAACTTGTGAGCTAAACAATCCTCTCACCTTGGCCTCCAAAAGTCCTGGGATGAGAGGCATGAGCCACCCCTCCGAGCCATCCAACAATGACTCAGTCTTTACCGGCTCAGCCAGGTCCTGGGATGGTGGTAAGCACATTGTAGAGCGCTCTCATCACTTGTTTTTATTTATTTATTTATATATTTTTTTGAGACGGAGTCGCTCGTTACCCAGGCTGGAGTGCAATGGCGTGATCTTGGCTCACTGCAACCTCTGCCTCCTGGCTTCAGGCAATTCTCCTGCCTCTGCCTCCTGAGTAGCTGGGACTACAGGCGTGCGCCACCATGCCCAGCTACGTTTTTTTGTATTTTAGAGACCACCTTGTTGACCAGGATGGTCTCGATTTCTTGACCTCGTGATCCACCTGCCTCGGCCTCCCAAAGTGCTGGGATTACAGGCGTGAGCCACTGCGCCTGGCCACTTGTTTTTATTTTAATGTTCTTAGTCTAGCTCATTTTTGTGATAATGTGCTATTTTAGTTTATTATTATTTATTTTTAAAAGATAGGTTGGGCGCTGTGGCTTACGCCTGTAATCCCAGCACTTTAGGAGGCCAAGGCAAGAGGATTGCTTAGCTCAGAAATTCAAGACCAGCCTGGGTAACATGGTGAAACTCATCGCTACCAAAAATACAACACTTAGCTGGGCATGGTGGCATGCACTTGTAATCCCAGCTACTCGGAAGGCTGAGGCAGGAGAATTGCTTGAAGTAGGACCTGGGAGGTGGAGGTTGCAGTGAGCCGAGATCGCGCCACTGTGCTCCAGCCTGTGCTACAGAGCGACACTCCGTCTCAAAATAAATACATAAATAAAGACTAGGTTTCCCTGTGTTGCCCAGGCTGGTGTGGAACTTTTGGCTTAAGGAGATCCGCCTTGGTCTCTCACAGGGCTGGAATGGTACATGCTATTTTTAAAGTAGACTTTCAAACTTTGTTTCTTTGAGGAATTTGCTTTTTTTTTTTTTTTAAATTTTTTAAATTTTTTTATTTTTATTTTTTTTGAAATATAATTTTACTTTTTATTTTTACAATACAGTGTATAGTATGACATCTCGAAATAACAGAGTGCAGATACAGGATAAGAGTACAAAAGGGCATTAACAGATGTCAGAAGGTTACCTCTATTAAGGCTAAATCCCTGCTTTATATTTTCCACACATTCACAAAAGTACATTCAAATCATTCCTTATCAATACTTACTTTCTTAGGCCATGAGAAAAGGAAAATCCAGACATTAGATTTTCATAGAAAGCAAATCTGGATTAGTCTGAATAATATTCTCTTTCCATTTGTTCTGACTTAGGAAAATTTGAGAAATAAAGATATGCACCAACCTAATACTTCCTCATTTGGATTTTCCAAATACATTGCATTAGCTATTGATATCATTTCTATATTAACTGGTTAAGACCTCCCCCACACGGGTCTCCAGTCAGAACCATAGAGGTACAGGAAATGGAATTGGCCAGAGGAGGAATTTGCTTTTTACTTTATAGTGAACTGGATCTTTCAAATCATCACAACAAAACATTACACCATTCATACTAGGTGGGGTCTAAGTAAAAGGTCTAAAATGTAAACATTTTTCTGTTAATGTTTTAATTTTGAGATCATTGTAGAGTGACATACTGGTGTAAGAAATAATAATCTTGTGTATCTTTCCCTAGTCCCCCAAGGGTAACTTCTTGCAGAAATGGAGTACAGTTATCACCAGGATATTGATATTGGTACAGTCTATCTTTGATGCAATCCACGGTCTCATTCAGATTTCCCTGCTTTTATTTCTGCTCATTTGTGTGTGTGTTTAGTTAACTACATGGCATACTTTATTCAGAACTTACTGGTTTTTTCCTAATGTCCTTATTCTGTCTCAGAATCCCACATGACTTTGAGTCTTCATGTCCCCTTGGCTCCTCTAGACAGTGACAGTTTCTCAGGCTGTCCTTTTTGGTGACCTTGAGAGTTTTGAGGAATACTGGTCATGTGATTTGTAGAATTCCCTATTTTGGTTTTCTGGTGTTTTTCTCATGATTCAGCTGTGGTTATGGGTTTTGGGAAGGAAAACCACAGAGGTTAAGTGCTCTTCTCATCCTCTCATATTAAGGGTGATGCTGTCAAGATGTCTCGGGTTGCTGGGCTTGACTGCATGGCTGAGGTCATATTTGCCAGGTTTCTCCACTGTGGAGTGACTCTTTCCCTCCTTTATGTACTGTTCGTTTTGGAAGGAAGTCACTCTGGACAGGTGCCCTACTGGCATGGGGAGTTCTGTTCCTCTTCCTGGAGGGTGGAGTAGCTGCATAAAATATTTGGAATGTTTCTGTATGGAAGATTTGCTGATCCTTACTCATTTGTATGTTTATTCAGTTACTCCTATCAACATGGACTTGCAGATATTGAGTGTATGCTTTGGGTTATCATCTAGTGCTGTGTGGTTTGTTTCGTTGCCCCTGTCATCTGGCTGTGTCCACTGGGAGCTCTTTCAGCTGACTCCTGTGTTCCTTTCACATAGTCACATTATTATTTGTTTGCTGTTTTTGAGCACTTCCTTACATTCTGGTACTACATGATGTTCTGGGATCACATATGTGTTTTCTGCCCCGGGCTTAGACTCCAGCATTTCTCCAAGGATCCCCAGTTCGTTTTATGGGAGAATGGAATTAGAAACCAAGATCTGGGCACTGGTGTGCTCATTATTACTGGGATATCATGGCATCTTGGCCCCCTCAGGGGACAGAGTTGGGAAAACAGGTGTGTATATACAAATGCGTGTATATACACATCTGTGATTATTTTGATATATATCCATCTGCATCCATATTAAGCTCTACACTCATTTACGTTGAAGTCTCCAACTCTAATCCAGCTCTATCGGGATTATTCTAGCCTTCCCCTCCAGTTTATCTGTAATTTCTCTGTCTGACAGAGAAAATCCTGGCTCCCGCTATCCACGGTCCATTTACTTATTTGCTCTGCTTTGGTATACCTGAATAGAGGTTTCAGAATTGTTGTCCTGTACTCTTTGAATGACTTGACCCCTTAGAGTACAGCACTCAGGTACAGTTCCTTTCACTTTGAGTCTTACATTCTCCCCTCATTTCCACATTAGGTGCTTCTCTCCCCACCCCTCTGTGGAGTTGAGTCCTGTATGTGTAATTCAATTGGTTTCTTCTGCCTCAGCCTGCATTCCATAGGGCCTCATTAATTATTTTTAAAATTACATAGATTAATGTTTGCTCTTTGCGCTGTAAAGTTCAGTAGATTTGACAGAGGCATCCACAACTACAGTACCGTACAGAACAGTCGCACTGCCCCCAAAATCCCTGCGCCTCACCTCCTAAGCTCTCCACAACTACCAGTCTCTTCTCCATCTCTTGAGATTTTCCCCATTTTAGAATGTCATGTATTTGGGTTCATGCAGTCTACAGCTTTTTCAGACTGGCTTCTTCTGTCTAGCAGTGTTCATTGAGTGGATTGAGAGTTCATTTCTTTTTATTTTTTGATGTTATTTACCATGTGGCTATACTGATAAGTGGTTTAAGTCTCTTACTTTGTAGCTTCTCTTTTCATTCCTTTTTGCCATTTTTTTTAGTTCTACTTTATCTGTTGAAGAACTTGGGCCTTTTGACTTGTTGACTTTCCTATAGTCTGGATTTTGCTGATTGCATACTCCACAGTGCAAGTTCAAAGTGGGTGTTTTTGGTTCTACTTCCTACAGATTGGTAGCAGGATCTTCTATCAAGGCTTTTTCTTTATTTAGCACACAGACTCGATCACATCAGTATCAAGTGGATGGAAGCTTAGGTAGGAAGTAAACTCAGTTTTCAGGGGTTAAAATGACCCGCCTTGTGGATATATGAGTCATTTACTTGCCTCTTGTTTTATGTTGGCCAATACCTGTAGCAGAGGGTGCTGAAGAGTAGAAATTGAGAGAGAATTGAGTTTGAGTTTTATTATTACATGTTAGCAGCTCTGGTAAGAAACTCTAGGAACTAAGTGGGCATGACAGATGAAAATGAGGCTTTAGGATAATGTGATTGCTCCCCATTCATGTGTAATTGACAGTCGGGGTGAGATGAGCTCGATTTAAAGAAAGATGAACCTAAGACAGTAACAGAAGGATTTTGCCCCAGCCTGCCTCTGCCCAAGCATGTGTCCCTTGGCAGCTCCCAGCATCTCTTGGGCTTCCTCATTTTCCATTTATGATAATATAGTACTTACCCCCATCTTTGAGGGATACATTCCACGACCCCCAGTAGATGCCTGAAACCACAGATAATACTGAACCCTATATATACTATGTGCAAACTTTTTTTTCCTTCATAATTTCATGGATAGATTTGTTCTGACTGTAGGTCTTAGCAGCCTCATCATTTGATACTGTTTTCTTATTCAGTCAAGAATTTTCAGGTTTTCACGTGAAAGAAGCTCTTTATGGCTTTTCTTTGGCATATCGAAATTGCAGCATTAGTACTCTGAGCTTTGGGGTCATATTAAGTCAAATAAAAGTGGCTGGAACACAAGCCACTGCAACAGATGATGTGATCAGCAAGGCGACTACCAAGTGACTAATGGGCAGGTGGCCTAAACGGCATGGAGAAGCTGGACAAAGGGATGGTCACGGGACAGAGCGGGATGTCACTCAGTTTCATCCTGCTTCTCAGAATGACGGGCAGTTTAAAGCTTATGAAATATTTTTGGCATTTCCATGAGGTTCACTTTGGGTAACTGAAACCACAGCAGGCGAAACTGTAGTTAAGGAAGGACTGCTGTGATGTTTTATATTTCATACATAATTTCATTCTGATTTTGGTACATGGGTAGGCCTGGCAAGTAAGTCTCCGACCTGCCCAAGGACACCACCGGTAACTGCTGGGTCCAGGCCTTGAAACGAGGTCAGTCTGAGGTCTTGCCCTTGCTGAATGAAATTACCCCTTCTGTAGATTGAAAGGTCTGGAGTCGCTGTACCCTTAGATTGATTTTAGTACCTTTATTTATTTATTTATTTATTTATTTTTTTTGAGAAGGAGTTTCGCTCTTGTGACCCAGGCTGGAGTGCAATGGCACGATCTTGGCTCACTGCAACCTCTGCCTCCTGGGTTCAGGCAATTCTCCTGCCTCAGCCTCCCGAGTAGCTGGGATTACAGGCACGCACCACCATGCCCAGCTAATTTTTTGTATTTTTAGTAGAGACGGGGTTTCACCATGTTGACCTGGATGGTCTCAATCTCTTGACCTTGTGATCCACCCGCCTCGGCCTCCCAAAGTGCTGGGATTACAAGTGTAAGCCACCGCGCCCGGCCCGATTTTAGTACCTTTAGATTGAGATTGAGAGGCTTGAGTCTGGATGCTGAGGTGTCTGAGGTTGGGGAACTTAATTTGAGAAAATTACCTAATTTTGAAGTCTTTAGCTTTTTAGTGCCATATTTTTTCATATAAAGGATAGAATATTTAGGCTGGGCGCCGTGGCTCACACCTGTAATCCCTGCACTTTGGGAGGCCGAGGTGGGTGGATCATGAGATCGAGATCCAGACCATCCTGGCCAACATGGTGAAACCCCATCTCCACTAAAAATACAAAAATTAGCTGAACATGGTGGTACATGCCTGTTATCCCAGCTCCTTGGAGGCCGAGGCAGGAGAATCGATTGAACCTGGGAGGCAGAGGTTGCAGTGAGCTGAGATTGTGTCACTGAACTTCCAGCCTGGTGAGACCCTGTCTCCAAAAAAAAAAAGAATACTTACACATGTCCCTTCACTTACGTGTTTCAACCCTTGAAAAAGTCACTGAAGAGAATGCACAAGAATTAAACTTACCTTCCTAAGATGCTCAGGTTCCAGACCAGTAGGAAGTCATGAGTAATGTGTTAAAAGTGCACTAGCTCCTAAGGTGCTGTGTCACATTTGCACACTTTTTA
This sequence comes from Callithrix jacchus, assembly GCF_049354715.1. Taxonomy (NCBI): domain Eukaryota; kingdom Metazoa; phylum Chordata; class Mammalia; order Primates; family Cebidae; genus Callithrix; species Callithrix jacchus. The sequence goes on from NC_133506.1 coordinate 64,932,571, forward strand.
AAATCTGGACTCAAAATTCAATGTACTGATGAGCCATCTGTAGGGTAAGCCCTCATGGGGGTTGAGTACAAGGGCTGTGCCCCTCTTGCTCCTCCCCATCCTTCTTGGGGTGGGAGGCAGTGTAAGGAGATAAGAGAAATAGGATATTCAGAGGAATATTCTTTTTTTTTTTGAGACGGAGTTTCACTCTTGTCACCAGGCTGGAGTGCAATGGTGCGATCTCGGCTCACTGCAACCTCTGCCTCCTGGGTTCAGGCAATTATTCTGCCTCAGCCTCCTGAGTAGCTGGGATTACAGGCACGCGCCACCGTGCCCGGCCAGGAATATTCTTAATATTGGGACTGAATTAATGGATTTGGCAGGGTGTTTCTCTCAACAACAATTTGTTTAAATTACTAATCCTTCTTCTAATTCCTGTCACATACAAATCCTAGTTATGTTTCAGGATTTACTGGCAGTCTATGGAAGCTACTTGAATTAATTTATAGGAGAAAGGGATTTAATTCAGAAGTCATTGCAAGGGATATGGGAGTAGTAGATTCTAGGTTGAGTTTCTAGGAAAACACACCAGCCTGGGGAATCCTGCCCCTTCAGCCCAGCACACCAGGAACTAGTGTGCTGGGCTGCTTAAACAGGCCACACCTTCAGGGTTCATGCCAGCATGTGGATGCCCCACTGGACCTCTCTCTTTGGCTTACTCACCAACCCTATGGTCTGCAAATGTGTCCTAAGACATGTTTGGAACCTGAGCCACAAGGGTGCCTAGGGAATGCATTTTCAACTATTTTTTTTTTTTTCAAAGACAGGTCTGGTTCTGTTGCGCAGGCTAGAGGGCAGTGATGCGATCTTGGCTCACTGCAGCCTTGACCTCCCCAACTCAAAGGATCCTGAGTTGCTGGGACTACAGGTGTGCCTCACTATGCCCAGCTAAGTTTTGCATTTTTTGTAGAGATGAGGTTTCATTATTTTGCCCAGGCTGGTCTTGAACTCCTGGCTTCAAGCAGTCCTCCCACCTCGGCCTCTCAAAGTGGTGCTGGATTTTTGGCATGAGCCACCATGCCTGGCTGTGTTTTCTACTTTAGTGTCTTGAAGAGAGTTAGAATAAAAATGAATGTGAGTCCCATGTGAGTGCCCAGGGCTGCTGTAACAAACTACCACACATGGAGTGACTTAGAGCAACAGAAATTTCATCTCAAATTCTGTGACTGGACGTCCAAAATAAAGCTTGCCGGGTAGTTCCCCCCCAGAGGCTCTTCCTGGCCTCCTCTAGACGCTGGAAGACTTGTGCTGCCTCCCTCCTGTGTCTGCCTCTATTAAATTTCAATCTGATGCAGTATTAATGGACTCACCATTGCACAGTGCAAGTTGGGGAGAAATAAAATAACAGTCATGGCATTGTTAATAACAGGATACATTCTGAGAAATGCATTGTTAGGCAATTTCATCCTTGTACGAACATCATAGAGTGACGTAGCACAAAGCTAGACAGTACAGCCTACTGCACACCCAGGCTGTGTGATGGAACCTGTTGCTCCTCAGCCGCAGGCCTATACAGCACGTACTGTACTGGACACTATAGGCAATTGAAACACAATGGTGAGCATTTGTGTGTCTGTAGCCAAACATAGAAAAGATAGAGTAAAAATATGCTATTGTAATCTTCCAGGACCACCATCGTACGTGCAGCCTGTCATTCACTGCAACACTGCTATGTGGTGCGTGACTAGACAAGACATAAGATAAAGGCTTTATCAGTATGTCAGGGACAACCGTGTTCTGTATTTAGTACCAGTTGCCTTGTTGGTTGGCCACTTGAATCATGGAGAAGCTGTCTCTTAGCTGTGTTGGCTCCATAAGGCCTGTAAAATGTGACTTCCATGGTGATTGGTTAACCTGTGCAGGGGAGCATCCTAGGTTGTGTAGCAGAGAGAATATAAAGGAGTGTAGCACAGCAGGGGCTTCTTGTGTTTAGCTCAGTTTGGTTCAGTTCTGAGATTCATCTACGCCACTAAGTATATCATAGGTTCCTTTCTGTTGCTGTGTAGTGCTCTATTGAATTAACTGTACTATAGTTTTGTTTTGTTTTTTTACTAGTAATGAACATTTTTATTTTCAGTGTTGAGGTATTGCAAATAATAATGGTACAAAAGTCCTTGTATGTGTCTCGTTGCATATAAACCTATGAGTTGAATGGTTGGGCTGCAGGGTATGTATGCTCAATTTAATGTCTCCTATCAGTTTATTTTGAAAATAAACCTACAACAAATAGCAAGAATGCCAAAATTAATATCATACATTTATATGAATTCATTAATTTTAGCTTCTTACTCGCTGGTTTTATGTCTGCACCTTTTTCTGAATCATCTGAGGGCCGGTTGTGGGCATCATGACAGTTTACCTCCTGGGATAGTCATCACAGTCAGAGCTTAATTTTTCAAATCGTATTAGCTAACATATTGTCCAGATTTAAATACCTGAATTGTCCTGATGATATGCTTTATGCTTTTAAATATTTGCATACAGGATTCAATTCAGGATCATGGACTGCATTTGTTTTCATGTGTCTTTAGATTTGGTTCATCTAGAAATTCCTAGCCTATTTTTCTTTCATTACGTGAATATTTTTGAAGAGCTCAGGTCAGTCATTTTGCAGAAGTCCTTCAGTTTGTACATGCCTCCTCCTTCTCAGGAGCAGGTTACAGATGGACCGTGTTGGTCGGAGTACTCCACAGGTGCTGCCGTGCCATCCTCTGTACCTGCCCGCTCCATGGCGGGGGTGAGTTTGCTTAGGGTGGCATTGGCCAGAGTTCTCTGTTGCAGAGGTAATCTTTTCCTGTTTAATTGACTGAAGTCGTCTCTGGGGTGGTAGTCTGTAACTGTAGGTATTCAGTGCCTCAGTACACAAGTATACATGCGTGCATGCATACATGCATGTACAAGCAGCCTGAGTTCTGCCTCTGTGGGTTCAGTCAACCACAAATCAAAGATGCTTGGGGGAGAAAAGGGATGGCTGAATCAGTACTGAACATGTACAGACTTTTCTCATCTCATTATTCCTGAAACAATACACTATAACCACTGTTTGCATAGCATCTGCTTTGTATTAGGTATTATAAGTAATCTAGAGATGATTGAAAGTTTATGGTAGGATGTGCATAGGTTATTTGCAAGTGCATTTTATATCGGGGAGTTGAGTATCCATGGATTGGTACCTGAGAGGGTCCTGGAATCACTTTCTAGATACCGAGGGACAATTCTATATGTAACTTAATGTATTTTTTTATTGAGGTGAAATTCACATAATACAACTAACCGTTTTAGAGGAATCTTTCAGCAACACTTAGTGGCTCACACTGCTCTGCAGTCACTGCCCTACCTATATCAAATTTGAAAACGTTTTCATCTCCTTGTTCTTGCTGCCTGCAGCCCCTGGCAGCTTCCCATCTGAGTTGTGTTGGTAGATTTACTTATCCTGAGTATTTTATATAAATAGACTCACAGGATACGTGATCTTTTGTTTCTGGCTTCCATCACTTAGCATGATGTTTTTAAGACTAGTCAGCATTGTAGCATGTGTTAGTACTTTGTTCCTTTGTGTAGTGGAGTAATTAATATTACACTGTATATGCTACAGTTTGTTCACCCACTCACCTGTTGATGAGTATCTGGGCCATTTTTCTTCAGACAGTTGGGAATGACAATTTTTTTTTTTTAATTTTGAGATGGAGTCTTGCTCTGTCACCCTGGCTGGAGTGCAGTGGCACGATTTTGGCTTACTGCAGCCTCCACCTCCTGGGTTCAAGCTGTTCTCCTGCCTCAGCCTCCCAAGTAGCTGGGATTACAGGCATATGCCACCATGCCCGGCTAATTTTTTGTTTTTTTAGCAGAGACGGGGTTTCACCATGTTGACCGGGCTGGTCTTGAACTCCTGACCTTGTGATCTGCCCACCTTGGCCTCCCAAAGTGTTGGAATTACAGGTGTGAGCCATCGTGCCTGGCCGACACAGTATTTTTTTACCCGATGGTTCTAGCATCTGCTGATGATTCTTGCCTGAATAAGTTATTACTATGATAAGTATAAAATGAAGATCTTGTATTTTTGTCTTTCTGCGACATTTATCAGAAGGAATTCTCCTGTGAAGAAGACTTTCTGTGTGTTTGTATAGTATTAATTTCTTTTTTTAAAAATCTGATGGGTATATAGTAGGTGTATATATTTATCAGTCTGGACTTGGGGATTCTTTTCAAAGTCAGTATAAATAATTTATTCCTATTTTTCATTTCTGTGCTCAAATTGTGCCAGTATTGCCAGTGGTGCCTGTCCCTGTTCACACGTCCTGTCAGTGTTGTGCGAGTCAGTAGCGTCCTGGGTGGTTGGGTATGTAAGGGTTGTTAACCACTGTGTGCCTCATTACCGTGATCTAACATTTCAGGTTTTTGAGGTCTGTTTTTTGGTAATGCCCTACTTCTTTTTCTTTCTCCTATACATTGCTTTGATTCATATCTCCCTACCTTTTTCTTATTGCTTCTAAATTTGCTGTGGTTTGGAACGTGGATTTCGCAAACCTGAAATGATGTCAGGTTAAGGGTGACTGGTGTTAGTTACGGCCCTGCAGTGGGGACAGGAGCTGGGCTTGGGGTGCCCCTCAAGATGAGGAGGAGGACGTAAGGGGAATATCCTCATAGCTTACAGGGTTTTGGCAGTTGAGATTGTGGGCTGAGTTTTCCTATGGGGAGCTAGTTTTGAACTTGAATGAAGTCCCGTTTGGGGGAATTGAAAGAATGAAACTGATCCTCTAGAGTTGAACTCTCTGTCCTTCCTCCAGTAGCTGTTCCGGGGGGAGCCTTTGCTTGACTGTTTCCTCCGAGCACCCCTGTCCTGTCACACACCGCCCACATCTCCACTTCTTTGAATTTCAGGCCAAGTCCTGCATCTGCCATGTCTGTGGCGTCCACCTCAACAGGCTGCATTCCTGCCTCTACTGCGTCTTCTTCGGCTGCTTCACAAAGAAGCATATTCACGAGCACGCGAAGTCGAAGCGGCACAACCTGGGTGAGGCGAGCTTCTTGGATGGGGATAGTTGTGGCCCCCAAATTGCTACTCTTTGATTTGCAGTTCCACTTTTCCAAAAGTCTCCTTTGTCATTTATCTCAAGTAATGTGTGCCCCTCACTGGTGACACTTATTAAGGAAAGTGAAAGGGACAAGCAGAGGTTGGCTGAATCACGCCCCCAGTTTGCCTTAGCATTGATGGTCCTGAGTGAATGGCCTGCTGTCTATGTCTAGCTGACTTCCTGTGAAAAGTTACACTATCCCTGTTAATGAAACATTAGACCCTCATCTTTCCCTGAAGCACATAGTTAGGAATCATCTTAGGCAAACATTTGTTAAGAAAAAGCTCCATGCAATTTAAGACCAGCCTGACCAACATGGTGAAACCCTGTCTCTACTAAAAAATAAAAAAATTAGCCAGGTGTGGTGCCACATGCCTGTAATCCCAGCTACTTGGGAGGCTGAGGCAGGAGAATGGCTTGAACGCAGGAGGCAGAAGTTGCAGTGAGCCAAGATTGTGCCATTGGACTCCAGACTGGGCAACAAGAGATTACTCAGGTCAGCAGGGGGTTGGTGTGCACAGGTGATTTTATGGCCTCAGCAATGGGTTTCATTGTTTCAAGTCACAGAGTTCCTGAAAAGGCTCCCTTAGCATTGTGTGTGGCCTCAAGATGAATTTACCTCTCACAGCCTTACAAAATCAAATTCATTCTGCATTCTAAAAGTTACATGAAACTCTTGGCTTTTTTTTTTTTTTTTTTGAGATGGTGTCTCTCTCTGTCACCCAGGGCATGATCTTGGCTCACTGCAATCTCTCCCTCTTGGGTTGAAGCAATTCTCCTGCCTCAGCCTTGTAACTGGGATTACAGGTACCTGCTACCATGCCTGGCTAATTTTTATACTTTTAGTAGAGACGGGGCCTCACTGTGTTGGCAAGGTTGGTCTCAAAACTTCTGACCTCAGGTGATCTTCCTGCCTTGGCCTCCCAAAGTGCAGGGATTACAGGTGTGAGCCACCGCACCTGGCCTTGGCTTTGTTTTCTGACTGTGTGCATTAAATGTTTCTTCTACACATTAGTGTTTTCCTTGGAATGCTTATGAGGTTGGCAGGATATCCTTCAGAATAGCATTTTCAAGGGGTCCATGCCAGAGACCTGTTTTAGGGAATAATTCATGTGAGCCTAGTGATTCCAGGTAAAGATATTTTTAGGCTTTTCCCCCCTGAAGTTCTGTAATCTGATGCTCTCTTAAAAACGTTAGCCTAGCCGGGTGCGGTGGCTCACACCTGTAATCCCAGCACTTTGGGAGGCCGAGGCGGGTGGATCACAAGGTCAAGAGATCGAGACCATCCTGGTCAACATGGTGAAACCCTGTCTCTACTAAAAATACAAAAAAATTAGCCGGGCATGGTGGCGCGTGTCTGTAATCCCAGCTACTCAGGAGAATTGCCTGAACCCAGGAGGCGGAGGTTGCGGTGAGCCGAGATCGCACTGTTGCACTTCAGCCTGGGTAACAAGAGTGAAACTCCGTCTCAAAAAAAAAAAAGAAAAAAAAAATTAGCCCAAAAAGACCTATTGGAAACATTGTGAGTCCATTAAGTTACTGCAGTCACCGATATCCCTTAAAGCTCTCTACAAGGAGTGCTCGTAGTAAAGGATAAGACCCACAGCTTTAACTGAGGCTGACATAGAAAATGTGTCTGATTTTTTTTTTTTTTTGGAGACAGTCTTGCTTCCGTCTGGAGTGCAGGCTGGAGTACAGTGGTGCAGTCATGGCTCCCTGTGGCCTCGACCTCTTGAACTCAAGAGATCCTCCTGCCTCAGCCTCTCATTGGGACCACAGGCACACACCACCACAGCTGGAATCCTAGGACTTTGGGAGGCCGAATAACTTCCTGTGTTTAAAATTTTTTTGTAGAGGCAGGGTCTCAATATGTTGCCTAGGCTAGTCTTGAACTCCTGGGCCCAAACGATCCTCTGGATGTGGCCTTCCAAAGTGCTGGGATTACAGGCATGAGCCACCATGCCTGGCCACAGTGTGTCTGATTTTTTTCCTAGTAAATTTATTTTTATTTTTATTTTTGAGATGGAGTCTCACTCTATTGCTCGGGCTGAAGTGCAGTGGCACAATCTCAGCTCACTGCAGCCTCCACCTCCGGGGTTCAAATGATTCTCCTGCCTCAGCCTCCCGAGTAGCTGGGACTATATGCCAGGCTTATTTTTGTATTTTTAGTAGAGACAGGGTTTCACCATGTTGGCCAAGATGGTCTCCATCTCCTGACCTCGTGATCTGCCCACCTCGGCCTACCAAAGTGCTGGGATTACAGGTGTGAGCCACTGCGTCCAGCTATTTTTTTCTTTTCTTTTTTTTTTTTTTTAAGAAGTGAGATGACGGTGGAGCGGTGTGGCTTGCAACTAATCCCAGCGCTTTGGGAGGCTGAGGTAGGCAGATTACCTTAGCTCAGGAGTTCAAGACCAGTCTGGGCAACATGGTGAAATCCTGTCTCTACAAAAAATTTAAAAATTAGCAGGGCATCGTGGTGTGTCTGTGGTCCTGGCTCCTCACTCAGGAGGCTGAGGTGGCAAGATTCCTTGAGCCTAGGAGGTCAAGGCTGTGGTGAGCTGTGGTCAAGCCACTGCACTCCCACCTGGGTGATAGAGCAAGCCCCTGTCTCAAAGAAATAAAATAAAAAAGAAGGGAGACGATTTAAAGCAAAACATATCTCTGCCTTATAATATCATGTGTTTATTATCCCACTGTTTCCCTATAGACACCTGGAAGCTGTTGCCTCAATATCATGCTATTTTGCCACAGCTACAGTTATTGTAAAGGAAACATATTTAATTTCTAGGTGACATGGTGGTAGTTGATATTAAAGAAAGCTTTAAGTAATAGAGATGAAAATGAATAAGTCGGTCATTGCCCGGGGACGAATCTCATTTGCAACTAAGAGCAACTGGCTGTGAAAAGGCTGCTTGAAAGTACGGCCTCAAGTTGTAACAGTGAGTTGCTAGGCCTTTCTGGAAAGAGAGCTGAGGGCACACAGGGCCCTGATTGGCCCCAGGTGACCAGGCTGCCTAATCCACGGTGAGGGATTGGCAGAGAGTGATGACTTCTGACATGGAGGAAGTAAAGGGAGAGGACGCTGATGAGGACCGGGTGGGTGTGATAGAATTCTACAGTAGCTCCGTAGTGTAGATACTTGCCTTGAATAGGATAAATGAAGAATGTTTCTGTTCTGATTCTCAGACCAATGTATGCTGCTATTACACCGGAGCTGGGTTTCAGTGTGGTGAAAAGGGTTATGGAACATTGGGAATATATTTGTACTTAAGAAAGTATGTGTCTGGGCATGACAGATTTCACTCTGTCACCCAGGCTGGAGTGCAGTGGCGCAGTCTTGGCTCACTGCAACCTCCTCCTCACGGCTTCAAGTGAGTCTCCTGCCTCAGGCTCCTGCGGTTGGGTTAGGGGAACAACCCCAGCAGTACTTAAGCTCTCCCAGGGCACAACTGCAAATGTGGGGCTGAACAGTACCAAATGCTGCCAGTAATCCCTCAGTAGCTGGGATTACAGGCATGCGCCACCAGCCCAGCTAATTTTTGTATTTTTAGTAGAGATGGGATTTCACTGTATTGGCCAGGCTGGTCTCAAACGCCTGACCTTAAGTGATCTGCCCACCTTGGCCTCCCAAAGTGCTGGGCTTACAGGTGTAAGCCACTGCTTCTGGCCACATAAGATCCAATTAACCTTTTTTTTTTGAGAAGGAGTTTCTTTCTTGTTGCCCAGGTTTGAGTGCAGTGGTGTGGTCTTGGCTCATTGCAGCCTCTGCTTCCCAGGTTCAAGTGATTCTCCTGTCTCAGCCTCCCAGGTAGTTGGGATTACAGGTGTGTGCCATCATGCCTGGCTACTTTTTTGTCCTTTAGTAGAGACAGGGTTTCATTATGTTGGCCAGGCTGTTCTCGAACTCCTGGTCTCAAGTGATCTGCCCACCTCGGCCTCCCATAGTGCTGGGATTACAGGCATGAGCCACAGCTCCCAGCCTATTAGTCCATTTTATAGAAGATGCAGTTGAGAAACTGTGGGAGATCCATCTTCAGGTAGTTATGGGTCAAGATGTCAATCAAGATCATCCAATGAGAAACTATTTTACCCCTGTCCTTAAGGTAAGAGTAGCGAATGCTGCCAACCACAAAAGTCACAGCAAGTTGCTGCTGCGTTCTTTATGGTGATGGTGTCAGGAATCCTAGATGGAGGGAAGCACAGTCACTGTGTCAGGTGGCCAGGAGTGAAAACACCCAATGCAGATGTACCAGTTTTAAATACCACTCATTCAGAGAAGGTGGCAGAGGTCCTGATCCTGGAGTATTGGCTACTTTAAAAAGTATGTATGGATCCCCTCTGTTTTTTAGACACCTCAGCCCTGGGCATGAGCTCCCAAGCACAGTGCACACTCCTCAGCTGCTCAGGTAGGAGACCCTGCTGGACTAGGCACTGCGGCTTGGTCATAGGAAGGTGCTGTGAACAGTCAGTGTCTCCAGAACCTCACTGTGTTTAACTCTGCCCTGCAGCATTTCCTTGTTTGTAATTCAATGCCATTTATCCTCCCTCCTTTCTGTCTTCAGCCATTGATCTGATGTATGGAGGCATCTACTGCTTTCTGTGTCAGGACTACATCTATGACAAAGACATGGAAATAATTGCCAAGGAGGAGCAGCGGAAGGCTTGGAAAATGCAAGGTTTGGTTCTGCCTCAGTTTACCTCCCTGACCCTGCAATTCCCGCATGTCCATCAAGGGCAGACCCCATAGGAGAAATAGAAGTACCTAGTAGGAAGATGGTGGCTGGTGGGAAGAGGCCCCTCACCTTCCCCTAAGGCCCACAGTGGAGTCAGCTGAAGCTGTGCACTGCAGGGGAGGGGCTAACATCGAGGCATGCATAGCTGCCCCTGTGCCTGGGACCACTTCCAAGGTGTTACCTTGCAGGTCCCCTATGGGCCTGCTGCTGGGTTAGGGGAACAACCCAGCAGTACTTAAGCTCTCCTGGGGTGCACCTGCAAATGTGGGACTGAACCAGTGTGGTGAGGTCACACCTCTGGGGAACAGGCGACTCCATATCCGGAGTGGTTTGCCCTCAGCTCTGCTGGATCTCTTGTAATATTATGTGTAAACATACCTGCTTCCTCCTAGGAGGGCAGACTATTTTCTGAGTGAGTTGTGGTAGAATCTCTTTGAAAACTGTGGACTGTTTGGGTGATACTAAATCCATGTCGGCAGAGTGAACTCAGCAGATGGAAGCGAAGAGAGTCTCCTGCCAGCCCCCCGCCCCACGAAGTCAGATCCTTGCCCTCGGAGCTGCCCTCGTGGCTCTCACAGCCCCCCGCCCCACACAGTCAGATCCTTGCCCTCGTGGCTCTCGCAGCCCCCCGCCCCGTTCAGTCAGATCCTTGCCCTCGTGGCTCTCACGCCCCCCCCCCCCCCGCCCCGCACAATCAGATCCTTGCCCTCAGAGCTGCCCTCTTGGCTCTCCCAGCCCCGCCCCGCACAGTCAGATCCTTGCCTTCGGAGCCGCCCTCGTGGCTTTCCCAGTCCCCCGCCCCACACAGTCAGATCCTTGCCCTCGGAGCCACCCTCTGCTCTCCCAGCCCCACTCCCTGCGTCAGAACCTTGCCCTCAGAGCCGCCCTCGTGGCTCTCGCACCAGTGTGGCCTTCAGGCCTGCCGTCGCCTTTCCGTGCCACACACTCTGGTTATAGGCTGAGTGAGAGGTGCAGACATCATGCAGCCACGTTCTTTATTATTTATTTATTCTTGGCTTCCCCGAGTTGATTTTCTTTTTGGTTTTGGTTTTCACTTCTGACAGATGCTCATAGTGGTTGTCAGTGACAGGTGTGGTTTGCCCTAGTTGACAGGTGAGCTTCTGATCTCTCTGGTAGCAGAGTCATTGCTGTTTGCAAAGGAAATGTATGAACCTGGCGCCTGTTTTACATTCTTGCCTTGATTATTCTCCAGTGGAAACACCCCAGTGTTTTTGAGAAGGCAAGAATAGCAACAGGCGCCCTTTCAGTGAGCAGAATTGTTTGTGTTTAACAAGTCTTTTCTGGAGAGCAATCTCTGACTTGTGTTCTCTATTCTTTTCCTTCAGAAATTTAATAACATTGTTACTTAGTGTGGGAGTATTGTTTTGTGCAGAGCATTTAAAGCACATGCCTAAGAGATGTATGTCTAGGCTTAAAATGGAATTCTTCTAGAATCATTTCATAATTCCACCTACCCAACATGCTATGTCTTTTTTTTTTTTTTAAATGACAGGGTTTCACCATGTTGGTCAGGCTGGTCTTGAACTCCTGACCTCAGGTGATCTGCCCACCTAGGCCTCCAAAGTGCTTGGATTACAAGCTTGAGCCACCACACCTGGCCACGCTGTGTCTTTAAAGGTATTTTGAAGTATTCAGAAATGTTGGCTGGCATGGAACAAGTACCTCTGAGTGCAAAGGGTTGCGTTTGTACCACTCTGTGAATATTTTGTGGCACACACGTTTTTAACTGTTGGATTTAGTTTGGTAACTGTGCTGTGTTTATGCCAGTTCAGTTTGCTAAAAAGTGTATGTTCTCTCCTTCGATTTCACTTGTTTGCAGGAGAATCCTTCATGTAAGTTCCCATGGCTCTGATACTGCCATCTCTGGGCTAAAGGATGGATGACATTTGAAAAACAACTGTGCCAGGCGCAGTGGCTCACGCCTGTAATCCCAGTGCTTTGGGAGGCCGAGGCGGGAGGATCACCTGAGGTCAGGAGTTCGAGACCAGCCTGACCAACATGGAGAAACCCCGTCTCTACTAAAAATATAAAATTAGCTGGGCATTTTGGCACATGCTTGTAATATTAGCTACTCTGGAGGCTGAAGCAATAAAATTGCTTGAACTCGGGAGGCGGAGGTTGCAGTGAGCTGAGATCGTGCCATTGCACTCCAGCCTGGGCAACAAGAGCGAAACTTCTGTCTCAAAAAAAAACAACAACAAAAAATGAACTGTTTGGGCATTGGCATTGGGGTAGTCTAGACTGGAGGTGCTGCTTTTCTTTTTGCAGGAAATGTAGCTCACACCCTCTGTGAGAAGCTCCTTTCAGTGTTATGTGTAGCCCATCAGCACAGGAGGTTTTGAGAAGGCCCTGATGCTGTGGCTGTCCCTCACTGAAATGCACCCTGACAGATATCATAGCACCACAGCTTTTATGTGTAAACACACTTGATGTGAAAATTTTGCTAATAGCAGCTGGAATTGTCCTTCATCTGCTCAGGCGCTGGAGAGAAGTTTTCAACCTGGGAACCAACCAAACGGGAGCTTGAACTGCTGAAGCATAATCCGAAAAGGAGAAAGATCACCTCGAACTGCACCATAGGTGGGTGGAGGGTGCTGTCTGCAGTCGCGTTGTTGCTAAGCACGGCTTCTTTCTGGGGTTTAAAAGTATATACAGAATTAGGGGTTTTGTAAGTCCACATGATTCTGTTGACACCCTGCGTAACTGTCACTCATCGATGTGCTCAGTGACCAGCTCTTGAGCACCTGTTCTCTGCAGGGACCTGTGGTGGGCTTGGGGCACAGAGCGATGCATGGCAGTGGCCCCTGTCCTTGCCACATTCTGCGTCTGTGTGCGTAAAGGGACTCAAGTTGATTCTGGCCAGGGTGAGGCTGGGACAGTAATCTTCAGGGAGAGAAATGATATGTGTGAGTGCAAGTGTTTGCTGAATTTTCTACAAATTGAGGGAAAACCTTTTATAACTTTTTTTTTTTTTGAGACAGGTTCTTGCTCTGTTGCCCAGGCTGGAGTGGTTTTGCCATCTCACCTCACTGCAGCCTCCGTCTCCTGTGCCCAAGCAATCCTTCCACCTTATCCTCCTAAGTAGCTGGGATTGCAGGTGCACACCACCATGCTTGGTTAATTTTTGTGTTTTGTGTAGGGACATGGCTTCACGGTGTTGCCCAGGGGGGTCTCAAACTCTTGGGTTCCAGTGATCCTCACGTCTTGGCTTTCCAAAGTGCTGGTATTACAGGTGTGAGCCTCTGCACCTGGCCCTAGAACATTTTTTGAAAGCTGTTTTGTTTGTTTGTTAGGCTCCATTCTGACCTGGCCTGTTGTAGAAACTGTATTTGTGTAATTCTCTGAAAGCACACATGGCCAAAGTGGGAGGGGGTGATGATGGGGGACATTCTTCAATATCACTCATGTAAAAGTGGTGTCAAAACTAGCAAAATGTGACATCTTGTTGTTTTCTGGCTTCTCGAATGAATGAATAAAAGAAAATGAGTAAGTAGAGGGAGAGGCGGCTGCTTGGGTCCAGCAGCGCCTGTGGTTCAGCACACAGGTAACTCTTGCTCTGGTGACTTCTGTGCAGGTCTGCGCGGCCTGATCAACCTTGGGAACACGTGCTTCATGAACTGCATCGTGCAGGCTCTGACCCACACGCCACTTCTGCGGGACTTCTTCCTGTCTGACAGGCACCGCTGTGAGATGCAGAGCCCCAGCTCCTGTCTGGTGTGTGAGATGTCCTCACTGTTTCAGGAGGTGAGTACCACTGACTTCTGCAGGGGAGCATTTCCCTAAAAAAATAAAAAATGAAATAAGGTGGCCTGTGATAAAGGAAGGTACATTAAGAACCTTTTGTGGTAAGTTAATGTTTAATATACATGTCAGTTATGGAAAACACGGTTTTCCAAAAAGAGAAGACCTGGCATGAGTTCTGGGGACACACTGCTGACTCAGAGGAGCTCTTTGGGAGGCACATAGTGGAGTTCCCTGGCAGGTGACATTTGTCTCTAAAGACGGGGGTGATTCTCCCCCTTCCTCTTCCTCAGTGGTCTGCTTTCCTGGCTCAGAAAGGCATGCATGTGCCGCCTTCCTGCGTCCTCCTAGAATGTGGGTCTTTGCTGCTCCCAGGCCTCTCTAAGATGCCCTGCCAGAGCCTCATGAGCTATGTGCTGCACGTTGCTGGTTCCTGTCCATGTCTGTCCAACATCAGAGCATGGCAGTGCTCAGGGTGCACATAAGGGTTGCCGCCTCAGCCCCCACTGGCTCTATGACGTGCTTCTCAGAGCTGAAGCAGCTCTGTTACCTCAACTAAAGACCAGGATGGTGCCTGTCCTTCAGGTGCGTTGCACAGGTGCCAGCCGACAACCCTGGCCTGTTTCTGTGAGTAACCTCAGCGAGAGACGCAGCTGTGGCTGCCTGCTTACGTCTGGTCATTGGTCGCTTTTTCAGGACAGCCGCAGAGTTGAGCAGTTGGACAGAAGCTGTCCTACCTGCAAAGCTTAAACTTTTACAGCCTGGGCTGGCCTTCCTTTCCCTTTCCTCTACCCTTTCCTTCACTTTTCCCCTTTCCTTTCCTTTCTTTCTCTCTCTCTCTCTTTTTTTTGAAACGCTCTGTTGCCCAGGCTGGAGTGCAGTTGTACAGTCTCGGCTCATTGCAACCTCCGCCTTCCGGGTTCAAGTGATTTTTCTGCCTCATTCCCCCCGAGTAGCTAGGATTACGGATACATAACACCACAAGCATCTAACTTTTGTATTTTTAGTAGCGATGGGGTTTCACCATATTGACCAGGTTGGTCTCGAACTCCTGACCTTGTGATCCCCCATCCTTGGCCTCCCAATGTGCTGGGATTACAGGTGTGAGCCACCGTACCCATCCTCTGCCTGGGCCTTGCCAGCCTGTAGTCAAGTCTAACCCATTTCCTCTAAGTACCTGCAATGTACCATAACTAATGGGGCCACAGCCTAAATAGGAGAAAGGAGGATGCAGCTAGGAAATTGGTGGGTGGTTGTGTGACTGGCTTTAGTGATAATCTAACACAAGTGTTAGATTGTTTTTCAGACTCAAGTTTGTTAAGGTGTAAATTACAGTCATAACCACTTTTTAGTACATAGATACAAGTTTTGATGAATGCATAGTTGTATAACTGCTGCTACTCAAGATGAAGAACTGTCATCTCTCCAAACTCCCTCGTGCCCCTCTGAAGTCAACCCCCAGTCCCCAGACCCTGACAGTTGCTGATTTGTCTTTGGTCCCTTGAGTGTCCTTTAGCAGCACATCATCTGGGTGGATGTATGCAGGAAGTAGCCTTTCTGAATCTGGCTGCCCCTGCTTAACTTTATATGTGGTGGGTTCACCCATGTCTTCGTGTGCAGCCATGATGTATGCTTTTGGTGGCTGAGTCGGGTTCCATTGTGGAGAAGGGCTGTAGTTTAGTTGTCTGTTTCCCAGTTCAGACACATTTGGGTGGTCTGTGGTTTTCGGGCCTTTTTGATGAGGAATAAAACTGCCCTCAATTTTGTATATGCACAGGCAAGAACCCTCTGTGGGTTCTGACCTGATTCAGAAGCCGTGGAATGGATGGTGTGCTGCTGGGTCTGGTGTCCTGAGTTGAGTTGGTAGAGAGGGTTGACTGGCAAGCCCTGAGCTAACTGCCATTAGCCTCAGAGCCGGCGAGTCCTGTGGCTGATCCTGGTGAATCCTGCATCATCACAGGATGTGCTTCCCTTTGCGGAGGTGCTGGTGTCTGTGGGCCTGCGTGGTTTGGCTTGTGCTTTGAGGAAACTAGTATTGGGCAAATTGAGTCCCCTTTATTTGCATGTGATCTCACAGTAGCAAGTCATAATTCATCTTTTAGGCTTATACATGGAAAACTAGACGGTGGAAAGGTAAAAATTCATATGAGGACTCAAAAAGTCCAATGAGGCCAGATAAAAATAGACTTTGTAAAACATAGAAAAGTAAAATTTAACCATTTGTGTCAGATGGGGCACAGCCAATGGTAGGCAGCTGATAAAGGCTTTGATTGTGTGTCCTCTGTGTTCAGAGTCTACATTTATTCCTGACAAAGTTTCTCTTCCCTCCCCCCCCCCCCGCCGGCAGTTTTACTCTGGACACCGGTCCCCTCACATCCCATATAAGTTGCTGCACCTGGTGTGGACCCACGCGAGGCACCTGGCAGGCTACGAGCAGCAGGACGCCCACGAGTTCCTCATTGCGGCCCTGGACGTGCTCCACCGACACTGCAAAGGTGGGCCCTGGGCTCTGCACCCTCCACGCCTTTGCGGGGGTCAGGGCAGGATGCTTTCCTTGAAGGAAAAGGAAGCAAGGTGCCAGTGTGCACTCAGGCAGAAGGGGGCATAGGAGACACATTGCATTGTTTTATAGCCTTTGTTATCATGTTTCCAATAAGAAACACCTTAAGTAATGACCTTAGAGAGGCTCCTCCTAATTTACTTTTAGGAGGCGAGGAAGTAGTTCCGGCAGCATGGCAGGTCCTCAGTGGCCCGTCATAGTCAACAGCCAGTTCTTGGGTCCCTCTTGGGCCTGTGCTTTGAGGCCCCTGCCTGCCTTGGTGGTTCTGGGATCCGGTGGGTTATCAGGCCTGAGGCTTCTGAACATCCCCCAAACACAACCACCCAACCATCTCCTTCCCCGTGGGGACTCTCCAAAAGGATTGCTGGTTGCTCTGACATGGCCAGAGAGCTGGGACACAGGACGAGCAGAGCTTCTCTTGGTGTCTCACCGGACCTGGGTATCTCCCACAGCCTGGCCCCAGGATGGTGCCCTCCCGAG
Organism: Callithrix jacchus; assembly: GCF_049354715.1. NCBI lineage: Eukaryota > Metazoa > Chordata > Mammalia > Primates > Cebidae > Callithrix > Callithrix jacchus. Next base: position 64,949,220 of record NC_133506.1, read on the forward strand.
GTTCTCAGAGGTGTGTAGTGTTGATAGTTGGTGGGGACAGTCTTACAGCTGGAGATGGGAGGCTAGGACTGAATGGCTTGAGCCAGGGTCAGCTCCTCCCCTGTAGCTGAAGTCTGTCCACACAGGCAGAGAGACTCTTAAATGAGTGTGGGCTGGTCACCTGCAGTTTCCTAAAGCCTGTGCTGGCATTTCTGATTCAGTAGGTCTGCAGGGAGGGGCAGGGGCTTCTTCACTTCTAATCAGTTCCCAGCTGATGGCACTGGTTCAGATGCCACACTCTGAGAACCCATGAGCTCAGGTAACAGGGCACCTGGCTGCTTCTGGGTTACCTGTGGCCTCTGGGCTGGCTAGTCGTAGGTGATATCCCACTGGCGAATTTTCACTTGTAAACTTTTAGAGAACAGAGTCCTGTTTTGGTGGTTCACTGGTTAACAGCCTGATGGGCTGGCTTCCCCAGTGCTTCTCATCAGTCTCAGGGCTGTGCAGCTGGGCATTTACACACACACTATGGGCTCTGAGAGTGCAGCCCAGAAACACCCCACAGTTGAGCTAAAATGACTGGTTTTTGTCAAATGTGACTTTGGATTTTTTTTGGTACTTGATTTTTTTCCTACTGAAGAACTTCATGATCCTTCTAATTCTTACCCTAGAAATCAAAGTTACTTAGTAGCTTAGGTAGAGTTTTGCTTCCTAGTATGATTTATTTTATTTATGTTACGATATTTTTGGGATGGAGTTTTGCTCTTGTTGCCCAGGCTAGAGTGCAGTGGCGCAATCTTGGCTCACTGCAACCTCTGCCTCCCGGGTTCAAGAAATTCTCCTGCGTTAGCCTCCCTAGTAGCTGGGATTACAGGCGCCGACCACTATACCTGGCTAAGTTCTGTATTTTTAAGAGGATATTTCACCACATTGGCCAGGCTGCTCTTGAACTCCTGACCTCAGGTGATCCACCTGCGCTTCAGCCTCCCAAAGTGAACCACTGCGCTGGCCATATAATTTATAAGAGAGAAAAGAACCTCTATGGAAGTGGACTACATTATTAGTCCAAAATAGCTGGTCAGAATAAGAGCTTTCTGCAAGCAGCAGAATGATGTTCTAAAAATCACTTGTTCAAAAATACATTGCTGTTAAAACGTTCATATGACCAAAATGTGACAAAGCCACTGATGTGCTTCTGATAGGATTCCTTTGTAAATGTCTGAGAAGAAGTATAAGGTTCTTCTGTTCAGAAACCTGCTTGTCCGAGCCGTTTAGCAAGGCGACCTGGCCACGTGCCCTTGGTCACGTGCAGCTGTTTGTCCTTGTGGCCTCCACGGCATGTCTCCGTTCTTCTTTCTTTGCATCTTCCTGCATGGATATTCTGGTGCGCTAACATTCTGTCCCAAAAATGAGACGTTCAGGTGGCCTTTTAAAGCGTCGGCCCTGGCTTCCCCAGGCCTCTGCAGGGTGAACTGTTCTTCCCTTAGAGACTCCCCATCTTTGGGGTGCACAGACACTAATCCCAGAGCCGTGGTCTGTCCCCAGGTGATGACAACGGGAAGAAGGCCAACAATCCCAACCACTGCAACTGTATCATAGACCAGATCTTCACCGGCGGGCTGCAGTCAGACGTCACCTGCCAAGTCTGCCAGTAAGTGAGAGGCTGTGTGCTCGGCAATGTCAGAAGCCTCTGGGGCAGTGCTGGTATCCTCAGTCTCCAGAGCCGTGTGTGCTCTGAGAGGTCTTTAAGGACGCTACAAGAGAAATGATTAACAGACGCCCTGAGAACAAAGGTCATGTGGTGGGGCTGCCTCCTCTTGGGGAGGTCCTGGGACATGTGTCCTTTGGGATGTGAACCCTTTGTGTTGAGGTCTTGGCCATTGTCTGCAGCCAGCAGTGTGTTCTTGGAAGCTTGGAGAAATGGTGGGGGAAGCTTACAGTCTTCCAGTCCTTGAGCAAGGACCAAATAAAATAGTCCCTTTCAAGAAGGGGCAGATCATGAGGGCACATTGTTTACATACGTGCTTTGAAGTGTGTTAGTTTCATTGTTTTACGGTTTCTGGTTCTGTTTTCTCTGATGTAGTGGCCCTAATTCTTCTCAGGTGTGGTCTCTGCTTAGATCCCCAGGTGTTGACTGCAGGGGGAACCCACTGCTTTGTTAGGTCAGAGGGACCTTCTCATCCACCTCAGTGCATGCTGCTGGTTTTTGTTGCGGTTTTTTTTTTCAGGCATGGGGTCTTGTTATGTTGCCAGGGCTGGCCTTGAACCCATGGTCTCAAGCAGTCCTCCGTCCCCAGCTTCCCAGGTAGCTGGAACAACAAGCGTAGGCCACTGTGCCTGGCTCTGTTCTTTACTCCAGTTTAAGTTTTAAAAGCCCTGGACGTGATCCATCGAAATTATTTCAGAACCCGAAATGGATTACCACTTGTAATCTGCATAAGGCCAGTGAATACTGGGAAAGGTCAGTGCTGCCTGTGTCACGGGTGCCATTTTCTGTAAGGGGCCTTGGCTCTGAGCATTAGAAACTGAGTTTGCTCTGAGCAATTTGGACCTCCTCACTGGGCCTTAGCTACTGAATTCCGTTAGCAGGAGACTGTCTCAGATTTAAATCCTGTATAAATATCAAGAGTATGTTTCCCAGTCTGCAATTTTTCGTCTTTTATATTGCTAAATAAATTTCTAGTGAGGAACTCTTTGTGAGATGCAGCATTGAGTGTCCAGGGTGGGGCTGCCGGGGCTGGCTCAGGCACGCTCCGAGGTGTGCATGGAGGCCTCCTGTGTTGCCTAGGGTTGCAGGCCCCAAGTTCTAGATACAGATGGATTCAGAGCCTCTGACTGGGCCTGAGTTTGTCCTCCCAAGTCCCTCAGTGACTGTGATGGTCTCCAGGCTGGATAGCCCTTTTTTGAGGAGTGCCCCTTGCCTTTGGGTTCACACACACCCCTCCCCAGGGCCACCTTGGGAGCCAGGACACGTTGGGTGTGAGCAGTGCTGCTCTCGCTCCTGCCCCATCCCACCTGAGTGTCACTGTGGCAAAGGGCACAGTGGGGAAGGGGAAGGGGCGGCCTCCACCCTGGGCTGCCTTTGGAGCTGGGCGGGTGTCAATCCTCACAGCTATTGTTTTCCCTCTGCTTCCAGTGGAGTCTCCACCACCATAGACCCCTTCTGGGACATCAGCTTGGATCTCCCCGGCTCTTCCACCCCATTCTGGCCCCTGAGCCCAGGGAGCGAGGGCAACGTGGTAAACGGGGAAAGCCACATGGCGGGAACCACTACACTCACGGACTGCCTGCGACGGTGAGAACCCTTCAGCACCCACGTGGCAGGGGCGTCTTCCTGGCAGGGAGGCTGTGTTCCATCAGCCCAGAGCAGGACTCTTTCTCACACCCAGGACAGAGCCTGAGCGAAGATGTGGCATGAGCCTGGGCTGGCTGTGGTCTCTGGTCCTGGTTTGTCTTTTGTTTCGGCTGAATGACTGGATATTTCTGTCACCCAGCTTTGCACGATGTTGGGCATTGGCGTCAGCAGCCGCTGTTCCAACCTCCTCTTATAAATGAATCCAGAGCCAAACTGGATGCTCCCTTAGCCTTTGTGGTAATCACCTACCCCGGAGTGTGTGAGCTGAGAAGAGCCTGGCCCTCTCCCTGTGGCCCATAGCCTTCTCTGCATGTGATTAAAACTTAGTTGTGATGTTCTGCACTTAGGGCCATTTTTGAAATTGTGCATTCACTGCTTCATTTGGGATAAGTAATAAAATTTACAAAGTGATTTTTTTTTTTTTCTGAGACATAGATTTGCTCTGTTGCCCAGGCTGGAGTGCAGTGGTGTGATTTCAGCTCACTGCAACTTCTGCCTCCCGGGTTCAGGCGATTCTCCTGCCTGAGCCTCCCGAGTAGCTGGGACTGCCGGCATGTGCCACCATGCCTGGCTAATTTTTGTATTTTTAGTAGAGCCGGGGTTTCACCATGTTGGCCAAGCTGATCTTAAACTCGTGATCTCAGGTGATTCCCCGCTCCCCCCAACCTTGGTCTCCCAAAGTGCTCACAGGTGTGAGCCACCACACCTGAGTGTTTTTTTTAATGTAGTAAATAGCTGTAGCATACAATTGTAAAGACAGCAGAAAACCTTTCTGAATTTTGTCAAGTGTTTTCTTTGTTGTATTTGCATCAGTTAAAGGTAACGCAGAAGAATCCTTGTTGAGTGGATGTATTCCTTAGAGGGGGTACAATCTTTTGCTTTCTGTCTGGCTGCATAGCAGGACCAAAGTTGCATGTTTATTTTTTGAGATAGAGTCTTGCTCTGTCCTGCAGCCTGGAGTGCAGTGGTGCCATCATAGCTCACTGCAGCCTCCATCGCGGCTCAGCCTTGGTCTCCTGCCTTGGCCTCCGGAGTAGTTGGGACTACAGGTGCATGCTACCATGCCCAGATTTTGTGGTTTCTTTTTTTTTTTCTTTGAGAGTGAGTCTTGCTGTGTCACCCAGGCTGGAGTGCAGTGGCACGATCTCAGCTCACTGCAACCTCCACCTCCTGGGTTCAAGCAGTTCTCCTGCGTCAGCCTCCTGACTAGCTGGGATTGCAGATGCCCGCTACCATGTCTGGCTAATTTTTGTATTTTTAGTAGAGATCAGTTTCACCATGTTGGCCAGGATGGTCTCGAACTCCTGACCTCAGGTGATCCACCTGCCTCAGTCTCCCAAAGTACTGGGATTACAAGCATGAGCCACCATACCTGGTCGTTTTTCTTTTTTTGTAGAGACAGAGTCTTGTCATGTCGCTCAGGCTGGTCTTGAACTCCTGAGCTCAAGTGGTCCTCCCACCTTAGCCTCCCAAAATGCTGGTATTATAGACATGAGCCACTGTGCCCTGCTGAAAGTTTGCATGTTGAGAATTTTGAAAGCATCAGCTTTGTTACACTTGTAAGTCCACATAATAAAATAGGGTATCACATTTTTTAATTTGGAAAACTAGCAAATAAACAATGGAAACCAAAACCTTTTTTAAGAAAGTCTTTGCAACTAAATTAAATTTAATCATAAATTACAATAAAATGAAAGCTTTGCCAAAACAGCAGGCCATGAGGAAGAAACTACACTTCACAAACTGCAGTGTGTAGGAAGCCTGTGTTTGGTAGCGGATACACAGCTCAGGTCTGGCTCGGGGAAGGGGAGAGGTGGAGTGCACCCTTCCACACTTGCATTGCAAGCAAAAGCTCCTTGTCGAGTCCTTTGGAGAGCAGATCACAAAGCTACCAATGAAACAGGTGCAGCTTTGCCCAGAGGCCCCCTCATCTTGCCCTAGGTGAGATGGCAGAATTTCCAGAGCATCAATGAGGGCTTTCCATGCCTGGTTGTGAAAAGATGGATTTTTTTTTTGCTAGTGTTTCAGTTTTAAAATTTGGCCTGTGCTTTGTTGAATCGTCTGTTCTGCAGGTTTTGTTGGTGGCAGGTGCCACCTCTGCCAGACACACTTCTGACATAGCCCTCCTACTTTCTGCCTCTGCACTGTCGGGAAATTACCTTTCCCAGAACTGTCTACGTTAAACTGCTTACATTGAGATCATTGTAGATTCACATGCAGTAAGAAGCCATTAGCTACCCTCTACCCAGGTCCCCTGATGGTGAACTCTTTAGTACTGTGGTGCAATGCCCTTGCCGTGATTCAGATGTTTATGATGCAGAAAGTACCCGGCATGACCTCCTCCCTTATCACCCCATTTGTAACCCCAGTCACCCAGGACTCCTCCATTTGCATATGCCTTACAATTCCAGACTGTCACGTCAGCCGAATCATGCAACAGGGAACCCTTTGAGATGGACTTTTCTCGGGCATCATGATTTTCTGGGGATGCATCCAGGGTGCAGCTTGGGATCAGTGGTTCTTTCCTTTTTTGCTGCTGACTCCTATTCCACGCACGGTACAGCATTCCACGGTTTCTTTAATTATTCACCCATGGGAAGAAAGGGGTTGTTTCCAGTTTTGTGATTCTGATGAGTAACATTCTGGTAGACATTCGTGGACAGTTTTTGTGTGAACATTAGTTTTCATTTTTCTGGCTCAAATTCAACTGCTGGATCATACAGTAGTTAGAAAATTATTACCATTTCCCCAGGCCTTTCCTGGGAACACAATATTTAGGATAAATATTCTTTAAAGAGAGATAGGCAGGAAAGGTGGACAACATTGTCTCTCTTTTTCATTGTTTCATTTTTAGTTGTATTGTATATGCTTTTGGTTGGGAAATCAACCCGTTGAAAGAGATAAAATACCTTTTCCTCTTTTCTGTCTCTTACATTTCCCTTACCTAAGCTACCAACTCTTTTGAATCTGCAGATTCACCAGACCAGAGCACTTGGGCAGCAGTGCCAAGATCAAGTGTAGTGGGTGCCACAGCTACCAGGAGTCCACGAAGCAGCTCACCATGAAGAAACTGCCCATTGTAGCCTGTTTTCATCTCAAAGTGAGTTTTCCAGAAAGCCAACTCGAGTGGCAGGCTCAATTTCCAATCCACAGTGCGGCCCTCAGCCTTTTGGTTTGCTGTGCAGTTACATGTTTTATTGCAGCAAGCCAGCAAGAACACTGAGGAATGGAGGACGCTCGTGAATTGTCCTTCTGTCTGGGAATTGTCCTTTTGTCTGTGCTGCGGTAAACAGAATCAGTGGCTTCACAATGAAAGTAGGATGTGAGTTAACTTTTCTTGGGGAGCAGAGCCTTGTGAAGTTTTTCCACCCAAATTCCTCTAGCTCCTCCCTCCTCAGGTTTTCTGTTGTTCTTTTATTTGAAGACAAAGGCCCTCAGAATTCAGATCTGCTCCAGGAGTTGGCCAGCTGTTTGTCTAAAGGCCCAGATAGTGAAGCTGTCAGGCTGCACAGGCTGCGTGCGAGCATACGATTCTCTGTTGCATGCTCTTTGTTTCATTTTATACCCTTTAAACATGGAAGGCACCCATTCCTAGCTTGTTGGCTAGAATGGGTAACTCCTGATCTAGGCAGAGGACTGTCTGTTCGGTGAAGGGAACAGTTGGTTTGTTTTTGCTGCCATGGGTTGTGGATCTTTGTTTTGTTTTCTGTGCTCTGCTGGATTTGCTGCGAGATTATTTTTTGTACTCTGGGTACTGAACAAGCCGATCATTTGAAGGCTTCACTTGAACTCTGTAAATGAAGTCTTGTATGGATTACTATTGTTTTTTAATCTAATTCTAGATGTAGCCATAAGGCAATTCAATAAAATACAAAGCGATAACACAGACACCTGTCATCACAAGAAGCCCCTGAAGCTTCCAGTAATGTTTCTGGTCGTCTTTCCTCTTCCCTCTGCCCCTTTCCTATTTCTGCAGCGATTTGAACATTCAGCCAAGCTGCGGAGGAAGATCACCACGTATGTCTCCTTCCCCCTAGAGCTGGACATGACCCCTTTCATGGCCTCCAGGTAGGTGGGGGTGTTGGCCCATTCTGTGTCCGGAGGGTCTGTCATCCTATCAGGACAGGAATCCTGCTTGGAACTGCTGTCAGATGCCTGTTGGCCGGGCGAGGTGGCTCACGCCTGGAATCCCAGCACTTTGGGAGGCCGAGGCAGGTGGATCACGAGATCAAGAGATCGAGACCATCTGGGCCAACATGGTGAAACCCCGTCTCTACTAAAAATACAAAAATTAGCTGGGCGTGGTGGCGTGCGCCTGTGGTCCCAGCTAGAACCTGGGAGGCGGAGGTTGCAGTGAGTCAAGATCGCACCACTGCACTCCAACCTGTTGACAGAGCGAGACTCCGGCTCTGGGGGAAAAGAAAAGATGATTGTTTATATTAATAGAAACCCCACCCTCCCAAAACCTATTTATCCTAATCTTAAGATATGGTACACATTAATGAGTTGTTCTTTGTCAGATACCCTGTTTTTGCTTTGAATGTTTCTCTGACAATTCTCAAACCACTTTCAAACTGGCAGATTCCTCAAGGTGGATCATAGTGAGAAGGTAACGCTTTACTTCCTGAAACAGAGGTTGAAGTACAGACAGGCACAGTTGGTTTTGCAGTTGTAGACTGCATTTTCCTTTTCAAATCTGCATATTATGGGGCACTTTGAATTTAACCCTCCAGAATACCATGCTGTTCAATGCATGAGACACATAGGAGTTTCTCATGGCTCAGTGACAAATGACCGAAAACTTGGTGGATTAAAATTAATTTCCTCACAGTTCTAGAGGTGGGAAATCTGAAATCAAGGTGGGCAGGGCCTCACATTCCTACTTGGGTCTGGGGGATTTCACTCCTCACCGCCTCCAGCTGCCGGTGCTTCCACATGTTCCCTCTGTGGCCGCGCCACTCTCATGGCTTCCTGGTCACAGGGCTGGTTCCCCTGAGTCTGGCCAGTCTCCCTGTGCTTCTCCGTCATGACAGGTTGTTGGATTTAGGGCTCAGGCAAATCCAGGAGGATGTCATCTCGACATCCTTGCTTTGAGTCTCTGCAAAGACTGGTTTCACAGATGAGGTTCCAGAATCAGGTTCTGAGGGTTGAGACTTGGATGTCGTTATTTGCAGGGTGTTATTTTTTTGGCCGCCACAGCCCCAGCCCCAGCCCCAGCACCTTGGAAAGCATGTTGCCTTTTGGTAATCGGCCTGTTCCTGGTGTTTTTTTGGTGGGGTTTTTTTTTTTTTCTTTGAGACAGAGTCGCACTCTGTCACCCAGGCTGGAGTGCAGTGGCACAATCTCGGCTCACTGCAACCTCTGCCTCGCTGGTTCAAGCAATTTTCCTGCCTCAGACTCCCAAACAATGGGGGTTGCAGGTGCGCCCCACCACGCTCAGCTAATTTTTGTTATTTTTTAGTAGAGACGGGGTTTCATCATATTGGCCAGGCTGGTCTTGAACTCCTCATCTCGTGATCCTCCTGCCTTGGCCTCCCAAAGTGCTGGGATTACAGGCGTGAACCACTCTGCCTGGCCCCTGGTGTCCTTCCTCTTTGCTGTTCCACCCCTGTGGCACACAGATGATCTCCCAAATAAAACAAGACCACCAGAGTCAGAGCTCCATATTATCAGTCTGACCACGATGGTCACGTACTGAGGGCGTGGCAGTGCTGTTGCTGAGGTCAGAGTCTCAGAGATCTTGGGTGTTTCCTGCCAAACACACTGTGGGAAAATGCAGTAAATAGTGCGCATGCTTCCTGTTTCCAGCCGCCCCTCCCCCGTCTCGCCAGGAGAGGTGCCGGTCTTGAAATAATGAGCGGCAATCTTTGTCCCTTTTGAGGAGGCAGCTGCCTAGGTTGTGGAATGGATTCAGCTTTTCAAGCTAACCCTTTATGTGTGGGAGGAAGAGCTTCACCACCTGCTGTGTCACAAACCAAATTCACATTCATCCAGATCCAGCTCCCATCACCAGGCCCATTCAGGACCCACCTTGGAAGAATCAGGGGTCAGGCCAGATGGCCCCAGGACCCGGGTGTGCTCTCAGGCAGGGGACTTGACAACTCAAGTGTCAGTGTCCTCACGAAATGTGGGGAGATTTCTCCACGAAGCATGAAGTGCACCCCAGCGTTGCGTCTGCACAGTCAGACCTGGATAAGTGTTGGTTTCATGAGAGCCTTGTGTCTCTGGGCCTGATGATTTTAATGATGCTGAATCCTGCCGTTGTTTGTTACAGCAAAGAGAGTAGGATGAACGGACAGTACCAGCAGCCCACAGACAGTCTCAACAACGACAACAAGTAAGTGGTGCTCAGTGGTGTGGGTGTCCAGGGCCTCTGGCCAAGAGCTGGGGTGGGCTCCTGTCTGCTTGTAGGGCATCCAGCAGATCTTCTGCCACCCACCTGCTTCCTGCCTGGCTGCCCACAGCCCCACTAGGAAAGGCCATTTTATGCGGTGCCACAAATGCTCCCTCCTGTTGGAGGAGTCCAGCTCCACTCCTGGCCTCTGGCTGGAGGAAGGTTCCATCTGGAAAGCTCGGTGTCCATTCTTCTAGCCTTGAGGTTGTAGAAAGAATGAAAGGCTAGTAGGATGTTCCAGCGTCCCCACTGCGGACTGAGTCGCCACGCCTGCTAGATGCGGGTCCAGGAAGCGGCTGGACCTGGGCTAGAGCCAAGGGGCATGACCAGGCTCCCTTAGTCCCTGCAGCCTCAGCTTGAGGCCCAGGGGGGTGATAGCCAGGTTCACAGGCCTCCTGCTCCCTGCCCGGGTGGCCTGGCTTCTGATGGTGATGACCTTGAGTGATGGCGTGGAGTCAGCTGCACCCCCCCTCTCCTTTCCTCCTACACTAGGTATTCCCTGTTTGCTGTTGTTAACCATCAAGGGACCTTGGAGAGCGGCCACTACACCAGCTTTATTCGGCAGCACAAAGACCAGTGGTTCAAGTGTGACGATGCCATCATCACCAAGGCCAGCATCAAGGACGTGCTGGACAGCGAAGGGTGCGTCCCGTGGGGTGGGAGGAAGGCCCTGCGGTGGCCGCGCTGCTTCTGCTTTGGTATAGCTGAGACCAGCTCACATCTGAGCCTAGTACCAGTCTGAACGTGATCTTCATTTGCTGAAGTAGTGAGACCTGTTCTGAATAGGATGCTAGCCTCAATGGGCGCTCACTCACGTGGGAGAAGAGGTACCTGAGCAAAGGCCCTCTCTAGGGGCGTTCCCTTAGCACAGAGAACTCGAGGGCAGTTGTTTTTTAACTGTGTGAACTGAACACATCAGTTCTTTTTTTTTTTTTTTTTTTTGAGATGCAGTTTCGCTTTTGTTGCCCAGGCTGGAGTACAGTGGCGCGATCTCGGCTCACTGCAACCTCCGCCTCCCGGGCTCAAGCAATTCTCCTGCCTCAGTGTCCCAAGTAGCTGGGATTACAGGCATGTGCCACCATTCCTGGCTAATTTTGTATTTTAGTAGAGATGGGCCTTGTTGGCCAGGCTGATCTCAAACTCCTGACCTCAGGCAGTTCACTGCCTTGGCCTCCCAAAGTGCTGGGATTACAGGTGTGAGCCACCACACCTGGCCCACATAAGTTCTTTATCATTTCCTCTCCTTGCCAGTTTCATTCCTTCATGGCATAGAAACCTGTTGACCCTCCAGGGGTCAAGGGGACCCCAGCTGCCATCAACTCCTTGAGGGCTTTGCACTTTACATTCTGAGCCAGACAGAAGCCCTCTTGAGAGGTTTTATTTGGAAGAATCTGTGGGATGAAGGACAGCCTTCAGGGCAATGCGATGTATCTGGGCTGGACCCACTTAAAAGTGGTGGGCTCCGCACAAGGGTGGGACTGTCACGAGTGTGGGAGAGTCTGTGGGAGATTGGGTAAGGCAGTGGGTGACCTCATGGCAGGTGGGAGTGGTGGTCAGGCTGCGGTGATGGGCAGGGTCAGTGCCATCAGCCACCAAAGCCCTCTTTTCTCCTTGGGGCTGAAAAGCCAAACCCATGTAATCAGGCCTTGAAGAGCTGTGCAGAACATGTGTGCGCACGTGTAGGGCGGTTCGTTCTGGCTTCCTGTCTGAGGAGTTAGATGTGAGCATCCTCCCTCTCTCTTCCTCCACAGTTACTTGCTGTTCTATCACAAACAGTTCCTGGAATACGAGTAGCCTTATCTGCAGCTGGTCAGAAAAACAAAGGCAACGAATTGGCAAGCCTCACGAAGTGATCCTCCCTGCCCCCCACCCCCACCCCCTGCCTCCCTGGCCTGGTGATACCACCTCCTATGCAGTGGTGGCCCCTCTGCACCTTGGACCCCTGGGTTCGAGATGGACCACATGGACGGGGAGGCTCCCTGAGGTACATTGAAGATGGATGAGATGACGGGTGTGCTCTGGGTGGGAGGAGCAGCGTGCACCCGTCATGATATCCTGTGCTCATAATATGGGGGTCCAACGGGGGCCTCACAGCACTGAGTGACTGCCGCCTAGTGCTGCTTAGCACTCATTGTGGAAGGGCCCCTGCCCGCTGTAAGATTATGGGTCCGTTAAAGCAGTAAGCTGAAGACACAGGTGTAGTGTATGGGCCAGAGGGCCTTGCAGATGCCTTTCTGTTCGTGTTTTGGTGTTAAGATACGGAGAGTGTGGAACTCCTCACTTCCATTTTTCTCAGCGCTGTGAAGCAGCCCTCAGAGCTTCGGAATGAAGGACACTATGTTGAGTTTTCAAGCGTGTCTGTTCCGTAGGTAACTTAGCAACAAACTGCTCGAGGAAGCATCTTTCAGTTTTCTAGAAACAGGCGTTTTCTTATCCTTCTCCCTTCCGTTTTTCCACAAAGGTGAATTTCATAAATGTAATACTAGTAAAGTGAATGAATTGCTGAGTTTATACGGAAGTCTAGGTAACTTCTCCTTTGGTCTTGAGAGCAAGTCTTGCTTTTTAATCGGTGCTGTTTATGTTGTTGCCCTCCCTGTGTGCCTGGCTCCTCTGGACGCTGTGGTGTCTGTGGGTGGCCAGCAGTGGGCTCAGTGTTGGAGAGTCGTGCTGCAGCTCACACTGTGTCTCTGTCATCTCAATCTGGAGTCAATCCAGCCTCTGCCGGTGTCTGATCGGTTCCCTCCCTTGTGCTTGCTTCCTCTGTCCCGTGGCCTGGCTCCCGCCACCTGGCAGCTAAGCATGTTGCTTGCGAAGCTGGAGTGCTTTCTCATGGGGCCTTTGTCTTGTCTCATCAGCCTCTGCTTTCCGTTTGGTGTACTTTTGGGTGTGGTGGGGATAAAATGACATCGTGATTGAGCCCGTCTGCAGAGCCAAGGGAGGGAGTAGGAGGATGTGCATTTTTCCTTGTAAGATATCTTGCATGTATCTGTGTATTCAAATGGAAACAGTTGCTTTGTCCATTTGTCCACTGAGAAATTACAAACTAGGAACAAGGGGGAGGAAAAATACTTAAATATGGTTTTTGAAGTAACCACAGCTCAAACTGCTTTTCCAGGAACCCCAGCTGCATCTGAACCAAGGGCTCTTCAGTCCTGCAGAGGGTAGGATCCTCTGTCTGGGGTGGGCACATGTTTTCATAGCCAGGTAGCGAGTCCTCTGGCCCTGTGGGCTGTACGATCTCCGCCATAAATACATAGAAGTGTGGCTGTGACCATACAACTTGTAGACACAGAAATCTGAATTGCATATAATGTTCCATGTCAAGAAACTTAGATTTTCTTTTTAACTGCTTAAAAATGTGAAAACTATTCTTAGCTCACAGGCCATGGAGAAGCTGGTGGCGACCAGACCCAGTTCCTTAGCCGGTTGGGTGGGGAGGGGCAGTGACAGTGGCAGCTGAGTAGCTACTCACTGCTCAGTGTAGAAAACATGAGAATGTAGGACTTGGCGATCACACCCCACAGAACCATCGTGCAGCAAAAGTCTTGGGGATGCAGTTTCCATCATGTATGGCAGAAGCCTTGGGGATTCAGTTTCTCACACATGTGCTCAAGTTCATTTTCTGTTGTCGTTCTGCATTTATTCACGTGGAAGCATGTTTTGTAAAATGAATTATCAGAGAAACAGATGGGTCGAGATTTTTAGAAATGGCCCCACGTGACCAAGTTATTTGGGGGGCAGTGCTTTGATGATCTCCTTTGAGGATGAGCTTTTAATCAGGAACATCTAACGGAAAGGAGAGTTGACTGACGTTGGCCCACAGGATTGTATGCTGGGCAGTGCCTTCCTGAAGGCTTGCCACCTGGGGACACCCTGGTTTATGGTGGCAGCTTGCAGAGTACGGAAGGCAGCAGCATGGGCCTTGGGCCTTTCTGGCAGCTGCCTGTGGTTGGCCAGGCTCTTCCTCCCCTTCCGCCCCTCTCTTCTGTCTGTACTTGCTGTTCTTCTGAGAACATTAGATCTGGGAAGAGAGCTGGTCACCTGCATTCTTTGCGGGCATTATTCTAAACTTTTGTGTCCAAGTTATCCCCTATTCACTGTGGCCTTACTGTTCTAAGCAATTATCCCACACCTGCTGCGGAAGAGCTGCTCACCAGAGGCAGGCAGCAGCCCTGGGCACTGCCACTTGCATTAGGTCTTGTGTTTGATGTGCTCTTGTGAATTTACTTTGTCAGAACAAAATAGTTGCAAGTTGGGTTCAAGAATCTCTCCTTTTAGCTTCTGATCTGGCTATGAAATTCAGGAAACCTGTTCTCCCATTGCCTAGTAATCACCCCATGTAGGTGTAAATTGTGACAAAGTGGATCTGACCCCTAAGGGACCCCCTGGTGACCCCCCCAAAAAAATTCACACCAGTGTATTTAAAATAGCCTGCATTTTGGAGATGCTGGCTGTCTTTCCAGTGCTTCACAGGAAGACAAATGGGCTTTCCCTCTTCAGATGCCTGAAGGAAGTGCTTTGAGGCAGGTGATGGGCTGGGAGTGTGGTCAGCCTCCCTCCAGCCCCGGGGCCCTCTGTGGACCTGGGCTCCCTGGTGGGCTCTGGAACCTCCCTGGACATCCCCTCCGGCACCAGCACCACTGCAACCTATAGACCCGAGTGCTGTTGTATTTTGCCTTGGTGTGTGTGCTTTTCGTTGTGTAAAATTGCTGTTCTTTTGACAATTTAAGTGACTTGTTTACTGTAAATTTGAAAATAAAAATTAAGAAAAAAATTCCAATGACTGTGCTGTGGTTGGAGACTTTATTTACCAAGATGTTAACCTTTCTTTTCCCCTCTCATTTTGAGGCCCTGTGTAATTCCTTCTCCTCCCCTAATGCTTTGTAGTCTCTCCTATGTCATAATAAAGCTACATTTTTTTTTTTTCTGAAAACTGGCTGATTTTCCTTTTATTGACACAAGCAGTCAAACAGAAGGTGGCAGGAGGGAGAACAGCCAGGGCAGACCAGCCTGCATGGGGGGCGTCCCTGGTCCGAGTCGGGCCAGAGCTGTGGCCTGGCTTTGTGCCCGAAGTCTTGTCTGGGTGTCAGGAAGGCCACACACTCATGTTTTGTCCCTTTCTGTGGCTGGCTTGCTGCTGGTTGAGCTTTGGGGGCAGGAAGGTGACACCAGGATTCAGGACAGCCATGGACCTTCAGACTTGGGTATGCATGAAAGTCACCTGAAGCCCTTGACATGCTGAATCTGCCAGGTTGGCTTGGACGACCTGGCCTGTGGTTACGTGTGTTTTGTAGCAAACTCCCTGCATGATTGGAGAGTAGCAGATGAAAAGATATACTATAATCAATCAGTGGAGAGGAGATGTGCACAGCCATCCAAGTGCATGGTTCTGTGACAGATCCCAAGGCCATGGTGGGCCTCTATGACGTCCTCTCCCAGCTGTCCCCACATGCTTCCTCTGCCCTCAGCTGGTCAGGACTCTGCTGCTTGGCCTCATCTTTGATTCTGAAGCCTCTGGGTTCTAAATAGTTCTTCCCCTCCAGTTTTGGAGGCCTCTGTGGCAAACCTTTGTGGGAAGTTATTTGACTTCACTTGGAAACACCAAGAACACCAGAGAATGCCCAGGGTTTCAGGCTGAGTGCTGTCTCCACGTTAAAGAGAACCACTGTTGTGTGCCCTTTGGAAAAGTTTCATCTGCCTGGGTCCTAAGAACTTAAACAGCAAAGCTCCATCTTTCCAGGACAGGAATAGGAACATTTTGTGACAGAGATGAGGTGCAATACTGAACACTCCGCTTTCACACCTTGACAGAACTGTACCTTCTGGAAGGAAGAGAGGAAGGTTTCCTCCTGCAGAAAGCTGCTTTTTGCCTCATTTCTGAAGCCAGGGAGTGTCAGCAGATCCCAGCGTACCTGTGGTGCCTGTGTCACCCGGATGTGCATCTGTGTGTCCGGATGTGCATCTGACCACAACCCTCACCCCCAACCCAGACTCCAGGTTCCCTCCAGCTGGAGTCCTGGGCTCCTGATCCAGCCTGGCCTGTTTGTCCTGCCTTGGCTGAATATGGGAGGGGAGGGCTGTACCTTGTATTTCCCTGGGTTCTCAGCCTTGACTTCCTCAATGTCTAGCAGGAGTGACCACGCCCAGTCCTGAGCGGCCAGGGGAATGCCTTTGTATACTGTTTGGGAGAGTTACAGACGAAAGAACGCTCCAGTGAGACAGGACACAGGTGGCCAGTGAGGAAAGCTGGCGAACAGGGCTGCTGTTTATGGTGAGGATGGGTGCCACCCACCCACTGAGAGGCAGGTGGTGCCAGGTCAGCCAGGTCACAGCCATGGGTGCCTGTCTCCTGGCTCTGCAGAGAGCAGTCACGGGGGCCACTCCCTCCCCATGGTACCTTCTCGCTGTTCCTGTATTTTGGTCAGTCTCAGTATCTTCAGCCACTTATTAATTTGTGTTGTTATTTCCTGATGTCTTTGCTGTGAAATGGGCCATGATGGAGTTAGCGGAGCTGTCAGGCTTCTGGTAGTGGCCCCGTGGATGCTGGGTCCTGGGCTTCAGGGCCCTGAAGGGACCCAACCGGAAGGAGCCAGGAAAGGGCAGACCCCAGGGGCTGAGACCCTCTGAACTAACTGGAGCTGGCAGTCTGGACTGGTGATGCCAGGACACACCATCTTCAGGCCACAGAAGCCCTGAGTTTAGGTCAGTCCCAGGCTCTAGCTTGGGACTTGGTGCAAACAGGCAGTGACCTCTGGGCCAGCAGTTCTTGGGTTTTGGTGAAACCCTCAGGGGACAGGGTCCAGCAGGAATGGCTGCCCTTCCCAGTGACAGCCGTGGCCCACTCACCACCACCCTGGCCGTTGGGCCACTCCCACTGCCTCAGTGACCACCCGATTCCCTGTCCCTGGACCAGCCTCCCACACAGCAGGCCCAGGCTCTTAGCTTTACCTCCAGGACGCTGATGGGGGGGCAGCTCCATCTCACTGTAAGGCAACCCAGGCAGAGCTGAGAGCCTGCCCAGGCCAGGATCCATCCCCTCCCAGAGAGGACCCCAGGGAAGGACTAGCCCTATCCCTATCCACCAAAAGTCTCAGCCAGGAAGAAGGCACAGGGAAGGAAGGCAAGAGCCTCCCTATGGAGCCGACTGCCCACAAGGCACTGGGAGCCTGGAGGAGAGGGAGCTCGAGGCTGGCCTGGTGAGGGCCATTTGGGGCCTGTGGGGTGCCTTGGGCTGCACAATGGGGCTGCCTGTCTTGGGCAACACCCTCTGTGGGAGCTGAGCAAGTACAGTCCTGAGACGGGATGAGTGCTGCCCAGGGTGGTGGCTGAACCCTGACTGACAGCAGTGCCTCGGGAGTGACCACATCACCCACCAGAGTCCAGGGAGCCTGGCCTGAGAGCTGCCCAGGGCCCTGAGGACGCATCTGCAGCCCATCCCACCCGGCGCCCCAGACGGGCCTTGCAGGGTCTGACCTCCCAGCATGCACCTGCCTCTGCCTGCACCCTGGCTGCTGACCCTGCCTGTTTCCCGCCTTCCCCCATTGTGCCTGGCCCAGAGATTGTGACCCTCTCTGGCCACCCTGGCCCTTCTGTGATCCTCTTCCTGTCACAGCCTAAGAATGAGACCCCCAGTATCTGCCCACACCCCTGCCTTGGCCACTCTCACTGGGCTGCCCAGTGCTGCTGTGGAAAATCCTGGGGTGACAAAGGTGACCAAGGGCCCTGCAGGTAGTGGGGATGCCCCACCACCCCGTCTCCAGCCTCAGCTGGCTCTCAGGGTAGTCAGTCTTCAGCCCTCAGCCTCCTTCCAGCCACTGCAAAAACCGGGACATGGGGTGCCTGGCTGTCCTCCCCCACTGTCCTGCCTGCCCCTGACTCTGCCCCTCCATCTACCGTCTGCAGTGCTGACTGAGCCTGGGGAAGCAGAGTCTCTGGAGGGCCACGCAGAGCCTTGGGGACTGACAGAGTCCCCCGACTGAAGGGTCCCAAGTGAGCCACTGTTCCCTGCTCACCTCATCTGTTGTCCTCCCCAGACTGTCAGCTCCACCCTGGGCTGGCTTGGTTCAGGTGTGTCCCAGAAGTGGCAGGTCTCATAGGCTCACCCCAACCCTCTCCCCCAGGCTCCTCCTCTCTCCATCCTATGAGTCCTGAGAGGTTGGCTCCAGGCTGGGCTCCCTTTCCCAGGCCCAGAGCCCTTCCCAGCACCACTCCTGGGGCCTTCAGCTGCACGCTCTGTTGCCCCTCTGGCCTCACCAGAGATGCCCAAGCTGGGCCCTGCCCTTCTATTCCCCTAGCCTCCCAGGGTCACAGCCCTTGATGTCCCCTTGCTCCTCCCTACAGGATGACAGCTGGGCTTCCTGAGCCTTCAGAGACCTGCTACACAACTGTCCACAGGCCTGGCCAGGTGTCCCCTAGCCCTGTGGCCACCACCCTCAGATCTCACAAGGGCACACCCCAAAGGGACAGGGCCAGACCCTCAGGCTGCCCCCTCCTCTCCTGCTCATGTGGAGACCTCAGTGCTGAGAGCCCAGGGGTCTGACCCAGCCCCCTCTCTGTCCCACCTGCTCTCCTGAGCTCCCTAGATGGGCCTCGAAGCTCTGCCCTAACCCTGACCCCATGCTGTACCTGCAGGAGAGGCAGGGAGGAATTTCCACCCTGGAGAGACTTGCCCTACCTCGGAGAGGCCTTTCTAAGAACAAAACCCTCCCTGATGTGAGACTGATGTGTGGGGGACAGAGAACTCTGCACAATCCGGAGGTGATCAGTGAATTTTCAGGTCACCATGCTCATGTCTCATTCACTGTTGCCCCAGCTCTGCATCCCTGTGACCCAGCAAGGGCCAGGGTGGGGACTGGGGGGAAGGTGAGGGGCTTGGGGTCCTGAGTGCATGGACAGCCTGTCTCCACCCTGTGATCCTAGGGAGCCCAGGACCCTCTGACCAGGGACAGTGGGGAAGGTGAGGCCCCACCTCCCCTGAGGGACTGGCCTGACCTGCACCTGCTCATACTTAGTAACAATGATGTTGCCTTGCCCCTAGGTGGGCAGGATACCTGGGTCCTCATCCATCTCCATCCTGCAAGAGTCATCCGAGGGTTCTGCTGCACCCAGTGCTCCAGAGAACACCCCAATGGCTCCCACCAGGCCCCCAAACACTTGCCAGATGGGTGAGCCCCATTCCACCACCACTTCCAGGTGACAAGGGGCCAGACCCAGTGGCCCCACTCCTGCCCATCTCTACAGTCCCTGCCCTGGCTCCTTCCTGAGGACTTGAGTACAGGGGGACCTGGACAGAGAAGTCTGTTGTTCCCAAATGCCCCGAGATGGACATACCTGCCCCAGCAGGAATAACGGCACCCACCTGTTGAGGGTGAAGGGCCTACAATGGCTGTTCCAGGCAGCTGGAGGCAGATGGGGTCAGGGACCAGATGTCTCTAGAGGATCAGCCTCTGGGATCATTTGGGAATAATGAAGATGCCCAGTTTTCTGTAGGAAGCAAGACATCTGGGGACTGCTCCATTCTACTCCAATTCTCACTCTGGCCAGTGACACCGCTTCAGGAACAATGCCAGCTAAACAGGAGGGTGTTTGGTTTGGGGAAAAAAAGATCTATTGAGTCAAAAGCAGCTTCTGTGCTTGTGGAGACCCCGTCTCAGGTGGAGGGATGGCGGACTCCGCAATTCCCAGCTGTCAGTACAGGAGGGGGCTTCGTTTTCTTGGGTCACTGAGGAAGAACAAGAGAATTCTGGGCCTTGGTCCTGGAGAACACCCAGGGGGCCATCCCTCCTGGAAACACTTGAGGCAAAGGGAGGGCAAGTCCTCTGGAGGTTCGGAAAGAGAAAGGGTCACTGGAGGAAGGTCCCATTCCTTCCCCAAGCCCTTTGACAAGGAGGAACGATTGTCACCCTCCAGGCAGCTCTCCAGAGCTCCATTTTCCACAACTGCCTGAGGACAGAGCGCTCCCCACCCCACTCCTAGACGAAGGACCCCATGTGTCCAGTGGGTCCTACAGGGACCATCAGTGACCACATCTGAGTCTGAGTTGGTGAGAACACCTCCTGTGGGGATCCAGCTTAGGGCACAGACTTAGACTGAGAATCACCCCCAGCACCCCAGCCGCAGGGCCAGAATCTGCCCCATCAGGGTCTGGAACCCCAGGGAAATTTTGGATCCAAGACAGGGAGGCTGCAGAGGTCAGGGCTTGAGTCCAGCATGGCACAGGGGAGGGCTGAGAGCACAGCCCAGAGTCATGCAAAACAAAGTCATCTGAGGGTCCCACTGCACCCCAGCACTCCAGAGAACACCCCAACGGGTCCTGGGCCAGTAACCACTTCTCTGACCCTAGACATCTCACCTGTAAAATAGGCACATTAGGGGACAGCACCCAAAGCCCACCCCGCCCCCACCGTCACTGTGATGACAAACGAGATGAACATCTATATTGTCAGTGGAGAACGGGCACCTGGTGAGTGCTCAGGGATGGCCCTCCTCAGCACCTGCCCAGGGGCCAGCACCACCCACCCAGTCAGCAGGGAGGGAACAGAGCAGGTCGTACTCACCTGAGTCTGCTGATCCAGCTGTACCTCTCACTTAGGAAAGCCTCTTCTGGGCAGAACTACACACTGCTATGTGTCTTGTCTCAAAGAGCTCCAGACAGAGTAGGGCAGGCGGTAGGCGGGTGGGTACCCAGCACCAGGGACATTGTAGGGTTATGGCACCCATCACAATGGGCCCCTGCCTGGGCCAGCAGGGCCCAGAGTCAGCGTACTCCACACTCTGAAGTGTCAACATGTGTGTGTGCAGTGTGCACGTGTGTGCACACATGTGGGTGAACATGTGTGCATGTGGGTGGCTTCCCTGGCCAGGCGGCCCCACTCACGTGTGCACCCCAGTCCTCGTCACTGTCACCCCCGACCCTGGGGGCCAGCGCTTCCACAGGGTGGCAGCGGGGAGGTCAGTGAGGAGGCTGGTACAGTAATCCAGATAAGAAATGATGGGAAGTGATGAAAAAGGTCATGGCGAGTGGCCGGAATCAGGACATATTTTCGGGGGAGGGTCAACAGTATATGGATAAAATAGACAGTATTTAGAATTTCAGATTTTCTTTCTACCAAAGGATCCCCCTTTTTTTTTTCTTTTTTGAGATGGAGTTTCTCTCTTGTTACCCAGGCTGGAGTGCGATGGCGCAATCTCGGCTCACCGCAACCTCCACCTCCTGGGTTCAAGCAATTCTCCCGCCTCAGCCTCCTGAGTAGCTGGGATTACAGGCACACGCCACCATGCCCAGCTAATGTTTTGTATTTTTAGTAGAGTTTCACCATGTTGACCAGGATGGTCTGGATTTCTTGACCTCGTTAGCCACCCGCCTCGGCCTCCCAAAGTGCTGGGATTACAGGCTTGAGCCACCGCACCCGGCCTCAGGAACCCTTTCATTAAAAAAAAAAATATATGAAAAAGACCAATTTAAAAAACTGACCAAAGAAACACCACAAAATTGTCTGTGTCCGATTAAGGCTGGGGCTGAGCCTGGGCACCCTGTGTTTTCAGCACCCCAAACACCCCGGCTATTCCAGAGGCTCCTGAAGTGAAAAGGTGTCCCAGCGGGGGGAGGGGACGGGGGTGGGGGGCAGCGCGGAGGGCCGTGCTTCCTAGGCTCTTCCCACCGCCCGGGCTAACCCCTGTGTCAGGTCCACTGCACTGGGGCTCAGGGGCCAGTGCTTTCTGGAACCCCTGCTCGCTGCAGCTGTTCCCGCCGCATTCTGCGAGAAGCTTCCTTTCCAGGTCTTTTCTCTGGGCTCAGGTCCTGCACCGCCTCGGTGGTCCCTCGGCTGTCCAAGTGCAGCCTCTGGCTAGGGCCGGGGCCTCCCTTCATGATTTTATTTTTAAAAACCAACATATTTTTGATACACAGATAGAAAAATATGTAGTTATGTGCCCTGATCAAGCCAGAGACAAGTGTGGAAAACAAGTAAAACACGCAGCGGTAATTTTTTTTTTCTGAGATAAGGTCTCGCTTTGTTGCCCAGGCTGGAGTGCAGTGGCGCAATCTCGGTTCAGCTGCAACCTCCGCCTCCCGGGTTCAAGCGAGTCTCCTACCTCAGCCTCCTGAGTAGCTGGGATTACATGTAGGCAAGCGCCACCATGCCCAGCTAATTTTTGTATTTTCAGTTGACACAGGCCCATGTTGGCCAGACCTGTCACGAACTCCCGACCTCAAGTGATCCACCCGCCTTGGCCTCCCAAAGTGCTGGAATTACGGGTGTGAGCCACCGCGCAGGCCTGTAATTTTTCAGATCACACTGAAGATAAGCAGCCTTCTTTCCCTGCGCCGTGAGGGCTGGCGGCTCCTGTGCAAAGAGCTACTTGCCCTGTTCCCTAGGAATGGGCTACCCCAGTTCAGAGGCAGCGCTCTGTGCACCAAGGCAAACAGCGGGCTTAAACAGATAAGTTCTCAGCACTTTGGGAAGCCAAGGCGGGAGGACCACCTGAAGTCAGGAGTTCAAGACCAGCCTGGCCAACATGGTGAAACCTGGTCTCCACTAAAAATACAAAAATTAGCCGGGTGTGGTGGCAGGTGCCTGTAATCCCAGCTACCTGGGAGACTGAGGCCAGAGAATTGCTTTACCCTGGGAGGTGAATGTTGCAGTTGAGCTGAGATTGTGCCACTGCACTCTAGCCTGGGTGACAGAGTGAGACTCTGTCTCACTCTGTCTCAAAAAATAAAACTAAAAATAAAAACGCACCTGATATGCAAAATTAAAATGTTCATGTCAAATATATGTGAATGTTTCATATGAACTGATCTTAGCACATTGTAATGATCTATTTTGGAAATTTCAATTGCTGCATGTGGGTAGCTCACATTGGCTATCTTAATGGGTCAATTCAATGTCACATCACAGTACAAGATACTCACCATTCTGTTACTCCTTGGTTATGTGAGTGATAGATAATTTCCCACAGGTTCTGTGTACCATCCTAAATTATAGGGCAGTAACATTAACCTGTATTTAATGAACACATCTAAACCCAAACCAATAACTTAACATTGTAGTAAAAATATACAACAGGAATTATGAGATGGCTTCCCTAGTGAAAAGTGCTGTGTGCACAATCATTCTCTAGGTGACTTTATATTTCTCTAGTCCATTTCTCCGGGAACAATGAGAGTGCTCTCTCTTCGCTCTTCTCTAGTACCTACTTTTCACATGCAAAGATGTGGACCCTAGAGGTTAATAATGCCTAAGACCACCAACACCTGACGGTTTGCTGATACTGGAAATGAAACTGTTCTCCAAATAATATTAACGTCTACGTTTGTCTATCACATTGCCTCAATGTTCGTGTGACGCTATAAAACTTAGAAGGTCTAGAAGGATGTTTTTCTTTTTTCCATATAAAAAATGGCTCAACACAGATACAGATGATTATAGATAGATAGGGGTCATATTGTGAAATTTCTCTCTCTAAGGGACTTATTTCACTTCAAATTTGAAATTATTCTGGTTTTAAATGTAACAAATGATAAGCCTTATAGAATGGCAACACAACTGTACATGTTATAAAGGCACAGGGTGTATCAAATGATGAACCAATCATTTTGTGTTGAGGTTGGTATTATTTTTTACTGAGACTTCAAGTCTCAGTAAATGAGAACAGTTTCTACACAGAGGGGCCGTGCCCTAACACCACCACATACTGGGGTTGTCCTCAGACTGTGAGGTTCTGCCCACATCAAGCCAGGATGAGAATTTCATTCCTCACACTGTTCTCGGTACTTGTTTGTATTCCACAATATCCCCCCAAAAGTTCATTTTTATGCTGTTTGTTCTCTTACATTTAATACATGTATCAAAAGGTTATCTTCATTTTTAAAAATAAAATTGTAAACTATCTTTTAATCTATGTCCCTATAAAATAATCTTGGTCCATATACTTTTGTTATTACAGACAGATCAGGACAAAATTCCTCTCTCTGGAATAAATGCTATGACCACTCCTCCTTCAGCATTATTTTTCTTAAATTATTTTTAAACAGAAATTTATCTAACTTACATTAACCAAATTTCTTTTCAAAGTCACCACATTTAAGTTAAAAAATATTTACCTTCTGTCGTTAAGAATTCTCTGAATATAAAATTTATTTTTTTTAAAACTTTAGAAGAAATTGAAAATATCTACATGTTACTAATCTAAATTACAGGCTCTGGGTTTATATGGTGTTAACATGTCTTCCAAATGTTAAGGAATATGTATTTGAATGCCATGTACTTTGTTTTCAAGTTTAGAAGATGTTTCAACCTTTTGGCTGGGCGTGGTGGCTCATGCCTATAATCTCAGCACTTTGGGAGGCTGAAGTGGGAGGATCACCTAAGTCTAGGCATTCGAGTCCAGCCTGGGCAACATGGTGAACCCCATCTCTACAAAAAATTACAAAAATTGGCCAGGCATGGTGGCACCACCTGTAGTCCCAGCTACTTGAGAGGCTGAGATGGGAGGATTGCTAGAGCTGGAAAAATTGAGGCTGCAGAAGGTAAAGTGTTGAGGCTAACAGATGGTAAATATTTTTCACTTAAAAGAGATATATTGGTTACATTGAAAAGACATTTGCATAAATAAATTTCTGTTAAAAATAATTTTAAGTGAGTCTTGTTAACACTACTCTACTCCAGCCTGGGCAATAGAGCAAAACCTGTCCAAAGAAAGAAAGAGGAAGGAGGGAGGGAAGGAAGGAAAAAAGGAAGGAAGGAAGAAAGCAGAAGGGGAAGGGGAAGGGAAAGGGAGGTGAAGGGGAAGGAGAAGGGGAATGGAAGGAGAAGGGAAGGGGAAGGAGAAGGGGAAGGGAAGAAGGAAGGGGAAGGGAAGAAGGGAAGCGGAAGGGAAGGGGGAGGGAGGTGGAAGGGGGAGGGAGGTGGAAGGGGGAGGGAGGGGAAGGGAGGGGAAAGGCAAGGGAAGTGAGAGGGAAGGGGGATGGAAGGGGGATGGAAGGGGAGGGAAAAGGAAGGGAGGAGAAGGGGGAGGGAAGGGGAAGAGAGGGGAGAGGGAAGGAAAGGGGAAGGGAAGAGGAAGGGGAAGGGGAAGCAGAAGTGGAGGGAGGGAGAGAGAGAAAGGAAGGAAGGAAAGAAAGAGAAAGAGGAAAGGAAGAAAAAGAAAAATGGAAGAAAGGAAAAAATGAAAATGTTTCAGGTTTTACAGTAGCAAAGCTACTCTAACGAATAAACAACAGAACTAAAGCAAAAAAGGATTCTACAAACCAATCTAATGAACAATAGTCATAAACTTCTGATTCAAATATCAAACAGCAATTTCAATAATAACAGGGTATGAAAACCCCACAAAGGTCAAGTAGGACATATTATACTTCAATGAAATTACGAGTTGAGAGGAGGAAATCCATCAATCTAATCATACAAATTGAAGAATTATGAGGAAATTGTACTGCTAATGTATTATTTGGTAAGCTATTCAGTGGAACACAAAGATATTTTTAATAAAGTTGCATATATATTTTTTAAAATGTTACTGAAATGGATTTTTTAAAATGAAGACACGAATAACTTGAAAAAGTATTCAGGGATAAAGAGAAAAATTAATTTAGATTGTTTACTTATATAAAGTACGTTTTGAAAGATATAGGCTTGTCCTTTTTTATTTTATTATTATTAATTTTTTTTAAGATGGGGTTTCACCATGATGGTCTCGAACTCCTGACCTCAGGTGATACACCCACCTCGGCCTCCCAAAGTGCTAGGATCACAGGCGTGAGCCACCATGCCTGGCCCTGTCCTTTTATATTCCTTAAATAAAAGGAGCAGATATTTAAATCCCATGCCTTTCATTTTAAAATTTAGGAAATGCTTACAGCGTCCCACATTGAAATCTAACACAGCTAATCTAATCAATGGATAACAAAATCGAAACAAATGAAATTCTCCTGAACAAAAGAAAATACCAATGTATTTTCTTGCTTTTTAAAAGTCTAAATGTATACTCAAAGAAAGAAAACTATTAATAATTGATTTTGTTATTTGAAAATCTCTACTGATCATTTACCTTACACTAAGTGATCTTCAGCTCATGGAGGTAGATCAGTGAAAAAAATATATAAAGTTACCCAGCTTTGTTAAGCTTACATTCTAATGAGTAATGGAGCAGGTAATTTAAAACAGGACTGTTATGATATGGCTTGGAATTCTAAAAACTGAATACTGTGGTTGCTGTGTAGACTGGATTGAAAACAAGGGCAATGAAACAAGCTTAAATTCACATATAAAATGCCTAGTCTATAATTTTGAGGGTCCCTGAAATAAGAAAGTTTAATAGGCCAGGCGTGGTGGCTCACGCCTGTAATCCCAGCACTTTGGGAGGCCGAGGCGGGTGGATCACGAGGTCAAGAGATCGAGACCATCCTGGTCAACATGGTGAAACCCCATCTCTACTAAAAATACAAAAAATTAGCTGGGCATGGTGGCGCGTGCCTGTAATCCCAGCTACTCAGGAGGCTGAGGTAGGAAAATTGCCTGAACCCAGGAGGTGGAGGTTGTGGTGAGCCGAGATCGTGCCATTGCATTCCAGCCTGGGTAACAAGAGTGAAACTCCGTCTCAAAAAAAAAAAAAAAAGAAAGAAAGAAAGTATAATAGTTCTAATATTTCCCCAAGAAATCTCTGCAGTAGTCTTTGTGAGGGAAGTAGTGTAGTTACTACAGTACTACAGTGGTGAGGGTGGGAAGGTGAATTTGAAAACACCATTTGGAATTACTGAACAAACACCTCCCACAATTTACAATTTGGGATGTTGCTTATATACAAAGAACACACACAATGTTACTGTGGGACACCCTGGAGAGCAGCACACAGTAGCGTGGCAGACAGCAGCCATGCTGGCCCCACCCAGGTGCTGCCTGCTGCTTTCCACTTGTGCTGCTCACTCCCCCTGCCTGGGCGGTGGCTGGAGGTTTTGGGCGGAGCTTTCCTGCCAGAGTCTTTTTTCCCCCTTCTTTTCTTTTGCTTGGCCACAGCTCTGGCCTTTTCTTACTCCTTTTATAAACACACACCTGATTGCCTTGCCAATTATTAATTACTGGGCAGGCAAAATATTTTTTCTGTCATGTTTGTTTAAGTCAAATTCCTATAGCTGTAGCATTTTCTTTGTCCTTTTTCCTATTTATTAGATGCTTTTGTGCATGATTTCTCCCCACTTGTTCACAAAGCTTTACATCCAGTGTGTTCTTTACCGAGAACTATGGGCCTTGGGAAACAGCAGCTTGAATTACATTCTGTACTTTTATCTCTTGAGCTGATAACTGCTGTCCCATGATGAATCCCTAGCCTGAAACAATGCCTCACTAAGCTTGGCAATCCCCAGTGGGTACATGACTTACTGACTTCTTGACCTGACCGCACAGTCCTCTACTTTCTGGTCCCAGGAGGTCTGCTGTTCCTTCTTTGCAGCAGTGATCACATTGGTTTGTTCCTCATTCGAGCTCCTGCTGTGACGGCTATCACATCAGGGTCACCATCTAAGATGTCTACCACCTGCGGAAGTCTGGCCTGCGACCTTGACTTAACGACAGATGAATGAATGTACTCTCACACCATTACAGTGATATGAGTGGGCTAGGGATGCCCATTGGCTGCTTTCAGAGGGTGAAATGCAAGCAATCAACCACGAATCCCTCTCCATCATTACATTTATTCAGTATGAATTGTACAGCAGAGGGTCTAAATCAACACTCTTGTGGATAATTAACATGGTTAAAAGAGTGGTTTTATGAATAAAAGCTTTAGGTTCTGGGCCCAGAGTAAACACTATTAACAGTTAATTCCCCTTTGATCTCCTCCTGAGAGGACCACCCAGCAGAAAATTTACATGAGTAAACAGACTGGAGACAAAGGGATGTGGGGTAAGCAGACTTAAATTGGGAAAGCCTGGTCCCTATTTTCTCCCTAACTAATGGGCCTGCCATCTTCAGCCTGTCCCAATAAAAACTTTTAGCCTTCCGAAAGGCTTGAGACTAATCTATAACTTCCTAATATATCTTTAATATTTTGCCAGCCACCCTGAGTGAATATCAACATCCCATGGTGAGAATGTGAGAGGGGAGAGGAGAGGGGGGAGAGAGAGAGAGAGACAGAGGGAGATGTGGGGAAGGTGCCACACACATTTAAATGATCAGCTCTCATAACTTACTTTATGAAGACAGCATCCAGCTATGAGGGATCCACCCTCATGGTTCAAACACCTTCTGCCAGGACCCACCTCCAGCACTGGGATCTGTAACTCAACATGAGATCTGGGCAGAAACAAATATCCCAACTCTATCATTACCCAAGCAATTTATAGATTCAATATTACTCCTTTCAAAGTACAAATATAATATTTTGCCAAATTAGAGAAAACCATTCTGAAATTCATATTAAAGCAAAAATGAATGTGGATAGCTAAAGCAATCCTAAGCATAAAGAGCAAAGCTGAAGTCATCACACTACTCGACTTCACACTACTCTATAAGGCTACAGTAATTGAAACAGCATGGTACTGGTACAAAAGCAAACATGTAAACTACCAGAAAAAAATGGAGAACTCGAAAAGGAAGCTGCACATCCACAATCATCTGACAAAACAAGCAATAGGGAAAGGATCCCCTGTTCAGTAAATGGTTCTGGACTGAAGCTGGACCCCTACCTTTCACAATATAAAATTATTTACTCAAGGCTGGGCATGGTGTCTCACACCTGTAATCCCAGCACTTTTGGAGGCCAAGACAGGTGGATCCCTTGAGGTTAGGAGTTCAAGGCCAGCCTGGCAAATGTGGTGAAACTCTGTCTCTACTAAAAATCCAAAAATTAGCTGGGCATGGTAGCACAAGCCTATAATCCCAGCTACTCTGAAGGCTGAGGCAGGAGAATCTCTTGAACCTGGGATGCAGATGTTGTAGTGAGCCTAAATTGTGCCACTGCATACCAACCAGGGTGACAAAGTGACAGAGACTCCATCTCAAAATAATTAAATAAGTAAAATGATTTATTCAAAATGGATTAAAAATTTAAATGTAAGAACTCAAACTAAAAATTCTTCAAGAAAACCTAGGAAATATCCTGATATTAACTTTGGCAAATAATTTTTGGCTAAGTCCACAAAAGCTATTACAATAAAACCAAAAATGGACAAGTAAGACCTAATCAAATTAGAGCTTCTGCATAGCAAACTGAACTATGAATAGAGGAAACAGACAACATACAGAATGGTATAAAACATTTACCCCAACTCTGCAGCTGACAAAGTTCTAATGTTTAGAATCTGTACGGAACTTAACAATCAAAAAAACAAATAATCCCACTAAAAATAGGAAAAGGACACGAACAGACACTTCTCAAGAAAAATTATACAAGTAGCCCACAAACATGAAAACATGTTTATTATCACTAATAATCAGAGAAATGCAAATCAGAACAGCAATGAGATACCATCCCACACCAATCAGAATGACTGTTATTAAAAAGGAAACAGCAGACCCTGGTGAGGCTGTAGAGAAAAGGTAACACTAATACGCTACTGGTGGAAATACAGACTGCACTGTGGAAAGCAGTCTGGAGATTTTGTAAACAGCAGTCTGGAGATTTCTCAAAAAACTTAAAACAGAGCTACTACTGAACTAAGCAATTCCCTACTGGGTGTATACCCAACACAAAATACTTCATCCTACCAAAAAGCCACATGCTCCTGGACATTTATCACAGCATTATTCACAATAGCAAAGACACAGAAATGACATAAAGAAAGAAAATGCAATAAAGACAGAACATTTAAAAAAATAAAAGCACTGATTTTTTCCTATTCTTGAATGATCTAACATATAACAGTTTGTTCAAAGGGACAGCAATGTATTTCATTATGTATGCTTATGTGTGTTGTAAACCAAGAGTATCTGGGACAAGTCTCAATCATTAGGATGGTCACTTTGCTAAGGCTAAGGATGCACCTGTGACACAGCCTCAGGAGGTCTTGACAGGTGTTTAAGGTCGTCAGGGCACAGCTTGATTCTAGACATTTCAGGGAGCCATGGAACACCTACCAATATATGTAAAATGTACACTGGTTCCATACGAAAAGGCAGGACAATTCAAACTGTTGAGGAGGCTTTGGGGTCATAGGTAGACAAGAGACAAACAGCTGCATTCTTTAGAGATTCTGATTAGCCTTTCCAAAGGAGTATCAGATATGCATTTATATCAGCAAGCAGAGGGATGATTTTGAGTTCTCTGTCCTTTGTCCAAAAGGAGTTTCCTTAATAATATATACTATTATAAACAATATGATTAATAATGTATATTAATATTATACAATATATACTATGTATAATATATAAGGATACATATTACATATATTTAAGAATATATAAAATATTTATTATAAAGAATACAGTATATATAAGGATATATAAAATATATATGGATATATGAGAATATATATGTAAGAATACACAATATATCTAAGATATATATAATATACAATATATAAGGATATATATATGTATATATATTCTTTTAAAAAATACACTCACACAGTAAAAGGAAAGTAAAACTTGGAATCCAAAAATCACTAAACCAAAGGGAAAAGTCAAGCTTGGGAACTGCTTAGGGAAAACCTGCCTCACATTTAGTACATAATGTATATATCCTTATATACAATATCCTTATACATTATATATTCACACACAATATATATTACATATATTACATAATATGTGCATTATATTATACATATATATGTATAACATAATATATAATACATATATCACAATTATAAGATATATAATATATAATGTGTATTATGTATAATATGTATATTATAACATATATTGTACATATATTATAATTACATAATAATTATATTTGGAGCTTCTGCACACCAAAAGCTCTTGATTCACCAGGAGAAGAACACACATTTATTTCTTCTCAAATTCACAAGGAACTGCTTAGGGAAAACCTGCCTCCCATTCTAGTATACAATAAAGTGTATAAAATGAAGCATATAAGAATATATATGGACATACAATGACAAATAAAAAAAGATATAGACATTCTTTTATATATATATGAATATATATGTGAATATATAAAGATATAAATATATATCCAAGAAAATATATATAGGTATATATATCTATACATATATATGGGCTATATTATATAACTTTTATCACATAATATAATGTAATATATATTCATACATAATATATATTCATATAGTAACAATATATAAATAATAAAGAAAAAAATTTCTACTCTATTATTATAATATATAGTTACGATTATATATTATATATATACTTATGATTATATAATATATATTATATATAATACATTATATTATAGAATACACCATTTTATATATATAAACATGTACACATATAATTATATACATATTACATAATTATGTACATATATAACATACATATAATATATAATACATAATTAAAATATCATTTATATACCATTTATTATATATTTTTATTATACAAATAAAATATATAGTAGTAATGTATAATACATATATTAATAAATTTTATATATTATAAATAACATATATACATATAACTATATATATTTTAATTGGTTGTAGTGAGCCTAGATAATGTAATAAAAATTACATATAAAATATATAATTTTACATATATTATATATAAAATGTGATTATATATAACATATAGAAATACATATATTTACATATTTTGTATCTTACATAAACAAATTTATATATTATATAAATTATATAAAATATGTAAATATATATTTTAAATATAATGTATATTTATATATAAATACAGAATACATATATTTTTATATATTATATATAACTACATATTAATACAATCTTATATTTATATATATAAAAATATATATATTTATATAAAAAAATATATATTTATATACATTTACATAATATAAAATATACTATTGATATCTCTATTACATGATTATATTACATATAATGCATAACATAAATTATTTAATATATTATATAATATATAAAATATAGTTGAAATTCTTGTAAAAATATATGGAAAACCTTACGGCAAAGACTTGAACTAACGAAGTATATATTGTAATGTTATAATGATCACATATGTATGTTATATTATATTGACATATATGATATGTAATGTATAACACTATTATATATATTATATATATTCTATTATACACCAGTATATCTACATATACATATACACAGAATTGTATAAATATATTCATATATTACACATACATATAATTACATTATAAAAATATTTTATATATAATATATAATAAAGTATCATAAAATATAAAATAATACATATCATAAAACATATATATAATAAATACATATTATATATTACATTGTATATATAATTTATATTTTATATGATATATATTTTGTATGGCATATATTTAATATATATTGTAAAATTACATAGGATATATATATTATAAATGTATTATATATAACTATATATATGATATATAACAATATATAATTTACTTATATATAATTAATTCCATATGATATATAAGTATAAATACATACGTATATACCTATAAGTATATATCATTATATATAAGTATATACATCATTATATATAAGTATGTATATCATTATCTATAAGTATATATTTTATATATAAATATATATACATATATATGCACATGCATACACATATCATGAAATATAGAACGATATATATAATAAATATATATTATATATATAGTATATATAATATATATTATACACAAAAATATATATAAATTAAAAATTATGATATCTATTATTTTATACATATATATTTTATATTTTATGATATATAGTTTATATTATATATAATAAAGTATTTAGTATAAGATATAAAATATATGTATGTAATATACAATATAATATAAAATATGTAATATATATTATATGTCATATAATATAAAATATAAAATACATGTCTATAATTATATATAATGTAATTATATGTATGTGTAATATATGTATATAATATGTATATTATATGTGTATGTAGATATACTGATGTATAATATATAAGACAATATATAATATATATAATTGTGTGTTATATATTACATATCATATATGACATAATTATAACATATTACAATATATAATCATAATTATATTATATATATAAAGTATAATATATACTTTATTACCTTAAGTGGTTGCCCTAAGGGTTTTTATATATATTTACAACAATTTCAACTCTATATTATAATATATATTATACAATAACTAAATAATGTTATATATTATATATAATCAAGAAATAGATATATTAATAGTATATTTTATATTATATAAATATAATTATGTATATTTATTAATTATTTTTATTTTTATTTATTTATTTTTTTGAGACGGAGTTTCACTTTTGTTACCCAGGCTGGAGTGCAATGGCGAGATCTTGGCTCTCTGCAACCTCCGCGTTTTGGGTTCAGGCAATTCTCCTGCCTCAGCCTCCCGAGTAGCTGGGATTACAGGCACACGCCACCATGCCCAGCTAATTTTTGTATTTTTAGTAGAGACGGGGTTTCACCTTGTTGACCAGGATGGTCTCGATCTCTTGACCTCGTAATCCACCCGCCTCGGCTTCCCAAAGTGCTGGTATTACAGGCTTGAGCCACCGCGCCTGGCCAATTATGTATATTTATATTATATAAATATAAGATTGTGTTTATATATCTATATATAATTATATATAAGTATGGGTATATCATTATATATAAGTATATATATCATTATAATTATGATATATACTTAAATATATACCTATATATAATGACATATACAATTAATTATGTGTAATATATATGATTATATGTTTTTATATATTGTATTAATGTATCTATATATAAGTATATATAACACATATACTCATATATATACCATAACTAATATATAATAATTATGTATAATATATAGTTATATATAATATTCTTATATATATAAATATGTATTATATATAATTATACATGGCATATGTAAGAATATGGATATATAAGGAGATATACATAATTATATATATAACTACTATATTATATAGTAAGAATATATATTACTACTATATTATATGTAATTATATATATCTCCTTATGCATCCATATTCTTACATATTCCATTATATACTAGAATGGGAGGCAGGTTTTCCCTAAGCAGTTTCCAGCTTGACTTTTCCGTTTGGCTTAGTGATTCTGGGGTCTCAATATTTATTTTCCTTTTACTGTTTGAGTGTATTTTTTATAAGAACATATATACATGTGTATTATATATCCTTATATATATTATATATTCTCATATGTATTTCTTATATATATTATATATTCTTATATATAATCCATATATACATATCCTCATATATATAATACATATTATATCTAATTTAAGGATATATATATTTTTACATATATAATATATATTATATACTTCATTACTTTGTGTTTGCCCTAAGGTTTTTCCATATACATTTACAACAAATTGAACTCTACTTTCAAATAATACAAAACCATTTCATGGTAGTGTGAGTACCTCATAAAAACATAATACTAAATCCTCATACCTGTCTCTTGTATCACTGCTATATTTCAATGGAATTATGCATAAGAATATATATATTACATTATATATTCTTACATCTTTTATATTATGTAATATATAGTATAAATTATAAAATGTTATATATTGTTATGAATATATATTATGTACTATAATAAATATATATTATATATTTTATTATCTATATTATATATTGTATGATATATATCATATGTATATTTTTATATATATTATATATATACTTATGCATAATTCAATTGAAAGATAGTGGTGATACAAGAGACAGGGATGAGGATTTAGGATTATGTTTTTATGAGGTACTCACACTACCATGAAGTGGTATCATATTATTTGAAAGCAGAGTTCAATTTGTTGTAAATGTATATGGAAAACCTTGGGCCAACCCTTAAAAAAGTAAATGAAATAGAACTAATATGCTAAGAAAGGAGAGAAAATGTAGTCATAAAGAAGGCTCAATCAAAACCACAAAAGACAGAAAGGATGAAGGAGAAAAATGGAAACAAATAACAAGGGGAAAAATTTTTTAAGTAACAATTTGTTAGATAGGAGATATTAATCCCACTATATCCATAACCACTTAAATATGAATGGTCTAAATGCATTAATTAAAACACAGATATGGTCAGAGTGGTTCTAAAACAAGAATCAACTATACATTGTCTATAAGTAACCCTCTTCAATATAAAGACACCATATAGATTAAAAGTAAATGGATGGTGAGAAACATACGTTGTGCTAACACTAATCCAAAAAGAAGCAGAAGTAGGTATTAGTTTTAGACAGAGACAACTTCATAGCAAGGAAAGTTATCTGGGAAAAAGAGGGGCATTAGATAGTGATGGTGGGGTCAATTCTCTAACAAGACACAACAATTCTCCATGAATTTATACCTAACACAGTATGAAAATATGTGAGAAAAATGTTAGCAAGAACTGCCAGGAGAAGTAGAGTAATCCACCATCAGAGTGGAGACTTCAACACCCCTCTAGCAGAAGTGAATAGATCCAGCAGGCAGTTAGTAAGCACATACTCGAACTCAACAAAACACCACCAATCAAAGAAATAGAATGGACATCTACAGACCAATTCATTCACCACCAGAAGAACACACATTTCTTCTCAAATTCTCAAGGAACACATCAAGATAGACCACATTCTGGGATATAAAACACACCTAAACAAATTTTAAGGAATATAAATCGTATCACATCTGCTCTCAGACTTAAACTAGAAACCAATAACAGGGAGGTAACTGGAAAAAAGTCCCCAAATACTTAGACACTCAGCAATACACTTCTAAATAACACATGGGTAAAAGAAGAGATCTCAAGAGACATATAAAAATATTCTTAGCTAAATGAAATTAAAACACAACTTTTCAAAATTTGTGGGAGGATGCAATAGTACTTTGAGGAAAATTTATAGCACTGAATGCATATATAAGACAAAAAGAAAGTTCTTAAATCAACCATTATAATTTCCACTTTAGAAAATAGAAAAAGAAGAGGAAATAAAATCCAAAGCAAGCAGAATAAAAGAAATAATGAAATTAAGATAATTGAAATCACTAATCCTCATTTCAATCACTCTGTTGATTGAAAACAGGAAATCAACAGAGAAAATTGACAAAACCAAAAGCTAGTTATGTGAGATGATCAATAAAACCAATAAGCTATCTAAGGAAAAGGAGAGGGGACACAAATGTCTAATCTCAGAAATGAAAAAGGGAAATCACTGCATCACCTATACCCCTACTCTATGAACATTAGGTCAGTTCTGGAGATTTTTTCCTTTGATTGGTCCATGTTCCCCTGTTTCGTTGTATGCCAAGATATGCTTTGGCTGAGATTTGTCATTAAAAAAAATCAACTTTTTTCATGATTGGCTTCATACAAGGTTAAGACCTTGTCTGGACAGATCTTCCAGACAGAAAATCAACCCAGAAACATCAGTCCGAAACCTCACTGTAAAGCAAACGGGTCTAATAGATAATTCACCAGCGAGCCCGGCTATATATTTCAGAAGCTTCTCTAAACTTCCTGGGGATGCATCTTCTCTGGATGTGTGCACATATTTTTCCAATCAGTGATGTTTGCTTGTTTCTTTTTCAGCAGCTCATAATCTCTTGCTCTTTCTGGTGTCTGTATGCAGTCCTGCGGGTTTTCTGGTGCTGCTACAGGCTGCTGAGTTCTCCTTTATTCTCAGTGGCCTCCACTTATTCAAAGTAGGGGGATTCTCCTTTAGCACTCCAAGTCATGCAAGCCAGAAATCAGGCACTCAGGTAGAACCCAGAAAAGCCAGATTGTCGAACTTCTGCTCCCACTTCTCTTCTACTCCCAAGGGAGAAGCCAAGAGTTGAACATTTTCTCCTGGTTACACAAAACAGTGCCCACTTGGAGAAAGGGCTGAAATTCAACAGCTTTTCTTACCCATTCCAAGGCAGCTGTTTTTGGTTTTGCACTTGCCTGGGGTGCTGATGATTTCTGGATTTTTCATAAAGCCATTTAGGTTGCATTCAAGATGTCAGACAGAGAGGACTGCAGTCATCTGACAGTTTGACTGGGGCTGAACAGTCCACTTCCAAGATGACCCAGTCACATGGTCATTAGCTAAAAGTCTCTCAGTCCCTTTCTATGTGGATGTCCCTGCAAAGCTGCTTCAAAGTCCTCTCCACATAGCAGTTGGCTTTTCCTAGAGCAGCTGATTCCACAGGAGGTGGAAGGAGAAAAGTGTGGTACCTTTCCTTACCTCATCTCCTAACTCACAAACTGTCACATCCACTTTTTTCTATTTATTAGAAATGTGCCCCTAAATCTAGAGAAGATTTAGGCTCCACCTCTTAAAGGAAAAAAAAAATAAAATAAGGGTTAACATATTTTAAAACATACATAAAAGTCACCACAAATATTAAACTTTAGTCATAAACGTGATCCAATCTACTGTTATCCTTATATATTATCAAATGATTTACAGATCAAGAGAATGTCCAAATGCATTGGATTTTATATAGGCATTTATATTATTACTTTAACATTTATAAAGATAATCTAAAATGTGTACTTAAAAATAATTAGGCAGTTTTGGCTTCCTGTCTTCTTTTTAGTTTTCTCTGTGTCAGAAGAAAACAGTTTATAATTGTAATTAAAGCCAGTAATTAATAGAAAGACTACAGTTGGTATACCAATCTGAGGTCCACATTAAAAAATAAGCAATTATAAATAAAAAGACTACAGTTGGTATAGTAATTAGAAAAGATTAATATGTATACTGGCAAAGATGATGGTAAGGAAAGTTAATTCACAAAAATGGTAATTTAACATAAAACGGTACATGTAACATACATACTTTAAATTCAGGTATGATTAATTATACAAAATTAAAGTTTTAATTTTATTATGCATTTACATACTTATCAACTTACGCATGTCTAAACATACAAAAATATACTGCCATTAATCTTAAAAGTCTGTATATGTTTAAGAAGAATATTAATGAATTTATTCACTTTTTAAAAAGCTCATAAATGCAATAAAAGTTGTTATATAAATTCTATACAAAGAGTGAAATTATATTTTGAAATTTCTTTTATATTATGACAAAATTGTTCTGTTCTCAGATAACAGAGATTCCCTTTTAACAACAAAATAGTGTGGGAACTCTGCATTTCTGTTAAAGTCTTCATAGTTTTTGAATTTTTAAACAATATTCTAAGGTGGGTATTTAAATATTATGGCTGCTGATTATTTAAAAATATTGTTCAGAATAATTGTATTTTCTTTATGGAACTATGACTTACATTCATGTCTTGCATCATCGAATTACTATTCTTGATGTTGTCTTTGCTTTATCTGGCCCTAAATATGCAATAATAAAATCACCCATATTACTTTATGCCTGTACTATCACAGCATTTCCAAGAACAACTCTGACTTATAAATATAAGAAAATAATGAGGCTTGTTTTGGCAACCTCCAAATTTAATTAACTCAAAAATGTGAAAACTTTGATCAAATTGAAGACAGATCCCAGAGAAGAACACCAAGCTAATTTCATTTTATGCCTGTGTTCTACCAGACTTCAAAAAAGAAATCATATGTGACTTAAAATTTTAAGAGCAAAGAAAAAGAGAAAACATTTAAAAACTCATATAGGGAGGCTAACATCATCATGACTGGATACAAGGTAACTACTGAAAAAAGTTAATGTCTTTCCTTGATATATGCTATAAACAAATAGAAGAAAGAAAACTAGATAATCACAATGGGAAAAATAGCTACTGAATTCACAAACATGACATAAGAAATGTATAAGATGAGAGTCACCTATTACGGACACAAGAAGGAAGCCAGACAGGAGAATCCTGAGCAGAAAAGCACCATCAGTCTTAACGCTGCTATTCTGGCCCTGGGAACTAACAACTTGGACGTCCACTCAAGAGACCTAATCTGAAAGCTGGTAATTTCAAAGACGACAGGAGGATAATTTACAATGATGGGAAGAAACCAGCGTAAAAAGGCTGAGAATACTCAAAATCAGAACGCCTCTCCCTCTAAAGATGATCACAGTTCCACATCAACAATGGAACAAGGCTTGATGGAGAACGAGTGCATCCCAATAACAGAATCACGCTTCAGGGAATGAATAATAAGAAACTTCTGTGAGTTAAAAGAACATGTTGTAGCCCAACATAAAGAAAAAAAGAACTTTGAAAAAAGGTTTGATGAAATCCTATTGAGAATAGACAACTTAGAGAGGAATATAAGTGAATTAATGGAACTGAAGAATACAATACAGGAACTCTGAGAAGTATGCACAGGTTTAAACACTTGAATTGTTCAAGCAGAAGAAAGGATATCAGAGGTCAAAGCCCAACTTAATGAAATAAAATGAGAAGACAAGATTAGAGAAAAAAGTATAAAAAGGAAGGAGCAGTCTCCAAGAAATGTGGGACTATGGGAAAAGTTTGATAGGTGTACCTGAATGCAACGGAGAGAATGAATCCAAGCTGGAAAATACCCTTCAGGATATTATTCAGGAAAATTTTCCTAAACTAGCAAAGCAGGTCAATATTCAACCCCAGGTAATATAGAGAACATCACAAAGATATTCCTCAAGTAGAGCAACCCCAAGGCACATAATTGTTAGATTCACCAGGGTTGAAATGAAGGAGAAAATACTAAGGGCAGCCAGAGAGAAAGGTCAGGTTACCCACAAAGGGAAGCCTATCAGACTTACAGCAGATCTCTCAGAAGAAACTCTACAAGCCAGAAAAGAGTGGGGCCAATATTCAACATCCTCAAAGAACAGAACCTTCAGCCCAGAATTTCATATCCAGCCAAACTAAGCTTCACAACTGAAGGAAAAATAAAATCTTTTATGAACAAGCAAGTACTCAGAGATTTTATTACCACCAGGCCTGCTTTACAAGAGCTTCTGAAAGAAGCATTACACATAGAAAGAAACAACCAGGATTAGCCTTTCTAAAAATATACCAAAAAGTAAAGAGCACCAACATAAAGAAGAATTTACATCAACGAATGGATAAAACAGCCGGTTAACATCAAATGGCAGTAACCCTAAATTTAAATAGCTAAATCCCCCAATCAAAAGACACAGCCAAAACCCAACGGCATGTTACATTCAGACCCGTTTCACATGCAAGGATACACAAAGACTCAAAACAAAGGGATGGAGAAAGATTTACCAACCAAATGGAGAGCAAAAATAAATAAATAAATAAATAAAAAGCAGGAGTTGCAATTCTCATATCTGATAAAATAGATATTAAAGCAACAAAGATATAGAGGTAAAAGGATCAATGCAACAACAAGAGCTAACGATCCTAATACCCAGATACATAGAGACTTAGATTCAATGAGACAGAAAATTAATAAGGATATCAAGGACTTGAACTCAGATCTGGAACAAGTAAACTTAATAAATATTTATAGAGCCCTCCACTTCAAATACACAAAATATACATTCTTGTCAATACCACATCACACCTACTCATAGGTTTAAATGAAACATTGATTGACCATTATTAATACCCATTTTTTTTCAGAATAAAGGAATATTTCTGTTCACCCTCCCTCTTTCTCTTCCTCTTTCTTCCTCTCCTTTACTAATTTTTTTCTTTTCTTCTTCCAAAAAAAAGAAATCAACTTGTAAACCTCTAGATCCAGGTTGGCAATGTCTCTATCATTGCTTGATTTCCTTCTTTCCCTTCCCTCCATTCCTCCCACCCTCCCTCCCTCCCCCCTTTTTCCCTTCCTTCCTTCCTTCATCCCTTTTTTCCTCCCTCCCTTCCTCCTTCCCTCCCTTCCCACCAAAAAAAAAAAAAAAAAAGAAATATATAAGATACACTTGAAGTACTCTAGAACTTTCATCAGTCTAAATCTAAACCTAAAACCTGAATTACAAAACTTAAAAGATAGAGATGATTTTTGTCCCAAAGTCCATATCTAAAAAGACTGAAATTTTAATCAGAGGGCAATTTGTGTGTGATTTGATAAACTGTTTCAAAGTTTATATAGAAAATAAGCCCATGTGAGAATAGCTAGCCCCAGCCCATGTGAGAATAGCTAGCTTTGGCCAAAAGAGAATGACAGGGAGTGGAGGCCTGTTTCTACTGGTTATCAGAGGATAAATCCTAGAGTACTGTGCTGATACAAAACACATTCATGGCAGTAGTGGGACGGTCAGACATGACTTATACATAATAATTTCAAAGATAACAAATGGAGCATTTGAAATCAGTAGAGAATGGAATTGTTTTGAGAAAGTTAGGTATGTGGAATTTGAGAAAACCAGTAATAAACTTCAACTAACATAAAGACTTTGATGTAAAATCATTACTACAAGAAAGTAATTCTTTATATCCTTGCAGCAAGCAATGCCTTTTACTTATGACATGAAATACAAATATCCTTAAGTTTAAAAATGAACTAATTTTGCTACCTAAAAAGTAAAACCTCCCTTTAAGCAAAATATTGATAAATAATGTTAAAAGGCAAGTGGCATGCTGGAAGTATTTGCAATGTATGTATTAAAAATAGTATTTAGAATATATGTAGTTCATTCAAATTACTAAGAACTTGTAAAACGTAGTGGGAAAATGGGCAAGAATATAAATAGGAACTGCACAAAAGAAAAAGCACAAATCATGTATTCACAAATGAAAAGGTGCTTCATCTAATGGCCAAGATGTATGTTATAATATAACACAGAATTGCCCCCTCTCATTGGTATAATTTTAAAAATACATATTCAATACAGAAATTCATATGCCACTTCAGTATTTTTATGATTATTACTTTTGTTATTCTATAAACAAGTCAAAAAATTGAATAAGAAAACATATTGCAAATATTTATATGATATGGGTAGGAGAAACCTAAATAAGACCCCAAAGGCAGAAGTTTAAAAGGAAGACTAATAGGTTTATTCCTATGAGAATTTTAAAGTATTCTGTACGTTAAAAGGAATACTCAATTAGAAAGTGGAGAAAGATGGCGGAAGAGAAAGCTTCACTGATGGTAACCCCTAAAAGCAAGGACACCAACTTAACAACTATCTATGCAGGAAAAAACCCATCTTTATAAGAACCAAACACCAGGTACCAAAACTGCCTCAAAGTGTTAGAGCACCAAG
Source organism: Callithrix jacchus (assembly GCF_049354715.1). Taxonomy (NCBI): domain Eukaryota; kingdom Metazoa; phylum Chordata; class Mammalia; order Primates; family Cebidae; genus Callithrix; species Callithrix jacchus. The sequence continues at coordinate 64,991,211 of NC_133506.1, forward strand.
CGAGCTTCAGGACTTGACCCTTGGATGGCATTTCTGGACCTGCCCTGGGCCAGGGGAGCCCACTGTTCTGAAGTATGAATCCCAGGCCAGGCAGCTTTCAACACAAGGTAACTTAAGAGACAAAGGACCTTACAGAAATATCAATGTCTGGCAGTACTCCTTGTGGCTGGGGTGGTGGCAGCTACAGATGAGGCTCCCCTGCCTTTGGAAAGGGAGGAAGAGCAGGAAGGACTGTGACTTGCAGTTTGAGGGCTAGCTCAGCCACAGTATAACAGAACAGCAGGTAGAGCTCTAACTGTTTTGACTCCAGTCCCTGACCCCCAGACAGCACTTCTGGACCTACCCAGGGTCTGGGAGAACATGCCACCTGGAAGGGAAGGATACAGGCCTGGATGGCTTTGCCACCTGCTTGTTGTAGAGCCCCAGGGCCTTGAGCAAACACATACAGTAGCCAAAGAGTAGTTAAGGCAGGCCTTGGGCAAGACCCATCACTGTGCTGGCTTCAGGTCTGACCCAATGCAGTCAAAGTGGCAGTGGCCACAGGGGTGCTTGTGTCACTTTACCCCCAGGCTTTAGGTGGCTCAGAACAGAGACCATGACTCTGTATGTTTGGAGAAAAGTAAGGGAAGAGTACAAGAGTCTCTGCTTGGTAATCAAGAGAATTATTCTGGATCTTTACCAAGATGATCAAAGTGGTACCACTGTGAGTCTACATGAATCCACAACATTACTGGCCTTGGGGTGCCTTGTAAAGATTGTGACACCCAAGACATTTCAAATATATAAAAAGTCTTCCCAAGAAGGATGGCTACAAATAAGCCCAGATAGTGAAGATTACGATAAATTCTGAACTCGATGTGCAGACACAGATGAACATCTACAAGTAAGAAGACCATGCAGGAAAACATGACCTCACCAAATGAACTAAATAAGACACCGCTCATTCTGGAGAAACAGATACATGAGCTTTCAGACACAGAATTCAAAATAGCTGTGTTGAGGAAACTCAAAGAAACTCAAGATAACACAGAGAAGGAATTCAGAATTCTATCAGATAAACTTAATAGAGAGACTGAAATAATATTTAAAAATCAAGCACAAATTCCAGAGCTGAAAAATACAGCTGGCATGCTGGAGAATGCATCAGAGTCCTTTAATAGCAGAATGGATCAAGCAGAAGAATTAGTGTGCATGAAGACACCCTATTTGAAAATATGCAGAGGATACAAAAAAACCAATGAAGTATGCCTACAGGATCTACAAAATAGCCCCAAATGATGCAAATCTAAGACTTATTGGGTTTAAAGAGAAGGTAGAGAACAAAATAGAAGTAGAACATTTATTCACAGAGATAATAACAGAGAACTTCCCCAACCTAGAGAAAGATATTACATCTAAGTACGAGAAGGCTATAGAACACCAAGATTTAACCAACAGAAGAATCTCTCAAGGCATTTAATAATCAAACTGCTGAAGATCAAAGATAAAGAAAAGATTCTAAAAGCACCAAGAGAAAAGAAACAACATATAATGGAGCTCCAAAATGTCTGGGAAAACTCAGCATAGTGTGATACTGTAATTGTGGTGTGTAAACTACTCTTATCATAAATGGAATTCCAGACTAAATAATAAACCAATCAAAAATAATAAGCACAATGTCTTTTCAAGACATAGTACAATAAAATATAAATAGAAACAACAGTTAGAAAGCATGAGGACAAAGTTAAGGCAATTGCTATAACATTTTTAAATATATACACACCCAACATGGAAACACCCACATATATACAGGGAATATTATCAGAGCTAAAGAGAGAGATGGGCCCCAATACAATAATAGCTGGAGAACTTTAATACCCCATGTTTAGCACTGGACAGATCTTCCAGACAGAACATGGACAGAAACAACAGACTGAAACTGCACTACAGAACAAATGAGTCTAATAGATATTTACAGAACATTTCACCCAAGAGCTGCAGAATACACATGCTTTACCTAAGCACATGGATAGATCATATGTTAGGTCTCAAACAAGTCTTAAAACATACAAAAACTGAAATAATATCAAGCATTTCCTTGACCACAATGAAATAAAACTAGAAATCAGTAACAGGAGAAATTTTGGAAATGATACAAACACAGGGAAATTAAACAATAAGCTCCTGAATGATCAGCGAGTCAATGAAGGAATTAAGAAGGAAATTTTAAAAATTCTTGAAACCAATAATAATGGGAAACACAGCATACCAAAACCTCTAAGATACAGCAAAAGCGCACGAGGAGGGAATTTTGTGGGTATAAGTACCCACCTCAGAAAAGGAAAAACCTTCAAAAAAACTATCTAATGATGCCTTTTTATGAACTGGAAACACAAGAGCAAAGCAAACCAAAATGGTAGAAGAAAGAATAAAGATCAGAAATAAGTGAAATTGAACTGAAAAATAACATATGAAAGATCAATGCAACAAAAAGTTGTTTTTTTGCAAAGTTAAACAAAATTGACAAGTCTTTAGCCAGACTAAGAAAAAGAGAAGATCCAAATAAATAGAAATGAAAAAGGAGACACTATAACTGATACTGTGGAAATTTAGAGGATCTTAGTGGCTATTATGAGAAACTATATGCCAATAAATTGGAAAATCTAGAAGAAATGGACAAATTGCTGGGCACAGACAACGTGACAAGATTGAATCAGGACAAAATCCAAAAGCTGAACAAACCAATAACAAGTAACAAGAGTGAAGCCATAATAAAAAGTCTTCCGGTAAAGAAAAGCCCTGGATCTGACAAATTCACTGCTGAATTCCACCAAACATTTAAAAAAGAACTAACACCAGTCCTACTCATACTATTTCAAAAAACAGAGGAAGAAGGAATTCTTCCAAACTCATTCTAGGAGGCCAGTACTACCCTGATACCAAAACCAGACAAAAACACATCAAAAAAAGAAAAACTACAGGTCAACTTCTCTGATGAATATTGACACAAAAATCCTCAAGAAAATACTAGCAAACCAGAAAGATCATCCATCATGACCAAGTGGGATTTATCCCTTTGATGCAAGGATGGTTCAACATATGCAAATCAATCAACATGATACATCATATCAACAAAATGAAGAATAAAAACCAAATGATCATTTCAATGGATGGTGAAAAAGAATTTGGTAAAATTCAACCTCCCTTCATAATAAACACCCTCAAAAACCTTGATATAGAAAGAGCATATCTCAGCATAATGAGAGCCATGTAAGACAGATCCACAGATAGCAACATACTGAATGGAGAAAAACTGAAAAAGCCTTTCTTCTAAGATCTGGAACACAACGAAGATGCACACAGTCACCACTGTTGTTCAACACGGTATTGGAAGTCCCAGCTAAAGCAATTAGACAAGAGAAAATAATAAGCAGCATCCAAATAGGAAAGAAAGAAGTCAAATGGGGAAACAATTTCTTGCAGCTTGGTGCACCGCAGCCTGCCTTATATTTACAGCCATCAAGGACTCTCCAACCAAGTGCCTGCCAGTGAAGGATATCTACAACTGGATCTTGGAACATTTTCCATGTTTTGCAAATGCACCTACTGGGTGGAATAACTCAGTGAGACACAATTTGTCATTAAATAAGTGTTTTAAGAAAGTGGACAAGGAGAGGAGTCAGAGTATTGGGCACATATACACCATGGAATATTATGCAGCCATCAAAAATGATGAGTTCGTGTCCTTTGTAGGGACATGGATGAACCTGGAGACCATCATTCTCAGCAAACTGACACAAGAACAGAAAATGAAACACCACATGTTCTCACTTATAGGTGGGTGTTGAACAATGAGAACTCATGGATGGACACAGGAAGGGGAGCACTATACACTGGGTCTGTTGGGGGGAATGGGGGAAGGACAGTGGGGGGTGGGGAGTTGGGGAGAGATAGCATGGGGAGAAGTGCCAGATATAGGTGAAGGGTAGGAAGGCAGCAAATCACACTGCCATGTGCGTATTTATGCAACTATCTTGCATGTTCTTCACATGTACCCCAAAACCTAAAATGCAATTAAAAACAAAAAACAAAAACAACGTGAACGTACCCAATGTTGCTGAACCATATACTTAAAATGGTTAAGATGGTAAATTTTATATTATGCATATTTGCCACAAGAAAAATTTAAGTTAAAAAAAAAAAAGGAAACAAAATATGTGAACAGCCCAGAAATAAAATTGCCTTATCTTTCAGAACCTGTATTTTCTGCATAAAACCTGTGCATATTCTTTTACTGCAACTGATCCTATCTTCGCATTTGCGACGTGTGCAAATTCAGATTCTAATTCAATAGCAGCTGAAAAGAAAAAGCAAGAATTATAATGATAATATTATTATTAATTTCAAGACAGGGTCTTGCTCTTTCAGCTGTGCTGGAGTGCCCTGGTGTGATCACACGCCACTGCAGTCTCTTCCTCCCAGGCTTAAGCAATTTTCCCACCTCAACCCCAAGTACTTGGAACTACAGGCATGAGCCACTGCACCTTGCAAGTTTTTGTGTTTTATGTGCGGTCAGGATTTTGTCATGTTGCCCAGGTTGCTCTAAAACTTCTGGCACCAGTGATCTGCCCACCTCAGCCTCCCAAAGTGCTGTGACTACAGGCATGAGCCAACATTCCTGGCCAAAGAATTACATTCTATATATTTCATAGGTAACTAACTGTTAAGTCAGTAAAAAAGAGTAGAGAACTTTTTCAGTGTTAATAAGAATAAAAAATATATATGACTACAATGCTAACTTATTATTAGATAATAATTTGCCAATAGTTGCACACTGAATTAGTGATCATTGCAGTTGAGTATCACAGTTTCCGGTTTTCTCATTCTTCACTCATTTATTCAACAACCATGTGCTAAGGTACTAGACTATGACAAGCCCTGGAGTTACAAGATCAAGATGATACAGTCCACCCCTCAGCAATCGTATGCTATAACCTGAAAAAGTAGACAAATAGGCAGTTTCCATGCCAAGTCATAGACACCCTGACAGGTATAAAACAGGGCACTATTAGAACATAGGAGGGACCCCTATCCCAGTTTTGTCTCGATATTGTAGGCTTTTTGGTGGAGGCATGGTTAGTGGATGCCTGAAGGACATGAAAAAAAGATTGGCAGTGAGAGCCAAGAAGCAAGCACAAAGAGCTGGAGGTGAAGGAAGAGCACCGGGGAGTTCTGTGCAGTCCAGTTTGGCTGGATGCTAGAACAAAGGGGCAGAATACAGTAAGTGGTCAGAGCTATGCCTGAGGAACTTGACAAGAACCAAATGAACATGGTTGTGTATATTCCATGAAAAGGAATTTGGAACTTTTCCTGAGGGCAAAAGTAAACCAATGACACTGTAAATGACTGGGGATTTAGTGTTAACCTCTCAAGCAACTGCTTACAAACTGTACCTGCCTCAGGTTACTAGATGAGACTGGGGTGTTTTGACCTTAAAAATCACTACCAACGGCTGGGCACGGTGGCTCATGCCTGTAATCCCAGCACTTTGGGAGGCCGAGGCTGGCCGATCACCTGAGGTCAGGAGCTCGAGACCAGCCTGACCAACATAGAGAAACACCATCTCTACTAAACATACAAAATTAGCTAGGGTGGTGGTGCATTTCTATAATCCCAGCTACTTGGGAGGCTGAGGCAAAAGAATTGCTTGAACCCCAGAGGCAGAGGTTGTGGTGAGCCAAGATTGCACTCCAGCCTGGCAACAAGAGCAAAACTCCGTATACTAAATAAATAAATAGATGCCTTTCTGAGTTGGCTGTGGGTTTGGGGTGCTCCCTGAGCCATCTGTCCTGTTCCAAGATGCTCCAAAGAATTATGAAAAATATGTGACTCCCCATGAAGCCCACTATACCCAAGTTTACCAGGAGATTTGGGTAGGAAGGGGGCTGATGGGCTTCATCATTTATAAAATCCTGGCTGCTGATAAAAGAAGCAAGGCTGCAAAAGCTTCAGCTGCTGCTCATGGTCATCAGTAACCAGCTTTACTTGGAGTACACGTGAAAGAAAATGTCAGTCTGCCTGTAAATTTGAGCAAGCTGTGTTAGATGGGGAGCGTGGAACATCACTGTACACTCATTTCAACTGTTTTTTCATGGCATGAATGAATGCATCTGTGAGATGCACAAAAAAAGAGAAGTGGGGAAAGATCTAAAATCTACACCCTATTGTCAAAGTTAAAAGAGCTAGAGGAGCAAGATCAAATTCAAAACCTAGCAGAAGACAAGAAATAACTAAGATCAGAGAAGAACTGAAGGAGACAGTGACACAAAAATGCCCTTCAAAAAATCAGTAAATTCAGCAGCTGTTTTTTTTTAAAAGATCAACAAAATAGATAGACTGCCAGTCAAACTAAAAAGAGAGAGAGAGAGAGAGAGGAAAATTGAATAGATGCAATTAAAAATGACAAAGGGGATATCACCATTGATTCCACAGAAATACAAACTACCATCAGAGATTACTACAAACACCTCTATGCACATAACAGTAAATCCAGAAGATCTGGATAAATTTCTAGACACTTACACCCTCCCAAGACTAAACCAGGAAGAAGTTGAATCCCTGAATAGACTAATAACAAGGTCTGATGCTGAGGCAGCAATTAATAGCCTATCAACCAAAAAAACCCAGGTCCAGATGGGTTCACAGCCAAATTCTACCACACTACCACACATACAAAGAGGAGCTGGTATCATTCCTGTTGAAACTGTTCCAAACAATACAAAAAGAGGGAATCCTCCCTTATGGGGATCGCCCCTGCGAGAGGCTAACACTTTGGCCTCCGCCATTAGGTGAGCTTGATTCCTTACACATTTTCCCTGGCTGGAGGCTGTCAAGCTATGAGAAAGAGGAAATTAAGAAGAGAATGAAAGAGGAAATTGAGAATGATTAAGCAGGACACTATTTTCAGCTTTCTTGGCTGATGAGATAATGGCTAGGTGAAAGCCGAGTGGTCTCACAGGCATTGTGTTCCCCTTTTTCTGGCTCCTGATCTAAGCCTGTTTTATGACTTTGTTTACCGGGCATTGTTTCAGCCTGGCGACCTCCCCTGCAGTCCTTGTCTCTTGCAGATGCATGATTTACTACTGGGCTTGTGACTTCTAGATAATTGAAGATTGCTATCCGAGTTACTGGTTGACATTATTTATAATCAGCATCACCTATTTCCCCCTTGATTCTTTAAATCAGTATTTGTTCCCTTTGACAGTTCCTCAGAATCATCCCTCAGGAATTTTCTGTTCCTTTTATTGTTTGAGTAATGATCTGCATTGAGGTAATGATGTTAAAGAGAAAACTATATAATGGAATCTACTGCACAAATAAAGTCGCTGTTTGGGCACTGCTGTTCAGGCGCTGCCTAATCAGTCCTCCAGACCCCGTCTCTCTCTCTCTGTGTCTCCTTTTTTTCCATGCACACTCTCTTCCAGGTTTGGGACCCTCTCACTGGACGAGATTCCCAGGATCGCATTCAGTTCACAACACTCCCTAACTCATTTTCTGAGACCAACATCATTTTCATACCAAAACCTGGCAGAGACACAACTAAAAAAGAAAATTTCAGGCCAATATCCATGATTAACATCGATGCAAAAATTTTCAATAAAATACTGGCAAGGCAACTGCAACAGCACATCAAAAAGCTTATCCATCATGATCAAGTAGTCTTCATCCTGGAGATGCAAGTCGGTTCAGTATATACAAATCTATAAATTTAATGAATCACATAAACAGAACCAAAGACAAAAACCACATGATTATCTCAATAGATGCAGAGAAGGCCTTCCATAAAATTCAACAGCCCTTTACACTAAAAACTCTTAATAAACTAGGTAATGATGGAATGTATCTCAAAATAATAAAAGCTATTTATGACAAACCCATAACCAATATTATACTGAATGGGCAAAAACTGGAAGCATCCCCTTTGAAAACTGGCACTACACAAGGGTGCCCTCTCTCACCACTTCGATTCAACATAGTATCGGAAGTTCTAGCCAGAGCAGTCAGTCAAGAAAAAGAAATAAAGGGTATTCAATTAGGAAACAAGGAAGTCAAATTGTCTCTACTGGCAGATGACATGATTGTATATTTAGAAGACCCCATCACCTCAGCCCAAAATCTCCTGAAACTGATAAGCAACTTCAGCAAAGTCTCAGGATACAAAATCAATGTGAAAAATCATAAGCATTCCTATACACCAATAACAGACTTAAAGAGGGCCAAATCATGAGCAAACTCCCATTCACAATTGCTACGAGAATAAAATACCTAGAAATACAACTAACAAAGGATGTAAAGGACCTCTTCAAGGAAAACTACAAACCACTGCTCAAGGAAATAAGAGAGGATGGAAAAACATTCCATGCTCATGGTTAGGAAGAATCAATATTGTGAAAATGGTCATACTGCCCAAAGTAATTTATAGATTCAATGCTATCCCCATCAAGCTACAGTGACCTTCTTCACAGAACTGAAAAAAACCACCTTAAACTGCGTATGGAACCAAAAAACAGCCTGTATAGCCAAGACAATCCTAAGCAAAAAGAACAAAGCTGGAGGCATCACGCTACCTGACTTCAAACTATACTACAAGGCTACAGTAATCAAAACAGCATGGTACTGGTACCAAAACAAAGATATAGACCAATGGAACAGAACAGTGGCCTCAGAAGTAATGCCACACATCTACAATCATCTGATCTTTGACAAACTGGACAAAAACAAGCAACAGGGAAAGGATTCCCTATTTAACAAGTGGTGTTGGGAAAACTGGCTAGCCATGTGCAGAAGGCTGAAACTGGACCCCTTCCTTACACCTTATACAAAAATTAACTCCAGATGGATTAAAGAGTTAAACTAACTAACTCTAGAGAGTTAGTTCTTAACTCTTTAAGAACTAACACTATAAAGACCCTAGAAGAAAACCTAGGCAATATCATTCAGGACATAGGCATAGGCAAGGACTTCATGACTAACACCAAAAGCAATGGCAACAAAAGCCAAAACTGACAAATGAGATCTAATTAAACTTAAGAGCTTCTGCACAGCAAAAGAAACAATCATTAGAGTGAACCACCAAACAACAAAATGGGAAAAAATTTCAGCAAGCTACCCATCTGACGAAGGGTTAATATCCAGAATCTACAAAGAACTAAAACAGATATACAACAAAAAATACCAAACCATCAAAAAGTGGGCAAAAGATATGAACAGACACTTTTCAAAAGAAGACATTTATGTGGTCAAAAAACACATGAAAAAATGCTCATCATCACTGGTCTTTAGAGAAATGAAAATCAAAACCACATTGAGATACCATCTCATGCCAGTTAGAATGGCGATTATTAAAAAATCTGGAGACAGATGCTGGAGAGGATATGGAGAAATAGGAACACTTTTACACTGCTGGTGGAAGTGTAAATTAATTTAACCATTGTGGAAGACAGTGTGGCAATTCCTCAAGATCTAGAAATAGAAATTCCATTTGACCCAGCAATCCCATTACTGGATATGTACCTGAAGGATTATAAATCATTGTAACATAAAGACACATGCACATGTATGTTTATTGTGGCACTGTTTACAATAACAAAGACTTGGAACCAACCCAAATGCCCATCAATGATAGACTGGGTAAAGAAAATGTGGCATATATACACCATGGAATACCATGCAGCCATAAAAAATGATGAGTTCATGTCATTTGCAGGGACACAGTCAAATCTCGAAAACATCATTCTCAGCAAACTGACACAAAAACAGAAAACCAAACACCAAATGTTCACTCATAAGTGGGAGTTGAACAGTGAGAACACATGGACACAGGGAGGTGAAGATCACACACCAGGGCCCGTTGTGGAACAGGGGACTCGGGGAGGTGTAGCAGCGGGTGGGGAGATTGGGGAGAGATAACATTAGAAATACCGAATTAGGTGATGAGTGGGATGGAGGCAGCGAACCACCATGGCATATGTATACCTATGTAACAATCCTGCAAGATCTGCACATGTACCCTAGAACTTAAAGTACAATTAAAAAAAAGAAAGAAAAGAAAAAAGAAAAAAAATCACTACAATAACCCTGAGAACTTGATGATGCCTTTGTTTTCTGAGGATGGTTTCTGTGTGCTGGCTGACAGTCCCATAGGGATGGCAAAAAAAAAGTGTAGAGCCTGACTTCTTGAGCTTCTTTTTCAAGCTATGGAAGGTGATAATTCATGAGGCATAAGTATGCTCTTCAATATACATGTTCGAGTTTTCACATCTTTCATTAGATGTGTGTAAGAAGAAATATTTAATGTAGTACCTATTAATCGAAGAATGAAAAGGGATGTCATTTGCAGTTTATTTCACACATATATTACTTAATCTAAATTTAATTTATACATTTTGGTAATGGCCAGCTGCGGTGGCTCATGCCTGTAATCCCAGCACTTTGGGAGGCCAAGGCCAGTGGATCATGAAGTCAGGAGTTCAGGACCAGCCTGGTCAAGATGGTGAAACCCTGTCTCTACTAAAAATACAAAAACTGGCCAGGCATAGTGGCAGGCACCTGTAATCCCAGCTACTTGGGAGGCTGAGGCAAGAGAATTGCCTGAACCCGGGCAGCAGAGTTTGCAGTGAGCTGAGATTGTGCCATTGCACTCCAGCCTGGGCAATAGGGTGAGGATTTTTTTCTGTCTTGGAAAAAAAATTTTTTTTTTTTTGGGTAACTTACCTGTTACCCCTGCTTAATGTATTTCTTTTTCCAGCTTCTGCTGCATCTGAAATAAGTCAAATATTATTTATAATGTTTAAGAAGAGACCTTATTATGGTAAGAAGTATCAATTACAAAATGTGGCCTTTATATAATACTTTCAGAGACTAGACCTAACTTCAAGATTGCTTTTAAAAAAATCACATAAATTCATATTTTAAGTTTAGGTAAAGGAGAACATATATGTGTTATGCTGTTTAATCTCATAAAAGCACAATTAATATTGGTCTGTTGGACAATGTCATTTCAAAAATGTGAGGTTTTCCCTTATTAGTACGGAGGTTAAACAATTCAACTCATATTTTGCAATGAGTGCATTACTTTCCCATTCTTATCAAAACTCTGCCCTTCATAAAAGTCTAATCAGTTTTTCACTTTAAATGAACTCTCCATTCTCCACTTGTACAAAATAATAATTTTAACGTACATCCTTTACTAGTAATTCAGCACAGAATCTTTAATACACGGTTGAAAAAAGTGTCGTTGTGATGGCATGTGAATATACTTCATTGGCAAAAGATTAAAAATATTATACTATTATGGTTAACATTTTTTTATTCATATGGACAAAAAGATTTCAGAAAATTTACATGAAAACAAGAATAAAAATAGGTTAGAGCCAGTTTTCAATCTTAGTTTCATTGACTCGTTCGTGTCTAGAATTAGAAACTAGGAAAACCATACAGTTATTTAACTGCAACTTGGATTTTGCAACTTTGGTTTCTTTTCAGAAATTAGTACCCATTTTTGAAGCATCTGACAAGTTATAGTTATCTACTTAATTATGAAAGGCGTGGGAATATTTCAAACTTATTGTCAGTGTCTCTATCTAGAGTGCTCTCATTTAAATCTTTTGTAGAATAGGCACTCTCTCATTAAAGGCCCAGAAAGGGTCTGAGATGGTTTGTGGCGAGAATGATAATGATATCTAATGCCTTTATAAATTTTAGGTGTCAATTTTTTTTTTGACTAACAGGTTAACCAATATTTTGAGCCTCCTTTCCATAACATTTCTGTGACAAAAAACATTATAAATAGGCTTTACAGAGTAAGTAACATTGTGACACGGTAAAAGCCCCGTGAAACTGCATACCTCAACTATACCTCGGCTTTCTGTTGAAACTGCTCTCTGTAACCCTGATGTGACAGGCGAGCAGCCCAAACCCACGCCATGTTGGCCCCTGCAACTTGTAATAAGTAACTAAGGTCTGTAATTTCCACCCTACCCAGACGATGTGTAAACTAATGCTTAACTTCCATGAACCACTTAAGTAACAATCGGAATGTCCGAAGCCCCTCACCCTCACCCCTGCCCAGGAGGTGGTTTACAGAATGTCCAAAGTCCACTGGCCCTGGGAACGTCCAAAGCCCCTCGTCCCCTTCCCTGCCCAGGAGGTGGTTTATGGGCATAAAAGGTCTTGACACCCTCCTTTCGGGGCCACGGGTTGAAGAGACGTGAGTCCTCCTCCGTGGCCACCAGCAACAAAGACCCTGCAATTTGGCATACTTTTGTCTTGGCGTTAACTTTCTGTTGTCGCTCTGGTATAACAACATGACAACAGCATTACCAGCCAGGCCTTATAAAAGAAGTAACTCAATACCAGATAAAGGGGGAGCCTTTCTTCAAAGAATCCCTAGATATTGCCACCCATAAGCAGTATGTAAAAGTACATTTTTACATGACTCAAACTAAGACACTACTACTGTAAAGTTATCTTTTCTCCAAAAAACTCTTCTGCTAAATCTTACCAGTGTAATAGATTGTATTATTTCTTTCTACCCCATTCACAAATACTTTCGTACTACCTCAATTTGGTTAACATAAAAATGAGATACTCTCCTTAACAAATTGCTTACTTTTATACTGAAGAAATCGCAACTCTGTAGGGAAGAATACTTCTGTATAACAACTTTAAATAAAGGTCATTTTATATTCAAACTCTTAGAAATAAGTACATGGTAGAAGTCTCTGCCCCTTTCCACTCCCGGAGTGGCTTCCCCCTGCACCAATTCTCTTCCAGCCTTTCCCTGACCCTTGACTATTTCACCACATAAATGACAGTGGAGGGCAACAGCCTTTGGGAAAGAGATCCCAGGTCAGATGTGAAAGCAGAGGGAAAAGGGACAGACCCAGGACACAGGTAGGGAGTGCCTCTGGGACCCAAAAGCTTAGGAAAGGGGTCTTGAGTGTTGATGACTCGGGTTTTTTCCTGGCCAGTGAAAGGCTCCCAAAAATTGAGAAAAAATAGTTCCTCAAAAATCTTCCCTTGCATCTGATCTGCTTTTTATACTCTCTCATCACCATCTTGTAAAATGATACATTACCTCACTTTTCTGGTAAGTACTGTGAACAGAAAAAATATCTTGGGCCTCAAAATAACTAAGCTAAAAGGAAAACTTAAGCTGGAAATTGCTTAGTGAAAACCTGCCTCCCATTCTATTCAAAGTTATCTCTCTGCTCACTGAGATAAATGCATATCTGACTGTCTCCTTCGGAAAAGCAAATCAGAAACTCAAAAGAATGCCACTGTTTGTCTCTCACCTATCTGGAAGGAAGCCCCCTCCCAACTTCCAGTCTTCCTCCCTTTGCTTCAAGTTGTCCCACCTTTCCAGACTGAACCAATGTACTTCTTACATATATTAATTGATGTCCCCTGTCTCCCTAAAATGTATAAAAACAAGATGTGCCCCAACCACCTTGGATACATGTCGTCAAGATTTCCTGAGGCTGTGTCATGGCATGTATTCTCAACTTTGGCAAAACAAACTTTCTCAATTAACTGAGGCCTGTCTCAAATTGTGGGGGTTCACAGTACTAATGAGAACATTATATCGGCATCATGCTTAACAATTTACAGATATATTTAACATTCATTTTCCTTTTGTACCCAGTGGTACAATTTCATGACTGAAGCATCTGGATGCTAATCATCTTATTTGTTTTTCAGAAAAAGAAAACCTAAGCAAATAATATGATTAAAAACCTCAGCTAGCTGGGCTCCTGAAATCTACGTATTAAAACAGTAATTTAATGCATTGCCTTTTAAGCTATTTGGCTGCAATGCTGCCTAAGAAACCACAGATTTGCTCTTCTGTGATATGTTAGAACATGAAATAGCCAGGTAAACACAACAGGGTCAAGGCCTCATTCCATGTGGGCCTATGCTAATTTTCTGTGCATTTAGGAGATCATAAAAACACCAAAACTAAGACAGGCATGGTGGCTCACACCTGTAATCCCTGGACTTTGGGAGGCTGAGGCAGGCAGATCACGAGGTCAGGAGTTCAACACCAACCTGGCAAATATAATGAAACCCCATCTCCACTAAAAATACAAAAATTAGCTGAGTGTGGTGGTACATACCTATAATCCCAGCTGCTTGGGAGGCTGAGGCAGGAGAATCGCTTGAACCCAGGAGACAGAGGTTGCAGTGAACCAAGATTGCACCACTGCACTCCACCCTGGGCAACAGAGCACGACTCCATCTCAAAAAAAAAAAACCAAAAACCCAACAGTCTGGGCATAGTGGCTCACACCTGTAATCCAAGCACTTTGGAGGCCAAGATGGGTGGATCACCTGAGATCAGGAGTTCAAGACCAGCCTGACCAACATAGTGAAACCCTGTCTTATAAAAAAACCAAAACAAAAACCAATAAACAAAATAACAACAACAAAACCACTGAAACTATAAGCCAATGTGCATTGACTGAAATTTAAAAAATAAAAATAAACACAAAGAAAACTATTAATTTTTGTTCATACAAATGTTTTATGGATTTTTTAATTTTTATAAGAGGCAGAATCTTGCTATATTGCCCAGGCTGGAGTGCTACAGTGTTACAGAACAATCATTACACACTGAAGCCTTGAACTCTTGGGCTCAAGTGATCTATCTGCCCTCAGCCTCAGGTGTAGCTGGGATTACAGGTGTGTGCCACTGTGCTCAGCTTTTATAATTTTCCTCCAGTTGAAAAATGGACAAATGTTAGACAAATACCTTAATCTGAGTTAAGCATAGTTGAACTCCTTTTTTTCTTTACCAATTCTATAATTGACACAGCTTGTCATTCTTGGATCCATTTTGAAATCCTCAGAAATAGACTTACTCTGAGTGAAACTGTTGCAGTCAAGTGAGCATAGAAAGCCAACACCAAGACAAAAGTATGCCAGATTGCAGGGTCTTTATTGCCGGCGGCCACAGAGGACTCACATCTCTCCAACCCGTGGCCCTGAAAGCAGGGTGTCAAGACCTTTTATACCTGTACAACCACCTCAGAAGTGAGGGTGAGGGGCGTGGGTGGGGGTGAGAGGCTTCAGACATTCTGAGGGCTAGTAGATTCTATAAATCACCTCCTGGGCGGAGATGAGGGTGAGGGGCTCCAGACACTCCGAGGGCCAGGGGACTTCTGACATTCTGATTGTTACTTAAGCAGTTCACAAAAGTCAAGATAAGCATTTGTCTACACATTGCCTGCATAGCATGGAAATTACAAGTCACAGGGGCCAAGATAACGTGGGTTTGGACTGCTTGCTTGTCACATTTGGGTTACAGAGAGCAGTTTCAATGGAAAGCTGAGGTATGATTGAGGTATGCAGTTTTATAGGGCTTTACCATGTCACAAAACACGTGGTTGAACTAAAATGTTCCTGTTACTGATCCAGGACAGATGTCCATGTGCAGCTTTACATGGCATTTGGGGTAGAAAGAATAGAATTGATTCTGTTTGGTCACATTTGCTACTGAAGGACTCAAGACATCACTGCCATCTTAGTCATCAAGTTATGGCTAGGTAGAGAGACATAACTGAGCTTTACTTTAAAAATTCAGATATTTGTTTATTTCAGAATCATTGTACAATTGCATAGTAATAGATACATTTTACAAAAATGGAGATTAAAACGCTGTAAGAGCAATAGCAATGACAGGTGTACTCGTAAAAAAATCACAAATCTTTTAACTTAAAGAACAGAGATTAATCAAGTGTTGCAGGTTTATACAACATATTAAAAGTTTTCACATTGGATCTTTTTGAATAATAAACATCAATGTATGGTTAGTGTGTGGATACCAATCATTCACATATGATGAGGGGTAGAAAACCTGAGATTGAAGCAGGAATGGCCTCGAGAAACAAACCTCTCAAACACCGAACTGCGAAGGAAGAGGTATTTATTATTATTATTGTTATTATTACGGCTGGGAGCCAGGTGACAATTTGTCTAAATGACCACACTCTCCTAACAAAGAGAAGCTCTGCCTTAATATAGGCTTATACTCCAGATATTACACATGAAAGAATCTTAGGTTTCCAGCCTTAGAAATTACCAGTGAAAGGGTCTTGGGTTTACAGTTTTAGAAAGCACATATGAAAGGGTCTTGGTCGATGAAGGAGTGAGATGGGGTTTTGATCTTGTTTAAGTAAAAGCAATGTCTTCTGGAGACATTCCCCCACAACACGCCTGCTATTTACAGGAACGTGATTTAGGAGGCCAGTCGGCCATCCATTTTTTCTAATGAAATGCAGTGTGGAGCTCAAGGGGAAGGTGATCCTAGATGCCTGGGTCTCCTTGTCATGATGATGCAGAAAAACTCTCAAAGTGACCCCAAGCACACTAAATCCTTTAAAAGTGAACCCCAGGCAAACATAAAATCAATTAGCAAGACCACGCACATCAAAGTATACCTTTGTTAAAATCTAACTTAATTGTGGTTTTAAAAGAAATTTAAAATGTGTCAGTTTGGTTACTGAATCAAGTTAACAAAGGAGTAATCTCCTGTGAATGAGAGCTCCGGGGATTCAAAAATCACTAAAATTTCTGTCTCCTCTTTATGAACAGAGATAATTATTACCTTTGCTTACCACACACAACACAATTAAACAACTGAGTATTTCAGCAAGTAACATGCCAGAATTATAACAGAAATCTAAACACCAAAGGAAAAAAGATAATATAACTAACCCTCAACATGAAGCTCTCCATGCTCTCATCTGAAGACCTGCTTTCTCTTCCAATATGTCTTCTGTTGAGACCTTCACTAAGATTTCCAACAGGTGACACTAGGAATGGCCTTGTAGTAGAAGCAGTGGCTGGATATCTGGTCTTCTCTTTCTCCGCAGTAAGCTGGGCACTGACCTCTGCTGTCATCTCCATGGTTCTATGAAGGTTACAAAAGACAAATGCTTAGTATTTCATTTTTTCCTAAATGATTCCTAAATGACTTCAAGTCTTCCAGAAGTTGCCATAAGAGTAAATGGAATATACTGTAAGCCATATTTTAACTCTGAAAATGTGTTAGAGCACGCCTACTGTATCCAGTTATAGTTTTAACATTGGTCTAAAGAAGTACATCTATTTCTAGGGGGAACAACTACTTGTTTGTTGGAAATCCCCCTAGAAATCATGTTGTACTCCTTAAATATATACAATAAATCATGTTGTACTCTTTAAATATATACAATTAAAAAGCTAAAAGAAAAAAATAAAAGCTAGAAATACTTGTATTTAATAAACTAGTTAGAGTTTTTTTTAAAAATTATCAATCAAAGACATTTTCAAGCAATTGTTTTTACTGCCCTTGTACATTTCACCCATTATCTGGAAAAAATTTGAGCATTTGGCATTGAGGAATCATTCAAGGAGACTTTTCCTAGGGGAGAATAAGATAGCTGAGATCAAAGAGAGCTAAAGCAGCATCTATGACAATCAGCTCCTAACACTGTGGCCCACACATCAGAGGTGGGGTCTGCCCTTTCTGTCTTCCACACACCCCCTCAGGCTGTCCAAGGTGCTTTTTTTTTTTAATCACTTAGTAAGTGATACGTCCCTTCAACCCTATGTTAATCATTCTGTACTTCACAAGTGTGTCTTTACGTGGAGTGTAAAAACTACACAGGACGCTTCTTCTCAAGGCGCCCTCTAATGATCACAGTCAAGCAAAGGGAATTTACTCAGTGCCGGAATGTGCCCAGAGTCGTTGTACTTGACCCAAGGTTTCAGTTGCCATCTTCCAAAAATTAATTAAATTCATTAATATTTTGAATTAAGGGAATACTGACAATTTTTATCATGATATCACTGTCTAAATTACGAAGCTTCACAAATATTTAGCTGAAACCCCAATAGATCGGGTTAACTATACAAGAATATTAAGGGGTTGGGGGGAGCCACATAAAACCAAAAACAGGAGTGACATGAACTGTCCTGGACTAATATCTTAAAGGTCAAGTTCATTTACTATCTTCTATTTTACTTAAAGGTTAAGTTCATTTACTATTTATAATTTAAAATATTCAAAAATTGTACAGTCTAGTTAGCTTTCACTTCCTGCACATCTCATGAACCTGTCTCACTACAAGTTATGCTCTGGATGGCAAATTAATGAGCTTAACTTATTTGCTATGATTCTGTATACTGACTTACCTTCTCAGTTCATTTGACAAGGATTTTACAACGTTTAATTCTTCTTGGTAGAGTTTCTCATACGTTTCCAATTCGATTTTATTTTCGGCTTGCGAAGTTTTTACTCTGGAGTGTTCAGATTGCAGGTCGTTGATTGTGAGTTCCAGCCGAGTTTTTTCTGCGGTAATATCATTCACCCTTTGCACTAACTGTTCTAACTGTTCCTGAGGTGCTGCTTGAGTCTAAAATAAATTAAAAAGGAACATTTTTAAAGTAATTATAACCTGAATAATTACTGTGCATTTGTTTCCTTTTGTTTGGAGTCAGTTATTCAGACAACAATTTTAAGTATGTGAAGAAAGAAAGAAGCTCAAACTTCACATATTTATCATCAGTATCAACTGAATTAATGATTGATTCTGAGTTGTACAACAATCCTCCAAACAATGACAGAAACAAGTTAAGATTT
Organism: Callithrix jacchus; assembly: GCF_049354715.1. Taxonomy (NCBI): domain Eukaryota; kingdom Metazoa; phylum Chordata; class Mammalia; order Primates; family Cebidae; genus Callithrix; species Callithrix jacchus. The sequence continues at coordinate 65,009,875 of NC_133506.1, forward strand.
TAAAAATGAAACAATGTAACTTAAAAGCACTTCAAGAGTATGGTATAATTTCTCAATCACAATTTTTTTCTTTTTTTACTTTTTCTATTAGTCTTCTTTTATGCATACTGGCCTTAGTAATCAATGATTTTCTAGTGAGAATTCTTATTATGGAAGATCAATTTAGTTAGAAGAATGATGGAAACTAAAATATTTAAAGGGAGAAACAGATATCACCTTCCTTCTAGAAGTCTGCCCAACAAATTGCTGTAAGAAAAGTACAGAAAACATATATGATGAATATATCCAAGATAGAATCTGCAGCGAAACGAATGAAAGCACATTGCAGACAATTAAACCAACGTGCAAGGGGAGACTGATTTCCTTTAACTCTTCCACTATCTTCCGTCTTGATCTTTCTTCAATCGGCACCTCATACTGTTCAGCTTCACCACATTCTAACATACTTCCCTCCATATAACTTTTGAGATTTACTATTTCCTGTTTCTGCTGCTTCTTCTCCTCCTCTAGTGTTTGACATTTCTTTTGTAATGCTTTCAGAGAGAATAATGTCTGCCGAAGAACTTCATTCTCTGCGTCCAGATCTGGACATTTTGAAGATGCAGTTTTCTGTGCTTCAGTAAGGTCATTCTGCATGAGTCAAAAAACAATATACTTTGGTAATGAAGAAGGTAGACAGAGGCTGGGTGTGGTGGCTCACACCTGTAATCCCAGCACTTTGGGAGGACGAGGCGGATGGATCACCTGAGGTCAGGATTTTGAGACGAGCCCGGCCAACATGGCAAAACCTGGTCTCTACTAAAAGCACAAAAGTTAGCTGGGTGTGGTGGGGGGTGCCTGTAATCCCAGGTACGCAGGAGGCCGAGGCAGGAGAATGGCTTGAATTGGGGAGGTGGAGGTTGCAGTGACCAGAGACAGTGCCACTGCATGCTAGCATGGGCAGGAAAAAAAAAAAAAAAGATAAAAGAAAGTAGACTGAGAATGGTCTAACACAAAACTAATCATTTTTGAAATGAATTCAGTTACAATAAAATATTACCTATACTGTTGTAGATTCATAAAAAACAGACCCTTGGATTACTCAGTAAATTAAAAACAAAGTGAAAACCACCAGAATTTTGGGAGTTTGAATTACTTCTACCATTGTGGAAGACAGTGTGGCGATTCCTCAAGGACCTAGATAGAAATTCCATTTGACCCAGCAATCCCATTACTGGGTATATATCCAAAGGACTATAAATCATTCTACTATAAGGACACATGCACACGAATGTTCATTGCAGCACTGTTTACAATAGCAAAGACCTGGAACCAACCCAAATGCCCATCAATGATAGATTGGACAGGGAAAATGTGGCACATATACATCATGGAATATTATGCAGCCATCAAAAACAATGAGTTCGTGTCCTTTGTAGGGACATGGGTGAAACTGGGGACCATCATTCTCAGAAAACTGACACAAGAACAGAAAATGAAACACTGCATGTTCTCACTCGTAGGTGGGTGTTGAACAATGAGAACACATGGATGGACACAGGGAGGGGAGCACTACACACTGGGTCTGTTGAGGGGAATAGGGGAGGGACAGCGGTGGGTGGGGAGGTGGGGAGAGATAGCATGGGGAGAAATGCCAGATATAGGTGAAGGGGAGGAAGGCAGCAAATCACACTGTCATGTGGGTACCTATGCAACTACCTTGCATGTTCTTCACATGTACCCCAAAACCTAAAATGCAATAAAAATAAATAAATAAATAAAAACCACCACCAGAATTCACAAAAATATATCCTTTACTTTCGTCATTTTTTCCACATAACATTTGGATTTGATCTTAGACTTCTATTTTTCTATGATTATTTCATGGCTTTTTTCCTTAAAATGGCTCTAAGTCACCCCCTTAGCACAAGTCTCTTAGTCCTTTAACCCAATGTCATTCTCCGTAAATTGCATGGAAGTTTTAGGGGCGTCATATTAAATTATTTGGGCCTCAGTCAAGACATGGCTCCCATAATAAGACTCTGAAAATAAGACTCTAATAAATCTTGAAAAAAAGTAGATTCTAGCACCACAAGCCTCTTGCTGAATTGCAAGTGTCTTAAGTTAATTTGAATTACATTTCAAGGAGTAATGACACTTGGTATTAAGAAGCAATCACATCTCCCAGTATAAAAGTTGAATGGCGGCCGGGTATGGTGGCTCAAGCCTGTAATCCCAGCACTTTGGGAGGCCGAGACGGGTGGATCACGAGGTCGAGAGATCGAGACCATCCTGGTCAACATGGTGAAACCCCGTCTCTACTAAAAATACAAAAAATTAGCTGGGCATGGTGGCGCGTGCCTGTAATCCCAGCTACTCGGGAGGCTGAGGCAGGAGAATTGCCTGAACCCAGGAGGCGGAGGTTGCGGTGAGCCGAGATCGCGCCATTGCACTCCAGCCTGGGTAACAAGAGCGAAACTCTGTCTCAAAAAAAAAAAAAAAAAGTTGAATGGCATGATCCGTACCACTTTTCTGAATAAAAATGCCTTAATTTAGTAAGTAGCACAGTCTTGTAATTCATTGCTGCTTTACACAAAATAAGAGAACACATTAAACGATGACAATGAAAAATCTCCCTGAAATTTCCGTGGTGCTGAGTTGGAAAGAACTGCTTTCCTTTAGAGGAAATGACTAGGACTTTTTTATTTTAAAAAGGTAAGTGAAGTGGTGGTTCCGAAACATCTGCAAATTGCTTGCCACTTCTCCCATGACATTCCCTCTCCTGAATACAAGCTGGCATTAATAACTGGCTTCTCATGAACATAATGTGGCAGAACTGCTGTGTGACTGCTAAGGTTGGGTTACAAAATGTCATACAGCTTCCACCTGACTCTCTTTCTCTAGGGACTCTAGTGCTTCAAATGTAGCCACCATGCTGTGAGAAAGCCCAAACTACATGGTGAATCCTCATGTAGGTGGGTGTTTGAGTTGTCTTCCCTACCTAATGTCTGCCAAAAGCAGCTTCAAATGCCACAAAGGTGAATGAACAAGCCTTTAGATGATTCTAGTCCCCAGCTTTAAGACACCTCAGCTGATGCCAAGTAAAGAAAAAGTGAGCTGGCCCCACTGAGCCTTCCTTATAACTGCAGCTTATGAACAAAATAGATGTTGTTTTGAGACAAGACATTTTGTTACATACCAAAAAGTAACTGATACAGATATGGACACTGCATATGGATTGCATAATAACAAAAACTACTAAAACATGTAGGATTACCACTGGACCAGGAGCTAAGCAGAAGATAAAAGGACCTACAGAAGAATAAACATGAAAACAAAAAGAGTCTTAAAGCGACTGTGAGTGGAATCCTGATGGTCCTTGAAGAGGCTGGTAGGAAGGGTTTTAAGGATAGTGAAGAAAACGATAGTGGAACCCGAAGGAAAGGACATTGTAACTACACAGCTGCAAATGGAAACCAAAAGCACGCAGGAGCAGCTATATTTCTATCAAACAAAATAGATCTTAAGTAAAAAAAAAACATAAAAGAGAAAAAGAAGGTCATTATATAATAATAACGGGATCACGAGGTGGGTGGATCACGAGGTTGGCAGATCGAGACCATCCTGGTCAACATGGTGAAACCCCGTCTCTACTAAAAATTACAAAAAATTAGCTGGGCACGGTGGTGTGTGCCTGTAATCCCAGCTACTCAGGAGGCTGAGGCAGGAGAATTGCCTGAGCCCAGGGGGTGGAGGTTGCGGTGAGCCGAGATCGCGCCATTGCACTCCAGCCTGGGTAACAAGAGCGAAACTCCATCTCAAAAGAAAAAAAAATGTAGGAGTCAGGAACCTGCCCCTAACCTCGGCAGTAGCACAGCAAATCAGGAGGTGGCAGGGAAAGCTATCTGCCCTGTATAGCCAATGAAAAGGTGCATTTGGCCGGGCACAGTGGCTCATGCCTGTAATCCTAGCACTTTGGGAGGCTGAGGCAGGCAGCTCACTTGAGGCCAGGAGTTTGAGACCAGCCTGGCCAGTATAGTGAAACCCCATCTCTACTAAAAATACAAAAATTAGCTGGGCATGGTGGCACATGCCTGTAGTCCCAGCTACACGGGAGACTGAGGCAGAAGAATTGCTTGAAACCAGAAGGTGGAGGTTGCAGTGAGCATGGCAGTAGGTGCCTGTGATCCCAGCTACTCAGGAGACTGAGGCAAGATAATTGCTTGAACCTGGGAGGCGGAGGTTGCAGTGAGCAGATATAGCACCACTGCACTCCAGCCTGGGTGACAAAGTGAGACTCTGTCTCAGAAAACAAACAAAAAAACAGAAAAGAAAAAAATGTATTTCTTACAGTGTTCTGGATGCTCTGAGGTCCCAGGTGACAGGTCACATCTGGCGAGGGCCTCCTTGTTGCATCATAACATGGTAGAGGGCATCACAGGGCAAAAGGGGCTCACAAGAGAGAACCAAAGTGGCTTTTATAACTAATCAACTTCCATGATAACCCATAAATCCATTAATGAGTTAATACATTCAAGAGGATAGAGCTCTCATGACCCAATCACCTCTTAAAGGCCCACCTCCTAATACTGTTGCATTGGGATTAAGTTTCACCCTGAGTTTCAAGAGAATAAACATTCAAACCATAGCAGTGAGTTTTAACCAGAAGTTGGCCCTTGGTTCACTTTCACAATCCTGAAACTTTGCTTAGGGCACTTTTAAACTCTAATCTCAGGGTAAGCTACTGTGTTTTACTGTAAGTATGCAAATAATATTTAGTATGATCTTGGGAAGGCCGTGGAACCCTCTTTGGGTAGTCTCTTCTTTTGTAAGTACTTTTAGTGTTATTGTGAAGATTAAAATACTCAGTTAACAAATACTTGTTGAGCACCTGATATGTATAGGTTCTGAGCTAGGAGCTGGAGATACCTTAATGAACAACCCAGACATGATCCCTGGCCTGTATATCTTACAATTGTATGGAGACAGGTGGTAGTAGAACATTCTATTGGCTTATAAGTGTGCTACATGCTATGAAATAAAAATGTGGTTACGTGTGTTGGGCAGGCAAGGAACAATAGGATTATCTTACAGAGGGCCCTAACCTCGTGTAAGGTTCATAGCCTTCAGAAAAACTCCCTAAGGAAGTTAAATGTAAGCTAAGAACTGAATGAAGTACCTATGAGGAAGCACATTCTGTGTAGGGTGAACAGTATGTGCCATAATGTATTTGAAGAACTGAGAGGAATCCAGTTATATCTAAGAGCAATAGGCAAAGACCTAAACTAGGAAATAAAACAATTACGTTTTTCATATTAAAAAGATAATTGTAGGCCAGGCGTGGTGGCTCATGCCTGTAATCCCAGCACTTTGGGAAGCCGAGGCAGGGAAGCGGATCACCAGGTCAGAAGATCGAGACCATCCTGGCCAACATGGTGAAACACTAGCTCTACTAAAACTACAAAAATTAGTTGGGTGTGGTGGTGTGTGCCTGTAATCCCGGCTACTCTGGAGGCTGACAGGTAGGAAAATCACTTGTACCTGGGAAACAGAGGCTGCAGTGAGCTGAGATCGTGCCAGCCTAGCAACAGAGTGAGACTCTGTCTTAAAAAAAAAAAAGATTGTAGAAAAAAATATAGAGAAGCAAGAGTATTAAAGATTTTTTAAAATGTAACTCAGTTTGTTTAACCCCACTCTGTCCCCTTACTTAGAACCTTCCACTGGATTTCCACTTTTTACTATGGTCTACAATTCCCCTGCTCGGTCTCCATACTCACTTCATCCCCTACCAGCCTCCCGCCAGACTACTCTCCTCCACACTGGCCTTCTGCGGCTCTCATTAGGTGTTTCCTGTGGGACCTTTGCACTTGCCATTCCCTTGCTGGCATGCTCATCTCCCAGAGTCACAAGACTGGCTCCTTCTCATCATTCCAATCAAAGCTCAAGGGTCACTTCTTCAGAGCAACTTTCCCTTGAAGAGCCCCAGCTAATGTTAAGTTGCTCCCTAACTCAGTTATAACTTTAACCTATTTACCATTTTCTTCATATTAACCATATAATCTATTTGTTCATTTAACTCCAGGACAGCAGGGACTCTGCTTTGTTCAGTATTACCCCAGCACCTAAAGTAGTGCATGGAACATAGGAGTCATTCAAAAAAGATCTGTTGAGTGTGAGACTGGATGGAAGAAGCCACTTCAGGAGGCTGTTGCAAATGGTCCAAGGAGGAATTAATTGTAGTCTGCATGACTGCAGTAGCAATAGAAATGGAAAGAAGTGGGTATAAAGGACATAGATTTTAGAGACCTTTTGAGGAGCTGGGACTATAGGTGTGCACCACTGTGCCTTGCCAATTATTATTATTTTTTAGACAGTATCTTGCTCTGCTGCCCAGGCTAGAGTATAGTAGCACGATCATGGCTCACTGCAATGAACTCCTGGGGTCAAGAAATTCTCTTGTCTCAGCCTCTCAAGTAGCTAGGACTACAGGCAAATGCTACCATACCTGGCTAGTTTTTAAATATTTTATAGAAACAGGGTCTTGCTATGTTGAACAGGCTGATCTCAAACTCCTGGCTTCAAGCAATCCTCCCACCTCAGCCTCTCAAAGTGCTAGGGCTACAGATATGAGCTAAGGTACCTGGCCTGATTGATTTTTTTATGTAAGGAGTAAAGGAATGGGAGGAGAGTCAAGGATGACTCCTGGGTTTCTGGTTTGAGTGGCTGACTGGACAGCAATACTCTGGAAGGGGAATGCTGGAGGTAGAGAAAGTTAAGACTAAGAATTCAGTCCAAGTGGAGACATCAAATATATGGGTAGTAATAGGAGCTAAGAAGAGAAATCTGGTCCTAGACTACAATGCAAATCTGGGAGCTGCCAGTGTATATATAGCTGCTAACTGAAGCCATGGTAGTGAACAAGGTCTCTTAGGAGAAAAACTTGGAGTGAGAAAAGATAGAGGTGGAACTGCCAAAGGAGCCTGAGGTGGAGTAATCAGAGAGATAGAAGGAAAAACAGAGTGTGACATCAGGAAACCCAAGGGAACAGACTAAGAGGAAATGACAAGAAGGCCAAAGTATCCATCAGATTTAGGAGTATGAGTAGCTGATTTTTTTTTTTTAGAGACAGCATCTTGCTCTGTTGCCCAGGCTGGAGTGTAGTGGCAGGATCTCAGTTCACTGCAACCTTCAGCTCCTGGGTTCAAGTAATCCTCCTCCCTCAGCCTTCCGAGTAGCTGGGATTACAGGCATGCACTATCATGCCCAGCTCATTTTTTTTCTATTTGGTAGAAACAGGGTTTTTGCCATGTTGGCCAGGCTGATCTCAAACTCCTGACCTCAGGTGATTCACCTGCCTTGGTCTCCCAAAGTGCTCAGATTACGTGTGTGAGCCACTGCTTGGCCCTGAGTCACTATGATCTTAATGACTGCTAGAGAATGGAAGGAGTCAAATTCAGATTCTAATGGGCTGAGGAGTGGGAGATGAGGCAGTAAAGATAGCAGGTGTAGACAACTCTCTCAAGAACTCTTGTTGCAGTGGGAGGAGAGGGATGAGACAGTAGCTGGAAAAGGAGGTGAGATTCAGGAAACACTTTTTAAAGATAGGAAAATCCACGTATGTTAATGCTGATGAAAAGACAAGAAGCCAGGCTCAATAATGAAAGCCTGTAGTCTCAGCTATGTGGGAGGCTGAAGTGGGAGGATCACTTGAGCCCAGGAGTTTGAGTCCAGCCTGGGCAACATGGTGAAACGCTGTCTCAAAAGAAATGAGGGGTAGTTTGAAGCTACTGAAAAGAGAAATGATAACCTGGGAAGGATAACTGAGTGGATGAAAGATGATATTGGCCAAGGATAGGAAGGATACCTTCTTCAGTATAACAGGAAGGAAAGTGAAAACAATAGGTGTAGATAGTTCCATCTCTAGTGTAGGGCAGACTGCTTCACCTACAACTATGTTGTTCTGTTCTACACAGGTAGATGTGGCCGTGTCAGCAGTTTTGTTTGGTGGCAGGCAGCTGAGTTCATTCCCATCTGATGGCTTCTATTTCTTCTGTAAAGTTGGAGGTAAAGTCATCTGTTAAGAGTTTATGCAAAGTTAGGGATGGAAGTCTGAAATAGATAATGACAGTGGGAAAAGAAGCATACTAAAGAAACAGTGGCTGGGTGCAGTGGCTCACGCCTGTAATCGAGCACTTTAAAAGATCCAGGTGGGCAAATCACTTGAGGTCAGGAGTTTGAGACCATCCCGGCCAACATGGTGAAACCCTGTCTCTACTAAAAATATAAAGATTAGCTGGGTGTGATGACAGGCCCCTGTAATCCCAACTACTCTGAAGGCTGAAATTAGAGAATTACTTGAATCCATGAGGCGGAGTTTGCAGGGAGCCAAGATCGTGCCATTACACTCTAGCAGTGAGCCAAGATTGTGCCATTATCACTCTGGGTGACAAAGTGATACTCCATCTCAAAAAATTTTTTAAAAAGGCCTGTCGGGGTCCGGCACGTCTGCCAGGGGGCTACCAACCTGCGGGAGTCCCCGAGACCACCAACGTAGATGTCTCGTTCAACCTGAGGGAGAGAGCGCGCGGAAGTGAAAGAAGATAGGAAAGTGGAGTCTGGAGGTCTGAATGACTTGCAGTCAAGCAGCAACTTTATTTCTGTAGGTGACAGCTTTTATACCTTTTTTCATGTTACATTCACTTTAGCTCAGCATTTACTTTACCTCAGCATTTACTTTACCTCAGCAGAAAAGGGGGCAAACAGAAAAGGGAACAGAAATCATGCAAAAATAGTTATCAGGGGCCTGTGATAACAGCTCACAAAGCAGTTTTGAGGGGGCTTGTGATAATAGCTTACAAAGCAGTTTAAGAGTTAATATATGTTTTTCAAAGATACACAGTGCAAGCAAACAATGGTGCCCTTAAGGTGGCTTGTTAACTATGCTTTTCATTAGGAGGTAGAGCAAAGGCTCAGCTCCTGAGAAAATATGGGCAGGGGTCTTTTGCCCCTCTCAGGCATCTCAATTGCAACAAGCCTATTGCTTACACAGAGACTAAAGGGGATATGAAGCAGTCAGCACAATGTCCTCATAAACCACAGGCCCTTACTCTGCATTCTGTTTTTTGCCTCAGTGGCCTAGCCATTTTTACCTTGACTCGACAGCCCTCGAGAGCGGAGGGAGAGCAGACAGGTCCAGCAGCCAAGATGGGGGGAGTCACGCTAGCTGTCTCAAGCCCTTGGTGTGAACACTGCAAAGGCCTGGCACAGTGGCCCATGCCTGTAATCCCAGCACTTTGGTAGGCCAAGGTGGCAGATCGCTTGAGGTCAGGAGTTTCAGACCAGCCTAACCAACATGTTAAAACCCCGTCTCTACTAAAAATACAAAAATTAGCCTAGGATGGTGGCGCATGTCTGTAATCCCAGCTGCTCGGGAGGCCAAGGCAGGAGAATCACTTCAACCCAGGAGGTGGAGGTTGCAGTCAGCCAAGATCGAGTCATTGCACTCCAGCCTGGGCAACAAGAGGGAATCTCCATCTCAAAAAAAAAGCTCCTGACAAATCTGAGGCTTTTGTAGTGGTGGTGGTAGAATAAGGCAGAATAATGGTCCACCAAAAATGTCCTCATCTTAATTCCTGGAACTTGTAACACTTTCCATTATAAAAGGAAGTTTTTAGATGTGATTGATTTAAGATGAAAAGCTTATCCAGATAAACTTATGTAATCACAGGGTCCTTAAAATGAAGGACACTGGAGCCGGGTGCGGTGGCTCACACCTGTAATCTCAGCACTTTTGGAGGCTGTGGCCGGTGGATCACCTGAGGTCAGGAGTGCGAGACCACTCTAGCCAACATGGTGAAACCCCATCTCTACTAAAATACAAAAATTAGCCAGGCGTGGCAGTGCATGTCTATAAACCCAGCTACTCAGAAGGCTGAGGCAGAAGAATCCCTTGAACCTGTGAGGCTGAGGTTGCAGTGAGCCAACAGCGCCATTGCACTCCAGTGTGGGCTACAAGAGCAAAACTCGGGCTACAAGAGCAAAACTCCATCTCCAAAAAAAAAGAGGACTCTGGAGGTCCATAAAAAGATACAAAGACAGAAGAAAAGTCAGAAGATGCTAAATTGCTAGCTTGGAAAATGAAAGGGCTACAAGCAAGGAAAGTGTGAGAGTTAGCATTCCTTTAGAGCCTCCTGAGAAATTTAACTGAAGACTTCTGATTGTAACAGCAAATCATTGTACTACCCAATTATAGCACCAACCAACAAGTGAAGTGGGGTAGGACCAGAAATATGTGCAAAGGAGAAAATGACTGTTCAGAAATATAAACCTCTGGATACTCCAAAACAGGAGATTGTGGTGGAAGACACAAGATGCAATGTCTTTTCTTGCTCTGTCACCCAGGCTGGAGTGCACCATACCCACCCAATTGCTGTATTTCTAGTAGAGACGGGCTCAAGCAGGTTTCAAACTGCTGATTTCACATGGGTACCAAAATCACAAGTACAAGCCACCACAACCCAGTGAAACCTTCTACAACGAAGCCAGGCCAGGGTAGAGAGCAATCACAATCCTACCTCTATCACAAATTATTCAGCCACACCCCCCATACTTAGAGTACAACTGACAAACTTAACCCAAGAAAAAGAACTTTCTTGATTTTCATATTACTACTGTTAATTAAGCCTGAGCTATTGAGAATGCCTGAGAACTTACCCTTAGATTCAAACCACTCTAAATATAGGGTCATTTTTCTGATGTGACCAGTAGAACCCCTAATTTCTGGAATAAAAATTTTTTCAAACTACAATAACCCAGTGCAAAATTTTTAATATCTGGCTATTCAAAATCTTAGAAAATATAAACCTAAGGTATGAATAACCAGCAGTCACCGCGCTTATCTACATACTCCACACACTTTCTGGTGATATCATTCAGCATGTCCTTTCCCAGTATGCTTGGTGACACAACTGAAATAAAACTTAAAGACACCCTACAGATTAAAAGGTAAATAACATAAATCAGCTCCTGCCTTTCAAGGTTTTGAGCTAATGATGTCACTACGGTGTCTTTTTTCTTTTCATCCCCTCTTACCCGCTCCAACAAGATTCTGCTTTGTTGCCCAGGCTGGGGTGCGGCAGTTATCGAACTTCTGGCCTCAGGGGATCCTCCTGCTTCACCTTCCCCAGCAGCTGCAAAAGCAGGTGCACACCAATTTCTTGAGCAGTTAAACAAGCTGCTGTACATGTAATCTGAATAAGTTTGAAAACATGAAATTTGGTAAAATTATTTTTGAAAATCCAGTCTACACATCTGAAAAATCCAATCTCTGTACAGGTTATCAGTCAGAAGTGTCAAGCTTATATACAAAATGCTCTCTTTCAAATATGCAGCAATGATCACTCTTACTTGAAAGAACAATTGCATAACACCAATTCTAATTTTGAATGAAGCACGCGGACGTTGTGGCTCCTGCCTCTAATCCTAGCACTTTGGGAGGCCAAAGCAGGCAGATCACTTGAGGACAGGAATTTGACAACAGTCTGGCCAACATGGTGAAACCCATCTCTAATAAAAATATATAAATTAGCCAGGCGTGGTGGCAGATGCCTGTAATCCTAGCTACTAGGGAGGCAGAGGCAGGAAAATCTTCTGAACCTAGGAGGTGGAGGTTGCAGTAAACCGAGATTATGCCACTGCACTCTAGCCTGGGTGACAGAGCGAGTCTCCGCCTCAAGAAACCTCCCCTGAAACCAAAAAAAAAAACCAAAAAACAAATTAGAATTGGAGTTACAGAGTTTAACAGTGTTCTTCAATTGTCTTTCCAAGATCACACTAGAACCACCCTAATTTCCCACATCTTTTATCTTACAGAAGGACTCTTCTCCTCTGCCAAAATATATTAGCCAGAGTTTTATAACTTTTTTTCCTTGTTACTGACTTCAAGCTCACAGTTTTCTATCTTTACAACAGGAAGAAATAATGCTCTTTTAAAAACAGCTGTTTTAAAATCTTGGGCTGGGCACAGTGGCTTACACCTGTTATCCCAGCACTTTGGGAGGCTATGGTGGGCAGAGCACCTGAGGTTAGTTTGAGATAAGCCTGGCCAACATGGCAAAAACCCATCTCTACTAAAAATACAAAACATTAGCCGGGTGTGGTGGTAGGCACCTGTAATCCCAGCTGCTTGAGAGGCCGAGACAGGAGAATCACTGGAGGTGGAGGCTGTAGTAAGCTGAGATCGTGCCACTGCACTCCAGCCTGGATGAAAAGAGCGAAACTCTGTCTCAAAAAAATAATAATAAATAATAATTAAATAAAAATAAAAATCTTGTTAAGCAACAACTGAGAACATAGAGGTGTCTTAAATGGGGCAAAAAGAATATTGGGACAAGGAGGTAGGAGATTCTGCGATGCAAGCAGACAACTTGTTCTCAAGTCTGATGCTTTGACAGTTTATCAGTTTGATTTTTACATACTTGCCTTTTCAAAGAAGTTTATGTAATATATATGTACACACATATGTATATGTATGATCTATGAATTACCAATATTTTGTTTTGTGAAATAAAACGTACTTGGAAATCTGGTTGGAGGGCTGGACGCAGTAGCTCATACCTATAATCTCAGTATTTTGGGAGGCCAAGTCAGGTGGATCATTTGAGGCCAGGAGTTCGAGACCACCCTGGCAAACATGGTGAAAGCCTGTCTCTACTAAAAATACAAAAATATGTGGTGGCACATGCCTGCAATCCCAGCTACTTGGGAGGCTGCGGCACAAGAATCGCTTGAGCCCTGGAGGCAGGGGTTACAGTGAGCTGAGGTCGTGTGATTGCACTCCATCTTGGGTGACAGCAGGAAACTCTGTCTCAAAAAAAAAAAAAGAAAAGAAAAGAAAAGAAAAAAGAAATCTGGTGGAACAACTCAAGTAAGAGAAAAGGTGATGTATGTGAACTATACTGCTATTACCACCAAATACAACCAAAATGTCCATTTCAGAAGATATGTGACTAGCAGTGCCTTCTTCAGGCTAGAGTGCAGTGGTACCATCACAACTCACTGCGGCCTTGGCCTCCCAGGGTCAAGCAATTCTCCCACCTGAGCCTCCTGTGTATCTGGGATTACAGGCATGCACCACCATGTCTGGCTAATTTTTGTATTTTTTGTAGAGAGAGAGAGTTTCACCATGTTGCCCAGGCTGGGCTTAAACTTCTGGGCTCAAGCAATCGGCCCATCTCCACCTCCCAAAACGTTAGGATTACAAGCATGGAGCCACCATGCCAGCCCAGAGAGTCTTTTTTTTTTTTTTTTTTTTTTTTTGAGACAGTCTGGATCTGTCATCCGGGCTGGAGTACAGTGGCGTGATCTCAGCTCACTGCAACCTCTGCCTCAGGTTCAAGGGATTCTCCTGCTTCAGCCTCCCAAGTAGCTGGAATTACAGGCACATGTCACCACGCACAGCTAATTTTTGTATTTTCGGTAGAGATGGGTTTTCGCCATGTTGGCCTGGTTGGTCTCCAACTCCTGACCTCACATGATCCACCCACCTCAGCCTCCCAAAGTGCTAGGATTACAGGTGTGAGCCAACACACCCGGCCGCCCAGCCCACAGAATCTTAAGTGGCTCATAAATCTTCACAAGTCCCAGTTTCAATATTACACCAGAATTATTGGCCTAGTTATCAAAATATTTGTTCAAGGGAGTCAGCCTTAGGCAAAAAGATGTCTGTCCTCTACTGTCTTGTAACTCCAAGCAAGTTATGAAAAATGCTACTGTTATAATCCTCACAGAAGCCCTGCATACCTTAATATTCTTTGAGAAGAGCCACATTTCTTTGATTAGAAAAAATTGAGAGGCCAGGCATGGTGGCTCACACCTATAATCCCAGCACTTTGAGAGGCAGAGGCAGGTGGATCACCTGAGGTAAGGAGTTTGAGGCCAGCCTGACCAACATAGTGAAACCCCACCTCTATTAAAAATACAAAATCATCGGGTCATGGTGGTGGGCACCTGTAACCCCAACTACTCGGGAGGCTGAAGCAGGAGAATTGCTTCAACCTAGGAGGCAGGGGCTGCAGTGAGCCGAGATCGCACCATTGTGCTCCAGCCTGGATGACAGAGTGAGACTCTGTGTCAAAAATAAAAGAATTTCAGATTGGACAAATAAATAGTAAATTGGGTGAAGAAAGGAGAGGTAATATTATAGACATATGCAAACACTTTGTTGAGGGAAGAAGCCTGGAACACACAAGGAACTAAGAAAAAGCCAAAGTAGCAGGAGTATAAGGAGCAAATAGGAGAGAGAAAAAGGAAGAAGCTAAAGAGGAAAAATAGGGGCCAAAAACATGTCCTGCTTTGTCGCCCAGGCTGGAGTGCAGTGGTGTGATCTCAGCTCACTGCAACCTCCGCCTCCCAGGTTCAAGCAATTCTCCTGCCTCAGCCTCCTGAGTAGTTGAGATTACAGGCATGCACCACCACACCCAGCTAATTTTTGTATTTTTAATAGAGATGGGGTTTCACTATGTTGGTCAGGCTGGTCTTAAACTCCTGACCTCAAGTGATCCCCCGATCTCAGACTCCTAAAGTGCTGGGATTACAGGTGTGAGCCACTGCACCCGGCCAGCCTTTTTTCTTTGATCAGAATTGATATTAAACTACATGCTGAGCCTCTATGTCCTTATCTTCCTTCTGGCATAACTATGGCCATCTGAAATGTGTGGGATTTGCTAAAGTGCTCAACATACCTTTTTTCCTTTTTTTAGATCTAAGTATGCAGAGGGTTCTGATTTGCAATATTTAGGGAGTTCTTCTAAGCTGGAAAGAAAAGTCAAGACAAAGAATCATCGCCAATAGGTAGGGAATAAGTTACCCCCCCTTAAATAAGTCACACTCACCTAGGTGAGGAAAGATCTCATAAACCACCTTCTAAACTGCTTCCCTTTCTCCCCAAAATTCATTAATTTAGAAGCGGTCACTACCATGGCTTGAAGGCCCCTTCCCAACTCTGTACCACAAAAGGAGCTCTTGTGTAGCCCCACTCCTCCCTCTCAGGACCCCAGACCCAAAAATGGAAGCATTAGTTGCTTACTTTTCCAGCTACTTCTTAAGCTAGGCAGGCCATGAAGAAATAACGGTCTCAGAACCCTCCATGCTCCAGACTCGACTCACAGAAAGGCGTTGGAGGGTGCGGGGAATGAGGACAGGTCTCTCCCAGCGGCAGTTGGGGGTTGGCCCACAATCCCTTGCGAGGGCGGGAAAAGCGAGGGGGTCAGGAAAGGGGGACGGTCAGCGGGAAGAGCCAAGAGACTGCAACTCTACAATGAGCACACAGATTAATCCTGCTATGATTGTTCCCTGAGCTTTTCACACCAAAAAAATGGTGACTGGCCAGTGTGTGCTCGTTACTTTTAATGCTCCCACTCGAGATCATTCCCATTAATGACTGCGGCTTCACCTAACAGGCCACAGTGGAGGCAAGGAAATGTGGTGTGGAAAACCCACTGGGCCTTGCTCTCTATCTTAGGGTCTCCGTCCATTGTTTTACAGTCAGGGTGTACATTTGATAGAGAATCTTTTTATTTATTTATTATTATTATTTTTGAGACATAGTCTTGTTCTGTTGCCAGGCTGGAATGCAGTGGCGCGATCTCCGCTCACTTCAGCCTGTGCCTCCCGGGTTCAAGCGATTCCTCTGCCTCAGCCTCCCGAATAGCTGGGACTACAGGCGTGCGCCACCACACCAGGCTAGTTTTTTGTATTTTACTAGAGACAAGGTTTCACCATGTTGGCCAAGATGGTCTCGGTCTTCTGACCTCGTGAAACACCCGCGTTGGCCTCCCAAAGTGCTGGAATTACAGCTGAGCCACCGCGCCCGGCCTGAGGAATCTCTAAATGGGATTTTGGGGAATTATAACGGAACGGTGCCTAAGTATGAAAATATACAAGCCTGCGCAGAGGAGCAAGGCTCACGACCGCGTGGCCAGCCCCTTCCTCTTTACGTCTGACGTCACGCCGTACGCCCGGCGAGGGTGTGCGGAGCTTGCCTGCTCCGCGGTTAGCCGCTGAGCCTGTGCAACTGCGCGAGAAGACGTTCCGCTTTGAAATGCAGCGGGATTTGCTGAGTTTCCCGCTGTCTCCAGCGGTGCGGGTGAAGTTGGTGTCTGCGGGTTTCCAGACTGCTGAGGAACTCCTGGAGGTGAAACCCTCCGAGCTTAGCAAAGGTAACGATTCCTGATGGCAAGCCGAGGCACACTGGCCGCCGTCAGTGCCGCCGCAGTCTTGGTTCTCCCGCCCTGGGCTTCAGCCCAGTCTCCTTCAGACTCTGTTGCCTCACACGGCCGCGTTTACAACGTGAAACAGCTCCTCGACTCCACTTACAAGTTGTTTGAATGGTTAGGAGAACTGTGGTCGTGAAAACATTAACCGCTTTTCCTCTGGCAATGCCTGCTGAATGCTTTGAGGATTGTCTCGTTTAACCCTCAAAGAACCTGCTTACGTTGGTTATTATGTTCAGTATATGGATGAGAGAGAGAACTTATATCTTGGGGAGGTTAGGTAACTTTTCATGATAATTGGGTTAGGAAATAGTGGAGTCACAACTGGTTGTCAAATTTTTGCTGTTCCAAGATCCAAGGGGTAAGGGTTAAATTTCAGAAATGCAGGATTTGTGTAGGACTGGAGACACAAAGAATGAGAAAGGGAGTAGAATCCCTGGAATCTTAAGGAAGCAGTAGGAAGGATATTCTTCTCTTACCTAATTCACCAAAACACCCAAAACCTCATATTCCAGATCACTGCAGATTATACATTGGTGGGAACCCCTGCATCCTGAGGTATACAAATATGAAGCTTGCAGTGGTCACTCTTTGTGCACATTACACTGTGATATTCTAAGATCTGTGCTATTCATTATTGCCCTTAATGATGGAAAATACGGAGGTTTCAATTTGTCTCTAAAGAATGTCTTGGCCGGGCGCGAGTGGCTCACGCCTGTAATCCCAGCATTTTGGGAGTCCGCGGTGGGCGGATCACAAGGTCAGGAGATCGAGACCAGCGTGGTCAATGTGGTGAACACCCCGTCTCTATTAAAAATACAAAAATTGGCCAGGCGCGGTGGCTCACGCCTATAATCCCAGCACTTTGGGAGGCCGAGGCGGGTGGATCATGAGGTCAAGAGATCGAGACCATCCTGGTCAACATGGTGAAACCTCGTCTCTACTAAAAATACAAAAATTAGCTGGGCATGGTGGCGTGTGCCTGTAGTCCCAGCTACTCGGGAGGCTGAGGCAGGAGAATTGTTTGAACCCAGGAGGCGGCGGTTGCGGTGAGCCAAGATTGTGCCATTGCACTCCAGCCTGGGTAACGAGTGAAACTCCGTCTCAAAAAAAAAAAAAAAAAAAAACCAAAAAACAAAAATTAGCTGGATGTGGTGGCGGGCACCTGTAGTCCCAGCTGCTTGCGAGGTTGAGGCAGGAGAATCGCTTGAAAGCGGGAAGTGGAGGTTGCAGTGAGCCAAGATCGCGCCACTGCTCTCCAGAGTGAGACTCTGTCTCAAAAAAAAAAAAAAAAAGTCTTGTAGACCCAGCCTTAACTGTTTAAGTCATACCGCACGGAGACTGTGTCCCCCAAAATTTGATGGGCTCCTTTTTCTTCAACAAGTTGGTTTTTCAAAGAAGAAATGTGAGACGCTGAATAATAATCACTAACAACTATTGACCATTTTAGATGGCCTTGATATTCTACCAAGCTTTTTTTTTTTTTTGAGATGGAATTTCGCTCTTGTTACCCAGGCTGGAGTGCAATGGCGCGATCTCGGCTCCCCGCAATCTCCGCCTCCTGGGTTCAAGCAATTCTCCTGCCTCAGCCTCCTGAGTAGCCGGGATTACAGGCATACACCACCGTGCCCAGCTAATGTTTAGTATTTTTAGTAGAGATGGGGTTTCACCATGTTGATCAGGATGGTCTCGATCTCTTGACCTCGTGATCCACCCACCTTGGCCTCCCAACGTGCTGGGATTACAGGCTTGAGCCACCGCGCCCGGCCTCTACCAAGCTTTTTACATGTATTGTCTCATTCCTGTTTTATAGAAGAAAAAATCTGAGCAAAAAGAAGTGAAGTAACTTGTCCAAAGTCACACCATAAGTGGTGCCAGAATTTACAAACCCAGGCAATCTGATTCCAGCATTCAGGCTCTTGAACTGGATAAGGTTTTCATTTCCTAAATGTCATCACCATTGTCTTTTATTAGCGCCATATTTATGGCTCATATTCTTATCAAATCAAGCACCAATATATTAAACTGATAAGTGATGTCATCTTCACCATTATTTCTTCAGCCAGCTTGTTTTGTAACTGCCATTTTCTCTTCTCAGGCCATACTGTCAGACGGGTGAAATTGCATAGTCCAGGGAGCATAAGTGAATTCTTTAAAATACTTGTGCATTAGGTAATTGTTCTCATTGGTTTACAGTGATATATGAATTTTTTTACATGTTATTTCCATGAAAACTTTTTATTGTAAATAATACATGCATATGTGCTTCTTAAAGTTGTACCTTATTTCAGGCAGTTAAATGAGAATTTTTCATTCTCATCTGAAAAATTTGTATACTTTATGAGTACGAGATAATTGTGGCTTCATAAGACCAAAAAAGATAGTAAAAATGTGCTAATAGTGAGTACATTTTGGCTGGGTGTAGTGGCTCATGCCTGTAATACCAGCAGTTTGGGAGGCTGAGGTGGGCAAATCACGAGTTCAGGCATTGGAGACTAGCCTGACAAACATGGTGAAACCCCATGTTGAAATACAAAAATTAGTTGGGCGTCATGGTGTGTGCCTGTAATCCCAGTTACTCAAGGAGACTGAGGCAGGAGAATTGCTTGAATCCGGGAGGTGGAGGTTGCAGTAAGCTGAGATGGAGCCACTGCACTCTAGCCTGGGAGACAGAGTAAGACTCCGTCTCAAAAAAGAAAGAAAGCCCAAGCGCAGTGGCTCACGCCTGTAATTCCAGCATCTTGGGAGGCTGAGGTGGATGGATTACCCAAGGTCAGGAGTTAGAGACCAGTCTGGCCAAAATGGAGAAACCCCCTCTCTACTAAAAATACAAAAAATTAGCCAGGCGTGGTGGTGCATGCCTATAATCCCAGCTACTCAGGAGGCTGAGGCAGGAGAATCGCTTGAACTTGGGAGGTCAGGTTGCGGTGGGCCGAGATCACGCCTAGACAATAAGAGCAAAACTCCATCTCAAAAAAAGAAAAAAAAATAGTGAGTACATTTTTATTTCTACTTCCTGAGACATTCTTGTAGGTACTCAGAAATGCTTTAGTTGAATCATTTCTGAGATAATAGGAAAATCTTTAAGTGATGACTAAGAAAACAAATTCCTTTATTAATCTGAATTTTTTTTTTTTGAGATGGAGTCTTGCTCTGTCACCCAGGCTGGAGTGCAATGGTGCGATCTCAGCTCACTGCAACCTCCACCTCCCGGGTTCAAGCAATTCTCGCTGCCTCAGTCTCCCAGGGAATAGCTGGGATTACAGGCGTGTGCCACCACGCCTGGCTAATTTTTGTATTTTTAGTAGAGATGGGGTTTCACCATGTTGGCCAGGGTGGTCTTGAACTCCAGACCTCGTGATCTGCCCACCTTGGCCTCCCAAAATGCTGGGATTACAGGTGTGAGCCATAGTGTCCAGCCAAACTGAAAAATTAAATGGTCGATAGAATGTTACATTTTTATCTTTCTCTACTTTTAGCATCACTCCTGTCTAAAAATTAAAATTAATGAAGACAATCCATTATCATGTTACACTGTTTTAAATCTCTAAAATTAGGGTTCTTTTTTTCTTATTTTATTTTCAGAAGTTGGGATATCTAAAGAGGAAGCCTTAGAAACTCTGCAAATTATAAGAAGAGAATGTCTCACAAATAAACCAAGATATGCTGGTACATCTGAGTCAGGCAAGAAGTGTACAGCACTGGAACTTCTTGAGCAGGAGCATATCCAGGGATCCATAATTACATTCTGTTCAGCACTAGATAATATTCTTGGGGGTGGAGTACCCTTAATGAAAACAACAGAAATTTGTGGTGCACCAGGCATTGGAAAAACACAATTATGGTAAAATAAAATGTTCTTTTAAGGGCGGGTTTAATAACATTATGAAAGTAATATTTTGTACTGTCGGTTTATAGTCAGGAAACCAAGTAAGGTATATATGTGCTCTTAATTTTAAGTGTGTCTGTGCATCAAACAAAAATTAACTTACTATTTGTGTTACTTCAGTATCCCTTCTTAATAAATTGATGCAATTATTTTGATATGAAAAAATGTTTCTTTTGCAAATTGTACTGTAGTCATAAGGTTAAACAGGAAGTTTCTGCTTCATTCATTCCTGAGACTATATTTGAAAGTCAGATGTTTGAAAGTAGATTTATGGCTAGGTACAGTGTCTCATGCCTATAATCCCAGCACTTTGGGAGGTGGAGGCAGGAGGATCGCTTGAGCCCAGGAGTTTGAGGCCCGCCTGGGAAACAGTGAGACCTCACCTCTACTAAAAATGAAAAATTAGCTGGGTGTGGTGGCACATGCTTGTGGTCCTAGCTATTTGGGAGGCTGAGGCAGGAGGATTGTTTGAGTTGGGGAGGTCGAAACTGCAGTGAGCCTTGATTGCGCCACTGCATTCCTGTCTGGGCAGCAGAGTGAGACCCCTATATCAAAAAAGAGGCCAGGCACTGTTGCTCACGCCTGTAATCCCAGCACTTTGGGAGCCAGAGGCGGGCAGATCACCTGAGGTCAAAGGTTTGAGACCAGCCTGGCCAACGTGGCAAAATCCTGTCTCTACTAAAAATACAAAAAAATTAACCAGGCATGGTGGCATGTAGTCCCAGCTACTCAGGAGGCTGAGGCAGGATAATGGCTTGAAGCTGGGACCCACAAAAGGAGCTCTTGTGTAGCCCAGCTCCTCCCTTTCAGGACCCTAGGAGCCTAGACCCACTAATGGGAACATTAGTTGCTTACTTTTCCAGCTACTTCTTAAGCTAGGCAGGCCATGAAGAAATAACAGTCTCAGAAACCTCCATGCTTGAGACTCAACTCCCGGGAAGGCATGGGTGGGTGCGGGAAATGGGGACTGATGTCTCCCAGGGGCCACTGGGAGCTGGCTTACAATCCCTTGCCGGGGCCTGAAAAGTGAGGAAGATTACAAAAGGGGGATGGCCAATGAGAAGAGCCAAGAGGCTGCAACTCTGCAGTAAGCATGCAGACTAATCCAAATGATTGTTGCCTGAGTTTTTGACACCAAGAAAAAAGGTAACTGGCCAGTGTGTATTTGTTAGTCACTACTCCCACTTGAGATCATTCCTATTAATGATTCTGAGGCTTCACTTAACAGACCATAGTGGCGGCAAGGAAATGTGGCATGGAGGTTGCATTGAGTTGAGATTGTGCCACTGCACTCCAGCTTGGGTGACAGAGTAAGACTCTGTCTCAAAAAAAAGCAAAAATAGAAAGTAGATTTATGTATAATAAGGGGCTCCATTTCTAGAGGCCTGGAAATGATTAAAATATCCTTAATATTGATTTTATAGGCATGCCCTCCCCCCAGTCCATTTGATTCACATATAGTCAGTTGGTTCACATTACATCTGGAGCCATGAAGAGTTAGACATTTCTGTTGCCTTGGGAGTATACTTGCATTTATAAAACTTTAGTGATATCTAACTTGTCATTATCTGGAGTTTCAAATACACTGCCTTAGATGATCATGATGATTTAGTTAATTAGCCATCTTTCTCTCGACAGTGTGCAGTTGGCAGTAGATGTGCAGATACCGGAATGTTTTGGAGGAGTGGCAGGTGAAGCAGTTTTTATTGATACAGAGGGAAGTTTTATGGTTGATAGAGTGGTAGACCTTGCTACTGCCTGCATTCAGCACCTTCACCTTATAGCAGAAAAACACAAGGGAGAGGGTAAGTTAGCAAATGATCCTCCTTTTTTCTCTATTAATAATTTGCATTTTCTGTATTAGTAATTTGCATTTGTGCCCATCTCAGACCTCCGCAACAGATCATTTGGAATATGAAGCCTAATGACTTGACAGTGAACTAGTGTTAAACTCTGCTACTACTTTTACAAAATGGGAAATGCCACAGCCTGGACTGGCTTTTTTTCCCTCCCACTTTATGGCCCTCACTTCTTACCATAGAAGCTTTGGGACAAAACCTATGTATGTATTTCAGTCATCATACTCCATCTTACTAGGTATAAGTTAAGGTTTTTGGACACCTTAACATAAGCAACTGTTGTTAAATATATTCAATGTATAATAATTTCCATATTATACATTTCAAAGGTAGCTTTGAAAACCATGTCTGAGGCCAAGTGCAATGGCTCATGCCTGTAATCCCAGCACTTTGGGAGGCCGAGGTAGGTGGATCACCTGAGGTCAGGAGTTTGAGACCAGACTGACTGACGTGGTGAAACCCTACAAATACATAATTAAAAATACTAAAAATACAAAAATTAGCCAGGTATGGTGGTACACGCCTGTAATCTCAGTTACTCAGGAGGCTGAGGCAGGAGAATCACTTGAACTCAGGAGGCAGAGGTTGCTGTAAGCCTAGATTGAGCTGGTGCACTCCATCCTAGGCGACAGAGTAAGACTGTCTCTTAAAAAAAAAGAAAGAAAATAATGTTTGAAACCAACTCAAAGGGTTAAAATTTTTTTGGTAAAAAAGAAAGAAAATTATGTCTGAAATGTTTGGATTATTAAGCAGATAGACATGGGGCTTTGGTTAGTATATAGCTGATTTCATAACTGCACTAATTTTTTTTTTACTTTTTTTTTGATACCGAGATGGGGTTTCACCATGTTGGCCACACTGGTCTTGAACTCCTGACTGCCAGTAATCCACCCGCCTCGGCCTCCCAAAGTGCTGAGATTACAGGCTTGAGCCACTGCGCCCCGGCCAACTGCACTGAGTTTTAAAGTGTTTGGGAGGTATCTTTGGTGCTTGTTAGGTGAAAATAAAGTGACTATAAAACAATTTTTTTGTTTTTTTGAAACAGAATCTTGCTTGGCCTCCCAGAGTGCTGGGATTACAGGCATGAGCCTGGCCTAAAATAGTTTTTTGAAAGGTAATTTATATTCAAGTCCTTATTCTTTCAATTACTTATAAATTAAATGGCTTATGGATTGACTGTTTTCTTTTTTTTTGAGACGGAGTTTTGCTTCTGCTACCCAGGCTGGAGTGCAATGGCACGATCTCGGCTCACCGCAACCTCCGCCTCCTGGGTTCAGGCAATTCTCCTGCCTCAGCCTCCTGAGTAGCTGGGATTACAAGCATGCGCCACTATGCCCAGCTAATTTTTTGTATTTTTAGTAGAGACGGGGTTTCACCATGTTGACCAGGATGGTCTCAATCTCTTGACCTCGTGATCCACCCGCCTTGGCCTCCCAAAGTGCTGGGATTACAGGTTTGAGCCA
Source organism: Callithrix jacchus (assembly GCF_049354715.1). NCBI lineage: Eukaryota > Metazoa > Chordata > Mammalia > Primates > Cebidae > Callithrix > Callithrix jacchus. The sequence goes on from NC_133506.1 coordinate 65,033,336, forward strand.
CTGCGCCCAGCCCTGTTTTCTTTTTTCTTTTTTTTTTTTTTGACGGAGTCTTGCTCTGTCGCCCAGGCTAGAGTGCAGTGGCACAATCTCTGCTCACTGCAACCTCCGCCTGCCTGGTTGAAGCAATTCTCCTGCCTCAGCCTCCTGAGTAGCTGGGACTACAGGTGGGTACCACCATGACCAGGCTGGTCTCAAACTCCTGACCTTATGATCCACTCATCTTGGCCTCCCAAAGTGCTGATATTACAGGTGTGAGCCACCGTACCCAACCTGATTGACTGTTTTCTTTTGCTTTGTTTTATTTATTTTTTGGATATGAGGTCTTTATTCTTTCCTCTAGAAGTTTTTTTAAAAAGTAATGCTTTTCATAAGATTTTGTTTGTCTATTTCCTTTAAATGAGTATAGTCAGCTGCATTTTCTTTTTCGTGGAGGTTCTAAGTATTCCATTTAGCTGATGACTGGCATGCTTACTGAAAGACTTTTGGGCACTGGCAGGATATGGCACCCCAAAATATGCCAGTTTGGCATAAGGATTATTTTGAGCTGAAGGCAATTGAGAAGAAACAGATAAAGGAACTCTGCCCTTCCTCAAGTTTTTTTTGAGATGGAGTCTCACTCTTGTCACCCAGGCTGGAATGCAGTGGTGCAATCTTGAAATATGTACAAAACCAAACTTTTTTTTTTTCTGAGACAGAGTCTTGCTCTGTCACCAAGGCTAGAGTGCAGTGGCTCAATCTCATCTCACTGCAACCTCTATCTCCAGGGCTCAAGCAATTCTCCTGCCTCAGCCTCCCGAGTAGCTGGGATTACAGGCACGCGCCACCATGCCAGGCTAATTTTTGTATTTTTAGTAGAGATAGAGGTTCACCATGTTGGCCAGGCTGGTCTTGAACTCCTGACCTAGTGATCCACCTAACTTGGCCTCCTAAAGTAGTGGAATTACAGGCATGAGCCCCCCACGCCCAGCCTCAAACTGTTTAATTTTTTTCAAACATTCAATCTAAGGATGATTTTAAATAATTGTTGCTAGTTAAATATCAAATTATACTATAGCATTCAACAGAAACAATGCTTCATTTGAACATTTTTCCTAACTTTTTTTTTTAAGAGACTGAGTTTTATTCTGTTACCCAGGTTGGAGTCCAGTGGCACAATCACAGCTTACTGTAGCCTTGACCTCCCAGGCTCAAGCAATCCTCTTACCTTAACCTCCTAGGTAGCTAAGACTCTACCATACCTAATTTTTGTATTTTTTGCAGATAATGGGATTTTGCCATGTTGCCCAGGCTGCCATTAACTTAATTTGTAGTCCAAAGGAAAAAAACAAGAAATAGAAACTTAATTATGTTACTTCTGTTCAATGAAGCCAGTGACTAGAAATGTGAAAAGGCGTCCTGGCGCAGTGGCTCATGCCTGTAATCCCAGCACTTTGGGAGGCGGAGGTGAGCAGATCACCTGAGGTTAGGAGTTTGAGACCAGCCTGGCCAACATGGTGAAACCTGTCTCTACTAAAAATACAAAAAATTATCCGGGCATGGTGGTGGGTGCCTGTAATCCCAGCTACTCTGGAGGCTGAAGCAGGAGAATTGCTTGAACCTGGGAGGCAGAGGTTGCAGTGAGCCAGGGTCGTGTCATTGCACTCCAGCCTGGGCAACAAGAGCTAAACTCCACCTCAAAAAAAAAAAGGAAAGAAAAATATGAAAAGGCAGGCATTAAAACACTAGTTGTATTTGTTTATAAATAATTTTACATACCCTGATATATAAGGAAATAGTGGAAAATATGAAAATAAAAGATCAGGCTGTGTGTGGTGGCTCATGCCTATAATTTCAGCACTTTGGGAGGCTGAGGCAGGCGGATCACTTGAGGTCAGGAGTTCGAGACCAGCCTGGCCAACATGTTGAAACCCCATTTCTACTGAAAATAGGAAAATTAGCTGGGCATGATGGTGAGCACCTGTAATCCCAACTACTCGAGAGGCTGAGGCAGGAGAATCGCTTGAGCCCAGAGGCTCTAGAGGTTACAGTATGTGGAGATCGTGCCGCTGCACTCCAGCCTGGGTGACAGAGTGAGACTTTATCTCAAAAAAAAAAAAAAAAAAAAAAAATCAAATGGCTGGGCACAGTGTTTTATGCCTGTAATCCCAGTGCTTTGGAAGACTGTGGCAAGAGGATCCCTTGAGCCTAGGAGTTGGAGATTGCAGTGAGCTATGATTTCCATGGTGCTGCAGCCTGGGCATCAGAGTGAGACCTCACCTCTAAAAAATTAAGAGAGATCAGGAATTATGAACTGATAGTTTATAGTAATTTTTGCTACAGTTTGTCATCTTTCAGTTAAATAATTTTGTTATCTAAAGGAAAACATTTTGTTATTAAAAAGTATTGTTTTCGGCCAGGCACGATGGCTCACGCCTGTAATCCCAGCACTTTGGGAGGCTGAGGCGGGTGGATCACAAGGTCAAGAGATCGAGACCGTCCTGGTCAACATGGTGAAACCCCGTCTCTACTAAAAATACAAAAAATTAGCTGGGCATGGTGGCGCGTGCCTGTAGTCCCGGCTACTCGGGAGGCTGAGGCAGGAGAATTGCCGAGGCGGAGGTTGCTGTGAGCCATGATCGCGCCATTGCACTCCAGCCTGGGTAACAAGAGCGAACCTCCGTCTCAAAAAAAAAAAAAAAAAAAAGTATTGTTTTCCTACTTAATTGCCAGCACATCCAAATAGGTAAAACTAATTAAGATCGTTTTATTGTTTCAGAACATCAAAAAGCTTTGGAGGATTTCACTCTTGAAAATATTCTTTCCCATATTTATTATTTTCGCTGTCGTGACTACACAGAGTTACTGGCACAAGTTTATCTTCTTCCAGATTTCCTTTCAGAACACTCACAGGTATGAGTCAGACTACTCAAATGTAACTAGCCAAGTATTTTTTGAGGTATCTGATAAGCATGAAAAAATAACCAACCAGTGCACTAGCATAAAATCAAACTCAAAGCCAATTGAGAAAATGTCTTCCTTCCTTGACCTACAATTTATGTTTGTTTTGTGCGTATGTATGTAGTGTATGCCCAGAGTAAGAAACTGAAATAATATAGAAAGAAATTTCATTTCCAGTAATAGTGGGATAGCTATATTATACCTAGAAAGTATAGTATATCATACCTAGAAAGGTATGAAATGAAAAATAAAAACTTCCTTCTGCTACTGTTTCCTAGTGCCTCCTGCCAAAGTTGATCACTATTGGCCAGGTACAGTGGCTCATAGTTGTAATTCCAGCACTTTGGGAGGCCAAGGTGGGAGGATTACTTGAGCCCAGTAGTTCCAGACCACTGGGCAACATAGTAAGACCATTGTCTCAGGCTGGGCACAGTGGCTCACGCCTATAATCCTAGTACTTTGAGAGGCCGAGGCGGGTGGATCACGAGGTCAAGAGATTGAGACCATCCTGGTCAACATGGTGAAACCCGTCTCTACTAAAAATACAAAAATTAGCTGTGTATGGTGGTGTATGCCTGTAGTCCCAGTTACTTGGGAGGCTGAGACAGGAGAATTGCTTGAACCCAGGAGATGGAGGTTTCGGTGAGCCGAGATCATGCCATTGAACTCCAGCCTGGGTGACAAGAGCAAAACTCCATCTCAAAATTTAAAAAAAGACATTGTCTCTACAAAAAAAAAAAAAAGCCATGTGTGGTGTAGCTGTGGCTGTAGTCTCAGCTACTAAAAGCCAGGGTGGAGCAGGGCTGAGTTGGGAGGATTGCTTGAGCCCAGCAGTTGAATGCTACATTGAGCTACCATGCTGTCATACATGGCCTTTTTTTTTGGTAGAAATGGAGTCACTTCCTGGGGTCAAGCAATTTCTCGCCTCAGGCTTCCAAAGTACTGGGATTACAGGTATGAGTCACTGTGCCTGGCCCTTTAATTTTGATAAACATTATCAGTGACAGAGATTCTTGAGGGAACTTGGCCCCATCCAATCTTTGGCCTGCCCAGCCCAGTCTTAGCAAAGAATCCTGCTGTCAATTCAGAGAGAATTTCTCACATTTGATAGTCTGATCACCTTTGCTATCTGATCACATTCCTCATTTCCTACCTTTGATGTTCAAATCCTTGGCCTTTATTTATTGATTTTTATTTTTATTTTTTAAAAATGGGGTTTCACCATGTTGGTCAGGCTGGTCTTGAACTCCCGACCTCAGGTGATCACTTGGCCTCCAAAGTGCTTAGATTACAGGTGTGAGCCATCACGCCCTGCCTTTTTTTTTTTTTTTTTTAATTTTTAGTATTTTGATTTGACGGAGTCTTGCTCTGTTTCCCAGGCTGGAGTGCAGTGGCGGGATCTTGGCTCACTGCAACCTCTGGTTCTCGTGTTCAGGTGATTCTCCTGACTCGGCCTCTCAAATAGCTGGGACTACAGGCATGCGCCACTGTGCCTGGCTAATTTTTTCTTTTTGTATTTTTAGTAGAGACAGGGTTTTTGCATGTTGGCTAGGCTGGTCACCCGGCCGGCCTGCCTTTAATAAGAATCCTGTTAGGTCAGGTTAGTAAGAATTTCCTTACCCATGATGTCCACTGTTAGAAATTGTCTATCCACTGACTCCTTCACCAGCACTTTTTTTTTTTTTCCTTGAGATGGAGTCTCAGTCTGTCACCAGGCTGGAGTGCAGTGGCACAATCCCAGCTCACTACAGCCTCCACCACGACACCCAGCTAATTTCTTTTGTGTTTGTTTTTAGTAGAGACAGGTTTCACCCTGTTGGCCAGAATGGTCTTGATCTCTTGACCTCATGATCCGCCTCCCTTTGCCTCCCAAAGAGTTGGGATTACAGGCGTGAGCCACCATGCCCGGCCTTACCTTGCTCTTGGCTGTGAATCCCCACTTGTCCTTGTATTCTGATTTGAACCCAGTCTCTCACCTATTGTGATACCTCTTTTGGAATAGCCTTGAATAAAGTCTCCTTACTGTTTTAAGAAGTATTAGAGTAATTTTTTTAACACAAATTGCCCTTCAGAAAGTGCATCAATTTCTACTCTTATTAGCAATATATTAGAATGCCTGTTATCCATCATCCTAATCTTACGAATATTTTTGCCGGGATTCTGCATAGAAAATGCCCTCTTTGTTCACTTCAACCTCCAACTCCCAGGTTCAAGTGATTCTCCCACCTCAGCCTCCCAAGCAGCTGGGATTACAGGCGCCTGTCACCACCCCGGCTAATTTTTTGTGTTTTTAGTAGAAACAAGCTTTCACCATGTTGACCAGGCTGGTCTTGAACTCCTGACCTCAGATGATCTGCCTGCCTTGGCCTCCCAAAGTGCTGAGTTAACGGGTGCGAGCTACCATGCCCAGCCTCAGATCTAAGTCTTTAATTCATTTTTTTTGGTTTTCATATATGGCAAGAGATAGGGGTCTAGTTTTCTTCTGCATATGGATATCCAGTTTTCCCAGCACCATTTATTAAAGAGACTGCCCTTTTCTAATGTATGTTCTTGGCACCTTTATTGAAATTGAGTTTACTATAGGCATATGAATTTGTTTCTGGGTTCTGGGTTCTGTTGCATTAGTCTATGTGTATATTTTTATGCCAGCACCATGCTGTTTTCATTACTGCAACTCTGTAGTATAATTTGAAGTCAAGTAATGTGATTTCTCCAGTTTTGTTCTTTTTGCTCAGGATAGCTTTGGCTATTCTGGGTCTTCTATGTATGTTGATTTTTGTATCCTGTAACTTCACTGAATTTCTTTATCAGTTCCAATAGTTTTTTGGTGGAGTCTTTAGGTTTTTCCAAATATAAGATCATATCATCTGCAAACAAGGATAATTTGACTTCTTCCTTTCCAATGTGGACATCCTTTATTTTTTCCTCATTCCTGATTGCTCTTGCTAGGACTTCCAGTACTATGTTGAATAACAGTGGTTAAAATGAGCATCTTTGTGGTGTTCTAGATTTTAGTTCAGTTTTTCCTCATTCAGTATAGTATTAGCTGTGGGTCTGTTGCATATGGCTTTTATAGTGTTGAGGATGTTCCTTACTATACCCAGCTTTATGAGGGTTTTTATTATGAAATAATTTTGAATTTTATCAAATGCTTTCTTTAGCATCAGTTGAAAATATGTGGGTTTTTTATGTTTTTGTTTTTGTTTTGAAAAATGGAGTTGAGGTTTCACCATATTGGTCAGGCTGGTCTTGAACTCCTGACCTCAGGTGATCCACCGCCTAGGCCTCCCAAAGTGCTGGGATTACAGGCATGAGCCACCACACCCGGCCTCAAAATATGTGGTTTTTGTCCTTCATTCTGTTGCTATGCTGTATTACATTGATTGATTTGCATATGTTGAACCGTCTTTGCATCCCTGGGATAAATAAATCCCACTTGGTCATGGTGAATGATCTTTTAATGTATTGTTGGATTCAGGTTGCTAGTAATTTTGTTGAGGATTTTTGCCTTAATGTTCATCAAGGATATTAGCCTATGGTTTTCTTTTTTTTTTTTTTTTAATGTGTCTTTGTTTGGTTTTGGTATCAGGATAATACTGGCCTTGTAGAGTGAGTTTGGAGGTTTTTCATTTTTCTATATTTTTCAGAATAGTTTGAGCAGGATTGGTGTTCTTTAATTGTTTGTTAGGCCAGGCACAGTGGCACATGCCCATAATCCCAGCACTTTGGGAGGCTGAGGCAGGCGGATTACAAGGTCAGGAGTTCGAGACCAGCCTGGCCAACACAGTGAAATTCTGTCTCTACTAAAAATACAAAAATTAGCTGGGTGTGGTGGTGGGCACCTGTAATCCCAGCTACTTGAGAGGCTGAGGCAGGAGAATCGCTTGAAACTGGAAGGTGGAGGTTGCAGTGAGCCAAGATTGCACCACTGCACTCCAGCCTGGGCAACAAGAGCAAAACTCTGTCTGAATGAATGAATGAATGAATGAATAAATAGATAAATGTTTGCTAAATAAAATTCAGCAGCAAAGCCGTGGGGTCTTGGGCTTTTCTTTGTGGGGAGATGTTATTTCAGCTTCTGTTTTATTACTTGTTATTGGTCTGTTCAGGTTTTGAATCTCTTCATAGTTAATCTTCGTAGGTTGCGTGTGTCTAGAAGTTTGTCTGTTTCTTCCAATTTATTGGCATGTAGTTGCTCATAGTAGCCTCCAATGATCTTTTGAATTTCTGTGGTATTGGTTGTAATGTCTCCGTTTTCATCTCTGATTTTATTTATTTATATCTTAGTCTGCCTAAAGGTTTGTTGATTTTCTTTTCAAAAAACTTTTTGTTTTGTTAATCTTTTGTACTGTTTTCCTTGTTTTAATTCCATTTATTTCTACTCTGATCTTTTTTTTTTTTTTTGAGACCGAGTCTTGCTCTGTGCCTAGGCTGGATTACAGTAGCATGATCCCAGCTCATTGCAACATCCGCCTCTTGAGTTCAAGCAATTCTCCTGCCTCAGCCTCCTGTATAGCTGGGATTACAGGTGCCCACCACCACTCCCAGCTAATTTTTGTATTTTTAGTACAGATGGGGTTTTACCATCTTGGCCAGGCTGATCTTGAACTCCTGACCTCAAGTGATCTGCCTGCCTCAGCCTCCCAAAGTGCTGAGATTACAGGCATGAGCCACCAATCCTGGCCTTCTGATCTTTATTATTTCTTTTATTTTACTAATTTTAGGTTTGGTTTGCCTTTGCTTTTCTAGTTCTTTAAGGTGCATCATTAGGTTACTTGCTGTTTTTCTACTTTTTTTTTTTTTTGAGACAGACTCTCTCTGTTGCCCAGGCTGGAGTGCAGTAGCACAATTTTGACTCACTGCAACCTCTGCCTCCTGGGTTCAAGCAATTCTCCTGCCTCAGCCTCCCTAGAAGCTAGGACTACAGGCATGCACCACCCTGCCTGGCTAATTTTTTGTATTTTTAGTAGAGACAGGGTTTCACCATGTTGGCCACGCTGGTCTTGAACTCCTGACCTCAGGTGATCCGCTCACCTCTGCCTTCCAAAAATGTTGGGATTACAGGCATAAACCACCACGTCTGGCCCAGTTTTTCTACTTGTTTGATGTAGATGCCTATAGCTATAAACTTTCCTCTTAGTACTGCTTTTGTAGTATCCCATAGGTTTTTGTATGTTGTGTTTCCATTATTTTTTTTCAAGAAAATTTTGAATTTCTTAATTTCTTCAGTGACCCCACTGGTCATTCAGGAACATATTGTTTAATTTTCATGTTTTCGTTTAGTTTCCAAAATTCCACTTGTTACTGATTTCTAGGTTCATTGCATTGTGGTCAGAAAATACTTGATATTATTTCAACTTTTTTGAAATTTTTAAAGATACTCCTGATGGGTTGTATGCGTCTTAGGAATTTATCTATTTCTTCTAGGTTTTCCAATGCATTGGTGTATCATTGCTCATAGTGGCTTCTGATGAACCTTGAATTTCTCTGGTATTGGTGGCAATTTTTCCTTTTTCATTCTCTGATTTTGTGTCTTCTCACTTTTTTTGGCCTATCATATGGATCATATGGTCTATTTATTTATTTATTTATTTTGAGATGGAGTTTTGTTCTTGTTACCCAGGCTGGAGTGCGATGGCACGATCTCGGCTCACCGCAACCTCCACCTCCTGGGTTCAAGCAATTCTCCTGCTTCAGCCTCCTGAGTAGCTGGGACTACAGGCGTGCACCACCATGCCCAGCTATTTTTTGTATTTTTAGTAGAGATGGGGTTTCACCTTGTTGACCAGGATGGTCTCGAGCTCTTGACCTCGTGATCCACCCTCCTCGGCCTCCCAAAGTGCTAGGATTATAGGCATGAGCCGCCATGCCCGGCCCTATTTATTTATTTATTGAGATGGAGTCTCACTCTGTCGCCAGGCTGGAGTGCAGTGGCACGATCTTGGCTCACTGCAACCTCCACCTCCCGGGTTCAAGTGATTCTCCTGCCTCAGCCTCCTGAGTAGCTAGGACTACAGGCACATACCACCACGCCCAGGTAGTATTTGTATTTTTAGTAGAGATAGGGTTTCTGTCTTGAAATCTATTTTGTCTGATAAAAGTATCACTATTCCTCTTGTTTGGTTTCCATTTGCATGGAATATTTTTTTTCCCCATCTTTTTATTTTCAGTCTGTGTGTGTCTTTATAAGTGAAGTGTGTTAGTGTGTTTCAGGCAACAGGCTGTTGAGTTTGTTTGTTTGTTTTTTTTAATCAGCCACCCTATGTCTTTTGATTGGAGAGTTTAGTCCATTTACATTTAGTGTTATTATTGATAAGTCAGGACTTACTCCTGCCATTTTGTTATTTGTTTTCTGGTCTTCTTTTCCTTCCTTTCTTTCTTTCTTTTAGTGAAGGTGGTTTTCTGTGGTGGTATGTTTTAATTTTTTTTTTTTTAATTTTTTTGTGTATCTGTTGTATATTTTTTTATTTGAGATTACCCTAAGGCTTGCAAATAATGTCTTATAACTCATTATTTTAAATTGATGACAATTTAACATTGGTTGTGTAAATAAATAAGCAAAGAGAAAACGAATAAAAACTCTCTAACTTTGCCCCCGCCTTTTTAACTTTTTGTTGTTTCTGTTTTGTTTTTAACTTTTAAGTTCAGGAGTACTGTACAGGTTTGTTATATAGGTAAACTCATGTCATAGGGCTTTGTTGTACAGACCATTTCATCTGGTATTTGGTCTAGCACCTGTCAGTTATTTTTTCTGATCCTTCCCCTCCTCCCATCCTCCACCCTCCAGTAGACACCATTGTCTATTGTTTCCCTCCATGTGACCATGTGTTCTCATCATTTAGCTGCTTCTTAAAAGTAAGAACATACAGTATTTGGTTTTCTGTTCCTGCATTAGTTTGCTAAGGATAATGGTCTCTGGCTCCTTTTTCATTGTTTCTGTGTATATACTGTACTGTCTATGTCTTGGAAACTTATTGTTTTCAATAGGTCCATCTTTCAGTCTTTCTACTTAAGATATTAGTAGTTTGCACACCATGATTAAATTGTAGGGTTTTGTTTGTTTTTGCTTGAGATGGAGTCTCCGATCTGTTGCCCGGGCTGGAGTGCAAGGGCACAATATCAGCTCACTGCAACCTCCGCCTCCCGGGTTTAAGTGATTCTCCTGCTTCAGCCTCCTGAGTAGCTGGGATTACAGGCACCTACCACCATATTTGGCTAATTTTTCTATTTTTAGTAGAGATGGGGTTTTACCATGTTGGCCAGGCTGGTTTCAAACTCCTGACCTCAGGCAGTTCCTCTCTCAGCCACCTGAAGTGCTGGGATTATAGGCATGAGCCACTGCACTGGCCTAATTATATTGTTATACTATTCTGTGTACTTAACTATTACCAGTTAGTTTTGTACTTTCAGATGGTTTCTTATTGCTCATTAACATCCTTTTCTTTTAGGTTGAAGAACTCTCTAGCATTTCTTGTAGGATAGGTCTGGTGTTGATGAAATCTCTTAGGATTTGTTTTTCTGGGAAAGTCTTTATCCTTCATGTTTGAAGGATATTTTTGCCGGATATACTATTCTAGGGTAAAAGTTTTTTCCTTGAGCACTTTAAATATGTCATGCCGTTCTCTCCTGGCCTCTGAGGTTTCCACTGAAAAGTCTGCTTCCAGACATATTGGCACTGCTTTGTAAGTTATTTGTTTCTTTTCTCTTGCTCCTTTTCAGATTTTTTTTTTCTTTATCCTTGACCTTTGGGGGTTTAATTAATAAATATCTTGAGGTGGTCTTATTTGGGTTAAATCTGCTTGGTCTTCTATAACCTTCTTGTACTTGAACATTGATATCTTTCTCTAGGTTTGGGAAGTTCTCATATTTATCCCTTTGAATAAACTTTCTACCCCTATCTCTTTCTCTGCCTCCTCATTAAGGCCAGTAACTCCTAGATTTTCCCTTTTATATATACATAGAGAGGGATGAGGGTCTCATTTTGTTGCCCTTTTATATATACATAGAGAGGGATGAGGGTCTCATTTTGTTGCCCTTTTATATATATAGAGAGAGATGGTGGTCTCCCAGGCTGGTCTTCAACTCTTGACCTCAAGCCATCCTCCCACCTTGGCCTCCCAGTGTTGAGATTACAGGTGTAAGCCACCACACCTGGCCAGATTTGCCCTTTGATGCCATTTTCTAGATCTTGTAGGCACGCTTCATTTTTTTTTTTTTTTTAGATAGAGTCTTGCTCTGTTGCCCCGGCTGGAGTGCAGTGGCATGATCTCAGCTCACTGCAGCCTCCCTCTCCTGGGTTCTAGTGATTCTCATGCCTCAGCCTCCCATGTACCAGCTAATTTTGTATTTTTAGTAGAGATGAGGTTTCCGTATGTCCCCCAGGTTGGTCTTGAACTCCTGGCCTCAAGCGATCCACTTACCTTGGCCTTCCAGAGTGCTGGGATTACAGGTGTGAGCCACCACATCCAGCTGCTTCATTCTTTTTCAATCTTTATGCTTTTGTTTCCTCTGACAGCATATTTTCCAAACAGCCTGTCTTCAGGTTCACTAATTCTTTCTTCTGCTTGATTAGTACTGCTGGTGAGAGACACTGGTTCGTTCTTCAGTATGTCAACTGCATTTTTAAACTCTACAACGTCTGCTTGATTCTTTTTTTGTTTTTGTTTGCTTGTTTTTTTGTAGAGACAGGCTCTCACTATGTTTCCCATGCTGGTCTCGAACTCCTGGGCTCAAGCACACATCCCACTTCAGTCTCCCAAAGTGTTGCTTGGGGTTAGGGGAGGGGTGACTCCAGGCCTTGGCTGCCCCAGCTGGTATCTCTTTAGGTCACATGGACATGAAGTCCAGTGGCTCTGAACCCAGTACAGAACCAGGACTTGCCCTGGGATTGCAGTCCTTGTGGCCTAGACTGCTTTTCAAGTTTATTTAGGACCCCAGCACACTTTAGTCTACAGTGGCAAGGTTTGTCAGAACTCATGTAGCGACTGCTGAGATGGGCAATTCCCCTCCGGCTAGGGCTGGTCTAAATGCTCCCTCCCTAAGTTCGACCTGAGTTCTGCCTGGTATTGCTTTCTGCTGCGACAGGGCAGCACTGAATTCCAATGCATAGTCCCACAATTACTGCATTCTCCCTCCATGAAGCATACCAATTTTCTCTCTGTGCCAGGCAGCCATTGCTGGGGTTGGGGGATGGACAGCGTTGGCAATTCAAGGCTGTCTTTCCTGCTCTCTTCAGTGCTTTTTGCAGGATACGAAATTGAAACCATGTACTATGATCACTCATCTGAAATTTGGTTCTTATGACGGTGCTTTTTTCGTGTGGATAGTTGTTCAATTTGGTGTTCCTGTGGGGAGGACAAGCTGTGGAGACTTCTATTCGTCCATCTTGCCCTACCTTCTTCCCTCTTTTTTTTTTTGTTCAAATAAAAAGTTTTTGGGCCAGTTGCAGTGACTCACCCTTGTAGTCCCAGCACTTTGGGAGGCTGAGGCAGGTGGATCACTTGAGCCCAGGAGTTTGAGACCAGTTTGGGTAACATGGCAAAACCCTGTCTCTACAAAATTAAAAAAATTAGCTGATGCGGTGATGTGCACCTGTAGTGCCAGCTACTGAGGTGGCTGAGATAGGAAGATCAGTTGAGCCCAGGGAGGTCAAGGCTGTAGGGAGCTGTGATTGCACCACTACACTCCAGCCTGGGCAACAGAGTGAGACCTTGTCTGAAAAAAAATTTTATTGAACAATTTTGAAAATTAAGATAAAATTCGTATTGCATAAAACTTACCATTTTAACCAAAATATATAGTTTAATAGCTTTTAGTAAATGTACAGTGTTAAGCAACCATCACTGTCTAATTCCAGAACTTTTTTTTTTTTTTTTTTTGAGATAGAGTCTTGCTCTGTTGCCTGGGCTGGAGTGCAGTGGCACGATCTCAGCTCACTGCAACTTCCACCCCCCAGGTTTAAGCACTTCTGTTTCAGCCTCCTGAATAGCTGGGATTACAGGCACCTGCCACCATGCCCAGCTAATTTTTTTGTTTTATTAGAGATGGGGTTTCACCTTTGTTGGTCAGGCTGGTTTCAAATTCCTGACCTCGGGCTATCCATCTGCCTCGGCCTCCCAAAGTTCTGGGATTACAGGTGTGAGCCACAGAACCCAGCCAATTCCAGAGACAGAGTTTCGCTGTTGTTACCCAGACTGGAGTGCAATGGCACGATCTCGGCTCACCGAAACCTCCGCCTCCTGGGTTCAAGCAATTCTCCTGCCTCAGCCTCCCGAGTAGCTGGGACTACAGGCGTACACCACCATGCCCAGCTAATTTTTGTATTTTTAGTAGAGACGGGGTTTCACCTTGTTGACCAGGATGGTCTTGATCTCTTGAACTTGTGATCCACCCGCCTCAGCCTCCCAAAGTGCTGGGATTATAGGCGTGAGCCACCACGCCCGGCCCCTCCAGAACATTTTTATCTCCTTGAAAAGAAATCTTGTCCTCATTAAGTAGTCACTCCCTGTTTCCCTTTCTTCTCAAACCCTAGCAGCCACTATTCTGCTTTCTGTCTCTGTGGTGTCATATATTTTATCATCTTTTGTGTTTCACTTCTCTCAATCAGCATGTTTTCAAGATTTATTCTTGTAGCATATATCAGTACTGCATTTCTTTTTATGGCTTAATAATGTTCCATTGTATGTAAACGGCACATTTTGTTTGTGACTGGCAGTGTAGTAGCTTTGTTTACACCAGCATCACCACAGACTCTGAGTAAATGCATTGTGCTTTGATGTTATGACAGCTATGATGCCACTAGACTGTAGGAATTTCTCTGCTCTGTCAGTAATTTTTTTTTTTCTCGAAAGCCAGTAGCCTCATAGAAGGCTTTGTTATAATCTTATGGGACCAGTGTTGTGAATATGGTCCATCATTGACTGAAATGGCTTATGCAGTGCATGGCTATGATTCCTTTTTTTGTGTGTGTATTCTTTATGTTTTTCCATGTATAAAATCCTATCATTTGTGAATAGTGATAGTTTTACTTTACAATTTGAATGCTCTTTCTTTTTCTTTTCTTTTTTTTTTTTTTTTTTTTTGCCTAATTGATCTGCTAGAACTTTTAGTATAATGTTGAATAGCAATGATGAAAACAGGCATACTTGTCTTGGTCCTGATGTTAGGGGAAAGCTTTCAGACAATCGCTATTAACTACTTAGATCTTCATTATGCACAGATTATGTAATTGTGAATTTGCCTTCTTGGTGAAATTTATTTGTGATGTCAAAATCAAAACTAATACTGCTTTCTTCTTCTTCTTTTCTTTTTCTTTTTTTTTTTTTTTCTTTCTTGAGACAAGATCTCTCTCTCTCAGTTGTCTAGGCTGAAGGGTTTTTGTTTTTCTTTCTTTCTTTTGACTCACAGTCTTGCTCTGTCACCCAGGCTGGAGTCAGTGGCATGATCTCGGCTCACTGCAACCTCCACCTCCCAGGTTCAAGTGATTCTTCTGCCTCAGCCTCCAGAGTAGCTGGGACTACAGGTGCCCACCACCACGCATGGCTAATTTTTTTTTAATTTTTAGTAGAGATGGGGTTTTGCCATATTGACCAGGCTGGTCTCAATTTCCTGTCTTCTGATCCACCCATCTCATCCTCCCAAAGTGCTGGGATTACAGACATGAGCCCGTAGGGGTTTTTTTAAGGAAACATAAAAGGAACCCTGAAGTTAAAATTTGTATATTTAATTGACAAATTTGTTGCTTTAACAAGACTTTTTCTTTAAGCGTTTTCACAAGTTTTACAAGGACTTTAAATGTGCTTTTTATAAATAAAGACTAGTGGAAGTTATAAGAAAATTGTAATAATTACTTTTTTAAAGTTGATAAATTATCAAAGCAGAGTGCATTTTAATTTTTAGTGATTATTGCAGAAGGTATTGAGTGAACAGCTTTGTAACTTTCCACAAGAAAGCCGTACTTTAGACAGCTGGAAATAAAACCCTAGATTTTAAGTTTTTTTTATGTAATGGACTATGGTTTTTGGATGTCATCTTTATTATTTTATTTTTCATACCAAATCTAATATTATCTCTTTTGTATTTAGGTTCGGTTGGTGATAGTGGATGGTATTGCTTTTCCATTTCGTCATGACCTAGATGACCTGTCTCTTCGTACTCGGTTATTAAATGGCCTAGCCCAGCAAATGATCAGTCTTGCAAATAATCACAGATTAGCTGTAAGTATTAACTAGTGAAGAGAGTTATACAACAAAGTCAAGACTGTATAAAATGTTAATGTCAAAATGTATAAAATGAAAGGCCGGGCGCGGTGGCTCAAGCCTGTAATCCCAGCACGTTGGGAGGCCGAGGCGGGTGGATCACAAGGTCAAGAGATCGAGACCATCCTGGTCAACATGGTGAAACCCCGTCTCTACTAAAAATACAAAAAATTAGCTGGGCATGGTGCATGGTGGCACGTGTCTGTAATCCCAGCTACTCAGAAGGCTGAGGCAGGAGAATTGCCTGAACCCAGGAGGCGGAGGTTGCGGTGAGCCGAGATCGTGCCATTGCACTCCAGCCTGGGTAGCAAGAGCGAAACTCCGTCTCAAAAAAAAAAAAAAAATGTATAAAATGAAATAGCAAAATAGCATTTGCCTGAGTAATAAATAACATAGACATGCAGTTTTGAGTAAAGTTTCTGTTTGGTTTGGTTTCTATTAAAAAATTCTAGTCATAAATGTCAGTTTTTCTTCAAAAAACAAGCGTAATTAATATGTCATTTTAAAAAATGGACTTTGTAGCCGGGCACAGTGGCCCACGCCTGTTATCCCAGCACTTCCAGAGCCAAGGCAGGCAGATCACAAGGTCAGGAGTTGAAGACCAGCCTGGCCAATATGGTGAAACCCTGTGTTTTTACTAAAAATAAAAAATAAAAAAAATTGGCCAGGCATGGTGGCACATGCCTGTAATCCCAGCTACTTGGGAGGCTGAGGCAGGAGAATTGCTTGAACCCAGGAGGCGGAGGTTGCAGTGAGTCAAGATGGCACCATTGCACTCCAGCCTGGGCAACAGAGCAAGACTCCATCTCAAGAAAAAAAAATGAACTTTGTTTGATAAAGAAATCCCACCTTTGTTAATTGCAGTGTCTTCTTTGTTTAAATAAACTTTGGATGTTTTTCAGGTCAACTCTTCCAACACCCTGGTTTTCTTTTACTCTGAGTCTTTGATTATCATGTAATATATAATCACAGATTCAGATGGATTTAAACATTACAAAGTGTAAACAACCTAGATGATTTGAGGTAGAGCTAAATAACTCTTGAAGATTTGAAATGTGAGAAAAGAAGTTAATATAGGCTCAGAAGTGAAGAGAATTTTTTTTTTTTTTTGAGACAGAGTCTCACTCTGTCACTCAGGCTGGATTGCAGTGGTTTGTGATCTTGGCAGCTGCAGCCTCCGCCTTCCAGATTCAAGCAGTTCTCTGCCTCAGCCTCCTGAGTAACTGGGATTACAGGCGCTTGCCAAAATGCCCAGCTAATTTTTTTGTATATTTAGTAAAGATGGCATTTCACCATCTTGGCCAGGCTGATCTTGAACTCCTGACCTTGTGTTCCACCGACCTCGGCCTCGCAACGTGCTGGGATTACAGGCATGAGCCACCACGCACTGCCTATATCTATCTATCTATCTATCTATCTATCTATCCATCTATCTATCTATCTATATTTTTTAAGTTTTGCCTTACTCCTTTTTAACTGCCTGTTTACCGTTACTTCTTATTCTGAAACCGCATCTCACCATTGACAGAAATATACACACTTGCCTGGGAGTAAGATGTAAGAAGGTCAGACTGCTTAGCTTGATTTCTTTGTCCTTACCTTAATTAGAGAGACCTTAGCACATGCTTGTAATACATCATAAATAAATAAAGAACTTCCCCAATAAAATCATATCAAATCAGACTTTTTTCTTTGAATTTCCAGATTTTTGCCATATGCTGAAAAGTATAGTGTCCCATGTCTGAATTACTTCTTGCTTAAATTAATTGTATTAGCATTTTGTTAATGTCAGTGAAGAGCTCCCAGTAGGGGGCACTCAAGACTAATGGGTTGCATAGTTCCTTATTTTGTTGTTGTTTTGTTTTTGAAATGGAGTTTCACTCTGTTGCCCAGGCTGGAATACAGTGGTATGATCTCGGCTCACTGCAACTGGGAGGCAGAGGGCCTCCCAGGTTCAAGCAATTCTCCTGCCTCAGTCTCCCGAGTAACTGGGACTACAGGTGAAAGCCACCACGCCCAGCTAATTTTTTGTATTTTAGTAGAGACAGGGTTTCACCGTGTTGCCCAGGCTGGTCTTCAACTCCTGAGCTCAGGCAATCCGTTTGTTTCAGCCTCCCAAAGCATTGGGATTACAGATGTGAGCTACTGCACCTGGATCCTTATGTTATTATTTTAACAGAAATAGCTTCATCTTTTCTGACTAAAAAAGCAATCCAAATAGTAACATCAAATAGTAGGTAGTGTTTAAGAAGAGTGCTGTAAATATAAATGTTCTAACGTGGAAGAAGATACATACGGATATATTATTGAGTGAGAAAATTTAAGTTATATATAAAATATATTTAGTGTAATCCCACATTAGAGAAAACTTGAAATTATATGTATGCATTTATATTTGTATATATAAAGAGAAATATCTGAAAGGACCAAAACATTAACAGTAGCTACTTCTTTTTTATTTTTTTGGATACGCAATCTTACTGGAGTGCAGTGGCACAATCAAGGCTCACTGTAGCATCAACATCCCAGGCTCAAGTGACCCTCGCACGTCAGCCTCCCTAGTAGCTGAAACTACAGGCGCATGTCACCATGCCTGCCTAATTTTTTTTTTTTTAATAGAGATAGGGTTTCATTATGTCTCCCAGCTGGTCATTAACTCTTGGGCTCAAGTGATCATCTGCATACCTTAGCCAAAGTGCTTGGATTACATGCATGAGCCACTGTGCCCGGCTTTGGTTACTTCTAAGGATAGGATTTTGTGGGGTCAGGGACACACTTTCTCCCTCTTTATAAATTCTTTGCTTGAAGGTTCTTTCCCCCCCAGTTAGCATATATATATAACGTGTATGGCTTTTGATAATGTGTTTTATAATTTTAAGGCCAGATGTGGTAGCTCACACCTATAGTCCCAGCTCTTTTGGAAGGCCAAAGTGGGAAGATCGCTTGAAGCCAGGAGTTTGAAACCAGCCTGGACGACAAAGCCTGACCCCATCTCTTAAAAAAAAGAAAAATACATAAAATAAGAATAATTGGCCAGGCAAGGTAGCTCATGCCTGTAATCCCAGCACTTTGGGAGGCTGAGGCAGGCAGATCATGAGGTCAGGTGTTTGAGACCAGCCTGACCAACAAGCTGAAACACCGTCTCTACTAAATATACACAAATTATCCAGGCATGCTCCTGTAATCCCAGCTACTTGGGAAGCTGAGGCAGGAGAATCGCATGAACCCAGGAGGCGGAGGTTGCAGTGAGCTGAGGTCACACCTCTGCACTCTATCTAGCCTGAGCAATGCAGCAAGACTCCATCTCAAAAAGAAAAGAAAATAATAATTTTAAGGTATTTTTGGTTTATTTTTTTGAGACAGACTGTTGTCCAGGCTGGAGTGCAATGGCCTGATCTCAGCTCACTGCAGACTCTGTCTCAAGAAAAAGAATAAAAGAATATTGTATGCTTTTTTTTTCTTCTTTTTTTTGAGTTGGAGTCTAGCTCTGTCGCCCATGCTGGAATGCAGTGGCACAATCTCGGCTCACCACAACCTCTGCCTCCCAGGTTCAAGCGATTCTCCTGCCTTAGCCTCCCAAGTAGCTGGGATTACAGGTGCATGCCACCTCGCCCAGATAATTTTTGTGTTTATAGTAAAGATGTGGGTTCACCATGTTGGTCAGGCTGGTCTTGAACTCCTGACCTCGTGATCTACCCACCTCAGCCTCCCAAAGTGCTGGGATTATAGGCATGAGCCACTGCATCAGGCCCATGTATGCTTTTTGTAAAAAAAAAAAAAAAAAGTTGTAAACAATAAAAAATGCAGAAAGTGATTATTCATTACCTAGAAATGGTGTAAATATTGTTATCTGGTGTAAATATTTTTGTTGACTTTATGCATATACAAACTTACTTTTTAGAAAATGAGGTTATGTCACAACAGTGGCTCATGCCCATATCCCAGCACTTTGGAAGGCCAAGGTAGGAGAATCCCTTGAGCCCATGAGTTTGAGACCAACCTGGGAAATACAGTGAGACTTTGTCTCTACAATTTTTTTTTTTTTTTGAGAGGGAGTCTTGCTCTGTTGCCCAGGCTAGAGTGCAGTGTGCTATCTTGACTCACTGCAACCTCCAGCTTCTGGGTTCAAGTGATTCTCCTCCCTTAGTCTCCTGAGCAGCTGGATCACAGGTGCGCACCACCATACCGGGCTAATTTTCTTTATTTTTAGTAGAGATGGGGGTTTCACCATGTTAGCCAGATGGTCTCAATCTCCTGACCTTGTGATCCACCAGCCTCAGCCTCCCAAAGTGCTGGGATTACAGGTGTGAGCCACCCTGCCTGGCCAATTTTTTAAAAATGTTAGCCAAGTATAATGGCATGCACCTATAGACCTAGCTACTTGGGAGGTTGAGGTGGGAGGATTGCTTGAGGCTGGGAGACGGAGGTGGCAGTGAGTCAAGAACATACCACTGTGCTACAGCCTAGACAACAGAACAAGACCTTGCCTCCAAAAACACAAAAAGAAAAAGAAAACATGGTCATATACATGCTATTATGCAAAGCAGCTTTCTGTTTTTCACTTAATACAGTATGAACATTTTTTATGTACACTACTTTTTTTTGTTTTGTTTTCCATGTACACTACTTATAAGTCTGCTTTACGCTAACAGCTATGTAGTATTTTGTTGTATGACTGTAGCATAGGATTTTTTTGTATTTGTTTTTACTTTTTTTTTTTTTTTTTAGACAGGTTCTTGCTCTGTCACTCAGGCTGGAGTGCAGTGGCATGATCTTGATTCACTGCAGCCTCAATCTCCTGGGCTTAAGCAATCCTTTCACCTCAGTCTCCTGTGTAGCTGGGACTACAGACACATACCACCACACCCAGCTGATTTTTAAATTTTTGGTAGAAGTCAGGTGCAGTGGTTCACACCTGTAATCCCACCACTTTGGGAGGCTAAGGCAGGCAGATCACTTGAGGTCAGGAGTTAGAGAAGAGCCTGACCAACATAGTGAAACTTTGTCTGTACTAATAATACAAAAATTAGCTGGGCGTGGTGGTGCACACTTATAGTCCCGGCTACTCAGGAGGATGAGGCAGGAGAATCACTTGAACTTGGGAAGCGGAGGTTAGAGTGAGCCAAGATCATACCACTGCACTCCAGCTTGGGCGACAGAGCAAGACTCTGTCTCATACATACATACATACATACATACATTTTTTGTAGAGATGAGGTCTCACTATGTTGCCCAGGCTGGTCTCTAACTTCTGGGCTTGAGGAATCCACCTGTCTCAGCCTTCCATAGGCATGAGCCACTGTGCCTGGCCTGGAACATAGTTTTTTAGCCACCTCTCTATTGATTTTCTTTTTTTTCTTTCTTTCTTTTTTTTTTGTTTGAGACAGAGTCTTGTTCTGTCACCCAGGCTGGAGTGCAGTGGCACAATCTTGGCTCACCACAGCCTCCACCTCTAAGGTTCAAGAGCTTCTCGTACCTGAGTCTCCCGAGTAGCTGGGATTACAGGTGTACACGACCACACCTGGCTAATTTTTGTATTTTTAGTAGAGACGGGGTTTCGCCATGTTGGCCAGACTGGTCTCAAACTCCTGGCCTCAAGTGATCCACCCTTCTTGGCCTCCCAAAGTGCTGGGATTACAGACATGAGCCACCACACCTAGCCTAGAATAAATTTCTTAAAGTGAAATTATTAGACCAAAGAAATCCATTTTTGAACATTTGTTATATATTATAAAATTACTCTCAGAAACCGTGTTCCAAAGTATGTCTCTACAGCAATGAATGGGAACACTTTTTTTCCCATATCTTTACCAACTTTGGGTACCAGTCTTTTAAATCTTTGCCAAATTGATATGGGGAAAGTCCTTTAAAAAATATGTTCCTTGGCCTGGCACAGTGGCTCATGCCTGTAATCCCAGCACTTTGGGAAGCTGAGGAGGGTGGATCACCTGAGGTCAAGAGTTTGAGACAAGCCTGGCCAATATGGCCACATTTTCATACTAAAAATATGAAAAAATCAGCTGGGTGTGGTGGTTTGCACTTGCAGTCCCAGCTGCTTGGGAGACTGAGGCAGGAGAATTACTTGAACCCAGGAGGTGGAGGTTGCACTCCAGCTTGGGCTACAGAGCAAGACTCCATCTAAAAAAAAAAAAAAGTTTCTTAGGCCGGGCACGGTGGCTCAAGCCTGTAATCCCAGCACTTTGGGAGGCCAAGGCGGGTGGATCACAAGGTCAAGAGATCAAGACCATCCTGGTCAACATGGTGAAACCCCGTCTCTACTAAAAATACAAAAAATTAGCTGGGCATAGTGACGCGTGCCTGTAATCCCAGCTACTCAGGAGGCTGAGGCAGGAGAATTGCCTGAACCCAGGAGGCAGAGATGGCGGTGAGCCGAGATCGCACCATTGCACTCCAGCCTGGGTAACAAGAGCGAAACTCCGTCTCAAAAAAAAAAGTTTCTTTGATTATTAGGATAATTTTTTAAGCAGCTTTAATGACATATAATCCATATACCTTAAAATTTATCCTTTTAAAGTGTACAATTCAGTGATTTTTAGTGTATTCACAGAGTTTTGCAGCTATCAAAACTGTCTAATGTTAGAATATTTCCATCACCCCAATAAAGAAGCCCCCACCTCACAATGACCTTCAGAATATTTAAAATGTCTGCTCCTTCACCTTCACTTTTCAAATCTCATGCAAATTTTTCTTGTGGTCAACTATAACCTTGTACCCTATGGGGAAAGTAATTCTGGGTTCTGGGAAACAGAGTTCCAGGGTTTTTTTTTAAAAAAAAATCCTCTTTTCTGCTGGGCACAGTGGCTCATGCCTGTAATCCTTGCACTTTGGGAGGCCGAGGTGGGTGGATTATCTGAGGTCAGGAGTTTGCAGCCAGCCTGACCAACATAGTGAAACCCCATTTCTACTAAAAATACAAAAAAAATTAGATGGATGTGGTGGCAGGCACCTGTAATCCTAGCTACTTGGGAGGCTGAGGCAGGAGAATCACTTGAACTGGGAGGTGGAGGTTGCAGTGAACTGAGGTCATGCCACTGTACTCCAGCTTGGGCAGCAGAGTGAGATTCCATAAAAAAAAAAAAAAAACTACTTATTCTTTAGAAGCTTGGCATAATCACATAATAATTTTCATTTGTATCATGGAGGCCAATCATTTTGCAAAAATAATATAATTACTACATAAATATTTGCTAATAATGGAAATTCTAATTTTGACATGTCGAATACCTGGTAAATCAGTAGTTCGATTTATATTTTCCTGAAGATACGTAATGGGTAAACTAAATACTCTCTAAACCAGCACTGTCCAGAACTGATGGAAAGATGAAAATGTACAGTCTAGTACAGTAGCTGCATGGCTGTTCACTTGAAATACAGCGAATGCTACTGAGCTACTGAATTTATACTTTTAATTAAACTTTTAAAAGCTACACATGGGCCAGGCACTGTGGCTCATGCCTATAATTCCAGCACTTTGGGAGGCCGAGGTGGGAGGATCATTTGAGGCCAGGAGTTCAAGGTTGGTCTAGACAACACTGTGAAACCCTGTCTCTACAAATAATTTAAAAATTAGCTAGGTATGCTGCTGCATACCTATAGTTCCAGCTACTAGGGAGGCTGACGCAGGACAATTTCTTGAGCCCAGGACTTCAAGGCAGTGAGCTATGATTGTGCCCCTGCACCCCAGCCTGGTTGACAGAATGAGACCCCATCTCTAAGAAATATTCTTAAAAAAAGCTACCAATTTAAGTTCCTGCTTAGCTTATTCTAAGGTGCCTGATGTGAGGTAACGAAGGGAGAATGCCCTATGGCATGTAAGGGGAGAGGAACTAGAAGAAAATTATGTGATCACCTTGGTATCTAATTGAGATCTATGGGGATCACAGATATGGCTAAATAGAAATTTTGGCCGGGCACAGTGGCTCATGCCTGTAATCCCAACACTTTGGGAGCTGAGGCGGGCAGATCACGAACTCAAGAGATCAAGACCATCCTGGCCAACACTGTGAAACTCCATCTCTACTAAAAATACAAAAAAACTAGTCGGGCATGGTGGCACATGCCTGTAGTCCCAGCTACTCGGGAGGCAGAGGCAGAAGAATTGCTTGAACCCAGGAGGTGGAGGTTGCAGTGAGCCGAGATTGCGCCACTGCACTCCAGCCTGGTGACAGAGCAAGACTCCGTCTCAAAAAAAGAAAGAAATGTTAGGGTGTTACCAGTGCAATGGTAATGGCCAAATAACCTTTTTTCCCCTCAGGTTTTTTGTTTTTTTGAGATGGAGTCTCGCTCTTGTTGCCCAGGGTGGAGTAAAATGGTGCAATCTTGGCTCACTGCAACCTCCACCTTCTGGATTTAAGTGATTCTCCTGCCTCAGCCTCCAGAGTAGCTGAGGTTACAAGTGCCTGCCCCAATGTCTGGCTAACTTTTTGTATTTTTAGGATGGGGTTTTGCCATGTTGGCCAGGCTGTTCTTGAACTCCTGGCCTTAGGTGATGTGCCTACCTCTTCCCTGCAAAGCACTGGGATTACAGGTGTGAGCCACTGCGCCCAGCCTGTTTCTCAGTTTTCTTACATAAAAAATTCATTTTTAGAGTAGACAATTTTTTCTTACCATTTTTCATGGAATTTTGTTATCAGTTTTAGCTTGCAATATTAACTCTTTTTTCTGGAGGGAAGGTCTGTATTAGAAGAATATATAAAGTAACGATTTCTGGAGATTTCGGGGTAGAAAAATAACAGATCTGACTTCTATGTTAAGTCAGCCTTAAACACTTTTGTTTCCCCTGTATTATTTAAAATTACTATCTTTCAAAACCTGGAACCTTTTCTGTAGGTCAGTATTTATTCCAAGAGAATTAGCAATGTGAAACTGAGGGCCATCTGTGAGTTCCAGAGCAACACCTGTGGCTGTTACTAGCTGCCTAGCATAATCATAATTTGGAGTCATTTGACCTGGCTACTAGGATTTTTTTTTCCCTAGTTCATCTACTTATATTGTACTTTCTTTATGATTTTAGGAATCTCTTCTCATAATTTGTTGCCCCAGTTTCTTTTTTCTTATAAGATTATAAACTAATACTATATTTACCTCCTTCCTAAAAATGTAAACATTGAGGTATTTATTAAGGATTTCATATTCCTTTGAATAAAAATATTCTGGGGAGGTAATAGTGATAAAGAATGTGGACTCAGGCCTGTTGCAGTGACTCATGCCTGTAATCCCAGCACTTTGGGAGGCTGAGGCAGGTGGATCACTTGAGGTCAGGAGTTCAAGACCAGCCTGGCCAACATGGTGAACCCCCGTCTTTACTAAAAATACAAAAATTAGCCAGCCGTCGTGGCAGGCACCTGTAATCCTAGCTACTTGGGAGGCTGGGGTAGGAGAATTGCTTGAACTTGGGAGGTGGAGGTTGAAGTGAGCCGAGATTGCGCCACTGCACTCCAGCCTAGGCAGCAGAGCAAGACTCAATCTTTCTTTTTTTTTTTTTTTGAGATGAGGTCTTGCTTGGTCACCAGGCTGGAGTACAGTGACATGATCATGGCTCACTCCTGCCTCAACCTCCTGGGCTCAAGCAATTCTCCCACCTTAGCCTCCTGAGTAGGTGGGACTACAGCTGTGCACCACCATGCCCAGCCGATGTTTTAAAAAGTTTTTTGTAGGTCAGGCACAGTGGTTCATGCCTATAATCCCAGCACTTTGGGAGGCTGAGGCAGGAGGACTGCTTGAGCCCAGGAGTTCAAGAAAATCCTGGGCAAAATAGCAAGACCCTGTCCCTTAAAAAAAAAAAAAGTTTTGTGAGCTAGATGTGGCAAACTCCTCTAGTCCCAGCTATTCAGGAGGCTGAGGTGGAGGATTGTGTGATTTTAGGACTTTAAGGCCAACCTGGGCAACCTAGCAAGACCCCATCTCTAAAGTATGAAAATAAAATATTTTATGATCAGTAGAATTGTGTTTTCAGATAACTACATATTTTATGGGTAGATTTTTTAAGTTTTTTAATCAGAAAAACTTTTATTACATAAATGGCCATCTTTAGTAGTTAGATTGTTTTCAGATTATTAAAATCACAAGACTTTACTTGATAATTTTTAAAGAGACTCACCTAATTTTCTTACATTTTGTTTTAATAGGTAATTTTAACCAATCAGATGACAACAAAGATTGATAAAAATCAGGCCTTGCTCATTCCTGCTTTAGGTGGGTAAGCAATGAGATAAACAGTTTAGTTAATCACAGTTTTTCCTATCTCTTTCATTTGATTCTCATTGAGTACTATAAGCTCCATGAAAGCAGACTGTATTTGTCTTGTTCACTGGTTAATCTTAGCACTAAGTACAGTACCCTTAGATACTGACTGTTTCTTTTAGTTACTTAACATTTATTGAGTGACCAGACACAGTGTCTCACACCTGTAATCCTAGCACCTTGGGAGGCTGAGGTGGATCACTTGAGGCCAGGAGTTCAAGACTAGCCTGGCCAATATGGTGAAAACCCCATCTCAACTAAAAATACAAAAAAATTAGCCAGACATGGTGGCACACACTTGTAATCCCACCAACTTGGGAGGCTGAGGCATGAGAATTGCTTGAACCTGGAAGATGCAGGCTGTGAGAAGCTAGAATCCTGCCACTGCACTCCAGCCTTGGTGACAGAGCGAGACTGTCTCAAAAAATTGATTATCTACTGTCTAGCAACTACTGTGTCAAAGATTCTTGCCCCCAGATAATTCACAGCGTTAGGCAGAAGGAGGGGTGAATCCACTTAAATCACACTACAGTAAATATCGTGGTTTTGTTAGAATGCAATGCTTCAAGATGTATGTCCACTAAAATCTTAAAGAATATTTTACCAGAGTTTTTACTTTTCTTCTGGAAGTCAGAAATATGTTAAGTTTGATGATTTGGAAAATTGGCAAATATATGACTCAGACTATTAAGTTTTCTCAAAGCAAATAGAGGATAATGATCTGCAATATACCCCTAGATAGGTAAAAATCTTATAATCTCAGGATGTTACTCATTTCCCAGGTTTTTTTTTTTTAAAGCAAGTATACTTTTGTTATGTTAAATTAAGTAAAGTAAGATTATACTTGATCAGGGGCATTCTGAGAAATTTATAACCAAGTCAGTAAGGCAATATACAGTTATTATGTTCTTTACTCTCAGGGGAAAGTTGGGGACATGCTGCTACAATACGGCTAATCTTTCATTGGGACCTAAAGCAAAGGTCAGTATAGAAACAAGTTAATAATTCTGAATATTGGGTTGATTACACTGAATGAACACTTAGAAGTTTCTTAGAGCTAGTCCTGTGGGTTAGATGTACAATGATCTATATTGTTGCCTTGTCTGATATCACCTAGAGGAAACATAGAAATGTGTTGTTATTACTGCACATTTAGCTACTTAGGAAATTCTCTGGAATATTTAAATGATGGGGTGCTCGCACCTGAAATGAGTAGGTGGCCAAGGAATGCCATTTTCTAAAGCACTTTGAAATCATTTATTAGCCATGTAGAAGGAGGTTAGTACTCTATGTTCAAAGAAAGAATAAAATCAGGACAAAAGGAAAATTGTTGAAGTTAGCTTTAAAATTAATTTCTTTGGAAGATAGGATTGTTTTTCTTAGTTGCTTAGTGTATTTCTTGTATGAAATTGTGTCTGTTATTTTTTTTATTTTGTATTTTGCTGTCCGGCTTTTATTATCCACTTTCACAAGTATTGTTTTTTAAAAGTGTGGCAGCATGAAGTCTTTGTATTTGTTTTTAAAGCAGCTGAGCAAGTGAACAAAGCAGCTTTTATTTTCTTGAAAATAGGCCATTGAAAGCTGTGAAGTCTTTCCTACACTTACAGAAAATGTCAGATTTATGCTAGCCTCTCTGCTTTGTGATTAATTGGTATAACATAGAAATCTTGGTTTGGAAATGCTCTAATAAAGGGAGAAATTAAGATCGCATGCAAGCAAAGATGGACTAAAGGGTCACTTAAATACATATTGGGCCTAGCCAGTGAAATTGTCTGTTTTTTAATCTGCATTTCTTTGTTGTTCTACAAATAAAAAAATCCTGCCTGACCAAGTTAGGTTTTACTGACCTCAAGCTCGTGTCGTAACTGATTACACTCTGTATATATCTTTTGCAACTGATAGTGCAGTTTGTGTCTACTTTAAAAATGGTATTTCCAGGCCGGGCACGGTGGTTCACGCCTATAATCCCAGCACTTTGGGATGCCAAGGCACCTGAGGTCAGGAGTTCGAGAACAGCCTGGCCAGCATGGCAAAACCCTGTCTCTACTAAAAATACAAAAATGTTAGCAAGGCATGGTGATGGGTTACTTTAATCTTAGCTCCTCAGGAGGCCGAGGCAGGAGAATTGCTTGAACCTAGGAGGCAGAGGTTGCAGTGAGCTTCGGCAGCAGAGCGAGACTCCATCTCAAAAAAAAAAAAAAAAAGTTGCATGAAATTTTGTATGCTTTATGCTTTTAAAATTTTAGTTTATTTTAAAAGGATGAAAATGGAAATTCATATCAGGGAAAAATAATTATAAAAATGAACATTTTAGACCATCCTGGTCAACATGGTGAAACCCTGTCTCTACTAAAAATACAAAAAAATTAGCTGGGCATGGTGGCACGTGCCTCTAATCCCAGCCACTCAGGAGGCTGAGGCAGGAGAATTGCCTGAACCCAGGAGGCGGAGGTTGCGGTGAGCCGAGATCGCGCCATTGCACTCCACCTGGGTAACAAGAATGAAACTCCATCTCAAAAAAAAAAAGAACATTTTTCATTTGGATAGGAACAGTAAAAAAAAATTTTTTTTGACACAGGGTCTTGCTTTGTTGTCCAGGCTGGAGTGCAGTGGTGCAGTAGTATGATCTCAGGTTACTGCAGCCTCAACCTCCTGGGCTCAAGCAGTCGTCCCACCTCAGCCTCCCAAGTAGCTGGGACCACAGGCATGTACTACCACACCCAGCTAATTTTTGTAATTTTTGTAGAAACAGGGTTTCGAGATGTTGCCCAGGCTGGTCTTGACCTCATAAGCTCAGGCAGTCCAGCTACCTTGGCCTCCCAAAGTGGTGGGATTGTAGGCATGAGCCACGGCATCCGTTCAGAAATAAAAATCTTAAATAGCCAAATTTATATTGGGAATTGAACTTAAGTGTACTGTCTCATGCCCCAGACCCCATCCTTTACCAGTAACACCTGATTTTTACCCTTAGACTAATGATGGAATAATATTCCAACAGTTATTAAAATAAATACCTTTATCTGTGTCTTTATAATATGTGGGTTTTCCTCCAATTTGCATATTCATGATTATATGAGGCCAAGATTATTCAGAATTACACTACTCTTTGCCAAGAAGATCTGGTGGTAGAGTAATAAATCAACACCCCCACACAGTGTTTCATATGTGTGCTCAGTTTTAGAGCACAAATTGTGCTTCTGTCTTGTTTCTTCCTGACCCAAACTATGTAGTTCAGCCATATGTTAAGCTACATCTCAGCTGGGGCCATGAGCCAAGTGATTCTTTGGTTTAGTTTTTCATTTAAAAAGATCTCTAGCCGGGCGCAGTGGCTCACAGCTGTAATCCCAGCACTTTGGGAGGCCGAAGCGGGCAGATCACCTGAGGTTGGGAGCTCGAGACCAGCCCGACCAACATGGAAAAACCCCATCTGTAATAAAAATACAAAATTAACTGGGCATGGTGGCAAGTGCCTGTAATCCCAGCTACTCGGGAGGCAGAGACAGGAGAAGTGCTTGAACCCAAGAGGCGGAGGTTTCAAGGGTGAGCCAAGATGGCATCATTGCACTCCAGCCTGGGCAAGAAGAGTGAAACTCTGTCTCCGGAAAAAGAAAAAAAAAGATTTCTAGAAAGACATGATGTATAAAAATGGTATTTTTACCTAGAAATTTGAGGTTGATTTTCAGCCTGAATAATTAATGGCCCTTTGACTTTAGGATTCTGTTTGTTTGTTTTTTTGAGATTGAGCCTCACTCTGTCACCCAGCCTGGATTGCAGTGGCACAATATCAGCTCCTTGCAACCTCCACCTCCCCGGTTCAAGCAATTCTCCTGCCTCAGCCTCCCAAGTAGCTGGATTACAGGCATGTGCTACGATACCTGGCTAATTTTTGTATTTTTATACAGATGGAGTCTCACTGTTTTGGCCAGGCTGGTCTTGAATGCCTGACCTCAAGTGATCCACCCACCTCAGCCTCCCAATGTGCTGGGATTACAGACATGAGCCACTGTGCCCCGCTGACTTAAGGATTCTTAATAAGCATGTAAATGCTTATTAAAAGCTTATTACTTTTTAATAATTTCCTTGGGATGGATGTACTGGGTATCTTTTTTGGACATACTGTTGATATGAGGTGATTTGGATACTAATTTTTTGGCAGGCTAGCTGATTTTTGTTGTTCAAAAAGTGATTTCCTAATAAAGGCAGGTTAAAATACACCTTGCCTCTCTTTTTCTGTGAATTTTTGCATTAAAGGTAGATTATCAACCCTAAAAGTTTATAATCCCACTCAACACAGCTATTCTTTATTTTTTTTAAGACTAAGCCTTGCCCTGTTGCCCAGGTTGGAGTGCAGTGATGCAATCTTGGCTCACTGCAACCTCCAACTCCCTGGTTCAAGCGATTTTCCTGCGTTATCCTCCCGAGTAGCCGGGATTACAGTTGCACACCACTACACTTGGGTAATTTTTGTTTTTGTTTCTTTAGTAGAGACAGGGTTTCACCATGTTGGCCAGGCTGGTCTCAAACTCCCGATCTTGTGATCTGCCCACCTCGGCCTCCCAAAGTGCTGAGAGTACAGGCATGAACCACCACACCTGGCTCCACACAGCTATTCTTTTTTTTTGAGATGGAGTTTTGCTGTTGTTACCCAGGCTGGAGTGCAATGACATGATCTCGGCTCACTGCAACCTCCGCCTTCTGGGTTCAAGCAATTCTCCTGCCTCAGTCTCCCGAGTAGCTGGGACTACAGGCATGCACCACCATGCCCAGCTAATTTTTGTATTTTTAGTAGAGACGGGGTTTCACCTTGTTGACCAGGATGGTCTCGATCTCTTGACCTCGTGATCCACCCACCTTGGCCTCCCAAAGTGCTGGGATTATAGGCGTGAGCCACCGCGCCCGGCTGCACACAGCTATTTTTATATTACATATTACTTAGTAGTTATTTTGTTTATGTGTAAAGTTACGATTATGGAGTATAGGACATTTTGGATTCTGCTGTTTTTTGGTCTCTGTTTTTCTTTTGAATTATGTCTGAAAAGAGGGGCAATTTCAAAATTAAGAGAGTAACAAATCATAGCCAAAATGTCCTTTTTGAATTGTCTTTGAAAGCAAATCATTATGTTTTGTGTAAATGAATGACCCTTATAACTCTGAGAATCTTATTTTCCTTTACTTTAGAATATGTATTTTGTGTATTATATCAGGTTTTTTTTTTTTCCATCCAAGGGGCAGGAGCATATTATATCCGTTTTATTAAATTGTGGTTATATATATATATCATAAAATTTACCACTTTAGCCAGGTGCGGTGGCTCATGCCTGTAATCCAAGCACTTTGGGAGGCTGAGATGGGCGGATCACAAGGTCAGGAGATCGAGACCGTCCTGGCCAACATGGTGAAACCCCGTCTCTACTAAAAGTACAAAAAAGTTGGCTGGGTATGGTGATGCATGCCTGTAGTCCCAGCTACTCGGGAGGCTGAAGCAGGAGAATTGCTTGAACTCACGAGACAGAGATTGCAGTGAGCTGAGACTGCGCCACTGCACTACAGCCTGGTCAACAGTGTAAGATGCTGTGTCAAAAAAAAATGTACCACTTCAACAATTTTTACGTATAGTTCATTGGCATTAAGTACATTAATATTATGCAACCATCATCATCCATTTTCAGAACTTTTTTCATCTTCCCATACTGAAACTCTGTACCCATTAAATGCTAACTCTCATTCTTTTTTACCCCTAGCCCCTGACAATCACCATTCTACCTTGTCTCTGAATTTGACTCGTCTACCTACGCCGTATAATTGGAATCATACAATATTTGTTCTGGTGTGACTGACTTATTTCACTTAGTATAATGTCTTCATGGCTCATTATGTTGTAGCATGTGTCAGAATTTTTTTCCTTTTTAAGTCTGAATAATATTCTATTGTATATACATACCACGTTTTGTTAATTCATCTGTGGACGGATACTTGGGTTGCTTCTACATTCTGGCTGTTGTCAATAAGTTACAGTGTATCAGTTTTATTTATTTATTTTTTTGTTTTTTTTGTTTGGTTTTTTGCTTGTAAGTGTATCAGTTTTAAAGTATATTTTTTGTTTGTTTGTTTGTTGAGATGGACTTTTGCTCTTATTGCATGGTCTGGAGTCCAGTGGCGTGATCTCGGCTCACTGAAACTCCTACCTCCCAGGTTGAAGTGATTCCCCTGCCTCAACCTCTCAAGTAGCTGGCATTACAGGCATATGCTACCACACCCAGCTAATTTTGTATTTTTAGTAGCGATGGGGTTTCTCCATGTTAGTCAGGCTGGTCTCGAATTCCTGACCTCAGGTGATTTGCCCACCTCAGCCTCCCAAAGTTCTGGGATTACAGGCTGAACCACTATGCCCAGCCTAAAGTAATTCTTAAAAGCAGTTTTGTTGTTGTTGTTTGTTTGTTTGAGATGGAGTTTCACTCTTGTTGCTCAGGCTGGAGTACAGTGGCCTGATCTCAGCTCGCTGCAACCTCAGCCTCCCAGGTTCAAGCAATTCTCCTGCCTCAGCCTCCTAAGTAAGCAAGATTACAAATATGCACCACCACACCCAGCTAATTTTGTATTTTCAGTAGAAATGGGGTTTATCCAAGTTGGTCAGGTTGATCTCGAACTCCCAACCTCAGGTGATCCTCCCGCCTTAGCCTCCCAGAGTGCTGGGATTACAGACATGAGCCACCACACCTGGCCAAAAAGCAGTTTTAAAGGTTTTTGTTTATTTTGTTGCAGTTACAGTACTTGAATATAGTTAATAAGAACTTAGAAATTTCTCAGCTACCTTCAGCTTTCAGTTTTATATATTATTTTGTATAAGACATAATAAAATCCCAGATACTCTTCTGTCATGTCTTATTTTTGGGACGTAATCATTTTATGTTATTATTATTATTATTTTTGTAGAGATGGGGGCCTCACTGTGTTGCTCAGGATGGCTTCAAACTCCTTATCTCAAGCGATCCTCACGCCTTGGCCTCCAAAGAGCTAGGATTACAGACATGAGCCATATCATTTTAAAACAATGTCTTCCTGTCTTATTTTTATTGGTATAATATGAGTAAGTGTTTCTCATTTGTAGTATAAGAAATTATCACAGTTCTTCAGCAGTAACAAAAAAATACATGATTTACTAGAGACAGTTTGGGAAATACAAGCAAGCAACCTTGACCTCGTGATAACAACTATTAACTTTTTGGTTGTAGTCTTCTATCAATTTTTTTAGATGTCTGTATACATACTTATAGATATAAGATTATTCAGTATAACTTATTTAGTATATTATTAATACTTTCCTATCTCGTTGAATATTTTCTTCCACCTTTAGTTTTGTTTTGTTGTTGTTGTTGTTTTGTTGTTTTGTTTTTTTGAGACAGAATCTTGCTCTGTTGCCCAGGCTGGAGTGCAGTGGCACAATCTCGGCTCACTCCAACCTCTGCCTCCTGAGTTCAAGCGATTCTTCTGCCTCAGCCTGCCAAGTAGCTGGGACTAGAGGTACCTGCCACCATGCCTGGCTCATTTTTTTTTTTTTTGAGACAGTGTTGCTCTGTTGCCAGGCACCAGGCTAGAGTGCAGTGGCTCGATCTCGGCTCACTCCAACCTCTGTCTCCTGAGTTCAAGCAATTCTCCTGCCTCAGCCCCCCAAGTAGCTTGGACTACAGGTGCACACCACCACCCCCAGCTAATTTTTGTATTTTTAGTAGAGATGGGGTTTCACCGTATTGGCCAGCCTGGTCTCAAACCCCTGACCTCAGGATCTGCTCACCTTGGCCTCCCAAAGTGCTGGGATTACAGGTGTGAGCCACCACGCCTGGCCTTCCACCTTTAGTTTTTAGCATAACTAATATCTCATATATAAGATAGTTTATTTAAATCAGTCATTGAACTTTTAGATGGCTTTAAAATTTCACTCATCTAAACAACTCTGTTAAATACATACAGGTATTTAAGGGTGTATTTTAATATTTCTCTCTATTTTTTGTCCTTACAGAAAAAAATAATAGATTTATTAATATAATAAACCTATACATTTAAATTATGAGTTTGGTCATTTGAAGTTTTAATTAATTAAGTTCATGTGTTTGTATGTATTATTTTTCTTTGAGCAGGTTGGCAACATTGTACAAGTCACCCAGCCAGAAGGAATCCACAGTACTGTTTCAAATCACAGTCAGTATTATTTGATGAGAGTGGGATTTTTATATTGGTGGGCAGTAATTATCTAAAGAGAATTTACAGCTTGCTTTTGTTAACTTCTTTAGGCAGCAAGCATATTTGAGGACAGCTTTTGATGCTTACATTGTCCCCAAAATAGTAATATACAGAATATTGTAGTCACAAATGGACTGAAATTTATTCTTAAGAACAGAGGAAATACTTATTTTTGGGTAGCATGTTCCATGCCATATGTAATGTCAGGATATTAAAAATCTTTAAAGAGAAAGTTGTTGAAGATTTCCAGAAAAGAAAAACAACTAATATTACTTATTTTGGTCTTGTAGGTATTATAGAGCTATTGTAGCCACCAAATATAGCCCACTTTAAGATGTTAATTTTTCTGTGAATTTACATCATAGAACACATATTTTTGGATAAAATATGCATATTTACCAATAATGTTGAGAACCATGTATATTTTTGGCATCTCATTTTTCTTTTTTTTTTTTTTTTTTGAGATGGAGCCTCGCTGTATTTTGCCCAGGTTGGAGTGCAGTGGCGTGATTTTGGCTTACTGCAAACTCTGGCCCACTGGTTCAAGCAATTCTTCTGCCTCAGCCTCCCTAGTAGCTGGGATTACAGGTGTGTGCTAACACACCTGGCTAATTTTTGTATTTTTAGTAGAGACAGGGTTTTGCCATGTTGACCAGGCTGGTCTCAAACTCCTGACCTCAAGTGATTTGCCCGACTCAGCCTCCCAAAGTGCTGGGATTACAGGCATGAGCCACTGCTCACGGCTTTATCTCATTTTTATAAGGACAAAAACAGAAATAGAGATTCTGAAACTGAATTATTGACCTGGACTTTGCACTATCCAGGTGCATTTGAAATATCCTAGTTGGAAAACTTTAGAGTATTTAGTGATGAAAATAAATCTGTAAAGTATTGAAGACTTAGGTTATTTCCTTTCAGTTCTTCTAACAAAGCCATTTTAAAGTTTGTTAGGATTGTCCTTTAGAGAACATTTTTATTTATTTATTTTAATTTTATTTTTTATTTTTATTTTTTTAATTGAGACGGAGTTTCGCTCTTGTTACCCAGGCTGGAGTGCAATGGCGTGATCTTGGCTCACCGCAACCTCCACCTCCTGGGTTTAGGCAATTCTCCTGCCTCAGCCTCCTGAGTCCTGGTATTACAGGCACACACCACCATGCCCAGCTAATTTTTTGTATTTTTAGTAGAGACGGGGTTTCACCATGTTGACCAGGATGGTCTCGATCTCTTGACCTCGTGATCCACCCGCCTCGGCCTCCCAAAGTGCTGGGATTACAAGCGTGAGCCACTGCGCCCAGCTGAGAACATTTTTATAATAAAATGTTATTTCTGTGTGTGTGTGTATGCATGCATATAAATAAGTATATGTAAAATATTCTCATATAGCCCAGGCTTAGACAAATAACCATGAGGTTTATCCTCTTCATTCACAGTGGGTGATAAATTTCTATCTCAAGAAGTAAGTAGCTTTCTTTTCTTTTCTTTTTTTGAGACAAATTGTCACTCTGTCACCCAGGCTAGAGTGCAGTGGCATGATCTTGGCTCACTGCAACCTCTGCCTCCCAAGTTCAAGCAATTCTCCTATCTCAGCCTCCCGAGTAGCTGGGACTACAGGCATGCGCCAACATGCCCCGCTAATTTTTGTATTTTTAGTAGAGATGGGGTTTCACCATGTTGGCTAGGGTGGTCTCAAACTCCTGACCTCATCATCTGCCTGCCTCAGCCTCCCAAAGTTCTGGAGCTACAGGTGTGAGCCACCACACCTGGCCCTAGAACAAAGTAGCTTTCTTACCAATTACTTAAAAATATTTTGAAAATAGGTCTTTTTTGAAGATGTTCTTAAAGCATATTTTTATATTTATATTTTTTATCTTGCAGCCTCAGGGATTTAGAGATACTGTTATTACTTCTGCATGTTCATTGCAGACAGAAGATTCCTTGAATACCCGGAAACGGTCACGAGATGCAGAGGAAGAATTTTAATCCAGAAGCAAATCTCCAAGTATATAAATTTACTGATGTTGTGAAATCAATGTGTACAAGTAGACTTGTTACTGTAAGATGTAAATAAACTATGGCATGAATGAATCCAGATTATATGAAGTGAATGGGAAAAATACCTAAAGAATATGATTTTCTGAAAGTTTTTGTAAAGCAGTATTCTGCAGTTATATTTTACCCTGTTTCCATTTTCAGTAACATTCAATAGAGATGATTATATTTCACAAATGTGGAAAGCTGATCTCATGTGGCCACTCTGAATTTACCATTTAAACTGTTTTTACCCCTTTCTTTGCCAGTTCCTTAGAAAATCTTAGGAAGAAAAGATTTTTTCATATTCTTAGTGTGTGTGTGTGTGTGTGTGTGTTTTTGAGAGATGGAGCCTTGCTGTGTTGCCCAGGCTGGAACGCAATGGCGAGATATCAATTCACTGCAACGTCCACCTCCCAGGTTCAAGCAATTCTCCCGCCTTTACCTCCTGAGTTGCTGGGATTACAGACACCTGCCATCGTGGCTGGCTACTTTTGTATTTGTGTAGATACAGGGTTTCACCATGTTGGCCAGGCTGGTCTTGAACTCCTGACCTCAGGTGATCTGCCCACCTCAGCCTCCCAAAGTGTTGGGATTACAGGTGTGAGCCACCGTGACCAACTGTTCTTTCTAAATGTAAGTTTGATAATTCCTTAAAATGATCTGCTTTTATTTATTATTATTATTATTATTCTTTTTTGAGACAGAGTTTTGCTCTTGTTACCCATGCTGAAGTGTAATGGCGAGATCTCGGCTCACCGCAACCTCTGCCTCCTGGGTTCAGGCAACTCTCCTGCCTCGGCCTCCTGAGTAGCTGGGATTACAGGCACGTGCCACCATGCCCAGCTAATTTTTTTGTAATTTTAGTAGAGATGGGTTTCACCATGTTGACCAGGATGGTCTCGATCTCTTGACCTCGTGATCCACCCAACTCGGCCTCCCAAAGTGCTGGGATTACAGGCGTGAGCCACCATGCCCCGCCTGATCTGCTTTTATGATTATAAAAGAGAAGCCTGCACCATGAGTCAGCATATTATTCTTTTCAGTTTTATGGGTAAGATACAAATTTTAGAGTGTCCAAACTGATTTTAGTGACCTCAATCCTAAAATCTAAGCCATTTGTTTAGCTTTTTATGACATTATATGATATTAAAGGGAGGACTTTGGAGCTGTTATCTCATCTAGAGATTGTTTGGAACATGTATCTTCCAGAATAATCAGGTTAATAGGCTCACAATCATTTATTTCTACATTTTTGTTTTTTTTTTTTGAGACAAGGTCTCACTCTGTCACCCAGGCTGGAGTGTGGTGGCATGATCACAGCAGATCACTGCAGCCTTGACCTTCTGGGCTCAAGCAGTCCTCCCATTTCAGCCTCCGGAGTAGCTGGGACTACAGGTAGGCACCACCATGCCCAGCTAATTTTTTAATTTTTTTTGTAGAGACAAGGTCTCATGAGCTATGTTGCCCAGGCTGGTCTCAACCTCTTGGGCTTAAGCAATTCTCTTGCCTTGACCTCCCAAAGTGCTGGGGTTATAGATATAAGCCCCACACTTGGCCTTACTTCTATATTTTGAAACATGGTATGATCCAATCTAGAATTATAGTTGTTATATTGACATTTTTCTTTGAATAATCTTAAATAAATTAATGATTTCGATTTGCGATGGTTTCAAAATCACCTAAAAATATTTTGGCACCCCCTCCTGGCTAACATGGTGAAACCCTGTCTCTACTAAAAATATAAAAACTTAGGCCGAGCCTGGTGGCATGTATCTGTAGTCCCAGCTACTCCCAGAGGCTGAGTCAAGAGAATCGCTTGAACCTGGGAGGTGGAGGTTGCAGTGAGCTGAGATCGTGCCACTGCACATCAGCCTGGGCAACAGAGTAAGACTCCCCCCCAAAAAAAAAACAACTATATATATAGTTTTTGGCACCTGGCTCTTAGTACTTTTTAACTCACAAAATTTACTTTGCTTCCCTGTAGGGGAAAAAATTTATTTATTTTTTCTTTTGAGACAGTCTTGCTCTGTCACCCAGGGTGCAGTGGTGCAGTCACGGCTCACCACAATCTCTACCTCCAGGGTTCAAGCGATTCTTGTGCCTCAACCTCTTGAGTAGCTGAGATTACAGGTATGCACCACCATTCCCAGCTAATATTTTGTATCTTTAGTAGAGAGAGGTTTCTCTATGTTGGCTAGGGTGGTCTCAAACTCCTGGGGCTCAAGAAACCCACCCACCTCAGCCTCCCAAAGTGCTGGGATTACAGGTGTGAACCTGCACACCCAGCCATATTTATATATTTATTTTTAAACTTTTGGGTTCAGAGGTACATGTGAAGGTTTGTTATATAGATAAACTCATGTTACAGGGGTTTGTTATACAGACTGTTTCATCGCCCAGGAATTAAACTCAGTACCCAATAGTTACCTTTTCTGCTTCTCTCCTTCCTCCCACCTTACACCCTCAAGTAGACCTAGTGTGTGTCTGTTGGTTCCTTTTTTTTTTTTTTTTTTTTTTTAATGGAGCCTTGCTCTGTTGCCCAGGTTGGAGTACAATGGCAGGATCTTGGCTCACTGCAACCTCTGCTTCCCGTGTTCAAGTGATTCTCTTGCCTCAGCCTCCCGAGTAGCTGGGCTTACAGGTATTCGCCATCATGCCCAGGTAATTTTTTCTATTTTTAGTAGAGGGGTTTTACCATATTGGCCAGGCTGGTCTCTAACTCCTGACATTGTGATCTGCCTGCCTCGGCCTCCCAAAGTGCTGGGATTACAGGTATGATTCACCATGCCTGGCCTGTTTTTTAATTTGTGTTTATAAATTCTCATCATTTAGCTACCACTTATGAGTGAGAACATGCAGTATTTGGTTTTCTGTTCTTGCGTTAGTTTGCTAAGAATAATAGCCTCTAGCGCCATCCATATTCCCGCAAAATACATGATCTCGTTCTTTTTTGTGGTTGCAAAATTATTTAAATAATTGAATATTAAATACTGTGAGGCCGGGTGCGGTGGCTCCAGCCTGTAATCCCAGCACTTTGGGAGGCCGAGGTGGGAGGATCACAAGGTCAAGAGATCGAGACTATCCTAGTCAACATGGTGAAACCCCATCTCTACTAAAAACACAAAAAATTAGCTGGGCATGGTGGTACACGCCTGTAGTCCCAGCTACTCAGGAGGCTGAGGCAGGAGAATTGCCTGAACCCAGGAAGCGGAGGTTGCGGTGAGCCAAGATCGCGCCATTGCACTCCAACCTGGGTAACAAGAGCTAAACTTCGTCTCATAAATAAATACTGCCACACCTGTATTTTCCAAGTGTTAGTGATAGTTGATATTTTCTATCACAGACTAAACAGTAAATTTATAAAATTACTTCAGTGTAATTATTCTTTTCTGAAATGGATTATATAGAATAGCCATCATTTACCAGGACTTGGGAGTGAAAACAGGCACTGCTAACAATTATGCCAGTACAGAAGATATGAACCGAGACTAACTTCAAATTACTTCTCTAACATAGAATGACTGGTTGTGACTATCTTTTATGGGCCTCAAAGCATATAATTTTATTATAATTGATGCCATCATTTTAACAAATGCCCATTATTTTATATTCTGCCTGCTCAAATCATAAAATCAAGAGTATGAAGCATTAAGTGATAAATATCAGTGTTACCAAGTATCAGATAAGATAGGTAAGATAAGGTAGGATCTCTCTTTTTTTTTTTTTTGAGACAGGGTCTTACTCTGTTACCCAGACTGCAGTACAGTGGAACAATCACTGCTCACTACAGCCTTGACCTCCCAGGCTCAAGTGATGATCTTTCCACTTCAGCCTCCTTCGTAGCTGGAAGTACAGGCATGCACACCATGCCTAGCTAATTTATTTTTATTTTGTAGAGACAGGATCTCACTATATTGTCTGGACTGCTCCCAAACTCTTGGGCTCAAGTGATACTCCTGCTTCAACCTCCCAGAGTGCTGAACCATTGTGCCTGGCCTAGAATCTCTTTTTATAAAGTATCATAACACTGTACTTTATTTATTTATTTCAAGACAGAGTCTTGCTGTCTTGCCCAGCTGGAGTGCTGTGGTGCAGCCTCAGCTCACT
This sequence comes from Callithrix jacchus, assembly GCF_049354715.1. Classification (NCBI taxonomy): domain Eukaryota; kingdom Metazoa; phylum Chordata; class Mammalia; order Primates; family Cebidae; genus Callithrix; species Callithrix jacchus. The sequence goes on from NC_133506.1 coordinate 65,073,172, forward strand.
GTAACCTCTGCCTCTCAGGTTCATGCAATTCTCATCCCACAGGCTCCTGTGTAGCTGGGACTGCAGCCATGCATGACCATGCCCAGCTAATTTTTTTTTTTAGATAGAGTCTCGCCCTTTTTGCCCAGGCTGGAGGGCAGTGGCACAATCTCGGCTCACTGTAATTTCTGCCTCCCAGATTCAAGTGATTCTTCTGCCTCAGCCTCCCAAGTAGCTGGGATTACAGGTGCCCACCACCACACCCAGCTAATTTTGTATTTTTAGTAGAGATGGGGTTTCACCATGTTGGCCAGGCTGATCTCAAAATCCTGACCTCAAGTGACCCACCCCCCACTTGACCTCCCAGGATTACAGGCGTGAGCCACCATGCCCAGCTCTATGACAACTTTGAATAGTTGTGTATAATTTTAAAATTTCTTTTTGGAGTTTCAGTTGTTACTTGACTTTTAGTGTTAAAAACAATGCTTTAAATAAACATGTAAGTTCCTTTCTTTCTGGTGCCCCTTGGATTCAGCATAAATTACATTTTAAAGAAATCAAAAATTTTTTTGTTTTTTGCTTTTTATTCTTAGGAAGACCTCACCTGAAAAAAATTGTTTTTTATTAATTTTTTAATTGCTGCTATAATAAATTTCCACATATTTAATAGCTGAAAAGAACACAAATTGATTATCTTACAGTTCTGGAGTCTGAAATCAGTTTCTGTGGTCTGAAATCAACTTGTCAGCAGGCCTGCATTTTTTCTAGAGGATGTAAGGGAAAATTTGACTCCTTGCCTTTCTAGCTTCTAGAAACTGCCTGCATTCCTTTGGCTCATAGACCCATCTTCAGACTCAGAAGTATAGACTCTTCCAATCCCTCTCTGCTTTGATTGTCACTTTGCCTTTTTCTCACCATTACTCCTCCTGTCTCACTCTTACAAGGACACTTATGATTACATTTAGAGCCCACCCAAGATATTCCAGGATAATCTTCCCATCTGAAGATCCTTAATTCAATCATGTCTGCAAAGTCCCTTTTGACATGTAAGATAACATTAATAAAGTCTGGAGATTAAGTTATAAACATCTTAAAGTAATCATTATTCAGCCCCTCAATTCATATGGCAACATAATGCAAGAAATAATGATCTTTGGGTGAATTATATGCACATTAAAGTTTGAAAATCATCCTCTGTGGGTGCTCACAAGTGTCAGCTGGTAGCTGCTTTAAAAAAAAAGTTTGAAAAGCACTGTGACAGACTTGTTACCATTTTAAAATTGCATTCATGTCTCATCTGAAGGCTCTAAAAAAGCTGCATTCATATATGGTCATTTCCACTTAGGAAACCGAAGAGCAGTTTCTTAGCTTTTTTTTTTTTTTTTAATTATTTTTTTGTTACTTTATTTTTTAAAAAGTTAATTTAAAAAAAAATGTAGAAGGTTTTTTGGTTTTTTGGGTTTTTTTTGAGACAAGGCCTAGCACTGTTACCCATGCTGGAATGCAGTGCTGCAATCTTAGCTCAATGCAACCTCTGCCTCCCAGACTCAAGCCATCCTCCCACCTCAGCCCCCCAAGTAGCTGGGAATACAGACATACACCACCACACCTGGCTAATTTTTATGTTTTTTGTAGAGGCGGAGTCTCACTTTGTAGCTCAGGCTGGTCTCAAACTCCTGAGTTCAAGTGATCTGCCCAAGTCAGCCTCCCAAAGTGCTGGGATTACAGGTGTGAGCCACTGCACTGGACCAGTTTCTTAGCTTTTTGAAAGCTTTATTTTTATTTTTATTTTTTTTTTTATCATGCCACATTTTTTTTTCTTTTTAAAGTCTAATTATTTTCTTGTCTAATACCATCTTTTTTTTTTTCAATAATGGCCGATCAATATTTTGAGTGTTTAAAGTGGTTAATGCATATTTTATGTGTTTAAAATGGAGACCTCTATTGTGTTTATTTGTTCTGGCTCTGAGCTCAAGTCCTGGATATCGTTATCAATTTGTTGTCTCATTGAATCTAAATCTCATTATGTGTCTTATGTATCTGGGTGTTAAGATCTCTTATTGTTACATTAATCCTTTTACCCTTGCATCCTTGTAGCTTTGAGATCTATTTTATTAAGTGTGAGAATTGCAACTCCTGCTTTTTATTTATTTATTTTTGCTCTCCATTTGGTTGGTGAGTTTTTTTCCATCCCCTTGTTTTGAGTCTTTGTATATCTTTAGATATATCGTTAGATTTTGTGGATAATGTATATTTTGTGTGTTTAAAATGGAGAGCTCTATTGAATTTATTTGTTCTGGATCTTAGTTCCAGTCCCAGATATCGTTATCAATTTTCTGTCTCGTTGAATCTAAATCTCATTATGGGTCTTATGTATCTGGGTGTTAAGATCTCTTATTATTACATTAATCCTTTTACCCTTGTATCCTTGTAGCTTTGAAATCTATTTTGTCAAATGTGAAAATTGCAACTCCTGCTTTTTATTTATTTATTTTTGCTCTCCATTTGGTTGGTACGTTTTTTTTTTCCAACCCTTTATTTTGAGTCTGTGTATATCTTTGGATATACCGTTAGATTTTGTCTGTATCTTTTGATTGGGAGATTTGGTCGATTTAAATTTAGGGTTGCTGCCATTTGATATTAACTGGCTATTTTGTCCTTTCGTTGATAAAAATTCTTCTTTATGTTAATGCTCTTTACTTTTTGGTGTATTTTTAGAAAGGATCATACTGGTTGTTCCTTTCTGTGTATAATGCTTCTTTTAGAAGTAAAGCAGGCCTGGTGGTAATAAAATCTCTGAGTACTTGCTTGTTCCTAAAAGATTTTATTTTTCCTTCAAATGTAAAGCTTAAATTGGTAGGATATGAAATTCTGGGCTGAAAGTTCTGTTGATTAAGTATATTGAATATTGGCCCCCACTCTCTTCTAGCTTGTAGGGTTTCCGTTGAGAGATCTGCTGTAAGCCTAATAGGCTTACCTTTATGGGTAACTTGATCTTTCTCTCTGGCTGCCCTTAATATTCTCTCCTTCGTTTCGATCTTGGTGAATCTAACGATTATGTGCCTTGGGGTTGGTCTTCTTGAGGAATATCTTTGTGGTGTTCTCTGTATTGCCTGGGGTTGAATAGTGTTCTGCTTTGCTAAATTAGGAAAGTTTTCCTGGATAATGTCCTGGAGAGTATTCTCCAGCTTGAATTCATTCTCTCCGTCACATTCAGGTACACCAATCAAGCGTATATATGGTCTTTTCACATAGTCCCATATTGCTTGGAGACTTTGCTCATTCTTTTTTATCCTTTTTTCTCTATTCTTGTCTTGTCGTTTTGTTTCATTAAGTTGGTCTTCGACCTCTGGTACCCTTTCTTCTGCTTGATCCATTCGGCTGTTTAAGCTTGTACATATTTCACTAAGTTCTCGTGTTGTATTTTTCAACTCCATAAGTTCATTTGTATTCCTCTCTATATTGTCTATTCTTTTCAACATTTCACCTAACCTTTTTTCCAAGTTCTTAGTTTCTTTACATTGGGTTAGAACAAGTTCCTTTAACTCCCAGAAGTTTCTTATCATCCACCTTTTAAAGCCTACTTCAGATAATGGCACACAGTCCTTTTCCATCAGGACTTGTTCCGTTACTGATGAGTCCTTTTCCATCAGGGCTTGTTCCGTTGCTGATGGGTTCTGATTTTGAGTATACTCGGCCTTCTTAGGCTGTTTTTTTCCCTTCATTGTAGATGAACCGCCTTTCTAATTAGGTTTCTGAGTCGACGTCCGACTTATTGATTCCCAGTGCTGGGATCCGAGCAACCCACTGTGGCGGCCTAAATAGCAGCGATAAGACTGATGGTGCTCTTCTGCCCGGGAATCTCTGGTCTGGCTTCCCTCTTGAGTCCGCAACAAGCGGCTCTGACTTCCCGGAGCTCCAAACTCCGGTCAGTAGGGGAAGCGGTCCCGTTGGCTCTGCGTGAAGAGCTGCTGCGCCGAGACGCCGGCAAAACCGCTGCAGCGGCCACAAGAGTCGCGCTGGCGACCCGTGGGGCTCCTCCACTGGGAATCAGCTAATCGGTGAGTGACGAAAATTTGTCTAAAGATATGGCGTCGTCTCGTTTTCTGAGCTTTCACTGGGAGCTACAATCCTGAGCTGTTAGTGGTCGGCCATCTTGGATCGATCTCGAAAGCTTTATTTTTAAAAGATTTTTATTTCTTATTCAGTTATGAAATACATGTAAATATAAAGATTTCCCCCTAGCGTTTTCTTTTTCCTCTTTTTTTTTTGAGATGGAGTCTCTCGCTCTGTTACCTGGCCTGGAGTGCAATGGCACCATCTTGGCTCACTGCAACCTCCACCTCCCGGGTTCAAGGGATTCTCCTGCCTCAGCCTCCTGAGTAGATGGACTAGAGGCACATACCATTACACCTGGCTAATTTTTGTATTTTTCATAGAGCTGGGGTTTCACCATGTTGGCCATGGTCTCCAACTCCTGGCCTCACATGATCCACCCACCTTGGCCTCCCAAAATGCTGGGGTTACAGGCATGAGCCACCACACCCAGCTTCCTTAGCATTTTCTGTTACTTGGTTTTAACTCACGATGTAATAGTACACCTATCCCACAGTTTATATAGGCTTGCCGCCTAATGCTACATCAGTAAATTGGTTAAAGTCTCACCTTCTGGCAAACCACTGATTGCATCCAGGTTTCATCTTGTGGTGAGTATGGCAAATATAAAAGATGTATATTGCCTTTTACTTTTTTGTGCCATTGCTATGATCACCCTTTCTGGTAATCCATTTACACATAAGTATATTGATACACACACTGAAAAAACTTATTTTCAAAGTTTTTTGTGTCAACTGTGTTTTACCATAACTTGGCCACAGTTTGTACAACACGGACTATTCAGAGTCTACTTTAAAAATTATTCATTCTGAGAACAAATAAATACTATCAATTTGAAATTTGCTCTGCTTTGAGAAACCTATTCTGATGCCTGTGAAAAATCACTCTAATCCCAAATAAGTTATTAAAGATATAAAATAGGCCGGGCGCAGTGGCTCACACCTGTAATCCCAGCACTTTGGGAGGCCACGGTGGGCGGATCACGAGGTCAAGAAATCGAGATCATGTTGAAACCCCATCTCTACTAAAAAATACAGAAAAATTAGCTGGGCGTGGTGGCACACGCCTGTAGTCCCAGCTACTCGGGAGGCTGAGGCAGAAGAATTGCTTGAACCTGGCAGGCGGAGGTTGCAGTGAGCCGAGATTGCGCCACTGCACTCCAGCCTGGCGCCTGACGACACAAGACTCTGCCTTAAAAAAAAAAGATATAAAATATAGGCTGGGCATGGTGGCTTACACCTATAATTCTAGCACTTTGGGAGGCCACAGTGGATGGATCATCTGCAGAGAGGAGTTCAAGATCAGCCTGACCAACATGGCGAAACCCTGTCTCTACTAAAAATACAAAAATTAGCCAGGCATGGTGGTGCATGCCTGTAATCCCATCTACTCAGGAGGCTGAGGCAGGAGAATTGCTTGAACCGAGGTGTTGGAGGTTGCAAGGAGGTGGAGGTTGCAGTGAGCTGAGATTGTGCCACTGCACTCCAGCCTGAGCAAGACTATCTCAAAAAAAAAAAAAAAAAAAAAAAAGTAAAATAAAGTATGGAATTAAAAGCTCAGAAGTATTTTTTCTTAGAAAAAATAAATTTATTTTTAGCTTCAATTTTGGGGATATGCAACTTAAAACATTTATATGGTTCTTAATTATTTATGAAACACTTTGGCTGGGCACGGTTGCTCATGCTTATAATCTTAGCACTTTGGGAGGCTGAGGTGAGCAGATCACCTGAAGTCAGGAGTTCAACACCAGCCTGATCAACATGGTGAAACACCGTCTCTACTAAAAATACAAAAATTAGCTGGACATGGTGGCACATGCCTGTAGTCCCAGCTACTCGAGAGGCTGAGGCAGGAGAATCACTTGAACCTGGGAGGCAGAGGTTGTAGTGAGCTGAGAGCACGACACTGCACTCCAGCCTCAGCAACCGAGGGAGACTCCATTTCAAAATAAATAAACACTTCATTATTTCATTTGATCCTTCTGGCAGCTCTGTAAGGTGGATGTGATAGGCTAGCCTGCCTGCTTTTCATCTTTCCTTCCGTCCATCCATTCAATGTCTAGTACACATTTAACCGCTTGTTGAAATAATATTTCAAATAAGATTTGGAATAAATTGTTTTTTTTTCTTTCTTTTCTTTCTTTCTCTTTTTTTTTTTTGGTGATTCCGACGTGATATGAACCAATTCTGTTTTTCAAATGGTCAGATAATACTATGGTCATGCATGCAATGGTGTTTATGAGTATGTTTGATTGCAAATATAAAATTAATAGTTTCTTGGCTTTATCTTTACTTTTTTAATGTGGTAAAATAACTATACATAAAATTTGTCATTTTAACCATTTATAAATATACAATTAAATGGCAAAAATTACATTCACGATATTGTAAAATTATCACCACTAATTTCTAAAACTTCATCACCCTAGACAAAAACTCTGTACCCATTAAATAGTAACTCCCCATTCTACACTCTCCCCAGCTCCTGGTAATCTTTAATCTACTTTCTGTGCCTCTGAATTTGCCTACTGTAAATATAAAGTGAAATTACAATATTTCTATTTATTTAAGACAGGGGGTTGCTATGTTACACAGGCCTTGAACTGCTGCTCTCAAGGCCTCCTCCCTCTTCAACCTCCCAAGTAGCTTGGTCTACAGTCCATGCTACCATGCCCAGCTAATATTGTTCTCTTTGTGTCTCAGTTATTTCTCTTAGCATAATGCTGGTTTTCATTTTTTGGGGAGTGGAGAGCAATTTTTTTTAAGGCAGGGTCTCATTTTGTCTTCCAGGCTGGAGTGCAATGGTGCAATCTTGGCTCACTGCAACCTCTGCCTCCTGGGCTCAAGTGATTCTCCTGCCTCAGCTGCCAGCATAGCTGGGACTACAGGCACAGGTCACCATGCCCAGCTAACTTTTGTATTTTTTGTAGACAGGGTTTCCCATGTTACCTAGGCTGGTCTTGAACTCCTGAATTCAGTTGATCTGCCAGCTTCAGCCTCCCAAAGTGCTGGGATTACAGGCATGAGCCACTGCATCTGGGCTTAGCATAATGTTTTTAAGGTTTATCCATATTGTAGCATATATAAGAACTTCATTTCTTTTAATTGCTAAATAATATTCCATTGCATGTATATACCTCAGTAGTCTCCCTTTATCCAAGGAGGAGATACTCTAAGACCCCCCAGTGGATACCTGAAACCAAAGATAGTACCACACTTCTATGTATATGATACATGAATTTTTATCTTCACAATTCCTTGGATAGGAGACTTGTTCCTTTTTTTTTTTTTTTGAGACAGAGTTTTGCTCTCTCACCCAGGTCAGAGTACAATGGCAGACTCTCGGCTCACTGCAACCTCCGTCTCCCAGGTTCAAGCAATTCTCCTGCCTCAGCCTCCAAAGTAGCTGGGATTACAGGTGCGTGCCACCACACCCAGCTAATTTTTGTATTTTTAGTAGAGACGAGGTATCACCACGTTGGCCAGGTTGGTCTTGAACTCCTGACCTCAGGTAATCCACTTCCCTGGCCTCCCAAAGTGCTGGGATTACAGGCGCGAGCCACTGCTTTCGGCCAGAAGGCTCGTTCTTACTATGGCTCTTAGCAATCTTGACATAACATTTGTTTCTTATTAAATCTAGAATTTTTACCTTTTCACTAAAAAGAAGAAATTTGTGGCTTCTCTTTAGCATATCCTAATTGCCAGCATCATTACTCTTGCAATTTGGTGCCATTATTAAGTAAATAAGGGATACTTAAACAGAAACACTGCCATACCTTTACCTGACAGTTGATCTGATAACCGAGCCAGCTATGAAGTGACTAACAGGGCAGGTAGCATATGCAGAAGGATGATCCATGCCCAGGCTGCATGCCCAGAGCATGATGGTACAAGGTTTCATCATTTTACTCAGAACACTGCACAATTTACAACTTAGGAATTGTTTATTTCTGGAATTCTTCATTGACTATATTTAGATACCAGTTGACCTCAGGTAATTGAAACTGTGCCAAGGTAAGAAGAGACTAGTAGTATACATTTTGTTTATCCATTTATCTGTTAATGTAGGTGTCCTCAACCTGCAGGCCACAGACTGGTGCTGTACAGTAGAGGTGAGTTCTTGGGGAGAGAGCAAAGCTTCATCAGTATTTACAGCCATTCTTCATTGCTCAAGCTCTGCCTCCTGTCATATTAGTGGTGGCATTAGATTCTCATAGCCCGAACACTATTGTGAATTGCGCATGCACGGAATCTAGGTTGCATGTTCTTTATGATAATCTAATGCCTGATGATCTGTGACTGTCTCCCATCACCCCAAGATGTGACCATCTAGTTGCAGGAAAACAAGTTCAGGGCTCTCACTGATTGTTGTATAATTATTTCATTATACATTACAATGTGATAATAATAGAAATAAAGTGCAAAATAAATGTAATATGCTTGCATCATCCCAAAAGCATACCCCTGCCCTGGTCCATAGAAAAATTACCTTCCCTGATGCTAGACCCTGGAGCCAAAAAGGTTGAGGACTGCCGTGTTTTGTTTTCTGTTTTTTTTTCTTCTTCTTTTTTCTTTTCTTTCTTTTTTTATAGAGATGGAGGTCTCACCATGTTGGCCAGGATGGTCTCGATCTCCTGACCTCATGATCTGCCCGCCTCGGCCTCCCAAAGTGCCGAGATTACAGGCATGAGCCACCATGCCCAGGCTGCCATGTTAATGGACATTTGGTGGACATTTTGATTGGTTTTGTTTTGGAGACAGAGTTTCACTGCTTCGCCAAGGTTGGAGTGCAGTGGTGTGATCTCAACTCACTGCAACCTCTGCCTCCTGGGTTCAAGTGATTCTCCTGCCTCAGCTTCCTGAGTACCTGGGATTGCAGGAGCCTGCCACCACACCTGGCTAATTTTTGTATTTTTAGTAGAGTCGGGGTTTCCCCATGTTGGGGGCTGGTCCCAAACTCCTGACCTCATGATCCCCTCACCTCAGCTTCTCAAAGTGCTGGGGTTGCAGGTGTGAGCCACTGCTCCCGGCCTTGTTTGTTTTTTTGACTCAGGGTCTTGCTCTGCCACCCAGGCTGGAGCGCAGTGGCACAATGATGGCTTACTGCAGCGTCCCACACTCAGGCAGTCCTCCTACCTCAGCCTCCCAAGTAGTTGAGACTACAGGCACATGCCATGATACCTGGCTAATTTTTGTATTCTTTGTAGAGGTGGGGTTCCATCATGTTGCCAAGGTTGGGCTCAAGCAGTGCCCCTGCCTGGGCCTCCCATAGTGCTGGGATTACAGACATGAGCCACCAGGCTGGAGTACATTAGTGTGATCATAGCTCATGGCAACCTTCAATTCATGGGCTCAAACCCTCCTCCCACGTTAGCCTCCCAAATGCACATCACCTGGCTATTTTTTTTTTTTTTTTTTGAGACGGAGTCTCACTATGTTGCCCAGGCTGGAGTGCAGTGGCATGATCTCAGGTCACTGCAACCTCTGCCTCCCGGGTTCAATTGATACTTGTGTCTCAGCCTCCCAAGTAGCTGGGGTTACAGGTGCACGCCACCATGCTCGGCTAATTTTTGTATTTTTAGTAGAGATGGAGTTTCACCGTGTTGTCCAGGCTGGTCTCAAACTCCTGACCTCAAGTGATCTGCCTGCCTCAGCTCTCAAAGTGTTGGGATTACAGGCATGAGCCACTGTGTCCGGCCGTGTGTTTTCTTATAGAAGCTTTATGTTTAGGTCTCTGAACCAATGTAAATTAATTTTTTCGTATAGTGTGAGATAAAGATGAGAGTTCATTTTTTCCCATCTGGATATCCAATTATTCTGGCACTATTTGTTGAAAAGATTTACAATTTCCCATTGAATTGCTTTGGTTCGTTTGTTGAAAATCGGTTGATAGTGCAAGTGTGGGTCTTTTCAGTGTTCTCTAATTTGTTCGTATACTTGACTATTTATGACAGAATGATGCTGTCTTAATAACTGTAATTTCACATTGTCTTTTTTTTTTTGAGATAGGGTCTTGTTCTGTCACCCAGGATGGAGTGCAGTGGCACCATAAGAGCTCACTGCAACCTCCATCTCTGGTGCTCAAGCTACACTCTTGAGCTATACACTTCAAGCTATACACCTCAGCCTCCCCAAGCAGCTGGAACCACAGGTGTGCAAAACCACAGGCGTGTGCCATCACACCCAGCTAATTTTTCTTTTGAGATGGAGTCTGAGTCTGTCACCCAGGCTAGAATGCAGTGGCACAATCTTGGCTCACTGCAACCTCTGCCTCCTGTGCTCAAACAATTTTTTTGTCTCAGCCTCCCAAGTAGCTGGGACTATAGGTATGTAGCACGTGGCACCATGCCTGGCTATATTTTTGTGTTTTTAGTAGAGACAGGGTTTCATCCTGTTAGGCTGACCTCAAACTCCTCACCTCAAGGAATATTCTCATCACAGCCTCCTAAAGTACTGGGATTACAGGCATGAGACACCGCGCCTGGCCAATTTTTTTGTATTTTTGGTAGAGATAGGGTTTCGCCATGTTGTTCAGGCTAGTTTGGAACTCCTGAGCTCAAGTGATCCACTGGACTTTTCCTCTCAAAGTGCTGTGGTTTTGCTACCATGCCTGGACTCACATTAAGTCTTGAAATTAGATAATGTAAATTCTCCAATTTTGTCCTCCAAATTGCTTTGGATTTTCTAGATCTTTTGCATTTCCATATAAATTTTAAAATCAAGTTTTCTGTCTCTACAACATTCATTCCTGGTAGGAATATGAATAGGATTATATTGACTCTTATATAAATCAATTTGCAAAGAAAGTAAATCTTACTGAGTCAATCCAAGAACATTATATATATATGTATATACATACATAGACGGATGTTGAATCTTGTCAAATTTTTTTTCTGCATCTATTTGGATGACTATATGGTTTTTGTCATTTATCTGTTAATATGGTAATTATGTTAATTGTTTTTTCAAACATTAAACCAACATCGCCTTTCTGGAATAAACCTCATTTAGTCATGATGTGTTATCCTTTTTATATACTGCTAGATTCAATTTGGTACTATTTTGTTTTATGTATTTATATCTTTGTTAATGAAGGATATTAGTCTATATTTTCTTTCCTTCTCTCTTCCTTTTTTTCTTTTTGTAATTTCTCTGGCTTTGATATTCGGTTATTTTGGCCTCAAGAAATATTGAAAAGTATCTCTTCTATTTTCTGAGTTGGTATAAGATTGATGTTACTTCTTTAAGTGTTTGACAGAATTCACCAGTAAAACTATGTTGGTGTGAGTTTTCTTTGTGGGGAGGTTTTTGATAACAAAGTAAATTTCTTTAATAGACAAGGGGCTATTGAGATTTTCTCTTTTATCTTATCTTAGTCTTTGTAAATGGTGTATTTTAAGGAATTTGCTTCATCTAATTTGTCAAACATATTGAGATAAAATGTTTTATAATAGTCTTTTATTTTTTTAAGGTCCGTGGGATTTAAGATGATATCTTCTAATTATTCCTCTTCTGGGTGATGGTCTCTGTTTTTATTCTTGACATGTCTAGCTAGAATATTATAAATTTTGTTGACTTTATCAGTTTCACTGGCTGATCTTTTCAAATAAACAACTTTTGGCCTTATTAATTTTTTTCTGCTGTTTGTCTGATTTCCCCTTCATTGATTGCAATTCTTTATTGTTTCTTTTCTTTTATTTACTCTGGGTTTACTCTGCGTTCCTTGATTTCTAATTTAATTCTACTGGGGTCAGAGAACATACCCTCTTATTTCGATCCTTTTATTTTTACTAAAATTTATTTCACAATATATTCTATCTTGGTGTATATAACATGTACACTTGAAAAGAATGTGTATTCTGGCCTTTTTGGATGTAGTGTTCTATAAATGTTGATTAGGTCATGGTGGTGATTTGTGTTTTTTCAGATCGTATATGTTTTCATTGATTTTTTTTTTTTTTTTTTTTTGAGACAGAGTCTTGCTCTGTCACCGGGCTGGAGTGCAGTGGTGCAATCTTGGCTCACTGCGACCTCCGCCTCCTGGGTTCAAGCAATTCTTCTGCCTCAGCCTCCCAAGTAGCTGGGACCACAGGCGCGTGCCACCATGCCCAGCTATTTTTTTTGTATTTTTAGTAGAGACGAGGTTTTACCATGTTAGCCAGGATGGTCTCGATCTATTGACCTCGTGATCCACCCGCCTCAGCCTCCCAAAGTGCTGGGATTACAGGCGTGAGCCACCATACCCAGCCTCCCCTTCAGTTTTATTGAGGTATGATTGACAAAAAAAAAATCATTTCAAGGCCAATTGTCAAAGAGCTTTCCCCTCTGTTTTCAACTAGTAATTTTTTAGTTTCAGGTCTTATGTGTAAGTTTTAAATCCATTTTGAGTAGATTTTCATGTATGGTGTAATAAGGGTCCAGCTTCATATTTTTTGCCTAGGGATATCCAGTTTTCCTAACACCATTTATTAAAAAGATTATCCTTTCCCCATTATGTCTTCTTGGTGCCTTTGTTGAAGATTTGTTGACTGTATAGGTTTGGGTTTCTTTCTGGGCTTCCTATTCTGTTCCATTGGTCTCTATGTCTGTTTTTATGCCAGTGCCATACTACTTTGATTACTGTAGTTATATAACATAATTTGGAATCAGGAAGTGTGATCCCTCCGGCTTTGTTGTTCTTCCTCTAGAATGCTTTAGCTACTTGGGATCTTCTGTTGTACTATTAATATACAAATGTTGGGGTTTTTTTTCTATTTTTTTATGGAAAAAAATCGGAATTTTGATAGAGATTGCATTGAATCTGTAGATCATGTTGGGTTATATAGCTATTTTAACAATATTAGTTATTCCAATCCATGAACACAGGATATCTTTCCATTTATTTGTGTCTTCAATTTTTTTTATCAGTGTTTTATAGTTTTTCACGTTCAGATATTTTACCGTCTTGGTTAAATTTTTTTCTAAAATTATTTTATTACTTTTGATGTTACTGTAAGTGGAATTTTTATCTTCATTTTTTTCCACGTAGTTCGCTGTTAGTATATAGTAATGCAACTGATTTTTGTGTGTTTTTAAATCCTACAAATTTGCAGAATTCATTTATTCGTTCTAACAGTGCTTTTGTGGAGTCTTTAGGATTTCCTATATATATAAGATCATGCCGTCTGCAAAGAGTCAATTTTTAGTTCCTCTTTTCTGATTTGGATAGCTTTTATTTCTTTTTCTTGCCTGATTGTTCTAACTAGGACTTCCTAGTTGTTCTAGTTTTGTTCTATGTTTAATAGAACTGTGTTCTAGTTTTTATACTCTGTTGAATAGAAATAGCAAAACTGAGGATCGTTGTCTTGTTCCTGATCTTAAAGGAAAAGCTTTTAGCTTTTCACCATTGAATCTGATGTTAGCTGTGGGCTTGTCATATAGGGCCTGTACTATATGAAAGTATATTCCTTCTATACCTAATTTGCTGAGAGTTTTTATCAAAAAAAGATGTTAAATTTTGTTTAATGTTTTTCCTGCATCTCTTAAGATGATCATATGATTTTTATCCATTATTTTATTATTGTGGTATATCACATTTATTGATTTGTGTATGATGAATAATCCTTGAATCTCAGAGATAAATCCCACTTGATCATGCTATGTAATCTTTTTAATGTGCTACTGAAGTTGGTTTACTGGAATTTTGTTGAGGGTTTTTGTATTTGTGTCCATCAGGGATATTGGCACTACTAACATTTCAAGCCAGATAATTCTTGGTTGTTGGGGGCTTTGTAGCATATTTAGCAGCTTACCTGGCCTATACCACTAAATACCAGTAGTACCTTCCACTACTTCTAACAACCCGAAATGTGTCCAGACAGATGTACCAGAGCGAGCATAGAAAGTCAACACCAAGACAAAAGTATGCCAAATTGCGGGAGTTTATTGCCGGCGGTCACAGAGGACTCACGTTTCTCCAACCCGGGGCCCTGAAAGGAGGGTGTCAAGACCTTTTATGCCCATAAACCAGCTCCTGGGCAGGGGTGGGGGTGAGGGGCTTTGGACATTCTATAAACCACCTCCTAGGCGGGGGTGAGGGTGAGGGGCTTCAGACATTCTGAGGGCCAGGGGACTTTGGACATTCTGATTGTTACTTAAGTAGTTCACAGAAGTCAAGATAAACTTTAGTTTACACATTGCCTGGGTAGGGTGGAAATTATGGACCTTAGTTACTTATTACAAGTTGCAGGGGCCAAGATGGTATGAGTTTGGACTGCTTGCCTGTCACATCAGGGTTACAGAGAACAGTTTCAACAGAAAGCCAAGGTATGGTTGAGGTATGCAGTTTTATGGGGCTTTTACCATGTCACAAAGATGTCCCCTAAAGGGCAAAATCATTTTCTGTTCAGAACCACTGTTTAGCCTGTAGAACAAAAGTATACTGAAGAGTAGAAGTAACTTTATGGATTCCTAGATCAGTATGTTCTGCTGCCACTGCTACCACTGTCTTCTAGGCTTCCAGGATTTATGTTTTTTTTTGTTTTTGTTTTTGAGACAGAGTCTCACTCTGTCACCCAGGCTGGAGTTAAGTGGTGCGATCTTGGCTCACTGCAACCTCTGACTCCCTGGATCAAGCGATTCTACTGCCTCAGACTCCTGAGTACCTGGGATTCAGACATGTGCCACCACACCCGGCTAATTTTTGTATTTTTAGTAGAGATAGGGTTTCACCATGTTAGCCAGGATTGTCTCAATCTCCTGACCTCAAGTGATCCGCCTGCCTTGGCCTCTTAAAGTGCTGGGATTATAAGCATTAGCTACTGCACCCAGCCCTGGATTTATGCTTTTAATAGGGTAGTGTAGTACTACCTTGCCATTATGTTCAGAAGCAAATGTGAATTTAAGTAGCATTTTAAAATATGTAATTCAAGTATTACTAATTTTTTATTTATTTTGTTTTGATATAGAGACAATTTTGTTCTGTCAGCCAGTTTGGAGTCAGTGGTGTGATCATAGCTCACCGCGACCTTGAACTCTTAGACTTATGCAATACTCCTACCTCAGCCTCCCAAGTTGCTGAGACATGCCCGGCTAATTTTTTAATATTTTGAAGAAACTGGGTCTCACCATGTTGCCCAGGCTGTTTTTGAACTCCTGACCTCAAGCAATCCTCCTGCCTTAGCTTCCCCAAGTACTGGAATTATAGGCATAAGCCACCATGTCTGGCCTCCAAATATTACTTTAAATAAAGCTGCTTTTTTAATTTAAAAATTTTTAATGATTGGTTTTTAAAATTTTTTTAATTTTTCAAATTTAAATTTTTGTTTTCATCATAAGTGATATATATCATAAAATATTTTTGAACCTTGTTTTTATTATAGTCATAAAAGTAATACATTAAAACAGATAATGGAATATGCTTTTTGACTTCATTTTCTTCTTACCAAAACATTCTCTAACTATATTTCATTGTCACCCAGCTTCTAGTGAATTATAAGTATAGGTTCTCAGTATTTTCATATACTTTGGAAGACATGGAGATAGTCAGGGAAGGAGGATGGCAATTCAAGTGCATAAAAATAGTTTTTACTTTACATGTTGTGACTCACTTAAGTTTCATTGTTATAATAAATGTTAAAAATATGCTATCTACTTTTTATAGTTTCTGAATAATTTGATCAGGTATAATAGTTATTTGATATGAATACATTTGAGAAAATATTATTTAAAATGTACTCTGGTACAGAATCTTCCTGCCATTATTATTATTATTATTTTTTAAACTAACTTCAGCTGGGCACAGTGGCTCATGCCTGTAATCCCAGCACTTTCGGAGGCCAGCCAGGCGGATCACCTGAGGTTGGAAGTTCGAGACTAGCCTGACCAACATGGTAAAACCCCATCTCTACTAAAAAGAACAACAAAAAAAGCCAGTGTGGTGGCACGTGCCTATAATCCCAGCTACTCAGGAGGCTGAGGCAGGAGAATCGCTTGAACCCAGGGGGCAGAGGTTGCAGGGAGCTGAGATCACACCACTGCACTCCAGCCTGGGCAACACAGCAAGACTTCGTCAAAAAAAAAAAAAAATTAGTCAGGCATGGTGGCGTGCACATGTAACCCCAGCTATTCTGAGGCTGAGGTGGGAGAATCACTTGACCCTGGAAGGTGGAGGTTGCAGTGAGCCAAGGTCGTGCCACTGCACTCCAGCCTAGGTGACAGAGTGAAACCATGTCTTAAAAAAAAAAAAAAGAGAGAGAGAGAGAGAGAGAGAGAGAGAGAGAGAGAAGGATTTGTTTTTCTTTCAATATTATACTTTTTTTTTCAGTAAGTAGTACCTGGTTTTCTGCATAATGTGCGTGTTTTCGACACTACAAATGCATCAGAATACGTGTAAAGGAAGACACATTTTAGAGTTTTTTTAGGATATGAGAATTGATAATTTTTATCATTATTATTGTTTTATTTGAGACAGGTTCTCTATTGCTAAGACTGAAGTATGGTGGTGTGATCATGGTTCACTGCAGCCCCAACTTTCCCAGCTCAGGTGATTCTCCCATCTCAGCCTCCAAAGTAGCTGAAACTACAAGCATGCGCCATCATCCCTGGCTTTCTTTGTCATTAGCCAGGCTGGAGTGCAGTGGTGTTATCTCAGCTCACTGCAACCTCTGCCTCCCGAGTTCAAGTAATCCTCCTGCCTCAGCCTCTGGAATAGCCGGGACTACAGGCGCATGCCACCACACCAGCTAATTTTTTTATTTTAATAGAGATGGGGTTTCACTATATTGGCCAGGATGGTCTCGATCTCTTGACCTCGTGATCCACCTACCTCAGCCTCCCAAAGTGCTGGGATTACAGGCGTGAGCCACTGTGCCCAGCCTACTATTTTTGTAGAGAGGGGGTTTCGCTGTGTTGCCCAGGCTGGTTTTGAACTTGGGCTCAAGCAGTGCATCTGCCTCAGCTTTGCAAACTGCTGGGATTACAAGTATAAGCCACAGCACCTGATGGCCATTATTATTTTTTTCTTTATTATCTTTTTTTAATTTAACTTCTGGGATACATGTGCAGGACATGCAGGTTTGTTCCATAGGTATACATGTGCCATGGTGGTTTGCTCCACCTATCAACCCATCATCTAGGTTTTAAGCCCTGAATGCATTAGGTATTTGTCCTAATGCTCTCCCTCCCCCTTATTCACCACTCCCCAACAGGCCCCCATGTGTGATATTCCCCTCCCTGTGTCTGTGTGTTCATTGTTAAACTCCCACTTATGAGTGAAAACGTGGTGTTTGGTTTTCTGTTCCTGTATTAGTTTGCTGAGGATGATGGATTTTATCTTCATCCATATCCCTGCAAAGGACATGAACTCATTCTTTTTTATGGCTGTGTAGTATTCAATGGTGCATGTGTGTCACATTTTCTTTATCCAGTCTATCATTGAAGGGCATTTGGGTTGGTTCCAAGTCTTTGCTATTGTAAATAGTGCTGCAATAAACATACATGTACACGTGTCTTTATAGCAGAATGATTTATAATCCTTTGGGCATATACCCAGTAATGGGATTGATGGGTCAAATGGTATTTCTGGTTCTAGATTTTTGAGGAATCACTATACTGTCTTCCACAGTGGTTGAACTAATTTACACTCTCACCGACAATGTAAAAGTGTTCCTGTTTCTCTACATCCTTGTCAGTATCTGTTGTTTCCTGGCCTTTTTTTTTTTTTTTGAGATGGAGTCTCACTCTGTCACCCAGGCTGGAGTGCAGTGGCATGATCTCAGCTTACTGCAACCTCCACCTCCCAGGTTCAAGCGATTCTCCTTCCTCAGCCTCCCGAGTAGCATGGTGGCTGAGTATTGCCACCATGCTCAGCTAATTTTTGTATTTTTAGTAGAGACAGGGTTTCACCATGTTAGCCACCGGGCTGGTCTCAAACTCCTTACTTCAAGTGATTCACCCACCTTGGCCTCCCAAACTGCTGAGATTACAGGTGTGAGCCACTGCACCCAGCTGTTTTCTAACTTTAATAATTGCCATTCTGACTGGCATAAGATGGTATCTCATTATGGTTTTGATTTACATTTCTCTAATGACCAGTGATGATGAGCTTTTTTTCATGTTTGTTAGCCACATAAATGTCTTCTTTTGAGAAGTATCTTGTTTATATCCTTCACCCACTTTTTGATGGAATTGTTTTTTTTTCTTGCAAATTTGTTTAGGTTCCTTGTAGATTCTAGATATTAGACCTTTGTCCAGTGGGTAGATCGTAAAAATTTTCTCCCATTCTGTAGGTTGCCTGTTCACTCTGATGATAGTTTATTTTTCTGTGCAGAGGCTCTTTAGTTTGATTAGGTCCCATTTGTCAATTTTGGCTTTTGTTGTAATTATTTTTGGTGTTTTAGTGATGAAGTCTTTGCCTATGCCTGCATCCTTAATGGTATTATCTAGGGTTTTTATGGTTTTGGGTTTTACATTTAAGTCTTTAATTCATTGTGAGTTAATCTTTGTATACAGTATAAGGAAGGGGTTCCGTTTCTGTTTTTTGCATATGGCAAGTCAGTTTATTCATTTATTTATTTTTTTGAGATGGAGTTTTGTTCTTATTGCCCAGGCTGGAGTGCAATGGTGTGATCTCGGCTCACTGCAACCTCCACCTCCCGTGTTCAAGCAATTCTCCTGCCTCAGCCTCCTAAGTAGCTGGGATTACAGGCATGCACCACCATACCCAGCTAATTTTTGTATTTTTAGTAGAGACAGGGTTTCTCTATGTTGGTCAGGCTGGTCTTGAACTTCCGACCTCAGGTGATCTGCCCACCTCAGCCTGCCAAAGTGCTGGGATTACAGACATGAGCCACCATACCTGGCTGGCTAGTGTTTTTCTAGCACCATTTATTTATTTATTTATTTATTTTTGAGATGGAGTTTCGCTCTTGTTACCCAGTCTGGAGTGCAATGGTGTGATCTCGGCTCACCGCAACCTCCACCTCCTGGGTTCAAGCAGTTCTCCTGCCTCAGCCTCCTGCGTAGCTGGGATTACAGGGACGCACCACCATGCCCAACTAATTTTTTGTATTTTTAGTAGAGACAGGGTTTCACCATGTTGACCAGGATGGTCTTGATCTCTTGACCTTGTTGTGATCCACCTGCCTCGGCCTCCCAAAGTGCTGGGATTACAGGCATGAGCCACCGTGCCTGGCCTAGCACCATTTATTAAATAGGAAATCCTTTCCCCATTGCTTCTTTTTGTCAGGTTTGTCGAAAATCAGGTGGTTGTAGATGTATGGTGTTATTTCTGAGGTCTCTGTTCTGTTCCATTGGTCTATATATCTATTTTGGTATCAGTACCATGCTGTTTTGGTTAGTGTACCCTTGTAGTATAGTTTGAAGTCAGGTAGCGTGATGCCTCCAGATTTGTTCTTTTTGCTTGGGATGTCTTAGCGTATTATACAGGCTCTCTTTTGGTTTCATATGAAATTTAAAGTAGTTTTTTCTAATTCTGCAAGGAAAATCAGTGGTAGCTTAATGGAAATAGCAATGCATCTCTAAATTACTTTGGGCAGTATGATTGGCCATTATTTTTAATAAATGAGTTGGGGTCAAGTATTCAACATTTATATTCCTCCTTATTCTTTGTGTTATCTCATACTAGCATGTCTTCCCATCCATGGAAAGGACAATAGGATCCAAAAATCATGGTTTAGGGAAGGAAAATGCTACATAAATATGTATAATATGAGCAAAATACTTATTTGTATTGGATTTAAGTTCTCTTTTCTGACAGATATACAAAGAAAAAGCTACATAAAAATGTAAAAATATTTTCCCCCTTTTGAAAAGATAGTCTTCATTCATTACTTACATAATAAAAGGTAGAATTTACAACACTTTGGATACTTTTTTTTTTTTTTTTTTTGGAGACAGAGTCTTGCTCTGTCTCCCAGGCTGGAGTGCAGTGGCATGATCTCGGCTCTCTGCAACCTTTGCCTCCCAGGCTTAAACAATTCTCATGCCTCAGCCTGTCGAGTAGCTGGGATTACAGGTGCTCATCACAAGGCCCAGCTAATTTTTTTATTTTTTAGTAGAGGCAGGGTTTTGCCATGTTGACCAGGCTGGTCTTGAACTCCTGACCTCAGCTGATCCACCTGCTTGGGCCTCCCAAAGTGCTGGGATTATAGTGCCCAGCCTGATTATATTTTCAATAGAAAAAAATGAAACTATTTAAATTAAGACCATTTTTTATATGATTTTTGTTTCAAAACACCTAAGTACTAAACATATATGTATTTTTTGAGATAGGGTCTTGCTGTGTTGCCCAGGCTAGAGTGCAGTGGCATCAGTGTGGCTCACTGCAGCCTCAACCTCCTGGCTTAAGTGATCCTCCTACCTCAGCCTCCTGAGTAGCTAGGACTATAGGCATTTGCCACTATGCCTGGCTAATCTTTTTTTTTTTTTTTTTTTACTTTTTTATAGAGGCAGGTCTTATTTACTATGTAGCCCAGGCTAGTCTCAAACTCCTGGGCTCAAGTGACACTCCCACCTTGGCAGTCTCCCAAGATGCTGGGATTACAGACATGAACCACCACATCTAGCACAACATAAAAATTTTTAAGGCCGGGCGTGGTGGTTCAAGCCTGTAATCCCAGCACTTTGGGAGGCTGAGGCAGGTGGATCATGAGGTCAAGAGATCGAGACCATCCTGGTCAACATGGTGAAACCCTGTCTCTACTAAAAATACAAAAAATTAGCTGGGCATGGTGGTGCGTGCCTGTAATCCCAGCTACTCAGGAAGCTGAGGCAGGAGAATTGCCTGAACCCAGGATGCGGAGGTTGCGGTGAGCCGAGATCGTGCCATTGCACTCCAGCCTGGGTAACAAGAGCGAAACTCCGTCTCAAAAAAAAAAAAAAACAACCAACAAAAATTTTTAACAGTGACACACTTCATGTATTACATTTTGGAGTTTAGAAATATTATTTATTGCTGGGCACAGTGGCTTACTCCTGTAATCCCAGCACTTTGGAAGGTTGAGTCTGGTGGACCACCTCAGGTCAGGAGTTTCAGACCAGCCTGGCCAACGTGGCAAAACCCTGTCTCTACCAAAAATACAAAAATTAGCCAGGCATGGTGGCAGGTGCCTGTAGCCCCAGCTATTCAGATGGCTGAGGCATGAGAATTGCTTGAGCCGAGATCATGCCATTGCATTCCAGCCTGATGAGAGAGAGAGACTGTGGAAAGAAAGAAAGAGAGGGAGGGAGGGATGGAGGGTGGTTGTTCACCAACCATCAGTAAATCTCATTAAGGAGTCATCTAAAAAAGAAAGATGTCATTTTTTGCAGAAAGATGCATTTAGTCTAATGATGCTCTATGATGTCAAATGTATGGAACATTTATTAAGCTATGTAATAAACTTAAGACTCAGTTCTGTTATATTCTTGGAGCTCTAACACATTTTTAACAAGGAGGAGTAGGAAAACCAGGGGTGTTCTTTCTTCTCCAGTGCCCTAGGCATTTTTCTGTTTCTGAGAAAACCAATCATACTACTTCGAGAAAAACGTGGATGAACTTTTCAAATCCTACATTACAATGTTAAGTCAGATTAGGCTAAGTTTAGAGAGTCTCAGATACTAGTTCAATAGTATTAAAGAAATTCTCTTGGTTTTGTTTTTGTTTTGAGACATAGTCTCTCAATGATGCCCAAGGTGGAGTACAGTGGCTCAATCTCAGCTCACTGAAACCTCCGTTTAAATGATTCTCCTCCTTCAGCCTCCCAAATAGCTGGGATTACAGGTGGTCGCCACCACGCCTGGCTAGTTTTTTTGTATTTTTAGTAGAGATGGGGTTTCACCATATTGGCCAGGCAGGTCTCGAACTCCTGGCCTCGTAATCTACCCTCCTTGGCCTCCAAAAGTGCTAGGATTACAGGCGTGAGCCACCATGCCCTGCCTTGTTTTGTGTTTTCTACTTCACACTCTGTCATGGTTGCATTAAAAAAATATTTTAGTAGAGTTCTTCAGATGTTACTGTGAATGCTGATACCTCCTAATTGTGGCAGCATTAGAAATGTCTTATGTTGGTAATTGTTGAACTTGCATACATGAGATTTAGTATGTTCTTCTCTCTACTTTTGTGTATATTTGATACTTTTCATAATAAAATGATTTGGGGGATTTTTTTTTTTTTTTTGAGACAGAATCTCGCTCTATCACCAAGCTGGAGTGCAGTGGCGCAATCCTGGCTCACTGCAAATCTGGCTCACTGCAACTTCAGTTTTCTGGTTTCAAGCAATTCTCCTGCCTCAGCCTCCCGAGTAGCTGGGACAACAGGCATGCACCACTGCACCTGGCTAATTTTTAAAATAATTTTAGTAGAGATGGGGTTTCACCATGTTGTCCAGGATAGTGTTGATCTCTTGACCTCATGATCCGCCCACCTTGGCCTCCCAAAGTGCTGGGATTACAGATGTGAGCCACTATGCCCTGCGAATTTTGGGGATTTTTAAAAGGAAAATGTTTTAGCTAACATACTTGATTACAAATTTCTTTCTTTCTTTCTTCCTGAAATATCAGAACTATATCTTGTATAATACCGTTGTATATTTCAGGGTGCCTCCTAACATAATACTCATTCACTAAATAAGCACCTGAGTTGAATTGAATATAATATTTAGTTGCTTAATTTTAAATGTAAGTTATATTTAACTAGCAGTACATAAAGTGAAAAATGTGCTTCTTGGTGACTTCTATAAAGGTGAGAAAATGTTCTGGAATTAGATAACGGTGGTGATTGTGCAACTCTGTGACTATACTAAAAACCATTGAATTGTATACTTTAAAAAAGTAAGCTGTGTAGTAGTA
Organism: Callithrix jacchus; assembly: GCF_049354715.1. Classification (NCBI taxonomy): domain Eukaryota; kingdom Metazoa; phylum Chordata; class Mammalia; order Primates; family Cebidae; genus Callithrix; species Callithrix jacchus. The sequence continues at coordinate 65,096,094 of NC_133506.1, forward strand.
TAGTATGTGAATTACATCTCAAATTTTTAAAAAGTCAACGTAAAAAATACAAAGGTAAGTCATAAACTGGGAGAAGATACTTACAACACAAAAAAACTCATAAAAGAACTCTCATAGGCCGAGCATGGTGGCTCACACCTGTAATCATAGCACTTTGGGAGGCCAAGGTGGGTGCATCATGAGGTCAAGAGATCAAGACCATCCTGGCCAACATGGTGAAACCCCAACTCTACTAAAATTACAAAAATTATCTGGGCATGATAGTGTGCACCTGTAGTCCCAGCTACTCAAGGCTGAGGCAGGAAAATTGCTTGAACCCAGAAGGTGGAGGTTGCAGTGAGCCAAGATTGCACCACTGCACTCCAGCCTGGGCAACAGAGCCAGACTGTCTCAAAAAAACAAAAACAAAAATGACAACAACAACGAAAAACTGTCACAAATGGATAAGGAAAAGGCAACCCTATAGATAAACAGACACATAAAACAAATGGGCATTTCACAAAGAGAAAACATGAATAGGCAAGAAACATTTTAAAAGATCCTTAATCTCATTTGAAGTAAAGAGATGAAAATTATTACCTCAATGAAGCATTTACACATACCAGACTTTCAGAAATTAAAGAATTGAATCATCCAAGTAGACAAAATGTGAAGAAACATAACCCTTACATACTGCTAGTGAGATTTTTTTTTTTTTTTTTTGAGATGGAGTCTTGTTCTATCACCAGGTTGGAGTGCAGTGGTGCAGTGTCGGCTCACTGCAACCTCTGCCTCCCGGGTTCAAACAATTGTCCTGCCTCAGCCTCCCGAGTAGCTGGGATTACAGGCACACACCACCATGCCCAGCTAATCTTTGTATTTTTAGTAGTGACAAGGTTTCACCATGTTGGTCAGGATGGTCTCAATCTCTTGACCTTGTGATCCGCCTGCTTCAGCCTCCCGAAGTGCTGGGGTTACAGGCATGAGCCACCGCACCCAGCCTGCTAGTGAGATTCTTTAACTGGTACAACTACTTTGGAAAGATGTTTTGGTATTACCTGGTAAAACTGAAGATGCAAGTGCCCTTTCATCAAGCAGTTCTACTACTAGGAGTTTGTGTGTGTGTTTGTATGTATATGTCATCTGTCCTTTCCCTGTTGATTGTTAATACCACCTTTATCAAGTTATCCTATTTTCATGGGCCAATTTCTAGGCTCTCTAATATGTTAAGTTGGTGGTTTGTTTATGCAACAATTTTGAGGTGGCTTCATTACTATAATTTAAAAGTAAGTTTTAGTGTCTAATAGGGTCATCTTCCTGAATGTCTTCAGGGATGTTTGGTTATTCCTGGTCCTTTGCTCTTCTATATAAACTTTAGGATCAACTTGTCAAGTCTTATGCCTTGTTGGGATTGTTATTGAAATTACATTGAATTACTTTGAATTGATAGGTCATTTTGAAAATAATTTTCCTGAATGTATTTCTCCATTTATTTAGGTCTATCTTAATGTCTTTCAGTCAAATTTTACAATTTTCTTTATAAACTTCTCATAGTCTTTTGTTAGATTCTTCCTATGTATTTATGTGTGTCTGTGTGTTTGTGAGAGGGGGAGGGAGGGAGGGAGGGAGGAAAGGGAGTGGAGGAAGGAAAGAGAAAAAGAATGTATAATTAAACATCAGTTTAAAAATAGCTTTATTGAGATATAATTTACATACCATAAAATTCACTCTTTTTATGTGTACAGTTCAATGATTTTTAGTAAATCTTCAGAGTTGTGCATCTATCACTGCAATCTAATTTTAGAACATTTCTATCACCCTAAAGCTTGGCACACTTGTTGGCAGTCACTCCTTGTTCCTGTCCCTAGCCCCAGGCAACCACCAATTTAGTTTAAAAAAAAAAAAACTTTTTTAAAGCCCTTTTAGTATGAACATATAAAAATACACAAAGTTGGCTGGTCATGGTGGCTCATGCCTATAATCCAAGCACTTTGGAGGCCAAGGCAGGCGGATCACCTGAGGTCAGGGGTTCAAGACCAGCCTGACCAACATGGGGAAACCTCATCTTTAAAAAAATAAATAAATAAATAACAAAAAAAAATAAAAATAAAATACACAAGTTGACAAAGTAGAACAATGACTCCCAAACAACCAATAAGGACAGTCTTCTAATCTTCTGACTTCTCACCTGGATTTTTTTTTTCTTTTCTTTTGAGGCAGAGTTTTGCTCTTGTTACCCAGGCTGGAGTGCAATGGCGCAATCTCAGCTCAGTGCAACCTCCACCTCCTGGGTTCAAGCAATTCTCCTGCCTCAGTCTCCCGAGTAGCTGGGACTACAGGCGTGTGCCACCATGCCCAGCTAATTTTTGTATTTTTAGTAGAGATGGGGTTTCACCATGTTGATCAGGTTGGTCTTGATCTCTTGACCTTGTGATCCACCCGCCTCGGCCTCCCAAAGTGCTGGGATTATAGGTGTGAGCCAACGAGCCTGGACGACCTGGATTGTTTTAAAACAAGTCTCATTTCTTCCGTAAGTATGTCAGTATGTGTCTCCAAGTATGACGGTTTCTTTTTAAACTGAACTAAAATTTCATTTTCATTATCGCACCTAAAAAGATTAATAATAATCTTTTTTAATAATAATCTTTTTTTTTTTTTAAGAGATAGGGTCTTGCTCTGTCACTCAGGCTAGAAGTACAGTGGTGAGATAATAGCTTATTGAAGTCTTGAATTTCTGGGCTCAAACCTGTTTCAGCTTCTTAAGTAGTTAGAACTACAGGTGCAAACCACCACATCTAGCTAATTGTTTTTTTAATAGAGACAGGCTCTTACTATGTTGTCCAGGCTAGTCTTGAACTCCTGGCCTCAATTGAACCTCCCATCTTAGCCTCCCAAAGTGTTGGGATTACAAGTGTGAGCCATGGCCAAACTAACTAACTATATATATATATATAATATATATTATATATAATATATATTAATATATATTCTTTATATATATAATATATATAATATAATATAATATATAATATAATATAATATAATAATAATATAATTAATATAATATATATAAAGAATATATATATATTATATATATATATTTTTTTGAGATGGAGTTTCACTCTTGTTGCCCAGGCTACTGTGCAGTGGTTCCATCTTGGCCCACTGTAACCTCCAACTCCCAGATTCAAGCAATTCTCCTGCCTCGGCCTCCTAAGTAGCTGGAATTACTGACATGTGCCACCACACCCAGCTAATTTTGTATTTTTAGTAGAGACAGGGTTTCTCCCTGTTGATCAGGCTGGTCTCGAACTCCTGATCTCAAGTGATCCACCTGCCTCAGCCTCCCAAAGTGCTGGGATTACAGGTGTGAGCTACTGTACTCAGCCTCCTGCATTTTTTTCATTGCCACATGTTCATTGAAGAAACCAGATCATTTGTTAGTAGACTTTCTTACATTCTGGACTTGGCTAATTACATTCTTGTAATATCATTTAATATGCTTTTATATTATATTTTCTGTAAAAAGGTAATTAGTTCTAGGGCAGCACATGCTGTCCAGTTAGAAATACGAATTACAAATGCAAGACACATAATTTAAAATTTTCTGGTCACTGCATTAACAAAAGTAAAAAGAAAAAGGTGAAATTATCTTAATGGCACATTTTATTCATCCCAGATATTAAAAATATTATTCCATCATGTAATGTACATAATTATTAGTAAGACACTTTACAGTCTTTTTGTACCAAATCCTTGAAATCTGTTGTGTATTTTATGTTTATGACATATCTCAATTCAAAGTAGCAACATTTCAGGTGCTCAGTAGTTACATGTGGCTGCCATGTTGGATATCACAGATCTAGAGTTTTGATTTTAGGTTTGAGTTTTTTTCAAGAATAATTCATATGTGGTGCTGTGTACTTTATATTGCATTTCAACAGGAAGCACATAATATATTTCCTTTTTTGTGGTGTTAAGATTGGTCCAAAAGTTTAAGTGTCGTTAGTAATCATTCAGTACCTGCCCCAGCCTTTCACCTAATGGTTTTAGCTGCCTTCGATGATCTTTGCCTAGATTTGTATTTCATTAGTGATTCACAATAGTGACTGTGTAATTCTTTCATTTCTTCTGCATCTAATATCTGAACTGTTCTACAAAGAAAAATTTTTTCTCATCAGTTGTTCTTCTACTGAAGTATTTTCTGTCATAGTTAGTCTTTTTGTCATAAATTACTATGGCCCACGATATGGCTGGTTTTTTCTGGGTTTTTTTTTTTTTTTTTTTTGACACAGAGCCTTACTCTATTACCCTGGATTAGTACAGTGGCACAATCTTGGCTCCCTGCAATTTATACCTTCCGGTTCAAGCAATTCTCCTGCCTCAGCCTCCTGAGTAGCTGGAATTACAGGAGCCCACCACCATGCTTGGCTAATTTTTGTATTCTTGGTAGAGACAGGGTTTCACCATGTTGACCAGGCTGGTCTCAAACTCCTGAAGTCAAGTGATCCAGCCCCCTCGACCTCCCAAAGTGCTGGGATTACTGGTGTGAGCCACCTCACCCAGCCTTGTTTTGCAATTTAGATTGTACATTTATGTTCATTGGTACTTTACCTCAAGATGATTTTCATATTTTAACTAGCATTTTTAGGCGATGCATAGAAAGGTATTTTCAGGGTAAATTAGTGTTCTATTTGCCTGGAATGAAGATATTAAATATTAATATTTTTAGTTAATCCATTAGCGAAAAATGAGAAAGCTAATATTATCTATTATACCATAAAATAAGATTCTGCCTTTTGAAGTAGAAAATATGGAATTTATCCTTTGCACTATTGCCTCAAAAGTGACAATCTTCTTGGCAACCAAGTTGCATTATGTTTTCAAAATCTGTTATTAATTTGTATGCATTGTGCAATCTGAACAGAAGTGGTAGGAAAAAAATGGAGACTTTTTTCTTTGTATTGTTAACTACTATGTTTAACTGTAGATGTCTATGTGACTGTGAAGTATCCTTTTACCTTCTCAATAAAATGTTACTAATTAGCCAGGCGCAGTGGCTTACTCCTCTAATCCCAGCACTTTGGGAGGCTAAGGGGGCGGATCATGAGATCAGAAGATTGAGACTATCCTGGCTAACATGGTGAAACCCTGTCTTTGCTAAAAATACAAAAATTAGCTGAACATGGTGGCATATGCCTGTAGTCCCAGCTACTCGGGAGGCCGAGGCGGGAGAATTGCTTGAACCTGGGAGGTGGAAGTTGCAGTGAGCCAAGATCACACCACTGCACTCCAGCCTGGGCGACAGAGGGAGACTCCGTCTCAAAAAAAAAAAGTTACTAATTATTGATTAATAAATACAAAGTGAATCAATTTGTGGTATTTTTCTCATGGTAATATTGCGTTCGCAGTTCACATCCTTATCTAGAAAAGAAAAAATATATATAAGACCTTGCTCATGAAATCCTAAAAGATAAGGAACTAAAAATAAAGGCAGGACACATGTCTCAGAATTCCATTTATTTTTTAATTCTCTAATAAGAATAGGGATTTCTAATATAGTCTGTTCAACAACTTTATAATAGAATCCACAGCAAAAGATATGTTTGATAATAGTTTCACATTTTGCCATAAGAAAATGGTAGGAGATTGAAGTTGTTGCACATATTTTAGTCCAAATGTCATCTGATTACCTCAGGTGCCTAAAATTATTTACTTTCTTACATTGTTTGAGGGATATATTTTTGTTTTAACCATAAATAGCACACAATGTTTTATTTTATTTATTTATTTATTGAGATGGAATCCTGCTCTGTCGCCCTGGCTGGAGCGTGAGCTCGGCTCACTACAACCTCCTCCTCCTTGATTCAAGCAATTTTCCTGTCTCAGCCTCCTGAGTAGCTGGGATTACAGGCACATGCCACCATGCCTGGCTAATTTTTCTTTCTTTCTTTTTTTGTGTGTGTGGGGGGTAGGTATTTTTTAGTAGAGATTGGATTTTGCCATGTTGGCCAGGCTGGTCCTGAATTCCTGACCTCAGGTGATTCACCGCCTCAGCCTCCCAAAGTGCTGGGATTACAGGCGTCAGCCAATGTGCCCAGTCACACACTGTTTTATTTGGTAGATTTCCTCAAGTCTTTTCAGAAGCAAGTGAAATAAAATTATGAAAAATGAAAAAGAATATCCTTCTTTTCTTCAATCTCTGTGGCTCAGTCTTAAGACCCAAACATTGATACACGTTTGTTTTATGGTAGTCATAATTGTGATGTTGCAGTGAGAGATGAGAGAAATATTTTGAATCACTGCCTACAAGATAAGATGTTCATTATTGTTCTCAAGTTATTTCGTATGTTTATTCTTTTTCCCCTGAAGAAAACCCAAGATCTTGTATGGCAGGGACTGTCTTCTACTTTTATGTACCTCTATTTTCTTTATGTCAAACTTTAGGCCCATATAAATTTCCAACTTGTTTAAAACATTTTTGCCTGGGCTACCTTGTACAATGGGATCTTGAACCTTACACCTTGGAATTTCTCTTACTAGTCATAGAAAAATTATGTACATAGTGGAGAAAAGCTCAATAAAAGTTGACTTCATACAACTTCCATATTTAGGGAAAGACCTTAAGATGTCTTTCTGGATCATTTGCTATTTGATATATCCAGATTGCTCTTTATCCCAATGAAACAGATAAAGAAGGTTGTACTGTAATTAGCTAATTCTGTACTTCTTGCCAAGATAGTAGGGGTTGTTCATTGTGAACACATTCTGCTGCCAACAGCTGCGTTAGAACATTGTGTTTATTTGTGAGAGAACTTGAATATGAACAATTTGGTTTAAAGATTAAATGGGGGAATAGATTATATTGATAAAACTGATAAAATATTTTTTATTAAAAATTACTGTTATACAGAGAAATTTACATTTAAAGCATTAAATATACTGAGCATTGTAGAAATTGAAAATTCTAGGCCGGGCATGGTGGCTCAAGCCTATAATCCCAGCACTTTGGGAGGCCGAGGCAGGTGGATCACGAGGTCAAGAGATTCAGACCATTCTGACCAACATGGTGAAACCCCATCTCTACTAAAAATATAAAAAATTAGCTGGGCATGGTGGCACATGCCTGTAATCCCAGCTACTCAGGAGGCTGAGGCAGGAGAATTGCCTGAACCCAGGAGGCAGAGATTGCGGTGAGCTGAGATCGCACCATTGCACTCCAGACTGGGTAATAAGAGCGAAACTCTGTCTCAAAAAAAAAAAAGGAAATTCTATCTGTATTTCATTTGAAAGAGTTTCTAGCTCCTCTTGCCTTTTGATAAGTAGACAGATGTACTGGAGGCAATCTAGCTTGGCATGATGAGCAACAGATTGGAACACAGAGCAGAACTAGGTGTACAGTGTCAGGAAGTACAACTCAGTGGATATTTTCTATGCACAAGAAACTCTGACAGGCTGGCACTATAGTGGGAGAGGGTGGTTGAGGTGAATATAAGAATGAAAGAAGTAGTCTCCTAAATAATGTAAAATAATAATGCAATGGAAATGGAATTAAGTAAATAATAGAAAACATAGAATGAAACACATTAAACAGAGTTTCCAATAACATGGTAAAAAAAGAACACAGGAAAAAGCAATGAATATTGATTAAGGACTCACAGAAGATGTCATTAAGAATATGACTTTTAAGTCGATTCTAGAAAAAGGGAAGTATTTTGTTAGATGGAAGATGGCAATATGAGTGTAAAGATCTCTTTTTGGAGGAACTGGAAAATATGGAAGAATGCATTGCCAAAACACCCATTTTATTGAAGGATAAAGGAGAACATAAAGTCAAACTCTGTAATAATTAACATTTCTATAATATATATAATATATATATATTGAGATGGAGTTTCACTCTTGTTACCTAGGCTGGAGTGCAATGGCGTGATCTTGGCTCACCGCAACCTCTGCCTCCTGGGTTCAGGCAATTCTCCTACCTCAGCTTCCTGAGTAGCTGGGATTACAGGCACGCACCACCATGTCAAGCTAATTTTTTGTATATTTAGTAGAGATGGGGTTTCACCATGTTGGTCAGGATGTGATCCACCTGCCTCGGCCTCCCAAAGTGCTGGGATTACAGGCTTGAGCCACCATACCCATCCTCATTTCTATAATATTTTTATGTACATATTTAAGACTTTGATAACAGCTAAGGGAGATATATATTACCATCCCAATATATACATGGTCCTGTGTAATTTAATGGAAGGCTCTGGATTTGAAAGCTAACCTTGTCTTTTAAAAGCTATGTGACTTTGGGTATTATTTGGTATTACTCAGTCTCAGTTTTCTCATCTACCAGATACATATAATACCTTTTTCAGTAAATTGTTTCAGGGCTGCTGCATAGACTGTATGGTGCATCATTCCAGGGGTGGTGTTCACACAGACCAGAGGCTGACAATGTTTTTTTTCTGTAAAGAGCCAGATAGAAAATATTTTAGGCTTCGCTAGCCATAAACCATAAAATATCTGTCACACCAACTCAACCTTGCTGTTACAGCACAAAAACAGCCATAGGCAGTATGTAAACAAATGGGTATGAATGTATACTAATAAAACTTCATTTATAAAATTAGATTCTGGGCCATATCTGGCCCACAGTTCGAAGTTTGCTGACTACATAGGGCAGGATGTGAATGGTGAACCCTTGAGTTGTACAATTCTGTGACACAGGTTGTTTTAAAGAATAAATTACTTATAGCACAGAAATATTTCTAGTTTAGTTTATGTGAATGCTGAATGATAAAAGTCTATCTACTTTTCTTTCTTCTCTTTTTAAAGTTGCTGCCATTGAATTCTTGGTAAACCACTTAAACTTTTGCCCTCTATTTACTTCAGAATTCTCAGTAGGGAAATAAAAACTATCTTTTACCAGATTAACTGTAATTGGTATATGAGTTAGAATGATAATAGGTGAATGTTGTTTTGAATTTCTTAAAGTCAATGTTAACTAGAAATTATAAGACATTGTTATAACTGAGTGCCATTGTATTAGCAATCTTAACTACAAGATAATAGGCAACGTGAAGCCTAAACTGATGGCTCTATTTGGTGTCTTATGTGATTTGCTACTATTTGTAAATTAAATTTTTTACCTGGAGAATATATATTGTTTTGGATTTCAGCATAATTAGCATATGGTCCTGATTTTGGTACCTACCACATCGTTTTTATCAGACTGTCATTGCATCATTCTTGAAATATAGCTAAAAATTGGAAAAAGAGGCTTGTATTCTCTTAGAGATACCTAGAAAGAGTGGGGAAGATGTGAACGTTCTTTTGCTTTATTATAGTTCTGTTAATGGTGTTCCTTTCAAAGAATGTTTTCTAAGATGTTTTTTCCCTTGGCGCTTTAAAAAGTTTTCATATCAAACTATGTGAATCAAGTGTTGATTAGGTACTAGAGCTGATTTTGACATTGCTTTTGAGTCTTAGTTTAGAAATAACAAACTAATTGCAAGTTTTAGAATATTGTATGCTAATCATTATTGTGAGAAGATTATGATATTGAACTGCCATACATAATTCTGTTCTCCCACTCTTAATGATAAGAGAAATATTTTATAGTTGTCATTTTAACTGTGGAATAAAGGATTTCCTATTTTCATATTTGAAGATATTTCCTTCCCCTTACTCCATATAGAAATATTATGTACATTCTACCTGCATTATGATTAAAAATTTTTATTGTATCCATAAAATATCTTGTCACAATAAAAATTGATACAATAAATTTTTTGATACAATAAAGCATTGATACAAGAAAAAATTTTAATCATAATGCAGGTAGAATGTATATAATATTTCTATATGGAATAAAGAGAAGGAAATAATTTCAAATACAAAATAAAATATAAAATATAAGATTTATCATTTTAATCATTTTTGAGTATACAATTCAGTGGTATTAGATATACTCACAGTGTTGTATAACCATCACCACCATCTATTTCCAAAACTGTTTCATCAATCCAAATCAAACTTCATACCATGAAACAATAACTTTTCATTTTCTCCTTCCCCCATTCCCTGCCATCCCCTGCCATTCCCTGCCATCCCCTAGAAACCTCTTTTCTACTTTTCATGTCTGTGAATTTGCCTATTTTTGGTCTAGGTATACTGCATGTAAGTGTAACCATATGATATTTGTCCTTGTGTGTCTGTCTAATTTCACATAGCATAATGTTTTCAAGGTTCGTCCATGTTGTAGCATGTATCAGAATCTCTGTTTTGAAGACAGTCTCACTCTGTTAGCCAGGTTGGAGTGCAGTGGCGCTATCTCAGCTCACCACAACCTCTACCTCCCAGGTTCAAGCGATCCTCCCACCTCAGCCTCCTGAATAGCTGGGCTTATGGCACATGACCACCAAGTCTGGCTAATTTTTTTGTAGTTTTGGTAGAAAGAGGATTTCACCATGTTGCGCAGGCTGGGGTGGAACTCCTGAGCTGAAGCCATCTGCCTGCCTTGGCCTCCCAAAGTGCTGGGATTACAGGCCTGAGGCACCATGCCCAGCCTCAGAATCTCAATTTTTAATTACTGAGTAATTAGCATTGTATGTATAGACCACATTTCATGTATCCATTTATCTGTTGAAGGACACTTGGATGTTTTCACCTTTTTGACTACTGTGAATAATGCTGCTATAGGAATTGGTATACAAAGTGTCTGTTAAGTCCTTGCTTGCAATTCTTTTTTTTTTTTTTTTTGAGATGGAGTTTCGCTCTTGTTACCCAGGCAGGAGTGCAATGGCACGATCTTGGCTCACTGCAACCTCCACCTCCTGGGTTCAAGCAATTCTCCTGCCTCAGCCTCCCGAGTAGCTGGGACTACAGGCACGCACTACCATGCCCAGCTAATTTTTGTATTTTTAGTAGAGACGGGGTTTCACCATGTTGACCAGGATGGTCTCGATCTCTTGACTTTGTGATCCACCCGCCTTGGCCTCACAAAGTGCCAGGATTATAGGCATGAGCCACCGTGCCTGGCCTAAAATGTTTCTTTTTAAAATAAGAAAATGTCTTGGAATTTCATAAATTGTTATTTGGGGGTAATAACATTTCTGTATTTGCCTTTTTAGTACTTTTTTATTTTTCCAAATTTGAAATATTAAATACTGATTTCTTTGGCATACCTTCACCGAGAAGTTAAAAAGATCCTTGCATTCCAGCAAATGAAACATGCTATAAAGAAATCATGCTACTGCTTTATTAATATTTAACACTTGGGATTCCCAAGCATTCTGAAACTTGTATGATAACAAAACACTAGATTTTGCTTATGTCCTAGAAAATGCTTGCATTTCTCAAAAAGAATACACTCTAGTTTTTTTCTAAAGTTAAATCTGTGCTGTATCTAGTCCTTTATGAGTACCTAACTTGAAAAGTAAACAATATTAAACAGAAAAAAAATGAGACAGTACTTAATAACAGTTAAGCTTTATGGAGTATTTACTATATGCCAGACCCTGTCCTAAGTAAACACATTAATTTAATCTCACAACAATGTTTATTGGGTAGGAGCTCTCATTGTCCCAGCACTTTGGGAGGCCGAGGCAGGCTAATCACCTGAGGTCAGGAGTGTGAGACCAGTCTGGTTAACATGGTGAAACCCCATCTCTACTAAAAATACAAAAATTAGCCAGGCATGTTGGTGTGTGACTGTAATCCCAGCTACTCAGGAGACTGAGGCAGGAGAATCACTTGAACCTGGGAGGCAGAGGTTGCAGTGAGCCAAGATGATGCTACTTCATTCCAGCCTGGGAAACAGAGTCAGACTCCATCTCAAAAAAGTAAATAAATAAGGCCAGGCACGGTGGCTCAAGCCTGTAATCCCTGCACTTTGGGAGGCCGAGGTGGGTGGATCATGGGGTCAAGAGATCGAGACCATCCTGGTCAACAAGGTGAAACCCAGTCTCTACTAAAAATACAAAAATTAGCTGGGCATGGTGGCACGTGCCTGTAATCCCAGCTACTTAGAAGGCTGAGGCAGGAGAATTTCCTGAACCCAGGAGGCGGAGGTTGCAGTGATCTAAGATCACGCCATTGCACTTTAGCCTGGGTAACGAGCAAAACTCCGTCTCAAAAAAAAAGAAAAAAAAAAGTAAATAAATAAAATGAATACATAAAGGACATGTCTTAAGTGGGCACTCACTCACTAGTGTGAGGAGAGAACCAAGAGGATGGTGCTAAACCATTCATAAAAATCGACCCCCACGATCCATTTACCTCCCACCAGGACCCACTCTAACACTGGGGATTACAATTGGACATGAGATTTGGGTGGGGACAGAGTTCCAACCATATCAATTACAATGATAAAGGGCATGAATTTTTGTGTCAGATCTGAAATTGATTCTTGCTCCACTTACTAATTTTGTGTGACCTTGGGCAAGTTATGAAACCTCTCCAACCTCAAGTTTTTCCTCAGGAAAATGTGGTTGACAATAGTACTATCCCACAGGATTGCTGCCAGGATTAAGGAAGATAATAATACATGTGATATGCTAAGCCATGTGCAGGACCCATTAATGTACAATGAATTTTTGGTTTTGGGTTTCAATTAATTGAGATTCAACTGTAAAAGACATGATTAAAGTCCCAAAGGAGAGTGCTTATTGGACTAAAAATAGGAAGTATATACATAAATTGTGCGACCCCCTTGTAGACCCCTGCCCGGTACCCGACCCCAAATAACAGCTCGAGAGTTGGAAGCCGAGTTCAGGTTTATTGGGACCAGCGGGCAGGCCAGGAAAGGAAGGAGATCAGGGCTGGCTGCGACTGCGCAGCTGGGGTAGGAGGGTTTTATAGGGGGGGTGGACGGGGCGTGGACACAGGGCTGGCGGAGTGTCGTAGGAGCTTAGGATAGGCTGTCCGTCTCTGGGCAGACTGCTGAGGTGGCTCAGAGGGTTACGTGTCAGTTCAGGATAGGCCGAGGCTTGGCGGGCTTTCCTGCTGCGATGATTGGCTGCTTGTTGTTGCTGGGCAGAACAGAGCAGGCTTGGCGGGCTTTTCTCAGGGCAGCAGGAAGCCTGTGGGGAGGGTGGGGGCAAGAAACCTGGGGGAAAGATGGCGGGACTTTCTACCAAACATAAATGACTTTAAAACACTAACAGACTCTATGAATAAGTTAAAATGAATAAAATAGAGACTGAATATACATCAATGACTGTTATTTCATTATAGCGTCCAAATGGTGCTAGAAGCTCAACAAAATTATTGTCCATGTGCTGTTATCTTATTTACATACACAAATATTTTTAAATAGATGTATTTAAATTGTATCATGAATAAAATAAATTATTTGTGGGAGTGAGTGATAATTAAGCAAATACTGGATAGCAAGGACTCTGAAAAACTAGTGGAAGAGATGGAAATAGAGTAATAACCGAAGTCTTCTTTAACAATGAGGGAAACTTATTTTGATACTCTAGGGGGTTGGGGAAAGGGTTTTCCTAGGCTCACAACTCTATTGTTATTTACTAAAGGTAGGGAGGAAAGTGGGCTGAAAGTATGAAAACTGTCCTTTCCCAGATTTCTCCCCTATCTTGTCTAAAATGACAACAATTATTCAAAACTTATGCTCCTTTTAGTATAAACTAGTTTATTTCCAATAACAGATATATCAAGGTAATGAGATTTTGAAAGGAGATCAAGGAAAAAGCAGGAGATCGTTTTAAAGCATAAGTTGTTGATGAAGACAAAGCTTTTAGTGGGAGTTGAAGTGGGAGCTTTAGGAAAAAATCTGGCAAGAAGACCAAGATAGCCCAGATAGTAATGAGGATTACCAAAACGAGAGATGGAAACAAGAATATAGTAAAGGAGCTGAGCAAGTAACAACAGCAAAAAAAAAGTGGAAAAAGACCGAAGAAAAGGAGGCACTGAAGCATAGCATTGAATGAGATAAACAAGTATGCGGCTAGGAGCAAGGACTGTAAAATATGGGCAGCAGCATGAGATGTTTACTTAAAAGTAAAGTTGCTGAGTCTGATTTTTTTTTCTTGACCAGTTTCAAGTATCTTTCTCCAAAACAAAAAGGAGTATGAACCAACTTTTTACTCTGTTACGGGTTGAGCTGATAATTATGGTGAGAACAACTGCTAGGTGTTTGCTATATTGTTAATTAGAAAGTTGGAAAATTGGAGCCAGTTTCTATTGGCCATCTGTTCTGGTCTTATACTAGGATTAAGTGTTTACTAAAAATAGAATGGGTTACCATTCCTAAAGGTGTAACCCATAGGCATTTGTAAACGTGCTCTTTTATTAAGATAATTTGTGTTTTAAACACTGGTTGGCCATGAATAGAAAATGTAAAGATTTGGATTTAATAGGTAGTTCTTTTCTGGAATACATGATGTGTTTTGTTGTTTTTTTTTTTCTGTCAGGTAATTCTAATTACAACAAGCATAGGTTTAAGCCTCTGGCTGATAAAATTATGGTATCAGTCAGGTCTACCACACTGCCAGGACTTGCTATTGGAGAATAGATTGTAATTGATTCTGTTGTTTAGGGTCTGTGACAACTGAAGGCTGCCGAGGTCAGATGCCCCACTCTTTCCTTTTTGTCGCATATAAGTGAGGCAGCAAAGTCTGATTTTGTGAAAAAATTATGTCAAGAGAGCTGACTTATGATGATGATTACTATTCTTGTTTGACCTGGGGCAAACCCTTCCAAGCCTAATTTTTTTTAAATTTTCCAAATGGAAGCATTACTATAGGGTCAGACATTATAGTGTATGTGAGCAATTTTTAAACTATAAAGGCAACATATAAAAATAAGGTTTTGGCTGGGCGTGGTGACTCATGCCTGTAATCCCAGCATTTAGGGAGGCCGAGGCAGGTAGATCACAAGGTCAGGAGATTGAGACCATCCTGGCCTATATGGTGAAACCCTATTTCTACCAAAAATACAAAAATAAAAAATTATCTGGGCATGGTGGCACGTGCCTATAATCCCAGCTACTCGGGAGGCTGAGGCAGGCGTATCACTTGAACCCAGGAGGTAGAGGTTGCGGTGAACCGAGATCGCACCACTGCACTCCAGCTTGGCAACAGAGAGAGAGAGAGACTGTCTCAAAAAAAAAAAAAAAGTGACGTTTTCATTTCTGTCACCTAAGAATTGTGTCTAGTTTAAGAAGGCTAAAATGGGCATATCCTTGTCATGTAAGCATTTCTCATAAATTTTTCAAGGAATGGAATGGGTAGGAAAGGAACTATGAAAGTAATGGAAAAAGAATCGTGGGTATTTGCATGAAAGACTGACTTACTTGAAATTCTAGGCACAGGAATTATTTCTCAGGATTGTGATTATGCTATTCTCTGAAAGATTTAGGTGAAAGGGCAAAGACCTTATTTATGATTAGATATGTTTTATATCAAAATGCAACAGTAATGAATATTGAAGAATGGCTCTTATGCATCTAAAGTTACTCTTTGAAATTTGAAAATAACATTGCTGGCTGCTATCTGAATCACCTGTTGTTTAGTTATGTTTTTTCCCCTTAGGAAATTGTGTTTTGTATATCGTTTAATTATTGTAAGACATCTGCAAAATTACCACCACAGGAAAGGTAAAAAGTTAAAAAAGTAAAATATCTGCAAAATTAAGCATTGATTAGACTAAATATGGACAAGGTACAAAATTTAATTTTAATTCAGTATAATGGACTATCCCCAAATATACAGATGTATAGGATATTATATATGTTTTTAAAACATGAGTTAGAAGGCCGGGCACAGTGGCTCACGCCTATAATCCCAGCACTTTGGGAGGCCGAGGTGGGTGGATCACGAGATCAAGAAATCAAGACCATCCTGGTCAACATGGTGAAACCCCGTCTCTACTAAAAATACAAAAATTAGCTGGGCATGGTGGCACATGCCTGTAGTCCCAGCTATTTGGGAGGCTGAGGCAGGAGAATTGTTTGAACCCAGGAGGGGGAAATTGCGGTGAGCAGAGATCAGGCCTGGGTAACAAGAGCGAAACTCCGTCTCAAAAAAAAAAAAAACATGAGTTAGAGAAAGGGTTTGAAAGGATATGAGCACAAAGAACAATATCTAAATTCAAGGTAGAAAATGTAAGAATTATCAGTCAATACATTTATTTATATATAATTTTAAACTTTTTTTTAATATGAGAAGAAATCTGTAGGTTGTCCTAAATTTAGCTGTCTTAATCTAAATAATCTATTGAACCAACACTGTAAGACTCTACATAGGCATAGATCCTAACCAAGAAGTTTCTAATCAACTGCTGCACTGATACAGAATAAACCTTTTATTTTTATAATTTTGTGTACTCAAAAGTTTATATCAGTGAAGATAGATATTTATTCAGTCTAATTGTTATTAGTCATTTTAATGGAATCAAATAATCATGAAAGAGGAAAGGTTCAGTTGTAAAATCTTTATTTTTATTAATGAATTTAAATTGCTTTAGTTGCTAATAAATGTTTTATATTAATACTATTGTTTGCTTCTTTGTGTTTTATCTTGCATTGTGTTACTGTGAAGAGAAGAAATTGATATAAAATATCTGGCTTATGCAAAGGCATAAGAATGATACAATGGACTTTGGGGACTTGAGGGGAAAGAGTGGAAGGGGGCGAGGGATGAAAGACTACAAATATGGTGCAGTGTATACTGCTTGGGTGATGAGTGCATCAAAATCTCACAAATCACCCCTAAAGAATTTACTCATGTAACCAAATACCACCTTTACTTCATTAATTTATGGAAAACTAAAAAGTAAAAAATAAAGGGATGAACTTTTGATTCACACACACACAAATAAATACAATCTGGCTGAGTGCAGTGTCCTATGCCTGTAATCCCAGCACTTTGGAAGGCTGAGACAAGAGGATCCTTTGAGTACAGGAGTTTGAGACCAGATTGGGCAATATTAGTGACACTGTCTCTATAAAAAATTAAAAACAAACAAAAACTTCTGAATAAAATATCTAAGTGTATTTCTTAGATATTTTTTTTTTTCCTTTTTTTTCTTTTTTGAGACGGAGTCTCACCCTGTTGCCCAGGCTGGAGTGTAATGGTGCGATCTTTGCTCAGTGCAACCTCCGTTTCCCAGGTTCAAGTGATTCTCCTGCCTCAGCCTCCCAAGTAGCTGGGATTACAGGCGTGTGCCACAACCCCTGACTAATATTTTGTATCTTTTTTTTTTTTTTGAGAGAAGGAAAGAAAAAAAAGGAGTGAGAGGAAGAAAGAGGAAGAAAAAGAGGGAGAGAGAATGGAAATGTTACTTTATTCTAAAAAATGGGTATTAATAATGGCCGATCAATATTTCATTTAAACCTATGAGTAGGTGTGATGTGGTATTGACAAGAATGTATATTTTGTGTATTGGAAGTGGAGAGCTCTATAAATATTTAATAAGTTTACTTGTTCCGGATCTGAGTTCAAGTCCTGGATATCCTTATTAATTTTCTGTCTCATTGAGTCTAAATCTCTTCATAGGTCTTATGTATCTGGGTGTTAGGGTCGTTAGCTCTTATTGTTGCATCGATCCTTTTACCACCATATCTTTGTGGCTTTAAAATCTATTTTATCAGATGCGAAAATTGCAACTCCTGCTTTTTATTTATTTATTTATTTTTGCTCTTCATTTAGTTGGTTAATCTTTCTCCATCCCTTTGTTTTAAGTCTTTGTGTATCTTTGGATGTGAAATGGGTCTGGATGTAGCATACCATTGGGTTTTGGCTGTATCTTTTGATTGGGAGATTTAGTAGATTTAAATTTAGGATTACTGTCATTTGATGTTGACTGGCTGTTTTATCCATTCGTTGATGTAAATTCTTCTTTATGTTGATGCTCTTTATTTTTTGGTATATTTTTAGAAAGACTAATACTGGTTGTTTCTTTCTGTGTATAATGCTTCTTTCAGAAGCTCTTGTAAAGCAGGCCTGGTGGTAATAAAATCTCTGAATACTTGCTTGTTCATAAAAGATTTTATTTTTCCTTCAGTTGTGAAGCTTAGTTTGGCTGGATATGAAATTCTGGGCTGAAAGTTCTGTTCTTTAAGGATGTTGAATATTGGCCCCCGACTCTCTTCTGGCTTGTAGGGTTTCTGCTGAGAGATCTGCTATAAGTCTGATAAGCTTCTCTTTGTGGGTAACCTGACCTTTCTCTCTGGCTGCCCTTAGTATTTTCTCCTTTGTTTCAACCCTGGTGAATCTAACAATTATGTGCCTTGGGGTTACTCTTCTTGAGGAATATCTTTGTGGTGTTCTCTGTGTTACCTGGGGTTGAATATTGACCTGCTTTGCTAGGTTGGGAAAGTTTTCCTGAATAATATCCTGAAGAGTATTTTCCAGCTTGGATTCATTTTCTCCGTTGCATTCAGGTACACCTATCAAACGTAAATTAGGTCTTTTCACATAATCCCATATTTCTTGGAGACTTTGCTCATTCCTTTAGTCCTTTTTTCTCCATTCTTGTCTTCTCATTTTATTTCATTAAGTTGGTCTTCGACCTCTGATATTCTTTCTTCTGCTTGATCGAGTGTTTAAACCTGTGCATACTTCTTGGAGTTCCCATATTGTATTCTTCAGTTCCATTAATTCACTTATATTCCTCTCTAAATTGTCTATTCTCATTAGGATTTCGTCAAACCTTTTTTCAAAGTTCTTAGTTTCTTTACATTGGGCTACAACATGTTCTTTCAACTCACAGAAGTTTATTATTATCCATCTTCTGAAGCCTGATTCTGTTAATGGGATGCGCTCATTCTCCATCAAGTCTTGTTCCCTTATTGATGAGGAACTGTGATCCTCTTTAGAGGGAGAGGCATTCTGATTTTGAGTATTCTCAGCCTTTTTATGCTGGTTTCTTCCCATCACTGTAAATTTATCCACCTGTCGTCTTTGTAATTACCAACTTTCAAATTAGGTCTCTGAGTGGACGTCGAAGTTGTTAATTCCCAGGGCCAAAATATGAGCAACCCACTGCACTGGCCAAAACAGCCACGTTAAGACTGATGGTGCTTTTCTGCCTGGGAATCTCCAGTCTGGCTTCCTTCTTGAGTCTGTAATAGGTCACTCTGCCTTCCCAGAGCTCCAAACGTCGGTCAGAAGGGGAACCAGTCCTGTTTACTCTGTACCAAGAGCTGCCACGCCGAGGTGCCTGCAAAACCACTGCGCTGGCCACAAGAGTCGCGCTGGTGACCCGTGGGGCTCCTCCACTGGGAATCTTCTGGTCTGTGAATGACAAAAATTTGTCCCAAAGTGTGGCGTCCTCTCATTCTCTGTGCTTTCACTGGGAGCTGCAATCCCAAGATGTTAGCGATCAGCCATCTTTGATCTCTCAGCACCTATTTTGTATCTTTCGTAGTGATGGGGTTTCTGCTTCAGTAAAGCAGTGATCTGCCTGCTTCAGCCTCCCAAATTGCTGGGATTACAGGCATGAGCCACCACGCCTAGCCCCATTCTCTGTTTTATTCTGTATAGTTATAGTACATTTTTATATTTAAGATATAAATATATAAATTATAGTTTTAATGTTTCCTGACATTTTTCTTAAGTTTATTTAGAGCAAAAGAAAACTGTTTTTGGGCCAGGCATGGTGGCTCATGCCTGTAATCCCCACACTTTGGGAGGCTGAGTCAGGCAGATCACCTGAGGTCAGAAGTTCGAGACCAGCCTGGCCAATATGGCAAAATCCCAACTCTACTAAAAAATAGAAAAATTAGCTGGATGTGGTGGCAGACAGTGGGCACCTGTAATCCCAGCTGCTTGGGATGCTGAGGCAAAGAGAATTGCTTGAACCTAGGAGGCGGAGGTTGCAGTGAGCCAAGATTGTACCATTGCACTCCAGCCTGGGTGACAGAGATTCCCTCTCACAACAAAAAACAAACAAAAAACAAAACAAAACAAAATTGCTTTGATGTCTTACATTATGAAAGAAATTTAGCTGAACAGATCCAGTTGTTGCATTTATAAATAGCTTCAGATATCTATAGCAATAAAGGATTTATTCCGGTTGTTATGGAAACAAAAATTCAGCAGAACCTCAAAGATAAGCTATATTGAAGAAAGAGGTACATTAACTGTACATTTAATCAAATTATGCAATAAAAATTGTTGCTTAATATATCATATTAGGTCAGGTGCAGTGGCTCAAGCCTGTAATCCCAGCACTTTGGGAGGCCGAGGCGGGTGGATCACAAGGTCAAGAGATCAAGACCGTCCTGGTCAACATGGTGAAACCCCATCTCTACTAAAAGTACAAAAATTAGCTGGGCATGGTGGGGCGTGCCTGTAATCCCAGCTACTCGGGAGGCTGAGGCAGGAGAATTGCCTGAACCCAGGAGGCAAAGGTTGCAGTGAGCCAAGACAGCGCCATTGCACTCCAGCCTGGGTAACAAGAGCGAAACTCTGTCTCAAAAAAAAAAAAAAAATCATATTAGATAGCAAGAAATTAGTTTAACATATCAGTATAACTTAGTATTTTTAATGTACAGAGATTTTGTTACTAACTTATCTGTATGGGTTTTATATACTTTTTTCTTTTTGAGACAAAATCTTGGAGTCTCGGTGTGTCACTAGGCTGGAGTGTAGTGGCACAATGTTGGTTCTCTGCAACCTCTGCCTCCTGGGTTTTAGCAATTCTCCTGCCTCTGCCTCCCAAGTAGCTGGGACTACAGGTGTGTGCAACCACACCTGGCCAATTTACTTGTATTTTATTAGAGATGGGTTTCACCATGTTGGCCAGGATGGTCTCGATCTCCTGACCTCATGATCCGCCCACCTCGGACTCCCAAACTGCTGGAATTACAGGCATGAGCCACTGCCCCTGGCCTGGGTTTTATGTATTTTTTTTATTATTCATGTTGAAATCCTTGGGTTTTATATACTTTTAAGGAGCTTTACTTATGGTAATGATGGATTGTGCTGACCCATTTAAACCCTCTTTCTTGGTCTTCTTTGTAATGAGTCGCATTCTTATTTAGATTTGCTGGCTGGGGTTGAGGGTACATTTTGAGTCAGTGGAATATAGAAAATATGGAAAAGCCTGCATCGGGCTTTAAGTCCATGATCTTTTTTTATTTTTTTGAGACAGAGTTTTGCTCCTGTTGCTCAGGCTGGAGTGCAATGGCACGATCTCAGCTAACTGCAACCTCTGCCTCCCAAATTTAGGTGATTCTCCTGCCTCAGCCTCCTGAGTAGTTGGGATTACAGGCATGAGCCACCACACCCGGCCAAAGTCCGTGATCTTACACCAGTGTTTTATCCAACTTAACTGTTTACAATCTTTTAAGCCATTTAAATATGTCTATCTATTCAGATATTCTGTTACAGTGGGTCTAGGAGAGGGTGATGAGAACCTATGCATTTTAAAAATAATTGGCCGGGTGTGGTAGTTCACACCTGTAATCCCAGCACTTTGGGAGACTGAGGCAGGTGGATCACCTGAGGTCAGGAGTTCGAGACCAGCTTGGCCAACATGATGAAACTTTGTCTCTACTACAAATACAACAGGTAGCTGGGTGTGGTGGCAGAATCACTTGAACCCAGGAGGTGGAGGTTACAGTGAGCTGAGATCGCACCAATCTGGGCAACAGAGAGAGACTCAGTCTTAAAAAATAAAAAAAAATAATAAAATGTGCTCGCTTTGGCAGCATATATACTAAAATTGGAATGATGCAGAGAAGATTAGCATGGCCCCTGCGCAAGGATGACATGCAAATTCGTGAAGCGTTCCATATTTTTTTTATAATTAAAAAAGAAAAATAATAATAAAAGGATAATAATTGTAATTTTTATTTAATGTAATACGTGTATAATTTTTTTAAGTGAAATAGTATACTTTAAAGCATATACTAAGAAAGAACAGTTTCTTACCCTTCTTCATTCTCAATTCCTCCTTGGAAACAACTATCTTAATTTTTTTTCTTTCTTTTTCTCTCTCTTCCTCTCTGTTTTTCTCTACATTGGGATGGCAACAGCAAGAGAAGCAATTATTTTTAATTATGATGATGATGATGATTATTATTATTTTGAGACAGAGTTTTGTTCTTGTTGCCCAGGCTGGAGTGCAATGGCACGACCTGGCTCACCTCAACCTCTGCCTCCTGGGTTCAACCAATTCTCTCCTGCCTCAGGCTCCCAAGTTGATAGTATTACAGACATATGCCATCATGCCCAGCTAATTTTGTATTTTTTTTGTAGAGATGGGGTTTCTCCATGTTGGTCAGGTTGGTCTCATGCTTGCGACCTCAGGTGATCACCTCTTTCAGCTTCCCAAAGTGCTGGGATTATAAGCATGAACCACTGTGCCCAGCCGTTTTTAATACTTTAAATGATTTCTTCTGGGATTTACCTGTCTGTAAATAATGTTTGTTGTGGACATGTTAATATGTTAAATATTGGGGGGCAAAAAGAATGTTTTTATTGCTATTTCTTATTTTTTAAGTTATAGACAGTAACTCTTTGTTTTCTATTTTGGAAGATAAAGCTTTAACAATTTTATCCAACTCCTGCTACCACTTACTTTCCCCCACAGACTCCCAGTATAATCATACCACAACTTTAGGCAAAATAACATTTACATTGTTTGAATTATGTATATATTGTTAAAAACTGAGCCACCATATACTGTGTTTATATTTTCTTTCTTGTATAACCTTTTGTTTTTCCTGGAGTTAATACTTTACTTTTCATTCGTTTAGTTTCCCATGTACCTATTGTCCTTTATTTTCTGAACTTTGCAATAGAAATATAAAACCACTATCAATATAGTTAGACATCTTGGATAATCATTTTTTGTAAGGCTTTCATCTTGGAACCCTGTTCCAATCCAGACTGTATGCTCTCTAGATCTTTTGTGTAGCTCTACCATGATCCTTGTGGTTTCTGATGCTTCTTTTTCATTAGAGCTTCAGTTTTCTGGCTTTTATTTCTTTCTGGGTTTCCTTCCTTGTTTTGCTGGTGCATTCTTTACTAGTCTTCTTATAAAAGATTCATGGTGGCTGGACATGGTGGCTCATGCCTGTAATTCCAACGATTTGGGAAGCTGAGGCAGGTGGATCACCTAGGGTCAGGAGTTCAAGACCATCCTGGCCAACATGATGAAACCCTGTCTTAAAAAAAAAAAAATTCATGGTTAGAAAGCATGAAATGTACATTTTAAAAGTTTTTTTATCTTGGCCGGGTGTGGTGGCTCACTCCTGTAATCCAAGCACTTTGAAGGTCAAGGCAGGCAGATCACCTGAGGTCACGAGTTCAAGACCAGCCTGACCAACATGGTGAAACCCTGTCTTTATTAAAAAAAAAAAAAAAAAAGTTTTTTTATCTTTAAAAACAAAAAGATTTATGGGCTTTTTTTTTCAGGCTTTGTTAACCTGAAATATCTTTATTCCACTCCTCCACTTGATTGTTAGTCTAGTTGGGTACACAATTTCAGATTAAAAGCTAAATGTCATGGCTCCTACCTGTAATCCCAGCACATTGGGAAGCCAAGGCAGGTGATTTGCTTAAGGCCCAAGAGTTTGAGGATAGCTTGGTCAATATCTTGTGACCCTGTGTCTAAAACAGCAATTAGCCAGGCATGGTGGGTCATGCCTGTAGTCGTAGCTACTTGGGAGGCTAAAGCAGCAGGACCACTTGAGCCCAGGAGTCTGAGGCTGCAATGAACTCTGATTGGGCCACTGTATTCCAGCCTGGAAATCAGAGCAAGATGCTGTCTCTTAAAAAAAAAAAAAAAAATTTATGTTAGAAAATTGTTTTCCCACAGAATTTCAAAGGCATTAGTCTATTGTCCATCAGTTTTCACTGTTGTTACTGAGAAAGGTGATAGCATTCTGATTCCTGATCCTATTTGAATGTGGCTTACTTAATTTAATTTATTATTATTGTTTTTTGAGATGGAATCTCACTCTGTCCCCCTGGCTGAAGTGCAGTGGCACAGTCTTGGCTCACTACAACCTCTGCCTCTGGGTTCAAGCAGTACTCCTGCCTCACCTTCCTGAGCAGCTAGGACTATTGGGCATGCCACCATGCCTGGCTAATTTTTGTATTTTTAGTAGAGAAAGGCTTTTACCATGTTGGCCAAGGCTGTTCTCAAACTCTTATCCTTAAGTGAGCCATCTGCCTTGGCCTCCCAAAGTGTTGGGATGACAGGCATGAGCCACCACACCCAGCTTGTATGTGACTTACTTTGTCTTAGAACTTTTCAACTCTTCATTTTTTTTTTTTTAGACGGAGCCTCACTCTGTCACCAGGCTGGAGTACAGTGGTGCAATCTTGGCTTACTGCAACCTCTGCCTCCTGGGTTTAAGCAGTTCTTCTGCCTGAGCCTCCCAAGTAGCTGGGACTGCAGGTGCACACCACCACACCCAGCTAATTTTTATTTATTTATTTTAGTAGAGATGGGGTTTCACCATGTTGGCCAGGATGGTCTTGATCTCTTCACCTTGTGATCTACCCACCTCAGCCTCCCAAAGTGCTGGGATTACAGGTGTGAGCCACTGCACCCAGCCTGGACTTTTCTCTTTAGCCAGCATTTTGGGAACTAAGTAAGGGAATACAGCTGTTTGTATATAATTTTTCACATAGTATTCTTAATTTCAGTAAGGTGATTTACCTCAGTTCCTCACTATAGACCTCGTGTCTTTGAATATGAGGCTGTTCTGGTTCAATTAATTAGAAAATAAACATTTTCTCTCCTACCAGTGTGAGAAAGGTGCACTGTTTGGTTGCATGGGAAGCTGGGAGAAGAGTATGTTAGTTATTTCTTCTGTATAATTTCAGTGAATTGCAATGTTTCCAACACTTCTTATACCTGCTTTCTGAGATAACTGGTATCTCCAGTTCTTTAGATTCCTTTGATGATAACCAGCTAGATTCTTGGTGTCATCCCCCATTGGATAGTTTGGACTCAGCTTTCTCTGTCCTGCTATGTGAACGTTGCTACTCCTTCATTCCCTTTCTTGCTTTCAAATATTTGTTAATCTTTGTCCACTATCATTTCTTCCATGTCTTTTTGTTATTTTAATTTCACATTTCAGGAGGTTTCTGAGAAAAATGGATGTGTGTAATCTGCTGTTTTAAATCAGAAGTCCTGAAAGGCCAACATTATTGCCAGTGCTTTTATTGTTTCCGTGATAGGCACTGTGTTCTAAGGCAGCTCATTTCCTCTTTGGAAAGCACTGTTTTTTAGTGTCTGCTTATCTTGAGTAAAAGTCTGTCTCTGTAGGACTATTGATCCTATTTCTACCCCTTAGAGTATTCCAAATAAATCTGTTGTTTTCCACATGGTAACCTTTTGTAGACTTAAACACAGTATTAGAACTTAAGTATTTTTTCTTCTCTAGAGTAGGCATAACCTAGTTCCTCTATTTGATCCTCAGAAAATATTGTTTTAAATTTCTTCACTATCCAGGTCATTCATTTCTGAATTAACTGTTCTTAAGAAATTCATACCTAGAATTGAGAGCAGTATTCCAGGTAGGATCTAACCAGCATAGACTAGAATAAAATTATTATCATTTTCTTTTGAGATATTGTTTGATTAATAAAAATAAATAAACCCAGCATTCCTGGTATGTTTTGCAAAGGGAGAAGTTTCTCAGAATTTTATCTGCTTGAAATTAAAGAAAAAATGTAAAGCTTCTACTACTATATATATATAGAGAGAAACCTGAAACATACAGTGATTTGGTTTTTTTTTTTTTTTTCTTTTTTTGAGACGGAGTTTTGCTCTCCTTACCCAGGCTGGAGTGCAATGGCGCAATCTCGGCTCACCGCAACCTCAGCCTCCTGGGTTCAGGCAATTCTCCTGCCTCAGCTGCCTGAGTAGCTGGGATTACAGGCACACGCCACCACGCCCAGCTAATTTTTTGTATTTTTAGTAGAGACGGGGTTTCACCATGTTGACCAGGACGGTCTCGATCTGTTGACCTCGTGATCCACCCGCCTCGGCCTCCCAAAGTGCTGGGATTACAGGCTTGAGCCACCACGCCTGGCCTTTGTTTTGTTTTTAAATTAGAACAATTGGTGCTCTTTTTAAAAAAATAATCTGGAGTGTAGGTTGAGAATTCAGATGCTCTGCATAATAACATAACGGGAATTTTTGTACTTTAATTTTGAAATATTTTTAGACTCACATAGAAGTTGCAAAAATAATACAAAGAGTTCACATGTACTCTTCACCTAGCTTCCCCCAATGACATCTTACATAACCATAGTATAATTATCAAAATCAGAAAACTGACATTTATACAATATTACTTATTAACTAAAATACTGACCTTATTTGGATTTCACCAGGCTTTTTTTTTTTTTTTTTTTTTTTTTGAGACAGAGTTTCGTTGTTGTTACCCAGGCTGGAGTGCAATGGCACGATCTCGGCTCACCGCAACCTCAACCTTCTGGGTTCAAGCAATTCTCCTGCCTCAGCCTCCCAAGTAGCTGGGACTACAGGCACGCACCACCATGCCCAGCTAATTTTTTGTATTTTTAGTAGAGACGGGGTTTTACCTTGTTGACCAGGATGGTCTTGATCTCTTGACCTCGTGATCCACTCGCCTCGGCCTCGCAAAGTGCTGGGGTTACAAGCGTGAGCCACAGCACCCAGCCTTGTTTATTTTTTGAGATGGCGTCTCACTCTGTCACCCGGGCTGGAGTGCAGTGGCGTGATCTCTGCTCACTGCAACCTCCACCTCCTGGATCCAAGTGATTCTCCAGCCTCAGCCATCCGAGTAGCTAGGATCACAGGCATGTGTCACCACTCCTGGTTACCACTAATTTTTGTATATATTTTTTTTTTTTTTCAGTAGAAACGGGGTTTCACCATGTTGGTCAGACCAGTGTTGAACTCCCAACCTCAAGTGATCCACCTGCCTCGGCCTCACAAGATTTCACCAGTTTTAACATACAATCCTTAAAAAATGGCTGGGCGCAGTGGCTCATACCTGTAATCCCAGCACTTTGGGAGGCTGAGGCAGGTGGATCAAGAGGTCAGGAGTTCAAGACCAGCCTGATCAACATGGTGAAACCCCGTCTCTACTAAAAATACCAAAATTAGCTGGGTGTGGTGGCGCACACCTGTAATCCCAGCTGCTCAGAAGGCTAAGGCAGGAGAATTGCTTAACCTGGGAGGTGGAGGTAGCTATGAGCCAAGATCGTGCCACTGCACTCTAGCATAGGAGACTGAGTGAGACTTTTTCTCAAAAAAAAGAAAAGTGGCCGGGCGCAGTGGCTCAAGCCTGTAATCCCAGCACTTTGGGAGGCCGAGGCGGGTGGATCATGAGGTCAAAAGATCGAGACCATCTTGGTCAACCTGGTGAAACCCCGTCTCTACTAAAAATACAAAAAAATTAGCTGGGCATGGTGGCGCGTGCCTGTAGCTACTCAGGAGGCTGAGGCAGGAGAATTGCCTGAACCCAGGAGGCGGAGGTTGCGGAGATCGCACCATTGCACTCCAGCCTGGGTAACAAGAGCGAAACTCTTGTCTCAAAAAAAAAAAAGAAAAGAAAAAGTTTGGTGGGGCAGGTATATGTAGTTCTACAGGATTTTATCACGTATAAATTCATCTGACCATTACCACAATTGGGATAGAACTCCTAAATAAACTCCCATGTGCTAACCCTTTACAGTCACACCCCAATCCTAATCCCTGGCAACCACTAATCAGTTCTCCATCACTATTTTGTGTCACTTTGAGAATGTTATATAAGTGGAATTATTCAGCATGTGCTTTTGAAACCCGATAGTTTTTCAACAGTTACCTCATCACCCCCATTCAGAAGTCTCCAGTTACTATTATTGCCATCTTTATGCCCATGAATACCCCAAGTTTAGCTCCCACTTATAAATGAGAACACGTGGTATTTAGCTTTCTGTTCCTGCATTAATTCACTTAAAATAATGGACTCCAGCTGTACCTGTGTTGCTGCAAAGGATCTGATTTTGTTCTTTTTTTTTATGGCAGGATAGTATTTCATGGTATATATGTACCACATTTTCTTTATCGAGGCCACATTTGATGGGCATCTAGGTTGATTCCATGTCTTTGCTATTGTGAAGAGT
Organism: Callithrix jacchus; assembly: GCF_049354715.1. Taxonomy (NCBI): domain Eukaryota; kingdom Metazoa; phylum Chordata; class Mammalia; order Primates; family Cebidae; genus Callithrix; species Callithrix jacchus. The sequence continues at coordinate 65,124,155 of NC_133506.1, forward strand.
GCTGCGATGAGCATGCAAGTGCATGTGTCTTTTTGATAGAATCATTTGTTTTCTTTTGGATATATACCCAGGAATGGGATTCCTGGGACAAATGGTAGTTCTGTTTTAAGTTCTTTGAGAAATCTGCAAACTGCTTTCCATAGTGGCTGAGCTAATTTGCATTCTCACCAACAGTGTGTAAGTGTTCCCCTTTCTCCACAGCCTTGCCAACATCTGTTGTTTTCTGACTTTTTAATAATAGCCATTCTGACATCTGACTGGTGTGAGATGGAATCTCATTGTGATTTTGATTTACATTTCTCTGATGATTAGTGATGTGGAGCATTTTTTCATGTTTATTGGCCACTTGTATGTCTTCTTTTGAGAAGTGTCTGTTCATGTCTTTTGCCCATTTGGAAGTGTTTTGTGGTTCTTGTAGAGATATTTCCCCTCCTTGCTTAGATGTATTCCTAGGTTGTTTTTGTTGTTGTTTGTTTTGTTTTGTTTTGGTGAAGTGGAGGGTATGGCTCTTATAAATGGGATTGCATTGTTGACTTGTTTGCCCACTTTTTAATTGGGCTGCTTATTTACTTACAGTTGAGGTTAGAGATTTCCTTATTTATTCTAGATATAAATTCTTTGTCAAATATATGTGATGTGCAAATATTTTCTCCCAATCTCTCAAAATTGTGGCTTCATTTCTCATTTTCTTAATGTAGTTCACAGAGCAAACATTTTAATTATGATGAAGTATAATTTATTTTATTTATTTATTTATTTATTTTTTATTTTTTTGAGACGGAGTTTCGCTCTTGTTACCAAGGCTGGAGTGCAATGGCGCTATCTCGGCTCACCGCAACCTCCGCCTCCTGGGTTCAGGCAATTCTCTTGCCTCAGCCTCCCGAGTAGCTGGGATTACAGGCACACGCCACCATGCCCAGCTAATTTTTGTATTTTTAGTAGAGATGGGGTTTCACCATATTGACCAGGATGGTCTCAATCTCTCTTGTCCTCGTGATCCACCCGCCTCGGCCTCCCAAAGTGCTGGGATTATAGGCGTGAGCCACCGAGCCTGGCCTAATTTATTAATTTTTTAATGGGTTTTACTTTTGGTGTCATATCTAAGAACATTTTCCCTAAATTTAGGTCACACAGAATTTCTCTTGTTTTTTTCCTAAGAGTCTTATAGTTCAACATTTGATAAAATTATGCATTTGAAGTTTGTTAATTTTGGTATAACTTGTGATGTTTAGGTCAAGGTCTATTTTGTCACCTACAGGAGGCCAGTTGTCCCAACATCATTTGTTAAAAAGACTATCCTTGCTTCATTAAATTGCTTGTATACCTTTGTCAAAAGTTAGTTTTCTGTACATGCGTGAGTCTATGTTTTTTACTCTTTCTGTTCTATTTATCTGTGTGTTTATGTCTCCAAATATGACCATTTAACTGTTGTATCTATATAATGTCTTTAAAAAGCTAATGTGATTATCCTTATTTTATTCTTTTTTCAAAATTCTTTTAGCTATGCTAGTTTCTTTGTCTTTCCATATTACCCTTATTTTATGCTTTTTTTCAAAATTCTTTAAGCTATTCTAGTTCCTTTGTCTTTCCATTATAGATTTTAGAATCAGCTTGTTCATATGTAAAAATCTGTTAGGATTTTGATAGGAATTGCATTAAACCATCTGCAGGTCAATTTTGAGAGAATTCACATCTTTACTTTGTAAAGTCTCCCAATACATGAGCATGCTACATCTCTCCAGTATTTAGGTCATTAAGACTTTTTTGGCCTGATGCAGTGACTCATACCCGTAATCCCAGCACTTTGAGAGGCTGAGGTGGGAGGATTGCTGGAGCACAGGAGTTCACCACAGTGAGACCCCATCTCTACAAAAAACATAAAAATTCACCAGCTGTGGTGGCGCATGCCTATAGTCCCAGCTACTGGGGAGGCTGAGGCGAGGTGATTGAGCCCAGGAGGTCAAGACTCTAGTAAGCCATGATTGTACCACTGCCCTTTAACCCAGGTGACAAAGCAAGACCCTGTCTCAAACAACAAAAAAACAAAGTTATTAGTATTTTGTAGTTTTTAGCACACAAATCCTGTGCATGTTTTGTTAGATTTATACCCAAGTTTAAAAATTTTTTTAGTGTTACTGTAAATGGTCTGGTAAATTTTATTACCCATGGTATTGTTGGGCCTTCCCACTGTAGCTTTGTATTTTATAAAAACATATATTTTTGACTGGGTACAGTGGCTCACACCTGTTAATTTCAGCATTTAGGAGGCTGAGGTAGGAGGATTGCTTGAGCCCAGGAGTTCAAGACTAACCCAGCCAATATAGTGAAACCTCTATCTCTACAGAAAAATTTTTTTTAAATCAGCCGTGCATGGTGGTGCATACCTGTAGTCCCAGCTACTCAGGAGGCTGAGGCAAGAGGATTGCTTGAGCCCAGGTTTGAGGCTGCGGTGAGCTATGATCATGCTACTGCACTCCAGCCTGGGTAACGGAACAAGACCCTGTCTCAAACAACAAAACAAAAGCAAATGGGACGTTCACTTCAGCAGCACATATACTAAAATTGGAATGATACAGAGAAGATTAGCATGGTCCCTGCACAAGGATGATACTCAAATATTACCTATTATAATTTAAAAAAAGAAATGGGAAAACTGAGACTTAGAACAGTCAGGTAATTCATTGCCTAAGGTTACAAAATTAGAAACTGGTAGAGCTAGGATTCAAACCCAGGTGTGGCTTTAGAATCTCTAACATGATCTTAACCACTATGCTGTGCTGCTCAAAGCAAGGCCATCCTGATCTACTCTAGCTGCTCCTGGTTTTTAAGTGTTGGATATATATTGTTGCTCAAAAATGACAATAATTGGTCTAAGACTACTAACTTTATCTTTTATGTTACCCAGATTCAAATTCTTTCATTTAAAAATGAACCATTTATAACATTAACATTAATGTAGTTCATCATCGCCTTCTTTTTATCTAAATCAAAGAATTCCCAGGGGGCCTAGCATGGTGGCTCACACCTGTAATCCCCACACTTTGGGAGACCAAGGCATGAGGATTTAATGAGATCAGGAGTTCAAGACCAGCCTGAGCAACAGAGTGAGATTGTCTTTTTTTTTGCGGGCTGGGGGGAGGGTGGGAAAGACAGAGTCTTGCTCTGTTGCAAGGCGCCAGGCTGGAGTGCAGTGGCGCAATCTCCGCTCACTGCAACCTCTGCTTCCTAGGTTCAAGCAATTCTCCTGCCTCAGCCTCCTGAGGAGCTGAGATTAAAGTAACCCACCACCATGCCTTTGTATTTTTAGTAGAGACAGCGTTTTGCCAGTGGCTTACAAGAAAGCTAAACATACTCTTAGCATATGATCTAGCAATTAATCGATTTTCTAGGTGTAATAGACATACCCATTTGAGTTGTAAACTTATGTCCACACAGCAACCTGCAAAGGAATGTCTACAGCAGCTTTATTCCTAACTGCCCCAAACTGGAAGCAACAGATTGTCCCTCAACAGATGAATGGATAACCAAACTATTGTGGTACATTCATACAATGGGATGTTATTAAGTGATCAAAAGAAAGGAGATACTAAACCAGGAAAAGGCATGGAGAAAACATAGATGCATATTGTTAAGTAACTGAAAAACCTACATACTGTAACAATTAGAATTATGTAACATTCTAGAGAAGAAAAATTATGGTGGCAGTAAAAAGATCAGTGGTTGTCAGTGATTGTGGAAAGTAGTGAGGGAGGGATGAGTAGGTGAAGCAGAGGGGCATTTTAGGGTGTGAAACTATTCTGTACACACTGTAATAGTGGATAAATGACGTTGTGCATTTGTTAAAGTCTGTAGAACTTTACAGCACAAAAAGTGAACCTCAGTGTGTACAGATTTAAAAATAGCTTTCAGAAGTAGGCATGGTGGCTTGTGCCTGTTATCCCAGCTACTTGGGAGGCTGAGGTAAGAAGATCACTTGAATCCAGGAGTTCAAGTCCAGCCTGGGCAACATGGCAAGACTCTGTCTCAAAAACAAAAAAAAATTTAAAGAAAAAATAATATCATTCAGGAGGTCATGGGATTTAGGAAAGAAAGCAGACTGTGAAAAGAGCATCTAACTATATTGCAAATATGAGACAACCTCACCGAAAGGGATGGGGAGAAAAGTGCTACCCTAAATTTGAAAATGATTGGAGTCTGTAAAACTGAAGGCAAAAGGAACTGTAAAAGAGTTCTTACTCAAGTGATAAAGTTTTTCTGCATGGGTTTATAGGTTAATAAATGCATTGTTGCTATACTTGTACACTAACATTGAACAACTAAAAAAATAGATAGCAGATAGTAGGAACCAGGTTTCTCATTGTTACAGTAGAAATTTTATAAATCAACAAGGAGGAAGCTAGAATGACCCATGTGGTAATGGATTAGAATTGAAGATACCAGAAGAGCTCATGTATAGATTGTTGCATGTGGACATTTTTTTTTTTTTTTTTTTGAGACGGAGTTTCGCTCTTGTTACCCAGGCTGGAGTGCAATGGCATGATCTCGGCTCACTGCAACATTTGCCTCCTGGGTTCAAGCTATTCTCCTGCCTCAGCCTCCTGAGTAGCTGGGACTACAGGCGTGCGCCACCATGCCCAGCTAATTTTTGTATTTTTAGTAAAGACAGGGTTTCACCTTGTTGACCAGGATGGTCTTGATCTCTTGACCTCGTGATCCACTTGCCTCGGCCTCCCAAAGTTCTGGGATTATAGGCGTGAGTCACTGTGCCTGGCTGCATGTGGAAATTTTTATAGATGAGAGGGGTATGTGCACAAGTTAGTATATGTTCTATAAAGTTTAGGAGTTTCCAACACCACCACCACCACTTCTGACTCCAACGGTAAGTTTAGGGATCCCCAAGATCACCCTCAGGTTGAATGATTCCCTAAAGGTACTCACAGAACTCACTGAAAGCTGTTATGTTTACAGTTATGGTTTATTACAATAAAAGGATACATATTAAAACCAGCCAAGGGAAGAAGCACATGGGACAGAGTACTGGAGAATTCCTCATGTGAACCTTCCAGTTGTCTTCTCCCGGTGGAGTAATGGACAGTGGTAACTTCCCCCAGCAACAGTTCGTGACAACACACTGGAAGTATTGCCAAGCAGGTAAGATAACTCAAGTCTTGGTATCCGGAGTTTTTACTGGGGCTTGGTTCATATAGACATGATTGACCACTCACATGGTTGATTTTTGTTACAGATACCACATGGCTCAAAACGTCCACCATTAATTACATTGTTAGTATAGGCTATTTGGCATGGCCTAAAGTTCCTAGGTTAACAAAGACCCACTTTTCAGTCAGGCATTACAAGGACTTAGAGAATATCTCCCTGGAGCCAGTGACAAAAGCCAGACCAATTCAGTAGTAACAAGTATACCTAGTGCTCAGATCTTGGTTTGTAATATTAGTCTTCAGTAAGAGTAACCAGGACTCCTTGGAGAAGTGGCTGATTCCAGGGCTGGGGTAGAAAATGTATAAAACCAGCCTGGGGCATCTTGTAGTGGCAGAAAGTAAGAAAATGCTAAAGAAAAGAAAAAGATCACTGTGAAAGATACATAAAAGAAGCCAAATGAAAGAGTACCCAATGGGAAAATTTTGAAACATTTGAGCAAAATGAATGAATGAATACCATACTACTGTGTTATAACCTAAAGTATAACATAAATATTCATGATTGTGGTGGATTGCAGCTGATTTGGACCGTTGTCACAGGTGGTAAAATAATTTGCGGCAACAGCCATCAGTTGAAGAAAGTAAGTGTGGCCAGGGTCGGTGGCTCACCTCTGTAATCCCAGCACTTTGGGAGGCTGAGGTGGGTGGATCACCCGAGGTTGGGAGTTCAAGACCAGCCTGACCAACTGCAGAAACCCTGTCTCTACTAAAAATACAAAATTAGCCGGGTGTGGTGGTGCATACTTGTAATTTCAGCTACTTGGGAGGCTGATGCAGGAGAATCGCTTGAACCCAGGAAGCAGAGGTTGCGGTGAGCCAAGATCTCACCACTGCACTCCAGCCTGGGCAACTAGAGTGAAACTCCATCTCAAAAAAAAAAAAAAAAGTATATTAGAGAGAAAGAAAGTATGTTGCAAGGAAGCAGTGGGCAGCACAGCAGAGAGGAAGCTGTCTGCAAAGAGGCAGGCCTGGTGGGAAGTTTTATAGGGTCAGGCTGGAGGGATGATGTGTAGAATGAGGTATTTGGGACCAGGATATTATATAAATGGGTTTATAGTTAGCTATTTCTCAGAACAATTGTTCTCCCCTACCCTGGGGCACTCTCCTTGTTGTTGCTAATTTATCAGGACTCCACAATGAGTTCCTGCTGATATATAAATAATTGGATAAATTAATAAATGGAAATGAAGAGATAAATCTTCTCATATGGAATAATGCTAATTAAATTACATAGATATTCCATCCTAGGGAGAGGGAGCATAATTCCCCACTCCTTAAGTGTGGGCTGTGCATAGTGACTTCCTTCCAAAGAGTCCCTTATGAAAAGTGGGGGGTGGGAGGAGGTGAATAACTTCATGGGAGAGACCTGACAAGCACATCTTAAAGGCAAGTGATTATGGTCAACATAAATAATCATAAATCATGTTGATATCATGTGTATCCTTGATATGATGTGATGAAAATGATACTTTATCTCTGTGATCTTTGTCACAAAAGTCTGTAACACCAGTCTAACCATGAGAAAAACAAATTCTTTTTTTCTATTTTTTTTTTTTTTTTGAGGTAGTCTTGCTCTGTTGCCCAGACTGGAGTGCAGTGCAGTCGCGCAATCTTGATTCACTGCAGCCTCCAACTTCCAGGTTCAAGCAATTTTTCTGCCTCAGCCTCCTGAGTAGTTGGGATTACAGGTGCATGCCACCGAGACCAGCTAATTTTTTTTTTTTTTTTTTTTGAGATGGAGTCTCACTCTGTTGCCCAGGCAGGAATGCAGTGGCACAATCTCAGCTCACTACAACCTCTGCTTCCTGGGTTCAAGGGATTCTCCTGCCTCAGCTTCCTGAGTAGCTGGGACTACAGGTGCGTGCCACTACACCTGGGTAATTTTTGTATTTTTTTTAGTAGAGACAGGGTTTCACCATATTGGCCAGGCTGGTCTTAGACTCGACCTCGTGATCCACCTGCCTCAGCCTCCTGAAGTGCTGGGATTATAGGCATGAACCATTGTGCCTGGCCAATTTTTGTAGTTTTAATAGAGATAGAGTTTCCTGTGTTGGCCAGGCTGGTGTCAAACTCCTGACCTTAACTGATCCACTCACCTCGGCCTCCCAAAGTGTAGGGACTACAGGTGTGAGCCACCATTCCCAGACCGAGAAAAACAAATTCTAATAGAGAGCCATCCTACAGTGTACCTGACTGGAACTCTTCAAAACTGTCAAGATCCTCAAAAAGAGAAAGTCTGAGAAAAAAAATCACAGCTAAGAGATATCTAAGGAGATTAGACAATTAAATGTAATACAGTGGCATCCTGAATGGGTATTAGAACAGAAAAGGGATGTTAAGTAAAAACTAAGGAAATCAAACTATGAACCAGTTAATAACTTTTTAATATTCATTCATTAACTGTAATAAGTGAGCCATACTAATATGAGCTGTTAATAACAAGGGAAAATGGAAAATGTGTGTGTGTGTTGAGAGGTAGATAAAAATGCTATGCTATCTGCTCAATTTGTAAATCAAAACTGTTGGCTGGACATGATGGCTAACGCCTATACTACTAGGACTTTGGGAGACTGAGACAGTGGAATACTTGAGGTCAGGAGTTTGAGACCAGCCTGAACAACATGGTGAAACCTTGTCTCTACTAAAAATACAAAATTAGTCAGGTGTGGTGGTACGTGCCTGTAATCCCAGCTACTTGGGAGGCTGAGGTAAGAGAATCTCTTGAACCTGGGAGGCGGAGGTTGCAGTGAGCCAAGATCACAACATTGCACTCCAATATGGGCAAAAAGAAGAAAAACTCTGTTAAAAAAAAAAGTAAAATAAAAAACTAATTTAAATGTTTTGATTTTAAAAGAATTTTGGCCAGGTGCAGCACTTTAGGAGGCCGAGAGGGGAGGATCACAAGGTCAAGAGATCATGACCATTCTGGCCAATGTGGTGAAACCCCGCCTCTACCAAAAATACAAAAATTAGCTGGGCGTGGTGGTGCACACCTGTAGTCCCAGCTACTAGGGAAGCTGAGGCAAGAGAATCACTTGAACCCAGGAGGCAGAGGTTACAGTGAGCCGAGACTGTGCCACTTAGCCTGGGCGACCGAGTGAGAGCCTGCCTCAAAAAAAAAGGGAGGGAAAAAAAGCTGGGCATGGTGGCTCATGCCTGTAATCCCAGCACTTTGGGATGGGCCAAGATGGGCAGATCATGAGGTCACGAGTTCAAGACCAGCCTGACCAACACAGTGAAACCCTATCTCCATTAAAAGTACAAAAATTAGCTGGACGTGGTGGCATGCACCTGTAATCCCAGCTACTCAGGAGGCTGAGGCAGGAGACTAGCTGGAACCCTGGAGGCGAAGGTTGCAGTGAGCTGAGATCACCCCACTAAACTCCAGTCTGGGTGACAGAACAAGACTGTCTCAAAACGAAATGAAACAAAACAAAACAACATACTGTAGAACAAGTCTGGGCACAGTGGCTCACACCTATAATCCTAGCACTTTGGGAGGCCAAGGCAAGCAATTCGCTTGAGCCCAGGCGTTTGAGACCAGCCTGGGCAACATGGTGAAACCCTGTGTTTTTAAAATATATATATATATATATATATATATATATATATATATATATATGCAAAAATTAGCTGGACATGGTGGTGTGTGCCTGGAGTCCCAACTACTCAGGAGGCTGAGATGGGAGAATCAACTGAGCACTGGAGGTTGAAGCTGCACTGAGCCGTGATCATGCCAGTGCACTCCAGCCTGGGCACAGAGCTAGACCCTGTCTCAAAAAAATAATAATAATTGTGAAATAATGAAGATTATAGGGGAAATGGCATATGAAAAAGCAAGTAATCATAAATGGGATCCCCTAAGCATACAATGTAAACAAATGTCTGACCTTCAAAGGTGAGGGTTCAGAGTATGTTTTGCCAGTCTTTAGGCAGAGCATTATAGTTTTTTCACATACCTTTCTATATGTCATATAGCATTAAATACAGAGATATATTATTTTGGGAATTAAGTTCTTAAGAATTATACTATGTTTTGAGAAATGCATTTCAACTATCATTATTTATTCTTATTTGTTTTATTTATTTTTTGAGGTGGAGTCAAACTGAAATGCAGTGGCACAAAATCTTGGCTCACTGCAACCTCTGTTCCCAGGGTTCAAGTCCTGGTTATCCGGCCTCAGCCTCCCAAGTAGCTGGGATTACAGGCACCTGCCACTGTGCCTGGCTAATTTTTGTATTTTTAGTAGAGATGGGGCTTCATCATGTTGGCCAAGCTGGCCTTGAACTCCTGACCTCGTGATCTACCTGCCTCCCACAGGTGTGAGCCATCATGCCCAGCCTCAACTATCATTTTACTGAAGGACTGTAGGTCCTGGAATATTAGAGAATTTCACTTATTACCAAGATTAAAAGCAAACGTGATTAATATTTACAGATGTATTGAGTTATCTGAATTTATTGTGGAGATTTTCTAATATGAGTTGATTTTAAAAGTTACCAAAATTAAAAAAAAAGTTACCAAGATTTCTGGTATTAAAAAAGGAATTACAGCTAATGATATTTCAAATGGGAATGAAAGTGAACAATAAGGGTAATAGTAAAAGGAAGAAAATAAAATGTTATAATAGAGATGAGAACATAATGCTTACAGATAAAGAAGTGATATAAAGGTATAACTTTTCAGAAGAGATTAAAAACTATCTACAATAATATACATTGTATGACTGCTGGATATTATGATTATATCCTTCAGCCTCTTATCTAGTTTGTAAAGAGATGTTGACTGTTTCCCTCATAATGGCAAGTGTAAATAGCTGAGGTGGGCATTCAAAGATAATTTACCACCTCCCCACATGGGGCTTTAGAAGGTTGTCACTAAACTAATTATTTCTGTGAAAATATCCTAATGGAATTTATTTCACTATTGAGTCTTATTTCTACCTCAAGTCTTTTATAGAGTAGACTTTTGCAAAAACTTGATTTCTATTGTATTTGTACCATAATAGGAAATGTAGCAGTCTTCTAGCAAAGAATATCGCAAGATCTTACAGAAAATTCGGTTTGAACTAAGAGACTAAAGAGACATAGAGATCACATTTTTAAAGTTAAAATGTTTCTATTGATAAACTTTTATTCAAGTATTATTGAGTGTCATTTTCATTAGATAGTTTGGCGTCTCATATATATTGCATATAGTATTGCAGTATGGAAATGGCATAGTCGCTTTCCTCCGTTAAAGTAAGCTCTGCCTGTGTCTGAATGCCCAGTCTTAACAGTGTTGCTAATCACTTAGGCAAAACATGTGACCAAGTCTACATTTGCTGGAGATTTCTGATGTTGTAAATATTTGTAAATACTAATTAATCATGATTAGTATTTTCAGGAAGGAACCAGGGGTCACATAGAGTAACATAGCAAATGGATTTACTTTTACAGATTCATTCCTCTGCAATTCTGTTCATGGTTCATGGTTTGTTGTTGTTGTTCTGGTTTCTTTCATTGTGGTAAAATACACATAACAAAATTTTCTGTCTTACCTATTTTAAGTATACAATTTAGTGGTATTAAGTACATTCATATTATTGTACAACTATTACCACCATCCATCTCCAGAACTGTTTTCATTTTGCAAAACTGAAACTTACTATCCATTAAACAATAACTTCTCATTCTTTCCTCCTCCTAGCCACTGGCAACCATCATCCTGCTTTTTGACTCTATAATTTTGACTACAATAATGACTAATTTGAGTGGACTCATCCAGTATTTATCTTTTTGTGACCAATTTATTTCAGTTAACATGATGAGTGGTCCTCATCAAGGTCCACTCATATTGTGACATGTATTAGAATTTATTTCCCTTTTTTTTTTTTGAGACCGAGTTTCGCTCTCCTTACCCAGCCTGGAGTGCAATGGCGCAATCTCGGCTCACCGCAACCTCCGCCTCCTGGGTTCAGGCAATTCTCCTGCATCAGCCTCCTGAGTACCTGGGATTACAGGCACGTGCCACCATGCCCAGCTAATTCTTTGTATTTTTAGTGGAGACGGGGTTTCACCATGTTGACCAGGATGGTCTCGATCTCTTGACTTTGTGATCCACCTGCCTCGGCCTCCTAAAGGGCTGGGATTACAGGCTTGAGCCACCGTGCCCGGCCTTTTTCTTTTTTTTTCCTGAGACAGTCTTGCTCTGTTGACAGGCTGGAGTACATGGCTTGATCTTGGCTCACTGCAACCTCCGCCTCCTGGGTTCAAGCTACTCTCTTGCCTCAGCCTCCTGAGTAGCTGAGACTACAGGCGTATGCTACCATGCCCAGCTAATTTTTGTCTTTTTAGTAGAAATGGGGTTTCGCCATGTTGGCCAGGCTGGTCTCAAACTCCTGACCTCAGGTGATCTGCCCACCTCGGCATCCCAAAGTGTTGGGATTACAGGTATGAGTTACTGTGCCCAACCAGAATTTCTTTCTTTTTTAAGGCTGAATAATACTCTGTTGTATATATGTACCACATTTTGTTTATCCATTCATCAGTCAGTGGATACCTGGGTTGCTTCCATGTTTTGGCTACTGTGAATAATACTGTTATCATATAGATGTACGATTATAGATGTATAAGTTTCTCTTTGGGACCCAATTCTTTTGAGTATATACCCATAGAATTGCTGGGTCATTTGGTAATTCTATTTTTAACTCTTTGAGGAACCCATTTCCACAGTGGCTGTACTATTTTATATTTTCAACAGTGCATAGGGTTCTGATTTCTCCACATCCTTGCCAATGCTTGTTATTTTCTGTACCTCATTATACTTTTGATTTGTGTTTTCCTAATTAGCGATATTGAGCTTTTTTTTCATGTGCTTTATGACCATTTGTGTATCTTCTTTGGAGAAATGTCTATTCACTTTTTAATTGGGTGGTAAATTGTTGAGTTCTGTATTAATTCCTTGTTAGATATATGATTTGCAAATATTTCTCTCTTCTGTTGATACTATCTTTTGGTGCACAAAATTTTTAAATTTCCATAAAGTCCAGTTTGTCTATTTTGTTGTTGTTGCCTGTGTCTTTGGTGTCATATCTAAGAAAGCATTGCCAAATCCAATGTGCTTTCTGCTTCCTTGCCTTATGTTTTTTTAAATAAGAATTTTATAGAATCACATCTCACATTTAGGTCATGGAGCCATTTGGGGTTAATTTTTGTACATAGTATTAGGTAAGACCCAATTTCATTCTTGTGCATGTGGATATACAGTTTTCCCAGCTCCATTTGTTGAAAAGGCTGTCTTTTTCTCCATTAAATGGTCTTGACACCGTTGTCAAAAATCACTTTACTGTATATGCAAGGATACATTTCTGGATTCCCTGTTGTATTTCATTGTTCTTCATATGTGTCTGTCTTTATGTCAGTACCATTCTACTTTGATTACTGTAGCTTTGTTGAAACTTTCAAAATCAGAAAGTGTGGCCAGGCATGGTGGCTCACACCTGTAATCCCAACACTTTGGGAGGCTTAGGTGGGCGAATCATCTAGGTCACAGGTTCAAGACCACCCTGGCCTGCATAGTGAAACCGCATCTCTAATACAAAAATTAGCTGGGTATGGTGGCACATCTCTCTAATCCCAGCTACTCCTCAGGAGGCTGAGGTACAAGAATCACTTGAACTCAGGAGGTAGAGGTTGCAGTGAGCTGAAATCGCACCACTCTACTCCAGCCTGGGCAACAGAGCAAGACTCTGTCCCCCCAAAAAAAAAGAAAAGAAAGGGTGAAGTGTGACTCCTCCAGCATTGTTCTTCCTTTTCAGGATTATTTTGGCTCTTCAGAGTCCCTTGAAGTTCCATATCAATACGAGGATGAGTTTGTCTATTTCTACAAAAAAACATTATTTGGATATTAAAAGAGATTGCATTAAATCGGCAGATCACTTTGGATAGTAATTATATCTGAACAATATTAACCCCTTCAATTCATGAGCATGGAATTTCTTTTGTTAATGTCCTCTTTTCTTTCAGAAATGTTTAGTGGTCGTCATTGTATTGCTTCTTTGGTTAATACCTAAATATTTTATTTTTTTTGGTGCTACTATAAATAGAATTGTTTTCTTAATTTTCTTTTCAGACTGTTCACATTTAGTGAATAGAAATGCAACTGATTTTTGTGTGTTGACTTTATATCCTGCCACTTTGATGAATTTATTAGTTCTGACAGGTGTGTGTGTGTGTGTGTGTGTAATCTTTAGGGTTTTCTACATGTACAATCATATTATCTATAAAAAGATAATTTTACTTTTCCTTGCCAATTTGGATGTTTTTCTTTCTTTCTTGGTTTTTTGGGGTTTTTTTGCCTAATTTCTCTGACTAGGACTTCCAGTGCTCTGTAGAATAGAAGTAGACAATCAGGCAACCTTATCTTGTTTCTGATTTTAGAGGTAAAGCTTTTAGTCTTTCATCATTGAATATAATGCTTTTTGTGGGTTTGTCATATATAACTTTTATTATAGTGAGGTAGTTTCTGTTCTTAGTTTTTTGAGTGGTTTTATCATTAAAGGGTTTTTTGAATTTTATCAAACATCAATTGAGATCATCATGTCGGTTTTTTCCTTCATTTTGTTAATGTGGTATATTATATTTTTTTATTTTTCATGTGCTGAACCATCCTTACAGTCCAGGAATAAATCCCCTTCAGTCATGGTGTATAATTCTTTTAATATGCTACTGAATTCTGTTTCTAGTGTTTTGTCTTATGGTTCATGATTTTCAACCAAGTGAGATAAATTATTTTAAATGAGGTCACAGGGCAAACTGCTGCTCCCCAAATTAGAGATACCAACAGGTGAAAACACAGAGTCACAACTTAGTAGAGCAAAAACCCACAAGTAGCAACCTCTACAGGTACCAGTATCAGAGTAGGGAGATCTGAATTGTAATTGATGTGTTCCTGGAAACTCAAGTGTGGAGTTTGAGTGGTACCTGCTCACACCTAATCATAGGGGATTTAGGGGAACCCAGTCATACGGGTGCCCCAACACTTCTGTGAGTTTTACCATGTGGAAATACACCAGAACACTTTGTTCTTCTTAAGAAGCTCTGCCCTAGGGATAGTTAACTAGAGTCTAACCTGCTAGGGTTTTGTTAGAGCCTAACTGACCTGGGATAAGCTGCATACCCAACTCCAGCCCACTCTATACATCCTGTCTCACCTAAGGGGTAAGGAGCGGGGGTAGACTGAGAAGCAACATGAAGATTACAGTCTGGAGGTACAGGCTCACTAAAAGATAGAAACCTAATCATAGGACTGTAGAATGCTTTTCCTTCCTCCACATCTTACCACCACATTACTAAAGGCCTATTTATAGCAATTCCTTTTACCAAGTATATCATGTCTGGCTATCAAGAAAAATTACAGGACATGCTAAAAGGCAAAAACACAGTTTGAAGAGACAGAGCAAGTATCATAACTAGATATGTCAGGAATGTTGGAATTATCACACCAAAAATTTTGCAGCAAGTTTTAGGACCTACTTATAAGTAAGGAGCTTAAAGATCAATTTTTTAAATATACAGAGACATTTCAATTATAGATGAATTATAGTTCATAGTAGTCATAAAGCATCCTGTGTTTCTCAGCTTGTGAAGCAAATTATCAGCAGTACTACTGAGTCCTTTAGGCTTAATCTTTTTGGTTACCAAGTCTTGCTTGATGGACATTAGTACCAGCCCAGTGAGTCTTCTCCTACTGTACAGTATAAATTCTTTTGCACAACACAGACTAGATGTTTATTGCTATACAGATTTACCAAAGCAATATGTAGAAGATACATAGGGAAAATTGTTATGAATAGTATGCTGAATAAACAAATAGCCAAAATCAATTTACTTAATATGGTCATGGAAATTGAACTTTGGTGTTTCCAGTGAAATCAAACTTGTGAGGTATATCTTGTTTGTGAAACTTGTATGTATTTAGACACTGCATTTAGACACTAAAAGCTTATTTCATATAAGTGGTAATTGTGAAATATTTTTTCATTTTGATAATAATTCTCTGGAAAATGTTAATCTTGAGTTCTGTATTTTAATATCTAGTAATACATGTTCATTTTATTTTATTTATATGGGGTTTTTTTTTTTTTTTGAGACAGAGTTTCACTCTTGTTGCCCAGAGTAGAGTGCAATGGTGCAATCTCAGTTCTCTGCAGCATCTGCCTCCTGGGTTCAAGCAATTCTCTTGCCTCAGCCTCCTGAGTAGCTGAGATTATAGGCATGCGCCACCATGCCTGGCTAATTCTATATTTTTAGTAGAGATGGGATTTCTCCATGTTTGTCAGGCCGGTCATGATATATGTTCATTTTATAATGTCTTCCAACAATTAAGAGAAAATGCACTACCTGAATTGTAATTGTTATGGACTGAATTGTCTCCGCAAAATTCATATGTTGAGGTTTTAACCTCCTGCACCTCAAAATGATACTGGCCCCATATCATGTTGCAGTAAGTTTTAGAATGTTAAATGAGGCATTTGAGGTGGATCCTAATCTATTATGATTGGTCTCATTATAAGAAGAAAAGATTAGGACACAAATAGAAGAAACAAAAACACCATGTGAAGACAGAGGGAAAAGATAGCCATTTATAAGCCAAACAGAGAGGCCTCAATAAATCAACCCTGAAGACATCTAGATCTGGAACTTCTCATCTCCAGAACTGTGAGAAAATTTTCTGTTGTTTAAGCCACCCAATCTGTGGTGCTTTGTGCAGCCCTAGCAAACTGATACAGTAATGATAGTAATTTTCCCCATAGGAAGATTTTCTTCTCTATATAGAAGTTTGTTTAAGATTAAAAATTTGGAAATAATTTCAAATTTACAGAAAGTTGCAACAACAGTTCAGAGACCACCCTTATACTCTTTACTCGGTTTAAGCTACTTTTGCCCCATTTGCTTTGTCTCTCTACTTATTCGTACATATATATATTTGACCCATTTGAGAATAAGTTACATATACTATGCCCTGTTATTCCTAAATACTTCACACTTTCTAAAAATAGGAACATGCTATTATATGACCACAGTACAGTTATTAACTTCAGAAAATGTAGCATTGATAAAGTACTTTAATCTGTTGTCCACATTGAATGGAAGTTTTTTTTTAACTTTGAGACACTGAGGTTGTTTTTGTTTTATTTTGGTTTTGTTACAATAACATAGTGATTTTTGTTTGTTTCTTTGTTTTAATTTGTTTTCCTGGGGCATAATGGTTCAATGGCCATAGTATGTGGGCAGCAGTTTTAATCAGACTGAGTTTAAATTCTAGCTCTACTTGCTTAGCTGATTGATCTTGAGAAAAATTATTTAACTTCTCTGTGCTTCAATTTCTTCACCTGTAAGGTTTGTAGAATTAAATGAAAGAATATTTAACAGCTCTTAGTGAAGTACATGCCATATAGTAAGGATTTTTATTACCTGTCCAAATAAGTTTTAAGTAGTAATTTTTCCTATAGGCTTAACAATGAAATGTTGCTTCTTTCTTTTGAAGTCAGAAAACAATACCTAAAGTTCTCTAGTAAAACTTTCTGGGTTCATATCTGAGTCACGGCACCAAACAAAAAAAGAAAAAAACTTCCTGGAATAGCACATAACAGATGGCGTTGAAAAAAAAAAAAAGATCAATACGGAGAGGGGAGAAGATGGCGCTGTAGGACCAACTAAGGATTGCAGCTCCCAGTGAAAGTGCAAATGGTGAGTGGATGCTGCATTTCCAGATGGATCTTTATTGTCCACAGACCAGGAGATTCCCAGGTGTAGGAGCCCCACGGGCCACCAGCACAGCTGTTTGGGCTGGCATGGCTGCTTGGGCCGGGGCAGCAGCATGGCTGCTTGGGCCGGGGCCGCAGCACAGCAGCACTACATACAAAATACACTGGTTTGGTTGCCCTGTTAAACCGGCAATTGGAGATTTCGGAAGGCAGATTAGCACATTCATCTGATTAAACGGGACTTAAACAGAAAGCCAGGCCAGGAGATTCCTGGGCAGCAATGTTGTTCTAGCCGGCGCAGTGGGTCGCTGCACGGGAAATCACACAGATCCCAGTGCCCTTTCAGCAGGTGACTGGAACACCTGGGAGAGAGTCAACCGTTCAACTTAAAAAAAAAAAAGGGGGCTCTGAGGCAGGGAGCCAGGTGATCAGGCTCGGCGGGTCCCACCCCCACAAAAGCAAACAAAACAGCAATTGGAAATGCTCAGGGTTGAGAGCTTCACGGCAAGCACAGCTGAACCCAGGACAGTGCAGCTCGGAGGGGGAGGGGTATCTGCCATTACCGAGGCACTCGACCCCTACGGAGGTACTCTGCCATTGCTGACACGGCCTGCCATTGCCGAGGCAACCCTCCATAATAGAGAGAGTCTGCCACTACAGAGGCGGGCCACCATCACCACGGCAGCTCTAACCACACCCATATAAACAGGACTACAGGGAATTACACAAAGCAGCAGGGCAGAGCCCATGACAGCAGGGCAGAGCCCATGGCAGCAGGGCTGAGCCCACAACAGCAGGGTGGAGCCCATGGCAACAGGGTGGAGCTCACAGCAGCTCAGCATAGCCACTACAGACAGGCAGTGATTAGACTGCCTCCTTGCTAGGCAGGACAGTGCAACAGATACTCATAAATAAAGCCCTAACTCCCCGGGACAGAGCACCTGAGGAATAAAAGGGACTTTATGAGTTCTGCTGCAGCAGACTTAAATGTACCTGCCTAGCAGCCCTGAATGAACAACGGAGCTCACAGCTCAGCACTTGAGTTCCTATAAAGTACAGATTGTCTCCTCAAGTATAAAGTACAGACAGTCTCCTCAAGCAGCTCCCTGGCCCCCGTATATCCAAAGAGTCACCTCACAAAGGACTGATCAGACTGACATTTGGTGGGCATCACTCAGGGACAAAGATAGCAGAAGAAGAAACTGGTAGCAACCCTGACGGTTCCACAGCTGCTACAGGTGCTCCCCAAGAAAGCAGGGGCTGGCTGGAGTGGACCTCAGCAGTCCTACAGCAGAGGGGCCAGACTGTTAGAAGAAAAACTAAGAAACAGAAATACTTCATCATCAACAATCTGGATGTCCACTCAGAGACCCAATCAGAAAATCAGCAACTACTCAGATGACAGGTGAATAAATTCACAAAGATGGGAAGAAACCAGCACAAAAAGGAGGAAAACACCCGAAACCAGAACACCTCGCCTCCTACAAGGGACCACAACTCCTCACCAACAAGGGAACAAAGCTGGATGGAGAATGAGTGTGATGAAATGACAGAATCAGACATCAGAAGGTGGGTAATGAGAAACTTCTGTGAGCTAAAAGAACATGTTCTAACTCAATGCAAAGAAATGAAAAACCTTGAAAAAAGAATTGAGGAGATAACAAGAATGGACAACTTAGAGAGGAATATGAGGGAGTTGAAGGAGCTGAAAAACACAACACGAGAACTTCATGAAGCATGCACAAGTTTCAACAGCTGAATTGAAAAACCCTTCAAAAAAATCAATAAATCCAAGAGCTGGTTTTTCGAAAAGATCAACAAAATAGACAGACCACTAGCCAGACTGATAAAAAAGAAAAGAGAGAATGACCAAATAGATGGAATAAAAAACGATAAAGGGGAAATCACCACAGATTCCGCAGAAATTCAAACCATCATCAGAGAATATTACAAACAACTCTATGCACATAAACTAGTAAACCTGGAAGAAATGGATAAATTCCTGGACACTTGTGTCCTCCCAAGCCTAAACCAGGAGGAAGCTGAAACTATGAATAGACCAATAACAACGTCTGAAGTGGAGGCGTCAATTAAGAGCCTACAACACAAAAAAAGCTCAGGTCCAGATGGGTTCACAGCCAAATTCTACCAGACACACAAAGAGGAACTGTTACCATTCCTTCTGAAACTATTCCAAATAATCCAAAAAGAGGGAATCCTTCCCAAATCATTTTATGAGACCAACATCATCCTGATACCAAAACCCAGCAGAGACTCAACAAGAAAAGAAAACTTCAGGCCAATATTAATGATGAACATAGATGCAAAAATATTCAATAAAATACTGACAAGTATTTTATTGCAACAGCACATCAAAAAGCTTATCCACCATGATCAAGTAGGATTCATCCCGGGAATGCAAGGCTGGTTCAACATATGCAAGTCTATAAACGTAATTCACCACATAAACAGAACCAAAAACAAAAACCACATGATTATCTCAATTGACGCAGAGAAGCCCTTTGACAAAATTTAACAGCCCTTTATGCTAAAAACCCTCAATAAACAGTATTGATGGAACATATCTCAAAATAATAAACGCTATTAACAACAAACCAACAGCCAATATCATACTGAATGGGCAAAAACTGGAAGCATTCCCTTTGAAATCTGGCACTAGACAAGAATGCCCTCTCTCACCACTTCTATTCAATATAGTACTGGAAATTCTAGCCAGAGCAATCAGGCAAGAAAAAGAAATAAAGCGTATTCAAATAGGAAAGGAGGAAGCCAAATTGTCTCTATTTGCAAACGACATGATAGTATATCTAGAAGACCTTATCGTTTCAGCCCAAAAACTTCTGAAACTGATAAGCAACTTCAGCAAAGTCTCAGGATACAAAATCAATGTGCAAAAATCACAAGCATTCCTATACACCAATAACAGACTTAAAGAGAGCCAAATCAAGAACGAACTGCCATTCACAATTGCTACAAAGAGAATAAAACACCTAGGAATACAACTAACAAGGAACATAAGGGACCTCTTCAAGGAGAATGACAAACCACTGCTAAATGAAATAAGAGAGGACACAAACAGATGGAGAAACATTCCATGTTCATGGTTAGGAAGAATCAATATCGTGAAAATGGCCATACTGCCTAAGGTAATTTACAGACTCAATGCTATCCCCATCAAGCTACCACTGACTTTCTTCACAGAACTGGAAAAAACCACCTTGAACTTCATATGGAACCAAAACAGAGCCCGCATAGCCAAGTCAATTCTAAGCCAAAAGAACACAGCGGGAGGTATCACACTACCGCACTTCAAACTATACTACAAGGCTACAGTAATCAAAACATCATGATACTGGTACCAAAACAGAGATATAGACCAATGGAACAGAACAGAGGCATCGGAGGCAACACAGCCTATCTACAACCATACAATCTTGGATAAATCTGACAACAACAAGCAATGGGGAAAGGATTCCTGTTTAATAAATGGTGTTGGAAAACTGGCTAGCCATGTGAAGAAAGCAGAAAATGGACCCCTTCCTGACACCTTACACTAAAATTAACTCCAGATGGATTAAAGACTTAAACATAAGACCTGGCACCATAAAAACCCAGAAGAAAATCTAGGCAAAACCATTCAGGGCATAGGAGTAGGCAAGGACTTCATGACCAAAACACCAAAAGCATTGACAGCAAAAGCCAAAATAGACAAATGGGACCTAATCAAACTCCACAACTTCTGCACGGCAAAAGAAACAGTCACTGGAGTGAATCGGCAACCAACAGAATGGGAAAAAATTTTTGCAGTTTATCCATCTGACAAAGGGCTGATATCCAGAATTTACAAAGAACTCAAACAGATTTACAAGAAAAAAACAAACAAGCCCATTCAAAAATGGGCAAAGGATATGAACAGACACTTTACAAAAGAGGACATATATGAGGCCAACAAACATGAAAAAATGCTCATCATCACTGGTCATCAGAGAAATGCAAATGAAAACTACATTGAGATACCATCTCACACCAGTTAGAATGGCGATCATTAAAAAATCTGGAGACAACAGATGCTGGAGAGGATGTGGAGAAATAGGAACACTTTTACACTTCTGGTGGGAGTGTAAATTAGTTCAACCATTGTGGAAGACAGTGTGGCGATTCCTCAAGGACCTAGAAATAGAAATTCCATTTGACCCAGCAATCTCATTACTGGATATATATCCAAAGGACTATAAATCATTCTACTATAAGGACACATGCACACTAATGTTCATTGCAGCACTGTTTACAATAGCAAAGACCTGGAACCAACCCAAATGCCCATCAATGATAGACTGGACTGGGAAAATGTGGCACATATACACCATGGAATATTATGCAGCAATAAAAAACGATGAGTTCATGTCCTTTGTAGGGACATGGATGAATCTGGAGAACATCATTCTCAGCAAACTAGCACAAGAACAGAAAATGAAAGATCGCATATTCTCACTCATAGGCGGGTGATGAACAATGAGAACAAATGGACACAGGGAGGGGAGCACTACACACTGGGGTCTATTGGGGGGAATAGGGGAGAAACAGCGGAGGTGGGGAGCTGGGGAGGGATAGCATGGGGAGAAATGCCAGATGTGGGTGAAGGGGAGGAAGGCTGCAAATCACACTGCCACATGTGTACCTATGCAACTATCTTGCATGTTCTGCACATGTACCCCAAAACCTAAAATGCAATTTAAAAAATGCAAAAAAAAAAGATCAATAAATTAGAGATGAAGTCAGCAAATCAGTCAATTCTCTAGCCACCTATGGTTTAAAAAAATTAATTCATAAAACTTCCATTATTTTAATAATTGCAGGAAGCTGCTCTATCGTAGCAGATAATTTAGGTAAACCCCATTTAGTGTGTTTACTGTATACTGCTACTCCCTTTGTTCATCTAACAAACATTTTGAAAATTTTTTCATTATTTTCTCAGGCATATAAACAATGTCACTAAAAGAATTGAGAATGTTTTGGAGTTTTTTACTTCCTTAGAAAATGTCACTGTTGCCAAATTCAACAGATGTGTTTGAGAATATAATGCTCTTGATTCCTCCTTAACCTTTCTTATAAAGCCACTAAATGCCAGGCACGGTGGCTTGTGCCTGTAGTCCCAGCCACTCGGGAGGCTGAGGTGGGAGGATCCCTTGAGCCCAGGAGTTCTGGGCTGTAGTGCACTATGCTGATCGGGTGTCCGCACTAAGTTCGGCATCAATATGGTGACCTCCCGGGAGCGGGGGACCACCAGGTTGCCTAAGGAGGGGTGAACCCGCCCAGGTCGAAAACGGAGCAGGTCAAAACTCCTGTGCTGATCAGTAGTGGGATCACGCCTGTGAATAGCCACTGAACCCCAGCCCGGGCAGCTCAGCAAGACCCCGTCTCTTAAAAAAAAAAAAAAAAAAAAGGCCACTAAATGTGTTTTTAGAGTATTTTGCAGAATCCTTTTTTTTTTTATCCTTTCTATTTTAGTTTAGCTTTTTAATCAGCACATAATTGTACAATTTATGGAGCATATAATGTATAGTGATCTGATCAGGGTAATTAGTGTATCTATCATTTCAAACGTTTATCATTTCTTTGTGTTGGAAACATTTAATATCCTCCTTCTAGTTATTTGAAACTATATATTATTGTTAACTCTAGTCATCCTGTAGTGATATAGAACACTAGAACTTATTCCTCCCAACTAGCTGTAATTTAGTATTCTTTAACAAATCTCTCCCTATCCCTCTCTTTCTCCTACCCTTCCCAGCCTCTAATAATCTCTGTTCCACTTTTTACTTCCATGAGATCAGTTTTTTTTTTTAGCATCCTCAAATGAGTGAGTATATGTGGTGTGTAACTTTCTGTTCCTGGCTTACTTCACATAACATAATGTCCTCCAATTCCATTCATGTTGCCAAGAATAACAGGATTTTATTATTTTTCAGGCTGACTAGTATTTCATTGTGTATATATACCCCATTATATTTTTCTTTTTTTCCCCCCAAGACAGAGTCTCCCTCTGTCGCCAGGCTGGAGTGCAGTGGTGCAATCTAGACTCAGCGCAACCTCTGCCTTCCGGATTCAAGCAATTCTCCTGCTTCAGCCTCCCGAATATCTGGAATTACAGGCGTCCACCACCACACCCAGCTAATTTTTGCTTTTTTTTTTCAGTAGAGATGGGATTTCAGCATGGTGGCCAGGATGGTCTTGATCTCCTGACCTTGTGATCCACCCACCTCGGACTCCCAAAGTGCTGAGATTACAGTCATGAGCCACTGCGCCTGGCTGTATACCACATTTTCTTTACCCATTGTCTTTTGTTAAACACAAAAACATATGTTGCTTATTATGTTTCCATATGTTGGCTGTTGGGCATAGTGCTACAATGAACATGAGGGTGCAGATATCTCTTTGACATACTGATTTCCTTTCCTTTGGATAAATAGTCAATAGTGTGATGGCTGGATCATATGGTAGTTCTATTTGTAGCTGTCTGAGGAACCTCAGAATTGTCCTCCAGATTGGCTGAAAAGCCATTACATTTTTTATTCACATTAATTATGTCATTGTCAACCTTAAATAATAAGACTCAGAAAATTTTATTAAGTATAGTGTTTATTCAAGTGCAAAACTTGAGGATAGCCACATAGGAAACAGACTTCAAAGAAATGGGGTTAGTATTCCAAAGTGGGAAAGTTGAGGGTTCACTTATATAGGCAATTAACAAGTTTGCAACATTTTTCATACAGGGTCAGTATATATGTTATGGCAATTTGACTGGTTACAGTTTGCTACATTTAAAGGAAGATTGGTTCTACATTCTGTGAGAAGGCGGTGATGATCTGAAGGGGTCTTATCTCTGGTGCCACAAAACCTTTCCTGATCATTTACAGGAAAAAGCAGAAGATGTAGCTGCATGCTACATGACTCAGGCCACATAGCCACGGTCCTTTCAAGGTTCAAAATAATTTAAAGTTTCAACAGCTTTAAGTTTAAATTATTTACATTTCTGCCTTTTTATCAAGATCATCTGAAGAAACCATCATAGATGAACTCAAATGGTTTTGGCATCTTTTATTTTTTAGAAGTTCAGTCTTCCATTGCTAGGAAGGCTCATTACTAGAGAGTCATGTCCCATGGCAAGGAGAATTTGTCAAACTATAAAGCAAATGGAGTATAGGCCCCATTTAGAACAAGGTGGTGACTTTGTGACTTGAGTCAGGCTACACAGCTGTATCTTCAGTTAAAGTAATTAACTGAGCAACCATTATTTTAGCCTTTTCAGTTGTGTGTTGACTCTATTACAAACAAATGCCATAGTAGCAGTAAGACGAAAATAGAACAAAACACAACAAATGATTTTAATTCCTAGAATAAGTAACAACTTCTGCCACCAGCTTTCCCAAGATCCAAACCAGCTGCTTGTCCAATTGTAGACAGAGGTGTTGGATCTCAAAATTTGGTTATTTGGGTTTTCATATTAGCCATTAATTGAGTGATGTTATCCGATTCATCTGGGATATAGACATAAGACTCAGTTTTTATGATAGCTCAGCTTCCCCCTTGGGTTGCAGTGAGTATGTGTAAAGCCATATGGTTTTGCAATACAGCCTTTCTCATAGCACCAACTTCATTGTTCAATAATGAGATACTTATGTGGCTGTCATTTGGGGCCTTTTGATGTGTGTAATTGGTTAGGGTCTCTACATGCCAAATGACATCCTCAATACCCAGTTGTTGGCAGAAAGATAGAAACTAAATGATCATAACAGTGGTATTCAGAACAAACCCAATGAGATTATAAATAAGGAAGATTTGCAGGCTTTGAAAGGGTATGAACTATTAGACCTTGTGCCCAGGCATAACTCAGAGAATATTGTCCTAACCATCCTGGTTAGGTGTCACACAGCCAACTTGGTGTCACAGCCAACATAGTCCATTTGGAGCTAGCCAGTAAATACACAATGCCCCATTTAGTGGCATGCCAATCAGCACTTTGTAATGGCGTGCATGCAGTGTTCCTTAGTTTTTCATTCCATCTTTCTAGTGGCAAAGGTGGTTTCATTATTGGACCATGTATCTTCAGTTTGCTTCTTTTATTCTCAGCATAAAGGAAAGAGCTGATGAAGCTGACCAAAAGAGGGGGTTATGCCAGATAAAACAGTCCCAAATTTGTGTTATACCATCCCCAATTCAAGTTGTCTCATTTTTTGGTTGACAACTTGATTTGAGTTGGGGCCGCACTAGCATTAAAGCTAACATACTGGCTTTATCTACTGAAAAATCTCTTCCCATGGCCCTTGCTTTATAAACTATTAGCAACAGGCCAGTGATAGACATTATCTTATCCTTAGTCATACTAAGGGTTAAGCACCAATGATTGTTTTTGAGAAGCATGGATATATTTCTGGTCTTCTATTCAATCTTACCTTGGAAAAGTAATAACCACCATGGTGGGCCAGATCCACTGGAAAGGGGCATGCGGACACATATCCAACAAATGTTTTTCTGTAAGCTGTCAGCATAGTCTTGAGCCCATTGCAAGACATTTGCTTTGTAGACAAGAGCTGGTGATAGCAACAACAAAACATAAGAACAAGGGATGAGGCCGGGCGCGGTGGCTCACGCCTATTATCCCAGCACTTTGGGAGGCCGAGGCAGGTGGATCACAAAGTCAAGAGATTGAGACCATCCTGGTCAACATGGTGAAACCCCGTCTCTACTAAAAATACAAAAATTAGCTGGGCATGGTGGTGCACGCCTGTAGTCCCAGCTACTTGGGAGGCTGAGGCAGGAGAATTGCTTGAACCCAGGAGGCGGAGGTTGCGGTGAGCCGAGATCGTGCCATTGCACTCCAGCCTGGGTAACGAGCGAAACTCCGTCTCAAAAAAAAAAAAAAAAAAAATGAAGAAGGGATGAAAATAAATTTAGTGTAGAAACTTGCACAGGATGACCTTTTCCATCTATTATGATTATTTATGCTAAGAGTTTGTTTAGATACAGGCCTGGTTCAGTGTGTTGGGAAAGCTGACTACCTCAGATGCTATCTTTTTCTTGTCCTTGTTGGCTCCGGAGAATTTCAATTTTAGATTACTTGTTTGAGAAGTCCAAATTGTCAAAGTGACTTTCTTTAAATGGATGACAGGTATCCAATAATGGATTCCTTTTAGCCTAGCAGCACAAGGGTTAGTTAGGTGCACTTGATAAGGTCATTTCACCTTGGTTGGAGGAAGTCCTTTAACAGATGCTGTTTCTCATGGTACTGGTACCAAAACAGAGATATAGACCAATGGAACAGAACAGAGGCCTCGGAAGTAATGTCACACACCTACAATCATCTGATCTTTGACAAACCTGACAAAAGCAATGGGGAAAGGATTCCCTGTTTAATAAGTGGTATTGGGAGAACTGGTTAACCATGTGCAGAAAGCTGAAACTGGACCCCTTCCTTACACCTTATACACAGATTAACTCCAGATGGTTTAAAGATTTAAACATAAGACCTAACACCATAAAAACTCTAGAAGAAAACCTAGACAGTACCATTCAGGACATAGGCATAGGCAAGGACTTCATGACTAAAACACCAAAAGCAATGGCAACAAAAGCCAAAATAGACAAATGGGATCTAATTAAACTTAAGAGCTTCTGCACAGCAAAAGAAATAATAATTTGAGTGAACTGGCAACCAACAGGATGGGAAAAAATTTTTGCAAGCTACATATCTATCAAAGGGCTAATATCCAGAATCTGCAGAGAACTAAAACAAATTTATAAGATGAAAACAACCCCATCAAAAAGTGGGCAAAGGATATGAACAGGCACTTTTTTTTTTTTTTTTGAGACAGAATTTCGCTGTTGCTACCCAGACTGGAGTGCAATGGCATGATCTCAGCTCACTGCAACCTCCGCCTTCTGGGTTCAAGCAATTCTGCTGCCTCAGCCTCCCAAGTAGCTGGGACTACAGGCACACACCACCATGCCCAGCTAATTTTTGTATTTTTAGTAGAGATGGGGTTTCACCATGTTGACCAGGATGGTCTCGATCTCCTGACCTCGTGATCCACCTGCCTCGGCCTCCCAAAGTGCTGGGATTATAGGCGTGAGCCACCGCACCCGGCCCAGGCGCTTTTTAAAAGAAGACATGTATGCAGCCAACAAACTTATGAAAAAATGCTCTTCAACACTGGTCATTAGAGAAATGCAAATCAAAACCACATTGAGATTACCATCCCATACCAGTGAGAATGGCAATCATTAAAAAATCTGGAAACAGAGGCCGCGGTGGCTCCAGCCAGTTGTCCTGGTGCTTGAGGAGGTGAGGCCATGAGTTCAAGGCCAACCTGAGCAACGTTACAAGCTCTCATTGATTAACAAAAAAAAAAAAAAAAAAAAAATCTGGAAACAGCAGATGCTGGAGAGGATATGGAGAAATAGGAATGCTTTTACACTGCTGGTGCAAGTGTAAATAAGTGCAACCATTGTGGAAGACTCTGTGGCGATTCCTCAGGGATCTAGAAACAGAAATACCATTTGACTCAGCAATCCAGTTATTGGGTATATACCCAAAGGATTATAAATCATTCTGTTTTAAAGACACATGCACACGTATGTTCACTGTGGCACTGTTTACAATAGCAAAGACTTGGAACCAACTCAAATGTCCATCAAGGACAGACTGGATAAAGAAAATGTGGTACATATACACCATGGAATACTATGCAGCCATAAAAAACAGATGAGTTTATGTCCTTTGCAGTGACATGGATGAATCTCGATACCATCATTTTCAGCAAACTGACACAAGAACAGAAAACCAAACACTGCATGTTTTCACTTAAAAGTGGGTGAGAACACATGATCACAGGGAGGGGAACATCACACACTGGGGTCTGTTGGGGTGTGGGGGGCTAGAGGAGGAATAGCAGGGGGCAGGGAGATTGGGGAGGGATAACATTAGGAGAAATACCTAATGTAGGTGATGGAGGGATAGAGGCAGCAAAACACCATGACATGTATACCTATGTATCAATCCTGCAAGATCTGCACATTTACCCCAGAACTTAAAGTATTTAAAAAAAAAAAAAAAAAGATGCTGTTTCTGTCTGGGCATGGTGGCTCATGCTGGTAATTCCAGCACTTGGGGAGGCTGAGGTGAACTCCTTAAGCCCAGGAGTTCGAAACAAGCCTGGGCAACATGACAAAACCCCATCTCTATGAAAAACACAAAAAATTAGCCAGGCATCATGGGGAATACCTGTAGTCCCAACTACTTTTAGGGGGCTGAGACAGGATTGCTTGAATCCAGGAATTTGAGGCTATAGTGAGCCTAGACTGCCTCCGAACTCCAGCCTGGGTGACAAAGTGAAATGCTTAAAAATAAATAAATAAATAAATTAATTAATTAATGCTGTTTCCCATAGATAAAGACTCATGGTTGAAGTCCATAGTCCTTGGGTTCTTTGTCTTCCAGGAGCTTATAGTGGACAGACTCTTTTACTAAATTACAGTTTTTAGTTAGCTGCCTTACAAGGCCATTGCAGTAATACAATGTATATCCTTTTAGTGTAATAGATTCACAATTTCCTAGAGACAATTTCATAGGTCTGGCTGTTTCAAATGGAGACAGCCAGTATTTATCAAAAGAGGTTGATCTTAGGCTAAGCAAAACCTTCATGAAGAGCTTTTGGCCAAGGAAATTTAAAAGCCTTAGTTAATTTTTCCAGTTGAGTTTTGATGATTGTTTGTGTGTTCCACTAACCCAGATTACTGGGGGCAATATGCATAATGGAAATGTTGGAGAATAGGCCAGATTTCATATGTTGACTGGATTATTTCTCCAGTAAGATGAGTACCTCTGTTGCTATGAAGTTATAGAGGAACTCTCCAACTTGAAATAATTTTCCTAAAGAATTTTACTACTGCTAATGCTGTTGCTCTTCTGCATAGAAATGAGAAAACATATCCAATGAGAAAACATAATTCATTACAAGAATATACTTGTATCCTTGTGATGGTGGTAGCTGGATAAAATGTAATTGTCATACCTTGCAGGGGTTTTCAGGTAGAGGAAAATGATTGATTGCTATGTAAAGGTTTCCCTGGATTATGTTTTGGGCAGATGTGGCAGTGATTGTATACCTATATACCAATCCACGGTTGAGGAAGGCCTCTAGTAATACTGTTTTCCCCAAGTAATCATTTTATCAGGGCCCCAATGAGTTAAATAATGTACATAAGAAAGTTGACTGTAATTTGATTGGAAATATGGGTAGGTCATTTGGTCCGTACCATAGTCCGGTCTTGGAGGAGTATGTTTCTGCTTTTGTTTCCCAATTATCTTTTGTTTTATTATTTATTTATTTTTGAGCTTTAAGTTGAGCTAATGTTATGTCAAAATCAAGTGCTTTCTTAAAAGCTAAAAATGGTTTTATTTTTTTATTCAAATACACTTACAGCAGCCCTTTCTACTGTAAATCTGCTAACTGATATACTTTGCTTTTTGGAATGCCTGACTTTGAATGGCTTTGGATCTTGATAATGGCTAATAATTTGGGCAATAATACAGCTTCTAATAATTCTGAAACATGATATCTATTGTTTTTTTGAGACAGAGTCTCGAGTGCAGTGGCGCAATCTCGGCTCAGTGCAGCCTCCACCTCCTGGGTTCAAGTGATTCTCCTGCCTCAGCCTCCCGAGTAGCTGGGATTACAGATGCTTGCTGCCACACCCAGCTAATTTTTTTGTACTTTTAGTAGAGACGGGGTTTCACCGTCTTGGCAAGGATGGTCTCAATCTCTTGACCTCGTGATCCGCCTGCCTCGGCCTCCCAAAGTGCTGGGATTATAGGCCTGTGCCACCACGCCTGGCCAGTATCTGTTTTTAATGGACTGATCAGAAGAGGTTAAAAATCCTCCTTTTTATCTGGGCATGGTGGCTCACGCCTGTAAACCCAGCACTTTAAGAGGCCGAGACAGTGAAACAGAAGAGTTCCCTTGACCCTTTCATGAGAATCATGTAGGGGTGGCTTGTTTACTCAGCCTGCAGCTCTGAACCCTTCATGGGAGTGGCAGCATGCAGTGAGTGGATTCAGGAGCCAGGGTAAACGAATGCTGGAACCAGCCGGCCACCTCTCTCTGGTGGGAGCAGGCCCTGTGTGGGCCCCACAGCAGGATCCAAGTGTGTTACAATGGTCTTTTAGCTCTACCATCCAGGAGGGATTGCTGGTGACCCCCAGGGCCCCAGAGTGCATGTTACTAGCTCAGTGGGCCTTTTGCCTCATCATGAGGGGCAACTGCCCTCTGCTAGTGAGGACAAAGTGCCAGTGTGACAGCCTTTTTGTGTTTCTGCACCCTGAAATCTTGTCTGATGCCCAAGAGGAATGAGGTCACATGGACTTCAAGGATGGTAAATGCAGAGATTTTATTGAGCAATGGAAATAGTTCTCAGTGGGCTGGGGAGCTGGAAAGGGGATGGAGTGGGAAGGTGGTCTTTCCCAGGAGTTCAGGTGTCCCTGTTCGAACTCCTCCAACCATCCCCAGCTGAACTCCTCTCTGACCATAGTCTCTGATGTCCAGCTGCTTTTTCTACTCTCGATGTTCAAATGCTTGTCTCTTCTGTGTGTCTGCTGAGTTTTGGTTCTGGGGTTCTTATGGGCACAGAATAGGGGGCATGGCAGGCCAGAAAGGAACATTTGGGCAGAAAATGGGGATGTTGGAGTTCTCATTTAGGGCTGCAGGTCCGGGGTTGAGGCTGGAACCCTTGCCAGGGACCCCACCCTTTTCTCTAGTATTTCCTTGCCTCCTGTCCAGATCAACAAGAGGATCATTTGAGCACAGGAGTTCAAGAGCAGCCTGGGCAACATAGCGAGACCCTGTCTCAAAAAAAAAAATTGTCTTTGTTTGCATAGCACTCCCAAGTCATGAGCTACTCTGGCAGCATGTCTGCTGCCTATATAAATATAAGCAGTTATTCCTTTTGTCCATAACAATCTCTGACTGATGCTATTCACTCTGCTTGTTGAGCTGAGGTTGCTTATGAAAGATGAGCCCTCTCTGTTTCCCAGTTAAGATACTGTAGCATAATCTGGCCAGATGGGTAGCTCACACCTGTAATCCTAGCACTTTGAGAGGCTGAAGTAGGCATTCACCTAAGGTCAGGAGTTCGAGACCAGCCTGGCCAATATGGTGGAACTCCATCTCTACTAAAAATACAAAAATTAACTAGGTGTGGTGGGCTCGCACCTGTAATTCCAGCTACTTGAAAGTCTGAGGCAGGAGAATCGCTTAAATCTGGGAGGTGGAGGTTGCAGTGAGCAGAGATTGCACCATTTGTACTCTAGCATGGGTGACAGAGTTGAGACTGTCTCAAAAAAAAAAAGATGGCCAGGCACAGTGGCTCACGCCTATAATTCCAGCACTTTGGGAGACCAAGGTGGGAGGATCACGAGGTCAGGAGTTCAAGACCAGCCTGGCAAACGTGGTGAAAACCTATCTCTACTAAAAATACAAAAATTAGCCAGGTGTGGTGGCAGACACCTGTAATCCAGCTACTCGGAAGGGTGAGGCAGGAGAATCGCTTGAACCCAGGATGGGGAGGTTGCAGAGAGCTGAGAATGCGCCATTGCACTCCAGCTTGGGTGACAGAGCAAGACTCTATTTCAGAAAAAAAAAAAGATAATATAGCATAATCTGCAAAATAAATTCCAGATTCATCCTTCAATTTCTAAATGAAACAACATCAGTGTTTAGTGACGGGAATTTCTTACGGGTCCATCCTACAAGAGAAAAGTTGGTCAGTTAAGATTATGCAATCCTGGGCCAGGCATGGTGGCTCATGCCTGTAATCCCAGCCCTTGGGGAGGCAGAGGCAAGGTGGGAAGATCACTTGAGCCCAGGAGTTTGAGACCAGCCTGGGCAACATGGCGAAACCTGTCTCTACAAAAAAATACAAAAATTAGCCTGGTATGGTGGTGCACACCTGTAGTTCCAGTTACTCAGGAGGCTGAGGCAGGAGGATTGCTTAAGCCTGAGAGGTCAAGGCTTCAGTGAGCCATGATTGCAGCCCCTGCACTCCAGCCTGGGTGACAGCAGGAGACTCTATCTCAAAAAACGAAGATTCTTCATGTGCTAGTTTTCAAATAGTTTATCTTCCCTTTTTAGACTATTGGTCTCTTGATTACCTATTCTATTGTGGTAAATAATTGTTAGCAGACAACACTAAATCTGCACTTTCAAAGACACGATTCTTGAGTGAAAATTTAGATCCCTAGGGCACAGAACTTAGATCTAAACACCATTATTTGCTGAAACAAAGAAGGCCATAGGTAAAGGGCCAGATAAGACATGATTGCCAGGAAGTCTTAAACAAAGGTATGGTTTGTTATGTAAACATTAAGCCAGCATCTTTGTATTTCTTGTGGTTTAGATGAGACAGGGAGATATTCTTACACATGGAGATTTTCTATATAAATTCAGATCTCTTTCACAGAGTTTCTATATACCAGCTAAATGCCAGAAAGTTGTACTTTGGCGACCAATCTAGTTAGGTAGGTAGTTTTTTTCAACTTAGTTTCTTCCTAGATCAGATTACCAGGGTGGAGCCCTATAGGTCAAAGAAAGCATGCAGTTCGGAGTTTACATGGCCCACAACTGTAATCCCAGCACTTTGGGAGGCTGAGGTGGGTAGATCACAAGGTCAGAGGTTCGAGACTAGCCTGACCAACATGGTGAAACCCAGTCTCTACTTAAAAAAAAAAAAAAAAAACTAGCAGGACTTGGTGGTGCACACCTGTAATCCCAGCTACTTGGGAGGCTGAGGCAGGAGAATTGCTTGAACCCAGGAGGTGGAGGTTGTGGTGAGTCAAGAGTGTGCCATTGCACTCCAGCCTGGGTGACAGAATGAGACTCCATCTCAAAAAAAAAAAAAAGCATGCAGTTTATAGGATATTTATTTAAATATGTGAGAATTAGACATAGGTGGAAGGCAGAACACATAGATCCCCTCAAATCAAGGAGCTCATTTTTACATTGAATCCTAGGTCTCCAAAACTAGGGAAATACCACAGGATTGGACAGTGTAAATGCTTCTACAGTGCCCCTTGCTGGAAGGGCATTCCCCCAAGACTGGTGGGTAACCTGACATTAATTAGCTACTCTGTGATCAGCCCATCCTCTCTGGGAGTCTTAACGTCTTTGTGGCAACTGTTTCCATAGCCCTTAATGGTCAGAATTACTCTTTAGCTGAACACAGAGGCTCACGCCTGTAATACAAGTACTTTAGGAGGCTGAGTCAGGTGGTCATGAAGTCAGGAGTTCAAGACTACTCTGGCCATCATAGTGAAACCCTGCCTCTACTAAAAATACAAAAAATTAGCCTGGTGTGGTAATGTGTGCCTGTAATCCCAGCTACTCAGGAGACTGAGGCAGGAGAATCATGAACCCAAGAGGTAGAGGTTGCAGGTTGCAGTGAGCCAAGATCACGCCATTGCACTCGCGCATGGGCGACAGTGCGAGACTCCATCTCAAAAAACAAAAAACAAACAAACCCACTCTTTTATCTATATGAAGGAAGGAATGAGTAGTCTCCTGCAGTAACAACCACTCATTGTAAATGCTGTCAGCTACCTTCGTAGCTGCGGTCATCACCAGTGACTTTCAGCTATTGCACACTCGAAGGTCATGTTCTCCCATAGTACAAAGTAATCCCTCATGTCCCCAAAAGCCAAAGAGATCACGGAGAGAGAGCCAAGCTTTAGACCTGAAAAAAACCTTCCACAGGTCTTGGGACTCCATAAGGAAAGCAAAAGACCCCAAAAAGTAGATGTGCAGTACCTTTTTCTATGTTCCTCAAGAGGTCTCAGGACCGCTAGAAATCTCCTCTAGATTTCTTCATTTGATATCAAAGATGACAAAAGGAAGGAGGAACAGAAGTGGAAGGAAATGGAAATGGAAAAGTAAGTCTTAGAGGAGCTAAATTGGAATTTTAAGCTTTCCCAAAGGCAAAAATCATGTTACTCAAAATTGTTACTCCCAGATGTTGAAGAATAGTTCTATTATTAATTACTGTTAGATTGTGTAGAAATTTTTAACTTCTGCCATTTGATTTTCTTATGGGAAGGAATGAGTGTTACTGGGCTTGTACAAGGCATAATCAAGTCTATTTTATACAATCCAAAACTACAGATCTTATTCCCTTCAAGACCTTCAATCTTAGAGGGTATTGTTTAAGGTTTGGGAGAAGTTTTGATGGATCTATTTGATTTTTTTTTTTTTTTTTTGAGACGGAGTTTTGCTCTTATTATGCAGGCTGGAGTGCAATGGCGCAATCTCAGCTTACCGTAACCTCTGCCTCCTGGGTTCAAGCAATTCTCCTGCCTCAGCCTCCCAAGTAGCTGGGACTACAGGCGTGCACCACCATGCCCAGCTAATTTTTGTATTTTTATTAGAGACAGGGTTTCACCATGTTTACCAGGATGGTCTCGATCTCTTGACCTCGTGATCCACCCGCCTCGCCTCCCAAAGTGCTGGGATTATAGGCATGAGCCACCGTGCCCAGCCTATTTGGATTTAGATTGGAGAAGCTAAGATAATTTTCCTGATATCAGTTGAGAATTTTGACTACAACCAATCAGGTACTACTTTTTTGTTGTTGTTGTTGTTATATCAACACTATCAATATCGCACTCAGCACAGAAAGTCAACACCGGAACAAAAGAATGCCAAATTACAGGGTTTATTGCTGGCGACCACGGAGGACTCACGTCTCTCCAACCCGTGGCAGAGAAAGAAGAGTGTGACAAGACCTTTTTATACCCACAAAACCACCTTGGGAGTGGGGGTGAAGAGTGGAGATGGGAATGAAAGCTGTCAGTTACTTCCCAGGCTGAGAGGAGGGTGAGGGGGCTCCAGACATTCCAAGGGCCAGGGGACTTTTGTCATTCCAATTGTCATTTAAGTGGTTTACAGAGGTCAAGGTAAACATTAGTTTATACATTATTTGGACAGGTGTGGGGTCCACATAATTTTAGGTTACTTGGCGCCAGGATGGAATTATCTGGGGGTGCTTACTTTGGTAAACAAAGGCCAGCAATTCTGGCAGTTACAGATAAGAGAAAGTATGCAGCTTGTCCTCTCTTTACATTTTGCAAGGTAATCTTAGTAGTTTACAGAAGCCATGGCTAGCAGTCATTGTGAGGAGAATGGAAACAGTTTTCCCATTTTAAAATGTCATTGTACTGGTTCTAATTCTAGGCCAGCTATATCACAGTTGTTTTGTTTTGTTTTTTGAGACAGGGTTTCACCATGTTGGTCAGGCTGGTCTCAAACTCCCGACCTCAGGTGATCTGCCTGCGTGGGCCTCCCAAAGTGCTGGGATTACAGGCTTTAGCCACCACACCTGGCCTCAGGTACTACTTTTAACAGTTCTTCTGGTTCTTTATTATTTAACAATTTAGTATTCTTTATGGCAATATAAATTGCAGTTAAAAGGATCAGATTTGGAAAAATTTTTGTATCTAACAATTTTGTTTTATCTTCTAATTCTAAATACATTTCCTTCTTTTGAAAGGAGATATGGGTATTATACAAGTTAAAACATTTCTCCTTATCAAATGCATGGGGGCTGAGGGAGCTTAGAGGCAAATATGTGTTCCCT
This sequence comes from Callithrix jacchus, assembly GCF_049354715.1. Taxonomy (NCBI): domain Eukaryota; kingdom Metazoa; phylum Chordata; class Mammalia; order Primates; family Cebidae; genus Callithrix; species Callithrix jacchus. The sequence continues at coordinate 65,159,823 of NC_133506.1, forward strand.
CTAGGGAACCTAACTGAAAAACTATAGGATGAGATTTATATTCTGTTATAGGAGTATTTGTTACACCCACCATCTGTATTGTTTTTTGACTCCAAGGTGTGAGACTTTGTAAGAAGGTGGGATTTATTATTGATAAGGTAGCTCCAGCATCATTAAGAGCTTGTTTTGGGCTAGGCTCTGTGGCTCATGCCTGTAATCCCAGCACTTTGGGAGGCCAAGCTGGGTTGACCGCTTGAGCTCAAGAGTTTCCAGCCTGGGCAACAAGGTGAAACCCCATCTCTACAAAAAATACAAAAACCATCTGAGCACGGTGGTGCACACCTGCAGTCCCAGCAACTCAGGAGGCTGAGGCTAGAGTCTGGGAGACAGAGGTTGCAGTGAGCGAAGATTGCGCTACTGCAATTCAGCCTGGGTGACAGAATGAGACCCTGTTTCAAAACAAAAGAAAAACAAAAACAGTGTAGGCCCTCGCTAAGTATGTTTTTCAAAAAAACATTTAAAAAGAACTTGGTTTGTTTTCCATTTGAAATTATTTCAATTATTCCTAAGGTATTAGTGAGAAGAAGAGGGAAGTTTCTTTTATTTCCTCAGGCACTCCTATTATTCCTTTTCTTTGGCCTGTTTTTTGTTCTTTCCATTTTAATTTTCTACAATGCTTTTTTAAATGTCCAGGGGTTTTTTTGCAGTCATTGCAAAGCAGGGCATTGGGTCAGTTTTGGAGTTTAATAGGCTTTTTAGGGATTATAATTGGTTGGACAGTTGTTTTAGTTGTAAACTCGTGAACTTATTTGCTTTTCTTCTCTGTTTAACTTCCGTTTCCTTTTCTTCTTTGGTTAGGGTATGGGACATATGTCCAGCAAAATAAACTAGATAATGAGTTTGAAGGGTAACCTAATTGGTACATTGTTTCTTTATTATAATTGCCAATTCTTAATATAATCCATTTATAAAGTTTAAGTTACAAGGCCAGGCACAATGGCTCACATCTGTAATCCCAGCACTTTGGCAGGCCAAAGTGGGCAGATCACCTGAGGTCAGGTGTTCGAGACCAGCCTGGTCAACATACTGAAATGCTGTCTCTACTAAAAATAAATAAATAAATAAGCCGGACATCGTGGCATGCACTTGTAGTTCCAGCTACTCAGGAGACTGAGGCATGAGAATCACTTGAACCCAGGAGACAGAGGTTGTGGTGAGCCAAGATTGTGCCATTGCACATCAGCCTGGATGACAGAGCAAGACTCCGTCTCAGCAACAAAAGTTTTAAGTTACAGTAACTGTCATTTTGGTGATTAGTATAACTTTATTCTGATAGATCTGAATATTTTTAAATGTTTTGCCCCAAAATCTTTCATAGTACGACATCGCAGGTTTTATATAGTTTGGATATTTGTACCCTCTGAATTTCATGTTGAAATGTGATCCCCAGTATTGGAGGGACCTAGTGGGAGATGTTTAGCTTATGGAGGGAGATCACTTATGAATAGCTTGGTGCCATCCTCACAGTAATGAATGAGTTCTCATTCTATTGGTTCCTGTGAAAGCTGTTTGTTAAAAAGAGCCTGGCACCTCCCCTCAATTGCTTCCTCTCTTGCCATGTGATCTCTGCATACCAGCTCCCCTTCTCCTTCTGTCATGGTTGGAAGCAGCTGGAGGCCTTGACCAGATACAAATACTGGCACCATGCTTCTTGTACAGTTTTCAGAATTGTAAACGAAATAAACCTCTTTCATTCATTCTTTCTTTGTTTCTTTTTGAGACAGACTGTTGCTCTGTCACCCAGGCTGGAGTGCAGTTGCACGATCTCAGCTCACCGCAACCTCCACTTCCTGGGTTCAAGCAATTCTCTGCGTCAGTCTCCTGAGTAGTTGAGATTATAGTGCCTGCCACCATGCCCAGCTAATTTTTGTATTTTCAGTAGAGATGGGGTTTCACCATGTTGGTCAGGCTGATCTCAAACTCAGAACCTCATGATCCACCCACCTCGGCCTCCCCAAGTGCTGGGATTACAGGCTTGAGCCACCGCGTCCGGCCCCTCTTTTCTTATACATTACCCAGCCTCAGGTATTCCTTTATAGCAACACAAAGATAGACTATGACAAGGCTTATCAAAATTTTGTTGATATTGTATTTTGCTCCAATGAACCACTTTTTGGAAAACTAAGGGGATAGCATGTAGTAAAGCTTTGGCAGTGTTGCAGGCCCATTCACAATCTGCTTGAGAAAATTTATGGAAGTTCTCTAAAGGATTTCTCTAATACATCTTTGCTATCCTATTTGGCTTTATCAAAGATGAACAAATTGATATAAGTCAGAGAATCTGGGAATGTAAGTTTAAATGTTTAATTCAAATTCTCTAGCAAATACAATAGGATCCTGAAGAGGATCTGGAAATTCTTTTTAATTTTGTTTTATTTTTTTTAAAAGAGATGGGGTCTCACTATGTTTCCCAGGCTGGAGTGCAGTGGCTATTCACAGGTGTGATCCCACTACTGATCAGCGTGGGAGTTGACCTGCTCCATTTCTGACCTGAGGCAGTTCACCCGTCCTTAGGCAACCTGGTGGTCCCCCACTCTGGGAGGTCACCATATTGATGCCGAACTTAGTGCGGACACCCGATTGGCATAGCGCACTACAGCCTAGAACTCCTGGACTCAAGAGATCCTCCAGACTCAGCCTCCAGAATAGCTGGGAATATAGGCATGCGCCAACGCACCCAGCAGGACATTCTTTAATTATACCTTTAAGTTCTACCTTTGAACATGGTTGAGAAATCAAAGTAGGTTCTCCTTTACTAGACATAGGGTATTCCCTAAATGAAGCCAGAACAGCAGAAAGAGGAGGAGAAGGAGGAAGGGTAGGTAGTCTGATAAGAAAGTTCTGACAAGGAGGGACAAAGAGAGGAAGGAGCTGAAGGAGAAGGACTGTCAGCCGTGTTTTTCAATTCAAAATTATTTTAAATGATTTTCTCATTTCCTCTTGCAAAGAAATGACTTTATCGGAAAGCTTCTAAGTATCATTGAAAATAGCTCTCCCAGTTATTTTGTTTAATTTTAGAGCCAGCTTTTATTTTGGATTCAGGGGGTACCTGTGTAGGTTTGTTATATGAGTATATTGTGTGATGCTGAGGTTAGGGGGTGCAAACGATCCCATTACCCAGATAGTGAGCATAGTACCCAATATGTAGTTTTTTAGGCCTTGCCCATGTCTAAGTAGTTTCCAGTGTTAGTTTTCCTCTTTTTATGTCCATGTGTACCTGATGCTTATGTCCCACTTATAACTGAGAACATGCAATATTTGGTTTTCTGTTTCTGTGTTAGTTCACTTAGGATAATGAGAGCTGGATTTTAAAAAATTGAGTATACAGAGAAACTAGTTTAGGTATTTCAAAGGTACCCCCATTTCGGCCACTGTAATTTGGAGTCATTGCAAATTACGCATGATCAATTTTCTTTCTTTCTTTTTTTTTTGAGACGGAGTCTTGCTCTGTCGCCCAGGTTGGCATGCAGTGGCACAATCTTGGCTCATTGCGACTTCCACCCCATGGTTCAAGCAGTTCTCCTGTCTCAGCCTCCCACATAGCTGGGATTACAGGCACGCACCACCGCGCCTGGCTAATCCAGTTTACATTTCCAGTGGTGGATCTCTTCTTCAGGAGGAATACTTGGTTTTAAATGCATGATTACCTAGACTTTAGATTTTCCTCTTGTATGACCAAACAACTTAGTGGGAGATATTTGGGATCAAGTGTGCTTGCCTGGTGCTGCCTGTGGGACTAGCTCCTCAAGCTTTCACCCTTAAGTTGGTTCTTCCCTTTTATGTGTCTTGCCGATCCCAAGAGACTTGGGTGCTTAAGGCAGTAGGTGATCATTTAATTAAGCAAGGTTATGTGTGCTCATTTAATTAAGCAAGGTTTCCTGTATAGTTTTTGTTTGTTTGTTTTTAGACAGAGTCTTGCTCTGTCACCCAGCTAGAGTGTAGTGATATGATCATAGCTCACTGTAGCCTCGAATTCCTGGTCTCAAGTGATCCTCCCTTGTTTCAGCCTCCCAAGTAGCTGGGACTACAGGTGCATAGCACCACACCTGGCTGATTTCTTATTTATCTTATTTATCACTATGTTGCCCAGGTTAGTCTTAAACTTCTGGGCTCAAGTGATCCTTCCACCTTGGCCTCCCAAAGTGCAGGGATTATAGGCATGAGCCGCTGTGCCTGGTTCTGTGTGCTTTTCTTAAGGGATTTCCTGTAAGACTGTTTCATGTCATCAGCAATGATCTCCAACACTCCCACACAGACCTCAGTAGCCTAAGGTGCCTTTCAGTTGGCAAGAACAGTGTCTCTCATCTTTGGGACTTATTTTGTCCTCATAAAGAGCCTTTTGTAATTTTAGTTACTCAAGAAGAAACTTTAGCCCAGGCACAGTGGCTCACACCTGTAATCTCAGCACTTTGGGAGGCTGAGACAGGTGGATTGCTTGAGCCTAGGAGTTTAAGACCAGACTGGACAATATGGCAAAACTCTGTCTCTACAAAAAATTAGCCAAGTATCAAGGTGCACACCTGTAGTTCCACCTATTCAGGAGACTGAGGTGAGTGAATCACTTGGATCTGGGAAGTTGAGGCTTCAGTGAGCCACGATCATCACCACTGCACTCCAGCCTGGGCAACAAAGAAAGACCCTGTCTCAAAAAAAAAAAAAAGAATATTTAGATTTGCCAGTTGAACGAGCTTTAGAATCTGGTTAATTTTTAAAAATTACAAATTTTGGCCGGGCGCGGTGGCTCACACCTATAATCACAGCACTTTGGGAGGCTGAGGCAGGTGGATCACGAAGTCAAAAGATTGAGACCATCCTGGTCAACAAGGTGAAACCCCATCTCTACTAAAAATACAAAAATTAGCTGGGCATGGTGATGCACGCCTATAGTCCCAGCTACTCGGGAGGCTGAAGCAGGAGAATTGCTTGAACCCAGAAGGCGGAGGTTGTGGTGAGCCAAGATCATGCCATTGCACTCCAGCCTGGGTAACAAGAGCGAAACTCCATCTCAAAAATAAATAAATATATAAAAATAAAAATAATTACAAATTTTGCTTAAGTCACAAAGATTCATTTCCTCTTTTCAAAGATAAACTGTTTTCTCCCTGACCAAACTTCCAAATGAGATAAAAAGTTATAGAAATTCTAATGAGGCTGGGCATGGTGGCTCACGCCTCTAATCCCAGCACTTTGGGAGGCTGAAGCAGGCAGATCGCCTGAGGTCAGGAGTTTGAGACCAGCTTGGCCAACACAGTGAAACCCCATCTCTACCAAAAATACAAAATTAGCTGGGCATGGTGGCATGCACCTGTAATCCCAGCTATTCTGGAGCCTGAGGCAGGAGAATTGCTTGAACCCAGGAGGCGGAGATTGAAGTGAACTGAGATTGAACCACTGCACTATAGCCTGGGCAATAAAGTGAGACTCTGTCTCAAAAAATAAGTAAAAGAGGGCCGGGCACGGTGGCTCACACCTGTAATCCCAGCACTTTGGGACGCCGAGGTGGGTGGATCATGAGGTCAAGAGATCAAGACCATCCTGGTCAACATCGTGAAACTCCGTCTCTATTAAAAGTACAAAAAATTAGCTGGGTATGGTGGTTCGTGCCTGTTTACTCAGGAGGCTGAGGCAGGAGAATTGACTGAACCCAGGAGGCGGAGGTTGCAGTGAGCCAAGATCACGCCATTGCACTCCAGCCTGGGTAACAAGAGTGAAACTCCATCTCAAAAAATAAATAAATAATAAGTAAAAGAACCAGGCCATATGGTCACACCAAAAAAAAAAAAAAAAAAGTCAGAGGCCGAGTGCAGTGGTTCACACCTGTAATCCCAGCACTTTGGGAGGCCAATGCGGGTGGATCACAAGGTCAGGAGATCAAGACCATCCTGGCCAAAATGGTGAAACTCTGTCTCTAATAAAAATAAAAAAAATTCTAGATTGTGATGTGCACCTATAATTCTAGCTACTGGGAGGCTAAGCCAGGAGAATCGCTTGAACCCAGGAGGCAGAGATTGCAGTGAGCTGAGATTGTGCCACTGCACTACAGCCTGGCGACAGAGCGAGACTGTCTCACAAAAAAAAAAAAAGAAAGAAAAACAATAATAATAATAATAATAATGTTTGAATCTCTACCAAGCTGGGAGGTTCAGACCCTGAGAGGCACCTTACTAGAGATTTCCATTGACTCTGGCGAGGTTGGGTGAATGAAAGTCATTTATGTTAGTACCAGCATTCCAGTTGTCAGCAAAGTGACAGATATCATTGGAGGTCTGCTTTGAGTACCTTTGTGGTCACCAAAAGGTCAACCTTAAATAATGAGATTCAGAAAATATGACTAAAGGGTTTATTTAAACACAAAGTGCGGTCGGATCACTGTCCATTTGTTTTTGTGGGCTGATTGCTGAATGAGTTCTGTCTTCATGTATAGTCTGGTCGTTGTTCATTTGTATATCCTTCACTCTCTTGCTACTAAAAACAAATAAAAAATGACAGCCACCTAGGAAAAACAGACTCCAAACACATGGGGGCAAGCGTTCCAAAGTGGGGAAGTTAAGGTTTCACTGACATAGGCAGTTAGGGTTGTAACATTTTTTCATACAAGGTCATTGCATGTATTATAGTGATTGGTTAAAGCTTGTTAACATTTCAAGGAAGCTTGCTTTAACATTAGGTGAGCCGGGGTGATAATCTAAAGAGATCTGTGGAGCTGCAAGGCTTTTCCTAGTCATTTACAGGGAAAAGCAGGAGTTGCAGCTGCATGCTACTGAGTCAGGTCACATAACCACATTCCTCTCAGGGCTCAAAATAATTTAAAATTCTGACAGCTTCAAATTTGAATTGTTTAATTTCACACCATCATAGGCCTAAGCTCACATTTTATTCAAAATAACTTCAACGTAATATAGATAAATTTTAGTAACTCTGTAAGTTGGTGTGATTTATCTCTCTAATATCAATGAAACTTAGGGATTACCCTCTGATGTTTGCTGTATATATATCCACAGATTGATAGCAAATATTTTACTGCGCTATTTAGTTCTATATTATGCCATCAGCATTAATGCTTTTCTAAAATAAAGCAGAATCTTTTCTTTGTTTTAAAATGATCACAGTTCCCAAGGAAGAAACTACACCAATTTGAGTCTAAAATATCAAACATTGAAGAATACAAAATTTATTTTCTAAGCAGTGGAAAACCATGTATCTAATGAAGCAAGTTTGTTCAGGTGGGCTAGCTGGCAAACAGAACAAGAGCTATAAGACTGTTGTAGAGGTAGCAAGACTGAAACATGATCTTGGTTGGAGCAGAAAAAAATGCTCAAAACACTCATAGTATTAATTTGTGTGGTGTGTGTGTGTGTGTGTGTGTGTGTCTCACTTGTCACCCAGGCTGGAGTGCAGTGGCACAATCTTAGCTCACTGCAATCTTGATCTCCCAGGCTCAAGTGACTCCTCCTCCCTCAGCCCCTGCAAGTAGCTGGGACTACAGGTCCCTGCCACCATGCTGGCTAATTTTTGTATTTTTTGCAGAGCTGGGGTTTTGCCACAGGCTGGTCTTGAACTCTGAGCTCAAGCAATCTGCCTGCCTTAGCCTCCCAAAGTGCTAGGATTACAGGTGTGAACCACCATGCACAGCCTAGTGTTAATTTTCTTTTTGCATGATTTTTACACTACTATGAAAATAAACAAAGGCCACCCAAATGAGAACCAGTGTAATTCATTTATTCAAATCTTGCTATAACAAGGAAGTCAGCCAATGTCACTTTCATTGGGCAGACTCAAAAAGGAGTTAGGTAAGTTTTATAGCAAAAAAATAAAAGACACTAAGGTGTGCTCTGATTGGAGGTTGTTGGCATGGGGAAGTTGAAGGCCAACTATCTAAAAGCAGAGTATCTTGGGAATTAATTCAGGAAACATAGTTGGCTGTCTTTGGTTGGCCCAAAGTTGAAAGGATGTAGGGGCTGGGGCACAAAAATAGGGAAGCTGGTAGTCATTAATGAAATCCTCACTGTCCTGGGGTGATTGCTGCCAAGATTATAATTTGGGTTTCCAGGCTGGTTGCTGAAGAGATTGTAGGTCAGAGTTCTGTCTTCATATACGGTCTGGTCATTGTCCATTTATATATCCTCTCATCTCTCACTACTGAAGAACAAATAAAAATGATTAATGTTTTATAATTTTATGGAAGAATATATTCACGTAGCTTTGAGAGATTTGAAGAGTCTAATAGTTACAGAAATCTTTGCAGATGAAAATATTTCATGTCTGAGAATATAAGATGAATTATGTTTATACTGTAAGATATCTTTGTGAAGGTCTTGTTATACAGGTACAACTGGATTCGGGACTTCAAAGATGCATCAGTTACAACAGTAATATGTACTTATGTCTTTTGAAAAATTATAACCTGGTTTGGAATACCTCAGAAAGATCGGTCATTTTCTCCATGACTTATTGGAAAATTGGGTCTCTTTTTATTTTTTTGAGCCTCTTACCACCCAGGCTGTAGTGCAGTGGCCTGATATTGGCTCATTTCAACCTCCACCTCCCAGATTTAAGCAATTCTCTGCCTCAACTTCCTGAGTACCGAGTAGCTGGGATTACAGGTGCTCACCACTACACTCAGGTAATTTTTGGTATTTTTAGTAGAGACAGGGTTTCACCATCTTGGCCAGGCTGGTCTGACCTCATCATCCACCCACCTTGGCCTCCTAAAATGCTGGGATTACAGGCATGAGCCACCTCACCCAGCCAATAATTGGGACTTTTAACGTTGTAAGAAAGAAAGTTACTGGTATATCACTACTGGAAACTCCTCACATTGCAGTTTTTTGTAGAGAATATACAGAGGAAATTGGTTGGCTGTGACGAAAATCATATTTGAGTGTCTACAGTTGTTTTAATTACATTTTTATTTTGAGAAATTTTCAAATATAAATATTTTATATAAAAGTAATACAAAAAGCCTTCAAAGTAGCCTTTGTCCTCTTCCCTCCTGCCCCATTTTCTATCCCCTCTCTTCCTGTAAGAGGCAACCTCTCTTTAATTTGGAATGTGTCCTCTTAACTCATAAAATCATTATTTCTAAAAACAATGTAATTGCCCTTACTTGGCTAATTATAAACACAAATATGGAAGGTTTGAAAGACTTACTTTCTAGGTTCTTTTAGACTAGTAAATTATTATAATAAGCCTGAAAAACAGAACATTATTCACCAAATAATTCAATAACTAAGTAACATATATTCTATGTTAACTAGCATATTGCATTTGTGTCCATATTAATGTATCTAATTAGTGGCAGGCATCTAGGTTTCTGAAGGAAGGAAAAAGGAAAGTTCGGGAAAAAGAACCAATGAAAGAAAGGACAGACTGACACTTTGAGAAATGTACAAAAAGTGAGTCAGAGGATTTCCTCTTGATCTTGGCTGAAACTATTAGGTCTCAAGTTTGGGTTGATCCTTTTTTGCCTGACCCTTGCAGAAGCAATGCTTTTTCTTGTTTCAAAATGAATGGGCACAATATATATACTATACTTGTCAATCTCAGTGTTTTGAGTACTGCCAGTTTGATACTGATGTGGCAGAACAAAGTTCAGTTTGTTAACAGTATCATTTATTTTCTAAATATAAATTGCCTTTGTTTTATAAATACCTACATAAAAAGCCTAAGTCCCAGCAATAAGTTTTATTTTTATTTATTTTATTGTATTGTATTTTTTGAAACAGGGTTTCACTCTTGTTGCCTAGGCTGGAGTGCCATGGTGTAATCTTGCCTCACCGCAACCTCTGCCTCCCAGATTCAAGGCATTTTCCTGCCTCAGCCTCCCAAGTGGCTAGGATTACAGGCTTGCACCACTGTGCCCAGCAAATTTTTTGCATTTTTAGAAGAGATGGGTTTCTCCATGCTGGTCAGGCTGATCTTGAACTCCCGACCTCAAGTGATCCACCCACTTCGGCCTCCCAAAGTGCTGGAATTACAGGCGTGAGCCAATGCACTGGGCCTAAGTCCCAGCAATAATTTAATAGAATCTTAACGCATTTTTAAATTTTATTTTATTTTTTTAAGACGGGGTTTCCCCATGTTGGTCAGGCTGGTCTTGTACTCCGGACCATAGGTGATCTGCCCGCCTTGGCCTCCAAAGTGCTTAGTTTACAGGTGTGAGCCACCACGCCCGGCCTTCTTTATTTTTTTTTAAATTTTTTTTGGAATTTGTTTTAAATACTCCTGTGATTCATAGACGATCACAGTTGACTGAACAAAAACCTATATTTAATACCTATTTGAAAGGTACTGTAATTAAGTCTGTTTTAGTTCTAAGCATTACTAACACTGTGGAGGAAAGGGAGAAATGCAGCTTTTCAAAGAAGAGACCCAAGAGATGGCTATAGTTAGTTTAATCATAATAAAAAATCCCAAGGATGTTGACACATCTGTACCCTCATTAGTGAGAGATACTGTAGGAAGACTTCATCTGAAAAGGATGACTTCATGGAGTATCAGTGACTTTACATCACTTCAAAGGATAAAAAGTTTATAGACCAGGCAAGGTGGCTCACACCTGTAATCCCACCACTTTGGGAGGCCGAGGTGGCCAGATCACGAGGTTAAGAGATAGGGACCATGCTGGCCAACATGGTGAAAACCCTATCTCTACTAAAAATACAAAAAATTAGCTGGGCACGGTGGCATGTACCTGTAGCCCCAGCTACTCAGGAGACTAAGGTAGGAGGATCACTTGAACCCAGGAGGTAGAGGTTGCAGTGAGCCAAGATCGCACTATTGCACTTCAGCCTGGTGACAGAGCCAGACTCTGTCTCAGAAAACAAAACAAAACAACAAAAAGGGTTTATGTTTTTCTGGTGCCTGAATGTTATATATGATGTCAGTTACACTGACTGCATGATGAGTACTATGGTTTGTGATTTAAATGTATTATGAACATAATTTTTATTTCCTTCTAAAATTTTGTTTTTACCTTAAGGAAGAACATAAAATGCTATTCATTCACTGGTAATACATCTGCGATTTATAGCATGTTCTATAAAATTTCATCTCCAAGGCAAAAAAGTTTCTATTTGAACATAGATAAAATTTTTATGATCTGATTAATTATTTTTTCAGGGCGGGGGGGGGGGCCTCTTGAGGGTGGACCCAGCATCCCAGGCATGAGAGGGAGGGGGATCTTGATTAATTTTAAAGGGGTTATATTTGTATTATCTTTAACTTTTTAATTGGGTTTTAGAGTATTTTCTTTTATTAATAGGCAGATGACTATTAATGACCATAGCCTTAATTTTCTCAGTAGATTAGGAAGCGTTTTTCTATATTTAATCTCTGTATTTCTTTTAGTTTTTGACTTTCTTGAAGATAACCAAAATGTCAATTACTAGGGAATTCTGTAACCTGAGAGTGATATTTTGAAATCTGCTATAATGACATAAAGATGTGTTTTTTGATATAGGAAATGGAAATACTGGCAAACTAAAGATTAATTTATAGCTACTTGTTATTTCTAATCCTCTTCCTGAAATGTAAGGAATTAAAACTTAAACTTTTATTTATGGAATGGTAAACTAGAAACTGATAGTAAATCAGAAGACTGACGATAGTTAAGACATTATAATATTGGGAAAGCAGCTAAAGAAGAACTTGTAAAATTATTATTAGATGTTTTCAGGAAGTGGTTGTATAAAATATACCTGTCGGATAACAAATGTGCATGCTGAAATGAGTAGTTACTTACCATTTCTAAATCTATGGTATTATTTCTTAAGTTCAAATGATATTTGAATTTAAGAATGTCTATTTCAAATAGACATAAAATGTTTTGCTTTAAGATTTTACAATGTAATAAAACTATTTGCATAGTACATCCTTAGGTAAAGTGGAGTTTTTTCTTCATGAAAAGGATAAGGTTTCCTTTAAGAGAGGAAAAAGGAAAATAAGATATTGCTTTTAAAATTCTCTTCTTTAATTTCTATTTTTCAGAAGGTAGCTGGCTCACATACTATGTTTCAAAATTTATCAGTTCCCCACCAAAGAGACAAATATATCTTTACAATGGTTTATAGATTGCTAGGAGTTTTCTGCTCCATATTTACAAAAAAAACCCCGCAATTTCCAAACAAATTATATTCTAAAAGTTTGTTTTAAAATTTTAGCTGGGCACAGTGGCTCACATCTGTAATTGCAGCACTTTGAGAGGCTGAGGTGGGTGGATCATGAGGTCAAGAGACTGAGACCATCCTGGCCAATATGGTGAAACCCTGTCTCTAGCAAAAGAACAAAAATTCGCTGGGCATGGTGGTGCGTGCCTGTAGTCCCAGCTACTCTCAAGGCTGAGGCCAGAGAATTGCTTGAACCCTGGAGGCAGATGTTGCAGTGAGCCGAGATCGTGCCATTGCACTCCAGCCTGGCAACAGAAAAAGACTCCGTCTCAAAAAAAAAAAAATGTATTTTAGAATTTTTTATATTTTTTTCCATAGAGTTACAAATGGTAGGTTAATAGGCTAGTCCACAAAAATATTTTTAACCCACAGAGTAGTGAGGAATAAAGATTTGTTTTAAAGATTTTTAAATTTTATTTTTTATTTATTTACTTTTGAGACTGAGTCTCGCTCTGTCACCAGGCTGGAGGGCAGTGGTGTGATCTTGGCTCACTGCAACCTCCACTTCCTGGGTTCAAGAGATTCTCCTTGAGGCCTCAGCCTCCAGAGTAGCTGGGACTATAAGCATGCACCCCCATGCCCAGGTCATTTTTGTATTTTTAGTAGACATGGGGTTTCACCATTTTGGCCAGGATGATCTTGATATCTTGACCTTATGATCTGCCTGCATCGGCCTCCCAAAGTGCTGGGATTACAGGCATGAGCCACATGCTAGGCCTGTTTTAATGCTGGCAATTTAAGAAAAGCAGGTAGTTTGAATCACAGGATTGAGAAACTTGTATGGAAATTCTAAAGAGAACTTCTGGATACATTCAAACTAGCTTCAGAAACTGTTTCTAATTTTTGTCAAAAAAATTGTTTACATTGATTACATTCCTTTAGCTACTTGTGAGAATGCAGCAAAAGGATCCTTAGCCTGTCAGGTAACCAGATAGCTTATGACTACTACAAGGGACTCTAATTAACTTTTTCTTTTTTTTGAGACAGGGTCTTACTCTGTCGCCCAGGCTGGAGCGCAGTGGTGTGATCAGGGCTCGCTGCAGCCTTGATCTCTCAGGCTCAGGTGATCCTCCTACCTCAGCCTTCCAACTAGCTGGAACTACAGGTACACACCACCATGCCCTGCTAATTTTTCTTTTTTCTTTCTTTCTTTCTTTTTTTTTTTAATAGATACAGGGTCTCCCTGTGTTGCCCAGGCTGGTCTTAAACTCCTGGCCTCAAGAATCCATCTGCCCATCTTGGCCTCCCAAAGTGCTGGGATTACAGGCATAAGCCACCACACCTGGCTTTTATTCACTTTTTTTTTTTTTTTTGGAGACAAAGTCTTGCTCTGCTGCCCAGACTGGAGTACAGCGGTGTGATCTCAGCTCACTGCAGCCTCTGCCTCTCTGTTCCAGTGATTCTCCTGCCTCAGCCTCCTGGATAGCTGGGATTACAGGCACATACCACCATGCCCAGCTAATTTTTGTATTTTTAGTAGAGATGGGATTTCACCATGTTGGTCAGGCTGGTCTCGAATTCCTGACCTCAGGTGAAGTGCTCACCTCAGCCTTTCAAAGTGCCGGGATTATAGACATGAGCCATTGCAACTGGCCTCTCATTCACTTGTTTACAAAAACAAAAACAAAACAATATACACAGGGTAATGAGCAATAATTCCTAGACTAGGGTATCATAAGTCATCATTAAATAGTATTATAAAAACAAAAAATAAACTCCAGGTATTTACAAATGGCTTTATTTACAGCAGTGGCATGTTGCTTAGTGGTTAAAGACACCAGCACTAGAGCCAGACTGCCTGGGTCCAAGTCCTAGCTCTCCTCCTTTTCACCTACACAACTCTCATCAATTACTATCCTTCCCATTGCACTAAAACTGAGCTTTTTGACTCAGGGAAGACTAAAATGAAGATAAATTCACTTGAGTGATCTGACTATATTTCATTATTTCTAGTATCTGTTATAGGTTCTCTCTGACCCAAGAAAGTTGGCCAGGCACAGTGACTCATACCTGTAATCCCAGCACTTTGGGAGGCCAAAGTGGGAGGATCACTTGAGGTCAGGAGTTTGAGGCCAGCCTGGCTATCATGGTGAAACCTTGTCTCTACTAAAAATACAAAAACTAGACAAGCCTGGTGGCATACACGTGAAGTCCCAGCTACTTGAGTGGCTGAAGCAGGAGAATCATTTGAACAGAGAGGGCAGAGGTTGAAGAGCCCATATCGAGCTACTGCACTCCAGCCTGGGTGACAGAGGGAGGGAGGCTGTCTCAAAAAAAAAAAAAAAAAAAAAAGTTTCTCTCCAACATTTTACATCTCTGTTTAATCCTCAGATAGGATAGAAAGCTCATTAGGAACCCTGTGAGTAACTCTGCTAGAACCCATGTGGGCACATGCCCTGGCCGGCAGTTTGCATGCTTAGATACACAGAGCAACAAATAATTACTTAATGTAAATACCCAGGTTAGTATATTTATGAGGTAGGAAATTAGTCTTCGATGTTATAAATGTTCATTTCACACCTTGCATTCACAAACGTATAATCTGCTCATCTTACTCATATCTAGGCTCTTCTCCATTCATTACTTCTTACAGGAGTCAGACCATCTTTCCCAAGCATCCTTTTTATTTAATCAACTTCACTTCCATGCTATGGTGCCTCCACAGCCTGCTAGAGCTCATTGAAACCCAATCTACTTAAGCAGAAAATGCAGAGATCTAAGAGATATTTAAAAATAAAAAATGAATAAAACCCAATATGGGATTCAGTGTCCTTCAGCTACTCTACCTGAGTATCTGATCATCATCATTATTATTTTCTGAATTCCACCTCTAAAAATAAATGTGATCTGAGTCACACTGTTCCCAAAAATCTTGTTTTAGTGCTTCAATTAAGACTACGGCAACTGTTAGTTTGGAACAGAACATACAAAGATTTGCACAGAGAAAATGCTGCCAAAGTTCTGGCTTTTCACCCACTTTACTGTTGAGTGTCAAATTCATGACATTTCGCCCCCAAATTTGGTAGGAGGGCCTGAATATCCATTTGATGGTAGAAATGGCAACATCCTTTTGTCTTCTACCTCCTCTCTTCATATGTTAGGAACCATATCATGCCTCTGTCAACTTTGAATCGTAAGTCTGAAGGGCTCGTGGGGAGAAACTGTCAAAAACCTTTTAAAGTTTAAGTATCATTTATTTCCTAAGTAGAGCTGAATTCTACCCAGGAGTCCTTTTTCGTGTCCTTTTGCAACCCCTATTTTATTCCATGAGGTTTCCAATTATTTCTCAAATTCTTCAACTCCCTCATCCACTTAAGCTACTGGATTTTGGTAGATGGCCTGATTTCCTACTTCAAAGACAAGTTGATCAGGCTTGAATTTTCTCAGTTCCCCTCCCACCCCTGCCCCCCACACTCTTTTTTAATCTGTACAGATTCCCCTATATGAGCTACCATTTTCTCAGGCTAAGAGCTGTGTATTTCCCATCCTAACTGAACCTGTGCAGAAGGACTCCGGCTTCTCTACTCTCTCGTCTTCCATTTCCCCTCTACTTGCTCTCTTTTTTTTCTTATAAACATGCTGAAATCTAAAATCTCCTCATCCTAAAAATAGAAATAATAAAAATGAACCCTTTTCTAAATCAGCTTTTGCCTCAAGCCACCACACTTATTTCCTTTCTCCCTTTCACCATCAAACTGCTCAAGAAACTAAATCTACACTTGCTCCTTTATGTTACTGCCTATTCCCATGCACCAGATTGTTTGTTGATTAGTCGGTTTTCCCACCTACCGATCCACCTCCTCAGTTGATACCCTCCTTCATATCCCTTTTCAGCTTTCCTCATCTCTATAACTAATTGTATGAATGTCTCCCAACCAGGCTGTTTCCACAGTAGCCCAGCTTTCATACAGATATCTTTATAAATACCAATCTCATCCTGTGTCCCCTCTGCATATTCACCTGGTAAAGTCCAGACTACTTAGCTTCACTTGAAGCTAAGTAAATGCTTGAAATAGGGCTATAGCTAACTAAGGTTTATTGTAAGTGATATTCACCAGCAGTCAAAGAGTACAAAAAAGAGTGAAAACTATCTCACTAATGGTTGCTTTATATTGACAATTTTTATGATAATAATACACATTGGGTTCAAGTATATTATTAGATTATTTTCACCTACCTTTTTTTTACTGTTAAAAAACATGGCTACTAGAATATATAATATTTATGAAAGGACCACCTGTTCTTATTTGCTGAAAGTATGTTTTTAAATGTGTTTGAGTGAGAACATTTTATGGAATCCTTTTTTGTATCTGTCTTAGTCTGTTCAAGCTGCTATAACAAAATACCATAATGTGGGTGGCTTTTTAACAGCAGAAATTTCTTTCTCACAGTTGTGGAGCCTGAAGAGTTCAAGATCAAGATGCATTGTGCCTGATGAGGGCCCATTTCCTGGTTCACAGATGGTGCCATCTTGCTGTGTGCACTCAAGGTGGGAGATGTGAGAAAGATCTCTGGAGCCTCTTTCTTATGGGCACTGTGCCCAACCATGAGGGCTCCATCCTCATGACCTAATTGTCTTCCAAAGGTTCTGCCTTCTTACACCATTGCCTTTAGATTAGGATTTCAAAATATGAATTTTAGGGGAACACACACTTTCAGACCATAGCAGCATGTATAAGATAATCTTTTAGTTTCTTATGTGAATTGGTTAATGTGGTGGGTTACATTTCTGGATTTCTAAGGGTCAGTCATCCTCACTCTCAAATGATTGAACTCAGCCTAATCGTATGTTTTCAAACATATAATTCAAGATTGGCTTGATAACATTATATCTAGAGCTAGTTAACTCTGTTCATTAATGAGATTGGATTATAATTTTTCTTTCTTGTTCTGACCTTGTCAGATTTGGAATGAAGAAACTATGACCTCATAAAATGAGAGGTGAGTATGATGAATCTTATGTGTAACTTTTCCACTTAAGATTTAATTTATTAAATGGTCATAGGCTCATCAATATTTTTCAATTTTACTTGTGTTAATATTAGTAATTTTGACACATCTTTATTATTTTTTCTGTCTTCTCTTTTTAGTGAATCTCTTCTTTGTGAGAACGACTTAACCTAAAAAATAAGTTAATTTCTTACTTTGGATTACAAGCGTTATTCCTAGAAATGTTGATCTCTGTAACATCTTGTATGAATAACTAAACTAAACTTTTCAATATAAATTTTGTAGTTATTTTTATTGCTTATAATAAATCATTATAGTTAGAGAAGTAGTTAAAATTTCTATTATGCTCTTAAACAATATACTTTCACAAACATTTTCTGACCTAACAGGTTTTATTGTCTTAATATCTGAGATAAAATGTTTTTCCTCCCAGAATTTCTTAGTGGATTTACTATTTTCTTATTAGGTGTTTGTCAACATCGTCTTATATGTTTTATTAATAACATATTTTGATTTCAACATTTATATATGGATTTATTTTAGGCACATTTATTTTTATATTTAATATTTTAAAAAATCTATTCCTAATTTTAATGAGGGCCGATTTTGATATTTATTTTCCACAGATTTTCAATGATAATGAATAATTTCCCCTCATTTATTTGTAATTTTGGATGGAGGCTTATGCTTCGTGAGTTTTTTCCCTTGAGATTTCTCCCTACCCTGTACTGAAGACCTATTGTTGAAGAGATGCTTGTGTTAATTTATGGCAGGGATATAGCGTGTTATACATTTTACGCTAATTTTTCTGTTTAAAATTTCCTAAACTACTCAGATGATGTGAATTACAGTTCCAAAAGTCAGTCTCTGGTCATACATTTTTCAGAGAGTTATTTTATTTTATGTTATTTTCTGTATTGCCTAGAGCAGACTAGGCTATTATTTTATACCATTAAGTCTAGTGACCAGTTTGGTATCCCTTTTGGATTAAAGATTTCTTTCTCTATTCCTTATTCTAGAACCATTGACTCTTCAAACATCCTGAGAATAGTCAGAGAATGCCAACCAAATACTATTTTTATAGCTCCTTTTCCACTGTTACATTTTGGGCATTTTTCTTATTTTTGTGTTACATCAGGTGTTTTATTGACATTTATATCTTTCTATTGCAAAAACCTTACTTGGCTGATTCTCCTTCCACCTATTATTCATATTCATCTTTAAAAGCAAAAACGTTGACTACTGTTTTCTCTAAAGGTTTCCAGTGCAGTGCCTGTGATGACTAGTTTTCTGTGTCAACTTGGCTAGGCCACCATATACAAATATTTAGATAAACACAACTGAATTTTGCAGTGAGACGTTTTTGTGTGTGTGTGTGTGTGAGATTAACACTTAATACAGTAGACTTTCAATTAACAGATTATCCTCCATAACATGGGTGGGCCTCATCCAATCAGCTGAAGGCCTAACAGAAAAGATTGACATCCCCCAAGGAAGAGGGAATTCTGCCTCCAGACTGTCCTTGAACTCACACAGCAATACCTAATCTCCCCTGGATTACTACCCTGCCTCTCTCTCTCTCCCTTTCTCTCTCTCTCTCTCTCTCTCTGTGCATATGTGATTTTATACACAAACAGAAATGTGCACGCACGCACACACACACACACACACGTTGTGAACTGAACACAAGCCTGGGAATCTCATCCAGCATGAGTGTCCCAAACCGGGAAGAGAGTGTGCGCAGAGAAAAAGGAGACAGAGGAGCGGGGTCTGGAGGACTGGCTTAGGCTATGCCCAAACAGCAATTTTATTTGTGCAGTCGGTTCCATTATATACTTTTCTACTTAATGTTGTTTATGTCAGACCAAAGAATTTCTTAAATAACAAAAGAAACAGAAAACAATTCTGGGGAACTAGTAAAAGGAACAGATACTGATTTAAAAGATCAAGGGGGAAGTAGGTGATGCTGATTATCAATATTACCAGAACAACCAGTAACTCGGATAACAATCTTCAATTATCTATAAGTCACAAGCTCAGCAGTAAATCATGCATCTGCAAAAGACAATGGCCGCAGGGGAGGTCACCAGGCTGAAACAATGCCTGGTAAACAAAGTCATAGAACAGGTTTAGATTAGGAGCCAGAAAGGGGAACACAATACCCAGTTGAATCACTTTAGCGTTCACCCAGCTGTTATCTCATCAACCAAGAAGGCTGAAAATAGTGTTCTGTTCAGTCATTCTTCTCCCAATTTTTCTTCCCCATAGCTCGACAGCCTCCAGCCAGGGAAAGTGTGTAAGGAATCAAGCTCACCTAATGGCAGAGGCCAAGTTGTTAGCCTCTCTCAGGGGCGATCCCCACATATATATATACACACACACTATATCTATCTATTAATTCTGCTGGTTCCATTTCTCTGGGGAACCCTAATACTACTTCACTATGCATTCAGCTTTCCTCTCTTGAACCCATAAAATCGTAGATTCTGAGTATAAAAAGAACTTATGCTGTTCATAATTCTGCTGTTTTTATAACATTTTCTTGTGTTGGCCCACTTTCTTGGTTCATCAAATTGCACAATTGATCATCCAATCAAATGTTAGCCCAGTTCTTTTAATTTAGCCTCCCCAATTTTGATACAAGCCTCCCAAATTTTCTAATCTGCTTTATTTCTCACTTTTCCTGCCTCATTCCACTCTCACTGGCATAAGTGTTTTCAGTTAGATGCAGCTTAGTGAATTTTTAAAATGACACCAATTTCTAAGCTGTGGAGGTGTTGAACTCTGTTAGATTGAACACATCTAATACCAGATAGAATTACTGATGCAATGCAGTAAGAACAAATCTGATTTGGACGAGTCTCAGATAAACGACTAAGAACACATAGCATAGCAAAACTATTTCTTGTAAAAAAAAGTACAACGTATTCTGTTTAATATGTGTCAATAAAATGGTAGTTTATTAAATTGGTTATTGACAGGTTAATAAATTAGTCCATTTTACTCTTTTGTTTAAAAAACACTCATACTTATGAGCAATTATTTTCATATCTTTATGATTAACTGTAAATGAATACAGACTCACATACAAGTTTTAATGTCTTTTAGAATTTTTTATTTTTTATGATAATGATGACAAAATATTATTTTAATTTAGTTTGTTTAGGTGAGATTTTATTTTCCACAGAAAACATCTTTATTATAACATCACAAAATGTTGACTTTATTTCTATTCCTTCTAACAGGATAAGTGTTTGGTTTGACTGTTGCTATCACTTAAACTGATTGGTGTAGATAAAACTATTAGAGATATGAAGTTATCAGTTAATAATTTACTTTTATTTCTTATCTTTTCATGTAAAGCTTACATTCTCACTCATGATTCTCATGTAACAAATGGTTTACTAACCATTGAGTATTGATTATCACTCAGAAGCTACAATTATTAACTTTCATCCCAATGCACACACAAGGGTTAACATTTTCAAATTAGATTATTCATGTCTTTAAAAATAATTAAAAATCTTATGCATTTCCAGCTGGTGATCCAAGGTTGCTTTATTTTTCAATACTAGCTTCTTAAATAAAACGATAATTGCTAGAACAGCTTGGTTTCAATCTCTTTTACAAAATCTGACAACTGTTAAGACAAACCAACTTTTTCCCCCTGGAAAAACTTGAACTCCATTTAGATTAAGCAATTAAAGTGCAGAAATAAATGTGAAAGTTCCCTAAACAAATTAACAGTTTTCATAATGTACAGAGAAGAACTCTTAGGACTTCCCACTTTGCAAATAACTCTAAAACCCAGTAATATCTTGTTTTCCAACATGTTTTATTTTGCATAAGAAATTATTCTGACTTCTATTCTTAGAGTTACCTGCTACATAATTACCCTTCCATTTTTGTCCAAAGATTAAAACAACAGCAACAACAACACTGACTCAATGAGTTGCTGCAGTCTCAAAGCATCTCAATATGAACAATTTTGGCAATTCATATCAGTGAGACTTCGCGGCAGAATAAACCTTCTCAAATCATATGGTTTAATCCTTTGTTTGTGAATCCACCAAACATGACAAAATTTTATAGTGTAACCAAGAGAAAGGGAAAGGGATCTTATAATTGAAAAATCAATTACAGAACATTGGTGAGCTTTGTGTTTTCTCACTGCCACTTTGTAACCTGATGAGCTCTAAGAATTTGTCATGGATTCACTGATTATAAACAGCTGAGAATATTCTTTCCTCCTTTTTAAAAAAAATTTTCTATTTATTGTCCTCTTTTTTGAAGGGTTTTGGTGAATGCTAAATTCACCAAAAGGGTCTTATTTTTAAATATATTTTGAAGATAAAATGTGAAGTGTATCAATTCAAATTTGTCTATGAGCTATTACTCTGGGACCTTACTATAACAGAGTGTGCGACCTATGAAATTTAGTGTACTCTGTGCCTTCTGAGGATTTTACAGAATCATAACTTTAGAGTAGAAAGAGATAACAATGAATTATTTATACAATTATAATTTTAGAGTAGAAAGAGGCCACAACGAATTATTGAAAAGAAACCACGTTTATGGTTTCTTTAGAATAAACATGAACATTATTAAAACTTAAGAATGTTACCTTTGCCTCATCTGAGTTCCTTTCTCAAGAAACCAACCATGAGGCATCCCACGTAGTATCAAAGGAACATCACCAGATCATTGCATCGGAGCAATGAGATGCCAAACCCCTCATCCAACATGATCACCTAACCATCTGCTGCCTGTTGACCCCATCTCATATAGCTTACAACTCCCCCCCTGTTTTCCCAAACATGGTTACATTTCTTCCTTGCTGTTTCTAATTTTAGTTCATTGAAAAGATGGATTTGAGATTTATTCCTATCTCCTTGGCTGTAGAGTCCTATTAAAGCCTTCTTCTCTGGCAATACTCCTTTAGGAGTTGACTTAAACACAGTTGATCCTAGATTAATATGGGTTTGAATTCTGTAGGTTCACTTATACATGGGTTTTCTTCTGCCTCTGCCATCATTGAGACAGCTAGACAAACCTCTCCTCTTCCTCCTTTGCCTCAGCTTACTCAACATGAAGTAGATGAGGATGGAGACCTTCATGATGATCTACTTCCTCTTATTGAATATTAAGTGTATTTTCTCTCCTTATGATTTTCTTCATAATGTTTTCTTTTTTCTAGCATCCTTTTTTGGTAAGAATATAGAATAAAATACATATACGAAATATGTGTTAGTCAACTGTTTAGGTTATTGATAAGGCTTCTGGTCAACAGTAGGCTATTTGCAGGTAAGTTTTTGGAAAATCAACAATTATATGTGACTTTTCAACTGTGTGGTGAGTCCACACCTCACCCTCCACCTTGTTTAAGGGTCAACTGTGTTTAATTCAATTTCTAAAGAAACCATGACCTGGAGAGGTTGAGTAACTGATTTTGAGATCCAAGGCTAGCCAGTGGAAGAGCTGGGAGTGCATGGAGCACACCTTCAAGAAATTAGCGTGGGTTGAGAGAACGAATGAAACATCACTTCCCTGATGTAGATAGTCCAGAGTTCTCTAGACAAACAGAATTAGTGGAATATAGATATATATGTATTGTATATTGTGTAATATATATATATAATGTATTGTATATTGTGTAAGTTAATACTTAATGAACATATTATGTACATATATATAGCTCACAAGGTCCCACAATAGGCTGTCTGCAGGCTGAGGAGTGGCGGCTCAGGCGGCGGCAGCTCAGGTGGCGGCTCAGGCAGCGGCTCAGGCAGCTCAGGCGGCAGCAAAACCCCGGCCGCTAGGGCGGCAGCTCAGGCGGCCGCTCGGACGTTGGCTCCGGCACTGGCTCAGGCAGCGGCTCAGGCGGCGGCTCAGGGGCGGCTCAGGCGGCAGCAGCACCGCGGCGGCTCGGGCGGCGGCTCAGGCTGCGGCAACACCCCGGCAGCCCGGCCGGAGGCTCAGGCTGTTTGGTTTTTTTTTTTCAACTTAAATGCATAATTTTTAGGGGTGATTTTATGTTGAAAGGCTTAAGGAAGTTGACTAAGTTTGTAAATGTAATATTGTAAAATTTAAAAGAATCTGAATTAGAGCGGGGTGCACTGGCTTACACCTGTAATCCCAGCACTTTGGGAGGCTGAGGCAGGCAAATCACTTGAGGTCAGGAATTCGAGACCACCTTGGCCAACATTGTGAAACCCTGTCTCTACTAAAAATACAAACATTAGCCAGGCATGGTGGTGTGTGCCTATAGTCCCAGCTACTTGGGAGGCTGAGGCAGGAGAATTGCTTGAACCCCAGAAGCAGAGGTTGCAGTGAGCTGAGCTCACATCACTGCACTCCAGCCTGGGTGAAGAGCAGAACTATTCCATCTCAAAAAAAAGAAAAAAAGAACCTGAATTACTACGTTTGTAAATTTGGTTTATTCGGTTTACAAGAGTCTCTTTAATGGATAGGAAGATATTATTTATTAGAGTTCCACGTCTGCCCCATAAGGTTTTGGAAGTGTTTAAAAATGTAATCAATTAAGTGTTCACTGCTTAGGCAAATTTAACTTCTCAAAATTGTGAGGTAATTAAAAATAATACGTGAAAGTGATTATTCTTATTTTTATACACAAATTATTATTATTATTATTATTATTATTTCGGAGACGGAGTCTCCCTTTGTTGCCCAGGCTGGAGTACAGTGGCTCAATCTCAGCTCACTGCAACCTCTGCCGCCAGGGTTCAAGCAATTCTCCCGATTTAGCCTCCTGAGTAGTTGGGATTACAGGCACACGCCGCCATGCCCGGCTAATTCTTTTGTATTTTAATAGAGACAGGGTTTCACCGTGTTGCCCAGGCTGGTCTCGAACTCCTGAGCTCAGGCAATTCCCCAGCCCTGGCCTCCCAAAGTGCTGAGATTACACGTGTGCGCCACCGTGCCCAGCCCCAAATTATTAAATATATAACTAGATAACAAACTGTGTAAGTTGGACCTGAAAGCTTAAAAGGAAAAAATTAGATTTTTTTTTTTTTGAGATGGAGTTTCGCTCTTGTTACCCAGGCTGGAGTGCAATGGCACGATCTCAGCTCACCGCAACCTCCGCCTCCTGGGTTCAGGCAATTCTCCTGCCTCAGCCTCCCGAGTAGCTGGGATTACAGGTACGCGCCACCGTGCCCAGCTAATTTTTTGTATTTTTAGTAGAGATGGGGTTTCACCATGCTGACCAGGATGGGCTCGATCTCTTGACCTCGTGATCCGCCTGCCTCAGCTTCCCAAAGTGCTGGTATTACAGGCGTGAGCCACCGCGCCCGGCCAAAAATTAGATTTTTTTAAAAAAATTAAAGTTTTAATCAATTGGAAATAAATTCAAACTCAAAGATATTGATTTTGAGCACAAAAGTCCCTTTCAAACATTAGAAACTCGCCGGGCGCAGTGGCTCATGCCTGGAATCCCAGCTCTTAGAGAGACAGAGGCGGGCATACATCCTGAGCCCAAGGAGTTCCGACCTGCGTGGGCAATATAGCTAGAACCCATTCTCCACAAAAAAGGAGGGGGGAAAAAACGTGTAACTCAAGCATTAGAAACTCAAACTGGGCCGGGCGCGGTGGCTCAAGCCTGTAATCCCAGCACTTTGGGAGGCCGAGGCGGGTGGATCACGAGGTCAACAGATAGAGACCATCCTGGTCAACATGGTGAAACCCCGTCTCTACTAAAAATTACAAAAAAAAAGTTAGCTGGGCACGGTGGCGCGTGCCTGTAATCCCAGCTACTCAGGAGGCTGAGGCAGGAGAATTGCCTGAACCCAGGGGGCGGAGGTTGCGGTGAGCCGAGATTGCGCCATTGCACTCCAGCCTGGGTAACAAGAGCGAAACTCCATCTCAAAAAAAAAAAAAAAAAAAAAAAAAAAGAAACTCAAACTGATAGTGAGGTACGGGGCGGGACTCGACTCTGAGGGCGTGCCTCGGATACCGGACAAAATTGAGGACTAGCTAAAACAGGGACGAGCGGAAGCAGCTTTCCATCAGCTCCCACCAGCAGACCATGTCAGTTTCCCATTGCCATGGCAACACACAGGGGAGTTACCGCCCCTTTCCATGGCAACAACCTGACCACCGGGAAGTTACCATCCTTTTTCTAAAAATTGTCTGCATAAACCTCCCCTTAATTTGCATATGACTAAAAGTGAGTATGCCTGTGACTGCAGACCTGCCTCTGAGCTGCTTCCCTGGACGCAGTGCCTATCGGGTAGCCCCGCTCCTCATAGAGCAGCGCCTCTGCTGCTGCTGTACACCGCTGAGGCAATAAATACTGCTTAACAGTATTCCCCCACCCCCAGGAAGCACCTCTAGGCCCTGGACCCCTCGCTCACGCTGGCCCCTAAAACTCCATCTCTCCTCTGCCTCTGACCCTCCTGGCTCCTCCTTCTGCTCCCCTGAACTTTTTCCCCTGACAGATTCTCAAGTAGGACGATGTTCAGGGCCTGACCCCAAACCCCCTACCACCTTATGAAGGTACAACCTTTGCGGGCCCTGCTTTTGCCCCTCCTCAAACCTCACGGCTTTCCCTCTTTGGGACAGAAGCTCTGATCTCCCTCCTTCCTCTCCTCCCTCCCCCTGGAAAAAAAGAAAAGAAAGCACCAACTCCCCAGGGAGGGGCAGTAGACAGCAAGGAGAGAGGATTGGAAGGAGAGTAAGAGAACCATTGAAGGAAGAGGCTCACAAGTCCCTGGGAGGAAAGGGCACAGGCTTACAGAGAGGAGAGGAGGTACGGTCAGTGGCTGCTCCTGTCCTCTGCCACTCCTGCCCACTGTCCACGGGACTTCAACACAACCGAGGGGACAGGTTTGTGTGGGGTCAGGTCTGACAGAAGAGAGGTGCAGGAGAAACAAATCGTTAAAACCTAGCGAATTCCCCTAAAACATCTTCCTCCTTTCCTTCCGGAGGCTCCTTGGTTGGTGGGGAAGCAGTGAGGAGTTGGTGGAAAAAGAGGGGGGAGAGGAGCCTGTACCAAGGGACTCTACTCCATTCTCCCCTCTCCCTCACAACCAACTTGGAGCTCACCAGGGCTGGGAGGGAAGCGGCTGAGAGCTCACAGGCACCCGCTCTGCCCCGAGAGGGAGCCCACAGCTGTGGGAGGAACTGCTACTGCCGCTGCCACAGCTGCCGCCGCTGCTGCTGCTGCCACCGCCGCTGCTGCCGCCGCCGCCATTGAACAAACCTCACCAGTACCTGGTGGGTGTGGGGTCCCCCTCAGCAGGTGGGCTGTGGTTGGGGGGCGACTCCTGGGATGGGGGGCGGCCCCCCCCAGATGGGTCTGCCTGTGGCCAGCCAGCTGGGCAGGGGTCTTGCACGCTGCACAGCTTGCAGAGGATGCGGTCAGCCCGCGGGGCCTGGAGCCCGTGGTCCTTCACAGCGTGGATGCGCAGGCATGCTGCCGTGGTGAAGCCTTTGTTGCAGAGCTCACAGACTTGGTGAGGGCCCTGGCTGTGCACCTTCATGTGGTCCGAAATATGAGCCGAGCTCAGCCTCTTGCCACACATGTAACATGGCACCTTCTCCTCGTGTCGTACTGTGTGCGCCCGCAGCCGATCCTTCCTAGCGACAGCCGCTTCACATTTCTCACATTTGAAGGGCCGTTCTGTTGAGTGCACTTGTCTGACCTGACTGTTGAGGTGATCCTGCCAGGAGAAGCTCTTGCCACAGTGGGAGCAATTGTAGGGCTTCTGTACAGCGCCATCAGGTGAACGCACGTGGTAGCTCATGCGGTCCTTGCGCTTGAAGCGCTGTTGGCACACCCGGCACTGGTAGGGCTTTCTCGTCCCAGTGAGACAGCTTTGTCGGTTCAGGTGGTAGACATCGCGGAAGGCCTTGCTGCACATCTCGCAGGCGTGGTTCTTCCGGATGCGCTTCCCCTAGGCGGTCGTGGTCACCACGCCACCGGCGGCCACTGCGGCCGCGCCGCCGCTGGCACCCACTTCTCCTCCTCCCCCGCCGGCTCCGCTCAGCTGGGTCACGCTCAGGAGGCTCAGGGGCACCATAGTGGGCATCTTCATAGCACCCGAGGGACCCGGCCGGCCTTGGCTCCCGTGTGGATGGCTTCCTGCCTCCGGAGGTTGTAGCAGTTCTTGAATTCCTTGGCGCAGAGAGCGCAGATGTAGGGCCCCTTGCTCTTTGTCTTCTCCAAGGCAGACGCGACTGGGGCCACGGCGACCGTCGATGTTGGGGCTAGACGGCGGTGGCCGCCGCTGCGGCGATGGTGGCGGCGGAGGCGGGGGAAGGGGGGGCGCGGCCTCGGCCGCAGACGCCAACACGGGTGGGGGTGGCGGAGGGGGCGCCAGGGGCTGTTTCAGGGCCGCTGTGTCCACCGTGGAGGCGGCGGCCGCGGCCGACTCCTGGGCAGCAGCGAGCACCGGGAGCAAGTCCACCTGGGGGGGGCTCGGCCGCCAGGGCCTGGGCGTGGGCGGGGGCGCCGGGGCAGCTTGGAATGCACTCTGGGCGCAGCCCTGGGAGGCAAAGAAGCGGGACTGGAGCTCAGCCCCGACCTGCAGGGGGTTCTGGGCGTGACCCTGAGGTGGCTGGAAGGAGTTCATGAGGCCGCCCACCCCCTGGGAGTCCAGGCCCCCCACGGGGAAGGCGGGGGCCAGCAGCGTGCAAGGGAACACCGGGAACAAGGCCTCGGCCGCAGCGGGGCCCCCAGGGCTCAGCTGGGGCTCGGGGCGCTGCCCACCGCTGGCCGGCAGGCCTGGGCAGTGCCGAACGCTTGGCCCGCGGGCCGCCCCGCCGCCCGTGCACCAGGGCCGGCGGGAGGGAAGGAGGGCGCCTTGCGTGCTGCGGAGCGCCGCGGCGAGGGCGGCGGCTGCTGCTGCTGCTGCAGCCTCTAGAAATCTTTTTAATTCAGTGCTCTTGTCACCCTTACATTGAGCAGTGGCACACTTTTTTAAGAACAGACAGAATGTACATATGAGTTCTAAGGCATTTTTGAAATATATCCATTATTAAATAATAGAGAGAGTTATCAAACGCAAGTCTCCTGTGTCCTAAGTCAGTTTACTACATACATACAGGTGAATTGATGATGTAGAAAGCAATAATATTAAAATGCCAAACATCGGGCCGGGCGCGGTGGCTCACGCCTGTAATCCCAGCACTTTGGGAGGCTGAGGCGGGTGGATCACAAGGTCAAGAGATTGAGACCATCCAGGTCAACATGATGAAACCCCTCTCTACTAAAAAT
Organism: Callithrix jacchus; assembly: GCF_049354715.1. Lineage (NCBI taxonomy): Eukaryota > Metazoa > Chordata > Mammalia > Primates > Cebidae > Callithrix > Callithrix jacchus. The sequence goes on from NC_133506.1 coordinate 65,188,215, forward strand.
ACAAAAAATTAGCTGGGCATGGTGGCGCGTGCCTGTAATCCCAGCTACTCGGGAGGCTGAGGCAGGAGAATTGCCTGAACCCAGGAGGTGGAGGTTGCGGTGAACCGAGATTGCGCCATTGCACTCCAGCCTGGGTAACAAGAGCGAAACTCCGTCTCAAAAAAAAAAAAAAAAAAATGCCAAACATCACATCAACTGTCCCAGCAATCCAATGCTCTTGGTCCTAGTACTATCCAGAGAATTTTAAAAGAAAAACATTACTTCCATTGCTTCTTTTATTCACTCATGTATTTATTATTTTCTTAATTTACTTATTCATATTTTGTCATCTAATGCTGAATATATCTGTTAATATGAACTAGATATGTATTTGATATCTACATTGGTAGTAATTTCATAACTATAGGTAATGCTTATATTAATATTTGAAAAATCTCTTTGAAACACAAAATTTTATATTAATATTAGGTAATGTAAATGATGAGAAATGAGGGATAGCTTATATCCAGTGGCAGAAATAAATTGCTCATGAAGGAAATGAAAAACTCTAGCAGAGTTCTGCAATTTGGAGACAACAAGGAGCACTAAGGAGTGGAAGGAGCGTGTGATCACTGGGTAATAAAATAAAACTTTTAATTTTGCTAAAGAAAACAATGTTTTCTACATGAGAATAGTAGAACACAAGATTCGTAAACATTTAAACACGTGCACATACATACACATATGCACACACATAAATGTCATACCCTAGATCTTGCTGTTACTAATAGATGCAAAACCATCATAATCTTAATTTTAAATACTTTGCTCTCTGACAGCTCACTCTCAATGATAACTCTTCATGGACCTCAGACTTACTAGAGCTGCCATTTTTCTACGCTCCTCATTCTAACTTTTCTGTTCTACTCAACTTTAATTGATGAGTCAGTGATCACAACAACTCAGTTGGCATTAACCTTTGCCCTGCTCACTTTGTCCAGTTCCTTTGTATTAACAATCCTGGTTAAATCTTCACTACTGCATACTCCATACTCTGCTCTTACAGATGAACTTAATGTGGCTGAAAGGGGTCCTGGGGTTTGGCACCAAACCACCCAATAAAATAAGAAAAATTTTGCAGTTTGCGGTGTTAAACCTTAGAATGTTTCGACTGTTCATTTTTTCAGTACCCATTAGAAACCTAATAGTTTGCAGGTTTATAAACGAGGTCTTACATACATAAACATATAATAACTATTGTGGCAGTGAGATTCCACAGCCGGTAGTTATACTTAGAAAGTTGTTTCCACTCAGAAATGTTTGATTAATGTTGATCATGTTAATCGTAAAATTTTTAATGTCAAGAGCAATATAAAACATGTCAAATGACAAACATTGGAGAACACACATATTTAACTATCAAATTATTCACATCATCTATTAGACCATATTGGCTAATATTTTTAGGTCTTTTGTTAACAATCTATCAACCTGCTTTCTTTGGCTATTTCCCAAATTACAATTAGCGTGATAATTTCTCAAAAATTAAGGAAAAATAAAATCTGTTTTTGTATTCATTTTAAAGAGACTGTTTTGTATGGCAACTGTTTTTTTCCATGCAAATTTTAAGAAGATATTGCTTAAATGTACAAATGTCTTTAATGTTACTAAGCAGTTGGTTTTCCTTTTTGAGAATATTTTTTCTACCAGAGATAATATAAGCACAGCAGATATCTTAGGAGCTATGCATGTGTGTGTCTCTGTGTGTGTGTGTGTGTGTATCATTATATATGTGTGTTATGTATATGTATATATATAGACTTATGTATATATACAGCTATCTATATGTGTATATAGAGACAGCTGTCTATACATATACACAGCTGTCTATATACTATCTACTTTCTAGAGAGTAAGTGTGTGTATATATATATATACACATATACAGCTATCTAGCTATAAGACTCTCTCTCTAGAGAGAGAGAGAATCTTAGTCAAGATGCACATGTGAGTTGAAAAGTTCAGGATAAGGCCTAGAGCATTCAGTGACATAAATGGTGGAAATACCATTTCATTAGCTTAAAGGACATAGTTGCCTTTTTTTAAAAAAAAAAAAAAAAAAAAAAAACAAGTTAATGCCAAATCAATTATATCCAAAAACAATGTAACTTTAAAAACAATTATTTGTAATATTTCTACTTTTGTAAAAAAAAAAAAAAGGGGTCAAAGGTATCAATATATAGCATTATTGTACCCATACAGAGATAAGATCTTTTTTTTAACATTTTACAGATGTGAATTTAAATGATGTATTGTTTTAATATCTAAATGGTGAATTACATATATGTATATTCTTTATATTCTTTCTGTTGGCATTTTTGCTAGTGCTTTATCTTCAAAATAAACAAGCAAAAGGAATTGTATGAAAATATCTTAAATATTATTTAACATTATACACTTCACATGACAATTTTATAAGTATGAACCATGCAATAATGCTGAGTGTCTGATTCTGTATTACTTCATTAGTGTTAAGATGCAGAGTATAAAATATTAGATTGCAATGATATACACTATAGTGTGACAAAGGGAAACAGATTTAATGTAAAAAACAAAGTCTTCAGCAAAAGTTTTGTGATATTGAAGAATGTTCATCACGATAACAAATTTCCATTAACCATGTGATCATTGAAATTTTAACATCTTGAAGCTTACTGAATTTTTTTACCTTTGTATGTCTTATTTCTACTAAAAACATGGAAAAAATATTTTTATATAATAATAATAATGAAATACATTATAAAACTGGAGGGAGACATCTATATTCATGCTCATCTAAGTTAGTATTGGCTCCTTTTCCTTTGCCTAACTAAAAACTATAGAAATAATGGATAAAACATATATTTAAGATGACTTTTAGGACAGTAAAATGATTCTGTATGACACTACAGTGGTGATGTGTGTCATTATATATTTGGCAAAACCCATAGAATGTGAAGCACCAAGAATAAACCCTACTGTAAACTATGGACTTTGGGTGGTGATGTACCACTGTGGTTCATTGGTTGTAACAAATGTACCACTGTGGTGCAAGACGTCAACAGTGGGGAGGCTGTGTGTGTGAGGATAGGAGCTCATGATAACTTCATTTCCACTCAAGTTTGCTACAAACCTAAAACTTTTCTCAAAAATACACTTTATTAAATTTTGAAAACTATAAAATCAATAGCAAAATTATACCCATATTCAAAAACAAATACAGACCTCAAAGTCAGATTAGTAAACTGGACTTGATACCACCATTAACCAGTGTGTATCCGAATCTGGGAAATGTGGTTTCACACTGTCCAAAGTAGGGATCTGAAACAAAGATCCTTTTATAAAGCCTAAAATCTGGAGGCATTTCAGCACCTAAAAAAGCTGTATAATCAGCATAAGGAAGCTGCAACGATGCTTACTTTCTGCCCGTGGTCACGATGACGGGAGAAAAGAAAAAAAACAGCCAAAACAGCCACCTACAAAAAATCAAAACTCAAGATCTGTTTTAGCCCTGCTCAATAATTCCACCATGCACTCCTCTGTAATCCAAAAGCAAGAAATCAACATGAAAACTGGTTCAGGAGTAGAGAAATCCTTTTTGAGCCCTGACAAAAAAAAAATGATACTTGATTAAGATACTTTTGCAATATAGGGCAAATGGCACACAGAATTCCTTAAGGGAAAAAGCAATTTGCAATGAAAAAAAGATACCTGTGATGTTTAATTACAACATGTAGCAGAATACTTTGTTTTTCTACCAATGTGGGTGATAAAAGAATGAGAATGATAATATAAAATTAAGACAAAAAAAGAAATCCAGAAATAATAATTTTAGAAAGCTTGCTGTATTCACAATAAGAATGCCATCATTCAATCAAACACAGAATTTGAGGAATTACCTCTGGATTACATGGTATTTGATGCTCCAAGAGGTATAAAATGTTTGATGTATTCATTTAATGTATTATCAAAATAGTATATGATCCAGACTTTTCACAAACAGAAAGTGAGAAGATTACATTATCAAGATAAACTTCTAGTGTAATAGTGGCATTGCCTGAAGTATTTAATGAAACAGCATTCGGAGTCCTCAGCTCCCGAGATTCCCATGCTTCAGAAGTCCAGTGATGACAGCACGTTCTTATGAAAGAGTTTATCATTCTTTCTTACAAAGCAGATATGATTATGTTGGTAACATTGCTTTTCTTTTCTTTTATTGCAACAATAATACTATTGCAAATATTTGAACATGCATCGCATCTGCAAAATCCACAATATGTTGTCCATAGGGTTGAAACCCTGCTCTTTAACAGTTTTATAGGAAAAGAAAGCTAAATACTTTCTTGTTTTTAACATAGATGATAAAATTTTTTTGGATAGCATTGAAGAGTTCAAAAGGTGATATAAAGAGTTTTGTCTGTAGCTTCAGTTAAATAAAATTGGTTTCTTCTGAGAATACAGTACAAATATGTTTGTATGATACTGTTTTTACAAATCATTGACTCATAATATTCCATCTTACTTTTACAATGTGGTGGTTGATCCCATGGTTTGACTTAGATTTTAAAATAATAATTATTGTAAACAAATGCTGAATTCTAAGGAAACAAAGGAAAACCCAGAAAACCCATTAGAGATTTCAAAGGAGTGAATGAAATATAATCTTTGCAAATAGAGTAAGCAGAGGAGATCAAAAGTTGACAGTTCAAGAGAAATGTTGGGGTTAGATTGTTTTAACTATTAGGATACATTATACTGGCAGATAGTGCAATGAAAGCCCCAAAGCTTACTCCCAGCTTGCTTAAGCAACTCATTGCCTAGTTCACTTGACTTCTCCATGTTCTCTTTCTGCACCAACATGACACAATTCTGTGATTCACCAAAAGGAACACGTTATTCCAACAGTGAAGGGTCTGTGAGAGACCACGTGAGCATGAAGAGGAGTGTTCAGGGAAGTGTGTAGGACATTATACATTGGCTTTCTCCTATAACCCCATGTAGAGGTTTATCAGTAAGTATTAGAGAAAATGGGTGGATAAATCTACATTTCATTAGATTAGAGAAAGTGTATATCAAGGAGGAAGACCCATTTCCCATTTACCACCATAGAGGAAGTAAGAGAGCAGAATTTTATAGAGATATAAGTATACAGAGGGATAGAGAAGTCAGAAAGTAGTACATTTAACAAGATGTATATGCAAAGCTGATTAAAATATTGATAAACTAGAGATATTATTCACTTTAAAACTGGCAGTTAAAGTCCTTTGGCAGCTTGATCCAATTGCATTTGAAGTATAATTCTATTTTAAATAATTGATTGAGACTAATATTCAGAAGTTTAGTATGTACTGTAAGCAATGTTAGAGCTCACCAAAGCTCAGAACTATATCCCTTGTTCAATTTCTTTGCTGATGAAAATATGCCTTAGATTAAATTTTCAAATTATTGTAAAAGCTAAGTTTTCAAGTGAATGTAAAGAATGTGAAAATTGGTAGTTTCACACAGCTCTAATGCCTTTCTATGAGTGAAAGGATGAGAAACAGATTCTATTTGATTATCTATGCATTTACCATCTGTCTTGTCTGCGTTTTTCCTCTGAGCATCCTACAGAGGACCGTACAGCTAAAAGGTTTTCCATTATATGTAATTTGAAGTAGAATGAATGATATGCAATCATATACAATGTGAGAAAAATTATGACCATCTCCAGAGAGACTCACATTTAGCCTCAATTTACTCCCAGAAGGCATGGGACAGACATCCTCAGTAGTATCTGAGGGTCAGACTGTGGAGAGCGAGCCAGCTTTCCTGTTACTTCAATAGGAACGTGTCAGTCCTCTGCTAACTTGCGTACGTTTTATGCCCACACATTATAGATTTAACTGGAAAAGGAGGCAAAGCACCAACCGAGCACAAAATGGCTCTAATGATTTTTCCCATTGTATTGTTTTCCTGCTTTGTACCTGAATTTCCAGACATTTTCTGGTTTCCATTTACACAGAAATACAAGTGGGTATAAAAGATTAGCCATTCCTGGGAAGCCTGGTGTTTAGAAAAGTTAGGTTTTGTTTTGTTTTGTTTTGTTTTTTGGCTATAAGGAAGAAAGGCATGCTCAAGTTCTTCTAAGAAAAACATGGTGGTATATTTAGTGTGAAGAGATAGCTTCATCTATGGCCTGGCTCTTCAGAAACTTGCTATTTCTTTTTGCTTCTCAGGGTGTCTATGCCAACATCCCTGGAACAAATATTATCTCTTCCTGCAATTCTATTGTCTGCTGGTGTTGCTGGTAGAGCTACACTAAGTGCTAGGCAGGGACTGAAGCTGCAATGGGCATGGGAGCTTACTCTAGGGAGTGGCTGGCTGGGGAGATTCAGATGATCTCTAAGCCCGCAGCTCTGAGCTCTGAGTTGAAGTTCTGCTCTCCAAAGTGAGCATGACTCAGAAGCATTTTCGGGTCACCTGTCTTTGCTAGCCTTACCTCACTCTTCTCATTCTCTTAAGAGGTTTAAGAAGAAATGAAAATTATAGGGCTTGGTCTCGACATAGCAAGAACTGCAGGGAAGATCATTTGCTTTCTAACCTGATTTCTTCTTGTGACTTCAGAGGCTTCCTTAATTTCTAGTTAGAAATGTTTATCCAGCATATTTCATTATTATGTATGAAGTATCTGCCTTGAGCCAGTCAATGTTGGAGGCAGTGAGAAACAGTGATGGGCACGTCAGATGAAACCCTGCTCTGATGGACCTAGAATCCTAATGAGTGATAATTCATAACTATACTGTATGTTTTCAGTTAGTGATTAATGCTTAAAAGCACTCATATCAGAATCAGGAACTTATTCTTCAAAAATTATGATAGATTCTCTTTGTATTTTTCAAGTATTTTGGTGGTATATAATAGAGTCAGTTTCTTCAGGAGCGCTCTAAGCTTGATTCCCTTTTGGAAAATACATACTACAAGGGCAACATTAGAAACCCCCATGATCCAATCACCTCCCACAAGGTCCATCCCCCAACATTTGGGATTACAACTGGGCCTGAGATTTGGGTGCCACACAGAGCCAAACCATATCAATGGTTAACTCAGCACTTGTGTTCCATACCTTTTCTTCTTGAGATCCCATTAAAAATATTAAATGAAGAAACATAACAGCCAAGGGAAAGGCAGAAGGACCCTTCCATGAAAAAAAGATTGAAACAGATATCTTTAAGGAAAATGAGAAGGAAAACTTGTTGAAGGATGACACAGATTGGGAAGAGGATGCCCAGAGTGTAAAGGAGGAGATGGGATGGGCAGCAGGGCTCCAGAGGGCTACCAGGCTGTGCATTCACAGGTCAGAGGAGCAAAAAGTGGGTCCACCCACAGCAAGAAGGGGACTTACCGTGATCCCCCTCTCCATGAGCTACGTAGGAGGCAGGAGAATTGCTTGAACCCAAGAGCAGAGGTTGTGGTGAGCTGAGATCATGCCACTTCACTCCAGCCTGGTGACACAGCGAGACTCCATCTGAAAAAAAAAAGAAAAAAAATCCGTAAGGTACTTATTTATTGTGTTTGTCAGTTACTTTTCTCTAAACAATACTAGAATGTGAACTCTACAAAGGCAGGGATTATGTTGTTTCTTTTGTGTTGTTGACTGCTACAAGATATCAAACTGATGTATTTAAGAATTGCATTCACATGATAGGTGATCAATCAATATGATGGGATAGATGAGTGAATCTAAACACTGTCAAATGATATATAATCAGTTCACAGTGCTCTCTAATAAAAGGATGACATGTTGAGCATAGTGCTTAGTTGGTGCTTAATAAACTTTCATTGAATAAAGAAACAATGAGTGAATGAATGAATTTTTGAAATGCCTGCCATTCCTATTTGATGATAAGGTTTATTATCTGACTATTTAATCTAATTATCCAAGACTCTCTGGTGTTAGTTACCCAATGTCCAAATATAAGTTAACTAGAAATAATAAGCTGTCTTTGCTGGGTATACATTTCTAACTAAATCAAATGAAAGTATATCCAACTATCAGAAACCTAAGACAAAATTAAACATTTTTTCGCTGAAATTTTCTCCCTTATATTTTCATTTAATAAAACTTTAATTACAAGTGTATATCTTTTATAGACTCATTTTGTATCTTTTTTTTTAAAAAGAAGGCACACATGTACTTTTCTAAAGCAACATAGGAAGGTAGGAGATGCGTCTGAGCTGGTGGTGGGGAGGCCTCAAGATGGCTGCCCATGAGCGGATGCCACCTGACAGGTGCCAGTAAAGAAAGAAAATTAATTTTCAGATCCATTGCTGCAGGACTGAGAAAATTTATTTCAGGAGCTGAGCAACTTGTCATTGCCATTCCAGCAGTTCTGTTTACAATTCTGACTTTCTTCAGTCAAGAGTCTGAAGATTTGGTACCCCAGGATATGCAAGTCTTCTGCACCTGTGGATTGATGTGATGAAGAGTCCCACTGTTCAGTAGCAGAGGCCTGTCAGAACAGAGCTGACAATTTTTCCCTCTCATTTTGTGTGATGTGCCTTAGGACTAAGGTTAAAAAAAAAGTCGTTATTTCTTCACACACAAAAAAACAAAATTCTTTGGTGATTTCTGGATCTCAAGTGACAGTCTATTGCTCCCCACTGTTACCACTTACTTTTCTTGATCAAACTTACATTTTCGTATCATCTCTGCCTAGCTAGAGTGACAGCAATGGAAAAGTCAATCAAGATAGGAAAGAAGATTCTGACGCTTAAACATACTGAACAATTTATAACTTTATCATTGTCTGTAAGTCTATGCTCTCATGCTCTGGGGTTAATTTAGTCTTATGCTGTTATCACCGTGAAGACCAATGTCAGTGTGGGATTGAATTTTTACATTATTAAGTTGACCAACCAATAACCTCAGACCTACACAAATCAAGGACTCAAACCAGGCACAGCAGAAAGCCCTGCAGACAGCGCTCTTGATCAAGGGGCTGTTCCAGTGAAGGAGTCAGCATGTTTCTGGAAGTGAAGGTCAATGTGAATCCCACATGGCACGAGGACACCATGTATCCCAGCATATGCATTGCTTGGCTGAGGGGTTTGGCTTCTGAGGGCTTTGTTCCTAGTACTTTTGGATTCTTCAAGTGGTCCAGGACTGCTGTGCCACTTCAATGTAAGCCCAATTTTGCTTAGCATGGTCTCAAGCCAATCCTTAGAAACCTTTTGTTTCTGGTTCTAGTAAATAAAGGGCCCTAGGGGACTTAGATTAGGGAAACCAGGTGAATGTCAGTGCTTATCTGATGAAAAATGCCTCCTTCTAAGGCAAAGTCTTCCTTCTTGGTAGCCAGACTGCTTGTCTGTGTGTGTGTATGTGTGTGGGGTGGGTAAGAGAGGAATCTAACATCTTTAAGCTACTGCAAAAAGAAAAGGCAGTTCCCATTTAGAGTTTGGTTATAGAAAATGAGATGAAAGGAAAATGATTATTTAGATAATCTTACACACTTAGGCAATAGGTTCCTTAAAGCACGGGAGAAACGTCTCATTTATGTAATTGTCTAATAAGTTAGACAAAAAAGATAAAATCTGATACATGTGTTTGAACTGACTGTGTATTGTAATCATGATAAAGCATTGCCTTGCAGAAAGGTACTGAGAAAGTAGACCAATGATACTTTCTTCTCATGATAAGTTATTTCCCTTAAATGTATGATTTGTGTAAAGTGAGAAAATTTCCCATTCTTTTGAAAGAGTGTGTTTCCTTCTTTTAACAGACAGCAGTCAGAGCCTAACAAGAGAGCCTGTCTCAGCACAGCTGTTCATCCCAGTTGTGCTTAGTGACATTTTGGAGCCATGTCCTGCCACTTTGGTCTATGGGAAGACCCATGTTGCTTTTTCTCCCTTGTAACTCTAAGCAACCACATATTGTGCAGAACTTCCTAAAATCATTACACGTGGAGAAAAACTGAAGACTCTTTTCAGCCTTTTATTTGTAGATGTATCACAAACAAATATTTCAGCAAATATCCTCTACTTTAAAATTGAGATGAAACACTCCGCTGTTTTTGGTTTTGGGGACATATTTGTTAACTTGTTTAAAAATGGCAATGCTACCTACAGTTTTGCAAAATATATGACAACAGAGATGTTGAATATATTTGATAACTATATTAATAGTATTTGGCAAGTGAGGATTCTGTCAAAAAACACAGCTATAAATTGAAATAGCACGAAAGAGAACAATCTACAGAAGGAAATTGCCAACATTCTATCAAGTTAGTGAAACCTAGCTGAATTTCATTATAACTACTTATATGTTAAATAAAATATTTTTCTTTTTAGTGAAATATTACAAAAGAAACACTGTTTTCAGGGTCATTTTGCAGCGTGCTTTTCTTGAACTGATATGCATGTCTTTTTAAAATGTTTAGCTTCAGTTTTCTTATACAAGTTGATCTTTATCTTGACGTTTTGATTAAATATATAGGTTTAAAAGGTAATTGGCTTTGCAGTGTCATTCCTGGAAAAGATATAGAAAAATGTAATAATTATTCTTACATTAATTGTACTATGTAATAAAAGAATTGTTTATTGCAAATGCTACAAATCTGAAGACACATCTATTGAATAAGGCCGTACAAAAGCTAACGTCTGTTTTAGCACTTAAAATTGTCTAAAAATGGATAGTATAATAATAAATCACAACCTTATCTTACACTAAAGACTTTCATTCTGAAAGATATGTAAAACTTTTTAAAGCTTCATGAAATCCAATTTTTCATTTTCCTATATATAAATAATAGTATATTTGGAGAAGGTTGTAATGTTTATTCCGCTGTGACTGTTAAAGAGACTGTTTCATTTTGGATCTGATCATACTAGCTGTTCTTTTGTGGATACATCAGATGTTTGCAATTAACTTTTTTATTATTAAATAAGACCACTGATGTTTCATTTGGAATTAGTTATTGGGTATGAAATTAAAGAATAAAATTTTGTGAGAAATTCTTTTAAATAAAAGTATACTATGAAGAAACCAATAAATAGAAATGAGTCGTATCAATAAAATAGAAATGATACGATAGGAGGCAGCCTTGAAATGGTATCAGTCATTTCAGTACAATTGTTAATATTACATTTTGTCATATTAAAAAGAAAAATAATTGGAGATGAGTATTTAAGCCACTAGATTAGTTTTTTCAATAGTTTTAACTGCTTAGTGATTAACCTATAATACACAACTCAGATAATTGTAAATAACCTCGTATAGATTGCTTTGTCAAACCTCAGAAGTCAGCCCCTATCTTTTTAAAACTACACAAAACATTCCCAAATCTTGAACAAAGTAATTTAAAGCCTGAAGAGGAATTTCTTCAGGAATGTTCTCTACCCATACAATTTGCTTCTGTTGATGTTAAACTTGATGTTTACATGTGCACATTGCAAGGGGCATAGGCGGCTTATTTGTAAAATCATTGCCGATGGCATAGTATGTGCATTTGCAATGTATTCAATGGCTTACAAGTTCCAATGTCTCTAACATAAATAACCCACAGGAAGATGAGCTCTTGTATGCATAGGTGTCTTTTTAGGTAGAAAACCAAAAAGATACTTTCCTTGTGCCCTTTCCTATTTGTCTGAGAAGCAGATGTTAATATTTTATATACAATTTACCTTAACTAATAATTGGCAATAAAGATAAAATAATTTACTGTTTCAGGATTCCTCTGTGTTAACTAATTAAACCAGCGGCAGGCCTGGAGCACAGGACAATGGCAAACTTCCAGCTGAATTAATTTTATGGAAGACCAGCTGAGTAACTGGACTCCAATTACAGGCAGTTTAGCTCCATCATCACCTTCATACATAATTAAATGGAATTGGTTGATACAGCTTCTATTTTTATGAGGGCGCTTACCAGCTTTCTGAACCCCACTGTGACTTTTGATTCAGGCCAGTCAATTATTAGTCATTTCTCTTTCAAATGGAAATGCTTTGGATTAGTCATATCTTTTGTAATGGTTGTATTAAAAAATATCTCTCTTTTCCAAAGTTGTGGTATACTGGAATCTCTCTTTATGATTCCATGTAGATGGCATATTCATGTATATTGGAATATAGTCAGAAGAGTACCAACAGGTCACAGCTACATGAATCTGAAGGTTTGCTGAGATGACAAACTGTGTCATCTCAGTGGCAGAGGAACCTGGTACTTTTCTTCAGGATGGACCTTTTTTTATTCACCTATTTTTGCAAAACCTCATCCAGAAATCACTATGTTTATTTTTGCAAAGTTCAGGTAATTTGATTCTCTTGAAAGAGACACTTACTATGTTTTGGGCAATACATAGCAATGCTATATAAAAATGCTGTGTATGCGAATATTCTATAAATAAATTTCCATGGATATATAATGATGAATTGATTATGAGGTTTTGATTTGCATGTGCACAAATTTCCATTGTTTATTATTGCAAATATGTACTCAACTGAAAGCACATTTATAGTATAATAAATTTCTGATGACATACCATTTATTAGGTTTTATTAATCAGTCTGTAAGCTCAGATTTGCTTTAGATGTCTAAAAATCATTCCTGGTAAAGAGAAAATATATTTTTTAAATGGCAATTATTTTGGGAGAATAATAATAGTTAATGACGCTCAGAAAATCCATCAGTTTTAAATGTGAAGCTGGCTGTAACATATGATAAGATCTTTATGTACAGGTGGAAATATTTCATCATGGTCCTTTGCTATTTCAACTCACATGGAAGAAAGCCCACTGGGTGTACTCCTTGAACCAACCAAATAGAATCAATCAAAAGACACACATAGCATCGGCAAACATCAGAGAATACAAAGAAAGAAAGTTCAAGAAAATGCATCTCAAGGGCTCTGTTTATACAGGTCTGGCCTCTCAAAGATTGAGCCATTCTTAGACCTTTTACTGGAGAGGCTTTGTGTAACGCACTGCCTAATGGCTCGGCTGTTCAAATGTGATACAGTCCGTTATGACAGTAGGCTATGCTACCTATGTGCAGACGGCAAGACAGAACTGAAGCAACAGTCACATTTCCAAGCCAAACAAACTTAAAAATTAATGCTGTGAAGGGGAGAACTGTATTCCAAATCTCCATGAACTGTTACCGGTGCCAAATTAAATGACTATCAAAGGAGCAATGAAGAAGTATTATAGGAAATAAAAAGGGAAGGGGAAAAACTCCTTTAGGAGTTGAATAATTTAATGGAGGGAGGGACGCTTCCGCCTGAAACTTCATTTGCAGCAACTTCTGGGAGTCACAGGTGTTCCCTCAACCACTCGTTCAATCCCTTGCAAATTGTTGACCTTTAGAAAATTGAAGGCAATTCTCTAGTCAAGACGAAGTACAAACAGAGGGTATAAGAGCCCCTGATTTCAGCGAGTTTGTAATCTTGTGGAGGAATCGTGACACATGCTTAGTATTATTAATGCAAAGCAAAGATCTTTATGTAAATTTCTTAGAGTAAAAACCATAAGCCTTTTGAGTTCAGAGGCAGAAAAATAAAAAAACAAATCTAATCGTTCTCTCTGCTAACATGATAATGCCCTGTTGTACTATTTGTAGTCTGGCATTTTGCTCTCCAAAAAGTCAGAAGTATTCATGCACTATGTCTTATAGAGTAAATTGTGATAGAGTTTAGAGAACTGGGAATGGAAATATCTCTAATAATTATGTGCTTGCTCCTTATAGAAGCACACATTTTATCTAGTACTTCTAATTATATGGTAGTGATGCGTAAGTATTACTAATTACAGGGAAATGCTTGTCGTGCATATACCATTTTCTTGGTTTTCAGTTAAAAGAAAATGCCCACCAGGGTAAGAAATAGATGCTGGGAGGCAGCATACTGCCGCCAGTGTTACGTGGCTTTCAAAGCTTTCACTGATTTTCAAATGTAGTTATTTCAGTTTCCTGGTTTGCAAATACATAAATAACCAATCATGTGATGGTGTTCATCTCATGTGTTTTATGCAAATCCCTAGTGTTGCAGGTTCAAGTAGAAATATTTTACTTGGCATTAATTGAATAAGATGTAAAGGTACAAATATGCTTAACATAGACTCAAAAATAGGCATTCCTTTAGGGCCCACTGAGGTATGGACCTAACTTAAATCCGTTTACCTTTTAGTTTTTAAAATCATTAGATGCGTATTGTTACAGAACAAGACATGAAAAATTTGTGAAACTTCATATATCTTATTTCATTAATACTAAAGTTTAAATGTGTGTACTTAAAAATATTAAGTTCCGGCCTTGGCAGGAGGGGATGGAGGCGGCCGCGGCGCGGGGGCGGGATGCGCCGGCGAGTCAGCCCAGCGGCTGCGGAAAACACAACTCGCCGGAGGGGAAGAAAGGCCGAAGACATTATGAAAGCAGCTCGGGAGAGCCTTGCGAAGATGATTGGTGGGAAACCTCAAGACATCATCTTCACGTCCGGGGGCACTGAGTCAAATAATTGAGTAATCCATTCTGTGGTGAAACATTTCCACGTAAACCAGACCTCAAAGGGAAACACGGGTGTGCACCACAGCCCAGTAGATGGGCCAAGCCCCATTTCATCACTTCCTCTGCGGAACACGACTCCATTCGACTACCCCTGGAGCACCTGGCAGAAGAACAAGCGGCAGCGGTCACCTTTGTCCCGGTGTCCAAGGCGAGCGGGCAGGCAGAGGTAGACGACATCCTTGCAGCCGTCCGCCCGACCACACGCCTCGTGAGCATCATGCTGGCCAACAATGAGACCGGCGTCGTCATTCCTGTCCCTGAAATCAGCCAACGCATTAAAGCCCTGAACCAGGAACGGGCAGCTGCCGGGCTGCCTCCCATCCTTGTGCACACGGATGCTGCACAGGCCTTGGGGGAGCGGCGCGTCGATGTGGAGGACCTGGGCGTGGACTTCCTTACAATCGTGGGGCACAAGGTTTATGGTCCCAGGATTGGCGCACTTTATGTACGAGGACTTGGTGAATGTACCCTTCTCTACCCTATGCTGTTTGGAGGTGGACAAGAACAGAATTTCAGGCCAGGGTAAGGCAGAAAGTTAAAGTCTCTGACCTACTGGCCGTGTCATCTGTCTGTAGAGCAGTGACATTGTGAAGAACCATGGCACCGTTTCTTTGTCTCGTGGGGGGCTCTGTAGCAGAGTCCATGCTGCTGCTTTGTCACAGCTGGCTCCACTGACTGATTTTATGCTGAGGACTCACGGGACCTGCAGTCTCTCTGGCAATGAAGGAAATCTCCGTTTTAACAATGCTATTGGATATTTTAATGTGATGTTTATGTGTTGTGGTGTTTATTATTATACACAGTAATTTATTTTTATATTTGTATGACATTCTTCACAATTTATGCTTCTACAGTTATTTTACTTTGAGGGGAAGGATGAAGCAGTGTAAATAATCATTACATTCAGCTACTATACTTTTGCTGAAGTTCAGGAAATAGAAAACTCTTAGGGACTAAGCAGATTTTCAAAATTATTGCATGTAATTAGCCCAAGATTAAAAAGAATTTTTTTGTCTCTTTCCCAGTGAAAGATTAGTGATGTTTTAGTTAATTTACTGGCACTCAGCTTAGAAGAAGTTATAAACTTTGAGGAAAGTAAACCCTTTGAAACAATTTCATTAGTGTAGATTTTCAGAATCTGTATTTAAAAAGAGACATAGTAACTTAAGACTATAACATATTAAGAACTTCTTCTCCTCGGCCGGGCGCGGTGGCTCAAGCCTGTAATCCCAGCACTTTGGGAGGCCGAGGCGGGTGGATCACGAGGTCAACAGATCGAGACCATCTTGGTCAACATGGTGAAACCCCGTCTCTACTAAAATTACAAAAAATTAGCTGGGCACGGTGGTGCGTGCCTGTAATCCCAGCTACTCAGGAGGCTGAGGCAGGAGAATTGCCTGAACCCAGGAGGCGGAGGTTGCGGTGAGCCGAGATCGCGCCATTGCACTCCAGCCTGGGTAACAAGAGCGAAACTCCGTCTCAAAAAAAAAAATAAAATATAAAAAAAGAACTTCTTCTCCTCATTGTGATATTTTCCATTAAAGAGAAATAAGACTACCTATGCATATTACTTATCTCTTCCAAGACAGTTTATAAATATTTCAATGCCTTAACTTTTTTAAAAAATTGACACATGTATTTTACATATGTATGGGGTGCATGTGATATTTTGTTACATGTATGGGATACATAATGGTCAAGAGACGGTGTTTGGGGTATCCATTACTTTGAGGATTTATCATTTCTTTTTTTTATTGCATTTTAGGTTTTGGGGTACATGTGAAGAACATGCAAGATTGTTGCATAGGTACACACTTGGCAGTGTGATTTGCTGCCTTCCTCCCCATCACCTATATCTGGTATTTCTCCCCATGCTATCTCTCCCCAACTCCCTACCCCCTGCTGTCCCTCCCCTATTTCCCCCAACAGACCCTAGTGTGTGAGGATTTATCATTTCTATGTGTTGAGAACATTTAAAGTTCTCTCTTCTTGCTGCTGTGAATTACACAATACGTTGTTGCTATGTATAGTCACCATGAAATCCACTTTTCTAGTTCCCACATATGAGTGAGAACATCAATGTTCTCACGTCAACTCTTAACACTACAAGGTGAATGTCATTGTTCCCATTTCACCAGGAGGAAACTGAAGCTTATGAAAGCAAGGTAACAGATGTATGCACAATGTGTATAATTCTGACATATAACATTGAGGTTATAAGGCCTATTCTAACCACTGTACATGAGGCAAAAGAATTTTATTAGAGTAATAAAAAATAAGGTTGTGCTGAAGTGCTGGGAAGAGTACTCATAACAACAGGATTACAAAGTTGAAGGACCTGCAGACAGGTTCGGTTTTGCAGAGGGATGGGGAGAAGGGAAGAAGTGCGGAACTTCTCAGAAATGCCAAGGCAAGGAGGTGTAGAGGCTGTCAGGGAGAGAGGAGCATGTAAATGGCACGTGCCACTGTACAAAGTCCAGGACAGAAAGTGGATTACATTTATGAGGGAGATTTTTCTTACCTAGAATAAACAAAGTAAGGATATTCCTCTGGAAACTTCCTTAATAGGGAGAGTGCTTTCAAAGATTTTACACCATGGGTAAAATAATGATGATGACGACTCTCTTGAATAATTGTGATAGAAAAATGTGCGGTCCAACGTGTGCATTTGACTCTGCAAAATAGACATGTTTGTAGTATGTCACTGCAGTATGTCATTCTTAAACTATAGTGTACATGTTTGTTACCAGAGGAGTTCGCTTAAAATTCCATATTTTGGAGTTCCTATACCTACTCATTTAGTAAACTAAGATGTGGCTGACCCCATATTTTCCTCCAGCTTCTGTATTTCTTTACTCTTGTTCACAGAAAAATAAAAAAAAGTTTTGAAAAAACTGTTTTCCTTGGGTGTTCTACTTTCTCATCTTCCATTCACTGTAAATTCATTCTACTTTAATTTCTAACTTTACCACTCCATTGAAACTCTCCAGTTAAGATCACCAGTGGGCCGGGCGCGGTGGCTCAAGCCTGTAATCCCAGCACTTTGGGAGGCAGAGGCAGGTGGATCACGAGGTCAAGAGATCGAGACCATCCTGATCAGCATGGTGAAACCCCGTCTCTACTAAAAATACAAAAAATTAGCTGAGCATGGTGGCACGTGCCTGTAGTCCCAGCTACTCGGGAGGCTGAGGCAGGAGAATTGCCTGAACCCAGGAGGCGGAGGTTGCGGTGAGCTGAGATCGTGCCATTGCACTCCAGCCTGGGTAACAAGAGCGAAACTCCGTCTCAAAAAAAAAAAAAAAAAAAAAATCACCAGTCACCACTTGTTAAATTCCTTGAAGCCATTTAAAATCAAATCATATGACCTTTCTCAAGGCATCATAGAATCAACTACTCCCTCTTTCCAAAAACACTTTCTCTGCTTGATTTTAGGAAACAATGTTCTGCTTTGCCTTAATGTCCTTGTCAGACAATTTATTTCTTGTCTTATTTTCTCAGCTTTCTTGTACCTATAAATGATATTATTATTTAGTTTTCTGTAATTTATGTAGATGAACTATCTCTCCAACTACAATATACAGGGAAAAGCTAATTTTTTTATTTCATATATAACATAGAAAATAATGTATTCTAATAAGTGGTTGTTAAAGAAATAGTAAAAATACTATTGTTTACAATAGTTATAACCACATCATATGCGATTTCTATGGTTTGAACATGTCCTGTCCAAAATTTGCAAATAGGATTTGGTGCCCTTGTATAGGGGATTAATAGAGGGAGTTTGTTCTCTCTTGCCCTTTTCTCTTCTACCATGTGAGGATGCAGCAAGAAGGACCTTCCCAGATGATAGTGACTTAATCTTGGAATTTCTAGCCTCCAGAACTGTCAGAAATAAATTTTTCTTTTATAAATTATCCATTTTCAGGGGTTTTGTTATAGCAGTCCGGAAATAATGAAGGCGGTGATCCTAAAGAGTTGTATATTTATGATTGCTCTTTCTTTAAAGAATCACTAATGTTTAGTGGATAGAAGCCAAATCTCGTATCTTTTAGATATTTATAGCATCTTTGCTTGTTGAATTGTTGGTTCTTAAAAGTTTTGAAGTTCATAGTTGTATATGAGATACTTCTAATAAGAAATATATTGTGGTGAAACAAATGTAGTCTTTACAGTCAGAAAGACCTGGATTTATCCTTCTCAAATCCCTTGATACATAAATCTGGAAAAGTAATCTATCCTCATTGAGTCTCATTATCAGTACCTGAAAAATGAAGAAAATGATAGTAACTACCAAGAACATTATAAAGAATGGAGATAATATATAAACTGCCCAGCTCATGAGGTGTCAATAAGCAACCACTGTTATTATTATTCATCAAGGGTGTCTTAAAAGGTTTAAGCAGTGATTAGGTAGGTCATGCCAACCTTAAGTAATATGACTCGGAATACATGATTAAGTATAAAGTTGATATGAATACAAAACTTGGGGATAGTTACCTGGAAACACCTAATTCTAACAAGTTGGATCAGTGTTCCAAAGTGTAAAAGCCAAGATTTTATTTCTCTAGGCAGAAAGACACTATAGCAGGGTTACAACACTTTTCATATGAGACGAGTGCATAAGTTACAGCAGTTTTATCAGTTTCAGACTGCATGATAAGGAAATTACCTTATTGCTCTGTAAGGAGGGGTAGTGACTTTAAGGGGTCTTATCTTTGGAGCTGTTTGATCTGCCTAATAATTAACAGGGAAAAAAGGGGACTAAGTTGTAACTGCATGCTACTTGACTCAGGCCACATAGCCATATTGCTTTCAAGGCTCAGAATAATTTAGTTCCAACAGCTTTAAGTTAGAATTACTTAATTTCATAGTCTCTAGTGGAGGAACAACATGATAATGAGGCATGAGTCCTTCCAGTATCTTTTCAATATACACACGATCTAGCACTCTCCCAGTCCTCATGAGGTGTTCAAGTTATGATGGGGAGTACAGTAACAATGATTAGTTTTTGAGTGCCTACTCAATTTTTGTGCCACACCACCTGCTCTGTGGCTTTGGACTAATTAATAAACCTCTTTATGTCTTAGTTTTCTCATATATAAAGTGCAGTGGGTATGTTGTCATGTTGTGGTGAAGAATACATTATTTATGTTAATTGATTACTATAGTGTCTGGGAAATAGTGGGTGTACCACAAATGTCAGCTGTTATTATTCTGTTTCTTATTTTAATTATGTGTGTGAAACTTTTGTTATATATCTATCCTGTCACAGACTTTCTATGGAAAAGTAACATTTTTCTCATTTTAAGATGAGAAAAGTAAGACATGAAAAGGTTAGTGTTTTGCTCAGGGACAGGGAGCAAATAAGTGATAAAATTGGGATTTGAACCTTAATCTGTATTACTTCCAAGCCTGTGCCTGCTGATAGTCTCAGGGTAACTTGTCTTTGTTATAGCTATCACTATCCACAGCCTTTTACAGCAATGTTTTGTTTTGTGTTGTTTGCAATTACCTGTCCTTTTTTAGTATTTAAAAATATAAATATCCATTATTAAGGATTATCAGAGAGCTCCTTAAGTACAGCTATGAGCTCATTTAATCGTCACTTCTACACACATCTATAACTTAGGAACATGGTGTTGTAATTCCATTTCACAGAGAGAAACTGCATCTTAGATCAATAAGGAGATTTTCCCAAGGTCAAATAATAGTAGGTGTAATGAAAATATCAATAGAAGCTAAGGTGATTGTCTCATAGTTGAACACTTTACTAATGCTTTCCCTATGTGTTGTACTTCTCACATACTTGTCAAAGGATGATTTATGCTTTACAGAGAAAGAAACAGGCTAAGGGAAACTGACCTTGCTCCAAATATTACACCATTTATGTGGCAGAATCAAGACCAAAATCCACATTTGCCTAATTTCAGTGCCCCTGCTTTATGGGTTTGCTATCCTGCTTCCTGCTTAAGTCCATGAACAAGTGCTCAGTTGAGACACAAAATGTTATGGAGCCTACGCCATGGATAAGCTCATTTTCGCCTGGAAAATTTGGGACAGGTATTAACTTTCAGCATCTTGTGTCGTAAAATAACTTCAGTGTGGCCCCCCTAGCAAGTCTGATTTAGAACACTGTTCTCTGTTAATGGGTCTTCCAAGAAGAGTCAATTGCTTCTGGCCTGCCAAGTACTTAAATGAATTAACTTGCTGGGTGAAGTTAGTTTCTAATGTCAGGGTGTTCTAAAGGAGTAAATGAGGTAGAAAATGATAATGCTTAACCGTTGCATAAAAGCTGTCACGGTGACATTAGATCCTATCTTCAAGCAACGTTTTAAAAATTTGGGTTTAGAGATTTTTAAAAATAGTGCCATTTACTGTCCTTTTAATGAAAAACAAAAATGATAGATATGTTTTTATGGCTGAAAAGGAGAATTATCCAAAAAAATATAAATAATTATATTATATTTGAACATACTAGGATAAATCTTTTTAAAGAAGGAACTACTTAAGATTGAAGAGGCCAGCATAGAAAGGCCAATTGCAATCCCAAAACATTTAGTAAGTCCGTTAATTCTATATTTCATATTTCCTAATAGATAGACTCACTCAATACATTTGAATAGCCACCATACATTTAAAAAATACTGAAGGGATTTGATTAGTTAAAATGCTACGGTAGCTCTCAATAAGTGCTTTGTTTCCTCTGATAATGCTAAAATGAAGTAGTTATTCAGATAAACATCAAAATGGCAAATTGTAGTCTCTTTTTTAGAAACCTGTCCTCTAATTTCTGTGTGTCCCTTGCTTCTATATCCATTAAATCAAGTCTACTTTCTCTAAAGTCAACTCTTGCTAAAAGCACTCAGGGGAGGATCAACTTGTAAAATGAATGGAATTATTATTCATTACTATCAAGTGTAAGTACAAAGAGCATTGAGAGAATACTCTATATTAAGAGTGAGAAGTGAACATACACACAGCTAACAACTCATCTTCACATCAGCAAATGGACTTAGATTTTGGGAGGGGGAATTGAGGTAGAAGTGCATTTATTTTTCAGGCATAATAAACCATGTGTGTGCCATGTAGCTTTAAAATACATCCAAGTAAGGCAATCTTGGAAAAATCAACATGAGATGTTTTATGGCGCCTTTGCATATTATTTTGAGGTAAATAAATCTGAAGACAAAACTATGAGAGAACTAAAGTGGAAGTCAAAACTCATAGAAGTCTGTCTTCTGTGAAGCAACTTTACTATACACTTTACACTTCACATGGTCCCTAACTTCTGGTACTTCCTTTGGTTAATGATATTTTTGACTTTTCTATGGTGATATGCATTTAATACAAATCTTACTTTGAATATTGAATTTTGATTCAAATTTTTATAACGTGATCATAAAATAGTCTGTGTTAGTTTTACCCAAGTTTAGACTATTTTAAGCATTCTGAACTCTTTTAGGGGAGGCAAGGCTAAGGTGTGAGATTCAGTATGTCAGGTGTATTAAATGCATTTTTGACTTTACAGTATTTGTAATTTACCATTGGTTTCCCTGGAAATATAAAACCTTATCATACATCGAGAAGCATCTGTATATGAAAATTACATGTAAATAACAATTGGGGCAATTAATTAGAGGAACTGGAGCAGCAGAGCATTTTGAGTATGTTATGAACCCACAGAAAACGTTCCTGTGTCCAAATGCTTTGATAGTAGGAAAGAAAATTGTCCCATGTTATGCCTTATTCTAATGTCAGTCCTGGGCTATCTGTCTTTGAGCTGTGCAATAACCAAATGTGCATGATCTGTTGCTGTATCTCAGCCATCTTCCAAGTTCCAGACGTGACGTATGTGTCATTGCTTGACAGATTTCAATTGCTCTAGGCTCTAGGATATGCCTAAGTCCATGTACTTGCCCTATTCCTTGGTACCAATTTCCCATAGCAGTCATCCATACATGTAAAGAAATACCTCAGACTGGGTAATTCATACAGAAAATAGGTTTAATTGACTCCTGGATCTGTAGGCTCTACAGGAAGCATAAATCTATTATCTACATAGCTTCTGGGGAAGCCTCAGGAAACTTACAGTCATGGAGGAAGGCAAAGGGGGAGCAAGTCATCTCACATGGTGGGAGCAGGAGCAAGAGAAAGAGAGAAGTGGGAAGTGCTACAAGTTTTAAATACCGAGATCTCATGAGAACTCACAATGACGAGGACAGTACCAAGGAGATGGTGCTAAACTATTCATGAGAAACTGACCCCATGATGGAGTCACTTCTCACCAGTCCCCATCTCCAGTATTAGGGATGACATTTCAACATGAAATTTGGGTGGGGACACAAATCCAAATCATGCCCACCTGTAACTGCAATCTTTTCCTCTTAGACAAATGTAGCAAGATCAAAACTAGCTAATGTTTTGTAGCAATAATTCTAAACTGACTACAACTATTTAAAAATGTTCAAGTTCACTTTATCAGTGGAAACAAATTATTTTGGGCACATTAAAAGCTAAATGTAACTTAGTAATGTATTGGGTCACCAAAGAGATGAACCAGGATTAAAGTTATCAGTGTCTCCTGATACCATTTGGCTCTGTGTTCCCACCCAAATCTCATCTTGAATTGTACTCCCATAATTCTCACATGCTGTAGGAGGGATCCCATGGGAGATAACTGAATCATTCAAGCAGTTTTCTCCAGACTGTTCTTGTGGTAGTGAATAAGTCTCACAAGATCCGATGGTTTTTATCAGTTTTTGCTTTTGTGTCTTCCTCATTCCCTCTTTGCCTGCTGCCATCCTTGCCTTCTGCTCCTTCTTGTAAGATGCTCCTCCTTGCCTTCTGCCATGATTGTGAGGTCTCCTCAGCCAAGTGGAACTTTACATCAAATTAAACCTCTTTCTTTTGTAAATTTCCCAGTCTCAAATATGTCTTTATCAGTGGTGCAAAAATGGACTGACACATCTCCCAAATCCCTGCCTTGCAAATGAAAACCTTATATTTAGACTTCAATAGGGTTAGTCTTTGAATAATAAGGGAATCCTGGCACAGATGTATCTGCCAAGAATAGCATAAAGTTCTGTCACGACTCATAGATGACGTTCAAGTTCCCCTCAAAACTGGCATTCAGATCAATGTGTTAATACTCATTTGTGTAAAACTTTATAATGTAAAACCAATATTCTTAGGTTGTAATAGAAAATTTGTCAATATGTGTATTTGTTTTCCTAAGCAAAAATGAACCACAGTTTGCTGAAGAAAAAAAAACAGAACCACAGATGCGGTGATTCCAATGATAGAAATATTCCTTCCTCTGGAATACAGTGATTTTCCTGCTCCAGTCAAAAGCATGTTCCAGGAAAGGCTGAGTTTTGGTTCCTTAAACCACTTTGTACTGAAAGACAGGCCATGCCATAGCACAGCCAATTCACTGGGAAGACAGTGGAACTTAAGGTACCAAAAAAGCACCAAGGACTTCAGATACCAGAAACAACATGTTCTTATTCAATGTCTAATGGAAGTGTTTAATTTTATGTTGACTTGTTGAAAGGGAAGAAAAAAATACAGTCAAGGACTTAAATAGACAAAAGTGACTTTCTCTAGTTAAATAGATAAAAGCGGAGTTTCCCAGTGCAATTTTTATAATATTTGAGAACATTTTAAGGAGGAACCCAACACATATATTTATAATAAGTTTAATTTTTATGTATACTTAATACTTCTTGATACTTTTAAAAGTAATGATTCACCCAATGCGATAGAGTTCCAATTCTAAACAAATTCAATAAATATTATTAAAAAACAATTCAAAGTATTTGTCATTACTCTAAAGAAAATAACCTTTAAAATTTTTTTAGTTGTATTTTGTCTTACAAAGGGTCACCATGTGGTTTACATGCCATAAATTATTTAAACGTATTACTTTTTTCCAATAGCCTAGTTTTTACACACTCTTTTGATGGACAGCAGCCATTATAGTTTAGCCCCTAAGTTAACTATCATTCATCTGTTTGTTAATTACTCTGGGCTGTTATTTACAACCTTTTTAAAAGATTTTTCTCTTTTGTCCTCAATATTATAGTAAATAAATGGAAATTTCTTCTGTGGTCTATAATTTCCTTCTATTGTGTAACCCTGTGGCTATGAAAAGGATTTATTTCTTCAGTAGCTAGTATATACTCTTTATGGTCTTTCACTAACCACTGAAAAGTTAATATTGCATTTAACATAGGTCCGATTTCAAGGCTATTTTTGATAAGACTGATTTATGTGTTCTGAAAAGAATGTATTCAAAATATAAAAATTAACCTACCATTGTGCATCAGTTTCTTTTTACTTATGTGTTGGTATTTTGTTTCTAATGAATACTTTTGAAGAAGATAAGAAAATGTAACATTTAGGAAATAAATGAAACACGATTCAGGAAGAGGTAAATTTTTATAATTTTAATTATTCAAAATTACCTTTCACGTGGATTAGGTTTGTTTAAAAACTACTTGTCTTACAATTGCTTTTGTTCATGGAAGTATTGATTTACAGGTAAGTTTGCCACCTAGCACACTTTCAGACTGTGAGCTCTTTACTAGAAAAAAATACACATGAGGCCGAGACTTAATATTTCTATTAACTTTTCATTTAAAATTAACTATCAAGACTAACACTTCTGAAAGTTTTTTAGAAAGGAATTTAAAAGGCTGGGCGTGGTGGCTCATGCCTGTAATCCCAGCACTTTGGGAGGCCAAGGCGGGTGGATCACGAGGTCAAGAGATCGGGCACCATACTGGTCAACAAGGTGAAACCCTGTCTCTACTAAAAATATATAAAAAATTAGCTGGGCATGGTGGCGCATGCCTGTAATCCCAGCTACTCGGGAGGCTAAGGCAGGAGAATTGCTTGAACCCAGAAGGCAAAGGTTGCAAGAGCCGAGATCATGCCATTGCACTCCAGTCTGGGTAACAACAGTGAAACCCCGTCTCAAAAAAATAAATAAATAAAATAAAATAAAATGATTTCCAAAAAGTGGAGGCTTTTCATTTGTCCTATTTATTTGTTAGATTAGATGTCATGATTAAATTAATCAATAATTACATTTCCTTAAAAATACTAATGTGTGTGTGTCTGTGTGTGTACTAAGATATTCTTATTGGCATAATTTATCATATTAGGATATACTTAGGGATTATCTTCTCCTATAAATAAGTACACTAACCCATCAAACATGTGGTGGAGAGAATGAGGAAAAGCCAGGGGCCAGAGCAAATCAAAGTTAACAAAGGCCATAAGCACTCAAGACCTGATTTCTTGTTTGTCTTAATTACTGAATAGACCACAATTCCATAGCTTTAGTCAATGAGTTACATAACATTCTTAAGCACAACTTTAAAGAAGAGTCTTTTAAGCTTGTTTTGTTCATTTAATTCACCATAAATTATGGAATTTTTTGTGGCTCCAGAAATTCCTTAGACAGAATCTTTATTCTAGGAGCCCTTAATATGTTTATGAAATAATTTTTTTACTTATTTAAAAACTTGATATTTCAGTTCTGTTTGAAGTTTAGCACAATCTCATGTAGTTCATTGAACAGTAACTTCTTTTTTTTTTTTTAGACAGAGTCTTGCTCTGTCACCCAGGCTGAAGTGCAGTGCGGCATCTCAACTCACTGCAACATCTGCCTCCTGGGTTTAAGCAATTCTCCTGCCTCAGCCTCCTGAGAGCTGGGACTACAGGCATAAATTGTCCTAAATTTGGCAAGTGAGAGATCCAAGGTTTGGAAGATATTTATAATAATCAAATGTATATATGACAAAACATAATGAGTTTGGGGGACATAAAACTCTAAAATGTAGACCATATAATTATATATACATTATATATTTTATTTCATTTTCTTTTTTCTTTTCTTTTTTGAGATAGGGTCTCGCTTTGTCACACAGGCTGGAGTGCAATGGCAGCATCTTGGCTCACTGCAGCTTCCACCTCCCAGGCTCGAGTGATCCTCCCACTCCCACCTCAGCCTCCCAGCTAGCTGGGACTATAGGTACATGCCACCATGCCCAGGTTAATTTTTGCATTTTTAGTAAAGACAGGCTTTCACCATGTTGACCAGGCTGGTCTCGAACTCTTGACTTCGTGTGATCCGCCTGCCTTGGCCTCCCAAAGTGCTGGGATTACAGGTGTGAGTCCAGCCTGGCCTCTTTTCAAGAGAGTGGTTTTAGCTATGATTTCCCATAATACCTGCAGGCCAAAAATGTGTTAATCATCAAATGGTACCAAAAAGAAATGGTTTCTACTTTTAAATAACCTATATTTTAAGATGATACCAAAGAGTACCCTTCTAATCAATGGTATGATGAAGTCAACTAAACTGTCAATTTTTTGGTTTTTTTTTTGAGACGGAGTTTCACTCTTTTTACCCAGGCTGGAGTGCAATGGCGCCATCTTGGCTCACCGCAACCTCCGCCTCCTGGGTTCAGGCAATTCTCCTGCCTCAGCCTCCTGAGTAGCTGGGATTACAGGCACGCGCCACCAAGTCCAGCTAATTTTTTGTATTTTTAGCAGAAACGGGGTTTCACCATGTTGACCAGAATGGTCTCGATCTCTTGACCTCATGATCCACCAGCCTCCGCCTCCCAAAGTGCTGGGATTACAGGCTTGAGCCACCGTGCCTGGTCCTGTCAAATTATTTTTTAAGAGGGAGTCTCACTCTGTCCTCTATCACCCAGGCTGTAGATGCAGTGGCTCTATCTCAGCTCACTGCAACCTTCACCTCCTGGGTTCAAGCAATTCTCCTACCTCAGCCTCCCAAGTAGCTGAGATTACAGGCACCCACTACTACACCAAGCTAATTTTTGTATTTTAGCAAAGATGGGGTTCACCATGTTGCCCAGGCTGGTCTCAAACTCGTGACCTCAAGTGATCTGCCATCCTTGGCCTCCCAAAGTTCTGGGATTACAGGCGTGGTCCACCAGCCCCAGCCTAAACTGTCAAGATTTTTTGCAAGACAATTATTAAAAACAGCCATCATTACAAATTAAATTATAGCTGGGCATGGTGGCTGAAAAAATATTTTCTACCACGCCCAGCCTGAAAAAACATTTTTAAAAAAGACAAGAAAAACAGCTTGTGCTAGGTTTGATGTGTACCTGTAGTCTCAGTTACTTAACAAGCTGAGGCAGGAGGATTGCTGGAGCACTGGAGTTCAAGGCTGCAGTGTGTTATAATCTCTCCTGTGAATCATCACTGCACTACAGCCTGGGCAATATAGTCAGACCCCATCTCAAAAACGAAGGGAGGAAGGAAGAAAAAAAACAACTTGTAGGTAGAATGTTATCCTCTGTGGAAAATTGTGTAAGAACATCTTATAATAATACACAAGGGCAGTACTGGCTTTTCTTCTTCTTTTTTTTTGATATGGAGTTTCACTTGTCACCCAGGCTGGAATGCAGTGACTGGATCTTGGCTCACTGCAACCTCTGCTTCCCGAGTTCAAGCAATTCTGCCTCAGCCTCCCTAATAGTTGGAACTACAGGCAACTGCCACCACGCCCAGCTCGTTTTTTAGTAGAAGTGGGGTTTCACCATGCTGGGCAGGGTGGTCTCAAACTCCTGACCTTAGGTGATCCACCCCGCTCAGCCTCCCAAAGAGCTAGGATTACAGGCGGGAGCCACCATGCCTGGCCAGTACTGGCTTATTAGTGAAGTCAGTGGGCTACAGAATAAGCAAGGAGCAAAAAAGATGCCAAAGAAATGATGAAAGATAGAAAAATAATCTTAAGGCCAGGCGTGGTGGCTCATGCCTGTAATCCCAGCACTGTAGGAAGCCGAGATGGGATGATCACAAAGTCAAGAGATCAAGACCATCCTGGCTAACATGGTGAAACCCCACCTCTACTGATGATACAAAAATTAGCTGGGCATGATGGCACGGGCCTGTAGTCCCAGCTACTTGGGAGGCTGAAGGAGGAAAATCACAGTCACCCAGCTGGTGAGTGGCAATGCAGGAAAAGAGCCCAGGTTTGGCTGACTCCAAAGCCTGTGCTCTTCCAACAATGCCACCATGTTCCTTAGAAGGGCCAGTGAGAGAATAATGGAAAGACAGGAGAAAAGAGAATGAGCCAGAAACAGAGCTATAGCTAGGAAAATAAGGCTGGAAAACATGAGGTCAGGGAGAAAGAGAAGGGATCCCCAACTTTTTATATACTTTTTATTTTTTGAGGCGTCATCGCACTCTGTCACCCAGGCTGGAGTGCAGTGCATAATCTCGGCTCACTGCAACGTCTGACTCCTGGGTTCAAGTAATTCCTGTACCTCAGTCTCCCAAGTATTTAGAACTACAGGTGCGCATTACCAAGCCCAGCTAACTTTTGTATTTTTTGTAGAAACAGAGTTTTACTATGTTGGCCAGGCTGGTCTTGAACTCCTGACGTCAAGTGATCCGCCTGCCTTGGCCTCCCAAAGTGCTGGGATTACAGGCATGAGCCACCACGCCCAGCCTCCAACTTTTTAAAAGACATGATCAAGGAGAGCTTTGGAATAATCCCACCTTGAACTTCACAGGGATTTTAGCTTAGGGGTAGGAGAACAATACAGAAACTCACGTTGATGACAGAGTCCTTGAATTTGATATGCAGCCGGTAGTTACAGATGGCAATGAGGGCATCGGCTGCCCGGCCCAGGAACTCTACTCCCTCGCCCTGCAGCACTGTGAAGGGGACCAGTCAAGGGGCAGAGAAACCCTCAGTCCAGAAGTGAGTGACCGCCTCATCCTCCTCTACAGCCTCTGCTCTGTGGAATCGCCTCTAGAAAAGCTCTGGAAATGGTGGACCAAGGCAGGAGAGGAGAGTACTCTCCACAGTGAGAGCACCAGGCAACAGCTGAAGAGGAAAGCTGCCTTTCCTTCCCTGGGGCCAACAGCTCCAGGATATACAGACAAACCCTCCTCCTCCTGAGACCACAGAGCAGGAAGCCAGAGCTCCAGTACCAGATCCCCTTGAAGATATTTAGGGGAAGGGAGGATGTTTTTTTAACTGGACAGGAAGCCCCATCTATCCTGGCCCCCAACTCCTCCTTACCTGAAGATTCTCCTCCTCCTTCACTAGTTCCTTGGGGGGGAACAGATCCTTGGCTTGGATGTACTCCAGGCTGGGGGGCCCCTCCTCACCCTGTAGGAAGGCCACAGTTCTAAGTCACCAAGCTCTGCTTAGCCCATGAGGTTCATTCTGCTCCTCTCCCCCACCAAGAAATCCACAGACAACCACACACACACCTCTAAAGGTTCTGGTCACCAGAGGAGGGAAAAGAGACCTGCCTTGGTTGGAGACAGGTAAGTGTGAAATGGAGAGAGTACTCGAGCCTATTAAGCCTAAGGAAAGAGTGAGGCCCCAGGAGGAATTGGGAACCTGCACTCTTCAAAGGTCTCTCCTATACAACCAACATTTCAAAAATGGAGGAGAGAAAACTAAGAAAAAGAGACTCTTTTCCTTAGACCTATGTAAGGGTAAGGCAGGAATGGGGATGAGAAAGTGCTGTCCTGAGGAAAAGGAGCCAGGTGTGGCAGCTGGTTACAGAGAGGAGGGAAATTTGGCCCCTGTAGCCACTGAAGCTTCAACCTGGTGGGTGAGGAAGACACAGAGGAGTGGGTGCGGGGATTCAGTCCCACGCCTCTAGAGGGCCTTCACTGATGCTTTCAAAAGGAAGATGTGTTTAGGAGCTGGGCTTATCTTCTTGTTAGGCCCACACTGCTGACAAGCCCCCATTACCTGCCAAGTAACCTACTCTGCCTGCTAATCAGAGGGGAATTCCTGAGGAATACCCACGGCAAGAAGAAGGAACTCCCCGCCCAACCACCAGGGAGGGGACCCGAGGGGATCCACGGGCCTGGGAGGAGCCAGGAGACCCAAGGACAGCCAGGGGAGAGAAAGAGAGAGGAGGCCTGGCAGACACCCACGGGGAAGGCGGGGACAGCTGAGAGGACAGATGGGGGAAGCTGGGAAGGAGCATCAGCCAGCACGGGAGGAGGGGAGGACCGGGAATGATGCAGAGGTAAGGAACCCTGCAGAGGCAGGGAAGATGGAGAAGAGAGGCTGTCTAGGGGACAGTCAAGGAGAAAAGGCTGGCATGTCAGGTGAGGGATGGAGTGGTGGAAGAGAGAAGGGACTGGAGCCCCAAGCCAGCTTACGGAACATCTCGCGCTTCCTGGCCAGCCCCCTCAACATCCCTTGCAGCCTACTGTCCACATCCCACATCCCCAAGCAAGAATACAGTGGGTGGGACCAAGATGGAGAGGCGAAGGTAAAGGGATGTACCCCCGCAGGGCGGGGCCTGGAGATCTGCAGTCAAGGGCAGTGACTGCGGGGCCGGGACGGACCACAGAATTTCCATTCCTAGCCTTCGACCATCCCCGGCACCCAAAGATTGAAGCAAGTCCAAGAAATAAGAGTTAACCCACCTTCCCTGCCCCTAAACGTTCGGGGTCGGGCCAGAGGCCATGGGAAGGGGGATGGGCTGAAATCGAGGGCTGACCCTGGGGTAGGCAAGCAAGCGTCGGTCTCCTAGGCACCCAAAGGCAGGGTGAGCACTTACGAAGCAGCTAAGCATGGAGCAGGAGACGCGGGCGGTCAGGCTCATGGTCACGGGCAGTCTGGGCCAGCGCACATGACCCTGGAGCCGCTGCGCTGCCCGCCAGCCCCGGGCGCCCGCCGCATCTCGGCTGCGGGGACGGCCAGGTGCAGCTGCTGCGGCCAGGAGGTGAGGGCGCTGGTGGCGGGACCTCAACACGGCTCCCGCACGCCTCTCCCCTCCTTTTCACAATGGAGCGGGCCCAGCTCCGCCCTCCAGCACAAGCGCGGAAGGGAGGGGAGCTGGGCGAGGGGAGAGCCCGGAACGCGGCGGGAAGGCGGAGGCAGGGGCGGGGCAGCTCCGCGAGCCCCACCCACAGCCCCAGGCTCCTCCCTCCCCGCGGACCCTGGGCCTTGTCCGAGGGCGTACCCTACTTCAGGGACCTTTAGGGGCTTTCAGGAGTCTGGGCTATGGGACCGCCCAGACAGGCGGCCTGGAGCAGAAAACAAGACTGCCTACATCTTCTCATTTACCTTTTTTCCAGGTGGGCCACCCGATGCCCTCTTAGAAACCCATCCCCATGCCCTCCCCTCCTCTCTTAAGTTCCCCTGACACCTGCTCTGGATCCCAAGGTGGAGCTCACCTACCCACAACCCATTTGCTTCCTCCTTTCACTCCAAAACCACTACCCACCATGCCCCGGCCCATCAGGGTCTTTCAATCCTGTGACTTGGCTAAACCCTTCTTTCCCCTTAGAATGGTGCCAGGTTAGTCATTCCACGCTCCTGGAAAGGGAAATGAGCTTTCATTCCAATATCCCTACCAAACCCAACTCCTTCAGCTCCATCTCTCCCTTATTTCACATTCTGATCTCTGCGTAAGAAAGTCCTTCTTCAAGGAGAAAGGATTTCTTAGCCTGGGAAAGAGAAGAGCTGGAAGTATGGACCACAGAAGTTATACAAAAACGAAACTTGAAACTCAGGAGCAGGGGAGTAGAGAGAGTTGGGTAGAGGGCCAAGGAATAAGGAGCAGGAAGAAGGGGCTCAAAATATCACCAAGAGTCACAGAGGGAGCTCGCTGGAACCCCAAACTTCCTGCACCTGGTAACTTTCAGACACCAGGGCTTTTGTCTTGTCTGGGGGAGAAGGGAGGAATAAAAGAAAACCTGACATTTTATTAAGCATCTACAATGAGCCAGGCAGTTTCTACCTATCTCACTAAAACTTTTCAACCCCTGAAGAAGGAAACCTTATCCTGTCTTACTGGTGAGACTTAAGAGAGAAAGTATGCAATTTACCTAAGTGGTGTGCTAGGATTTGAAATTAGATGAAGCTGACTCTGAAGCCAATGCTCTTTTCACGGTATCCCAGAAGAGAAAATAGGAGCAATCTGTTGGTGGGAGCCCAAACCAGCAGGCTTTCTGAGAAGAGACCGAACCAATAATGCACACACCAAATCTAGGAGAGGTGGGGCAGCTTCACAGAGAAAGACACAGGGGTTACAGAAAACACAATGGCCTGAGGAAAGAACGAGTACTCACCATTCTACCGTGGCAAGGGTCCTGGCTGCCTGCTTCTCACTGTAAGAAGACAGAGGAACATAAAAGTAAAGAGTCCCATCAACATTACCATGGAATCAACAAATGCTACCCATCTACCTCTGACCTTCTCTACAACATATTCTTCTCCCTCGCAGAGACCCTAGTCTCTCCACAAGTCACCATACCAGAGAGAGGCAACGGGAGCTACATAGGGAGAAAGAAACAAGTGATCCTGCAGGGCATAAAGTCAGCCACGAGGTTCTGGAGCAGGAATGAGTGTCATCCAAGGTTATTCACCAGAACTCAGGAGTCCTGATTCCCAGATGCAGAGGGAGAACACTTCTTTGTGGGACAGCAGAACTGCCAACTCTGAAGAGACAAAGGCTGCCCAACTGGGGCTCATTTTGGGCCCTGAATCTTTGGGCAAAGTGGCAGTGGCTGAAGGGACATGAATCCACAGGAATGTTTGGCCAGTCTCTGAGTCTCGGAGTAGTACCTACCTGACCTGTTTACTGGGGGCAGAGTCCAAAGTGGGACAAGCGCGGGGGTGTGGGGGGGAGACCACAACCTGTGATCAGAGGGCAGCAGGGCTGCACAGGCACAGGTCCTGCTGAGTGTACTTGACACCAAGTTGGGTGGAGGTTATGGAGAGGAGCCCACACAACAGGAATAGAATCAGGTCAATTCAGGCCTTGGAGTCAGCATCTGTCCAATGAGCCCAAGTAACAGGGATTTCAGGATAGGGCCTCCTAGGCTTACTTAGGAAGCCAGGCCCAGGTTTCACTGACACTTTCCTTCATGCCTGCTATCCTCAGGGGCAGTATAGCAGAGCCCTATGGGAGACTGCGGGGATAAAAGCCTCCATCTGTGGTCCTGCCCACCTCCCTGTTCACAGTACCCTCTTCCCTAGACCACTCTCCCTGATGGGGGAACCCCGCAAGAGGCAAGCCAGAGGTGCTGCCTCACCGCCCACTGGCACGCAGCCCCAGGGAACGAAGGGAGGGTAGGAAGGACAAGGATCAGGCCTGAGAGGCCCAGGGTTTTCAGGCCTAGGAGATCTGGTCCCGGGCGGCGGGCCAGGTTGGCAAGGGAACTCAGGTGCCCAGGTTCTAGGGGCGGAGCCTAAAGACTCGGAGGCGGAGCCCCAAATGACAGAAGGCGGGACTCAGGAAAACCTGTGGGGGCCAGGGCGGAGCCGGGAAAGACGTGGTCGCTGCGGTTCCCAAGCTCGCAGTGCAAGGGGCACGGTGACTCACCCAGGCGGCGTCCGCCCGACCCTCCGAGGCCGCGCTCTAGCCACTTCCGTCTCCGTAGCTGCTGAGGCCGCGCTGTCCCGACCCCACCACGGTGTTCTTCTCCTCAACCAATTATATCTCTAGCCTATGCCTGCCCTGGCCAATAGCCTCGCCAAGTCCCGCCCTGCCCCCCCATCACACAGCCACCGCCCTCACTCTCGACGCCACTCATTGGTCGAGACGGGCAGACGCCCTCCCAGCCTTTAGCCAATCGGATGCCGGAAGACAAGACTATGCCTGGAGGGAGGAGGCGCGGAGCCGGAGAGGAGAGGCGACCAAGGGGAAATCACAGCGCGTCCTTGCGGTAGCCAATAGGAGAGCAGTAAAGAGGGGGCTGCCGGCTACAGCTCTGGGGACCGGAAGTGGGGGCGGCTAGTCGCCTACTGGTAGCGCAATTAGACGCGGGCAGTGTAGGGTACAAGCCTTAAGCCACTTCCGGCGATGGACCCGCCCTGGAGGTCCTTCTCAAACAGATCCCCAGTGGCACCTCAGTTTATCCATTCCCGTTTTGGTTTCGCTGCTGTCATCCGGTCCCAATGCCAGAATAGGAGGAAAACCTGCAGGCTAGGAGAGAAGTGAGGGCTAGGCCTGAGGTTCCATCTTGCTCAACTCCGACTGGCTGGGATTTCCCCCTTCCTGTGTCTGGTTGGGTTCCTCCAACACTCACTTTGTATCGATAAACTACCCTGCCGTTCTTCACAACCTGCGTTGTGCTGCTAGTCCTGAGTGAAGAACTCTCATCCGAGAGATGGAAAATCTGGATCTGAGACTGCCAGTAACTAGCTGCGGCCTCCTAGTCTGTAAAGGGAAGGGAGACCAGGACGCTCCCAAGGACCCGACTTATCGCCCCTCCCTTTCTTTCTTTGCCGGGGACCCAGAACAGACCACAAGACGGAGGGTGGCCGCTGGAGGTCGCCATGGACACGCGATACCACCAACCGACAGAATTGGAAAACAGTTGATTCAGATTCTCAGCTAATATTCTCAGGTCTGGAGTGGGCCTGAGCGCTTTAATACCAAGCCCCGGGGCCAATGGGTCCTCACCTCTCTTTGTTTATAGAACACTGAAACTTCAGTACAGTTGGTAAGTTCCAGGAAGACGAGAACTCTGCACTACTTTAACTCCAGGGTCCAGAACAGTCTGCAATCTAGCAGATGCTGTAAAATTTTTAATTAAATACTGAACTCCTGTAGGACAATGATTGTGTTTTTATTCATTCCTAGCACTTACTATAGTGTTTGGTGATTACAGTGGCTGCATTTGTTTAAAGTTCTTTCACAGGTTTTTTACAGTGTAGAGCTTAACCTGCCTATTCCTTTTCCCAGATCTGGAGAAACAGAAAGTCAGGAAGTTGCACACATTTAATACCTTGCGTTTTCCCAAGGGCAGGTATGAAATCCAAAACTGCTGCAGAATTAAAGGTATGTATGTGGGAAAGATGGAGAGAGACCCAAACCCCAGATAATAAAGGCAGGATAGATGTGGTCATTAAGATGGAGAAGCCAGTCCGGATTCTAAGCAAGAACTAAGAAGGGGAAACAAAGTGGAAAGTTTTTCCCACTCTCCCTTCCCTACTAAAAGCCAGAAGCCAGCATCTACCATAAGCCTTTCAAAACTGGGTCCCAGGATCTTGGTCTCCAGGAGGTCAGAAAGATACACACAGGGACACCAGAAGCCACCTACAGATTTA
This sequence comes from Callithrix jacchus, assembly GCF_049354715.1. Classification (NCBI taxonomy): domain Eukaryota; kingdom Metazoa; phylum Chordata; class Mammalia; order Primates; family Cebidae; genus Callithrix; species Callithrix jacchus. Next base: position 65,223,851 of record NC_133506.1, read on the forward strand.
TTAAACTTTATTTCCTCTGAGTCTCTGGGCAGTCAGCAGAGATGTAAGGTGAAGTGGCAATAGCTGAAGGGGCCTGAGTACAGCTTGTGCTGGGAGGGGCCGACATGGACAGGAAGAGGAAGATATTTAAATATCCAGGGCTAAAAGCCAGTTAATGGGTCTCCTTCATCTGTTTTTGTATTTTGTGTAGCATCTCCTGTAGCCGCCGGAGCTGGAATAGGTATAGGTATAAAAATGGGCCTTTTTGGAGAGTCCTTTAGTATTGGGGAAGTGCCCCAAATTTCTAATCCCTTAAGCCAGGACCTTGGTAGCCCTGAGTATGATGGAGACTCTGGACAGAATCACCTATTGACCTATCCAGGACCCAAACAGGCAGCAGAGCCAGGGATCTTTCTATTACCAAACCAAGAGATACCAATGTTGATGATCAAACAGGGGACCTCCCCTATATCCCATACTGCTCTCACCTCCTTATTTTTCTCTTGCATAAGCTTCTCAGCTTCTGGATCTGTCCATGGTGGGACAGCAGGGATGGGGAAGTCGGTACCACTCTCTTGAGTCAGTTTGCTAAGAGGAGAGAAGGGTTGGTGAGGCTAGGAGGACCCCAGTACCCACTTAGATTGGGCCTATAGAAGAACAAAAGAAAGGTTTGGTCTCACCCAAGGCTAGGCTTGGGATCCCCCCTGCCACCTTTGTCCTGGCTTTTGGTCATACTTGCGATTCCGTTCCTTCACCACCAGGCGGGTCATGTTCTGGATGCACTGTGCCCGGTAGTTCTCATAATGTGTCTCCTGCGTCACATCCTTCATGTCCTGCATTGTATGAACCAGCATTGTCCTCAGCTTCACAAAGTCGCAGTGCCCTGGGTTTTCCACTGCATAGCAAGGCTAGGGGTCAGCCAGAGGCATAGGTAGGGGAGAGCCACTGAGGGGCAAGGGGATACCCTGGTCACAGGCTCAGTGCTTTACCTTCCACAATGCCCCAGGGGTAGAGTCGGCCCCGAACTCGCCGCCCTCTGGCCTCTACTACAGTGTTGCTGCCAATGACTGCAAATGGGATGCTTTCCTGGAAGAGGTTAGGGGTGCCTGTCAACACCCTCTGTTCTCACCTGTTTCTTTCCACCTGTATCGTCATCTTCTCTGCTTCACTCTGGGAAGCCAGGGTCCTTTCCCACCCTGATAGCCTGAATATAGAATTCTACTCCCTTTTTCCATCCAGAAGAAACAAGATGGGAAGGGGATGCCCTAGAGTGGTCCCACCTTCAGGGCTTGATCCTGCAATTTGAAGTCCTCATCCTCATCAGAGTCACAGTCTGGGAACTGATAGATCTTGATTCCAAAGTGCCCAATCTCCTCCCGAATCTGGCAAACAGATGAAGGGCCCACAGTTCTGGGGACCACATCCTTTCTAGAAGCCCACCTGATCCCCTCCCATCACCAGCTTCCCTCACTTTGCGTTTCTTGCAGTCCACTTCAGGAGGTGTCAGTGTGTCCGCCTTAGCCAGGATAGGCACGATGTTGACCCGCTGATGCAGGGCCTTCATGAATTCAACATCCAATGGCCGGAGCCTGGAGAACAGGAATCTGTGACCACCTGCTAGTGGCAGCCCTGCCCCTGGGCTCTTGGCCTGTTCCCTTGACAGCACCCAGTGGTGCCAGGAGCCTCAGGCTTGGACCATACCCGTGGCCGAAGGGTGAGATGAAGTACAGGCAGCAGTGCACCCTGTTGTCTTGGATGTTCTTTCGGTTCAAGCCACTCTCATCTCGGAAATACTGCTCAAACTGCTGATCAATGTATTCTGCCACAGGCTTCCAGCTGGGACAGGGAGAGACAAGCAGAGAAACTGTGAGCGTGGGCGCCACCTAGTGAGCTTTGGGACTGCAGAGAAGTAGCCCCTCCCTGAGCAGTGTTTTCAAGACGTTGTTATTCCCTGGCTTGCTTCACCAAATCTTCAGGGAAATTCCTGAATGGGATGGTGTATATCTCGTCTTGATACAAAAGCCTGAGTACTCAGGCAGAGTTTAATAACTACTAGTTTGATGACAGGAAAAGGGCCCAGGTGATCAAACAAAAGAGTAAGAATAGGCTGGGTGTGGTGGCTCACGCCTGTAATCTCAGCACTTTGGGAGGCCGGGGAGGGCAGATCACTTGAGGTCAGGAGTTTGAGACCAGACTGACCAACATGATGAAACCCTGTCTCCACTAAAAATACAAAAATTAGCTGGGTGTGGGTGGTGTGCACCTGTAGTCCCAGCTACTTGGGAGTCTGAGGCAGGAGAATCACTTGAATCCAGTAGGTGGAGGTTGCAGTGAGCCAAGATCACGCTACTCCAGCCTGGGCAATGGAGTCAGACTGTCTCAAAAAACAAAACAAAAAAAAAAGCAAGGTAGGGCTGCAGGCAAACACCAACTGGAAGCCAGGGAAACCCTAAGTCAGGTTTCCAGTCTAACCTCAGAGCCTTTTTGCTCATGTGTTTCTACCCTCTCCTCTACCTCTCCAAACCCATTCTATCCTTCAAAGCCATAAGAACCATCTCTTCCATCTCTTCTACTTCTCTCCTTCTCTTCACTATAGAGCAAAACAAATAAATAAATTAATAAATTTCCCCAAGAACCTCAATTTCATATCCTTTGCGCTTCTATTATCTTGTTTAATCCTCACTGCCCTCACAGGTGGACATTAGGCATTATGATCACCATCACTCTCATTTCATACATGCAGAAACTAAACCCAGAGCAGCTAACAGACTTGTTCCAGGCCCGACGTGGTAGTTCCCGCCTGTAATTCTAGCACTTTGGGAGGCTGAGGTAGGCGGATCACTTGAGCCCAGGAGTTCAACAACAGACTGGGCAATATAGCTACACCCCCATCTACAAAAAACTACAAAAAAATTAGCTGGCATACACCTGTAGTCCCAGCTACTTAGGAGGTTGAAGTGGGACGATAACCTGAGTCCAGGGAGCCTGGGGAGGTGGTTTATCAGGCCACTGCACTCCAGCCTGGGCAATAGAGTGAGAACCTGTCTCAAAGAAAAAAAAAAAATGGTGGGGAGAGGACTTGCTCTAGGTCATTTGGCTAGTAAATTCTCTACCCATCTGAGCCTCTACAGCTCAGTGCATTTGCCACTACACATTGCCTGACCCATTTACTAATTTAAGTTGCTATCTGATTGAAACATTGTTAGAGAACTACCCCCACCTCCCCTGCTTCCCTGTTGCCACTTGACTATAAGCCTCTCAGGGATAGGAATCATTCATGCTTGTTCTAAATCCTATAAAATGTCCAGCACAGGCTGGACATCTCGTATGTGCTCAATACATTCTAGCTGATTTGATGCTTTGCTGTTGCCAAAATTCTGAAATTCTTAAACATTTTGAATGAAGGGCCCTACATTTTCATTTGCACTGGGCCCAACAAATTATGTTTCTGGTCCTGCAATTAGCATTGTTAAAATTCACCAGTATGCTATAAATAGCCCTTTGCACTCTTGAGTGTGCATGCATCATGCTGGGTGATGTTCAGATCAATTGGAGAGGTAGTTAAGGGCTGGTATGTTTTAATTAAATAAATGTCTGACAAAATGAGTACATATGGAGGTGCACTTTAAACTGTGAGGTGCCTGGAAAATGAAGTTATTAGTATTATGGAAGGTAAGAGACAGTAGATAAACTGATTTAAGAAGATCATTTGCTGAAGATCATGAAGTTACTAAATGCCAATCAAGATCTGAACTCTCTGTCTAGGGCTCTTAGCACCACCTGCCTAACTTCTTCATCAAAGGTATCACCTTTTCTCCTGTCAATCTCATCAGTTCCCCTCTTCATCTACTCACTTAGGTCAACCATTAGCTAAGCATCCCTCTAGCACCTGAAAAATAAAAAAGCCCAAATGATAGGAGGTTGTGGTAAAGCCAGCTTTTCTTTCACCAGGTAGCCTAGAAGGTACCTGGAGTTTAAACAAAGTTCCACCATTTTTCCCCTTTGCCTATTCTTCCTCGCCTTTACCCTCCCTCCATTCATGACCAGCCCTTCAACATTTAGGTACCCTTGTTTGTGGCACCTAGACTGTTGCTAGTGAAAGGAAAGAGTGTGAGTTTATTTATTGAGCATCTACTATATAATCAAACTCTGTCCTACATGTTTTCACACTTCACATGTGTTTGCTTTTTGAGGCTCTTCTTTCTTATCTTTTTTTTTTTTCTTCTTCTTTTTTGGTCTCACTCTGTCTTCCAGGCTAGAGTGCAGTGGAGTAATCACGGCTCACTACAGCCTCGATCTCCTGAGCTCAGTGATTCTCCTGCCTCAGCCTCCCCAGTAAATGAGACTACAGGCCCATGCCACCATGCCCAGCTAATTTTTTAAACTTTTGTAGAAATGGCATCTCACTATGTTGCCCAGGCTGGTCTTGAACTCCTGGCCTCAAATGATCCTCCTGCCTCAGCCTCTTCTTTCTTATGTCCGTACCCCATTAAAGAATCGTAGGGCAGAACTGGAACATTAGCGGAACATTAGAAGTCACCTATTCCAATCCTTTTCCTCTTACTTTATAAAGGAGGGGGTGGCTGTCAAGTAAGGGAAGTTACATGGTCAAGGTCATGTAACTCCTGATAAGTATGACTCTATCTGGGCCTATATGTATATCTGTGTGTGTATGGAGAAGGGTGGCTCAGGGGCAGCTGGAACTGTGCTTAGTCAGACATACCACTCTGTATTGTTGACTGCATCCCCAAAACCTGGTGTGTCCACAATGGTGAGCCGCAGCCTTACACCTTTCTCTTCTATGTCCACTGCATGCTTAGTGATCTCCATGGTTTGCATGATCCGCTCTGGAGAAGGGGGAAACTGAGGCCAGGGGAAGGGCAGGGACGTGCCCAGTCGAAATGAACCGCCCACCCCAAACAGCTTCGTTGCCCATACTGCTTCATCCACATTGCCCTCTCCACCCCCAAGCTGCCTGGGGGACTGTTCCCTGGGAACCAGCAAGAAGTATATTCCCCAACACAGGAAATGCCAGTGGCTGTTGGCTCTGGCCCCAGCCTCTTCTCTGATCCTTTTTTTTTTTTTTTTTCTTGGATTCCTGGAATCCTTGGGGGTCAGAGACTCATTCAGAGTGCAAGACTCTGGTCCCTGCCCTGCTTCAGCACCCAAATCTTTAGGGAGCTGGCTGGTGAGCTGCCAGGCAGATAGGCCTATGAAGAGCTGCTGTCAGTCTCTCTAGGAAGCCATCATTTCCAGCATGTGGGGGAGAGTCCCATCCCCCAGACTCTGGAGTGAGTTTAATTTCCCAAGACAAGTCCGCCTGATTGTCCTCTCCTTTCCTTACCTTCAGCACCAAGGAGTTTCTGGTCCCGGTACAGATCAGTGAGAAAGAGGCTATTGACAAGTGTAGATTTGCCCAGGCCAGACTCTCCTGAGAGGAGAGAGGACACAGGCACCAAATCAGAAGGTAAGATCTATAGCCAAAAAGCAACTCCACTGGATTAAGGTTTAGAGGAAACTGCTTTCTTATCTAATTGGAACTAGACTAACTATATAGTATTTTAGAGCTTGAAGGAAGCACAGAGATTGGCTTGGGAGAGCAAGAGATTGCTCAAGGTCACACAAAAAGAGGCAAATACTAGAAAACTGTTGGTCAAATGTTCTTTGCAACCAATTTGTACCCCCACCCCAACCCAACCCCACATACATACACTCTCAGAGGCCAATAACTCCTGGCTATCTGGCAAAGAGGCACAGCCACTTACTGCTTGCTCCTTTCAACCTATACTCCCTTTCCACTCATGGACGCACACACCATCCCCCCCTGAAACACACCCTGCCCAACCCAGCCCTGCCCCTTTTCTACCTGCCACCATGAGAGTAAAGTCAAAGCCTTTCTTCATGGACTTTCGGTGGACTTGGTTGAGGAGGGTTTCAAAGCCCACATACTCCTTGTCATCCTAGCAGACAGGAAGGCAGAATGTGTCAGGACAAGTAGCTGAAGGGGCCCTGGCACCCAGCACTGATCTTCTCTCCCTTTCAGGTCTTTGCCCCAGCCTTTAAGAAGCACTGCCAGACTGCTGTGAGTTCCTATTTCAGGTCACCAACTGGGCCTCCTGCCATTGCTAAACAGGACTAAAAGAGGTCCCAGATACACACACACACACACACACATGCATGCACGCACACACACACACACACCACCCCAGTCTTCCTGCAGCAGCCCACTGAAAGGCAAAGGCAGGGCTGGGGGCTCTACCTCAGAAGAATCACAGGGATCAAGCTTATCCCATGGGCTGCGGGGCCTAGCAGATGGGCTGAGAGGGGCTGGGGCACAGAAGTACTGCTGGCTGTCAGCGGACTGGGGCCACGAGGGGGGTCTGAACTCCAGGTCATCATCATAGAGGTCTGGGGCCTGGGGCCTTGGCTCCAGGACTTGGGGCCTGGTTGCCCAGGTCTTAGCCTCTGGTGGGTGGCAGCTCTTGCTTCCTGAGAAATCCTTCATGAACTTGCTCAGTTCTCCATCATCTGTGGTGTCCTCCAGGAAATGCTTGATCTGGGGGAAGTGGGGTGGGTGGAGTAGGTAGGAGGTGATGGGAAGGGAAGAATGAGGAAGGAGACGGAAGACAGGAGAAGGCAAGAGGGAAAGGGAAAGCACTTGTGGTTAGAAGAGAAAGAAACTGCAGCCCAGCCAGAGGAAGTGCTCACCATCCCTCCCTCAGCTGCTCACAAGCCTCCCCCATCCAAGATGCCAGGAAGGGCCCCAGGGTCCAAGAAGAGCCCTGGGCACCCCCAAATCCCTGGCAACTGCTCTTGAGAACTGAGGAACTCCAGTTCTGGTCTCCCTTTCAGCAGCAGCATGTTTTTTGAGGCTGCTTTTCCTGGGGTTCTGGCCTAGCCAGAGACTGTCTCAGGCCAGGAAGTAAGGCCAGACTGATTAAGATAGAGCAGACAGAGGCATTAGACCCAAAAGCAGAGTACAGAGCATCAGAATGGGGCAGGGGATGAGGGAAGTAGGTAGGAGAGAAGAGAGCTGCCTGTGCCAGGCAGGTCAACCAGCAGGGGGTTCCGTGCCTCCTGTCACTACTGGTCAGTGAGCTGGGGGACTGAGGTACAGATTCTACTGCCAGTGCTCAATCCCCAAGGTTCACGGCCCAGCGCTCAATATAGCTGATCCTACCCCTTACTTCAGACACTGAGCCACACCCGAATCTGACCCTGGGCCCTGGGAGAGAAGAGTAACCTGCCAGTGGATGCTGACTGTGGGTGGAAGGCAGCTGGGAGGGACCAGCTAAGGGATGATGGAAGAGCCTGGCGAAGGCTGAAGGACAGCTGGGCCTCCAGAGCTTTTGACAGCCCCCACATGTGAGTGACATATCAGGGGAAGCACCCTCAGTTGTTTCCTTACCCCTCTTCCCAGAGCCAGCAGTACAGGAGAGGGTCTGGCCTAAATTATGACCCACAGTGGGTGGTAGGCAGAGAATTGTCTGACTCCTCTGTAGAAGCCTGTTCTACACTATCCCCAGCTCAGAAGAGGGACCATTTCCCCCAACTCTCATGGTCAGCTCTAGACCCTAAAGATTCTCCTCTCCTTTGGGGGTCAGCCTCCTTTGTGGGGTGCCTGGCAGTGCTGGGTTCAGCTCTGCTTCACAATACCCATGTGCCACCCCCAGACAATGGACAAGGGCCAGCTGCAGAAACTGACTCACTCTTTGGGGGTTAGCCAAGCTAGTGGGGACTACCCCAGACCACTGTGGAGTCACAGCTAGAGTTGGGTAGATAAGATGGCCACAGTCTTCCTGCAAAGGGAAGACTTGAGGGAGGCGGATATGCACACTGACAGGTATATGCTAGAGGGAAGAGGTTGAGATAGGGAGGTTAGAGGAAAAAGTCTGGTAGGAGCTACTTCCAGGCTGTCGCCTCTCAAGTCCTCACACCTGCTTATAGCCATAGTGCTCACCTGGACAGAGGGGAGGAAAAAACTGGAACCCAAAACTGGAACCAGCAGGTGGAGGCTAGGTGTCCTGAGACCAGCCTAACCCAGGGCTTTTCTTACCTATGATATTTGTGAGGTCCAGTGGCGACCATACATTCCAGTTTATGCCTGTTGTCCTGACATCATGATTAATTGTGCCCTTTCACTCTCAAAAGTGTCCCAGCTTAGACAATTAATTATATGGCAACAGAAAAAGGGTGGACTTTGGGGCAGCAGCTCTTGTTGTCTGGCAGCTAATAAGTCTGGGGAATTCCAAGAAATCCTGCCTCTCTGCACAAATCCACAGCAGTTGGTCTGGGGATCAGGACAAGGGTGGGAGAGAGAAAGCTGTGCTTCACCTGGTTTCACTCAGGGACACTGAATGGAGAGACAGGGAAGGGAGAAAGAAAGGCACTAATGAAGATCCCTAGCCCCCACAATCTTCCAGCAGAGCCTCCAGGAATCCAGCACCATCCTCATCTCTGCCAGCCCTGGCCACTCATCTACATGAAGGAGGCCACAGGGGCTCTAGATTAGGAGTCAGGATGCTAGGGTCCTCACCTCCTGCCTGTCCATCCCCACTGCCAGCTCTGCCAGTGACCAAATCATTTTCTGACTTTGAGCCCCAATCCCATCCAAGGCAGGGAGAAGACAGGTCAGGTCCACCCATCTCCCAGAGCAGCATCTTACCCCAGCTTCAGTCCTGTCCTCAGGGACAGAATTCCCTTGCCATCCCAGTGAATGGTCCATGTCCCATGCTTCAGACTCCCTGTCAGCAAGCTCTAGGTCTAATTTTATCTCCCAGGCAAAGTTCCTCATACACAAAAACAGCCTTGTTTTGATGCTCTTGTTGTCTGGCTTCCAGCTTGCTCCTTTCCTTTTCTCTTTGACCCCCTTCTGTCTCTGGCAGAGGCCAAAAAAGCCTGTGGAATGTCCTTCCCCACCCCCTCTCCTCCTCCCCTTCTCTTGGCTCCCACCCTCCAAGGTCAGCTCAGCTGCAGCAGGATCACTTGGTTCCTCTGCAGTCCCCCCCTCCTCTGATTAGCTGCCCCATGATGCCTGCCCACTGCCTACCCTGGTGGGCACAGCATCAACCTCCTAATGTCTGCCTGCAGCACAAGCTCTTGATCCATTTGACCTCTGCTGTTAACCCCCAAGGACACCGTGGTCTGCCTGAGGACTATGAGCTGTCCCCAAGTGACCCAGCCCATCAGCACTTGAGGACAGCCACCCAGGATACCCATTCCCAAAGGATTTCAATCCCCCAATCTCTTTCTTTCACCTTAACTTTAAGCAGTGCTGGAGTAAGACGAGATGCCCTATAATTCCCCCATGTAGATTTTTGTGGGAATGCCCCACACTTCTTCCCAGGTGTCCCTTTCTTTTTTTCCAGTGGGGAACCTCACTGTCTAGAAATCTGCTCCTAGATTTCCCTGCAGGGAGCCCCATCACAGAGGGGACTTTGCTCAAGAGACTCCCCTTACCCTAGGACACCTCACCTCCTACTCATAGTAATCTATATCAATTCCACCACTCCATCGCTTCCATAGCGTCAACAGGGAGATGTTAGCACTTGGTCTCTGAGGAGCAGGGGTTTAAGACAATGGGAGACTGGCAGCCCAGAAACTTCAGAGCTGCCATTTAAGTGGGAGACAAATTAAGAGGCCTGGTTAGAAGTGTGCACTCAACTAGGAGTCAGGGGGCCACTGTTTCTGTTGGAAGGAAACATCTTTTATGAGTCTGGATAGTGTCTTAATTTCAGGACCTTAATGGTCAGTTGTGAATGGAGGAGGGTGAGGGGACATGGCCATTTCTGCCTCATGACAGCCTTCCTCTGGCTAAGCAGCTGTGAGGGTGGCTCCTGGGTTACAGATTTGCTTCCTCACCCGAGTATGCACCTTGGCCTCTGAAGCCAAGCTCCCTCATCTACCCAGGCCCACTGTTTCTGTTAGTTGGAAAATCCACCATTTGAAAGACCACCAAACTACTCTGCAGAAAGATGTGATGTTGGAGATGGGTTCCAGTCACCAAACAGCTTCTGAAAAATACACCAAAAAGTCCACAGTGGTTGTGGCAGATTCTTCCCTATGTGGGATTATTCTGGGCAAAATGAATAACTGAGGCCAGGTAGTCTGGCCTCAGTTCTGATATCAAGCCTGAGACAAAAGCATCATATTTTTCTGCCCCTCATTTTATAGGCAGAGGGAGTAACATGTCCAGGTCTCACTGTGAAGCTGGGACATTGTCACCTCACTCTGTGCTTCCAGGTGGACGGCATGACAGCTTGGACTAGGTAACCAACTGTCTTGGTCTGCCCAGGACTGAGGGAATTTTTGAGACATGGCACTTTCAGTGCTAAAACCAGTGAAGTCCAGGGAAACCCTGATGAGCTGATCAACTTTGCCTGTCCCCAAATTAGCAAGTCATGACCAGAGGTCACCAGCCTTCCATCCTGTTCTGGATTTGGCTGCCCATGGTAGCTGGAAATGAACAGGGTGCCATCTGACAGGGTAAGATACTTGCTTCCTAAGAAGCTGTGCAGTGATGGTCAAACTGCTATAAAAAGCCTCCCGAGATGCCCTGTCCCATTTCAGCAGCTCTACTCCATTCTTTCAACAATTCTCTTTCTTCTGAACCATAAGCCTCTACCCAAAGCAAGATAAATGCCAGGTATGGTGGCTTGTGCCCATAGTCCCAACTACTAGGGAGGCTGAGGCAGGAGGATCACTTGAGCCCAGGAATTCAAGATTACAGTGAGCTATGGATTGTACCACTGCACTCCAGCCTGGGCAACAGAACACTTTTTTTTAAAAAGCTGGCTGGGCGTGGTGGCTCACACCTGGAATCCTAGCACTTTGGGAGGCCAAGGAGGGCAGATCATGAGGTCAGGAGAGCAAGACCATCCTGGCCAACATGGTGAAATCCCATCTCTACTAAACATACAAAAATTAGTGGGACATAATGGCATGTGCCTGCAGTCCCAGATACTTGGGAGGCTGAGGCACGAGAATTGCTTGAACCTGGGAGATGGAGTTTTCAGTGAGCTGAGATTGTGCCACTGCACTCCAGTCTGGGCAACAGAGGGAGACTCCGTCTCAAAAAGAAAAAACCAAAAACAAACAAAAAACAAGGGAGATAGCCCATGACCTAGGATTCTGTTAATATCCTCATGAATGTGGAAACTCCCTGAGTTCCTCAGAGGCTTTGGATTTCTCTTTGTAAAGGAAGCCAATTTGAGCAAAATGTCTGTGATTCAGAAGCCAACAGGAGGCTAATCATACCATCCCTCAAGGGACATATGGCATGTCACCCAAAAGACACTGGGGTCTGCCTTAAGTATCAGTGAGATGGCCTCTGATTCCTGGCCTATTTTCCAGAGTTGGTTTCTCGCATAACTGATAGAGCAGGGAGTAAACTACCTTGCCCTATGACAGCCTCAGAATTCACTTTTAAGGATAAGTAGATCAGGTGTCTCAAGGACACAGGATCTTGGGGCTAGGCACCCTGTCTATCAAAGGCATTGCAGCCCCTCCCATCAGAACTGCTTTATTTCCAGGAACTCCCCAGGGCTATGTGAGAAGGCAGCCCCCAGTGACCCATTAGGGCAGACTCAGGACCTTCCTGTTGAGCTTTTGCTAGTTCAGAGCCCAAAAAAACCATCAGGAATGCTTCCCTTAGTCCAGCACAACCTCCTCTGGGGAGACTCCAGCCCCTGATGTCCTAATCCAAGGATGAGAAGCGTCTGTCCATCCCATTCCTTAGACAAAAGGGCCTTGAGGGGCCATTTGGGAAGGGACTGACACTTAAGAGAAAGAGATGGGCTGAATCAGAAAACATCCCCAGCTGTTCACCCAGAGAGGTTTGTGAAGCTCAACAACAAACATGCTGCCTTCCACAAGCCAGGCGTCGTGGCCAGGCCACTAGAGAATTCCTGCCAGGAATGGAATCTGGAACAGACTCTGGTCAACCATTCCCAAATCAGAGGAACCAGAGGCCTTGGACACCAGCACCACAGAGTCTCCATCCTGAGGCTGCATGGGGTCATGAAGGCTGGAGCCTAGCTTTCTCAAATGTTAGAGAGCACCTGGCTGTCCTCCATGCCACCCTACCTCCAGAGAGTCAGAGAAGATCAGCAGCCCAGCTGCCTGGGAGCCTTCTCTTCTTGGCTTCTAGGAAGCAGCTCTGCTGCTGAACAGGGCTGGAGAGCTGTAATTATCGAGACAGGATAAGAGCTATTTTAGGAAGGAGCCATCCTGCTGCCAAGGCTTTTGACTTCCTAAACTAAAACAAGATGCACAGAAAAAGGGGGTGAGAGTGGGAGAGAACAGGGAGGAGCGTGCTCAGTCAAAAACATCAAATCTTGACCAAAGGGAAATATTAACCCCTTCCCAAAGGTACAGATTTGCATCTAGGGGTGAGCAAAAGGCTAGCTTCCCCTGGCTTTGGGAAGGAGGGCGTAACCCGACCCCCTATCCATCTCCCTATGAACTCCCTCTCTCCTAAGACTCTCCAAGAGTCTCTTCCATCTATTTTGACATTTGGGCACAAACATTTCATACTGTTTAAATGTTTCCTGTCTGTGTTTCATCTCCCCAACCACATGGCAAGTTTCTCAAGGCCAAGGAATGTGTGTACTGCAAAGCTTCAATGCTTCCCCTAAAAGTGCCTAGCAGAGTGCTAGGCATCTGAATAAAAACTGTTTATGGAAGGGAGAGAGGGAGGAAGGAAAAAGAAAGGGAGGGACTCACTGTCTTGCATGGAGACAATCTCTGAAGGTAGCCGCTCCCACCTACAGCTGAGCTCATGGCATAAGGCTGGATAAAAACCCATGGCAGTGGAAGGTGGCAGCCTTGTTTCTAGACACCTCCCCTTCAGCTGTTCCATTATCTGAGCTTAGGCCGACCCCTACTATGCACTCATTTGTTTTCTATGGCCAACTGTCCATCCTGAGTCAGCCTATGAATGGGACCCATTGGAGGCCATTGCAAGGCTTTGAATAATAAAGAAATATGGCAAGAGGAAGAATGGAAGTAGGAAGAGCTTTGACCATCTTATCAAACATGGGCCAAGAATAGCCAAAGTACTCATGGGAACAATGCAGTGAAATCAGGACACTACTAAAAATCAGGACACAGGACTGCCAAGAGCAGAGTCCACCTTGAGTTTTTCCAAGTTGAGGACCCAAATAGTGTGTAACCCAGAAAAGCGACACCTTTCTGGAATGCCCCAGGCTGAAAAGGGGAGAACCAGGTGGGGACTGATCCTGTGGCTACCTAGACGGCCTTCCCACAGAGCACTTGGCAAGATTCATCATCTGCCAAAATGTCTCTATTCTTTTTTTCTAGGACTGCAACTAGCTCATACAGTGCTTTTGTGCAAATACCCCTCTGGAAGGATGCAGACCCACAGGTGAACAGCTTGGCAAATGGAACATACGTTAGATTTCAGCCCCCCACTTTCCCCCTCCACCAGGTGCTCTTGTGCAGTGAACAGTCTGCCCAACCATAGGGAGCAGCTCTGTCTTTCTCCATACCCACTCCCATTATAGGACAGGAGAGGAATTTGGATAGTGGGGTGGGCACAGGAAGACTGGAAGTAACTTCCCAGGGGTGTTCTTACCTCCACATCTGTCATAACAGAGAAGTAGAAGCCAGGCATTCCCAGGGGGGGCAGCAATTGGAATTCAGAGTGTGCCAAAAGGAAAGGAAAAAGAGAAATTTACTAAAGATGCCCAGTGGACTTGGGCAAACCTGGCCCAATCCCTTCCTAGTGCAAGTGGCCCAAATAATAGCAGCTAGTATTTACTGAAAGCTCACTGTTGCCAAGTACCATGCTAAGAGCTTTATAGGTAATAGCTTGTAATAATCCTCACAATAACCCTAATAGGGAGCCATTATTCTCATTAACAGATGGGAAAACTGAGGCTTAGAGAGGTAAAATAACTTACCCAAGGCCACAGTCAGCAAATAGTGGACCCAGGGCTCAAATCCAGTTAGTAACTCAAGTTTGTACTTAACTGTGCCCCTACTTTATAGAGCTTTGCTGTCTCTGAGGAGCAGGACTGCCCTTCTCTTCTCTTTGCTGACCATCACTAGGAGGGTTCATGCTGATTGGGATTGGATGGCATTCCCAGGGCTCTCTGCTCCCCAGGAACTGCTTTATCCAGAGCCCTGGCCTCTGTCATGCTCATAGGGCTGGAGTATATTTTGGGCCATGATGTTTACAACAAGAAGTCCCTGCTGCCAAGATTTACTCCACAAGGGTGGTCCCCACCCTCCCCTGCCCCCAGAGAGGCCAAGAGTATAAAGGGAGCAGAGGGTGACAAGGCTGGGAGATGCTTCTCTCAAGCATTCTAGAGCTGCAAGATACAATTATGGCCTCAAGGAGAAGGCCCAGACATCTCTGAAGATCCTGCCTGGGCAGCATCAATAAGTACCCTAGGTGGTAGAGTGGGGTCATGAGGAGGGTTCTAAGGAACCAGAGAAACACTTGAGAAGAGTCCCCAGCCTGGATAAATATGAAGTCAACCCTGAGCAAACTGTGAAGCAGGCAGTATGCTTTGGTGTATTTTTTTTAAATTACATGATAGGTGGCCAACTAAGCTGAAAGGCCACGAGGCTTAAAATATTCTCCGTTCCTGAAGTGACTTCCTATTAAAAGGAGACTCTTGAAAATGGAAAACGTGGCCAGGCACGGTGGCTCACGCCTGTAATCCCAGCACTATGGGAGGCTGAGGCGGACAGATCACCTGAGGTCGGGAGTTTGAGACTAGCCTGACCAACATGGAGAAACCCTGTCTCTACTAAAAATACATAATTAGGCAGGCATGGTGGTACATGCCTGTAATTCCACCTACTTGGGAGGCTGAGGCAGGAGAATTGCTTGAACCTAGAAGGTGGATGTTGCTGTGAGCTGCGATCACACCATTGCATTCCAGCATGGGCAACAAGAGCAAAACTCCATCTCAAAAAAGAAAAAGAAAAGGAAATGGAAAAGGTTCCAAGCACCAAAGAAATTACTCTAATGGTGGAATTTCAGTAAGATGAGAAGTTCCTCTGCTCCTTCAAGTCAAAATCCCAGCATTTATCTCCTAAATGACCCAGCTCTGTTGATACACAGATGCCACTCCTCACCTGTCCTCCCATCTCCCAAGCTCCCACAACAGGCCCACAGGAGGGAAAAGTACAGACCTTTTAGGAACCAGAAGACACGATTCTCCATTTCCTCAGAGACATCTGAAAGTAACAGAGGGATGGTTGCTCTTCTTCTCCCTGTGGGATGCAAATCCCACCCTCCACTGCTTGCAGTTCCCTTTCTAGCTCCACATTTCTCACCCAAAGGTGCCCTCAGCCCTTGGTCCTCTCCAAGAAGCTCCTCCAGCATAGGACTATATATTCCCACTCTCCCTATCCCTCTCTCTGTGGCCCTGTGAATGCCTTTCCCCTCCTGGAAGTCTAAATCCCAGCTCATCTGCACCCCACCCTGTCCACTTTGTTGCCAGCGTGTTTACCTGAGGCCCTTATTCTGTTTAACAGCCCTTACCAGCCCTCACCCCAGCTCAGTGCTTCATCTCCACTCAGGAAGCAGCTTTCAACCCTGCAAGCCCTCTTTATTACCTTCAATTGAAAAGGTAAGCAGTGTTGCCTAGAGGGGTCAATGCCTGTCACCCGGCCCAAGCATTGTCATCCATGTCATTAGCTTGGAGCACAGAGAAGCTGGCAGGGAAGGAATGGAACAATGGGCTCAAGTATAGGACTAGCTTTGGCACTGGCAGGAGAGCAGCAGCCTTTAGGCCCAGAATGAAGAGTTGGCCTTTCCTGCCCACCCCAACACCCCCATCTCACTAAACTGGGGCTGCGTCTGGGCAGTCTGCTTCTTCACATACCCAGGAAGAAAGCACCAAACCGTTGAATGGGTTTTTTGCAGCCACGCTTGGGGGTCTGTGGCACTTCACTCACTGGTGCCCAACTTGGAGACTCCTTTGGTGATGGTGGTGGTGATGGGCTTGCCTTCTCTCTCTGGAACTTCACATCCTTACATAAAGGGCTAGAGTCTATTTTTGAACAGGACAATGAAAGATCTAGGGAAGAACACTTAGGCTCAAAATCAGGTGTTGTTGGCTGGCTTTCGGGTATTCCAACTTCAGGATTCAGCAAGGCCCACCATGAGGAGCCAGGCCCATACCTAGGTAAGGACCGAGGAGGCAAGGGCTGAAGGGTCAGTTCCAATTCTGCATGGATGGAGGACTTTTGCGAGAGTTCTGGATACCTGGGTGTGGGTCCTTTGGACATGTAGGTAGTTTCCAGGGGTTTTTGGGTTTGCTGTTTATAGGTGGGCTCTGGAGTGACAAACATGGATGATTTGTTGGAGTCCTCAGACACTGATAGAGCTGTCACATGGTGAGTTGGCTCTACTGACTCTACCTCTGGGGAGAGGGTGACCCTGCGGCCAACCTGGCTGTTTCCTCGAATTGGGGCCCTCACGTTGGATTCCACCTGTGATGATACTAAGACCTTTGTGGAGGGCTTGCTTTCGGGGTAGACAGAATAGTTGTGAAGAGACTCAGGGTCTACCCATGCAGAAACTTGGTGTACCCCATCAGAATCTCGAAGGACAGAGAGTTTGCATGATGAGTCCAAGTTCATATTTCTATACGAGGCCTTGGGTTCCAAAGGAATTGACCCATAAGGATCTGTTTCTGATTCTTCTACAGGGACCCTTCTCCTGGCTGTCTGATAGTCTGCAGAGACACTGCTGCTTCCGTGCTCTGGGAGAGAGCGACTCTTTGGAGATCTGATCTTAGTAGTAGTCATAATCCTTTGGATGGGTTCAGTTTGTACAGCTTCATCCTTTGGGTAAGACAAAATCCTGCGGGGAACTCTGACTCCTTGGGGGTTCTGGACCTTGGATGGTGGGTCATCTTGTAAGATTTGTGATTGCAAGTTATCCTTCTGGTCTTGAAAACTCAATCGACGAGAAGATTTGACATCTGGGATGGATGAGGCATGATGGCCGACCTTGTGCCCTGACTTGCTCTCACCACCTCTTTGTGTTGCTTCCTCTCTGGGTGGACTAACATTCCGTTGTCTGCTTGAAGCATGGGAAGCCAGTGTCTGAGTTCGCTGGCTCTTTGGATGAGGAGAGGAATGGTGGGATGATTCTGTTCTTGGTCCAGTCTCGGTTCCCTGAGGGGTGGGTACCGCATAGCATCCAGGCCCTAACTCCGGGGAGACAGATCGAGGATAGTCTGATGCCGAATGGAGAGTGGAGGGATGTGCAGCTTCTGATCTTCGGTGGGAAGGGTTCAGGGAGACTGCAGCACTTCGATGGCTTGAGGTAAGAATGTACCCATGTCCCCGCTGAGGGAATGTGTTAGTAGTAACCTCAGACCCTCTCTGTGCTGAAACCGATACCTTGGCCCCAGGTTTATTTGTCTTGACAGTTGTGCCTTTCAGAGTAGATCCCATATTTTACCGGCTGGCTTGTATTCAGGAGCCTAATGATGCCTGAATATTTATCCTGTTTTAAAGCTGCTCTTCTTGGGCATCTACAAAATTGGCTGTTGTTCTATGAGTGTCTCAAATAGTCTCCTTAGCTACTGCTCTGTAATGTGATGTCTGGTGATGTCATAAAGGAAGGAGCTTCCTTCCTATTAAACATCCTAGTGTAGAGCCACAATTCTTCACAGAATCCCAAAGCAGTACCTGAAGGGAAAATGTGGATTTGTCTTTGGAGTTACATCACCAAGCCTTTGGCAAGTTTTTAACAAAACTGGGATTTTCTTGTATATAGAGAAGGCTCCAGACCCTCCCTTGCTCTCCCCAGATTCTAGAAATTCTCAGGGACTCATCCAGAGAAGGAAACAGCCAGAAGATCCTATGAAGACAAGGTGAAACCAAACATGCTGTGTTCACCGCAGTTTTAATAAGGTATAAAGTTGCCCCACTTTTGTTTGAAACTGTACTGTGTACAAGTTAAAAAAAAAATACAGCTTCAGCCTTTTCCAGTCTCAAGGATGGTTTCATTGCTCCTGGGATAAAAATACAAGTTGCTCAAATAATAAATTCTCACATTCTTGGTCCAGGAGTGTCTAGTGTTTTATTATTAAAAGGGATTTGGGCTGGGTGCAGTGGCTCATGCCTATAATCCCAGTACTTTAGGAGGCTGAGGCGGGCAGCTCACCCGAGGTCAGGAGTTCAAGACCAGCCTGGCCGACATGGTGAAACACCATCTCTACTAAAAATACAAAAATTAGCCAGGTGTGGTGGCGTGCACCTGTAATTTCAGCTAGCCAGGAGGCTGAGGCAGGAGAATCACTGGAACCCAGGGGGTGGAGGCTGAAGTGAGCTGAGATTATGCCACTGCACTCCAGTCTGGGCAACAGAGCAAGACGCCATCTCAAAAGAAAAAAAGAGAAGGATTTGTAGTTAGTCATTGCTTTCTATCATAAATGACTAGTTGGGTACCTAGAGAAATTACCTGAGTTGTCTGGGCCTTGGTTTCTTCATCTGGAGACCACTGCCAGGCACATGGGTGTCACCTTACAAATGTTAATGTCCTTTCTTATGATCCTGTCAGCCATCCAATTAGCCAGACTCTGGTTCTCTTCTGAAGAGTAACTTTCCAATTTGGATGACCATTTTGGAGGAGACTCTGTCACCTCTCTCTCCCTTTCACATGTTCTTTCTCTCTTTTAGACATAGATTCTACTATATCCAACATTCTATCATGAACTCTGAAGGGTCATTGAGGTTATAGGATGGTCAGCTTCATTCTTCTATGCTCTACACTGACCATTCTCTTCTGTTAACCGTTTTTCCTCAAATGAACTATTAATTATGACATTCTAGTCCTGCTTCCCATTGATTTAGCTTTAAATATTTTATTTTTGTTGAGACAGAGTCTTGCCCTGTCACCCAGGCTGGAGTGCAGCAGCACGATCTTGGCTCACTGTAGCTACCTCCTGGGTTCAAGCAATTCTCATGCCTTAGCTTCCTGGGTAGCTGGGATTACAGGCACCCACCACCATGCCCTGCTAATTTTTATATTTTTAGTAGAGTTGGGACTTCGCCATGTTGGCAAGCTAGTCTCAAATTCCTGACCTCAAGTGATCCACCCACCTCAACCTCCTAAAGTGCTGGGATTACAGGCATAAACCACTGTGGTTGGCATATGTTTTAAGTTTTTTTGTTTTTTTTTTTTTTGTGACAAAGTCTCGTTCTGTCACCCAGGCTAGAGTGCAGTGGCAGGATCTTGGCCCACTGCAACCTACTCCTGGGTTCAAGGGATTCTCCTGCCTCAGCCTCATGTGCCACCACACCCAGCTTATTTTTTTGTATTCTTAGTAGATGTGGGGTTTCATCATGTTGGTCAGGCTGGTCTCAAACTCCTGACCTCGTGATCCACCTGCCTCAGCCTCCTAAAGTACTGGGATTACAGGCAGGAGCCACCTCACTCAGCCAGTTTTAAGTATTTCTAAACCCCTTCTATTCACCAAAATGAAAACAGCTTTGGCTGGATGCAGTGGCTCAGCCTGTAATCCCAACACTTTGGGAGGCTGAGGTGGGCGGATCACTTGAGCTCAAGAGTTCAGACCAGCCTGGGCAACATGGTGAGACCCCATCTCAATAAAATAAACAAATAAATAATTTTTTTTTGAGATAGAGTCTCAAAAAGTGCAGTGGGGTGATCTCAGCTCACTGCAACTTCCGCCTCCCTGGTTGAAGTGATTCTCCTGCCTCAGCCTCCTGAGTAGCTGGGACTATAGGTATGCAGCACCATGCCCAGCTAATTTTTGTATTTTTAGTAGAGACAGGGTTTTACCATATTGGCCAGGATGGTCTCAAACTCCTGGCCTCATGATCTGCCCACCTTGGCCTGCCAAAGTGCTGGGATTACAGGTATGAGCCACCATGTCTGGCCCAATAAATAAATATTTTTAAAAATTAGAAAATAGCTATATAAATAATTATTAAAAGTTGAAATCACCTAAGAGGACCCCTTTACTATTTTTTTTTTTCATCGCAAATAGGACTTTATTTTTTAATTTTATTTTATTTTTTAAAATAAAGATGGGCTTTCACCGTGATAACCAGGCTGGTTCTGATCTCCCGACCTCAGGTGATCCACCCACCTCAGCCTCCCAAAGTGCTAGGATTACAGGCGTGAGCCACCACGCCCGGCCACAAATAAGACATTTTATTTGCCACTATTATAAGTCTGAATTTTAAACAGATTCTTGGACTGGTGGTTCATATCCATCAGCTCGTTCAACTTTAGCATCTGTCTCATCCCCAGTGGCTTTTCCAGAACTACTGCCTTCACCATGAAGCTCCATGAGTTTTCCCAATTCAAACTTGGGCTTCTTCAGCATTTTTACTTTTCTGACGAAGACATCATGGAGAGGATAAATGGATTGGCAAGCCTTTTCTATGTCTTTCCCAATGCTGTCTGGAATCAATTTACTGACCACTTCTTTCAAGTCATTTGTCTGCACCTCTCAGGTCATGATTTCCATCACCTTCTTCCGGATTTGGCGGACCTGTTGGTGCTGAGCATAAGAGGTCTTCTGTATCTGATTGTTGCGTTTTTTAGTAAAACCAACACTGAACAGATGAAGCAAGTAACCATCGGTAGTCTTGACATCAACATGAGCTTCAATCATTGTCTGCCATTTTTTGACCATGGAACACATTTTGTCATGGGTAAGATCCATGCCATGGAAGTTAGTCAGGCAGTTTTTGCCCTGAACATCTTCAGTAATCAGCTTGAATTTTCTAAATGCAACTTCATCATTCTGCAAATCAGCAAGACTAACTTCAAACACTCGACGCTTGAGGCCATCAGATGCAATTTTGGTTCCTTGGGTCCTGTTGACTAGCGTCTTTCCAATATTTCTTATATTGAACATAGTGGGTGCTTTCATATCATACCAATCTTTCTTAGAAAATGAATCAACCACTTTCTTCTTGGCTCCCTTTTTGCCGCCTTTCGTAAGGCACTTGTTCTTGCCAACTGCCATGGTGCTGCTCAGAGAGCCAAAAAGGCCCTTTACTATTTTAATAAGCATCTTTCCACATATCTTTCTACGCATTTACTATATACAGACATTTATTTATAAACTTACATAGAGTCCTATTATAAACTTTCTAGCATCCTAGTACTAGCATTATTCCATAACATGTTATGAATACCTTTATGTCAATAAATCTATATCTATGATATAATTTCTAATTAATCCACTTATGTTTGTTCCAGAATTTTTTAAACTAGTCCTTTACTGCTGGACATCAGGTTCTTTTGTTCTTGCAGGATGGAATGCAGTGTCTATTCCTAGGCCTGAGCACGGTGCACTGAAGCCTTGAAACTTCTGGGCTCAAATGATTCTCCTGCCTCAACCTACTGAGTAGCCCGCCACATCTGGGTTGTTTCCGACTTTTCAATATTATAAACAATATTGCAATAAACACACATTTCTATAAATATATCTTTGTGTATAGTCCAATTTTCTCCTAGGACAATAGTTCTAAATCCTGGCTGCACATTAGAATCACCTGGAGAGCTTTCAAAGCCCATGCTCCACCTCAGATAAAATGATTCAAATAATTTGGGGGTAAGGTCTGAGCATCAGTATTTTTTTTTTTAATGCTTCAGATGGTTCTAATGTGCAACCAGGGTGTGGATAAAGTTCTCTAAATCCTCTCTATTCAAAGTGTGGTCCGTGGACCAGTGTCATCAGCACTGCCTGGGAGCTTGTTAGAAATGCAGGATCTTGGGCCCTACCTTGGACCTACTCAATCAGAATCAGTATTTTAACAAAACCCCCAAGTGATTCATATGTACAATAAAATCTGTGACATACTGGTCTAAATGAAATTTCTGGGTCAAAAAGTAGTCACATTTAAAATACAAACTGACAAATATCCTCCAGAGAGGTAGTACCAATTTATACCCCCAACACAGTAAAGAAAGATGTCTGTTTCCCCATAATCTCAGCAACCTTAGATATTATCAGTACTTGTCCTCTGCAATCAGCTAGGTGAAAAACAACTATGTTTTAATTTTCATTTCTTTGATTACAAATTAAACTGAGTATCTTTTAATATGCTAATTGGCCATATGTACAGCTTCTTTTGCAAATTATTCTTTGCCTATTTTTCTATTAAGGTATTTGTCTTTTTCTTACAGGTTATTAGAACTCTTTGTATATTAGGGATATAAACCTTTTGTGTATCCACTATATTGCAATTATTTCCACGCTGTTTGTTGACTTTAACTTGTTCAGGCATTATTTGCAGTAAAGAAGTTTTACATTTTTATGTACTAAAATCCACCAATCTCTTCTCGCTTTGAAGTCATGGCTTAGCTTTTCCTCCTCCAAGATTTAAAAAATCATCACATATGGCCGGGTGAGGTGGCTCATACCTGTAATCCCAGTACTTTGGGAGGCCATGGTGGGCAGATCACTTGAGATCAGAAGTTTAAGACCAGCCTAGTCAACATGGTGAAACCCCATCTCTATTAAAAATACAAAAATTAGCTGGGCATGGTAGTGCACACCTGTAATCCCAGCTACTAGGGAGGCTGAGGCACGAGAATCACTTGAACCCAGGAGGCAGAAGTTACAGTGAGCCAAGATAGTGCCACGGCACTCCAGCCTGGGCAAAAGTGAAAGATCCTATCTAAAATATATGTATATATATCCTTTGTACATATTTTCTTAAATTTATATATTTATTTTTTACATTTACATTTTTGTTTAATCAGACATTTATTTTTGGTATGAGGATTCAGCTTTTATATTTTTCCAAGTGGCTGGTCAGTAATCCCAAAGTCCTTTGTTAAATAATCTAATTTGATACACACTACCTCCTATTCTTTTTTTCTTTTTTCTTTCTTTCTTTTTTTTTTTTTTTTTTTTGAGCCTGAGTTTTGCTCTTGTGTCCCAGGCTGGAATGCAATGGCATGATCTCGGCTCACAGCAACCTCTGCCTCCCAGGTTCAAGCGATTCTCCTGTCTCAGCCTCCTGAGTAGCTGGGATTATAGGTGTCCACCACCACCTGACTAATTTTTGTATTTTTAGTAGAGATGGGGTTTCACCATGTTGGTCAGGCTGGTCTTGAACCCCTGACTTTAAGCGATCCACCTACGTCAGCCTCCCAAAGTGCTGGGATTACAGTGTGAGCCACCACCTAGCCCAGTATTTCATATTCTTAATTCCCAAACATTATTCTTTGGTATGTTTTTGGACTATTTGGGGATTTTTGTTTTTTTTGAGACAGGGTCTTGCTCTGTCACCCAGGCTGGAGTGTGATGGTGTGAACACAGCTCACTGTGGCCTCAATCTCCTGGGCTCAAGTGATCCTCCTACCTCAGCCTCCTGAGTAGCTGGGACCACAGGTGTGTGCCACCGCACCCAGCTAATTTTTAAATTTTCATAGAAATGGGGTCTCACTATGTTGCCCAGGCTAGAAACTCTCTATTATGTTCTAATTCTTTCCACTGTTATGCCAATGCCATAGTCTGTTTATTGTAGCTTCATACTATGCCTTAATATCTGGCAGGACAAGCCCCTCCTCCTTACTCTTCTTTTGTAGCATTGTTTCAACCATGCATTTATTGTTAAAAGTCCTTTAATTTTACTCCTCTATACAATTAGTAGCATTCAGTAGGAGAGTGGGTTTTACTTATTTAACTCCCAGAGAACCAACTTATTTCTGAGTTCTTGGGGGGCACATCACTATAACCCACTTCCGATACCAACACATATGAGCAAGTAACATTACTATTAGCATTCAGAAAAGAAGCCAAAAGTAATGTATTTGGAAAAGAGCAACTGAAATTTATTCCAAAAATTTCTTTCTTTTTTCGAGACAGAGTCTTACTCTGTTGCCTAGGCTAGAGTGCAGGGGTGTGATCTCAGCTTGCTACAACCTCCGCCTCCCGGGTTCAAGTGACTCTCCTGACTTAGCTTCCTGAGTAATGGGATACAGACGTGTGCCACCATGCCTGGTTAATTTTTGTATTTTTAGTAGAGATGGGGTTTCACCATGTTAGCCAGGCTGATCTTGAACTCCCGATCTCAGATGATCCACCTGTCTTGGCCTCCCAGAGTGCTGGAATTACAGGCCTGAACCCCCTGCCCAGCCTTGTTCTGAAAATTTCTAATAATCCAAACTTTCCAAGGGTACTCCAATAATTTCATTCAACAGTGAGCTGATGTTTATAAATCATCTATGTGTCTAGAACTTGCTACATATTCTCTCTGCTTTCTCATCTTGAAGGACTTAGTCAATTCTAAAAACTTGGCACAAAACCCACAGAATAAATATGGAGATTGGGATGAGGTTCTTAAAGGACATGTCATCACAGTGTCAGCCTGCTTTCTGTTGCTATAATAGAAACCTAAGACTGGGTAATTTCTTAAAAAGAAAAAAAAATGGCCAGGCGTGGTGGCTCAAGCCTGTAATCCCAGCACTTTGTTAAGAGTATACAACAGTCATAAAGGTATATGCACTTAACACCTGAGCACACAGATCTATAAGGCAAACATCACTGAAACTAAAGAGACAGATAGTCCCCAGTACAATAGTAGATGAGGACTCCATCACCTGACTTTCAGCATTGTAAAGATCATCTAAACAGAAAATCGGCAAAGAAACATCAAAATTAACCTGCACTGCAGACCATAGGGACCTAGCAGACACTTACAGAACATTTAATTAAAAAGCTGCAGAAGAACTCAGGATTGCAGCTCCCAGTGAATCTGCAGAGGGTGAGTGGATGCCGCATTTCCATACAGATTTTTATTGTCCACAGACTAGAAGATTCCCAGGTGTAAGAGCCCCACGGGCCGTGCGGCTGTTTGGGCCGAGGTCACAGCACAGCAACACTCCATACAAAAATACACTGGGTTGGTTGCCCTGTTAAACTAGCAATTGGAGATTTCGGAAGGCAGATTAGCACATTCATCTGATTAAATGAGACTTAAACAGAAAGCCAGCCCAGGAGATTCCCGGGCAGCAACGTGGTTTGAGCCAGTGCAGTGGGTCGCTGCACGGGAAATCACACAGATCCCGGTGCCCTTGCAGCAGGTGACTGAAACACCCGGGAGAGAGTCAACTGCTCAACTTTAAAAAAAAAAAAAAAGGCTCTGAGGCAGGGAGCCAGGTGATCAAGCTCGGGGGGGTCCCACCCCCACAAAAACAAACAAAATCGCAATTGGAAATGCTCGGGGTTGAGAGTTTCACAGCAAGCACAGCTGAACCCAGGACAGTGCAGTTCAGTGGGGGAGGGGCGTCCGCCATTACTGAGGCACGTAACCCCTACAGAGGTACTCCCCCATTGCTGATGCAGCCTGCTGTTGCCGAGGCAACCCGCCATAACAGAGAGAGTCCACCACTACAGAGGCAGGCCATCATTGCCACTGCAGTTCTAACCACACCCATATAAACAGGACTACAGGGAATTATACATGGCAGCAGGGCGGAGCCCATGACAGCAGGGCAGAGCCCATGGCAGCAAGGTGGAGCCCACGGCAACAGGGCAGAGCCCACGGCAGCTCATCATAGCCACTACAAGCAGGCAGTGACTAGACTGCCTCCTCACTGGGCAGGAAAGTGCAATGAATACTCATAAATAAAGCCCTAACTCCCCAGGACAGAGCACCTGAGGAAAAAAAAGGGGGGGGCTTTATGAGTTCTGCTGCAGCAGACTGAAACGTACTTGTCTAGCAGCCCTGAATGAACAACGGAGCTCACAGCTCAGCACTAGAACTCCTATAAAGTACAGACTGTCCCCTCAAGCAGCTCCCTGACCCTCATATATCCAAAGAGTCACCTCACAAAGGACTGATCAGACTGACATTTGGCGGGCATCATTCAGGGACAAAGATAGCAGAAGAAGAACCTGGTAGCAACCCTCACAGTTCCGCAGCTGCTACAGGAGTTCCCCAGGCAAGCAGAGCCTGGAGTGGACCTTAACAGTCCTACAGCAATGAGGTCAGACAGTTAGAAGGAAAACTAAGAAACAGAAATACTTCATCATCAACAATCTGGACGTCCACTCAGAGACCCAATCAGAAAATCAGCAACCACTCAGACGACAGGTGGATAAATCCACAGAGATGGGAAGAAACCAGCAAAAAAAAAAGTGGTAAACACCCGAAATCAGAACACCTCACCTCCTACAAAGGACCAAAACTCCTCACCAGCAAGGGAACAAAGCTGGACGGAGAATGAGTGTGATGAAATGACGGAATCAGACTTCAGAAGGTGGGTAATGAGAAACTTCCGTGAGCTAAAAGAACATGTTCTAAATCAATGCAAAGAAACTAAGAACCTTAAAAGATTTGAAAAAAGATTTCAGGGAATGATAACAAGAATGGACAACTTAGAGAGGAATATGAGTGAATTGAAGGAGCTGAAAAACACAACATGAGAACTTTGTGAAGCATGCACAAGTTTCAACAGCCAAATTGACCAAGCAGAAGAAAGAATATCAGAAGTCAAAGATCAACTCAATGAAATAAAATGAGAAGCCAGGATTAGAGAAAAAAGCGCAAAAAGGAATGAACAAAGTCTCCAAGAAATGTGGGACTATGTGAAGAGACCTAATCTACATTTGATAGGTGTACCTGAATATGACGAAGAGAATGAATCCAAGCTGGAAAATACTCTTCAGGATATTATCCAGGAAAATTTCCCCAACCTAGCAAGGCAGGCCAATATTCAAGTCCAGGAAATACAGAGAACACCACAAAGATATTCCGCAAGAAGAGCAACCCCACGGCACATAATCGTCAGATTCACCAGGGTTGAAATGAAGGAGAAAATGCTAAGGGCAGCCAGAGAGAAAGGTCGGGTCACCCACAAAGGGAAGCCCATCAGACTCACAGCAGATCTCTCGGCAGAAACCCTACAAGCCAGAAGAGAGTGGGGGCCAATATTCAACATCCTTAAAGAAAAGAACTTTCAACCCAGAATTTCATATCCAGCCAAACTGAGCTTCATAAGTGAAGGAAAAATAAAATCCTTTGCAAACAAGCAAGTACTCAGAGATTTTGTCACCACCAGGCCTGCTTTACAAGAGCTCCTGTAAGAGGCACTACACATAGAAAGGAACAACCAGTACCAGCCATTCCAAAAACATACCAAATGCTAAAGAGCATCAACAAAATGAAGAATCTACAACAACTAACAGGCAAAACAGCCAGCTAGCATCAAAATGGCAGTATCAAATTCACACATAACAATATTAACCCTAAATGGAAATGGGCTAAATGCACCAATCAAAAGACACAGACTGGAAAATTGGATAAAAAGCCAAAACCCTTTGATGTGCTGTATCCAGGAAACCCATCTCACAGGCAAGGATACACAAAGGCTCAAAATAAAGGGATGGAGGAAGATTTACCAAGCAAATGGAGAGCAAAAAAAAAGCAGGAGTTGCAATTCTTGTCTCTGATAAAATAGATGTTAAAGCAAAAAAGATCAAAAGAGACAAAGAAGGACATTACATAATGGTAAAAGGATCAATACAACAAGAAGAGCTAACGATCCTAAATATATATGGACCCAATACAGGAGCACCCAGATATATAAAGCAAGTTCTTACAACTTATAAAGAGACTTAGACTCCCACACAATAATAGTGGGAGACTTTAACACTCCACTGTCAATATTAGACAGATCCACCAGACAGAAAATTAACAAGGATATCCAGGACTTGAACTCAGACCTGGAGCAAGCAAACCTGATAGGCATTTACAGAACTCTCCATCCCAAATCCACAGAATACACATTCTTCTCAGCACCACATCACACCTACTCTAAAACTGACCACATAATTGGAAGTAAAGCACTCCTCAGCAAATGCAAAACAACTGAAATCATAACAAACAGTCTCTCAGACCATAGTGCAATCAAGTTAGAACTCAGAATTCAGAAACTAACTCAGAACCGCACAGCTTCATGGAAACTGAACAACTGGCTTTTGAATGTTGATTGGATAAACAATGAAATGAAGGCAGAAATAAAGAAGTTATTCGAAACCAACGAGAACGAAGACACAACATACCAGAATCTCTGGGACACATTTAAAGCAGTCTCTAGAGGAAAATATATAGCAATAAGTGCCCACACGAGAAAAGTGGAGAGACCCAAAATTGACACCCTATCATCAAAATTGAAAGAGCTAGAGGAACAAGATAAAAAAAACCTCAAAACCTAGCAGAAGACAAGAAATAACTAAGATCAGAGCAGAACTGAAGGAGATAGAGACACGAAAAACCCTTCAAAAAATCAATAAATCCGAGAGCTGGTTTTTTGAAAAGATCAACAAAATAGACAGACCACTAGCCAGACTGATAAAAAAGAAAAGAGAGGATAACCAAATAAATGCAATAAAAAACGATAAAGGGGGAATCACCACAGATTCCACAGAAATTCAAACCATCATCAGAGAATATTACAAACAACTCTATGCACATAAACTAGTAAACCTGGAAGAAATGGATAAATTCCTGGACACTTGTGTCCTCCCAAGCCTAAACCAGGAGGAAGCTGAAACTATGAATAGACCAATAACAAGGTCTGAAGTTGAGGCAGCAATTAAGAGCCTACCACACAAAAAAAAGCCCAGGTCCAGACGGGTTCACAGCCGAATTCTACCAGACATACAAAGAGGAACTGTTACCATTCCTTCTGAAACTATTCCAAATAATCCAAAAAGAGGGAATCCTTCCCAAAACATTTTATGAGACCAACATCATCCTGATACCAAAACCCGGCAGAGACTCAACAAGAAAAGAAAACTTCAGGCCAATATCCATGATGAACATTGATGCAAACATCTTCAATAAAAATACTGGCAAGCCAATTGCAACAGCACATCAAAAAGCTTATCCACCATGATCAAATAGGATTCATCCCAGGGATGCAAGACTGGTTCAACATACGCAAGTCTATAAACGTAATTCACCACATAAACAGAACCAAAAACAAAAACCACATGATTATCTCAATTGACACAGAGAAGGCCTTTGACAAAATTCAACAGCCCCTTATGCTAAAAGCCCTCAATAAACTCGGTATTGATGGAACGTATCTCAAAATAATAAAAGCTATTTACGACAAACCAACAGCCAATATCATACTGAATGGGCAAAAACTGGAAGCATTCCCTTTGAAATCTGGCACTAGACAAGGATGCCCTCTCTCACCACTCCTATTCAATATAGTACTGGAAGTTCTAGCCAGAGCAATCAGGCAAGAAAAAGAAATAAAGCATATTCAAATAGGAAAGGAGGAAGCCAAATTGTCTCTATTTGCAGACGACATAATAGTATATCTAGAAGACCCCATCACCTCAGCCCAAAAACTCCTGAAACTGATAAGCAACTTCGGCAAAGTCTCAGGATATAAAATCAATGTGCAAAAATCACAAGCATTCCTATACACCAATAACAGACTTAAAGAGAGCCAAATCAAGAACGAACTGCCTTTCACAATTGCTACAAAAAGAATAAAATACCTAGGAATACAACTCACAAGGAACGTAAGGGACCTCTTCAAGGAAAACTACAAACCACTGCTCAACGAAATAAGAGAGGACACAAACAGATGGAGAAACATTCCATGTTCATGGTTAGAAAGAATCAATATTGTGAAAATGGCCATACTGCCCAAAGTAATTTACAGACTCAATGCTACCCCATCAAGCTACCATTGGCTTTCTTCACAGAACTGGAAAAAACCACCTTGAACTTCATATGAACCAAAAGAGAGCCCACATAGCCAAGTCAATTCTAAGCAAAAAGAACACAGTGGGAGGCATCACACTACCGGACTTCAAACTATACTACAAGGCTACAGCAATCAAAACAGCATGGTACTGGTACCAAAACAGAGATATAGACCAATGGAACAGAACAGAGGCATCGGAGGCAACACAACATATCTACAACCATACAATCTTTGATAAACCTGACAAAAACAAGCAATGGGGAAAGGATTCCCTGTTTAATAAATGGTGTTGGGAAAACTGGCTAGCCATGTGCAGAAAGCAGAAACTGGACCCCTTCCTGACACTTTACACTAAAATTAACTCCAGATGGATTAAAGACTTAAACATAAGACCTGGCACCATAAAAACCCTAGAAGAAAATCTAGGCAAAACCATTCAGGACATAGGAGTAGGCAAGGACTTCATGACCAAAACACCAAAAGCACTGGCAACAAAAGCCAAAATAGGCAAATGGGACCTAATCAAACTCCACAGCTTCTGCATGGCAAAAGAAACAGTCACTAGAGTGAATCGGCAACCAACAGAATGGGAAAAAAATTTCGCAGTTTACCCATCTGACAAAGGGCTGATATCCAGAATTTACAAAGAACTCAAACAGATTTACAAGAAAAAAACAAACAAGCCCATTCAAAAATGGGCAAAGGATATGAACAGACACTTTACAAAAGAAGACATACATGAGGCCAACAAATATATGAAAAAATGCTCATCATCACTGGTCATCAGAGAGATGCAAATCAAAACCACATTGAGATACCATCTCACGCCAGTTCGAATGGCGATCATTAAAAAATCTGGAGACAACAGATGCTGGAGAGGATGTGGAGAAATAGGAACACTCTTATGCTGCTGGTGGAAGTGTAAATTAGTTCAACCATTGTGGAAAACAGTGTGACGATTCCTCAAGGACCTAGAAATAGAAATTCCATTTGACCCAGCAATCCCATTACTGGGTATATATCCAAAGGACTATAAATCATTCTACTATAAGAACACATGCACACGAATGTTCATTGCAGCACTGTTTACAATAGCGAAGACCTGGAACCAACCGAAATGTCCATCGACGATAGACTGGACTGGGAAAATGTGGCACATATACACCATGGAATATTATGCAGTCATCAAAAATGATGAGTTCGTGTCTTTTGTAGGGACATGGATGAATCTGGAGAACATCATTCTCAGCAAACTGACACAAGAACAGAAAATGAAATACCGC
Source organism: Callithrix jacchus (assembly GCF_049354715.1). Classification (NCBI taxonomy): domain Eukaryota; kingdom Metazoa; phylum Chordata; class Mammalia; order Primates; family Cebidae; genus Callithrix; species Callithrix jacchus. The sequence goes on from NC_133506.1 coordinate 65,254,832, forward strand.
ATATTCTCACTCATAGGCGGGTGATGAACAATAAGAACACATGGACACAGGGAAGGGTGCACTATACACTGGGGTCTATTGGGAGGGAATAGAGGAGGGACAGCAGGGGGGGAGCTGGGGAGGGATAGCATGGGGAGAAATGCCAAATGTGGGTGAAGGGGAGGAAGGCAGCAAAACACACTGCCATGTGTTTACCTACGCAATTATCTTGCATGTTCTGCACATGTACCCCAAAACCTAAAATACAATTAAAAAGAAAAAAAGAAAGCACAGTATTTACCAGCTCTTACTATTCACTACGTTGATGAAATGTAGTTTATTTGAATAGAAAATGCTTCACCTCTGGATTCAGTTCACCTCGAGGTGAAATCCTACTTTAAGATCTGTCACTTCCTGTTGGCCTTTTTGGGCCTCAGTTTCCTAATCAATAAAATGGGAATTAAAGTATCAGCAGTCCATAGTGATGTACTGGGCATCACTATGATGCTTAAATGAGAATCTGTGCAAAGCATTTAGAACAGTTCCTAGCACAAATAACCGCCCAGTAACTGTTAGATATTATAATTTTTATAATACTACCAATTTTTTTTTTTTTTTAGACAGAGGTTCGCTCTTGTTACCCAGGCTGGAGTGCCAATGGTGCGATCTCGGCTCACTGCAACCTCCGCCTCCTGGGTTCAGGCAATTTTCCTGCCTCAGCCTCCCAACTAGCTGGGATTACAGGCACGCACTACCGTGCCCAGCTAATTTTTTGTATTTTGAGTAGAGACAGGGTTTCACCATGTTGACCAGGATGGTCTCGATCTCTTGACCTTGTGATCCACCTGCCTCGGCCTCCCAAAGTGCTGGGATTACAGGCGTGAGCCACCACACCCGGCCTGCAACACTTTCACAATAGTAATAACCATTTTTATTTGCTCCTGGCTCATGGAGAGGCCTGGGCCCCCGACCCTTCCAAGGTTTCCCCATCCGGGGTGCCATGGAGCCTGTGGGCACCAGAAAGCCCGGGTCCCTGACAGGACGGCGCGCCCGCCTCCTTGGCCTGGCCATTACCTATTCTCATTGTCCCTCTTGTCCACGCCAGGGCCTCTGGGCACTAGGATGCGCTCCAGCCCGGGGACTTCGCCCAGCCAGGGAGCTCTGTGGAGCTCGAGATCGGGTCGACGCGGTACTGAGGCGGGGCGAAGACTTCCGCTTCACGCTTCCTTCTGCTGAGCGAGCTGTCGGGCCGCCAGCTGGCGAGGGAGCCCGAGGGCCATTGGTCCTCAGGGCGCCCGCCTCTAAATATCCTCCCTGTGGCGGAGACTGCCGCCTTCCGAGACCCCTCAGCCCCTCCCCGCCCCTCCCCGCTTTTCTCCACCTCCGGAGGCCAAAAGTAGCGAGTTACTGCCTTGGCCACAACCTCCCAGGAGGAAAGCTCGCTGTTTCCAATCAGTGAAAGGAGCACCTCCGAGCCAAGTAAGAAATGTCAAGCCAAGCGACCACCGCCAAGCCTCACGGGTAACGGCAAGGCACGCAGGTAACGGCCAAGCCCTCGCGTGTGACGTCACTGCACTTGCTCAGGCTCCCATGACATCACTGCACCTGTGCACACAGGCCCCCGCCTCCCAGAGAAAACTCCTTGGCCATAGGTGGCGCTGCAGCTCCGGCGCCGGCCTGGGCTGGCGGGTCCTTCCGGGTGGCGGCGTCCAGCCTGCCTGTCATCGGGGAGTGCCGCCTCACAGCGCCGCGGCGCACCTGCTCCTCGGCTTCCTCAGTTCAGGCGTGCGGACCAGTTCCCGCCCCTGTGCCGCCACCGCAGCGGAGTTGCCAGGACACAAGCCGAGTCAGGCGGCTGGGTCAAAGCGAGCTGCCCGCCCGGCGGGAAGAGCCTGCCCGACGCCACTGCCCGCCCAGCTCCTACTCGGCCGGTGCCGAAGCAAGGGGACCAGTTCTGGGCATTCCGCTGCCTGGGGATGGGGCCGAGCAGCGGCTCCCAGCTCTGAGCCGCAGCCGCTGCGCACATCTGCCCAGAGGCTGTGCGGCTGGCGACCCGGTTGGGTCGGAGAATGCCGGGTGCTGCTGGGGTCGCTGGCCTCTAGTCCGTCCTGTCCCTGCAGCCCGCGAGCACTAGTGTCGGTCGGGCGCAGTGGCTCACGCCTGTAATCCCAGCACTTTGGGAGGCCAAGGCGAGGGGATCACTTGAGGTTAGGAGTTCGAGGCCAGCCTGCCCAACAAGGTGAAACCCCGTCTCTACTAAAAATGGAAATAGTTGGGCATGGCGCACCTGTAATCCTAGCTACTTGGGAGGCTGAGACAGGAGAATCGCTTCAACCCAGTAGGCGGGGGTCGAAGTGAGCCAAGATTGCACCACTGCACTTCAGCCCCGGCAACAGGGCAAGACTCCCTCTGAAAGAAAAGTGACAAAGGAGACTCTAGAAAGTACTCAAATACTAATTCTTGAGGACAGTGAAGATAAAGCATTATGAAAAACAGATTTTGTCACTGAAGCCTCGGGGCATTAGCCTAGGTCCTGCATTGCTCACCCACAGAAAGCCAATCACAGAAATGAGTATTGCCAAAGAAGAAGGCTTTAATCAGGTGTTGCAGCCGTGGAGTTGGGAGCTCAGTCTCAAATCCATCTCTGACCAACTAAAATTAGGGATTTGTAGTATAGCAAGGAAGAAATGTAATTATGTATAAGAAAACATGAACTAGGGAGGGGTAAGGAAGCAATCATTTAAAAACTATCTTCACCTTGCCTCCTCAATCTTGGCATGATTCCCCCATGAGTGGTTTCCAGGGTCTCAGTTGGCATTTAGTCACACATGACATTGCACATATTGTGTGCACATCTGCACAGCTCAGCAGCATCCTGGGTAGGCCTTGAAAGGCAACCTTCATGAGCCTGTGGCCTCAGCAATAAAGCTGGAAACGGGAAGCGGAGGAGCCAGGAGCCCAGTGCTCTGTGGAAAATTCCAGCACAACCCGCAAGAGCAGCTTCAGTGAAGACTGTGACCCAACAAGGAATACATGGATGAAGATGCTGGTTTGAAAACAGACTCAGTGTAAGCATGGCACTTTGAGAAAATATTAATGATAAATGTCACCAAGGGAAAAAAATCATCAGACAGAAACAAAATATATTTATTAGAAATAGTCGTTTATCATACACTCTCCTGTGAATAAAGACATCTAATAAGCATGTCATATCCTAACAATGCTGGGTACAATCTAGTGTGCTCTTTAATAGACACGAGGCCACAGATGTATCAACTGCATTCAACTAATGTAGTTAAAATTTGTATGCTACTCAGGATGCTACAGATTTAGCAAAACTCTAACTTGGGTTAGAGGAGTGAAACGCCCAGTGGCATTGGTAGCTATTCGAAATGCTTCTAAAATGGCTGTGAGGTGATATCCTTCACTGCATGTCTGGTAGGTCATCTCAAAATGTCACTCGAGCTTTGGAAGGGTGATAACTATTACTGAACTTGGCAGGGGTTCTGCATGTAGGGGCATGAGTCCTCCATCTCCACAAGCTGCCCCTCAGTGGGGAAGAGGAGGGGGAGACTAAGGGAGTCTCTGTGGGCAGCAGGGAAGAGAACATGGGAGAGATTCCTCACCACTGGATGGCTTGCCCCTGGGGATGTGTGTTTTTGTCTAACACCCATAGCATCTACTTGGGTCGGTCTCTACAAAAGTTATAAAACAACAACTGAATGAAAAAGGGAAACAAAAGACTAATATTGTTTTTGAAATGAGAAGGGACTAGGACAAGAGAAGTTCCTGAGAATGTTACCCCCACAAGGCGGGGGCCACGGGCTACACTCAGGAAAAATTCAATCCATGTTTGACGCAGAGAACAGCGACTTCTCACCTTGAAAAACTCCCCCACTCTACTGGGGCTTGCATGTTGCAGATGTCTTTTCATGTAAAATTTACACATTAAAAAATCTGCAGAACCAAAGAATTTTAAATGACTATGTACTGGCTGAGGGAAGATGGAAAGAAACATGGTTGTTGTGGCCTCTGAAAGTCTCAGGACAGAAACTGGGAATGGCATACTCTGCTAAAGAAAAGGTAAGATGCTCACCTTGTTGTTTTTTGTTTTGTTTTGAGATGGAGTCTCACTCTGTTGCCCAGGCTGGAGTACAGTGGTGTGATCTTGGCTCACTGCAATCTCTACCTCCCAGGTTCAAGTGATTCTCCTGCCTCAGCCTCCCAAGTAACTGGCATCACCAGGCCCAGCTAATTTTTGTATTTTTAGTAGAGACAGGATTTCACCATGTTGGCCAGGATGGTCTTGATCTCTTGACCTTGTGATCTGCCCATCTCGGCCTCCCAAAGTACTGGGATTACTGGCATACGTCACCACATTTGGCATATTAGTTTTTATTTAAGTTTTTTATTTTCATTTTCTTTTTTATTTTTGCTTGTGTATTTGTTTTTAAAAAGCATACCGTCAACAGTAAAATAATAATAATTTTTAAAAGGCTGGGGATGTCGGCTCACACCTGTAATGCTAGGACTTTGGGAGGCCAAGGTGAGTGGATCACCTGAGGTCAAGAGTTCAACACCAGCCTAGCCAACATGGTGAAACACCGTCTCTACTAAAAATACAAAAACTGGCCGGGAGTGGTGGCGAGTGCCTGTAATCCCAGCAACTTGGGAGGCTGAACCAGATGAATCGCTTGAACCCAGGAAGCAGAGATTGCAGTGAACAGAGATTGTGCCACTCTGGCCTAGGCAACAGAGGGAGACTTTGTCTCAATCCATCAGTTAATAAAATTTGTCTGCACCCTTCCACTTCTCACGTCCACTATGACATCACAGTAGCCACTGGCAACAGTGGGGAAGTGTATCCTTTCAGATGTTCATCTTTCCTCCACAGATTTTCTGGCCCAGCGGCTTGAGCCTGTGTCTCCATGTGAGATCACAGAATGCACGAGGTCAAATTACCTAGACGCAACAAGGCTCCATGTTAACTTTGTGGTTCACAGTTCAGAGTAACACAACAGTGACCCTAATAGAGCAAGCGATGCTGCTGGAGCCGCTTTTGCCAGGTTGCCAACGTGGCACCGCCAACTGCCCCCTGCCTCCTGATGCAAGTCCTTGTGACTAGACCACCGTATCGGTCCAGCAGCAGACCCGGGCTGGCTCATACAGCAAATTCTACATTCACTTTGACTGTTCAGCTGGAGCCCTCACTATTCCCATTCTGACGTGTGTGGCTTCAGCTTTTATCTGGGTGTGTGTATTCAACAGGAACCAAGTAGCCACTGGCCTGTTTTGCCTGAGTCAGAACCCAGCGATTTCATGAAAACCTGGAGTGTGTGCGCATTGAGACGGTTGGGAGAAACAGTTTTATGCACCAGCCACTACAGGCACCTGTGCCTTAGGCCTACAAACTTTCCAAGGATTAATAACACGCTTCGATCCTGAAAGAAAAAAAATGTATTACTAGCTCCAAAATACTAGAAGTGCAAAGTTGAAATTACTAAACATTTCTTTTGATGTATACGAAACTGGCAATTCAGGAGTCAGAGGAGGACAGGAAGAGAGAGCATGCAGTCGCGAAAGAAAGCTGGAAGGAGCGAACTGGGAATCTGAGAAGTGAGCAGAGGGAGAGCGTTGCAGGATGGAGACAATCAGTGAAGAGCAGGGCTCGCAAACTCAGCCATGCCAGAGGGCAACAGGCAACAGGAATGACTGAAATGTTCCAGTATGAACAGGGAACTGTGGAGACAGGGACACACAAGGGCCCACACCACCGGGAAAGATGCCGGTGAACTCTGAGCAACTCCTGCCTGAGGAGGAGATTCAGCTTCTGATTTCGTAAAAGCAGCAGAATTCAAGGTTTATGTAAAATTTCTAGGGTTTGTTTGATTTTTGAGACCCCAGCTCTGTGTCGCCCAGGCTGGAATGCAGTGGCGTGATCTCGGCTCACTGCAACCCCCACCTCCAGAGTTCAAAAGATTCTCCTGCCTCAGCCTTCAGAGCAGTGGGGATTACAGGAAACCACCAGCACACCCAGCTAAATTTTGTGGTATTAGTAGAGACAGTGCTTCACCGTGTTGGCCAGGCTGGTCTTGAAAGCCTGACCTCAAGTGATCCACCCACCTCAGCCTCCCACAGTGCTGGGATGACAGGTGGGACCCCGGCACCCGACCTTTTGGTTACTGCTGTTGTTTTGAAACAGTCTCACTCTGTCACCCAGGCTGGAGCACACTGGTGCAATCACGGATCACCGCAGCCTTGACTTCCCAGGCTCAAGCGATCCTCCAGTCTCAGCCTCCTGAGTAGCTGGGAACACAAGTGCATGCCACTTGCCCAGCTAATTTTTTAGGATTTTTTTGTTTTTGTGGGGGAAGGAGGAGTACACATTTAGCCTCACTATGTTGCCCAGGCTGGTCTCAAACCCTTAGGCTCAAGAGATCCTCCTGCCTCAGCCTCCCAAACTGTTAGGATTAAGGGTGGGAGCCACCATGCCCAGCCACTTTTGTAACTGTCAATATTTTAAACATCAACAACTTAAATGTTCAAAAACACATTCCAGGCCAAAGTAACACATCAATAGGCCAGAGAATACGCAACTTTCAGTGAACTGAAAAGTGCTGCCCGGGCCCAGAACCCCATGCAAAGAAGTTTGAACACTGATGGACACAAAATATGTTATTTATTGTCAATTTCTGCAAAGACACATTTAAGCAACAAAATATACATCTGTCAACCTTTTAGAATTTTTTTTGTACATTAACAAATACAATGTGCTACCATAGCAATAAATTAAATGTACATTATTTACATGACATAGGCAGTTGGGGCCTAGAATCACCCACTCACTAAGAGGAAAGAAAGGAAAGTCATCATCCCGTGAAGCATCTCTTCCAAGCCACCGTCCTGAGGTTCTACCTAAGGTTCTTCACACAGGGGAATCTGCACGCTCATATGTCAGTGTGCCCCGAGCTGCACCGTCCAAGGGGAGCACTCATGACAAGGAGGAGCCGCACACATGCTAAGGGGCAGGAAGGGTGATTTACGAGTCCAAGCAAAAACGTCACAAAATCAAAGACTATGGCAATTCAATTCCAGTCTTCCAGACAAATGCCCCCCTCTCCAGAGCCAGTAAGGTGCAGGACAGAGCCACGGCCCCACTCAGCAGGGCTCTGCTTCCCTTGGCCCTGGTGGGGCTGGTCTTCCAAAGGAGCACATAGCTCAGCTGAAGGGAGGGAGACATGGGATCAGGGTGGACAGGGGCTGGTGGTAAAACAGAGCTTGGTAAAAAAATACCCCAGCCAGCCCCGCCAGGCTGCAGGATCAGCCTTGGCAAACTTTACTGGCCTTCCCTTGCCTTGATGACGGGTAGCTGGAGACTGAGGGGAGCTGAGGGGTCTTGAGCATGGCTGGCCGGCCTGGTCCCTGCTGGCTGCCTGTAGCCATGAGATCTACTCGAACCCCTGACTGCTCAAAACAGAGCTGTCTCTACTGACTTAGAAACCAATGAGAAAGGTAGTGTTTGCACTGGCACCTTCAAGGGTCTGGGAGGAAAGTGAGACAGGTGCTCACCCAGGTTTTTATTGACCAACTTTGTGGAAAAATAACGAGTTTTCTTGGACCACTTTTCCTCCTAATTCAGGAAAAGGGAGGCTGTGGGCTAGTAGGCAGCATCTTCTCCCTGGCCTCCACCCTCATTACACACTGGAGCTGAAGAACCAATCCCACCAGGGAACATCACCCAATCGCCTTTCCTCCTCATTTCCTTCCATCCAAAGCCTGAGGGTCCTCACTGGAAAATCCAAGACTATCCCTCCTGATGAAAGCAAGCAGAAACCGAGGCCTCACCAGCATCCTTGACTGATCAGCTGCACGCCAGGGCCAAACCACTAGCTAACTGTCTTCCCCAAAACCCAGGGCCCCGGGAAAGCACATAGGTCATGCAGAGGAAGGGATCCTGGGTTGAGGGTTCTAATCCCAGCTTTGCCACCAGCCAGCTGTGTGACCTCAAGCATGTCATTCCCCTCACTTGGGCTAAGATTTCTCATCTGGACAGTGACATTGCTGGCTGAGGTACTAAAAGAAGCCAGAGGCTTGGGTGTTGAGATAATGCTGACAAAGCTGAACCACTGACTATTTTTCAAGAAACACCTTTACATTCACTGGCACAGACAGAAACTCCCATTAAGACCTTCTATCTCTAGCTTTTCTGCACCTGTTTTAAGCATCAACTGAGCTGGAGGCATATGGTTGGGCCCGCAGTGCCTGGAAAGCAGTTTATTCAGTGGGTCAGGCAGTTCCCAGAGCCAGAGACATGTCCTGGACAACACCCACTTGTGGACATCACAGTGGAAATCCCTCAAATACCATCCTGAGCACCATCTAAATGAGCCTCGTCGCAAGGGCCAGTGAGGTCTGAGCAAATCTCCAAGCCCCACGACTGGGCGTAGCATAAAAGACATTTTTGATCAGAGCAGATGTAGGGGAGCATGGAGGAAGCAGACCCCCAGGAACCCAAGCTGCCTGTCCCATGGGCCAGAGGAGGGAGGGGAGACTGGGCCAATCCCCGTTCTCCTCCTCCCTCTGAGCACTGGCAGCCTGGGATGGAGCCACAGGATGGAGCTTCTAGAGACAGTGACACAGGACCAGAGGGGGCCTTTGGGGTCCTGCTCAGAGCACTCCAAAAGCAAACCAGAGGTAGAGGCTCCATCTCAGGTCTGTGCTTCTCTGGGGCCACCCAGCCATCCTGCCTACCAGCTCAGAGACAGGGACAAAGCCCTCCCAGGAGGCAGCAGGCAGCAAGGGCCAGCCAGCGTCCCTCCACAGCCCGTCTGCACTGAAAGCTGCTCTTCAGGCTTGCTTTACCTGGAGGATGCCCACCTTAACCCCAACCCAGGCCCACTAGCAGAGAAGTCCAGGGCCTGCACGCTCGGAAGGAAGAAGCCGGGGAGATGTCCTGGGGGTGAGCTGGCTGCCCCAGCAAGGGAGCTCTGCTGAGCATGTGGGTCATGGGGTCTGAACCACATCCAGATGGGGCACAGGTTGCAGGAATCTTTCAGATGTGACAGCTGCCTCAGACCCCAGCCAGAGAGGGGAATAGGATTGCGGGTTGAGCCCCAGACATAGTAGCTGAAGGTCACAGTAGCTGGAAAGGCCCCAAGGCCATGCTGGGCCCCCCAAGACTCCAGGGGCATATGCGGCTGAGGGACACTGGGCCCCTTCCCCCTACATGGACCCCATCAGAACCTGCAAACCTTCCCTACCTCACTCTCCCCTCGTGTAAGTGGGGAGGGGAAATGGTCTTCCTGGAACGTCCCCTGCCAGCAGAGACCTGGGCCCCGGCCTGGCTCTCAACCAACACAGCAGCCTCCCAGCACGGCTCCTTTGCTCTCCCTGAATTCCTTCTCCCTCCTGGTCTCCCCCGCCCCTTTGTGGAATAAATATCTGCTCAAGGGGAAGAGACCGCCTCAGGGCTTCCCCCACAGTAGCCATAATCAGGGGCCTGTGAGAAGCTGGGCAGGACACAAAGTGCCCGCCACCATCTGGGAAGCATGCGGCATGGCCCCGGCCCATCCAGCTGTCTCTGAGCTTGAACTGGCTGGAGTCCTGCTCACGGTACTCTGGCAGCCGGGGAGGCAGCCCCGGGCCTACATCAGCAGATGGGAAAGACACTCAGCACAGAAGCAAAGATGGACATTTTGGAGATCCAGAGATACAGGGGCAATAGTGCTGACTTTTATCAGGATGGCCTCAAGGACACTCCGAGTCTTGACTCCTGGGAGCATGACGCCACCACCACCAAGAGCGTTCCTGGTGGAAAAGCCCGCCCTGTCCAGGAAGGCACTGCCCTGTGGCCAAGGCCCTCGCTGGGCTCTACCCCAACCCCAAACGTGGTTTCTGAGGCGGATCAGCTCCCAGTCACTGCCGAGCTCCCTCCACTCCCCCCCTCCTCCCTGCCCAACTCTTTTCCTCTCCAGGCTGAACAAGATGACAAAGGACCTGGACATCACACTGGGAGGTCAGGAAGGAGGAACTTGAGGAAGGAGGCCTCGTCCAGAGACAGGAGGTACTTGGAGGGCATGTCGGTGGCGACGCGGGCAGGGCTGTGACCACCTGGGACACCCAGATCGATGGCTGGTCTGTGAGCAGGTGGTCGGTGGGGCGGCGGGCCTGGGGCTGTCGGGGTCATGTTCGGCACTCCCAAACTGCTAGAACAGGAGCCTTCTCCAGGCAGAACAGGGCTTCCCTGAGGAGACAAGGAGAGGGGGACAATGAGCCAACATTCTGTAGAGGAAGGAAGGGACAGTGCAGACATCGGGAGGAAAGGGTGGGGAACGCGCCTGCCTTTGGCTGCAGCTCAGTGGAGACGTTAGGACCAGGAGGGTCCTGATATGAGGGGGCCCCACCTTTCGCGGACAAGAAGCTGCGCCTCACCACGGCTTTGGCGGGCAGTGGCATCTGAAGTGCATGATGGAGGCAGAGGGAAGGTCCACATGCCCATTTTTCTTCTGCTTTTCATAAATCAGTTTGAACATAAAGAGGGTTCGTCCATGCCCCTACCCTCAGCTCCAGCACTGACTCCTACCCCTGGAGCCCCATGTGGGGAGAGGGCTGGGGCTCAGATGGGCCTCTGGGGACCTCCCCAGCAGGCATCCAGGCCGTGATGGTAGCGAGCTGACCCAGGGCTGCTCTGCTGAAACCACATGTCCCCTCAAAGCAGGCAGGAGCAGAGGCCTCCTGGGGTGGCTCCTCACGGTACTGACTGCCAGGGGCATCACCTGGAGAGGAGGAGAGCACACCCAGCCCAGGGCCTCTGCCAAAGACACAAGGAGGGGACAGCTGCCTGAGGGCAGGGATGCCAGGGAGCACTCCCAGGAATTCCTCCCTCCAGGGGCAGAAGCGAGCATGGCTACTCCCCTTCTGCCTATAGAAACCAGACTCCATCAGTGGAAGGGAGACCTAGCTAGTACGTCTGGTCCAGTATTACTGGGAACCCCCTTCCCATCTCCACACAGGCCACTTGCCCCTCTTTCCGCATCACAGGTCTTCAGGGGTGAGGTGGTGTTTTGGACCTCCCCAGCTGGCAGCATCTGTCTGGCCATTCTGAGGCTACAGGCCACTTGAACCCTGATCTAAAAGGAACACACCTCCCAACTCATGACCACAGAGGGACAAACATTCACTCAACCCACCTTGGACAGGTAAAGGAGTCCTGCTTCACATTAGTGACCCTGTTTCAACAAAAACCCATACAGGAGTTTCAGTAACCAGACAACACAGTCCCCTTCCACGGCAGCGACTCTGCACTCAGCTCCTGACAGTCTGGTGAGCTCAGGAAGGGACCAGCATTTCACACCTCATATGTGGGCCTGGCCGTGTCTAGAGGTGAAGCTCTAATTCAGCAGTTGTGGCAAAGGTGGCCGGGAGTCACCGCCTGTGCCTGCTGGGGCCAGACCTCCCCAGAACTTCCCCTGCCCGCTATGGGGAGCCCCTCTGACGTGTCTGAACCCTCCTCCTCTGGCCTGCAGAAGGGCAGCTGCCTTCTATGTGGGGTGTGGGAGGCATTCACAGCATCCTTACCGCACCGGAGCTGGCATGGCTGAGCTTGTCAAAGCGGAATTTCAGGTTCGATCTCGGGGAGTTTCTGCTTTTGGCATCTAAGAAAAAGAACACCCATGAAAGGGGGTGGAGCTGTACAGGCCACTGGGGCTGCATGTGGGGACTGGCCGGGGAGCCCAGGGGAAGGGGGCCTCCTGCCCCCCACCTGAACCAGCACTCCAGCTGACCTGTACCGGTCCATAAGAGCCAACTCCTGGATTACAGAAATGTGGGAGCAGCTTGTTCAATACAGGCCATTTTGTAAAGTTGAATTACATAAGCTTAGAATTCAATAAATTATGTTCAACAGATGTAAGAAATACTTGAAATTCATTACTTCCTAGTTATTTTTCTGTTTTATGATTATCTATGCTCTTATGTCTATTGTATCCACATGGTAGAAACACCCTAAAGATGGTGGCTACAGTGTATCTTCTTCCCAATTCCACGTTCAAGGATGTCACATCAGCAGCTTGAGATCAGCCACGATAGGTATATTTACACCACAGAAATTGGCACATGCTACAAATCATGGCTTGATTCATTGTTTTGTAGTCTAGACTTAAGGAACTAATAGGAAAAAAGTAATGTACATTAAACTTCAAAACGTGTGTCTGCAGGCATGACATTGTGAACAGCACAAAAGAAAACTGAGTCAATATCCTTCCAGCGTTTGAAAACTGTTCTAGGATACAGCAAAGAAATTACTCGTGTTACACTGATCAATGAAGTTCTCTTAATATGAAATACTCATGGCCGGGTGCAGTGGCTCATGCCTATAATCCCAGCAATTTGGAAGCCAAGATAGGTGAATCACCTGAGGTCAGGAGTTCAAGACCAGCCTGGCCAACATGGTGAAACCCTGTCTCTACTAAAAATACAAAAATTAACCAGGCATAGTAGTGCTTGCCTGTAATCCCAGCTACTTGGGAGTTTGAGGCAGGAGAATTGCTTGAACCTGGGAGGCGGAGGTTACAGTGAGCCAAGATTATGCCACTGTACTCCAGCCTGGGTGACACAGTGAGACTCCATCTCAAAAAAAAATACACACACACACACACACACACACACACACACACACATAAAATACTCATTAACATGGTAATATCAGTCCACATTCATGTCCGAATTACATATATCCATCACCTGCAGACTTAAGTTGGCTACAGATGGAAAGGTTAGGCAGATGCCAGTAAAGCATTTTGTGAGAGTCAATTGGACATATGGGATTTATAGTGGAGAACATCATCTATTTGCTGTTTGTACACTGTGTTTCACATCCATCATATAACCTGTTTCAGTAAGTGAGTGTGTGAGTAGTGGCAGAGCCAGGTATAAACGCTCCACTAGGCCCCACTGGCAGGAGGGCCACTGGAGTTTCTGGCTTTCCTCTGGCCAAGGGTATCAAAAGCTCAGCTCAGCATAGCCTTCCTGGAAGCTGCTGACTGGTGCATGGTGCTTCGAATAGAGGCGGTCCACCCAGGGCTGTGACACCTCTTTGTGTCACCTGTCAGTCCTCTGCTGGGCCTCAGGAAGCCCCAGGATGAAATGACCAATGATCAGATATCTGAGGTTATGGATGGATACATGTCAGGCCCTCCCAGACCACCTCTCTCCCCAAACTCAGCCCAATAGCAGAAAACAGGTTCCCGGATCTCCCCAAGCCCACCCACATCCTGGGGGAACCAAGCACATCTTTCATGGGGCTGGGGGTTAAATACTGTGTGAAGAAAAGGTGTGTAAGAAGCAGCATCACTGTAGGGAGCGGGAAGCACCGGCCAGTCCCCAGATCCGTCCAAGGTCCCTTCTGCCCCCGGTGACCTTCAGCAACTTGCAGAGACTCTCATTCCTTCACTCAAAACCTTCCTTACTTGGATATTTATTTAACACCAAGTGGCAGCCAGGCTTGGTTACAGATTCTTTCATTCATTCCAATATTTAAGTTTTTTTTTTTTTGAGATGAAGTCTCGCTCTGTCACCCAGGCTGGAGTGCAGTGGCTTGATCTCGGCTCACTGCAACCTCTGTCTCCTGGATTCAAGCAATTCTCCTGCCTCAGCCTCCTGAGTAGCTGGGACTGCAGGCGCCTGCCACCACGCCCAGCTAATTTTTTGAATTTTTGGTAGAGATGAGGTTTCACTATCTTGGCCAGGCTGGTCTTGAACTCCTGACCTCATGATCCACCTGCCTTGGCTTCGCAAAGTGCTGAGATTACAGTTGTGAGCCACCGTGCCGGCCTTAATTAAAAAAAAAAAATCCAGGGAATTTGTATTACTACCCCCCTTTACAGCTGAGGCTCAGAGAGGTGGACCTGTCAATCCCACAACTGGGATTCAAACCCAGCTCTGCAGCTGCCCGACCTCAGGGGGCTGAATGAGAGGAGGCATGTGACCTCCACTCACTGAGAAACACAAGGGCAGAGGGCCACTAGCTGTGGAATCACCATCTTCCCTTTATCTCTGACACTGCAGGTTCTCTTTGCAACACCCCTTCACCATACAGACCCCAGGAATATTTTGGCTTCAGCCACCCTGATGGCCCATTGGCCCTTCCTGTGTCTCTATCATTGAGACTAGAGTTTCTCAACCAAATGACATTAGAGGCCGGAGAATTCTTTGGCTAATGTGGTTGCGGGCTGACATGTACATTGCTCAGCTGCTTCTCTGACCTCTGCCCACTAGATGCCAGTAGCACCCTTCCTAAATTGTGAAAATAAAAAATGTGTCTAGACATTGCCAGACCTCCAAAGGAGAGCAAGACTGCCCTGTCTCGTTCCCACTCCTTAACAAATGCTGAGGTTACCAGTTCTGTGCCTCTTACAAGCATGAGCACCTTTAATCTTCATACAACCAGCCGTCGGAGGCAGACACTACTATTCCCCTCCCTTCATTTTTTGCTTGGAGAGAAACTGAGTCACAGAATGGCTCGGTGACTTGCCCAGTATCATGTCTAGTGAGCAGCAGACCCAAGAGTTGGACCCAGGCTCAGAGTCCTGTGCTCACTCCATGCTCAGCCGCCCTCATGAGAGCAGGAACCCATAGCACCCGCCCAGCAGTGCCCCCACGCAGCTCCCAGATGCTGGCCCCCCACCTTCTCCCCAGAGCTGGCTAACCTACTCTGCCCAGCTCCAGGGATCACAGAACCCCAAATCCAGACTCCTGCTCTCGCTGAAGCCCTGCTACTGAGCCCCTACATTGTATCTCCTTGGTACCTCCCGAACCCTGGCACTCTGCCACAGCCCGGTTCCCCTCCCATCCCCTCTCCTCCTTCCTCTCTGTTCCTGCTCCCCACTAACCCATTCTCCACCAAGCAGCTGCAGCAACAAACTGGTCTTTCTCAACTCCAGACGGTGCTTCCCTACTTAAGAGTCTTCAAATACTGAAGAGTCTCCAACAGCAGCTTCCAGCCAGAGAACAAATCCTCACCAGGGTCTTGGGGATGACCCTGGCCTGCCAACGCTCAAGCCTGTCTCCTGCCTGGCTCTGTAGACTCTAGCTGCTGTGAACCATGTGCAGGTCCAGAATGCCTGCTCTCTCCTCACCTCTGGGCCTTTCCACCTACTGTTCCCTCCCCTGCAGCCCTTCCCCCTCTTGTGTTATCAGGACCCCGACCAGGACAGAGGGACCCTCGAGTGCCGGCAGGCGGGAAGGGTGGCCAGTGGCAAGTCAGCTTCCTCATCACCAATCCCGACTCCTCCACTATGGGATCTCATCAGGGCAACTACCTGTGGGGGTCCGTCCTGCAGACTCTGACCCAGCGACAGATGACAGGAGCCCCAGGGCAGGGGCACCGTCAGGTCACAGCACTGACACACAGATTATTACGCTTTGCCAGTTTGGCTGAGGGTCCCTGTGGCTTACAGGCACCCTGTAGAGTGCTGTAAACAGTTGCAACTGCCGGCCCTCACTAACTAGAAAGACTTGCATTTATTTAGTAAAGTTTAGTTGAGAAAGGCTTGGGTCAACACCACTAGAGTGAAGATTAAAGCACAGATTCCGACACCCAAAGCAAACACCATTAGTGGATATCTTGATCAACCTCCCCGAGAGCACCATCTGGCTCAAAGGTTAGTTTTAAGACCACATGAGTAAACAAGTTAGTTAGGTAAACTCCCCCACATACCGTGGCTATTTGCTTTACTTATTAACTCAATGTAAGGGGGATTTAGGCTGCCTTCAGCTGAAACTTCTACTGAAACTATGAAAAAACCTTTAGGCCTTCCAAAAGGGTTTGAGACTATATTCTGTAACTTTCTCTATTATTTATCCCTTAGTATTTTTGCCACTGCCCTGAGTGAATTCCCACGGGGTCTCCTGCAAGGCTTTCACCTCTCTGTGCCTCAGTTTCACACTCTCTGTGTAGGGAGGTTAGGAACTTAGGCTGTGAAGGCTGATGAACAGATGGAGAGAGCTCGCAGAGTGGGGCCCTCACAGTGGGGAGGAGGGCTGAAGACCAGATAATTTGGTGTGGGTGGCCAACTGTGGACAGGGCACAGCCTGCCCTCCTGGTGATGTCACACACACCACCCATGCCACTGACCTGTGGGACTCCGGCTCATGATGATCGGGGTAGCAGCTGCTCCCAGGCTGGGGCTCTCGCTGCTCGTGGATGGGCTGTAGACAAACACCTCTTGCTTGAAGGGTGACGTGGACGGCTGGCTGCTCTGAGGAGAGAGGCCGGGTGAGTGAGGTCAGCCCACCCTCGGTAGCCACATTACACAGGTCTGAGATAGCACCCACAAGCCCAGAACGGCCACTGCCTCCCACTCCCCACCTACTCTTTTCTTTCCTGCTGACTTCAACCCTGGTTCTAAGCTTTCCTGCTCCAAGCTTTCCTTTGACCCAGCCTCCTGGGCCAGCACTAGCCACTCAGCACTCCAGCCAGGAGCCCCAAGGCAGGGGCACCATCAGGTCTGACCCCTGTCCTCTGCTGCTGCTGCCATGTCACTCTGAGAGGGACCCCCTCACCCACAGTGCCCAGGGGGTGGTGATGGCCAATGAGCCCACCTCTCGTTTCCATTCTTCCCCTTTCCTCTGCAAAGACTGGAGTGGGCTCGATCCACAGTGCCTCTAATGCAAGGAGGGTGGCTGGACAGCACCCAGAGTGCCTGCCCAAGGGTAGACAGGCACACCTACCCCACTGTCGCCCTCCTCCATGGCCTCGCCCTCCCCAGCGGTGCTGCTGACACTGCTGGTGCTGGAGGAGGAGCGGGAGATGTCACGGCCATTCTCCTTCAACTTCATAAAGGGCCTGCAGGGAACAGGAAGCAAAGCTGGCCCTGGTGGCACGCGAGAGCCCTCCACCCCCGGGTCCTCCTGGGATTGGACAGGGCAGCCCCCGTGGAGATCTGAGCCTATCCTCTGGTGGCTGCCCACGACCCCACCCATCAGCCTATGTGTTCTGGAGAGTTCCAGAGGCAGGAGATGGTCACTCTCAGCCAGCCAAGAGGCAGAGAGTGTGTTCCAGGGCTCTGGGCCAAAGCCAGCCTTTCCCTCACCCTCAGTCTCTTACTTCTCCTTGTTGGGGCAGATTTCCGGAGAGCTGGGATTGGATGAGGTCTCAGACTTTATCTCCTGAGAAGAGTGTCCGCCATCTGGGGTCTTGGGCGTGCTGGATACACTGTCACTGAGGGCACAGAAATGAGGACTGAGGCCGTGGAGGCAGCCTCCACCCGTGCCCCATCCCTGGCCCCAGGCAGAGCCTCTGCCAGCCGGCAACCAGCATTGTAGGGGGCTATGGGGTCAAACGCCCCACCAAGCACCACTGCCAAGATGTCCTTTCCCACCTGAGGCCCCAGAGATGGCAGCACACGGCAGGGTTTCCTGATCCCTACACTACAGGGTTACTCTAGGTTCATGGTCAAGTCCAGAGCTGCCAAACTGGGGTCTTGGCTTGATGGCCTCTAGCCCAGATCTCTCTCACCCATGCTGTGGCCTTACACCTGGCCAAGTTATGGGTCAAGAGAGGGCCCCGTGGGGAATGCAGCAGGAAATATGGCGAAGTCTGTGACATCCGCCCCCACCGCAGGAACCACCCAAGACACATGGACTCCCAGGAGGTCCCAGGAGGCCGCCCTTCATACAGACAAGAATACGCTCCTGGATCCACATGAGGAGGCTGCCCTGGGAGCTGGGAAGCAAGGGTACTCTCAGCCAAGAGTTTCCTTCTCCTATAGTCTAACAAAGACCATGGACAGTGCCCACAGTGCGCTCTGTGTGGGACAGGATGGCCGTGTCCTCAATGCACTGGTTTTTGAGATGGAGCCTCGTTCTATCACCCAGGCTGGAATGCAGTGGCATGATCTTGGCTCACTGCAACCTCTGCCTCCCAGGTTCAAGCGATTCTCCTGCTTCAGCCTCCCGAGTAGCTGGAATTACACACATGTGTGACCACGCCTGGCTAATTTTTGTATTTTTAGTCGAGACAGGGTTTCACCATGTGGCCAGGCTGGTCTTGAACTCCTGACTTCGAGTGACCTGCCTACCTCGGCCTCCCAGAGTTCTGAGATTACAGGCGTGAGCCACTGCACCTGCCATCAATGTAGTGTTGTTGAAACAGAATCTATGTACCACAGAACTCACCTATTTAAAGTGTACAGTGTAATGGCTTTTAGTATATTCAGAGTTGTGCAACTATCACCACCATCTGATTTTAGAACACGTTTGGCCCCTAAAGGAAACCCTGGAGCCATCTGTAATCACTTCCTATTCCTCTTCCCGCAACTCCCACCTGATCCCTAAGCCACCACTGTAGACTGGCCTCTTCTGGACAGCCATGTAAATAGAATCATATAATGTGGCATTTTTGTCTGGCTTCTTAAACTCAGTGTTTTCAAGGTTCACTTATGCGCCAATATTGTAGCCTGTATCCGCACTTTATTCCTTTTGATTCTAATAATAATCCATTTTATGGCTAGATCGCATTTTGTTTATCCATCGACCAGATGATGGACATTTGGATTCTTTCCAGTTTGGGCTAGGATGAGTAATGCTGCCATGAACATCTGTGTACTAGCTGTATTGGTAGACTCGGTTTTTCATGGCCCACTGTTCTCACTCTCTTGGGTATATACATAGGAGCGGGTTTGCTTGGTCATATGGTAACTCTATGTTTAACCTTCTAAGGAACTGCCAGACTGTTTTCCACAGTAGCTGCACTGTGTTACACTTCCACCAGCAATGAGCAAGGGTTCCCATTTCTCCATATCCTCCTAACATCTATTATTTGTCTTTTTGATTAAAGCCATGCTAGAGGTGTGAAGTGTCTCAATGCACCTTTGATGAGGTTGCTAATAACCTCCTGTCAACCTGTGCAGGGTTTGGGTCACTGGGCCGGACATCTCTGCATGTCTGACACAGATGTCCTCCCTTCCTGGAATTTCTCCTCCTTCGGCTTCAGAGATTCCATCTCCTCCTCCTCTCCTCTCATCTTTCCTTCCCAGTCAGCTTCACCAGCTTCCCTTCTCCACCTGCCCTTAAATGTGGTACTCTACTCAGCCTCTCCAGTGGTCACATTGATTAGGCCAACGTCAACGAGTACCTCTACCCTATTGATTCCCAACTCTCCTTCTCTAGTCAAGGCCTCTCATACAACGTGGAATACTATGCGGCCACAGAAAAGAATGAGTTCATGTCCTTTGCAAGGACATGGATGAAGCTGGAAACCATCATCGTCAGCAGACTAACACAAGAACAGAAAACCAAACACCACATGGTCTCACTCATAAGTGGGAGTTGAACAATGAGAACACATGGACACAGGGAGGGGAACATCACACACCAGGGCCTGTCGGGGGGTTGGGGACAAGGAGAAGGAGAGAGCAATAGGAGAAATACCTAATGCATGCGGGGCTTAAAACCTAGATGACAGGTTGCTGAGTACAGCAAATCACCATGGCACATGTATTTCTATGTAACAAACCTGCACATTCTGCACAGAACTTAAAGTATATAAAAACAAATAAAATAAAATAAAAACCTACAACTCTGACCACTCCCTGGACATCTCTACTGATGGTTCACAAAAACTCCCATGCACAGGTTCCAAACAGAGCTTTTCATCCTTCTCCATAACCCTGCCTCTTGCCCTGCAAGCCCTACTTCAGAACATGGTGCCACTGCCCAGGGCTATAGGCAGACAACCTGGGAATCTGGAAGTCAACCAAATGCCTCCCTTTCCCTTACAAGACTGTGAGCTTCTGAAGGACAGGCTTGCATGTTTTTGCAGCACTTGTCTGAGCACTCAGCACTGTACCCAGCACATGGTACTCAAGAAATGCTGCTTGCTGAAATAAAGAACAAATGGGCTCACCAACTAAAGAATCAGAAAGACATAAAACCATACAAGTATACAACAAAGAGAGTGTTACAAGCCAATATTCCTGATAAACACAGATGCAAAAATCCTCAGCAAAATATTATCAAACAGAATTCAACAATGCATCAAAAAAATCATTCACCATGATCAAGTGGGATTCATTCCAGGGATGCAAGGATGGTTCAACATCCACAAATCAACAAATGTGATACATCACATTAATAATACAGAACAAAATCCACATGATCATTTCATTTTCAACAAAGGTGCTGAGAATATACATTGGGAAAGGGCAGTCTCTTCAGTAAGTGGTGCTGGTAAAACTAGATAACCATATGCAAAAGATTAAAACTAGACCCTTCTCTCTCACCATACATAAAAATCAAATCAAAATGGATTAAATCTAAGGCTTGACACAAAGAAACTCCTAGAAGAAAACACTGGGGAAATGCTTCAGGATGTTGGTCTGTCTGGGCAAAAGCTTTTCAGGTAAGACCTCAAAAGCACAGACAACAAAATCAAAAATAGACAAATGGGATTACAACAAGTTGAAAAGCTTCTGCACAGCAAAGGAAACAATCAACCAAGAGCCAATCTGCAGAATAGGAGGAAATATTTGCAAACTATCCATCCAACAAGGATTAATAACCTGAATATATTATGAGGAACTCAAAAAAATCAATAGCAAAAACACAAATAACACGATTTTTTAAAGGGCAAGAAATATGAATAGATATTTCTCAAAAGAAGACATACAGATAGTCAACAGGTATATCAAAAAACATTCAACATCACTAATTATCAAGGAAATGTAAATGTACATTTTTTTTTCATGGACAGTTGTTTTCAACTCTCTTGGGAAGACACGTAGGAGTGGAATTGTTGGTTACACAGTAACTACGTTTAACCTTCTAAGGAACTGTCAGACTGTTTTCCGAGGTAGTTGCACTATTTTACATTCCTACCAGCAATGAAAAAGGGTTCCGATTTCTCCGCATCCTCTCTGACATCTGTTACTATTTGTCTTTAATAATTCAGAGTCTGTGACAACTACCCCCACCACAGGAACCAGAATGAGATATCATCTCACCCCAGTTAAAATGGCTTTTATTAAAAAGACAGGAAATCACGAATGCTGGTGAGGATGCAGAGAAAGGGAAATGCTTGCAGTGTTGGTGGGAATGTAAATAGCACAGCCTCTATGGAAAACAGCATGGAGGGTCCTCAAAACACTAAAAATGGAGCTACCATATGATCTAGCAATCCCACGGCAGGGTAACTATATCCAAAAGAAAGGAAATCAGTAGGTGGAAGAGATATCTACACTCCCATGTTTATTGCAGCTCTACTCACCATAGCCAAGGTACACAATCACCCTCAGTGTCCATCAGCGGATAAAGGGATGAGGAAAATGTTGTGGACATACACAACAGATGCTATTCAGCCACGGAAAAAGAATGCAATCCTGTCATTTGCAGCAACATGGGTGGAAGTGGAGGTCATTATGTTAAGTGAAAGCCAGACATATAAAGATAAATATCGTGGCCGGGCATGGTGGCTCACACCTGTAATCCCAGCACTTTGGGAGGCCAAAGTGGGTGGATCACTTGATATCAGGAATTCAAGACCAGCCTAGCCAATATGGGGAAACTCTGTCTCTACTAAAAATACAAAAATTAGCCAGATGTGGTGGTGCACAGCTGTAGTCCCAGCTACTCAAGGAGACTGAGACAGGAGAATTGCTTCAACTCAGAAGGCAGCGGTTACAGTGAGCTGAGATCACGCCACTGCACTGTAGCCTGGGCGACAGAGCAAGACTCTGTCTCGAAAAAAAAAAAAGACAAATATTGCATGTTCTCACTCATTTGTGGGAGCTGAAAAAGTGAATCTTGTGGAGACAGAGAGTTGACTGGTGTCACCAGAGGCTGGGAAGGGGTGGGAGGGCAGGATGAAGAGAAGTTGGTTAATGGATACAAAAATACAGTCAGTTAGAAGAAATACAATCTAGTGTTCAATAATATAATACAGAGACAATAGTTGATAGTAATAGTTTTCATAGTTCAAAAGAGCTAGAAAAGAGCTGGAATGTTCCTGACACAAAAGATAAATGTTTGAGGTGATGGATAGTTCCATTACCTTGATTTGACCATTATGCATTTTATGAAAAGATCACATGCACCCCCCAAAAATGTGCAAGTACTATGTGTTGTTTTTTAAAGAATCAGAACAGGTTAAATGTAATATATGAGTTGCTTAAAAAGAAAAAAGCCCAGAACCTTTTAGAAGTCTAAAGGAAGGTGCAAGGAACTCTGCCTGGCAGAATCAGGGAAGGTTCCCACAAGACAGGCCTTTGGAGTGAGCATTGAAAAAGGAGGCAAAGGAACAGGAACCCAGCAATGTCTCTAGCCTGGGTCGAAATGCTGCAAGAATAACTCTGGAAAGCCCCATTTGGAGACTGGCACCGTCAGCCTCTGGATAAAGAGCTGCGTGAGTGACAGGGGACACGCAGGTGCCTGAAATCAGGGCCATCTGGGCAAAGCTCCTCCCCCAAGGTTGGGCACTGAACACTGTACAGTGGAGAGGGTTGACAGACCCCATGATTCAGGCTGGAGTAGAGGTTTCCCAACAGTTACCATCGTGCCCGGCTGTCCCCCTGGCCTTCCGAGCCCGTGTGCAGGCGGGGGAAGAGCCCCGACCGCCGCTTGATGGGACTCCGTGACTGGTTCTTCGCAGTTGCTGCCACCACTGGAGGCTGCTG
The DNA here is from genome assembly GCF_049354715.1 of Callithrix jacchus. NCBI lineage: Eukaryota > Metazoa > Chordata > Mammalia > Primates > Cebidae > Callithrix > Callithrix jacchus. Next base: position 65,277,478 of record NC_133506.1, read on the forward strand.
ATGAAATCGCCAAAATGAGTGCTCTCGGCCCAAACACCGATCTATCCCTTCATCCCCCTCCCTGGTCTACAAATGGCTCCTGCTCTGGAGGAGACCCCAGAAAATAGCAGTACAGCTAGGAAGGCTGAGATCTATAATTGGAGCTGAGACCTCAAGACTCAGGCTAGTAACAGCCACTTTCCCTGTGTGAAGCCAAACCTCGTGGCCCCAGGTAATGATCCACCAAAGACCACAACTGGCAAGTGCCAAGGCTCACGCCTGTCATCCCAGCACTTTGGGAAACCAAGGCAGGTGGATCATGAGGTCAGGAGTTTGAGACCAGCCTCGCTAACACGGCGAAACCCTGTCTCTACTAAAAATACAAAAATTAACTGGGTGTGGTAGCAGGTGCCTGTGATCCCACCTACTCAGTAGGCTGAGGCAGGAGAATCAATTGAACCCAGGAGGCAGAGGTTGCAGTGAGCTGAGATCACACCACTGGACTCCAACCTGGGCATAAAAAAGACCTTGTCTCAAAAAAAAAAAAAAAAACCAAAAAACCCCTCCATAACTTTGGAGGAACACGGGGTGAGGGAGCCCTAGACACTAAGACGGTCAGAACAATTCAGGGGGTTACAGACCAAGAGGCACAGAGCCAGGGAAACCCCGGAGGGACCTTGTTCAACCTCTCATTTTATGGGCGAGAAGGCTGAAGACCAAATAGTGAGACTGCATCAAGGTCATCCAGCAAATCACTGGCAGGTGAGGCCTCCTGACTCTCCTTCATTCCTTACAACAAACGGGGCCCAGCAGGTGTCACAGTAATGAGACTGAGAGCCGTGAGGCCAGGTCCACAGGCACTGGCAGGCGGCTGGGGGCAGCCAGACGGCTTCTGCTCTGGACAGTTTCCCCCAGCCTCACAGTGGACAACGCGTGGTGGGAGCTTGAGGAAGACACACAGGAGCCTGGAACCAATCTTCAGAGGCCACCAAGCCTGCAACCCAGGCCCCAGCTCCTGTCATGTACATGCTATGCAACCTCAGGAGAGTGGTGAGACCCGGCCCGAGTCTCCTGATATACAGCATGGAGGTAGGGCCCTGCCCTGCTCACTTCACGCACCCTCAGGGTTAACAGCATAATAGCTAGGAAAATATTTACTCAATTAAATTAATTATGCAAGGCCATTTATAATAATCATAATTAGTACCATGGTGAGTAGGTTCTGCTATTTTGAAGAAAAAGAAAGGAAAATCCCAGTCTATACAAATCCAAAGCCACTTTGCTTTAGTTTATTTTTGAGAGAGGGTCTCGCTCTGACACCCAGGCTGGAGTGCAGTGGCCCAATCACAGCTCACTAGAGCCTCAACCTCCCTAGGTAGAAGTGATCCTTCCACCTCAGTCTCCCAAGTTGCTAAGACTATAGGTGTGTGACACCGTGCTCAGCTAATTTTTGTGTTGTTTTGTAGACACAGGGTCTCGCTTTGTTGCCCAGGCTGGTCTCGAATTTCTGGACTCAAGGGATCCAAAAGTACCAGGATTTCAGGTGTGAGCCACCACGCCCGGCCCACTTTGCTTTATGAAAGACCCAACTATGTGATCCCCTCCAACCCCCCAGCCCCTGCAAGTCCATCAGGATCAAACTCATAGGCCTACAGGACGCTCTTTCCTTGGGAACTGTGTACATGGTGATGAAGAGCATAGATTTTGGATCCAGCTGGGGCAGCTACTGCTGGCACCAGTAATAACAAAGCAAGGACACCCCCTCACAGTCACGGGTCCCAAGGCCCTGCGCAGCGAAACACACCTCAGGACCATTTTGCAGGGCGGGCCCAGAGGAGGAGTCTAGCTGTCAAGGAAACTCATCACATAGGACAGGAGGGCTTCTCAGGCCATTGTGGCAACCCAGGTGCTGTCTAGGATGGAGGCACCAAAGGACCATTTTCAGAGGTCAGGGCCCAGAGTCACCCCCTAGCAGCCTCAGTTTCCCTCCATCATCCAGCTTGCCCTGATCAAGTCATCTGCCCAAGCCTGGGTGGGGGCACCCTACCTCCATTGGTCTCGGGGAGCCTCCCTGGGACCCACCTGCTGCCCCAGGGCCACTCACCGAGAAGGTGGTCTTGGTGACCTCCATGCTGTTGTGGGAGATGCCACCGCTGAGGCTGCCGGGGATGCCTCCGCCATGTGACTTCTTCTGGCCGCCCACCATGGTCTCCATGGAGTGGCTGCGCACACGGATGGCCCTCTACAGAGAGAACGAGGGCTGGGGAATCGGCATCTGGGCTCTCTGGATGACCCTGCCCTCTTCCTGGAGTCTGTAGACACAGCCGTCAGCATGTGTGTGCACACGCGTGTGCGCGCGCGCGCACACACACACACACACACACACACACACACGGTCACAGAGGCCCATACTACAGCTACTCCAGCTTACAGAGGATGTTCCCACATTCTGCCCCATACTCTGGGCCCAGCTAGAGGCAAGGCGTGGCCGTGGCTGGAGGGAATCTGAGGGGTCAGTCCCCAGCTCCCCTGCAGGATGGACAAAGGTTATCTTCATCTTACAGGTCAGGAAAATGAGGCTTGGGAGCTCAACCAACCTGTACGACACTGGCCTAGCTCCCAGCCTCTCTAATTTCCTCATCTGTCAAATGGAAATTCTGTGTTTCACGCAGGATCATGGTGGGGATTCAACACACCCAGGTGCCTGACCACAAGTTGACTCTTTTCCAGAAAACTTGAGCCTCCATCTATAATATGCACTGGATTATATCCCAAAGTGTGATTGGTGCAACTTGGAACACGCTGGCCGTTGGTGAAAGTGCGTGAGGGTCTCTTACTCATCTGTGCATTGAGCCAGGCACTGAGCAACCCCTCCCACTTGCAGGGGCGTCAGGCACACCTTCGTTACGGCCCATGGTTTGATGCAGCCAGGGTCTCGGGGGGGCCCGGAGCTGCTCAGGCCACTCAGGAGCAAGACCACATTGGCAAATGGTGCAGTCCCCAGGAGAGGGCCACCAGGGCGGTCAGGGCTTTGTCAAAGTGCGTATGAGAGTGAGAAGAGCAGCTAAAAAACAAGATCATGGAGCCACGAAAGGGGTGGACCCGGGAAGTGACAACACCCTCAGACTGCTCTGGATGGGAAGGGGAGTGTTACAGTGGAGACCTCAGGGAGGATTTCCTCACAAGGAAGTCCTAGGGGCTTCGGTTGCCCCCTGGATGATACTCTCTCTGGCTCCAAAGGCCCTCAAAGATGATGTGAGAGTTCTAGGGAGTGAAGGTTCTCTAAAGTAACCCCCAAACCAGTCATTCAACCAGTCACTCGATCTGACCAGGCAGCAATGAAACTTAGGAGCATGGAGGCTTTAGTGTTTCACCGCCAGGATTTGTATCTGGGCTCTACTCCAGCACCCACTGGCTGAGTATGCCCCGTTAGGTTACTGAGCTTCTCTGAGACTTACCAGGGAAAGAGATGTGGGTGTCTACGCCAGGGGGTTGTTGTGAGAATACACACAAAGCTCTGAGGAGAACGCCCAGAACATCGCAACTATCCAATACATGTGGCTACTCTTCCTGGTAATAAGCACACAGGCACGGTGGCTCATGCCTGTAATCCCAGCATTTGGGAAGCCAAGGCGGGCAGATCACCTGAGGTCAGGAGATCGAGACCATCCTGACTAACATGGTAAAACCCCATCTCTACTAAAATACAAAATACTAGCCAGGCACGGTGGTGTGTGCCTGTAGTCCAAGCTACTCAGGAGGCTGAGGCAGGAGAATTACTTGAACCTAGGAGGCAGAGGTTACAGTGAGCCAAGATCTCGCCACTGTACTCCAGCCTGGTGACAAAACAAGACTCCGTCTCAAAAAAAAAAAAGCACTGTTGCAGGCTTCCCAAGTGCCTAGCACTGTGCCAGGAACCGGAGAGCCACAGCAGTAAGGTCGAGAAGTGCAGGATACAGACCCTGCCTCCAAGGAATTCCCATCATTGAGGCAATGCTAGAAGATGCTGGGCCAATGGGTGCTCCTTCTGTGTTAATTAGGTGTCCAGCCTTCCCCAAGGGCAAAGACTCCCAGACAGGAATACTATCCATTGCTCACATACAAGTACCAACCCCTCTGCTCCCTGAGCTCCCCGCTGGCAGAGCCAGGGTCTGGCCGAACGTCCCCTCCTCCTCTGTGGGACGCAGGATTCAGTCACAAGCAGCCCAAGGCAGTCAGTTAACCTACCCTCTTGCCAGTGGCACAGGAGGGAATATCTGTGGGGGCTTTGGAGAAAGGTATTCTCAATGACTCCCTTTCACATCAAAAGAGATTTCACAGGTCGGCAGTAAAACCAGGACAATGAGAGGCCGAGCATGAGGACAAAGCTGACAAGCTAGGGAGAGCTGCTGACTGAGCCACGAGTCAGCTGGGCCTCCTTGTACACGAGCTCATGGATTTCCTTATCATAGTGTGAGCTGGTCGGGTGTGGGGTGCTCTCAGAACTTGTATACGAGCTTATGGATTTTCCTTATCGTAGTGCAAGCTTGTTGAGGGAGGGTACTCTCAGAACTCCAGCTTCAGAAAGCTGTGCAAAAAGATGAAGGCATGGGCCACGCTCCCTTCCCCTCTGTATTCACACCCATGCACATACAAATGTTTTTTCTCACACGCCCCATGTGTAACCACAGATGGCCTCATGTGGAAGAACAACTCCCTTTCCCTTTTGAGGCATCTTAAGAAGAGCTCGGTCGCAGCAAAGTGGTCCCAAGAAAACACCAGGCCTGCTGCTCCTAACCCAAACAGCAGGTCTCCCCAGGGCCTCTCAAGCCAGGACTTTTCCAGGCTTGGGAAGGGCGGAGAACCCCATCCCACCTGCTTTTCTCTCCTGACAAGGGACACAGACTCAGGAAGGCCATTTGTAAACCTGACAGCCCCAAATGAGCTTCTGACGTTGAGGTGCAGAGCCCACCAGCTTCACAGTCCTGATTTGATCAGGCCTCTCTTATATGAGCCAAAGACACCCCTTGAGGGACACCATCTGTCACTCCCTCCCTAGACCCAGAACAGAGTCTCCTAGCCACGGTTTCCTGCTGCACGGCAAAAGCAGTCAGCACATTGTCTTCACCCTGTAACACAAGCATCATAAAGCCATGTGCCCTTTGAACAACCGAGGGCAGGACAGGGGTGATGGCACACTGAGATGTCCTTGGAGGAGCAGTGAGCTTCCTTTTTCAAAATAAATAAATAAATAGCGACAGGGTCTCCCTGTGTTGCCCAGGCTGGTCTCAAACTCCTGGGCTCCAGTCATCTTCCTGCCTTGGCCTCCCAAAGTGCTGGGACTGATTACAGGTGTGAGCCACCATTGCCTGGCTGCAGCAAGGTTCCTTGAACAAGTTAATAAATCTCAGCATTTATGGAGCACCAATCGCCCATCAGCCGGGCGTGGTGGCTCACACCTATAATCCCAGCACTTTGGGAGTCCGAGGCAGGTGGATCACCTGGGGTCAGGAGTTTGAGACCAGCCTGGCCAACATGGTAAAACCCCATCTCTACTAAAAAATACAAAAATTAGCTGGGCATGGTGGTATGTGCCTGTAGTCCCAGCTACTTGGGAAGCTGAGGCAGGAGAATAACTTGAACCTGGGAGGTGGAGGTTGTGGTGAGCCCAGATTGCACCACTGCATTCCAGCCTGGGCGACAGAATGAGAATCTTAAAAAAAAACAAAAACAAACAACAACAACAAAAACTCAGCATCTTTACATTCTCTTGGTGCCCTTGTGTGTTGCCACCACCATCATCAATGACATTTCAAACTAATTACGGACCTTCTGATACACAGTCAGATGCCACACCATGACACTGCAGTCAACAGCAGACCACAGATACGAAATAGGTCCTATTCAGATTCTAACACGGTATTTTTACTGTACCACTTCTCTGTATTTAGATGTCCAGATACACAAATGCCTACAATATTCACGCAGGAATTTGTAGCACAGGGAAATAGCCTGGCGGCCACCTGCTCTCTACCAATGTGTGTAGCAGGCTAGAGCATCCAGGTCTGCGTATACCCTGCTGTTCACATAATGACCAAACGCCAAGCATGCATTTCTTAGAACGTATTCCCGTCAGCGGGCAACATGTGACTGTATTCCTCCCTGTCTCTTTCCCAGAAAGGAATCCATGTGGGATAGAATCGCTCCTGTGTAACAGTATCTGGGCTAATGAGCTTCGCATACATGCTCTTTTGAATTTCTACAACTTTGAGATGCAGAGAGGACAGGCATTGGACAGAAAAGGTTTTGAAAAGCCACAGAGCATTTAAGAGATGGACCCAGGATCCAAAACCAGGACCCTGGACTCCAGATCAAAGGGTCCCTGTGTACTAAAAAATGGTCCAGATTGAAAACACAATTCAACTGCTGGATGACCTAAGGATGACTAGAAACCAAGAATTTTCAAGGCCCCCCTACACACAAAAAATATCTCAGAGGTAGCCAGGCACGGTGGCTTACAACTATAATCCTAGCACTTTGGGAGAACAAGACAGGCAGATCACCTGAGGTCAGGAGTTCGAGACCAGCCTGGCCAACATGGAGAAACCCCGTCTCTACTAAAAATACAAAATTATCTGGGTGTGGTAGTGCATGGCTGTAATCCCAGCTACTCAGGAGGCTGAGGCAGGAGAATTGCTTGAACCCAGGAGGCAGAGGTTGCAGTGAGCCAAGATCGTGCCATTGCACTCCAGCCTGGGCGACAAAAGTGAAACTCTGTCTCCCAAAAAAAAAAAAAAAAGAAACCAAGAATTTTCAAGGCCTCCACCAAAAAATAAAAATCTCAGAGGCTGGCTTCAGGGGACACTGGCTCCTCAAATAGTCCTGGTGCAGCCGCCGGAGTCAGCAAGGTAATGAGGAGACAACGGGCTGGGTAAGCGTGAGGAGTCAGCACTCTATCCCTCTAGGGTGGCAAATGCAGGACAGACGCCAACTCTGCTCCAGGAGACCATGGCTCCAACCCAGGAGTGGAGCGGGGCCAAGCGCAAGGCCTGGGCACTCTCGTGGACTCCCAAAACAGGGGGCCATCCTGACATCGCAGCTCCCTGTCAGGAGGAAAAGGAGGGGCAAAGATGCCAAAGGCCAAGGACTCTGCACAGGGCCCTGCTGGGCTCCACCCGCCATCACTGGCACTGCTAGGGAGACCTGACTACAGGTACCTCCCTGCAGGTACAGCGGGGCCAAAGACAGCCAGGGATCGCTGCAGCCTTTCCTGCCACTAGGGGTCAGGTGAGACCAAGGTATCAACTATCACAGTCCCTCAAAGGCTGGGAGAAATGAACCCAGCAGCTCCCTGCTTGCCAAGGCCCCGGCTCTGTCACAGCCAGCCCGGCAGCCTTCTTCTCCCTGGTCCTCCGCTCCCACTCTGCTCGAGGAGGGCAGTGGAGGACTGGGCAAGCTCAGTGTTTCTCACAACGTGGCATGCATGTGCTCTATGCCATACCATGTTGCTACAGCAGGCACTGTCACTTTCCACTGCATTACGGACCATAAAAGCCTCATCAACAGCTGGTAGTGACTGAGAATGGCAATGGAGAACAGTCTAGAGATCAACATCTTTCACAGGTGAACCAAGTACGGCTCCTTTATCATGAAAGATGTTCTCGCCAGACTCCCGAGAATGTGCTCACAGACCGCCCACCCCAGGGGTCCCCCAGACGGCAGCTGCAGTACCGACGTCAGGCCCTACCTGTTTACCCCACAGGAACAACTTTTCATTGGAGTGATCACTGCAAACATCTACTCTAAAACTGGACTTTTTTTTTTTAGGTCTAAATGAAAATGCAAACTTTAGAAGCGTTTGCAGAACTAGCAGATTGCTGACAATATCTCCAAGCAGCTCAGTTTGAAAAGTAGGTCTAGATGTCCAAAAGCCAACTGCTCTGTGTCTCCTGGGAGAAAAATGAAAGCAAGCTGTGAGGAGCCGCTCTAAGGGGTGTGAGGTGCTGGGTGGCACGGCACAGGGCAACGGTGGGTCTGCTTCTTGGGAGAAAGACCAAGGCTTTGGTCAGCACTGAAGTGGGGGAAGAACAGCCCCACAAGAGGCAAGGATGGATGGCTAAGATGGCTTTCAGCCCTAGGGATTCCCAGTTACGTTCCCATCAGCCTGGGAGATGAGAACTTTGACAGGAAGGAGGCTGGGCACAGTGGCTCAAGCCTGTAATCCTAACACTTTGGGAGGCCAAGGCGGGTGGATCCCTGAGGTTACGAGTTTGAAACCAGCCTGGCCAACATCATGAAATCCCATCTCTACTAAAAACACAAAAATTAGCTGGGCATGGTGGTGGGCACCTATAATCCCAGCTACTTGGGAGGCTGAGGCAGGAGAATCGCTTGAGCCCATGAGGCAGAGGTTGCAGTGAGCTGAGATCGCGCCACTGCACTCCAGCCTAGGCCTGGGTGACAAAAGCAAAATTCTATCTCAAAAAATTTTTTTAAGAAAAAGAACTTTGACAGGAGGAGGTAAAAGCATCCAATTTTCTTTCTGGAATCATTTCAGGTATCACTTCTTTCAAGAAGGATCCCAGGAAGGTGTGGGTGAACACCATAAGCAGTGTCCTGCTGATATAACAGCACCACCCAAGGTACCCAGGAAAAAATGCCAAAACTAGAGATGGTTTCCTGAGCTGGGCCGGACACACAGGCCTGGCCACAGGCAAGGCCTAAATATCAGAATCCCCCCCAGGCCCCAGGCCCCAGGCCTCCATGTGGCTGAGCGTGCCTACCCCCAGCTCAGGCCTCCACACTTGGGAGATGTGGGGTAATAATGAAAGGGACAGGGAACAGGAGCTAGATCCCCAGCTGGGAGGGAAAAAAGCTGGCCACAAATGGCTGGGCGGGTGGCTCATGCCTGTAATCCCAGCATTTTGGGAGGCCCAGGCGGGCAGATCACATGAGGTCAGGAGTTCAAGACCAGCCTGGCCAACATGGTGAAACCCTGTCTCTATTAAAAATGCAAAAATTAGCCAGGCATGGTTGCGGGCACCTGTAATCCCAGCTACTCAGGAAGCTGAGGTAGGAGAATCACTTGAACCTGGGAGGTGGAGGCTGCAGTGAGCTGAGATCATGCCACTGCACTCCAGCCTGGGCAACAAACGAGACCCTGTCATAAAAAAAAAAAAAAAAAATCTGGTCATAACCATTGGGGCTCTGAGCTTACTCTGTGTGACTGTGACAGTCCCTCCTGTGCCCCACGGTGCTACCAGGTAGAAGTGAAAGCAGAATGTAGAAGCAGGTCTGTCTTCAACCTAACATTGCAGAGATTTAGGGTTGAAAAGGATTTCCTGGATCATTGGATCAAAGATGAGCCGTGATGAAGTCTTAAAGCATCTCCTCTCTTGTAAACCCCTCTAGGAACACGTCAGAACCCCTGGAGTCAAACACAGATCAAGTGCGACTCCTGCCAGAGGCAGGGGCTGGACAAATCAGCCTCAGGCCACACTCCTTAAACCTGCCACCGGTATTTAGCTGCTGGACCGCCTTCTCCACTGGGCGCCATGTGCAGAGTGTCCACAGCCCGTGAGCATCTCCAGGACACAGAAATACTTGAAACCTAAAAAACCAACTGTTAACCCCAAAATACCTAAAGAAATCTGAAACACTCAAAACAAGCACCTCATTAAATGTCTACAAAATACAACATCATGTTGGCTCGCCAACTGCTGCTCAACTCTGGTAGTTCTACATAAATTACGTTTCCAGAGGGATGTGGAACATTTTGATATGCAGGCCACGGAGTCCGGTGGACTCTGGAAGGAAGAGTTGAGAGTCTGTGAAAGGCTTGACTGGCCCCTTCCTGCCTTCCCCAGACCCAACCGGTTTTCCCATTTACCGCATCTCACATTCACCGTCTCTCACTGGGCTGTCCAACCAGGCCCCTGCAGTAATCCCGTTTCTCTTCTTCCTCAGCCGTCCTCTGTCTTGATCTCCCAATTTCCCCTATTTCACCCAGCTCCCTCTGCCCACCACCACTAAAACAGGTGCCCCAGGAATCTCCCACCAGCCTGGACAAGCAGCTTGGCTCCTTTTCCCACCCGCAAGAGGAATCGGCAGCTGGCCCCAAACAGGGCCAGAGGAGCTGTGCCCTGCTCTCTGCGGGTACTGACCCAGGCCTGCCCAGGCCCAGGCTAGCATGGGTGGAGTCTTATCGGAGTCAGAGGTGGGGGGTGGCATCACACAGTCACTGAAAGCTCAGGCTTTGGAATCCAGCAGACCTGGATTCAACTCCACCTGCTCCATGACGGGACAATTATTCTGTGTCTTTCAGGCTTGCTTTCCTCACATGGACTACTATGCCCGTAATTATTAAAACTGAGTATGAATTATTATACCCAAAATAACAGCCTTCCTCACAGCATGGAGGGCAGCTGTGAGTCTTCAGGTGGGATAATGTGTGTGAGGCTTTCACTTTACACAGCCATAATGACAGCCTACACTTCTGAGCCTGACTGCATTTCAGGTAATATGGACCTTTGCAGGCATTAGACCCTGAACTCACGCTGGCTCTATGACAGGGTCCCGCTTCTCATCCTTACGTTGTTGACAAGAAAGATGAACCTCAAGAGCCTTTAAAGATGGTGGCCAGGATCCCACAGAGCTGGGATTTTAATCTAGGTGGGTGCAGCCCTAGCCTGCACATAAGGCCCCCAGTGGGAGCTTTCCAAATCACCCTCTAACAAGCCGTCCAGCAGAACACCGATTGAAGACTCAGAAAACCTGCATTGGAAAGAAGACTCTCCCTCTGCATCACTGTGAGGACCTGGCCAGTCCTGTGGCATCTCTCACCCTGCCCATGTGTGTTAGTGAAAATAACAAGACCTGTTCTGCCACCCACACAGGCTATGTCAGGCTTAAACCACATGCTGGATCTAAGTGCCATGTGGACCAGCAAGTGCTCAGCAAGCACAAGATGGAAAAACCTTCTCTACCCCATGCCAGCTTGGGGGCTGGCCAAGCATCACTTGAATACCTCCAGGGACAGGGAGCTTACTGCTTCCTCTAGCAGCTGGTTCTAGAGCTTTTCCCCTGGCAAAGTCCACAGGGACCTGCCTATAGTTTCATGCCCCCTGCCCCACCAGGTCTTCCAATGCTCAGCCAGCTAGCTGGGAAGAATCTGCAGCACCCACCAGCTCCAGAAGAGCCCTAAGGCCTGTACTCCTCGCTCCTGCCGTTCTGCCCTGGGCTCCCCGACCCAGGAGGCGGCCCTGGATCCTCTCCTACCGCTACCTCTCTACCTGTCCCTGCCTGTCAGATCCCTAGTCCTGGAGGAGATGACCCAGGTGAAGGAAGGATGGAGAAGGTGCTGAAGACGCTGTTGGCTGCACCAGACTCACACACTTCCTAATGGCCCTGCCCTTTGCAAACACCTGGGATCCCGTACTTTCCTGTCACCCCTTTAGCTGGCCCTTGGGCTCTGGGGTCAGCATCCCATGGACCTTGAACCACTTCCTTTCTTTGCCCCCCACACCCCTGCCACAGCCACCGTCAGTCACTCTTATGCACGTACCTTAAAAGACTCCAGGAATCCCCCGTGGCCTCCATTCTCAAACTTGTCCTCCTCTGGGCCCAGTCCCAGCATGGTCTGCGTGTGGGCGTGGAGCTCGTCGTGAAGGTTGTCCAGGAGGGCAGCCCTGGTCCGGTCCTAGAAGGGAAGAGGGTGAGGATGGGGAAGTAGGCTCTGAGAGCCGAAATGTACCCTCTCCTCCTGAGCTCCAGACACCTGACCTAGGGATTGGCATTTTGCCCAGCCTAGCCACAGCATGGACCTACAGCTGAGCTGAGCTTCATGCTCACAAATACTATAGCTGAGAAGAAAGCTACGAGCCCGACCCCCTACTCTACTCCCCGTGGCCTTCTCCCCAGGTCTTCCCACAACTGCCACAGCTCCACCTCGGTGGCAGAGGAGCAGAAGGAAGAGTGAGTCCCAGGTCAGCCTCTGCCCCACCTTGACATCCACGCACCCAACTGCCCACCACTCTTCTCCATCCAGATGCTCGTCCAGAGCCACGCACGTGGACGCCAGGGGCTGCCATTCATACAGATGAGGACTGGACCTTTCAGCAATCCGGCCTTCACAGGCACAACTCGGCCACCGTGTCATCAAAGAGGCCAGGCCGAAGGCCTAAGAATCACCCTACAACCAATGCCACTTCCCCCAGCACTTACAGCCAGGAGTCCAGCAAGTCTTCCCAATCCTGACTGGAACCATTTCCTCCCATACAACAGAAGCCTCTGTCATCTCTCCTGGATTTCTGGTAAATGGCTTCTAACTGGCCACCTTCCTGCACCTCTTGCCCTGTCACCACCGTCACTCTCAATGACAGACAATCCCTCTGGCATATACGTCGAACCCCTCACTCTCCTGACTAAGCACTTTGCTAGCAGCCTAGTGCTAGCTCCTCCAACTCTAAGCCCTTCTGGATCCGATCCAACCAACATCTCCAGCTGTGTCTCCCACCATTCCAGCCCCCATGGGTCCTTAGGCCACAGCAAACCCTCAGGAGCTCCCTCAGGAAGTCGGTCTCTGGTTTTTCTTGGCCTTTTCTCATGCTGTTTCCCATGCCAGGTCAACCCTCCCTTCCCCCATCTTTCCTCCAGGTAGAAGGTTCATCCAATTTCAAGATTCAGCTGCACATGGGCCCCCTCCTCCAAGAAGCCTTCTCTAAACACACCCTCAAACCCCCACAGGCAGAAGTAGTCACTATCTGAGCTGTGCTGACCTCCATCGCAGCCTAGCACTGGCACAGTGTGCTATAATTGTCTATTAGTAAAGACCCCCTCCCACCATCCTGTGAGCTCTAGAGGGACAGAAACTGTCTCACTCATTCCCATATCCTAGGAAACAGAACAGGGCCTGACATATAGTAGGAGCTTTAAAAATGACTGACTGGCTGGGTACGGTGGCTCACACCTATAATCCCAGCAAGGGAGGCTGAGGCAGGTGGATCACCTGAGATCAGGAATTCAAGACCAGCCGGGCCAACATGGAGAAACCCCATCTCTACTAACAATACAAAAATAAGGCCAGGCATGGTGGCTCACGCCTGTAATCCCAGCACTTTGGGAGGCTGAGGCAGGTGGACTGCCTGAGCTCAGGAGTTTGCGACCAGCCTGAGCAACATGGTGAAATCCTACTAAAACACCTCTACTAAAAATACAAAAAATTAGCCAGGCATGGCAGCATGCACCTGTAGTCCCAGCTAGTCTAAAGGCTGAGGCAAGAGAATTACTTGAACCCAGGAGGCGGAGGTTGCAGTGAGCCAAGACTGCACCACTGCACTCTAGCCTGGGCAACAGAGTGAGACTCTGTCTCCAAAAAAAAAAAAAAAAAAATACTATAAAAATTAGCCAGGCGTGATGGCGCACACCTATAATCCCAGCTACTCAGGAGGCTGAGGCAAATAATGGCTTGAACCCAGGAGGTGGAGGTTGCAGTGAGCCAAGTTCACGCCATTGCACTCGAGCCTGGCGACAGAGCAAGACTCTGTCTCAAAAAGAGGATGGAGGATCCCCGGATGAGGCTAACAGGAGGCCCAGCGGGCAGGAGGAGACCTTCCAGAACCCACAGTCTCACCTCCAGCTTTGCAAACTTGTCTGACTTGCAGCAGGCATTCTCGGCATTGGTGAGCTTGGTGAGAAGAAACTCCCTGAATTCTGCGCCCTGGAACAGACAAGACAGCCCTCAGGTCTCCCACTCTCGGCTGCTGCCAGATCTTCAGCCAAAGGGACAGGCAGGCGGAGCTGGGGGCGTGGGAAGAGCCCCGAAAGGTCCCTTCTGGTAGCCGGTCATTTCTAGCCCAGGCCAAGCCCGCTTGCTAATATGCCAACATGGAAACCCGTGTCCGTGGTCCTGGGAAGCCTCAGTGGCACCCCTGTGTCTGGAGATCATTCCTGCCCAAGGCTCCTGTGACCAGGGCTTGACATAAAAACCCTTCTTTTAGCAGAAAGGCAACCTCAGTGTCAAATAACCCAACCAGTGGTCCTATGCTGGGCCAGACTGGCAGCATGAAAGAGGTGGGGAGACCCCAAGAAAGGAGGGTCCTCCCAAACTTGCAAAAGGATCTCCCTGTTTCCAGCCTGACGTCGGCCCCATCCCAACCTGCCACTCAAGCCCTGGGACCTGGTGTTGCAGATGTGAGCGGAGCAGAAGGAAGAGCATCCTACCTTCTGGAAAACAGGGGGACTCGGCAGAGGTGGGCCAAAGGTGGGCACATCTTCCCGCGCAGTGACAGAGACCTGAATGAAACAGAGTCACGGCATGACCTGGAGGGAGGAGGTGAGTGCTGGCCCTAGGGAGCCACACTTCTCACAGCAAAGCCACTTACCTCCTTCTTCCTCCCCCTCCCAGAGTACAAAGAAAATTCTCCTGTGAGCATCTCCGGCTCAGGCCCCAGCCACTGTTCCTAGAAGGGGGCCGGACGGAGAGAAGTCACCTGCAGCCTCTCCTCTGCATTCCTAGAGGCCAGAAGCAGGTTTGGCCAGATGACTGGACAGGGCTAGGAGCCTAGTTACAATGCAGCGCAGGTACCCACAAGATGCTATCTCACAGCCTCGTTCCACCGCCATGCTAATCCTACTGAGAAGGCACAAGGAGAACTGCTGCTCCCTGATGAGGAAACAGACACCCAGAGATACACAGAGGTCTCCGTGTCACACAGGTGATTAGCCACAAGAGGAACAGAGCATCAGACCTCTCCCCACCCAGCTCTGGGGTTCTCTTCCCAAGCCTGACTCCTAAACTCAGCCATGAATCAGAATTGCTGCAGAATTGCTTCAAGTGTTTAAACAATAAATACTGGCTTCATGGGCTTCGTCCCAACCCTGCTGAATTGGAGGCAAAGCCCCCTAGAAGCTCTTGTGTAGCCCATGGACCCATGTTTGGGAGCCCTGGCCATACGCACAGCGTCAGCCAGTCTGGGGCCCAGACTAGGAATTGAAGGTGGGGTTCCCACCTCTGGCAGCCTGAGCGAGCCTAGATGTTGGAGTGACAGCTTCCAGGTTCTCTGGATGGGGGTCTCCCAGGTGGGGGACAGGCCCCAGCCTCCACCTTCCCTCTGCACAGCAGTGCCCTGATTTCACCTGTCCACAGCCCATGAGGCTGGGGAGCTCTTTGGAGACTGCCCTCCCTTCCCTGAGTGGCTGCTGACGTGAGCCCGGCCCTGGCATGCTGCCAGCCTCCCCGGCCTGTGAAGTAGGGCAGATGCAGAGTTTACCAGGCTAGGCAAGCAGGCAGCTGGGCACCAAGCCAAGGAAAGGCCCTGCCAGAGTCTGGAGCAGAAGAGAGCTGGTCAATACAGGCTTTTTCTTCCCGAGCTGGTTCCCTCTGACCATCCACCAGGCACTAGCCGCCCGAGTCAAGAACTCACTCCTGGAGCCAGAATCAGGGCTGGGGGTGTAGGGAGGCTATGAGGCTGCAGACTGCAGGCACCTGGGACAGAGGCCAAGGGGCAGGCCCAGCTCTCCCTTCCCACCCCTCCTCCTCTTTTCTTCTCCAGCCTTCATCAGAGTGGTCTGTGCTGACTGTTAAGTGGTTTCAGGCACACTCTCCAGCTAGACAGTCCCACAGCAGCAGCCCCGTGGGCCTCGCAGGGGACAGGGTCCTTTCTTGGGACCCTTCCCCTCCCACCCTCACTGTGCGCCTCTCCTGACCCCAGTTCCAACCAGGCAGCCCAACCTTCGTTGTTCCCTTCTCTTGGGACATCTGGGTCACTCAGCTGAAAGCAGAAGTTGCCTGAATACAACCCCACCTTCCTGCTTCTAATTTCAGTGCCGGCCTCTGGAGAGGGCTTGGAGGGAGGGAGGCAGATGTAGGGGACCCTAGGGAAGGGCCCTCACAGCTGAAAGGAGGAAGGAGCTTGGTATGAGTCATAAGGATGCACTGGGGACCTAAGAAAGCTGAAAACTTGACAAAGGCCCCAGGCCCAAGGGTGGCCTAGGAGCTGTGGTGGCGCACAGGGCCCTGTCCAAGCAGCAAACCAGTCATGACGGGGAATGGGGAGGGGCTACAGAGACAGGACCTTCCCTGGCATGAGATTCCTGAGGCCTTCGAGGACTTCAGGAGTGGGAGGCAGGACAGGGTGGAGAAGGGCAAGGGGGCAGTCCTAGTGATGGCTGAGCTGGACTTTCCTTCCATTCTCACAAACTCATTTCTGAAAAATAATCCAGTGCGATGCTTCTTGCACGCCTGAGTCCATGGAGCTAATTTCCCGCCTGCTCTGATGGCTCAATGACCAAGACCACAGGCAGACCCAGACAGGAACCTCAGCCCCATGGCCCCTGCCTCTGTAGCCTCAGGGCTTAAGTGAGTCCAGCTCTCAGCTTCTGTTTCCTCCTGATAAGGAGGGGTCCTGTCTCACCAGCGGCTTGTCAGGTTTCGAGACTGTGTCTAAGGACCCAGCACCGTGCCTGGCCTGAGCAAGCAGCTGGTGAGGGGTCACCACTGTCGCCCAGTGCCCTTTTGACTTCCCCGGCTGACCTGCGCCCAGTAAAGGGCTCCTGAAATGTGCAGACTACCCCCAAACCACCTGGCAACCCGCCACACACACTCCCAACCATCCCTCCTCCCTCCCGCAGGATGTCAGGGCGGGAAGCCGCAGGTTGTCTACTCCAACTTCCTCATTTCACACAGACAAAAATAGAGGCCAGAGAGGGAAGGAACTGCCACGAGGTCACACAGCAGAGGCAGAGCCAGGACCAGAACCCAAGACTCCCCAGCCCCTCCGGGGACAGAAAGGAGCCCTTCTTCACATACCCAGCCCCAGCCCTCTCTGACTCTTCTTTCTTCTGCTCACCCGCCCCAGTGGAGACCTCCTGGGGCATGCTCAGCCTTCTCTGCCCTAGCCCCTGAGCCTGCAGAGCTCAGCTGAGGTCCTGTTTCACTCAGGACCCCTGGGGATCTAACCAGGTCCTCCTCACAGTCTATTAATCACCTGGGGTGCTGCTGAGAGTGTGCATGGACAGTGCTTTGGGGAGTACCTTGGAGGGCTGGTCCCCCTCCCTGGCCCCATTCACACATCTTGCCTTCTAGCCTCAGTGTCTGCCTGGCAGGTGGTGCACAATCAAGGTCCCACAGCCTGCTCCTCCCAGGAGCCCTGCCTCTCTGCTTCTCATCCCGCCTCTGAGGACAATGCTATGCTTTGTGGCTTAGAAGAGTGGGTAAAGACAGCAGGTGCGATAATAGCTCACACCTATAATCCCAGCACTTTGGGAGAATGATGGGGGGAGATCATGAGGTCCGGAGTTCAAGACTGACCTGGACGACATGGTGAAACCCTGTCTCTACTAAAAATACAAAAATTGAGGCCACGCACGGTGGCTCATGACTGTAATCCCAGCACTTTGGGAGACTGAGGCGGGTGGATAATGAGGTCAGGAGTTCAAGGTCAGCCTGAACAACATGGTGAAACCCTGTCTCTACTAAAAATACAAAAATTAGCCAGGTGTGGTGGCGGGCACCTGTAATGCCACCTACTTGGGAGGCTGAGGCAGGAGAATTGCTTGAACTCAAGAGGCGGAGGTTGCAGTGAGCCGTAATCAGTCCACTGCATTCCAGTCTGGGTGACAGAGCAAGACTCCGTATTGGAAAAAAAAGAAGAATGGGTAAAGACTTCTAGCAGCAAAGCTGCAGGTGGAGTGGTGCTTTTTTGGATCTCCAAGTTTTCTCTGTATGGGTGTACCACTCGGCTAAGGTCTCAGGAAAGCGGAGAAGCCAGTTAGCTGAGACGCATTTCCTATTAGGAATGAGAAGCAAACGCTAAACATCTACAGGAGGCCTCATCCTGCCAGAGGGTTTGGGGCGCTCCTATCACACGGCTTCATCAGTAGTTCCTCCTCTTCTACTGTCTATTAAAAGAAACAGGTGACTAGCAGAGCTGCCCAGTGGCTGACCTGCACTCACTGGTTCTTGTGTCCCTTCTCCGGCATCAGGAAGGCCCTGAGGCTGATTCTGTTACCTCCATGAGCCCCACTTCAGCATGGTGCTTGGCACACAGTAGGCACTGAGTGAGTCAACGTGCTTCCACCAACACATGAATCAAGCAGTGAATGCCCATTTCACTCAAAGCAAGTGATCATTCAGCCTTCAAGAAATGGGCTGGCTGTGGTGGCTCGCACCTGTAATCCCAGCAGTTTGGGAGGCTGAGACGAGCAGATCAACTGAGAGCAGGAGTTCGAGACCAGCTTGGCCCATGTGGCGAAACCCTGTCTCTACTAAAAATACAAAAATTTAGCTGGGTGTGGTGGCACACACCTGTAAACCCAACTACTAGGGAGGCTGAGGCAGGAGAATCGCTTGAATCTGGGAGGCGGAGGTTGCAGTGAGCCGAGATCCCACCACTGCACTCCAGCCTGGGTGACAGAGTGAGACATCAACTCAAAAAAAAAAAAACAAAAAAAAGAAATGCCCACACCAGGTCTTCTCTGACTTCAGCTAAAATTGCTCAATGGCAGGGAAGCATAAGCCTGAGCATGAAGAAATCAGCCTCAACTGGAGGGAGGTGCTATTTGGTTTCTGCTGCGTGTTTCGTTTTTAGAGACAGAGTCTCACTAGGTTGCCCAGGCTGGTCTTGGACTTCTGGCATCAAACAATCCTCCTGCCTCTGCCTCCCAAGCTAGAGTTACAGGCGTACGCCACCGTGCCCAGCCTCTTTTTATTTTCTCTGACGATTCACATTTGGTTTTAAAAGCTGGCGTGAATTTTGCACTGACCTGAGTTGAAATGCTGTGGGGTCATGAACTCTGGGAATCAGTGTGGGCTGAAATTATTTTAAGGGAAACATCTTCAGGCCTCATGGTTTCCCACTGGCAATTGCAGGCTCATCTTTCCTCTCCCTTACAACAATGGTTCCTGATATTTTGCAGAGCAGGGAGCCCTTTGAGAATGTAAGGTATGGCCCCTCTTTTCAGAAATCCAAGGAAGGGTACAAATCCAGCATTTTGCACAGATCTGAAGGGGGGCGCAGATGCCTCACCCAAACCTTGAAAACCCTGCCTCAGTCTCTCTCCCTTGAGTCCTGTGCCCACCACAGCACTGTGATACAAAGAGGCTGTTGCCCAAGAGGTCGAAACTGTTTCTTGTGGAGCAGAGGAGGGGACCGTCAGTGGTCCAGTCTGAAGGAGTAGGGAGGTGGGGACTGCAGGGGCAATGAGCTGCTCCATCTCACTCTCATCAGCCTGGTGAGGATGTCGAGCCATCTGACAGACCAGTGACTGCTTGGGAGGTTTAGACCCAGGTGCTTGCGCATCTGCCTCCTTGCAGGTCTTTAAATCGAGATCAACCACTTGTCCAAAACACCCAGGCCAGGGGCTCAGCCAGTGGCCGGGGTCTCCCAGGCCCCTCACCTCCACCCTCACCATAGGTATTTTTGTCTTTCTTTCCTGTTACCACCCTTCTATTGCTGCCCTTTCCTGCTAGTCCTTTTGACACTCTCCTTTCTTTATTCAAGCTCTGCCTTACTCTATCTAGCAAATGACATTACCAAATTCCAAATACAACACTTGGAGCTTCTCAACCCTTAAGTAAGATGCCATTGAGCCTGGAGGCAGCAAGGTGGAGCAGGCGGCCTCGGAAGGTCCTCCCCACCCAGAATCCAGCTCGGAATCCCAGAAACCTGAGAACTCACGAAGAATCTCTGACTGCTGTGGACTAGTGTCCTCTGGTATCACAGAATCCACACATGATGAAGTCCCTGGGCCCACCACCTCCTGCAACTCGGCTTTCTCCTTACCTTGTAGGATGGGGTCTCTGTGCCTGGAGCCTCAACCTGCACCACAATGTAGGCATGGAGGAAATTAGAGGCTATCATGTCTGGGACAAACGGTGTGTTTTCTTCTTGGAAGATGATGGCCACAATGTCATTTCCAATGTGTCTCTTCCTCTGGAGCTAAATAAAAAGTGTTCAGTGGTTACAAGCCAGCTAGGAACATCATGAAAGATATTCTGGGGACAGAGTGGGTTCCCTTTCATTTGCACACAGGAGAACTGAATTCTGAGCAAGGAGAGTTTGTGGTTGCTGTTTTGGAAAGGTAAGTGTGAAGGAAAGCACAGTGGTGATGCTGGGCAGCCCAGGGAAAGAGCGCAATGAACAAGTGCTGTGCTTTCTGTATCTTTTGAGTTGCTTTCCTATTTGGGGAAAAGTAGAGTGGGTTCTTCTTTCCATCTTTTTTTTTTTTTTTTTTTTTTTGAGACAGGGTCTCACTGTTTCCCAGGCCGTAGTGCAGTGGCGCGGTCTCAGCTCACTGCAACCTCCACCTCCCAGGTTCAAGTGATTCTCCCACCTTAGCCTCTCAAGTAGCTGGGATTACAGGCACATGCCACTACGTCCACTAACTTTTGTATTTTTTGGTAGAGATGAGGTTTCAGCACACTGGTCAGGCTCATTTCAAACTCCTGACCAGCCCGCCTCAGCCTCCTAAAGTGCTGGGATTATAGGTGTGAACCATTGCGCCTGGCCTTCTTTCAATCTTCAGACATCACCAAAATGAAAATTAAAAATGGGGAAGATGGCCAAGTTGTTAGGCAGAGGCTAGTGAGCATCTTACTGACCCCTACAAAATGCAGATCCCTGACTCAGGACTTGGGAAGAATATTTAAAAGGCGAGGCTGGGTCTTGCCCTGGGAGAGACTGTCATTGATCTGGGGGCAATATAAACACAGGTGAAGCCGCCTGAGAACACTGACAAAGCCGCCAGCGGCAAGTGCTAAACTGGCTGCTGTGCATGAAATGCCTAATGGCTCTGGAGACAGAGGGGAGGGCAAAATCACAGGGCCCAACGGCAACCTGAGAGGGCTTCCTGGAGGAGGAGATGTGCTCAGTGGATTCTGAAAGGGTGAATGAGAGTGAGGAGGTGGTAGATCATGAGAACACTGATCACCTAGCTTGGTGCAGGTGGGATGGAAGGAGGATCCCAACCATAACTCCACACCCCAAGCTGGGCCAGATGCCTCTGCAGGTGATCTCAGCCACCAAGCACCTGTGCATCCCTGGAACCGTGATGGGCTGTTCATTCATGATTTTAAACGTTAAGCCTATCCTGAAGTCCAAGGCTTCGGTGAGCTATGATTGTGCTACTGCACTCCAGCCTGGGTGACAGAGACACACACACAAAAACCCTCTCCTGTCCATCGAGTTCTGGGTAGGCGCCTATCTATGCATTAGCTCCTTTATTAAACACCTACTGCGTGCAGGCCCCATGCTCCGTCCCTTCACATTGAGTTTCTCATTCACTGAGCACCAGTTATACACCAAGCACCATGCTGGGCACTTTTACACAAATTGCCTCACTCCACGTACATCTTCCCGTTTCTTAGGAAGAGAAACTAATATTTACTCAGTCCCCGCCAAGGGCCAAGCTCTGTGACAAGTTATATTTCCCAAGAGAAGGCCCAGACATAACAGGGGCCTCAGCCCCAGGCTGGGGCAGCAGGAGAGAGGGGCCGTACAGGAACAGAGAGGCTGGAGGTGAAAGGCTGCGAGAAAACTCACGTTGGACACAAAAGGAATTCTCCTTCCATTTGTTTCTGGAACATTCAGTAGCTATTTTAGAGCCAACTCATAATCTTGTTTGCCAATTTCCTTTTTCCTAAGAAGCCAGGCACTATGTTTACAATTTTACATCTGCACTACCTCCCTAGTTCCAGCTCAGAGACAAATAGGTCAGAGTTTGGGCAAAGGCCCACCTGCGTTTCTTACTTTCCCAGACTGAAAAGGGGCAGAAGGCAGGGGGACTAACTGGGCTTGCAACAGCCAGGGACCAGCTGTGCCTCTCCCTGGGGATGCATGCCTGTCAGAGCAGCAAACAAAGGCCACAGCAAGAAACATGGGGGAGAGAGGGCTCATCCAGGTCTCCCTGGTGCAGGTCAAGGCTGAATTCCTGCAGATGTGGTGAGAGAGGAGCCTGTGAGATGAGGGAAGCTGGGGGTGGGTTAGGAGTCTCACCCAATAACCAGCCTTCCATCACTGGGGCAGGGGGTGGGGGACAAAATAACCAGGGGCCTGGATGGTAAACAGGTGTGCCATGGGAAGCTGGCCATGAGCTGGGCGTCGCATGAGCCCTAGTCAGAAATGTATGTAATCCCCACAGTAACCCTCTACCATGGACAGTGTTACCCCCATTTTACAGATGAGAAGGTTAACAGACTTGCCCAGAGTCACATGCCCCAGAGTGGCACAGCTGGCTTCAGGCCCCCATCTTCACACTCCATCACGCACCCTTTGCTACCACCCTATATGATCAGGACACTCAGGCTCTGCTCTGTGTCTGCCCCTAATACACAGAGAAACCTCAAGGAAGCCTTTTAACCACTGTGGGCTGCAGTCTTCCCATCCATCAACGTGGGGAGAACCACGAGCCTTGCCCTGCCTCCCACCCAGGGCTACTGAGGCGCGGCCTTGGCCAGAAACGCAACAGAACGGACTGTGACGCTCCTGTGCAGCTGAACCACTGGCCGGCAAGGAACGGAAATGGGGAGGGCCGCGTCTCTCAGGCAGGTCAGACAAGAGGCAGGCCTTCACCTCACACGCCCTGGGCCCCCAAAGCCTCCCAAACCAGGTTACCTGCTGGGCATCTCCCTCGGTAAATGGCAGCTTTGTGGAAACGTGAAACATGATCTCCCTGTCCCGGAATGTCGTGTACACAGATTCCACCCCTGTCTGTCCGTGGGTCACATCCAGGCCTCCTCGGAACCTGCCAACAGAGCAGGCAGGAGATGGGGTAAAAAGAGAGTGAGACCAAGTGGGCAACTGAATGCAGCTTGCCTAAGCATACGCCGCAGGGAAACACACGGCCAGGCAGGAAAGCGGGGGGCAGAGCTGGGGGGAACGTGGGAAAAGCAGGTAGGCCTATTCCAAGTGTATCAGCCCTGGCATTATACCCACAAATCCATTATTTACAAGACAAAGCTGGCCAGGCACAGTGGCTCATGACTGTAATCCCAGCACTTTGGGAGGCCAAGGCAGGAAGATCACCTGAGGTCAGGAGTTCGAGACCAGCCTGGCCAATATGGTGAAGCCCCATATCTACTAAAAATACAAAAATTAGCCAGACATGATGGTGCATGCCTATAGTCCCAGCTACTCGGGAGGCTGAGGCAGGAGAATCACTTGAACCCGGGAGGTGGAGGTTGCAGTGAGCCGAATGGCATTCTAGCCTGGGTGACAAGAGCGAGACTCTGTGTCCAAATAAATAAATAAAAGACAAAGCGGAGCCTCCACTTTAAGGCCTGGCTGTGTCCTTTCCACACTGGATGGTCTATGGGAAGGAAGCCCATCATCCACAATCCGAGACAAACGCCCATCCCTGGTGCCAGTGGCCCCCAAGGCTGGGCACAGGCCTTTCTTGGCTCCCTGCAAGACCGTGTCCAAGTCCTCTGCCCAGAGTTAGGGCGACTAGCCATCCTGTTGGCTGGTGGGGAGCCCCAGAGGAGCACCTGAAGTCAGCCAGACAAGGTAGCAGATGCTTGACTTCTGTCCAGCCAGCCCCAAAACAGAGGCCCAACCACTGGAGCACCCAGCCCAGGAGTATCCGGGGAAGTCCATTCTCTGGCCGCCTCCTCACGGGCAGGAAAGAAAGGCACTTAGGAACTGGGTGGGCTTCTAGGAGCTGCCCCTTCTGCCTTTACACACACACACATGCACACGGCTGCCAGCCTCCATCACATTCTTCAGCAGATGTAGGTTCCTTCAAGAAAATGAAATAAGATGGACCTAGAATCTCAGCATCCCCAATACTACAAGCCAGAAAATGTGCCCAGCCTGGCATAGCAGAAGGGACGCTGGCCACAGAGTCAGGAGTTCCAGGTTCTAGACCTGCTTCTGCCACTAAATCAGCACATGGTCTTGGACAGTATGTTTAGTCTCTCTAGGCCTCCATAAAATAGCAGGATAGAATTTCATCTCTGAGGACCTTCTGGGCTTCATATACTGTATTTCATCTATTCTAAGGCCCACGTTTTGTTTTGTTTTTTTTTTGCGTCGGGGTTCACTCTATCATCCAGCCTGGAGTGCAGTGGCGTAATCACAGCTCACTGCAGCCTCCTGGGCTCAAGTGATTCTCCCCGCCTCAGCCTCCCAAGTAGCTGGGACCACAGGAGCACATCACAACAGCTGGCTAATTTTTATAATTTTCAAATTTTTTAAGTGACAGGGTCTCGCCATGTTGCCCAGGCTGGTCTCAAACTCCTGGGCTCAAGCGATCCACCCACCTTGGCGTCCCAAAGTGCTGGCATTATACGCATGACTGTTGTATGGATTCCTGCCCGAGGAACTGTTCTATTTGCATCCACTCTAATGATGCATTCTTTCAGGCTGGCGCAGCAGCTCATGATGGTAATCCTAGCATTTTAGGAGGCTGAGGTGGATGAATTGCTGGGGTCAAGAGTTCGAGACCAGCCTCAGCAACATGACAAAACCCCGACTCTATTAAAATTCCAAAAAAATTAGCTGGGCATAGTGGTGGGTGCCTGTTGTCCCAGATACTCTGGAGGCTGAGGTCCAAGAATCTCTTGAACCTGGGAGATGGAGGTGGCAGTCAGCTGAGATAATGCCACTGCACTCCAGCCTGGGTAACAGAGCAGGATTCTGTCTCCAAATATAAAAAATAAAATAAAATAGATCATTTCCCCCAAAACTGCACAAGGCTCTCTTTCCCAAACACCTAACAGGGAAGCTGGATTCCTTTCCTTTTCAGTCTGGGCCAATGTAATTAGGAAGGCAAATCTGGTGCAGAGCCCGAGGCCGAACATGAACGCCTTCAGGGGGATCTGCCACACTGGATCACTCCCTGGACCACTGATTCCTTAGAAATGCAGTGAGGGACCAGAACCTGAAAAGTCATCCCTCATTTCTTATGTGTTCTTAATTCTCACATGTGCTCCCTAAGGACAGCGCTGTCTACCCCTTGCTCCTCCTCTGGGGCCCTCGGTGATGGAGCTGGAGTGGCCACTTGGCTGAAACCCACCCTTTGAAGTCCTGCAGCATGATCGTGTCCCCCAGCAGGTCCAAGAACTCCTTAAAAGC
This sequence comes from Callithrix jacchus, assembly GCF_049354715.1. Taxonomy (NCBI): domain Eukaryota; kingdom Metazoa; phylum Chordata; class Mammalia; order Primates; family Cebidae; genus Callithrix; species Callithrix jacchus. Next base: position 65,302,506 of record NC_133506.1, read on the forward strand.
TGGGCTCTCCTCATTGTTCCCAAACAGCTCCTCCTCCAGAGTCTGAAAGAGAAATAGGAATAAGGGCAGGAATTAGAAAAATCCTTTGTGATGCCAAAGGAAGGAATATGATTGCCCAGACACCTGGTCCCTTCCTTCCTGCCTCCCTGTCTCCCAGCACCTGTGCCGCAGCAGCCTTCCATGGGAGGAGAGACTCCTGGAGACTCATTCGCCAGCACCAGATCTTCAAGGCTGGTGCATGAGGCCTTTCTATGTGAGCAAAGGCTGCTGGTCAGTTCAAAGGGTAAAACTGAAGTAAAGCGTTCTTAGATTTGAAAGCAAAAACAGGATCCATAAACAAAAAATTGATCTTAAAGTTGCCAGGTTTAATTTTTAAGAAAAAAAGATTAAAATAAAATAAATTGATCACTGAACTTCTAACAAAGGACAAGTATCAAGAATATATTAAGGGCCGGGTAGGGTGGCTCACACCTGCAATCCCAGCACTTTGGGAGGCCAAGGCGGGCAGATCACCTGAGGTCAAGAGTTCAAGACCAGCCTGACCAACATGGTGAAGCCCCATCTCTGCTAAAAATACAAAATTAGCTAGGCATGGTGGTGCATGCCTGCCAGCTATTTGGGAGGCTGAGGCAGGAGAATCGCTTGAGTCTTGAAAGTGAAGGTTGCAGTGAGCTGAGATTGCGCCACAGCACTCCAGCCTGGAAGACAGAGTGAGACCTTGTCTCGAAAAAAAAAAAAAAAGAATATATAAAGAACTCTCAAAACTCTAAAGTAATCAAAACCACAATGACAAACCACTTCCAATCCACTAGGATGGCCAGAATGAAAATAAAGGCAATTAAAGGCAATAACAAGTGAGGGTGTGGGGAAATCAGAACCATCGAATGCTGCTGCTGAAAATGAAAATGACACAGTCATTGTGGAACACAGTTCAGGAGTTCCTCAAATGGCTACCATATGATCAGCAACTTCACTCCCAGGCATATGCCAAAGGCTAACCAGAGTTACCATATGATCCAGCAACCTCATTCCCGGGCGTACACCAAAGGCTAAATGCAGTTACCATATAATCCGGCAGCCTCACTCCTGGGCATACACCAAAGGCTAACCACAGAGTTACCATATGATCTGGCAACCTCACTCCCGGGCATATGCCAAAGGCTAACCACAGTTACCACATGATCCGGCAGCCTCACTCCTGGGCATATGCCAAAGGCTAACCACAGAGTTATCATATGATCTGGCAACCTCACTCCCAGGCATATACCAAAGGCTAACCACAGAGTTACCATATGATCTGGCAGCCTCACTCCTGGGCATATGCCAAAGGCTAACCACAGAGTTACCATATGATCCAGCAATCTCACTTCCGGGCATACACCAAAGGCTAAATGCAGAGTTACCATATGATCCTAAACCTCACTCCCGGGCATATGCCAAAGGCTAAATGCAGAGTTACCATATGATTTGGCAACCTCACTCCAGGGCATACACCAGAGGCTAAATGCAGAGTTATCATATGATCTGGCAACTTCACTCCCGGGCATACGCCAAAGGCTACCCACAGAGTTACCATATGATCCGGCAACCTGACTTCCGGGCATACACCAAAGGCTAAATGCAGAGTTACCATATGATCTGGCAATCTCACTCCCGGGCATATGCCAAAGGCTAACCACAGCTACCACATGATCTGGCAACCTCACTCCTGGGCGTACACCAAAGGCTAAACACAGAGTTACCATATGATCCAGCAACCTCACTCCCAGGCGTATACCAAAGGCTAAGCACAGAGTTACCATATGATCCGGCAACTTCAGTCCCAGGCATATGCCAAAGGCTAACCACAGTTACCACATGATCCGGCAACCTTACTCCCAGGTGTATACCAAAGGCTAACCACAGTTACCATATGATCCGGCAACCACACTCCTGGGTATACACCAAAGAGAAATGAAATATGTCCACAGAAAATTTATACACGAATATCCATAGCAGTACTATTTGTAATAGCCCAAAAGGAGAAAGAACCCAAATATCCATCTGATGAATACATAGACAAAATATGTGCTAGCCTCACAGTGGAATATTTGGCCATAAACAAGAAATAACTTGCTGAAATATACTATGACCTAGATAAACCCTCAAAACATTATGCTGAGTTAAAGAAGCCAGTCACAAAAGGCCAGGTATTATGATTCCATTTATAAAAGGTCTAGAACAGCCAAATCCACAGAGACAGAAATTAGATTAGGGTTGGCAGAAGCTAAAGGAAAGGGGGATGGGAGTGACTACTGGTGAGTGTGGGGTTTCTTTTGGAGGTGATGAAAATGTTCCGGAGTTAGATAGTGGGAGCAGTTGCACAGTTATGTGGTTATGCTACAAACCACTGAATTGCACACTTTATTGAGATATACATTACATACCATGGCCAGTTACAGTGGCTCATGACTGTAATCCCTGCACTCTGGGTGGATCACAAGGGAAGGAGTTCAAAACCAGCCTGGCCAACATGATGAAAACCCTGTCTTCACTAAAAATAAAAAAAATTAGCCAGGTGTGGTGGCACATGCCTGTAATCCCAGCTACTTGGGAGGCTAAGACAGGAGAATCGATTGAACCCAAGAGGCAGAGGGTGCACTCCAGCCTGGGAGACAGAGCGAGACTCCATCTCAAAAAAATAAATAAATATTTATGTATTTTTATGTTTTTAATATATATTATATAGAATATATACATATTTATATATTTTTGAGACTTCATCTCAAAATATATAAATAAAAATAAATAAATTACATACCATTATGAATTATACGGTATGACATTTATGCTGATGTGCTCAATAAAGCTGTTATTTTTAAAAATATTTTTAACTCAACCAAAAAAAAATTAGAAAATGGTCTAAAGACATAAAAATGAAAAAAAAAAAAAAAAGACATAAAAATGGCCAGGCACGTGGCTTATGCCTGTAATTCCAACACTTTGGGAGGCTGAAGCAGGCTGATCACTTGAAGTCAGGAGTTTGAAACCAGCCTGACCAACATGGCAAAACCCCATCTCTACTAAAAATGCAAAAATCAGCTGGGCATGGTGGCGCACACCTGTAGTCCTAGCTATTCAGGAGGCTGAGGCAGGAGAGTCTCTTGAACCCAAGAAGTGGAGGTTGCAATGAGTCGAGATCACACCACTGCACTCCAGCCTGGGCAACAGAGTGAGACCCTGTCTCAAAAAAAAAATAGACATGAACAGGCATTTGCACTTCACCTAAGAGGATATACAGATGGCAAATAAGCACATGAGAGGATGTCCAACATCATCAGCGATCAGAGAAATGCAAATTAAAGCCATAAGGTGATGTCACTATACATCTATCAGAATGGCTAAAATAAAATACAGTCACACCACCAAATGCTGGCAAGGATGTAGAGAAACTAGATCATTCATACATTGCTGGTAAGAAGAAGCACTCCAGAAAAGAGTTTGGCCATTTCTTACAAAACTAAATACATAATTACCATATAACTCAGCAGCTGTATTCCTAAGCATTTATCCCAGAAAAATGAAAACTTATGTTCACACAAAGACCTACATACAGATGTTCATAGCAGCTTCATTCATAATAGTCAAAAATGTCTTTCAATGGATGATGGTTAAACAAAAACTGTGGTACAATTCAACCATGGAATACTACTTAGCAATGAAAAAGAACACAGTATTGATACACTCAAAAACTTAGATGAATCTTGCTGACTGGAAAAAAGCCAATCTCAAATGGTTATATACTATGTGATTCCATTTATATAACATTTTTGAAATAACAATGCTTTAGAAATTAGAGAACAGATGAGTGGTTGTCAGGGGTGAGGGACTGGAGCGGGGAGAGTGATGTCCATATCCTGGTTGTGATATTGTGCTATTGTTTTGCAAGAGAAAGGAGGTAAAGGGTACATTAGATCTCGCTGGATTATTTTTTACAACTGTATATGAATCTACAGATATTTAAAAATTAAAAGGTTAGTAATTTTATTTTTTTGAGATGAAGTTTCGCTCTTATTGCCCTGGCTGGAGTGCAATGGCACGATCTTGGCTCACTGCAACCTCTACCACTGGGGTTCAAGAGATTTTCCTGCCTCAGCCTCCTGAGTAACTGGGGCTACAGGCACCCACCACCATGCCCGGCTACTTTGTTAAAAAAAACCGTAGCGAGCTCTGCAAACAGTAGCAGGCTTAAATACTGCCTGATCAATAGGCCGTGCCCACAGTGGCAGGATCTGCAAATAGCTGAAGGCTCTGCAAACATGCATAGGCTGCCACCAACAGCTGAAGATGGCATAAAGACACTCTAGCCTGCCCAATCACTTCAAGAGAATGTCTCCTGTGGGTAATTACAACAGCAACAATAACAAAAGCAGACCTTGGGCTCCATGACTTCAACAGGCAAGAGAATCCAGTAGATTTCAATAATTTTGTTTTGTTTTTTTATAGTGTTTCTTTTAGAATTACCTTCATTTCATGATAAGTGATACGGTTTTCCACCTAAAGGAGTGACATAAAAATTCCTTTAAAAATAAATGCATGTGGCCAGGCACAGTAGCTCATGCCTGTAATCCCAGCACTTTGGGAGGCCAAGGCAGGTCGATCACCTGAAGTCAGGAGTTCGAGACCAGCCTGGCCAACATGGCAAAACCCCAGCTCTACTAGAAATACAAAACTTAGACTGGCTTGGTGGCATGCACCTGTAATCCCAGCTACCTGGGAGGCTGAGGCAGGAGAATCACTTAAACCCTGGAGGCGGAGGCTGCAGTGAGCCAAGACTGTACCATTGCACTCCAGCCTGGGCGACAAGAGCAAGACTCTGTCTCATTCATTCATTCATACATACATACATACATACATACATACATACATACATAAATATATATATAGATGTAAGTATTTAAAAAAAAAACTTTTTAAAGAAAATATGGCCAGGCGCGGTGGCTCATGCCTGTAATCCCAGCACTTTGGGAGGCCGAGGCGGGTGGATCACGAGGTCAAGAGATCGAGACCATCCTGGTCAACAAGGTGAAACCCCATCTCTACTAAAAATACAAAAATTAGCTGGGCATGGTGGTGCGCACCTGTAGTCCCAGCTACTCGGGGGGCTGAGGAAGGAGAATTGTTTGAACCCAGGAGGTGGAGGTTGCGGTGAGCAGAGATCACACCATTGCACTCCAGTCTGGGTAACAACAGCAAAACTCCATCTCAAAAAAAAAGAAAAGAAAATATTTAGTTAATAGTATAGGTGTGATAAAAATCTTAACAGTGGCATAGGGTGAACAAATGCCATGGTACAGATGCTGGATATGGTCTGTGAAGGCCTGAAGGCTGGGAGACACCGTGCTCTCGAAGGGGTCAGCAAAATACAGCCCATGGGCCAAGTCTGGCCTGCTGCCTGTGTTTATAGATGAAGTTTCATTGGAACACAGACAGGCCGGCTCACGTTATCTATTGTTTATTGCTACTTCTGCACCAGCAAGGCAAAGTTGAGTGGCTGTCACAGAGACTCCAAGGCCCATGAAGTTGAAAATGTTTCCTATCTGGCCCTTTACCCAAAAAGGTTTGCCAATCCCTGATCTACAGCATGCCATGAAGACATAGCAACCAATGTCCTAACCTGCTCCAGGTCATGAGGCCAGAGTGTGGAAGAGCAGCTGATTCCAGGCAACCTACATCTCCCACTAGAAAAACAATCCAGTGGCCGGGCACCGTGGCTCACGCCCGTAATCCCAGCTTTTTGGGAGGCCAAGGCAGGTAGATCATGAGGTCAGGAGTTTGAGACCAGTCTGGAGACCCTGTCTCCGCTAAAAATACAAAAAAATTAGCTGGCATGGTGGTGTGGGCCTGTAATCCCAGCTACTAAGGAGGCTGAGGCGGAGAATCACTTGAACCCAGGAGGCGGAGGTGGCAGTGAGCCGAGATCACGCCATTGCAGTCCCACCTGGGCAAAGTGCAAGACTCCGTCTCAAAAAAAAGAAAAAGAAAAAGAGAAACGATCCAGTGTGTACTCTGGGGCACTCGCTCCTCTTTCAAGATCCACATCCAGGCTGATAGTAGCATTGCAGTCATTTTGATACTTGCCTTGAGCTTGACCATGCACTCAGGGAGGGGGGGCTTAGTCATCACCGTATCCGCCAGAGTGCATAACACAGCGCACAGCACACACGAGAGTTAGGTGAGGCTCATTTATACCTAGAGTCCAGCATAGAGCTTTGATGCAACAAATGTTCATACTAAATGTCCCCCAGCTGCAGGTTTGCAAAACAATGATCTGCCCAGGTTTTTTTAAAAAAAAAATAGAATGTTATCTTCCTGGCTTTTTCCCCCACAGTAGCATCAGGTACATAAACAATACCTAGACCCCCTCTCAGAGATGAATGGCTGGTGTTCCATAATTATAACTTTGCTGGAACACTGGATTGTAATCACCTTATAAGATCTGCTTTGGTAAATTTCACAAGCAAAGAACTTTAATTGGGGGGTTCTATTAGCAAAGCTGTATAAAACAGAAATGTAATACGTGAAAATGATTATGGCAGCTACCTGAATAATGGCCCTTAAATTATAAGACTCATCAGTGTTAGTCTTGCAGATCCTAAACTCTTCACCTAATTAGTATATTTTTAAGCAAAGGCATGTCTCTTATGGTCTAGTATCTCTACATGAGAACACCAGGTTTCATCTAACCAAGGAAGATACCATCATGCAAAAAAAATACAGATACTATCAGAAGATACCATTAACCTGCCATTAGTAGGGCTGACATTTTTATTCATTCATTAACTCACATAACAATGGAGTGTATTTATATGAGGGTTACATGCTAGGCTCTGAGATGATACAAAGATGAAATGAGCGTGGAACTTTCCTCTCAAAGAGCCTCAGTGAGGAAACAGCGTGTTCAGCTGGTCCTCTATCAGGTATGTTAACAAATGTTCATGGTAGGAAAGAGGCAGGAAAGATTGGAAGTTTCTGGTAAAGTAAGGATGGAAAACACTAAGTTCAACAAAACTATAGAGTTCTTTACCTTGGAGGTTCTTAAAGCCTTCAAAAGGCTCTCACACAAGTGACAACCCCTCCCAAGTCATTTGCTCACAGAGTACACCATCAGACTAGAATCTCATGGAACACACTTTGAGAAACATCATTCTGGCCAATTAACTCCAAAGCAGCATGTGAGTGCCACAAAAGACAGATGCTGAGCAGTGGTGTGCTGGCAAATTTTCAGCCACTGGCTCTCCAGAGGAGGAACATACAAACCCTGGTGTCTGCCAATTTTCGTAGTGTAAATACTTCCACCATGGCTGACTTCAAGCTGTCCACATGATGTCACAGGAGAGAGTGGCAAAGAGATGCACACAGCTGGCTCCATCACATCACTGAAGTGTGGAGAGAAAAAGCTCATTCCCAGTGGGGAGAAATTTGGGCAAGGAGAGAGCAGCCTATGTTCCTCCATTCCCTCTTCCCAGTCTGATTTTGCTTATAACCAGCAGCCCAAAAATACATATAAGCTGAGGCAGCCAGGAAGAATGCGAATTTGTTATACAAAAAAAAATGACATCACTGCTTAAGAACGTGCAGGCCTTTGTGTAAGAAGTAGCCTTCTGGAAAGTCCTGCCACCTCCAGTCTAATTCAAACCTCGAATGTGACAGTTGTATTCCGAATGCTGAGGAACGCAGTTGAGGGCTCCTGTGCTCAGGGTGGGGATAGAAAGAGTCCTAGGTGAGAAACCATGGGACACAGTGACCCATATAGATGGTGCTGCTTACCTGCCTGGCTTTTTGGTAAATGACTCCGAATTTGAATGTGTTGTTGACATCATGCTCATCATAGGACACAATCATCTGGGAAGCCTGGAAGATGTGGCAAGAAAAACATCAACATTTGTGAAATTTGGAAGCAAGTGAGGAAGCACATGGACAAGGAAGCATCCACTTAGGTGGAGGGTGAGTCCCCTGGAAATGAAACATCCACAGACATGGAGTGAGAGAAATAATAAGCAGTCAGCCAGCAGGCAGCTCCCAAGGTCTAAGCTGGCTTCCAAAACCTGAGCTCCCTCGGTAGGAAGCAAACCTCTGTATCACTCATTCCATTCCCATCCAGATGTGCCAGCCACGGCTCGGGTGCCTGTGTCCAGCAGTTTACTTGACCCCAGTGTTCAATCTGTGGTGTAAAAAGTGAAGCCAGGGCTGGGCGCGGTGGCTCATGCCTGTAATCCCAGCACTTTGGGAGGCTGAGGCGGGTAGATCACCTGAGGTTGGGAGTTCGAGACCAGCCTGACCAACATGGAGAAACCCCTCTCTATTAAAAATACAAAAATTAGCTGGGCGTGGTGGTGGGTGCCTGTAATCCTAGCTACTCAGGAGGCTGAGGCAGGAGAATCACTTGAACCTGGGAAGTGGAGGTTGCGGCAAGCCGAGATGGCACCATTGCACTCCAGCCTGGGCAACAAGAGGGAAACTCCATCTCAAAAGAAAAAAAAAAGTGAAGCCAGAACCCCAAAACTGATCAGCATGGATAACTCTAGCCCTAATTGCAACTCTAATCAGCAGTATGATTCCGAGCAAGTCACCGCTCCTGACCAAACTTCAGTCCCCTCCGCATAAAATGAGAGGTATCCAAGAAGATCACACCAAGGAGGAACATACCCTAATACAATATGCAAAGAAGAACTGTTGAAAACCTGACTACTGGTTCTATCTAATTCTCCATTATGCATCAGAGAGCTGATGACTGGGATCAAAAAACGAAAACTCCAGTCCCGAATCCACTGTTTTTACCTATGTAGCTTTGAATGAGCCACTTCTCTGGGGCTCGGTTTCCTCATCTGTTAAATAGAGATGTGTCATTATGAAGATTCAATGAAAAAAAGCTGAGCACAGAGCAGTTATCATCATCATCATCATCATCATCATCTATATGACACTCCAGAAGTATCAGAGCTGAACCAGCTTCTTGGGGAAGAAAAGATTTGGGAGCTGTTGGGATAATCAATCTCAGCAAAAAAAAAAAAAAAAAAAAAAGAAAAGGAGTGATTCTCAGTGTGGAGACTTCAAACTTGAATGTCCCTTCCAACTTTTACATTAAAAATAAAAAGACAAGAAAATTGAAGATAATTTTTCACCTGAACAAGAAATACTAATGGTTCATCTTAAAATTGGTCTAGGAAAAAAAGTTAGTGTGTGTTATGGACAATGAACTGAAAAGTTATTGTAAGTTATCTTATTTAACTAAGCACTTTCAAGTTGAGTGATCTGAGCTGAATTTGAAGACTATTAATAAGTTATGTTTGGAAGTTTTAACTTCAATGAAGTAACTATTTGCTGTGAAAGAAACAAACAATGAATTACTAAACAAAGATGGTGCAATATCTTTGTTTTGTTTTTGTTTTATGAGGCTCCTGAGAATCAACCCAACTGAAGCATTTCAATTCACTTGAATGAGAAACATGTTTAGTACCAAAAGAGCTCAAGGCACTGGTGTAAAAAGTTTTATCTCAGAGGTTGGTCAGTTACCGTGGCGCACTTTCTGGTCACTTTGTACAATGTAGATTTGAAGCACAGTGGTGAAAGCATTAAATGCAGCATTTGAAAAAGAAAAAAAGGAGGTATGCAATCACACGTTCTGTGAGAGGAAGAACAAGCCAGGCCCAGCTTCTTGGCTGGAATCTGGGCCCTGTGTGAGGTTGCCACACACTGTGTACCTCTGTGAGGCTCTAGGCTCTCTGGGGAAATGAACACTTCGCAGCTACCCCAGCAAGGGCGCTGCTGCCCGACCCTGGAGGCCTCCACTCCAGCCTGGGTGAGTCACAGGGAGGAACAGCTGCCCTGCCAGGGAGAGGCACCAGGCCATGGAGAACTTCCAAAGAATGTTCTAAACTCTGCAAATTTTAAAAACACACACATACATGCATTTCAGCCAGATTAACATCCCAGCCGGACTCAGCAGTCCTTCAAATGTAGAAAACATGAAAATACAGCTGCTCTTCCATTATTACCAAGGCCGGAGGCTTTCCAAGTCATGGAGAGAATGGTGCAAACAGACATCATTGGTCTTCTCAGTGGCTATGATTTGACAACCAAAACTGCCAAACCTATAGTTAAGTTTAGACGTTTAGGATGGGGTTTTCATGTTTGGTTAAACCCCACTAATTCAGTTTTAATTACAAAGGGGAGGTCAGTCTGCTTGATAGAAAATGTTCAATGGCATGCAGCACACTCCTGGTATCAACAGATGCTAAAAGAGCTGAACACAGGCACGTGGAAGATGAGAGCTCTGTGCAGGAGAGGACTCCGCCATTCACTCAGCCACTGCAGGCGGATAAATGGCTGCTTCTGAGAGTGTCATGCCTAATCCTGAACCCTGGAAGTGCTTGTTCCAGCTGGGCACGGTAGCTCATGCCTATAATCCCAGCACTTTGGGAGGCTGAGGTGGGCAGATCACCTGAGGTCAGGAGTTCAAGACCAGCCTGGCCAACATGGTGAAACCCTGTCTCTACTAAAAATACAAAAGTTAGCTGGGCATGGTGGTGGGTACCTGTAATCCCAGCTACTTGAGAGGCTGAGGCAGGAGAATCACTTGAACCCGGGAGGCGGCAGTTGCAGTGAGCTGAGATCGCACCACTGCATTCCAGCCTGGGTGACAGAGCAAGACTCTGCCTCAAAAAAAAAAAGTGTTTGTTCAAGGGGATTCTGGATGTCTCCACTGGAATGGGGCCTCTCTTCCTCACCAGACGTTTCATCTCATGGGTCCTGGTTGTCAGAGTTGGGACTCAGAACAGATAGAGCCGACCCCAGCAGGCCTCAGCCGCTGCAGCATGGCCCATGGCAGTAGCTCAGAAGTGTGGCTCTGCTTCTGATTTCCATCTCCAGAGCCTGCTGGCCCACAAAGAGGCAGTCGATGCACTGGGTCTTCTCCTGTGGCCAATTTCAAGTAATTCATGGTCCATGGTGATTTAAGTCCTCTCATGCCATAATTATCCTTCAGTGGGTTTATTATTACTGCTTCTCTTCCCACTCACACCCCCATATCAGAACTGGAGTCAATATCAGGCCAATTCAAAGGAAATGGATATCAGAAAACCAGCCATTTTATGAATGAAGGCAGCAGAGACTCATAAGGCCTGAGAGCTTCAGTAACACAGGCAATGGCAGGGTGGCTATCCGGCCTTTCACTTCTTAGTGAGTTTCTGCCTGCTGTACTTCCTGTCCCTCTGTGACAACATACAGGATCTGCACAAGCCCCTCCAGCACTGGCTGGAGGGAGGTACCACTGAAGTGTGGTGGAGAAGCAATAACACTGCTACACCCTCTGTCACCTTTACAACAGCCTGGGGACCGATTTGACTGGGCTGGAGGCCTAGGCATGGCTGAGGATGGGTTCCCAGTGGACCAGTTTGTGAAGGGAAGGGCAGGGATAGAGGAAACATAATGCTTATTATGGAGACCCCAAGAAACCCCACTATGATGCAAAGAACTCCCCAAGGAGCCCTGGGTCTGCAAATCCTTGCCAAGCTGCAGGCCCCCATAGCAGGAGGCATGAAGATCTCACCTTGGGGTACAGGACAGGGTTGAATTTCAGTCCCACCGCATCATCACAGAAAGCCTGAGAAGGGAGAACAACACACAGTTCAGGGGTCACCTCTGTAGAGGGCATCCAGGCTCCTCTGCCCTCCACAAGAACGCAGCATGGAAGGGCAAGCCACACCTGTCAGGTGGCCTGGGCTGGATTCCGACTGCTGCTCACTAATGAGTGCCCAGGAAAGTCAACTCTCCTTTCCCAGGTTTGCTGGTAAAGTGCGGGAAGGGATCAGACAAAGCCTGAGATTTGTCTCTGTTCTGGCCTGAAGACAATGCCAAATGCTACCAAGCCCACAACTGCCACCAAAGGAATTCAGCACAATTCTGTGACATTCTTGCTCCCAGAGTGAGGATCCAACCAACCCAGTTGACTATCCTGCTCAGTCCACTTTGCTAACTCAGTTCCCAAGTTCGCAGGCTCCTTACTCAAGGGGGTGGTCAATCTGGACCATGCTTCAGCCTGACTCAGGCCTCCCCTCTGCTGTGAAGGCTCCCCTGGCCACCCCGCCCCCACTCCTCCACTGACGTCCTACAGCATTCACCACATCCAGCCCCGTCTTTCCACTTCTCTCACCCCCCAAACTAGCTGTGAACTACATGGAGGTAGAGACCATAGATGATACTATACTGTTCCTGAGCAGCCTCCACACCAAGGATGAGCTGGGGAGTGGGAAGGAAAGACAGAGGCATCTGCCCACAGCCCGCCCCGACCCCCATCCATGTAGTCAAGGGCCAAAGTAAAGTGGCCTCCCCTTCCCCAAGGGCTGAGCCCACCCCAGACCCACCTGCACCCCTACTCCAGAGGCCAGCCCTGGGCTGAAGGAGGAAGCCACCTTCTCTCACAAATTAACTTCTCACCTTTGCAATCTGAGGGACACTGGGAAGCTTGCTCAGTCCAACCAAGGGGATCCGCTCATGCACCGTCTTCAGCTTGGACCTGCACAAGATGGGAGAAAAAAACGACATCCCTCAGAAACAGTCAAGGAGGGCGTGGTAACTTACTCCAGTCATCCCAGCCCTTTGGGAGGGCAGGGCAGATCACTTGAGGTCAGGAGTTTAAGACCAGCCTGTTCAACATGGAGAAAGCCCATCTCTACTAAAAATACAAAATTTGCCAGGCGTGGTGGCGGGTGCCTGTAATCCCAGCTACTCTGAGGTTGAGGCAGGAGAATCCCTTGAACCCTGGAGGCAGAGGTTGCAGTGAGTCGAGATCCTGCCACTGCACTCCAGCCTGGGCGACCAGAGTGAAACTCTGTCTCGAAAAAAAGAAAAGAAGAGAAACAGTCAATGAGGAAAGCGGCTGAGATCACAGCACACAGGGCACTTGCCTGAGGACTCCCTGAGGTCAGATCGGCCTCGTTTGGCCCAATATATGCTGGGTATGCACTCGCATGATGGGAAAACACAGTCCCACTTAGGTATGCTGGGAGCTTGCTACTTAAAGAACGCTCCTGATACATCCATCTGCCACTGAAATATGTGAAATGCAAATAAAGTCCCCATTATTTTTTGGTTTGTTTATAGGTTTTTGTGTTCTCCCAAGGAACTGAGCACAGCTTCTGAATATATTTGGGTTTCATCATGAAATTAAGCCTTTATGAAAAGAAAACCTAATATTTGAAAATCTGGGTTTACTCAAAATATAAATGGGATGGAATCTGCTTTATAAAGGGATTCACCATGAGAGTCTAAATTTAGCCTGTTCTGCTCATTCATTTAGCATATTATGAAAATGCTGGATTTTACTGAATGCTTTTCTGCATCTGAGGAGATAACCATATGGTTTTTAATCTATTGACCTGGTGAATTACATTTCTGTTGAGCCATTTTTTGATTCCATGGGTAAAATTCCACTTACTTCTGATGTATTATTTTTAATATCCCGCTGAATTTATTTATTTATTATTTATTTTTATTTATGTATTTATTTTGAGACAGAGTGCGATCTCAGCTCACTGCAACCTCTGCCTTCTGGGTTCAAGCTATTCTCCTGCCTCAGACGCCCGAGTAGCTGGGATTACAGGTGCCCGCCTGTATTTTTAGTAGAGACAGGGTTTCGCCACGTTGGCCAGGCTGGTATCGAACCCCTGACCTCAGGTGATCCACCCGCCTCAGCCCCCTCAAAGTGCTGGGATTACAGGCGTGAGCCACTGCAGCCAGCCGAATTCAATTTACTAACACAGTAGTCTCCCTTATCCATGGTTTTGTTTTTCACAGTTTCAGTTACCTGCAGTCAACCACAGCCAAAAAAATATTAAATGGAAAATTCCAGAAGTAACTCATAAGTTTTAAATTTTGTGCTGTCCTGAATAGCATAATGCAATCTTCCACCACCCCATCCATCCACCTGGGATGTGAATTCTTGTTCTGTCCAGCGTATCCACGCCCTACACACTCCCTACTCATCAGTCCCTTAGCAGCCATCTCAGTGATCAGACTGGCTGTTGCAGCATCTCACTGCTTGTGTTCAAGGCACCCTTATCATACTAATAACAGCCCTGAAGTCCATGGTCCATGAGTGATGCTGTCAATTCAAATATGACAGAAAGAAACTGTTAAGTGCCTCCTTTAAGTAAAAAGGTGAAAGTTCTTAATAAGAAAAGAAAAAACTTATATGCTAAGATTGCTGAGATCCATGGTAAGAATTCTCTATCTGTGAAATTGTGAAGAAGGAAAAAGAAGTTATTGCTAGTTTTGCTGTTGCACCTCAAACTGCAAAAGTTATGGCCACAGTGCATAAATACTTAATTAAGATGAAAAGAGGATTAAATGTGTGGGTGAAAGATATGGGCAAAGTGGCTCACCCCTGTAATCGCAGCACTTTGGGAGACCAAGGCCTGTGGGTCACCTGAGGTCAGGAGTTCATGACCAACCTGGCCAACATGGTGAAATCTTGCCTCAACTAAAAATACAAAAATTAGCCGGGCTTTATGGTGCATACCTGTAATCCCAGCTAATCAAGAGGCTGAGGCAGGAGAATTACTTGAACCCAGGAGCCGGAGGTATGCGGTGAGCCAGGTTCATGCCATCACACTCCACCTGGGCAACAAGAGTGAAACTCCTTATCAAAACAAAACAAAACAAAAAAACTTATTGAAAAAAAAAATCAATCAAATGAGATGCAAAAACAGAAACAAAAAAGAAAGAAAAGGTAGAAAGGTAGGTACCAGTATTCCTTATGAATGTAGAAATCAGTGTTCTAAATAAAGTATCAATACCAGAAACTCAAATCTAAGTAGACTATTAAGAGTAAGTCACTGGCTGGGCACAGTGGCTCAAGCCTGTAATCCCTTTGGGAGGCCAAGGTGGGCGGATCACGAGGTCAAGAGATCAAGACCATCCTGGCCAACATGGTGAAACCCCATCTCTACTAAAACTTCAAAAATTAGCTGGATGTGGTGGCATGCACCTGTAGTCCCAGCTACTCGGGAGGCTAAGGCAGGAGAATTGCTTGAACCTGGGAGACAGAGGTTGCAGTGAGCTGAGATTGTGCCATTGCACTCCAGCCTGGCACCTGGCGACAGAGTGAGACTCTATATCTCAAAAAAAAAAAAAAAGTAATTCACTATAGCCAAGAAAGAGTTATTTTACTAATGAGGGATGGTTAATATTAGGAAATTAATTCATTCAGAGTCTGTTTACCCAAGGCTTAATATATGCCAGACTTTGTCTAGTTGTAGCGATCCTGTGAGCAAGAAGCTCTTGTCCTGCTACTTGGCCATAGAAGGCATTCAGGGCATTTTAGATATTCTTGTTTCTGTTCTTGGTCTTACTCATCATCTTCTTCTTAGGGACACCGATCATTATAGGCTAGTGAGGGCGATGTGAAACATAGGTGGTGAGGGAGAACTGAAGGGAACGTGGAAGGTGTGTCTGAGTGTGTGTAGGATTGAGAAATTACACTAGAGAGGTAAGAAGACGCTAGATCCTATACAGATGATGTTTAGGAGTTCTGATTTTATCCTAAGAGTAATAGGAGAGGTACTGAAGGGAGAATGTCATGATCAGATTTACACAGCACAGTGATCATTCTGACTAGAAAAAGAAGACTGGCTTAGAGGAAAGGCAAGGCCAGAAGCAGGAAGGTGAGTCAGGAGGCTGCTGTGATGAGCCAGTGATTATCACAGGTGATGACCTAGACCACCAGACTGCGTGATGCAGATGCTAAGTAACAGCCATGATGGGGACTGAACCAAGGTGGCTTGCACTGAGTGTAGAAGAGAGGAGGTGCCAGAAAGACATTCAAAAATCTCCAACAAATGGGAGCTGAATTTACTGCTGATGAAATTCAAATAGTGGTCCACTTTCAAAATCACTTAAATATATTTAAAATCTTAATGAGATAAATAATGAATAGCATCCATAAAAAGGTTAATAAATGGTGATGCAGAGAAATGAATCAAGAACTCATGGTTATAAAAGGAAAACATGCCAGGCAGAGTGGCTTACACCTGTAATCCCAGCACTTTGGGAGGTCGAGGCAGGCGGATCACAAGGTCAAGAGAACAAGACCATCCTGGTCAACATGGTGAAACCCCGTCTCTACTAAAAATACAAAAATTAGCTGGGCATGGTGGCGTGCACCTGGAGTCCCTGCTACTCAGGAAGCTGAGGCAGGAGAATTGCTTGAACCCAGAGGTGGAGGTTGTGGTGAGCTGAGATTGCGTCACTGCACTCCAGCCTGGGCAACAAGAGCGAAACTCCAACTCAAAAAAAAAAAAAAAAGTGTGAATTTATGAATTGGAAGATAGTCCCAAGGAGTTCCTCCAGAACACAGCACAGATCAAGAGATGAAGTGTGTGAAAAAAAAAAAAATGTGGATAATAGATGGGGAGGCCCCAGCATTTATCTCAAAGTCTTTCTAAAAGGAAATAATAGACTAAGCTCTTGTCCTGCTACTTGGCCATAGAAGGCATTCTATGAACAAATACCCAAAGAAGTCTTAGCTGAGAATATTTCAGAATTAAAGAAAGCACAGACCATGCTGCTGAAAGTGTTTTAAAAACAAAACAGTACTTCTAGACATGTTGAAGTGAATCATCAGAAATAAAAGAGTTTAAAAATTAAAAAAAATTTAAAAAGCTATCTGAGGATAAATATAAGATAATCTATGATCTAATGAGAACTAGGCTGAGAACAGATTTCTCCTTATCCATGATAGTTGTTAAAGACAGTGGGACTATATCTTTAAGGTGTTTAAAAAAAGAAAGAAGGAAAATAACTCTCAACCTAAAAATCTATACCTAGGAAAGTGAAAGACAATACTGCTTTCAGACATAAGAAATGAAGGGAGTGTCCCACTTGGGCTCTTTCTGAAGGAATTACTGAAGGATATACTTCAAGGAAAAGAAAAACCAGAAAAGATTTTATTAGAAAGTGACAAGAAATAGGTAAAGTATGTTGATAAATTTAATTACTGACTGTAAAAAAAAAAGTGGGCTTTTTGGTTGTTTAAAAGGAGGCTTAAACTAAAGTTAAAAACAAAAGTAGTAAGGACAATGGAAAGGAAAAAATGTTCAGTAGATAAAGCATACTCTGCTGTTTCTTATTTGTGCCCCTCAGGAAAGAGGCATAAATCTTAGAGTTTGATGAAAAAAATATAAATAGGTGTAATGAAAGATACAGATACAGTCTATAGCTCCCAGATTATCAGGGGATAAAAAGAAGATTAACAAAAACAAAAAGAAAGCAGAAAAGAAATTCAATTGAAGATAGGAAAGGAAGAGAAAAAGGGAAAGAAAACACAGGGAATAAAAAATAGAAAATGATGATTTAGAAATAATTTCAGGCCAGCATGATGGGTCATGCCTGTAATCCTAGCACTCTGGGAGGCCGAGGTAGGCAGATTACCTGAGGTTAGGAATTTTGAGACTAGCCTGGACAACATGGTGGAACCATCTCTACTAAAAATACAAAAAATTAGCTGGATATGGTGGCATGTGCTTATAATCCTAGCTACTCAGGAGGCTGAGGCAGGAGAATCACTTGAACCCAGGAGGCAGAGGTTGCAGTGAGCTGAGATTGCACCACCGCACTCCAGCCTAGGTGACAGAGCGAGACTCTATCTGAAAAAAAAAAAAAAAAAAAAAAAAAATCAAATACGATAGTAATTGCAATAAGTATAAATAGTTTAAATTAGCCTATTATAATACCAGCCTATCAGACTGAATTAAAAATACAGCTATATTCTGCTCATAAGAGACATACCTAAAGCAAAATGGTGTGGAAAGATTGAAAATAAAGGAATGGAAAAAGATACGCTGGGAAAATACTCACCATGAAAGTTGGCATAAGCAATAGTAATATCAGACAAATGAGAATTTCAGGACCAAAAGACTAGGGAGAGTGTGTACTTCTCTGTAACCTGGAATACTTCTTTCCCACTCCTGATGTTTCCTGTGGCATAGAGGGAATACTTTTGTGTAACACCTGGGGTTCTTTTTGTCCTCTCTGATTGGCGTATTTGGGAGCAAGAACTCAAATGTGTAGCCCTTTTCTTTCCCCCTTTCCTCTTGGATCCAGCTGCCCGGAGGGTGGGCTCCTGTGCATTATGTCTTACCTGAGCAGCCCCAAGGGAGAGGCTTGCCCATGGCCAGCACCGCCTGTGACTGGGTGGGTAAGTTGGGCTAATTTTGGTGTCAGTTAGATGCATTTCATCTGCACACTAAGCTATGTGCTCCCACGTGGTCTTCTTCAATCACAAGGGAGTTCTTTTGACTTGGAACACCTTATTCTGTTATTTGTTTGCTTTTGAAGTTTTTCAGAAACTGGGCAGGGAAAGATCCCTTTTTCTCAGTTCCCCCAGAGGCCCTGGGCTCTGTGATGATGAAGAGGACACGTTCTGTTCCTCTTTATCACCCAGATGTTCTGTGAACGCGTTTTGTTCAGTCATTAACTGGTACTTAATAACACGGTCTCAAATTTGAAAAAGCAAAACAGAGAAATATAAGAAGTAGACAAATACTCAGTTACAGTGGGAGATTGTGACATTTCTGAGAAACCAGTGGCTTGAGCAGGCAAAAAGTTATGAGGATACAGAAGACTTGAATGATACGTTAATGAATTTCATCTTCAGTAACATGTATTCCTGCTCTTAAAAAAGAAAAAACCACATTTTTTCAAGTCCATGTAGCGTAGGAAAAAAGTAAAAGTCCATGTATTAAAGTCAGCAAATTTCAAATATATCCTTTAGATTATGTTCCCTGAATATAAGACAAATGGCCAACAATTACAATATTAGAGGGAAAAAAAATCTCCTATTTGGAAAGTTAAAAAAAAACTTTAAAAAATAAATCATGGACTGAAGAGGAAATCACAAAAGAACTGACAAAATATTTAGAACTAAATGAGTGAAAATACTATGCATCGAATTGTGCAGGATGCAGTTAAAGTGGTACTGAGAGATGTATAGTTGTCAGTACACTTCAAAAAAACACCAAACAGTATGTATGTGGGTCAGGACGTTGGAAAAAGAGTAGCAGAAAAAACTCTGAATAAAATAGAAGTGAAAAAGACAAGAACAGACTTACTTGTGAAGTAGGAAGCAAAAATAAAAAAGGAGAGAGATGGTAAAAGAAACAACCTGAAAGGTATCTCTTTGAAAAGACTAGTAAGATTGATAAACCTCTAGCTTAAAACTGATGAGAAACAAGGAAAAGCTACAAACAGGCCGGGTGCGGTGGTTCACACCTGTCATCCCAGAATTTTGGGAGGCCGAAGCAGGCGGATCACTTGAAGTCAGGAGTTTGAGACCAGCCTGGCCAACATGGTGAAACCCCATCTCTACTAAAAATACAAAAAATTAGCCAGGTGGGGTGGCAGGCACCTATAATTCCAGCTACTTGGGAGGCTGAAGCAGGAGAACCTGGGAGGTGGAGGTTGCAGTGAGGCAACATGGTGCCATTACACTCCAGCCTGAGCAACAAGAGTGAAACTCTGTTTCAAAAAAAAGATACAAATAGTATTATAGCAATAAAGGTGAGGACACAATTACAGAGATGAAGTCATCAGAGAATGCCAAAAACAACTTTGTATAAATGTGCTTAATTAATGCTTTTATATAAAAATATAAATGACCAAAATTGACTCCTTAAGGAGTAGAAAACCTAAACATTCACCACTAAAGAATTAGAATAGTAGCCTGTAATCCCAGCCCTTTGGGAGGCCGAGGTGGGTGGATCACAAGGTCAAGAGATCGAGACCATCCTGGTCAACATGGTGAAACCCCGTCTCTACTAAAAATACAAAAAAGTAGCTGGGCATGGCGGTGTGTGCCTGTAATCCCAGCTACTCAGGAGGCTGAGGCAGGAGAATTGCTTGAACCCAGGAGGCGGAGGTTGTGGTGAGCTGAGATAGTGCCATTGCACTCCAGCCTGGGTAACAAGAGCGAAACTCTGTTCTCAAAAAAAAAAAAAAGAATTAGAATAGTAGCCAAAAGTATCCTCCTATAAAAACAGCAGGCCCAGAGATGTCACAGACCAGTTTTGGCAAACCTTTAAGGAATAGAAAATCTCTATATTATACAAACTATTTCAAAGGATCAGGCTGGGCGCAGTGGCTCACGTCTGTAATCTCAGCACTTCGAGAGACCAAGGTGAGTGGATCACTTGAGGTCAGGAGTTTGAGACCAGCTTGGCCAACATGGTGAAACCCAGTCTTTACTAAAAACACACAAATTAGCTGGCTGTGGTGGTGCACTCCTATAGTCCGAGCTACTCAGGAGACTGAGGCAGGAGAATCGCTTGAACACCAGAAGCGGAGGTTGCAGTGAGCCAAGATTGTGCCACTGCACTCCAGCCTGGGCGACAGAGCAAGACTCTGTCTTAAGAAAAAAAGGATCAGAAGCTATCCAGCAATTTTACAAGGCTGGAATAACACCTTGATATCAAAACCTGGCAAGGGAAGCACAAGAAAATAAAAAATAGGCCAGTGTTGCTTTTGAACAGAGCTGTGAAAATCTATATCAAATACAGTAGTCTCCTCATATTCGTGGGGGAGATACTCCAAGACCTGTAGTGGATGCCCGAAATGTAAGATAGTCCCAAACCTGACTGTCATCAACGGAAACACATTTCTGTTTATCCTTTAAAGTTTAAAACACCGCCCTGCATGACCATCTAGATGTAGAAACATTTGAAGTGACAATTCTTTGAGAACTTTTTCAATTTATTCCACAGTTACTGGTTTGTTCAGGGTTCTTTTTTAACCTCATCTTAGGTTACATTTGGCATACTTTTCTAGAAAGGCATCTGTTTCCAATACAATTACAAATAAAATTAGAAACAGCAGCAATTTAATAGCATGAGTTGAACACAGCATCCATTAGTAATCATTTAATCTTCTTCACATCTGTGGTCATGCATCTTGTTATGACTGTGTATATTCTTATTTTCTCTTTTCATCTATATTCGACTAGCTCGTTACCTATCTTATTGTTTCTTCCAAAATAAACCCAGATTTATCAAGCCTCAAATTATTTTTATTTCTAGTTTGTTTGTTTCCACTTTAATCTCTGTGAATTCCTTCTTCCGGTTTTCCTCACGTGACAATATTGATAATAATAATAGCAGCCACCATTACTGAGCAGCTACAGTTTGTAACGTCCTCACTCATCAGGACATGGAAGCACTCAATAATTTCAAGGTAGATGCTACCATCATCATTTCACAGATGAGGAAAATGAGACATAGAGAAGCTGCTAACAATACTAACAACTTGCAAATATGATTCTTTCTTATTTTTATTTTTGTAAAGATGAAGTCCATTATGTTGTCCAGGCTGGTCTCAAACTCCTGGGCTCAAGTGACCCTACCGCCTCAGCCTCCCAAAATGCTGGGATTACAGGCATGAGCCAACATACCTTGCAGTTATTTTCTTACTTATCAGGAAACCATTTAAGGTAATGAATTTTCTTCTAAGTATTGTTTTGAATACAATCCATAGGTGTTCTATATTACATTATAAATGTCATTACTTTATAAATACTCTATACTGCAGTTTCTATTCCCTTTGGCTCAAAAGCTATTAAGAAAGCATTGGAATTGTTTACTTCTGAGTGGTTTCATGGGTTTTTAAAAACATTATTTGGTTATTAATTGCTAGTTTGATCATCAAATTGTAGGTGAATACATCCAGCAGAGAGCTTACTCTTTGAAATGTATCTAGATTTACTTTATGGTTCAAAAGTTCCTAAACATAGCTGCTATCGATAATTACCTACAAGTAAGTCAGTTACATACATTGACTGATTGATTAATTTATTTACTTAGAAATAGGGTCTTGTTTTGTCACCCAGGCTGTAGTGCAGTGGCACGATCATGGCTCATTGTAGCCTCTGCCTCCTGGGCTCAAGCAATCCACCTGCTTCAGCCTCCTGAGGAGCTGGGACCACAGATGTGTGTCACTTCACCCAGCTAATTTTTTTTTTTTTTTTTTAAAGAGACAGTGTCTACCTATGTTACCCAGGCTGGTCTTGAACTCCTGGGCTCAAATCATCCTCCCGCCTCAGCCTCCCAAAGTGCTAGTGAGCCACTGCATCTAGCCAAGATTGTTTAAAATAGAATCTCAACAACCCAATTTAAAAAGGAGCAAAGCTTATAAACAGACAGCTCACAGCAAATAAATACAAGCGGTTCTTAAAGATATGAAAAGATGTCCAACATGATTCATATTAAGATTATAAATTTAAACAACACTAAACACAATTCTCACCTATCAGATTGGCAAAAATCCAATGTTTGACAGTACATTCTACCAGGTTTTGGAATAAGCAGCACTTTGATACATTGCTGGTCAAAGTTTTGAATTTATACAGCCCCTACCAAGGGCTATTTAACATTATCCATCAAAATAAAATAGGTTTATGTTTTAACCCAGCTATCTCATCCAAGAAACTAATCCATAAAAACTGACATCTGTACAAGGTTATTCATTTAATCATTATTTGTGTTACCAAAAGATTGGCAATAGTCATTAACAGGGGATGTATTTATTATTATTATTATTATTAAGACAGAGTCTCACTCTGTCACTCAGGCTGGAGTGCTGTGGTATGATCTCAGCTTACTGCAACCTCCACCTTCCAGGTTCAAGTGATTCTCCTGCCTTAGCCTCCCAGTAGCTGGGATTACAGGCGCCTGCCACGACACCCAGCTAATTTTTGTATTTTCAGTAGAGACGGGGTTTTGCCATGTTAGCTAGGCTACTCTTGAACTCCTGACCTCAGGTGATCCATCTGCCTCAGCCTCCCACAAAGTGCTGGGATTACAGATATGAGCCACCATGCCTGGCCCAGGGGATGTATTAAATAAATTATTTCACATCCATGCAATGGAATACTATGCAGTAGTAAAGTAAATTAAGACATTCTCTATATGCTATTATGGAAAAATCTCTAAGATATATTGTTAAGAGAAGCAAGTTACAGAATTCTATAGAATGCTATGGAAATAAGGAAGGAAATAAGAATATATATATTTATACATCTTTACATATCTTATTTAATGTGTGTGTGTGTGTGTGTGTGTGTGTGTGTGTTGTACAAATGGTCGGGTTAGAGCCTGGAAGTCTAGGTTTTGGTTTTCATTTGTTGGGGTTTTTGTTTTTTGGTCTTGCTTTGCTTTACTTTGTTTTAAAGGTCCAAAATGATTCTGATGTAGCAGGTCCACAGAAAACCACTAATATACTATGCGATCAATTTGTGCAAATATTCTATAGGCAATTGAAAAGAAGCAAAATCTGTTAGAGGATCAAAGTCTGATACAGAAACAGAAATATATAAAGAAAAATATGTATGTAATTGACATTTTAATGAGATGAATAAATATCACTTCTTACCCTAGTATTGATATGTCAAGTGATGTGTGTTAAAAATCTACCATTATAATTGTATTCTATGAATTTTTCCATATATACATATATACATATACAATATATACTATTGATAATATAAAGGTGTGTATCTTCATTATTGATTTTACCTTTTATGAAAAGATGGATAATAGCCCTCTTTATCATCCTGATTGTTTTTTTGCCTGGAATTCTACTTTTCTATATTAATATTGCTAATCCTGCTTTCTGTTTTTGACTTTTGTAATTTTTTTCTTAACAATTTTCAAATATTCTGAGATACTTTCTTTAATAAAATATAGATTAATCTGTATAGGTTTTTTGGAGATATTACTCAAATTGAGAATCTTTGTTCTTTGACAATGGAATTTAACTCATTTATAGTTATTATCGTCACATATGTACTCACACTTCTATCATATTTATTATTCCTTTATTTCTTTTTCTACATGTGTATTTTCTTTGTTTTCTTTTACTATTTGGAATGCTTCCACTCTACTAGTAATTTTATAGCTATGAAATACTAAATTTTCATCAAAATACATCCAGCAATTAGTTTCCTTTCATTGATTTTGTATGTTAATGGGTGAGTCATTTTGATTTCCAGATTTAAGTCTTCAATCAGCTTAAGAACATCAACTGCCCATATGTTTAATTCTGCTCACTACCCTCCATATTCATCAGAATCTCACTCACCATTTTAAAGTTGTTTTGTTTCCTTTGAATTACACAAGAGTTTCTTAAGCTTGTTCCCCATATTAATAACTGGATTTTCTACAAAGTAGATTCTGCTTTTTACTGCTTCATATTCCATTTAAAATTCTTTTGGGCCATTTTTAGTTTTCTTATATTATCTCCCCCTAACTTAACCAGCAACTGTTTCCTCTCATTCTGTTGGCTCACGCTATCTTTTCTTTCACAGTGTGTATTTTTTTCTAGAAGTTTGTAGAAAATACAAAGTTAATATCTCAAATTTACCTGGTTTTCTGTAAAAGTAAATACTTTTCAAAACTCTGTTATTTTTCTAACCAGTTTATGCTTTTTTGAGGCAGAATCTCTTCTCTTACAAAGCTATAAAATTTCTTCTTCTTTACATCCAAACTTGAAACAGAAGAAATCTACACAGGCTTGTTTTCCCCAAACTGTGGGTAGACTCTTCTTGGCTACTCTCATGGCACACACAGGCTGTCAGAATACTTAGATTTTAGACTGAGGAGTTGATAGTTACAAATTTGGGACATCAATTTAAAAATCCCAGAAGCCTATGGGGAATGAGGAAGAAGTCTGAACAGTAGTCACTGCCAGCAGGGGAATTTCATCTCTGGATAATTTCTTCTTTGTATCTGGCAAAGCTGCTAAGCCATGGAGCCAATTTTTTATGAGCCAATTTGGCCTGGCAATCACTCCAAGTACATGATGTGACTGCCCAACTTCCAAGCTGGTGTGGGCTTCTCTTCACCACCCTACCCACTAGCTTTCCATCTGGGAGAGCCACATTGGAGCTTGCCCTTGGGCTTCCCGGGGCAGTGATTTCAAATGCTGTTGACCCACAACAATGAAAGTGATCCTATGTGGAAAGATCCCTGGCTGTTCTTCAGCTCATTCTCACTCCGAAAGAGGACAGGATTCTTCTAGAATCTCCAACTTCATAGATTCCCATACAACACTGCATTATAAGTAGATTCCCATATGACACTGCTTTCCTGCGGTTCAATCCTCAATATTCACCCACATTTACTCCTAACTGCCCCACAGATTACAAAAACAAAAAACCATCAAAGTACATGTGGGTGCCCGACACCTTTCTCTAGCTTCCAGCCTCAAAGCAGCACTTCCAGTCCTAACGCAGGGTACAGTATTAGAAGAAGGGGGTTACATCTTTGTATTCCGTTGTCATCTTACTCAAAAATCCTACCCAATCCTGGTCTGATTTTTATTAAGGTAGCAATTTTCTTCGCAGAGGTTCACCTAGCTGCAAACCCTATTTGGAGATGGAGATCCAGTTATTAACCCCTCAGAAAATTGGCTCCTGCTATTTAATTGACTTTTCTTTGCCTTGCAAATATGATTTCCAGCCAAGTGAACCTCTTTAGAGAAAATTGCTTCCTTTCTGGCTAAGAAACAAACTAAGATTGAATGGGTGCTGACAATATCCTCAGACCACTGAGCCCACCTTTCCCAAAGCAGGGTGATGTGTCCTTATTCCCTCCGATATTTATCTCAAAATTTGGGCAGGAAACAAAATGTGATTGCTCTTTTCCAAATGCCTTCAAGAATTTTCAATTAGATTTCACAAATAAGGATTGAGAGCTTTCTGCTGAGCACCAGCCCACCAGGGACAGAGATAAATAAGACACAGACTCCCCGCCAAAGCATCCTGTGCATATTGCTAAAATAACAACACCCGTGACACACATTAAAATTCACGAAACCATGCACCTTTCAGAGAACAGGGACCAAGTCTCAGCCCTCATTGTATCTCCAACAAGAGATACCAGTTCGTGGTACAGAGGAGGTTTTACAAAACATGTTAGCTAAACCAAACAAAAACCAGTTCCAGTTCCTGCCCTTGAGAAGGTCACAATCCAGAGAGAGGTGCCCTGGCTTCCGCTATAAATCAGTGCTCCTGTTGTGAACATCACTGCACCTCAGGGAACCCAGCACACATGACGAACACACAGGGCACGACCTTTCCTGACGAGATGTACACCACAGGCCGGACCCTGGAGAACCCTCTCCCAGGACTTGGAGCTGCACCTCATATCAGGATGAGTCACACTGAACTATCCCTACTTTTCTTCCCATCTTTCCCAGAGCCAATGGCCTTGTAAGAAACAGGGGCAGGGAGGGGTACCGTCGGGGTGACCTTGAGACCAGGACGCCACTCTGTCAGCTGATGAAGCACGTGGTCTCCCAGGTAGGAAACTTCAGACACAGCCCCAGGATTCCAGCAGACCTATCCCCCCGAGTGCATCCAGATCAGACTGGTCAGACTGGTATTTCTGAGTCTCACCCCAGCCCCCACCACCACTGATGAGAGCCCCGCCTGGAAGAGGAGTGGCCTCAAGCCGAGCAACAGCCCCACCTGAGAATGATCCGGAGGTACTCAATCCCCTCTGCCTCCTCGCACTTGACGGACAGGATCAAGTTCCCCAGGCTGCTGCCAGTACAATAAAAGTTTAGATGATCCTAAAAAGAGAAACTGGGTGTGAGCGGGAAGGAGGAAGAAACTTTCCTGATATGTCCCCCACACCAGCTCCTTCACCAGGCATGAGAATATACAGCAACAAGGAGAAGGATGCTACAGATGCCAGTGACGACATGAATGGGCACCAACAGAATCCTCAGGATGTGCCAGGCACCATGCCAGGGGCTTCGTACCCCCATGTCCTTCACACCTGACCACGGCCATATTCTGGAGAGAACAGCATCCTGGTTTCACACGTGGGAAAACCCCTTGGCATGGAGGTTAAGTCACTGCCCGGGACCACACAACTAGCAAGTGACAGATCCAGGGCTCAAACGCACATCTGTCTTGACTCTAAAGCACCAATTCTTGCCTGCAGGAAACCGAGTCCATGTTCTCATTCCCGGGGGGCAGCCCTCCCCAGCTAAGACTATTTGGGGCAGGACAGCAAGGAGGAACCCTGGCACCTCCACCAACGGCAGCTGGGAGGTTTCTGGACCAGTGGGCCACTCCCTGGCTCAGGGAACACAGGCAAAAAACACAGCTCCCCAGACCCACTGGATCAGAGCCAGGCCCTGGAATCCACTTGCTAACAAGACCCCCAGGGCTCTGATGCAGCCTCTCCCCTCCTGTGAGACTCTGCAAAGTGGCTTCACGCTACAGACTTCTGGAATCTGCCCTCAGCTTACCTCAAGAATCTGGTAAGGCAGAAGGGCACAATATTTTTTTTTAATATAACTTTATCACTTTTAAATCATCAGAGGCTCCCAGCCAGCCACTAAGCAGTACCAGTACTCAGAGGACCTACCTGAATGAGGACGAGAGAGACTTGTGCAATTAGATGGAAACAGAGACTTACAAGGTGTGAAAACATTTTTCCCCAACACTCAAATCTCCACCCACTGTCCTTCACCACAAACACTACCCATTCCATCACCTCCTAACACATTTGTGGGGGGTGGTCCCCACAAGGACTCATTGCACTGGGCCCCCCAACTGTTGCATGGCCCCCCTGCCCCATCCCCCCAGGACAGGGCCCATCAGACCCTCCAACTGAGACAGCAGCAGGCAGAAACGAAAGCACAGACTGGGAAGGAGGTAAGACACAAAGGAAAAGGAGGCCCTGGAGAGAGGACCCTGGGGCACCCTGCCCTCCCCCGCCCCAGCAGCCCCTCTCCCCAGGGTCCCCAGCCTCACCTTCCCTAGGAAGTGCCTGCGGTAGGCCCTCGCTTCGCCCTTGCACTCCAGCTTGTAGCCAAACGTGTTGGGGCTGAGGTTGTCCTCTTCCTCCTCACAGATGCTGCTGCCCAGTGATGTTGGGGTGCCCACATTCTCCGGGTCCTCAATCCAGTAGCCCCCAAACTGGGGCAGGATGACCTGAGGGTACGGGCCTCCCTTCTCCACAACCTGAAGGCAGAGGGAGGGCCTTGCACTGCAGCTGGCCCTTGAGACCGCAGGGGAGGGAGGAGGCCAGTGGCCATGTCCCCATCTACCTCCGTGCTGCTCCCAGGAGAGGGCCTGGTACCCACTGGTACCTGAGGCCAAAGGCAGTAACATGAACCCCTCTTCTAAGCCCCAGAGCCTCTCCAGCTTCGTTCACCAACCCTGTAGCCCCAGGGTGGCAAGGCCGAGATGAGCACCCCCAACTTCCACATGGGAAAGCTGAGGTTACAAAGACAAAGATGGGAAGAGAGGTCCCAGGCCCCAGGTTCTCTCCCGTGAAGGGCTGGGCATGGCCCATTGCCATCATTTCCCCAGGGATGGGACCCAGCACAGGCTGCAGAGCAGGTGGGAGTGAGCGGCGGGCGCCTACCTCGTCGATGCTGGGGTACGGGATGTAGTCATCCTGCAAGACAGACCAGGGGATGCCACTGTTAGTCCCGGCAGCACCCATGAAGTCTGAGTGCTGTTTCCAGGCCTAGCAAGGGGGATCTGCTGTGCGGGCTTAGCAGGCTGCGTGGGGCTTTGAGGGAGGCACAGTCAGTGGAAGAACAGCTCAGAATCAGCTCTGGGATCTGACATTCACCATGTTCTTTTCCAAATTGACAGAACCCGAACATAAACCCTGCCAGCTGATGATGCAATAGATGGAGGCGCTGAACTTCTCACCACCCGTGATACCAGCCCCTCATCCTAGAATGCCAATTCCGGAAAACGACCCCTGGTCTCACCCAGCACCCGTCTCTAGGCAAGGGGTCTGACCTCCAAGGGATAAGTGGCATCCCTGGGTTTGGAAATGGAACCTGAAGCTGAGAGCCGACTGCCCTCTGGAACCCGGGACACAGCCTGACAGCCTCACACTGTACAGGACAGGGAAGAGCCAGGCCACACGGCCAAGCCTGAGCTCCCACCAAGGCCTCCCCGAGCCTGCTCAGAAGCTGCCCTAACGCATCAAGCCAGGACCCCTTTGCTGCCCATCCTGCACTAGGCTAACAAGGGCACAGTCACGCAGGGGCCGTGGTGAAGGTCAGAGTTAGAGGGTGTGAGACGGAAGACCCCAGCACCTGGCAGCTCCTCCTGCCTTCCTCTCTCCCTGGCCCCTCACCAGGGCCATCTGGCTGCCCCCTCACCCACCCAGCCCACCTTGTTCTTCTGGGGTCCTGGCTTCTGGTCTTCAAGCTTGATCCCCTATAGAAACAAGAAAAACAGAATCCACAGAAAAGCAAAGATCAGAAGAAAGGGTCGGAGGAAGAGCACCTGGCCTTGCAGGGGTTAGTAACAGGAGTGGAGCCACAGCTGGCCCGTGCTGGGCTGGCACACCCCACACCTGGCTGCCGTTGGCCTCACAGCAGCCTCAGGTGAGGTGGCAGGGCCGCTGGGCTGATGGCACAGACTTGAGCCAGATGACCAGGGTTCAAATCCCAACACTGCCTCCTATCAGCCTGATGACCTTGGCGAGCCACAGAAACTTCTCTGTGACTCAGTGTTCTCTCCCGTGAAATGGGAATGATAGTGGTGTCCACTATGGTGGTGAGGGTTCAGTCTTAACAATGGGCTCAGCACTTGGAACACTGATTGGTGTATAATAAATGCTGTGGGTCATTATTATCATGAAGGAGGAATCATTGTCATTCAATGCTTAAACGTCTGTCTTAGGGTCACAGAGCCCGTAAGGGAAGATAAACATGGAAACCCGTGCCTGCTGGTGTCAGATCCTGCGCTCTAGGCCCCGTGCCTACAGGCCCCAGGGGACAGGAAGGAGACCTGGTGCTGGCCCTCACTCTGCTGTGAGCTTCCTATTTGTGACCCTCGACAAAGCATAGCCTCTTAGAGCCCCCAGTGTCACTTGTAAAATGAGGCTGACAACACTCACTCACCTTCCATCTGGCTGATGCAAGGATCATTGCAAGGATCAGATATGATGCCTGGGATGGACTAAGGGTGTTCATCTACAGAAAGAATTCACTTCTGGGGAGCAGTGCCCAGTCCACCTTTTTTTTTTTTTTGAGACAGAGTCTCTGTCACCCAAGCTGGAGTGCAGTGGCACAGTCTCAGCTCACTACAGCCTCCACCTCCCAGGTTCAAGTGATTCCCCTGCCTTAGCCTCCCGAGTAGCTGGGATTACAGGCATGTGCAACCACGCCTGGCTAATTTTTGTACTTTTAGCAGAGATGAGGTTTCGCCATGTTGGCCAGCTCTTGAACTCCTGACCTCAGGTGATCCACCCACCTCAGTTTCACAAAGTGCTGGGATTACAGGTGTGAGCCACCACACCCAGCCTCTTTTTATTTTTCTTTTGTGTTGGAGTCTTGCTCTTTTGCCCAGGCTGGAGTGCAGTGGCATGGTCTCGGCTCACTACAGTCTCTACCTCCCAGGTTCAAGCAATTCTCCTGCCTCAGCCTCCCGAGTACCTGGGATTACAGGCTTGTACCACCACATCCAGCTAATTTCTTGTATTTTTAGTAGAGAGAGGGTTTCGCCATGTTGGCCAGGCTGGTCTTGAACTCCCGACCTCAGGTGACCCAATCGCCTTGGCCTCCCAAAGCGCTGGGATTACAGGCTGAGCCACCGCGCCCAGCCCCTGTCCAGCAGTTCTATCACTGAGTCTGACTTAACCACATTGTGCAGGAGAGGAACGCGTGGTATTTCCAAGACTGACTGAGAAAATCAGGTGAGAGTATGAGGGAGTGCACAAACCAGAAGAAACCGTTCCCATCGGAAGCAGGGAGTCCAGAAGCAGTCTCTGCCTGGTCGTAACACTAATGCACGGGGATCTTAACCTTCCCCAGCCAGCTCTCTCTGGGTCTCCCTTGAAACTCACAGCACCTTTCCACCAGTAAGGACACTGCGCCCCAAGAGGAGGCTGTTTGCCTAAGGCTGCATAGCCAGCATGTGGCGGGGCCTAGATTTGAAGCCGGGTCACCAGCTCACCAAGTACATGGCATGCCCCACACGCTGTGGACAGCAGGGCTCCTGTGAACTGGGTGGATTTGGATATAGCCTCCCTGGACTCCCCTGGGCTGAGTCACCCCGCAGCATTGTTCAGGAGGCTGTGGGAGGGCCCTTCCCACTGGACAGGTACTCCTCTCACACACACACAGAAAGTCACCTGTGTGGCCCTACAAACCCTGTCCCAGGTGGCACACTGGGCAGACAGCGGGTGGGGGCAGCAATGTCAAGAGTCTGTTTTGTTTGGCTGCATTAGTCATCCCTGGCTGGGAATAGCCTCTAGGGCAGGAGAGCAAACCTCCTTCCGTCCCCTCCGCCATGCCACTCCCTCCCCTACCGCAGAGCCACTGCCCAGCACTGGGCCCTCTCTCCTCCATGCACTAGCTTTGCGAGAGGTATTCTCTTTGCTTTTGTTTTGTTTTGTTTTTGAGATGGAGTCTCACTCTGTCGCCCACACTGAGTGCAGTGGCACAATCTCAGCTCACTGCAACCTCCACCTCCTGGGTTCAAGTGATTCTCCTACCTCAGCCTCCTGAGTAGCTGGGATTCCAGGCACCTGCCACCACACCCAGCTAATTTTTTGTATTTTTAGTAGAGATAAAGTTTCACCATGTTGGCCAGGCTGCTCTAGAACGCCTGAGCTCAGGTAATCCGTCCACCTCAGCCACCCAAAGTGCTGGGATTACAGGCATGAACCACCACACCCAGCCTCAATAGGTATTATCTTTATTTCCCCTTCTCCCCTCAATGAAGAAATTAAGGCTCAGAGACAGAAACGGACTTGACCAGAGACACTTTCAGCTAGAAAGCATCCGGGTTAGAACCCAAAGCCAAGACTGAAGGAATCCAGAGCTTGTGCACCTGGCCCCTTCTACTTCACAGGGCTCTGCCCCTTTTCCAGTTCCTAGACTCCTGGGCTGGGAACTGGGAATCTTGGGTCCCAGTTTCAGTTCTTCACAACTAGCACAGTGACCTAGGCACTTCACTGCCCCGAGGTTCAGTTTCTCCAGTTACAAGATGAAGAGAGATCGAGCCAAGGCTCAAGGCCCACATGGGCACTCCATTGCCATCAGTGCCCCAGACAGGAGCTTCTTCCTAACAAGTGAATCTCTGAGACTGGGCCTGGGGACCACATGGTAGAGGCTTAAACACCCGGGAATGTGGCTTCAACAGTCTCAGCTGAAATGGAACAGACAGCCCACCCATGGTTACCAGCCATTGCGGAGACAGAGGGAGAATCAAACAAGACCCCTGCCCTAGAAAGCGCCCCATCTAGATGAAAAGACAAGCCCAGCAGCCTCTAAACAGAACAGGCGGGGCGCAGTGGCTCACGCCTATAATCCCAGCACTTTGGGAGGCCAAGGTGAGAGGATTACAAGGTCAGGAGTTCGAGACCGGCCTGGCTGATATGGTGAAACCCCATCTCTACTAAAATTACAAAAATTAGCCTGGCATAATGTTGCACGCCTATAGTCCCAACTACTCCAGAGGCTGAGGCAGGAGAATCACTTGAACCTGGGAAGCAGAGGTTGCAGTGAGCCGAGATCATGCCACTGCACTCCAGCCTGGGTGACAGAGCAAAACTGTCTCAAAAAAAAAAAAAAAGAGTCTGAGGCTGGTTAACTGGGGCTGAATACTTGCTCAGAGAGGCCCTTTGTCGGGGAAGACTGTGGGAAGAGGACTCCAGCTGGGGTGAAGGAAGAGAGCATCTGAGGAGAAACCTGAGAGAAGGCTGCCAGCTTCCCGGAGTGCCAGGATCCCACTGACTTGAGGAGAAAATCCCAGCCTTGCTCCAAGTAACTGAGCACTTGATTATATACCAACTCCTACCACTCATGGTCAGGCATGTGCTATCCTTGTCTCTGCACGTTGATGATAAGTCCCTGAATGCGGAGAAGATGCGTTTGTTGTCTACACGCTGCTGGGCAGAGAGGACAATCTTAACAACCTGCTCGCGGGGTCACAACCAGTAACAGTGTTTTCCCTTCAATCGCATCTCTGCTCCCTTCCCACACTCAGGGAGACCTGGCTCCTTCGCCTGCATCTCGGGACTGTGGTGGGCGCTGTATCTGCCCCTCCTCCTAGGACTTCCAGACCATGATTGCAGAATCTTCTCCCCTGACCCTGGAGCACCAACTAGGGTACAAAGCATCATGACGTAATGGCTCTACTCTCTGGCTCAGAAGCTACTTATGAGCCACACACCCTTTGAGTGCTTCCTTTAATAGTTCTGTGCCTCAATTTTCTCACCTGTCCTATGGGGATAATAATAATAATAATAGACCTACTTCTGAGGGCCCTGTCAGGAAGAAATGACGCCTGTCCATCTCTGAGCCCAGATACATGCTTGAGTTACAGGTGCCATTATCAGCATGGTCTTCCCACGCTTCCCACCCACGCCAATGAGCCCTTCTGGACCGCTGCACATACTCCCCAGGGCAGCAGCTCTTACCTGGGAGCTTGACCCTGGAGAGGAAGAGAAAAGACCCCAAACCCACACTATACACCAGCTTTATGTCGTGCCTACCGCATATTCACACAGATCATCTCATTTCACCCAACCACCGAGGAAGTGGTGCTTTTCTTCCTCTTTATTTATGGAGGCTTAGAACAGGCAAGGAACTTGTGCTAGTAAGTGTTTGGGGCAGGATTTGAACTCAAGGCGGCCTCCCACCCCGCCCCTCTGCCTCCCCACACAAGATGGCTCCCCCAAGAAGCAGCTAGTTCTTTCAGGCTTTTTTTCCAGCTTGTTCCAGGAACAATGGGCCCTTCAAACCCTCCTCCACATCC
Source organism: Callithrix jacchus (assembly GCF_049354715.1). Lineage (NCBI taxonomy): Eukaryota > Metazoa > Chordata > Mammalia > Primates > Cebidae > Callithrix > Callithrix jacchus. The sequence goes on from NC_133506.1 coordinate 65,336,338, forward strand.
ACAGGGCTTTTGGCTGCCCCAGCTGCTCTGCTGGGGAAGTTCTGCTTTTTATCCTCCCTGTCCTTCCACAGGAGTGTTCCCAAAGTGCTCTGTGCCCCTCAACAACAAAAAGGCCTCGGGTTGTCTGGGCCAAGGGGATGTGATCCTCTCTTCTCTGCTCTGCCCTCCAGGGCACCCAACTTCTGCCCGGGGGTTCTGCCTGGTCCCTATGCCACCCACCTCCAGGGTTGGGCTTCTTCCCTGCTGCAGTGGGGATTTGTACTCACCTGCATTTTCTCCAGCATCTCGAAAAACTCCGACGACTGAAAGACAAAAGTGGGGGACAGAAAGACGGGGGTCAGCCCGGAGGTCCACGGCCAAAGCCTCTTCCTCACCAACCGTCTGGAAGCTGAGCCAGGGGCTTCCCCAGGGACAACATTCATTTGGATCAACAGAGAAAATAATTTGATTTTGCCTGTGCAGGGCTAGAAGGCCAAGCACCCCACACGGCGAGAGAGAGAATACGGCAGCCCAGGCCGCGAACACACAGCCCTAGGGGACAGACACTCAGTCTCTGTCAAGGTAAGGGGCCTGCGGGGCCCCTAGGAAAGGCCAAATTCCGCAAACGCCTGCCATCCTCAAGATTCAGACTCCGGCAGGAGCCATATGTAGGATGTTTTCAACCCAGCAATGGGGCCAAGGTGTCCACATAAGTGACGTTCCACACCCTGATACAGGAAACCCACCAGTCAAAGTAGAGCTGCTGTGGCCACAGCAGAAGGGCCAGGGGGTGGGGGAAACTGAGCCCCAGCTGTACCGCCTCTGCCTCTGCCTGCCCTGTCCCCTGCCCCCAAGGCACCACTTTGGGACCCTAAAGCTGGTGAAACAAAACCTGAACACCACTTAACCTAGGCCTCTGAGTCCCCAGAGGGTTTTTTTTTTGTTTTGTTTCATTTTGTTTTTGAGATGGATTCTCGCTCCATCGCCCAGGCTGGAGTGGTGCAATCTCAGCTCACTGCAACACCTGTCTCCTGGGTTCAAGTGATTCTCCTGCCTCAGCCTCCCAAGTAGCTGGGATTACAGGCACCCACCACCATGCCCAGCTAATTTTTGTTATTTTAGTAGAGACGTGGTTTCACCGTGTTGGCCAGGCTGGTCTTGAACTCCTGACCTCATGTGATCTGGCCACCTAAGCCTCCCAAAGGGCTGGGATGACAGGCCTGAGCCCTGCGCCCAGCCTAGATAGGTTATTTTAAATCCCAAACTGCATTTGTCCAGACCTTTCACCTACTTTGCTGCCACCCTTGTCTACTCCAGTAAAAGCAAAAAGGAGCAAAGCGAAGTGGAATGGAAGCGTGAGGGGCTGGCAGCTCCGCTCCAACGAAACACACACAGAGGTCCTCCCAATTCCCGTCCGATAAAACTACAACCCTTTCTCAAACTAACGTTGCTGCCCACATCTGGGCACGGGAAGCTGTGAGTCATTAAGTACCCAGAAGAGACGTTCCCCAGTGAAGAGCAGAGAAAAGAAAGCAGTGATGAGCAACACTGTGTCTGTCCTCAGCACTTCTTCACGCACAGGTGGGGCCTCCAAGCACTCTCCCTAGCTCTGCAGGCACCATGGGCCAGAACTGCCTGCAGCTCCCACTGCTCCCAGAATTCCCAGAACCACCCTGGGAAGGAGCCTGGCGAAATCCCTGGAGAGACCCAGCCCTGCTGTTGACCCCAGACAGCCTCTGTCAGGCCAAAACCAGCCTGTCAGAGGCAAAAAGCCCCTGACCTACCAGCAGTTCAGGATCTGGCATGTAGAAAGCCCATGAATGAATGTGCGGGGTGGGCTTAGGGCACCCACATCCAAGTCCCTTAAGCAGACGTGAGCCGTCCAACATCCAAATGCCAAACCTCCTCTTCCTACCTGTTCTGGGTACACATGCTTACAATCTCCAGGCTTAGGAGACCAAGATTACCAGACATAAAGAGCTTATGCCAATCAATAAGGATAGAAAGATGAGCAGGAGGAGGATAATGGAACAAAAACAATCAACATTTTACATACACAGACCTCTGACCTGCAATTCCATGTCTAACAATCCATTCTCTAACACTCTTGCAATGTACACAAAGACAGACAGACTCAAATGTTCACTGCAGCACCGTTTCTAACCACGAAAAGTAAAAACAACTTACATGTCTGTAGAAAACTGGTTAAAATAAGCCACCTTCACAGGATAAAACACAAATACTATAAACTATAGCTCAATAAATTGGATAACTTAGATGAAATGAACAAATTCCTAGAAAAACACAACCTATCAAAACCTACCCAGTAAGAAATAGAAAATCTAAAGATATAACAAATAAACAGATCAAACTCATGATCAAAAAACAATGCATAAAGAAAAGCCCATGTGGGCCCTGCAGGCTGCCATACGCCCGCGGCTCCGGCTCTCCCCCGTTTGCCGCGGCGGCCCGGCACCAAGAGCACCCATGCCATCCTGCCCCACACGCGGTCTAGCCGCTGTCGGCCGCGGGGGGCCCCGGGAATCTGAAGGGTCCATGGGGCCAGGGGCGGGGCCTGCGGGCGGACGGCGGCCGAAGCTTCCCGGGAGAGGACGAGGAGGAACTGGAAGACGCGGAAGAGGACGCAGAGGAGGAGCTGCTGCAGAGGGAGTTTCTGCTGCCGGCGGGGACCCAGTGCATGTGTCTGGTCCACCCCGATGTCAAGTGGGGCCCGGGGAAGCCGCAAATGACGCGAGCTGAGTGGCAGGTAGCAGAGGCCACAGCCCTGGTGCACACTCTGGACGGCTGGTCCGTGGTGCAGACGATGGTGGTGTCCACCAAAACTCTGAACAAGAAGCTCGTCTTCGGCAAAGGGAACTTTAAGCACCTGACAGAGAGGATCCAAGATCTCTGGACATCACGTGCGTCTTCCTGAATGTAGAGAGGATGGCTGCCCCAACCAAAAAAGAACTGGAAGCCGCCTGGAGGGTGGAGGTGTTTGACCACTTCACCGTCGTCCTGCACATTTTCCGCTGCAACGCCCGCATGAAGGAGGCCTGGCTGCAGGTGGCCCTGGCAGAGATCCCGCTCCTCAGGTCGAACCTGCAAAGGGAGGTCGCCCACCTTCACCGAGGAGGATCCGGCTCCTGCTACATCATGGGGTCAGGAGAATCGTTCATGCAGCTGCAGCAGCGTCTCCTGAAAAAGAAGGAGGCCAAGATCAGGAAGGCCCTGGACGGGCTTCGGAAGAAGAGGCACCTGCTGCGGCGGCAGCTCAAGAGGCGCAAGTTCCCCATGGTCTCCGTGGTGGGGTACACCAACAGTGGGAAGACCACGCTGATCAAGGCGCTGATGGGAGACGCCGCCCTGCAGCCGCGGAACCAGCTGTTTGCCATGCTGGACGTCACAGCCCACGCGGGCACGCTGTCCTCACGCCTGCGCGTCCTGTATGTGGGCATCATCGGGTTCTTGTCCCAGCTGCCACACGGCCTCATCAAGTCCTTCTCCACTATCCTAGAAGACGTGGCCCACTCGGACCTGATCCTGCAGGTGAGGGACGTCAGCCACCCCGAGGCGGAGCTCCAGAAAGTCAGCGTCATATCCACACTGCGTGGCCTTCAGCTGCCCGCCCCGCTCCTGGACTGCATGCTGGAGGTTCACAACAAGGTGGACCTGGTTCCCGGGTACCACCCCACGAAACCGAACGTTGTGCTTGTGTCTGCCCTGCTGGGGCATGGGCTCCAGGAGCTGAAAGCTGAACTTGAGGCAGCATTGTTAAAGGCCGCGGGGAGACAGGTCCTCACCCTCCGCATCAGGCTGGCCAGGGCCCAGCTCAGCTGGCTGCATAAGGAGACCACAGTTCAGCAGGTGGACATGATCCCCGAGGAAGGAGCAGCCGACGTCAGGGTCATCATCAGCCACTCGGCCTATGGCAAATTCCGGAAGCTCTTTCCAGGATGAGCAGAAGCCCGAGGAGGCCTGGGGTGTGGTGGCATTGCTGTGTCAGGACAGTGGGGTCCCCTTTGTCAGGCTCTGTGTCCCAGGCGGTTGTGATGACCATACAGGCTGCTGGCATGCTCACGGCTGCTCTGAAGCGGGCCTCCCCAGAGTCCACACCACACAATTCCACTGGGCCCCCAGTGCATGCTGTGAATTGTTTTCCCTCGGAATGTTCTGGCAGCAGGACATGAACCTGTGTTTTTGCCTCCGTGAGCAGCATTTCCGGCCTCTCCTGCCTCTGCTGTGAGCCGTGGCCCTAGTGGGCACATGTGGCCCCTCTGCCCAGCTGTCTGTGCGCACAGACGGGCCTCATGGCCCACAGCCGTACTGGTGAAATGAGTAAATACCAGGTCCCCTGGCAGCCCAGAGAATCCGTCCACAAACCGTCCACAAAAGCAGAAGGGAAAGAAAACAGTTCTATTAATGAAGACGCTTCAAACCAGACTGTGACATGTGCATCGCAGACCATCCGCTGACAGATGCAGAGAGACAATTTCACCTGCATGAGGCCAGGCCGTACAGACCAGCCTACCCAACGTGGCAAAACCCTGCGTGGCCATGCTACACACCCATCTCCGTCCACAGGGAAACAAAATGCCTTGTATGTTTTTGCTTGCTCTGAGACAGACTCTCTGTCGCCCAGGCTGGAGTGCAGGGGTGCAATCTCTGCTCATTGCAACCTCCACCTCCCGTGTCCAAGCGATTCTCTTGCCTCAGCCTCCCAAGTAGCTGGGATTACAGGCGCCCACCACCACACCCATCTAATTTTTGTATTTATAATAGAGATGGGGTTTCACCATGCTGGCCAGGCTGGTCTGGAACTCCTGACCTCAGGTGATCCGTCCACCTCAGCCTCCCAAAGTGCTGGGATTACAGGCGTGAGCCACCGTGCCCAGCCTCACAACTTAATTTTTAAAAAAACTCTATGACCTGAAAAAGATGCCCAATGAATTAACTTTTTTTTTTTTTTTTTTGAGACGGAGTTTTGCTCTTGTTACCCAGGCTGGAGTGCAGTGGCGCAATCTCAGCTCACCGCAACCTCCGCCTCCTGAGTTCAAGCAATTCTCCTCCCTCAGCCTCTCAAGTAACTGGGACTACAGGCTTGCGCCACCACGCCCAGCTAATTTTTGTATTTTTAGTAAAGACGGGGTTTCACCATGCTGCCCAGGCTGGCCCCGAACTCCTGACCTCATGATCCGCCCACCTCGGCCTTCCAACGTGCTGGGATTACAGGTGTGAGCCACCGTGCCTGGCCTGAATGAACATTTTCTAAAGATGCCTCCCGCATCCTGTCCTGAAAGCCAAATACTCCTCTGCTGCGTACGTGGCAATAAAATTCATGCATACATGTGAAAAAAAAAAAAAAAAGAAAGAAAAGCCCAGACCCAGATGGCTTCGTTTGTAAATTCTACCAAATATTTAAAGAAAAGTTAATACTAATTCCTCATACTTACTATGAAGTAAGTCAAAAGAAAGTGCACAGCATGGTAGAAAATATTTGCAAATCATATATCTGATAAAGGACGTGTCTCTACGAAAATAACTCTTACAACTCAGCAAGAAAAAGACAACTCAATTTAAAAATGGGCAAAGGATCTAAATACACATATCCCCAAAGAAGATATACAAAGGGATAATAAGTACATGGAAAGACACTCAAACCACTAGTCAAGTCATCAGGAACTGCAAATCAAAACCACAGCAAGCTACCACTCACACCACTAGCACAGCTGTGATCAAAAACCAGAATATCCCAAGTGTTAGGAAGGATGTAGAGAAATCGGAGCCCTCAGATACAGCTGGGAGGAATGTAAAACAGTACAGCCACTGTGGAAAATAATTTGGCAATTCCTCAAAAAGTCCCACATGAACAATGACCACATGACCCAGCAATTCTACCCCTAGGGATAGACACGAAAGAACTGAAAACAGGTATTCAAGCAAACACTTGTACACAAACATTCACAACTGCATTCTTCACTCTTACCAATAGATGGGTACAACCCAAATGTCTATCAACTGATGAATAAACAAAATGTGCTGTGTCCATGCAATGGAATAATATTCACAGCCATTAAAAATAACATACTGGGCCGGGTGCGGTGGCTCACGCCTGTAATCCTAACAACACTTTGGAAGGCTGAGGCAGGGAGATCACAAGGTCAAGAGATAGAGACCATCCTGGCCAACATAGCGAAACCCCATCTCTACTAAAAATATAAAAATTAGCCAGGCATGGTGTCATGTGCCTGTAATCCCAGCTACTCGAGAGGCTGAGGCAGGAGAATCTCTTGAACCTGGGCAGTAGAGGTTGCAGTGAGCCAAGATCACCCCACTGCACTCCAGCCAGGCGACAGAGCAAGACTCCATCAAAAAAAAAAAAAAAAAAGTACTGATACATCTCACAACACTGATGACCCTTGAATACATTACACCAAGTGAAAAAAAGGCAGACATAGAAGACCATGATTCCATTTTCATCAAATGTCCAGAGTATACAACTTCATAGAGACAGAAAGATTAGTGGCTGCTTAGGCTGAGGGGATGGGGCATTAGAAGCTTATAGCTAAAAGGTACAGATTTCATTTCAAGGCAATAAAAAGGTTCTAAAATTGATTATGATGATGCTTGCACAGCTCTGTGAGTACCACCAAAAACTACTGAATTGTATACTTTAAATAACTTTATGATATATAAATTATATTTCAACAAACCTGCTCAAAAAAACTATGCAGTCATTCAAAAAGAAAGGAATAGATTCGTGTTGTTTACATATGACACTCTCCAAGATATATTAAGCTCGGCGGTGGAGATCAGAGAACAATACATTGAATATAGTCCCACTGTTATAAAAACAGGCAGGCATGGTGGTTCACACCTGTAATCCTAGCTATTCAGGAGGCTGAAGCAGGAGGGTTGCTAGAGCCCAGGAGTTCAAGGCTGCAGTGAGCTATGATCATGCTACTGTACTCTACCCTGGGTGACACAGTGAGGCTCCACCTCTTTAAAAAAAAAAAAACACTGTAAAGCTACCTATACGATGTATGTATATAAATTCATAGAAAATGATCTAGAAGAATATACCTCAAACTAACCAAAAGCGATTATATCAATAAATGAGGGGCCGGGTAACATGACCCATGCCTTGTAATCCCAGCACTTTGGGAAGCCAAGGCAGGCAGATCACGAGGTCAAGAGATCAAAACCATCCTGGCCAACATGGTGAAACCCCGTCTCTACTAAAAATAAAAAAATGAGTGGAGCATGGTGGCACATGCCTATAGTCCCAGCTACTCAGGAGGCTGAGGCAGGAGAATCGCTTGAACCTGGAAGGTGGAGATTTCAGTGAGCTGAGATCACGCCACTATACTCCAGACTGGGTGATAGAGCAAGATTCCGTCTCAAAAGAACAAAAAAAATTAGCTGGGCGTGGTGGTGTATGCCTGTAATCCCAACTACTCGGGAGGCCAAGGTACAAGAATCGCCTGAACCCAAGAGGTGGAGGCTGCAGTGAACTGAGATCCCACCACTGCACTCCAGCCTGAGTGACAGAGCAAGACTCCATCTGAAAAGAAAAGGACAGGAAAGAAAATCTGCAACTCTGTCTCAAAAGAAAATATGTGCAAAGGACATGAACACATGATTAAAGGACGAACATAAAATGACCAATGACCACATGGAAACAAGCCCAAGCTCTCCAGTTATTAAAGAAATTAAGATCACAGTAAGATATCATTTTCCACTATCTGATTGCCCAGCACTGGGAAGGATATGGGATCCAGGTTGCAGAAACTATGGATAAGTGCGTCCCTGATACAGCCTTTCTAAAGGCACTATGTGGCCCAAACTTTTAAAATATCCACGTCCTTTGGTCCAATAAGCCTACTCTAGGGAATTTACACTAGAACAATCTTCAGGCCATAGCGTAAGAACACATATCCAAGACCACTTGTCCCAGCACTGTTTACAGGCCAAAAGTGTGAGCAGTGAGGGGAAGGACCCACCAGTGAGAGGAAGAAGAAATGAGGCACAGGGGTCGCTCATACAATAAACTACGACAAGAGGAGGTCTGTGTTTATGATACTACTGCAAAGGTTCACAATGCCTTGCTAAGTGAGAAAAACAGGGTTTTGAACAAGATGATCCCACCGTTTCCAAGAAACAGAAAGAACGTGTTTGTGTACGTAGGCGCAGGACTGCATCCGACGGAGGTTGTGATCACCCCCACGGCACAAGAAAAATATCCTGAAGGATATACAAAATGAGGTTGAAGGCAGGGATGATTTCCCCCTTTTGCTTTTCAGTTTTGTTTTGTTTTTCTGAGACAGAGTCTTACTCTGTCATCCAGCTGGAGTGCAATGGCCTGATCTCAGCTCACTGCAATCTCTGCCTCCCTGGTTCAGGCGATTCGCCTGCCTCAGCCTCCCGAGTAGCTGTAATCACAGGCGCCAGCCACCACATCTGGCTAATTTTTGTATTTTTAGTAGAGATTGGGTTTCACGATGTTGACCGGGCTGGTCTTGAACTCCCGACCACAGGTGATCCACCCACTTCAGCCTCCCAAAGTGCTGGGGTTACAGGCCTGAGCCAATGCACCCGGCCATTATTTTTTTTAATTTCCTACAATTTTAAATTATTTTTGCAATTAGCAATGTGTTTAAGACTGACACATAAGTGGAGGCTCTGGCAGTCCTTTCTTTGCTTCCCCCAACCCTAGTGACAGGCCCTTCCCCCAGCTTCACCACAGAGTGTGTCCAGAGATACAGAGTCCCAGCCTTCGAGCCTGCAGGAAGCCCCTCCATCTGGGCCAATTCATTCCTCAGCATATCCTGGGTCCTGTGTATTATAGACTAAGAAGCTCTCTTGAATCACCCCCAAATCCAGCTCCCTCTCTGCTCTCCACGCAAGGTGGCAATAAAAAATTATTTAGGTGTGTTCTTAAACAATGTCCTTCTATTGGTCAGTCAGTTAACCCTAACCTTTTGAGCATATCTAAGGCATCAAGTAGATGCTGGAAGTACGTGCTAGGAAAGGGACCAACTTCTAGGGTACTTGATCTTCATTATGAGAGAGAGCTGTCCAGAGATACACTACAGGGGACTGATGACTCAATGGCTCTAAGGAAGCATAAAGCACTTCTTGCAGCCAGGCGCAGTGGCTCATGCCTGTGATCCCAGCACTTTGGGAGGCCGAAGCGGATGGATCACCTGAGGTCAGGAGTTCGAGACCAGATTGGCCAACATGGTGAAACCCCATCTCTGCCAAAATTATAAAAATTAGTCAGGCGTGGTGGTGCATGCCTGTAATTCCAGCTACTCGGGAAGCTGAGGCAGGAGAATTGCTTAAACCTGGGAGGCAGGGGTTATGGTGAGCCAAGATGGCACCACTGCACTCCAGCCTGGGTAAAAAATAAAACACTTCTTGCTGGGGGGGTCAAGTGCAGTTCTCTATTGCTGTGTAACAAATTACTCCAAAAGTTAATGGTCGAAAAGAATTTCTATGGGTGAGAAATTCAGGAGTAGTTTAGTGGTACCCCTCTGGCTGAGGGTTTCTCATGGGGCTGCAGTCAAGGTGTCAGGAAGGGCTGCGTCATCTGAAGGCTTGACTGGGATGCAGCACCCACGTCCAGGATAGCACACGTACATGCACGCTGGCAGGGCCCGCAGTTCCTTGTCGCATGGGCCTCTTCAGAGGCTGCTTGAGTGTCCTCAAAACACCGCAACTGACTTCCCCCAGAACAAGCAATCAGAGAGAGGATAGGGGACCAAGAAAGTGTGGTGGTACCTCTTACCATCTATTCTGAAATCATAATCATCACCTCCACTTTATCCTATGAAGTGGAAGTGAGTGTCCAAGTCCAGCTCACACTCAAAAGGAGGGGAATTAGGTTCCACCTTTTCTTTTTTTTTTTTTGAGACAGGGTTTTACTCTGTCATCCAGGCTAGAATACAGTAGTGCAATCTCTGTTCACTGCAACCTCCGCCTCCTGGGTTCAAGTGATTCTCATGCCTCTGCCTCCCAAGTAGCTAGAATTACAGGCACATGCCACTATGCCTGGCTCATTTTTTTGTATATTTAGCAGAGTTGGGGTTTCACCATGTTGGCCAGGCTGGTCTTGAACTCCAGACCTCAAATTATCCCCCTTCCTTGGCCTCCCCAAGTGCTGGGATTATAGGTGTGAGCCACTGCACCCAGCCTAGGTTCCACCTCTTTTTATTATAAGGCTGGAGTACGGCGGCATAATCACAGCTCACTGCAGCCTTGATCTCCTGGGCTCAAGTGATCCTCCCTACCCAGCCTCCTGAGTAGCAGGGACTACAAGTGCATGCCACCACACCTGGCTAATTTTTGTATTTTTAGTAGAAACAAGGTTTCACTGTCTCGAACTCCTGAGCTTAAGCCATCCTCCCGCCTCAGCCTCCCAAAGTGCTGGGATTACAAGTGTGAGTCTCCGAGCCCAACAGTTTCCACCCCTTGAGGAGAGAAGCATCAAAGAATTTGTGGACACACCTTAAAACCAAAACGTCAATGAAGGCTTTTTGCAAGACACAAGATCCCAGGCCCACCTTAAAGGATAAAGAGAAATCACTGGACAGAGAGGGGTGAAGAGGGCGTGGTACTCAGGCAGCGGGTGCTGAATGGGCAATGAGAGAAAACAGAAGCAGCTCAGGCATACCGTCACTGAAGAGTAGTCAGTGGGTCAGCCCAGCTGGCGGGAGGCCCCTGGGTCAGACATCCTGTAGATCAGACAGGAAAGCAAAGCTGAGGCCTGGGCCTGGGCGACGCTGAACACCAGAACTCAGGCTTCAGCTGCAAGGCAGTGCAGAGTGGCTTAGGTTCAGGTGCAGTAGAAATGCACGGGAGGCAGCAGAGCCTTGAGGTGGAAGCACAGGTCTGGGAGTGGTCAGCCCGCTACTGCCCAGCTGCACTGCGTGAGGCCGGTTAACCTCTCTCCATCCCTCTTTAATTTTCTCACCTGAAAGCTGAAGCAGACAGTCCCTGACTTTAGTGCTCCTAGGTTGATGAGGTGACAGCAGGAGAAAGTACCCTGCCAGGGCCTGGTCCACAGTGAACGCTCAGTAAATAGCAGCTACTAGAAGAAACTACCAGAGAGCTCCCTCTGGAAGCAGGCTTTGTCCTGTTGGAGGTGGTCTAGCAGCATCAAGATATTCAGGGTTTTGTTTTGTTTTGTTTTTTTGCGATGGAGTCTTGCTCTTGCTACCCAGGCTGGAGTGCAGTGGCACAATCTCGGCTTATTGCAACCTCCGCCTCCCAGGTTCAAGCAATTCTCCTGCCTCAGCCTCCCAAGTAACTGGGATTACAGGCATGACCCACCACACCAAGCTAATTTTGTATTTTTAGTAGAGATGGAGTTTCACATGTTGGCCAGGCTGATCTTGCACTCCTGACCTCAAGTGATCTATCTGCCTCAGCCTCCCAAAGTGCTGGGATTACAGGCATGAGCCACCATGGCCAGCTAATTTTGTATATTTAGTAGAGACAAGGTTTCACCATGTTGGTCAGGCTGGTCTCAAACTCTGACCTCAGGCGATCTGCCTGCCTCAGCCTCCCAAAGTGCTGAGATTACAGGCGTGAGCCACCACGCCCAGCTGATACTTGGTTTTTCTTGATATCATTGGTCTTCCCAGAGACAGTGTTTAGGTAACTGTTATAAATGGGTCTGGCTGGGCATGGTGGCTCATACCTGTAATCCCAACACTTTGGGAAGCCAAAGCGGGTGGATGACCTAAGGCCAGGAGTTCAAGACCAGCCTGGCCAACATGGTGAACCCTTGTCTCCATTAAAAATACAAAAGTTAGCCAGGCATGGCAGCATGCACCTGTAATCCCAGCTACTCAGGAGGCTGAGGCAGGAGAATCACTTGAACCCAGGAGGCAGAGGTTGCAGTGAGCCAGGACTGCACCACTACATTCCATCCTGGGCAACAGAGCAAGACTCCATCTCAAAAAAAGAAAGAAAGGGAATAATAAGAAAAGGGTCTGAGTGAAGATGCCCCATGATTGGGGCTGGCACAGGTGGTGAGAAGGCTATGACCCAGCCTCAGCCATGAGCAATGTGCTGGGTGGATGATCCCCGCACGGACAGTGCCCAGGCAGAAATCAGTCAGTGGCAGCATGGCCTTGGCTGGGCTGGCCTCACTTGTGACTTGCTGCACTTTCCAATGGGACAGTTGACAGGAAGTGAGTTTCCTTTTCCACCCAGAAGCAGGGTGACTCAGGCCAGCCGGGAACAGCAGCTCCGCCTTTCAGACACACAATCATCTACATACCCCGAGATGGCCGCGTACAGCCAAGGGCACACAGCAGGCACTCAGTTAATGCTCGCTGACTCCCTGGCATTGCCCCAGAGACTGAAGTTCTGCCCAGGGCAGCCTTCAGAAGGGGATCTCCCTCCACCAGGAAGCCAGCCACTGGATTTTCACAGAAGCATGTAATTGGGCCTCCTCCTCAATAGCAGGGTCCATGCATCTGTCTAATGTATTATCAGCAACAGCTGTTGCCACCGAAATCCGAGAGGCAGCAAGTATATCCCCATGGGCTCTGCGTTCACAGCCAGTCAATAGCTAACCACGCAGAGCCAGCACTCTGCCGAGGAACTCTGTCTGGGCCCCGGGTTCCATCCTGTCCCCACCACCCAGAAACAGCCTAGTTGGCCGGGCACAGTGGCTCACACCTATAATACTAGCACTTTGGGAGGCTGAGGCAGGCAGACCACAAGGTCAGGAGATCGAGACCATCCTGGCTAACATGGTGAAACCCCATCTCTACTAAAAATACAAAAATTAGCCGGGCATGGTGGTGCATGCCTATAATCCCAGCTACCTGGGAGGCTGAGGCAGGAGAATTGCTGAAGCCCAGGACGTGGAGGTTGCAGTGAGCCAAGATCACCCCACTGCACTGCCGCCTGGATGACAGAGTAAAACTCTGTCTCAAAAGAAAGAAAGAAAGAAAGGGGAGAGAGAGAGAGACAGAGAGAGAGAGAGAGAGAGACAGAGACTGATCTTTCTTCAGAAAGGCAAAGAGAGTCCCTGGGGAAGAAGATGGTGGAAGAAGTCCCCAGTAGCAGGGGCAGACATGAACAAGAACTGAAGGAGCAGCTTCGGTTTGGGAAATCTCGAGAAATCTTTCCCAATGCCCCTATCTGCCGGCTCTGGTGCCGGCCCACTGCCCAGGCAGCAAAGCAGCAGAATCGATGAGAGTCTAGGACCCACCCCTCTCCATCTCACCACCCTGTGCCCTCCCTGCCTCCCCCTGGTCCACAGCAGCTCTACACACGGGCAGGCATGTCCTGCAGACAGGCAGCCACTCTTCCCTCTTGTTGCATCCCAGCTCGTGAGACCCTCACCCCTACAACACTCTTGCCTCTCTCTCCTCTCCGACCCTAGCTGGGGAAGTGACACTCACTGGCCCCACCTGCAGTTTGCTGGGTCCCTGCTGGGCTACCTGCCCTAGCCCCGGGCTCCTCTCGTCTCCTTCTGGAGGTGGGGGTGTGTTGATATGTCAGCGGCCTTGCTAAACCCTGCTCCTCATCACACACCCATGCTCACAGAGCGATGCTGTCTGAGCGCTAGCACCTTTGAGTGGGGCTGGTAACATCACCGCTAACTCACAGGGCTGTGGCAGGGCCCACAGGCCAGTGTGAGCAGAGCCTGGCACAGCCTTGGCACACAGGGCACTCACTAAGCCCTCACAATTGCCTCGTTATCCCCACCAACCCCAATCCAGGACACACTGAGAGGGCAAAGCCACGTCAACAGCAAATGAAAAACATTACCAGAAGACAAGGATGGAGGAGAAGGTATTTTGCACCTATGTGGGTCCCAGGAAAACGGGAGGAGGGGAGATGTGGGTCAGAAAGTGCTGGGGGAGAAGAAGACAGGTCAGCGTGAGTTTCTCATCCTAATGGAGATGGAAGACATGAGAAAGAAGGATTTCTGGAGAGTTTTGTAAACCCATTTGTGGAAAGCTGGAGGAACTGGGCATGCCCTGGGAGCTGAATGGGGTGTGTCCCATATCGTCTGATCACCGAGCACACTGACTGGATCCGCCGCTGGCCCAGAGGTCCCCATCCGCAGGGCAAGCAGGATGAGAACCAGCTGTCCACCAGCTGGCTGCAGAACAGAAGGCCCCCGAGGGCAGGGCTCTTTGTTTGCTGTGATCCCTGCCATAACCCTGTGCTATTAATAGAACTGCCTAGCACACAGTAGATGCTAAATAAACATTTTCCAAAGGAATGACTAAATATTCTGCCAACCAAGATGCAATGAAGCAGGCAGTGAAGGGGCGAGTCTTGGCCTGGGCGTGGCCAGGGTGGGCTTCTCGGGATGCCTAGAGTCAGGGCTGGATGGGCCAATGTTACTGCTATTATGAGCTGTCTGTTCTCTGGCCACAGACCGAACCCCGCACCCTGGATGACCAACCCTATGACCAGTGAGTGCCCCCAATAATGAAATGTCCTCCAGAATCAGGTCCTGTTCCAACCAAGTGTCCCCCCACCCCCGACAAAGCCACCTGCTTGCCTCTCTTTCCCTCCTCTGGTCTCCCTTCCCACCAACTCCTGCCACTCACAGCTCTTCCACTGCTGGAGCGCTTCAGAGGCACCACGTTACTGTGTCACGGGGGCCAGGAGCCTCCCATGGCTCTCTGTTATGCATGGCAGTGGTAATGCCACAGAATCACCTGGGGGCTTGTTAAAACTGTTTCCAGCCGGGTGTAGTGGCTCATACCTGTAATCCCAGCACGTTAGGAGGCTGAGGTGGGTGGATCACCTGAGGTAAGGAGTTCAAGACCAGCCTGGCCAACATGGTGAAACCCCATCTCTACTAAAAAATACAAAAATTACCTGGCGTGGCGGTGGGCGCCTATAATCCCAGCTACTTGAGAGGCTGAGGCAGGAGATTCACTTGAATCTGGGGGTAGAGGTTGTGGTGACCTGAGATCACACCACTGCACTCCAGCCTGGGTGAAAGAGCGAAACTCTGTCTCAAAAAAAAAAAAAAAGTTTCCTAGGCCCCACCCCTAGAGCTTCTGATTCTTGACCAGAGAATGTGCATTTCTAACAACTTCCCAAGTGACCAAACTCTGAGAACCACTGACCTAGGAATTAATCGTGTTGAATGCTAGTGGTGTGGGGGTAGGGAGGGCCGTCCCTGAAGAGGTACTAGTGCAGAGATATAGCAAGGTGGGGAAGGGTGGAAAGATGGTCAGGTTTTTATAGGACATCTTAAATTAGGCAGACTCATATTTAAATTCTAAGACTGGACTAGAAGATGTAAATGACTATAGGCACAAGGCAGGCAACCTCATAATGGGATAAGAAGTAAAGAGATGGAATCCATAGTAATTAAAAACCTCCCAGCAAAGAACAGTCCAGGGCCAGATGGCTTCATAGTGAAGCCTACAAACATTTAAAGGAGAATTAACACCAGTCCTTCTCAAACTCTTCCAAAAATAGGAGAGGAGGAAACACTTCCTAACTCATCCTATGAGGCCAGCATTACCAAAGGGACACAAAGGAACCGCAGAAAACTGGAGGCCAGCATCTTTATGGCTAGAGTCAGAAATCCTCAACAAAATACCGGCAAACCAAATCCAACAGCATACTGCCATATTCCATGACCAAATGAGATCTATCCTAGGAATGCAAGTTTGGTTCAACACAAGAAAATCATGTACTAGGCCGGGTGCGGTGGCTCACACCTGGAATCCTTGCACTTTGGAAGGCCAAGGCAGGAGGATCACCTGAGGTCAAGAGTTCCAGACCAGCCTGGCCAATATGGTGTAACCTCGTCTCTGCTACAAATATAAAAATTAGCAGGGCATGGTGGCACATGCCTGTAATCCAGCTACTCGGGAGGCTGAAGAGAATCACTTGTACCTGGGGGCCAGAGGTCACAGTGACCCAAAATCATGCCACTGCACTCCAGCCAGAGCAAAAGAGTAAAACCCCCTCTCAAAAAAAAAAAAAAAAAAGGAAAACAATGTAGTATGTCACGTTAACATAATGAAGAAGAAAAAAATACATGGTTATCTCAACTGATAAAAACCACTTGACAAAATCTAATATCCTTTCCTGATATAAACACTCAGAAAACTAGGAATAAAGAGAACTTCCTTGACATAAAGGGCATTTAAAAAGAAAGGAAAAAGAAGACATAGCTAACACCATACTCAATGGTGAAAAACTAAAAGCCCCATTGGGAAGATTCCCCATTGGGAAGATTGGGTAGCAATAAAATAAGGAAGCCCACTTTCACCACTACCATTCAGTGTACCAAAAGAAACAGTAAAATGATCTCTATTTTCAGATGAGATGTTCCTACATAAAAAAACTCACAGATTTCAAACACACACAAAACCTACTAGAGCTGATAAAAGGAAGTCTGCAAAATTGCAGAGTACAAAAATCAGCTGTGTTTCTATACATCAGCAATAAACAATCAGAAAAGGAAAAGTCAGGTTTCACAAGATGGCGCCGAAAGCAAAGAAGGAAGCTCCTGCCCCTCCTGAAGCCAAAGCAAAGGCTTTAAAGGCCCAGAAGGCAGTGTGGAAAGGTGTCCACAGTCACAAACAAAAGATCCGCACGTCCCCCACCTTCTGGCGGCCCAAGACACTGCAACTTCAGAGGCAGCCCAAATAACCTCGGAAGAGCGCCCCCAGGAGAAACAAACTTGACCACTATGCCATCATCAAGTTTCCGCTGACCACCGAGTCTGCCATGAAGAAGATAGAAGACAACAACACACTTGTGTTCACTGTGGATGTTAAAGCCAATGAGCACCAGATCAAACAGGCTGTGAAGAAGCTCTGTGACATGGATGTGGCCAAGGTCAGCACCCTGATTCAGCCTGATAGGGAGAGGAAGGCATGGGTTTAACTGGCTCCTGATAACGATGCTTTGGATGTTGCCAACAAAATTGAGATCATCTAAACTGAGTCCAGCTGGCTAATTCTAAATATACATGCATCTTTTCGCCAAAAAAAAAGAAAAATTAAAACAATTCCATTTTAAAATAGCATTAAGAATAAAATAACTAGGAACAAATTTAACCAAGTAGCTTGTACACTAAACACTACAAAACATTGCTAAAAGAAATTAAAGAAGACATAAATAAATGGAATGGCATCCCATGTTCATGGATTGGAAGATTTAATACTATTAAGATGGCAATACCATTCAAAGGGATCTACATACCTAATGCAATTTCTTTCAGAATTCTAGCTGGCTTCTTAGTAAAAATTGAAAAGCTGATCCTAAATTTGATATGGAAATTCCATCCAGAATACTCAAAACCTTCTTAAAGAGGAAGGCCAAAGTTGGAGAACTCCTATTTCCCAATTTCAATACTTATTCTAAAGCTACAGCAATCAAAACAGTGTGGTACTGGCATAAGAATAGGCACGTAAACCAACAGCGTAGAATTAAGAGTCCAGAGAAAAACCCACACATCTATGGCCAACTGTTCTTTGACAGACTTGCCAAGACCGATTCTAGGAAAAGAACGGTCTTTTCAACAAGTGGAGCTGCAAGAAAACTGGATATCTATATGTGAAGAATTAAGTTGGTAGTCCTCTTTTTAATGTTATTAATTTTTTGAGCAATCTCCGTGCTGTTTCCTGTAGCAGCTGCATTTTACATTCCTACCAACAGTGTTTCAAGAGTTCCAGTTTCTCCGCATCCTCACCAATGCTTGTTATCTTTTGTGGTTCTGATACCAGCCATCCTAACAGGTATGAGGTGAACAGGGTGAAAGGCAGCTTCCAGGATGGAAGGAAATATTTGCAAACCATATATCAGATAAGGGCTCAATTTTTAAAATGTGTAAGGAACTCCTACAACTCCATAGTAAAAAGAAACCTAACCTGATTTAAGAAGTGCACTAAAGGGCTAGGTGCAGTGGCTTAAGCCTGTAATCGCAGCACTTTGGGAGGCTGAAGTAGGCAGATCGCCTGAGGTCAGGAGTTCGAGACCAGCCTGGCCAACATGGTGAAACCCAGTCTTTACTAAAAATGCAAAAATTAGCCAGGTGGTCAAGGTGGGCACCTGTAATCCCAGCTACTCAGGAGGCTGAGGCACGAGAATCGTTTGAACTCAGGAGGCAGAGGCTGCAGTGAGCCAAGATTGCGCCACAGCACTCTAGCCTGGGTGACAGACCAAGATTCCATCTCAAATTAAAAAATAATAAATCAGATAGAGGAATCAGATAGAGGTGACAGTTGCACATCATGAAAGTACTAAATGCCACTGAAATGTTCACTTTAAAATCGTTGATTTTATGTTGTATAAACGTCACCGATTTTTTAAAAAGAGAAAAAGAGCATGAGGGAGAGACAATGGTAAACTGAAGAGCACAGGACCACTCCAAAGGGGGCAGCCACTGCCCCTTATCTCTAGCCAAGCTGTCAGGCAGAAATCCAAGCTCAGTGTTGCTCAAGTGTTCAACATAGGCCAGAAATCCAATTTTTTGTGTGAGTTCTCCCATTTTTTTTTTTTTTTTTTTTTTGAGACAGTCTCACTCTGTCACCCAGGCTGGAATGCAGTGATTCGACCTTGGCTCACTTCAACTGGTTCAAGCGATTCTCCTGCCTCAGCCTCCCAAGCAGCTGGGACTACAGGCGGACACCACCACGCCCAGCTAACTTTTGTATTTTTAGTAGAGACAGGGTTTCACCATGTTGGCCAGGATGGTCTCAATTTCTTGACCTCATAATCCATCTGCCTCGGCTTCCCAAAGTGCTGGGATTACAGATGTGAGCCACTGTGTCCGGCCAAGTTCTCCCAATTTTTATACACTGTTGACAGAAAATTTTAAAAATCTCTATGTGGGCCAGGCAAAGTGGCTCACGCCTGTAATCCCAGCACTTTAGGAGGCCGAGGCAAGTTGGATCATGAGGTCAGGAGTTCAAGACCAGCCTAGCCAATATGGTGAAACCCTATCTCTACTAAAAATAAAAAAATTAGCTGGGCATGGTGGCATGTACCTGTAGTCCCAGCTGCTCAGGAGGCTGAGGCAGGAGAATTGCTTGAACACAGGAGGCAGAGGTTGCAGTGAGCCGAGGTCACACCACTGCACTCCAGCCTGGGTGATAGAGCAAGACTCCGTCTAAAAAAAAAAACTATGTGAACCAAACACAATCAATCATTCTAATGAGCCCAATCAGCCCCCAAGTTTCAGTCCCAAACACAAGTTTCAAGTCTTGCTGTGGAAGCCACCAAATGTACCTGAGCTGGAAGATTAGATGATACTAGGCATCGTTTTAGGATGTCCCAAGGTATCCTCTGCTGGGCACTGGTGATATGCCAGGCAGGCACGAGGAGCTGAATCAGGCACTTTTCAGATCCACTCTATAAGCCTCACAGGTACTCATGGAGGGAGGGCTAGAGGGCTGGGGACTCAGAGTACTTAAGCAACCTGCCCAAAGTGAGTCCTGATTCAAATCCAGACCCAACAAGGTTTGCCCCCTCAGCTTCTCACGTGTACATCTGATGGGGGCCTCAAACTTCCCAAGTTAGACCAAAACAGAACTCTCTTCATTCTTTCCCTCAAAAGCCTTCCTTCGTCCCAGCCAGTCTCCTCATCTCAGTGACACCCAGGACAAAGCGTCATCACTGATTTCTGGACCCCTCATCCCCCACATCCAATCCTCTGGCAAGTCCACCATCACATGGTATCCCACATCTGACCACCTCTCATCGCCTCCACCGCCCCCCTCATCTCATGGCACCTCAACTGGAAAGCCACCTTGGGCCCTCGGCTTCCTTCCAAGCCCCTCTCAAATCAGTTCCCCAGAGGACAGCCACTGGGTCTTTTGTTGGTGGTGGTGTTTTGTTTCTCTTGGGTTTTTTTTTAGATGGACTCTTGCTCTGTTGCCCAAGCTGGAGTACAGCAGTGCAATCTTGGCTCACTGCAGTCTCTGCCTCCTGGGTTCAAGCAATTCTCCTGCCTCAGCCTCCCAAGTAGCTGGGATTACAAGCACATGCCACCACACCCTGCTAATTTTTGTATTTTTAGTAGAGACAGGGTTTCACCATGTTGGACAGGCTGGTCTCAGACTCCTGACCTCAGGTGATCCACCCGCCTCAGCCTCCCAAAGTGCTGGGATGACAGACGTGAGCCACTGCGCCCGGCCCACATGATCTTTTGAAAAGACAAATCAAATGAGATCAACGCCCAGCTTGAAACTCTCCTGCACCCTGCCTGGGCCCAGAGAGGTTGGGTCATTTCTGACTGGTCACAAGGTCCCCGGTCTTCCCAGGGCATCCTGGAGCCCATGGTGGTGCAGCCTGAGATGGGGGGAACTCCTTGGTCCAACCCTCCAAACGAGTGTCCTGTCCCTCCTCACACTCATCCCTGAATTCTCACCCTCAGCTCCCCTAAAGAAAAAGACAGCACAGCCAAGGAAGGAGAAGAAATAAAAGAAAACAGCCAGTCCCGGCGGGCAGCAGCGGCTGACAGAGGAGGGGCCCACAGTCCCCACCTGGCCAAGTCTGCCCAGGCCCCCCATGTTCACCAGGAGGGCCACAGAGGGCCTGGCAAAGCTGGAAGAGGGTCAGCAGAGCCTCAAGGAACAGTGCGGCTTGGTAGAGAGGACTGCGGCTCAGGCTCCCCACGCTAAGCCTCCTACTAACCACACTCTCAGGCTCGGTGACAGGACAGAGTCCCCAGAGCCACAGCCCAGAGAATAAAGGGCGGGACCCACAGCCTGGCCAGCTCCAAGTGTCCAAGCCAGGCGAAAGCCCAGCTGAGGAGCCCCTCCCTCTCTCGCCCTGGAAACTCCCACCTGCGCGCAGCCTTTGGCTGGCAGTGGGTCCCCTCGGGCCCTGGCAGGGAGCCAAGGAGCCTTCCCAGAGGAGCACAGAGGTGAGTTCTCTCCAGCCTTGTGCCAGGACCCACCTTGAATCTCCAAGCTGGGGAGGAGAGGCCCAGGTGCTGAGTCTGTCCCCTGCCCTCCACGTCCCCCCCTCCCACAAAGCCCCCTCTGTCCCTGGTCTGGATTCCTCCTTCCCCTGAGTGAAGGGGGGCTTCTGTGACCCAGGGCAGGCAAACAGCCACTCAGGGCTCCCTGCCAGGTGACAATAGGAGATGCTCTGTTCCTCACCCGCTCCAGGCAGCAGGGCCTGGACGGGCCTACCTCCACAGCCCAGGGACACTCACCAAAAGGTACTTTAAGAAATCCATCTTCTGTCAAGGCCCATGTCCTGTGCACCGGGGGCCTGCTGCCTGAGCACCGCCACAGCTGCTCTACCACCACGGCGGCGGCGACTGCTGCTGGTGACGTTGGCCAACTTCCTTCAGATCAAACAAGGAACTACAGGACTTGGGTGTCCGCCCGAAGCTGTGAGTCCACACAGACTAGCACTGACCTTTGACCCCTCCTTCGCCATGGGTGTTTTTCTGGGAAGCCCAGGGCCAATGGAGCTGCCATACATCATATGCCATAAGGGCAAGGGGGTCCCTTCCAAGGGAGAGGCCCGCTCCAGCAGATGGGTGGGCGCTCACTGGGGCCTAGGAAGCTAAAAGGGTGAGAAGCCTCCCCCTCCACCCCTGGCCTGAATGAGTTCTCAACACTGCTGGCCTTCGAGGCTGGACAGAAGGCAGGGCTGGGACACAGGAAGCCAGCGACACGGTTGGCCCTGAAGGAGTCCCCGTGTCTGGTGTGCTAGGAGACTCCAGCAGGCACCACTTGGCAGGGGCCTCAGTTTTCCCTGATTTAAACTGGTAAGCCCTCTTTGTGCAAGAAAAATAAAAACAAGTCAAAGAGAGCCCAGTGCCTGCATCTTTAGAGGCGTCCCCATGTACCTCACAGAGCCTACAAGGTGTGAAGAAAAAGCTAAAAGAGGAAGTGGGCCGGGTGCAGCAGCTCACACCTGTCATCCCAGCACTTTGGGAGGCCACGGCTGGCAGATCACCTGAGGTCGGGAGTTCACACCAGCCTGGCCAACATGGTGAAACCCCGTCTCTACTAAAAATACAAAACTGAGTTGGGCAAATGGGAGGCACCGACAATCCCAGCTACTTGAGAGGCTGAGGCAGGAGAATCGCTTGAACCCAGGAGGTGGAGGTTGTAGTAAGCCAAGATTGCACCACTGCACCACAGCCTGGGTGACAGAGCAGGACTCTGTCTCAAAAAAAAAAAAAAAAAGTGGCGGCTTGTGGGGCTGGAAAGGGGTGTACAGAGGCACAGGGAACTGTTTTCTTTGAGGAACAGCCTGGATTTTTTTTTTTTTTTTTGAGACAGGGTTTTGCGCTTGCTGCCCAGGCTGGAATGCAATGGCGTGATCTCAGCTCACTACAAACTTCGCTTCCTGGGTTCAAGCAATTCTCCTGTCTCAGCATCCCAAGCAGATGAGATTATAGACACCTGCTGCTGTGCCCAACTAATATTTGTATTTTTAGGAGAGACAGGGTTTTACCACAGGAAATTGCCTAGCAATGTGCTTCCAACTCAAAATTCTGACATACAAAACCATCTTGGAGAAGCTCATGGACCTCACTGTCCCTGCTGTGCCCTTCTGTCCTTCCCCTGGCAAAAGGGACCCAGGGTAAGGCTCCTGCATCCTCAACATCCTCACAAAAAAAATTTAAAAATAAAGCAAATGGCTGGGGGAGACACCCTGTGAGCTCAGAACCCAGAGGCACCCGGTGCTGTGGGGAAGGAGGAGGCAGCCCAGCTCAGCCAGGGCTCCTCTGGGTCTCACAGTCTCTTTCCAACACTAGTCACACGTCACACTCCATACCCATCCAGGGCCCTCGGTTCTGTTCCAGCTTTGGGAGGAAAGCAAGGTCCCCAGCATGGAAGGAAAGGCATGAATGTTTTAATCCCTCAAAACAAGGTAGTATGGTGTGGGAGAAAGAGCCCCAGACCTAGTGTGGGGCAGACAAGCTACTGACTCGCAGCTCTGCTGCTGACAAGCTGCATGGGCTGGTCACTCAGCCTCTGAGCCTCAGTTTCTTGTTTTTATTTATTTGTTTCGAGATGGAGTCCCGCTCTGTTGCTCAGGCTGGAGTGCAGCAGCACAATCTCAGCCCACTGCAACCTCCACCTCCCAGGTTCAAGAGATTCTCCTGCCTCAGCCTCCCAAGTGGCTGGGATTATCAGCACCTGCCACCAAGCCCAGCTACTTTTTTGTAGGGTTTCACATGTTGGCCAGGCTGGTCTCAAACTCCTGACAGGTGATCCGCTAGCCTCGGCCTCCCAAAGTGCTGGGATGACAGGTGTGAACCACCACACTGGGCCAAGCCTCAGTTTCTGTATCTATAAAATGCGAGAAATATAACCCACTCTGCAAAGTGGCTATAGACTAGCACACCACGTCTGTACTGTGTCCAGTGCAAGTATGGTGAGACACAAAATGTCCTCTGTCAACAGCAACTGTGACAACCATCAATCCTTCCTCCCAGCCCTTGCTGCATGCTCGCGCCCAGCTCCTGCCCAGCCTGCCGCCAGCACACAGCCTGTCTCTTCTCCAGCACAGCTCTAACCTGTGCTCCAGCTCCAGATCCCCACAGCCTCCCAAGGGAGAACAGAGGCCAGGAAATGTCTGCAGGGGCTGCGGAAGACACAGCTTATTCGAGGCCAGGCAGAGAAGACCTTGGCACAGGTCCATCCCCAGGGGCTTGAAATGACACGGGAAGTCAGGATGGGGGAGGAGAGGAGCTAACTCTAGTATGGGAGCTGGGCCACCACACTCATTCGGAAGATCCATGTGCTAGAGGGACACCTACCTGCAGAGAGGCCTGGCAATGCCCTTCAAACTCAAAATTCTGACATACAAGACCACCTTGGAAAAGTGACATTGCCAAGTTCATGGAACTTGCTGTCCCTACTGAGCTCTTCTCTCCTTCACCTGGCTAAAGGGACCCAGGATAAGGCTCCTGCATCCTCAACAGCCTTCCAGGCCCGGCTCATCTTCACTCCTACTCAGAGCCCGTGAGTTCAGCATGCCCTGCCATGCCCATTCCTGCAGCCCTGGCCTCAGGAACATGGCATGCCCCAAGCTGGAAGGACATCCAGAACACTTCTGCAACCCCCTTGACCACAGCATCCCAGGGCCCAGAAAGCCCACCGTCCAAACTCCTGCCTCTTTGCAGGAATGCATCCAGAAGGAGCAAGGAAGAAGAGAGATGGAGAAGCAGCTTACTGATCTTCTCTCGGCCAGGCACTAGCTTGGAGCTGGAGACCCAAGGAAGATCACCCTCCAACCCTCTCCTCCTTCCCACTCCACTTTATTTGCTTGACTCCTTTAGGTCTTAATTTGGAGATCACCTCCTCCAGGAAGCCCTCTTGGCATCTACCCTCCTCCCTGTCCCGAGGTGGTCCTCCCATCCTACACATGCCCTATCCCATTGCTCTCAGCCTTATCACTTCTTGTTTGTCTGCTTCCCCCATTTCACCTGTAATCCCAGCACCTGGTGCACACAGGTGCTCAATAAATACCTGATGAATGAATAACTGAATAAAGGAACTGACTTCAGTCTAGTGACTAAGACAATCATAAAAGCAAGTAATTACAATCCAGAAAACAAGGAGCAAGGAGTGTAGGTAAAGCCCACGCCTGCACGGGCGCACTGAGGAGTGGGCAACGGCTCTCCTGCTAGGAAGGGCATCCAGGAGTACTTTCCAGAGAGTTATTCCTGCCATTTTGGAGATAAGGCCATGGAGGAAAAAAGAAAGTGTCCTGCATCTAAGGATTAGGATTAGGGTTACGGTTAGGGTAAGGGTAAGGGTTAGGGTTAGGGTAAGAGTAAGGGTAAGGGTTAGGGTTAGGGTTAGGGTAAGGGTAAGGGTTAGGGGTAGGGTTAGGGTTAGGTTAAGGGTTAGGGTTAGGGTAAGGGTAAGGGTAAGGGTAAGGGTTAGGGATAGGGTTAGGGTAAGGGGTAGGGTTAGGGTAAGGGTAAGGGTTAGGGTTAGGGTAAGGGTTAGGGTAAGGGTAAGGGTTAGGGTAAGGGTAAGGGTAAGGGTTAGGGTAAGGGTAAGGGTAAGGGTTAGGGTAAGGGTTAGGGTTAGGGTTAGGGTAAGGGTTAGGGTTAGGGTTAGGGTTAGGGTTAGGGTTAGGGTAAGGGTAAGGGTAAGGGTTAGGGTAAGGGTTAGGGTAAGGGTAAGGGTTAGGGTAAGGGTAAGGGTTAGGGTTAGGGTAAGGGTTAGGGTAAGGGTAAGGGTTAGGGTAAGGGTAAGGGTTAGGATTACAGTTAGCAGTAGTAGAGCATGACTCCATATCAAAGCCCGGGACCCATTCCTACCTCCTCACATTTGATCGTCATGATAATCCATTTTGGGGTGGCAGGGGAGTAACTAAAGCTCAGAGAGGTTAACTGGCTTGCTGAACATCACACAGCCTGTTAATAGCAAAGCCAAGTGTTGTGAGTGAAACAGGTTCAAGGCATGGAGGAAGGAGAGGAATATGGAGGAAAACTGTGAGTATGTTTGTCTATTTAACCTCAGAGGGCACACGGTAGAGCCTGGCTGGCTGAGAAGGCCCACAGCCCCCAGCAGGGTTGTGTGCAGACAGCAGCAGTGTGACCACACTCTGACATCCTATCCATGGCGAGGGGAGGGCCCAGGCCAGGAGAGGGAGTCCCAGAGACAACCCAGCAAATAAGATGGCATGAAGTCCAGCGAGACAAATAGCACTTACGAGGCAAAACTGGCCACCAGGCACTGGAGGTGGACACGGCAGAGAAGATGGCAGTCTGTGCGCATTTCCCATGTCAAATTAGCCTCCTGAGCTTCTGAATGAGACCCCTCTTCTCTCGAAACCAGAAACCCCACTATTAAGGATGCCCAATAGAGGTCATCCTGTTATAAAATACCCTGGCTGGAGCAAGCCCGCCAGATCGGCCGTGTTTCCCGAAGCCCCTCAGTCAGAATTCCCATGGCACTTGAGTTGGGTTTGCTAGGCATCATATCCTGTTTTACAAGAACAGCTACGACTAATCTTTCCTCTAAACGGTACACCCTGCAGGCAGAAGCCATGTTTACATACACCAGAGTTGTGCACCCACCAGATTTCATCGAATCTAAAAGAACATCCACTGTAAGGTCCACATGATTTTGTGTTCCACTAAGAAATTAAAACTGCTGCCAATTACAGATTACGGTGTGCTATTGCTTACGAGATGTGTCCTGATTTCAGAGTTGTTAAATGAGACAGGGAAAGTGTCTTAGAGGCGATGAAATACAGTAGCAGACACTGAGTAATTATTTGTACTTAGTAATTATTTCTTGGGGTAATGGAAAGGACACTGAATTTGAAATCTCAAGACTCAGGTTTGTGTCTTACCAGCTGGCTAAAAGGAGTATTTCATTTTCTCCTCTGCACAGTGGGGAAATCATTCTTCTTTTCCGCAAGAACCATAAGAGTTCAAGAAAGTGCTTTGTAAGGCCAGACATGGTGGCTCATGCCTGTAATCCCAGCACTTTGAGAGGCCGAGGTGGGTGGATCACCTGAGGTCAGGAGTTCAAGACCAGCCTGGTCAATGTGGTGAAACACTGTCTCTACCAAAAATGCAAAAATTAGCCAGCATGGTGGCATATGTCTATAATCCCAGCTACCCAGGAGGCTGAGGCAGGAGAATCACTTGATCCCAGGAGGCAGAGATTGCACTGACCCGAGATCATGCCACTGCACTCCAGCCTGGGTAACAGAGAGAGACTCTGTCAAATAAATAAATAAATAAATAAAAGAGTCAGGGGTGGTAGCTCACGCCTGTAATCCCAGCACACTTTAGGAGGCTGTGGCAGGCAGATCACAAGATCAGGAGATCGAGACCATCCTGGCTAACAGGGTGAAACCCCATCTCTAATAAAAATACAAAAATTAGCCGGGCATGGTGGTGGGTGCCTATAATCCCAGCTACTCAGGAGGCTGAGGCAGAAGAACTGTCTGAACCCAGGAGGCAGAGTTTGCAGTGAGCTGAGATCGTGTCACTGCACTCCAGCCTGAGTTACAGAGCGAGACTCCATCTCAAAAAAAAGCGCTTTGTAAACAGTCAAGCACTGTACCAACCTAAAGTACAAACAGGATCAGGATGACGCACTGATGACAGGCACCCTCTGTGCTTGTGAGTGAAGCCTGGTGACCCTGTGGGTGTTTGCAGGGCTCTGTGAGAGTGTGGCTGCCTTGGGGCACTCAGTCCCATTTTTCTGGGAAACAAAGGGGGCTCCTCCTTCCAAGCCGCCCAGCACTGGTTAAGATACAGGGTTTCTACACCAGAGACTCTCCCTGGCAGGCTGCTCCTGGTGCAATCTTCAACCTGAAACTTCCACTCTTCCCCCAGAGTGGGGCTCAGCTCAGGTCTAAGACTCTTAGTTGGGGAACAGGATGAAAGCAGCTCTGGAAATCTCATCAGGTTCATCGAGACCGACCTCACCAGGTCTGTAACAGGGTGAACCAGAGGGTCAGGCATTCTAGGAGAGGCAACAGCCCAGGCAAAGGCTTGGAGGCAGGAGAGCGGGGGGCTGGTTTGGCACTGGTCTCCCCAGCAGCCACTGCTGTGGTCCCGTCTTCTCCGCTGTGTCTCTCTCTGAAGAATGGGAATAAAGAGCCCCCCAGGCTGAAAGACTGGGAGAAAAGGGAGATGCTGGCCTCCCAGAAGCTCTCTGCTTCCCTCCAAGCCGTCCCTGGAAAATACAAAGCACTGAGGGCTCCGCAACGTGTGCCCTCTCCTCACTGGCGCTGGCGGGCAGGCATCTGGCTGTGTCAGAGCCACAGTGGCCCCTCCCTCACTCCGCAGTGCTCTCTGCTCCCCAGACAAGGTTCCTTTATAAACCAGCCTCTTTCCAGCTCGCTCACACATCCACATGGTTCCATTCCCTTCCACTGGCCCTTCTCTCTTCCCGCCCTACCCTGCCCACTGTCAGCCGGCTGGCTCGTGAAGAAGGGAAGCCGCAGCCACGCTGCTGCGCTGTGAGCTGGGACACTGGGCTTCCTCCCTTCTGCCAATAAGTATTGAGAACCAAGCGCTACAGAACCTCCCCCATTCCCCTCCTCCCGCAATCCCGGCCTCAACCTGTGCCTGGAGGAGGAAACAGGCTGAAGAAGCTTCTGGGTTTGCCCATCCCAAGGGAATGCATCACAGACCAGATGTGGAACCCACACCCTGCCCACGGTCCCTGCTCCGAAGTTGTCCCCTGCCTGACCTTCCCTTCCATCTCCTCCACCCCTCTAGACAGAGTCCAGCATCATCTCAGGGAACCGTGACCTCAGCGCCACAGAGCTGTATCATCAAGTTGATGATACACTAGATGGCACAACAAAGAACGACCCAAAACATTCAGTCACGTTCACCCGACTAGTCCTGCCGGTAACTTGGCTAGGACCCACAGCTCACTTCACACATCTCCAAAATAAAGATTCTCTATCTGTTCTCACTGTCCAACCCACTCCCAGGCTGTGCAGATAAGACTGAATCAAAACTTGCATCCCTGCTGCTCTCACTGTGTTTAAAATGATAAAATAAATAGGCCGAGTACAGTGGCTCACACCTGTAATCCCAACACTTTAGGAGGCCGAAGTGGGTGGATCACAAGGTCAGGACTTCCAGACCAGCCTAGCCAGCGTGGTGAAACCCCGTCTCTACTAAAAAAAAACACAAAAAAATAGCCAGGCATCGTGGTGCACACCCGTAATCCCAGCTACTCCGGAGGCTGGGGCAGGAGAACCGCTTGAACCTGGGAGGCAGAGGTTGCAGTGAGCTGAGATGGTGCCACAGCACTCCAGTCTAGGAGACAGAGTGAGACTCCATCTCAAAAAATAAATAAAAATAATAAATAAATAAATAAAAATAAATTTTTAAAAATGTTAAAAATGCAATCTTGCAGAATTTCCAAAGCAAGAGGCATCATAGGCCGAGACACACAGCACATACCAACGACCCTTCCTCCCCTCCTCTCCCTGAGCTTCGGGTCCCACACTGGTTACAGGGTACGCAGTCGGCCACTCTCCATCCTCCTCTACTGGGGCTCCAATTGTCCCCCAGAGAGACCATGAGGGGTCCCGTCACCAGTAATGACCTGTGCTCCAGAGCTTGGCTGCTCCTGCACTATCCTGCTTGGAGACCCCCATCGTCGCACCTTCTGCTTCAGCACAAAGGAGGAAAGCAATGTGCCTCAGCCCCCAGGCCCACATCAGCACTGCTGGGAACAGCAAAAGCAGCTTCAGAGATGAGCTGAACTCGAATTTCAATGATCTGGGCTCTTCCTGTTAACAGACTCCTCCACCTGGGACAATGGATTACTGGCCTAGCACAGAGCAGGTGTTCATTGAACGTGCTGGACTGAGAACCGAATACATCCATATATATTGTCTTTGTGCTGCTGGGTTTCCTTGAATAATGGGCAGTATCAGAAAAGAAGTCATGGGAAGCTGGGAACTTTGGGGGCGTGTGCTTCTGATGTGCCTGAGAGACACTATCTCCATAACCCCAACTCAACCCCACCATCCCCTAAAAGACCCCAAGCTGCCCTCCCCATCACTAGAGGGAGGAGGAAGGCAGAGCGGTACCAGCCTCACTTGCTGGGAGCTTCATTTCAGGCTGACCTGCAGAAAGAGCAGACATCTGTAAATCGCATATTCTGTTCCTTTCCCGTCTTCCAGCTAATGATTACTTAAATAAGTGCTTCGGTCCCGAGTGACTCTAACAGTTAGTCCCCAAGCTCCAACAGCCTCATTATACACCAACAACCGCGTGGGGACTGGAATGCCAAACAGCTCTCCTCCCTATAAGCCATATGTTAAATAACATCATGGCCCCACCCCCTTTGGCCAGCTGGGGCTGATGAACGGGGTGCTGGGGCAAACAGAGGCTCTCACCAGGTTGGGGGCGAGACAATAGGCTATCCTTCCAGGGGCCACCCTGCTGTCCTGGCTACAGGAATCATTCAGCTGCAAATACATTCACCCCAACGTGGGGGTCCCACAATACCCACCCCCAAACACACATCCAAAACACTCGATGATACAACAAAGAACCACCCAAAACATTCCCAGTCACGTTCACCAGCACACACACATAGGAAACACTCACTCATGGCAAACATACACACCTAGTACCCAGCCAGGTTTATGGGCCCAAAAGGCGAGGACCATGAAGCAGCTGCACCACACCCTCCCACCATAAGCAGTTATAGAGTCTCCTCTGTTACCCAGGCCAGAGTTCAAGGGCATGATATTAGCTCGCTGCAACCTCCGCCTCCTGGGTTCAAGCAATTCTCCTGCCTCAGCCTCCCGAGTAGCTGGAATTACAAGCATGCAGCACCATGCCTAGCTAGTTTTTTATATTTTTAGTAAAGATGAAGTTTCACCACAGTGGCCAGGCTGGTCTCGAACTCCTGACCTCAGGTGATCCACCAGCCTCGGCCTCCCAAAGTGCTGGGATGACAGGTGTGAGCCACTGCACCCGGCCCTTTTGTTTTGTTTTGTTTGTTATTTTATTTCCTTGTTTCAGTTTTGTGCAGTTTCTAATTTGCCTATCCCGTGGTCCCCCCAGACACAAGAGGCACACAGAGTGGAGGAGGACAAGTTAGAGGCCTCAGCCTCTTCCTTAAATCCCACTGCTTTTCTACCAACCAGAAGAGATCAATGCCTCTGCAGGTGTTTGAAGCGGCACTCCCACGTGGCTCCAAGAGCTGGTACCACCTTGCAGACCCTGGGCTGAAGCTGCAGCCCAGGCAAGACCGAAACAGCGGATAAGCCAGCAAAGTAGGAAACCCAGGGCAAGAGCAGAAGCCCCTGCTCCAAGGGAGGAAAAGCTGCCACACGCCCCACTCAGGCCTGGTCTAATGAGGTTTCCAGGACACCTCCACAGTGAGACTGGCCCTGGACACAGGGCAGGGTTCCAGTTCCCAGCCACCTGATCCTCTGGGTCTACCCAGTGGGCACCGTGAGCAGCTGGTGGGCTTGTCACCCCTTCCCAGACCCCCAGCCCCAGCCATGGGCTCCCATCTGGTACTATTGGTACTAGCCACAAGGGGGCCTGGTGAGCCATTGTGGGGAGGTCTAGATCCACAGCCGGGGTAATCCGGGTTCCGTTCACCTCACAGCCAGCGACGGATGAGGCTGAGGTGGGTGACAGCAAGGTAGATCCATCTAGAGAGCCCCCCAAGCCTCTTACAGTCCCTGACACCCTTCCAGGAACCTTTCAGGCCACACAGGGCAAGTGATACACTGTGTCTTTGGCCACACAGCTCATCAGAGGGAAGAGTGATGCACGGGTCTGTGCATCGTGGCCGTGCCCTCCCGGGCCTGAAGGACAGGCCATGTCTGGAGGAGGGGGTGCACCAGTGATCTGGGCTCAACCTACAAGGCTGAGGCCAGGAACGTGCTCTCAGGACCATCGCCTCCTGGAACTATCAGGCAGCATGGATGGGGACTGCCTCTGGAAAACAGGGTACCCAGGAAAGGAGCCTGCTGCCTTCGTGGAGTGGGGTGAGGCAGTCAAGGGGTCTTCACTACCAGGGGCAGAACCTAGCCTTGAGCATGAAAGGCCTGCCCTCAGCTGGAGCAGAGGGGTTTCAGTCTTCCCAGGGGACAGGCCCCCCACCCCCGCACCCGGCTCAGCTCTACAGAATTCTGTATACCTCAGGCAACAGGGTCTTTGTGCCTCCACTGGCTGATCAACCTGGCCCCATGGTTCCCCTGAAACTTCACTTGTCAAGGTCACCAAGGACCTCCATGCTGCCAAATGCTACAAGAAGTTGTGCCCTCAAGAGTCCCTGGGAAGTGGCCAGGTGCAATGGCTCATGCCTGGAATCCCAGCACTTTGGGAGGCTAAGGCAGGAACATCACAAGTCAGGAGTTTGAGACTAGTCCATGCAACATGTTGAAAGCCCGTCTCTACTAAAAAGACAAAAATTAGCCAGGTGTGATGGCGCATACCTGTAGTCCCAGCTACTCAGGAGGCTGAGGCAGGAGAATCGCTTGAACCTGGGAGGCAAAGGTTACAGTGAGCCAAGTTCCCGCCACTGCACTCCAGCCTGGGTGACAGAGCGGGACTTCGCTCTGTCTCAAAATGGAGAAAAAAAATTATGCATTCCCTCATCCTGATTGCTCAGCACCACCACCTCAATCATCTGTAGTGTCTCCTCTGGGCCTTCTGGACCCTCCAGCTTTCCCGGTGTCACCTGAGCCCTCCCTGCAGGCTCCTCCTCCGTATGATCCTGAGGTCAGGGCTCAGCGAAGCGCCTCCTCTCCTCTGTCTATGCCATCCTCCCAAGCTGCCCACCCACTCTTATGAATTTAACACCATCTCTACGCTGATTCTCCACATGAATGTCCCTAACCATGACATCTCCTTGGAGCTCCAAATGAGCATCTCCAAATGCATGTTTAATTTCTCCACTTCTCATGAGGATATCAAACTTGGCCTGTGTTCCCTGAACCTGCCCCCGCCCCAGGCATCTCCATTTCAGAAAATGGGACTGGAACCTACCCATTGCTCAAGCCCCATCTAGGATGACTAAACCTCAAGATACTTCCTTCTCCCTCATCCGCCACGTCCAACCCATCAGCCCACCCTGCTGCCTCGACCCCCTCAGCACACCCTGAATGCACCGTTTCTCAGCATGTCCACCACCAACACCCTCTGGTCCAAGCTCCCTCCTTCACTTTTTGCCCAGACCCCGACAACCGTCTCCCATCTTGTCCTTCTGCTTCCACTTTTGCTGACCTGTAATCCATTCTCCACATGGCAGCCAGATGTGAATCACATCACTCTGCTGGTGAAAATCCAGCTGTGTCTCAGAGTAAGGATGAGGAGGAGGAAGGGGAAGAAGCCTAAGCAATGGAAGAGGGTAAGCATGAGGCGCGTGTGGGGAAAATAATCAGCCTCACCTGCTCACCTGTGTTGATGTCAAATAATCCCTACCAGGAATGACTTTACCAGGAACCATCTCACCAAGTGCTCTGGGAGATGCCCCAGGCAGACATGTGTGCGCCTCCAGCAAAGAGGAGGCTGGCCTACCTTCTCTCACCCTCCTCTTAATAAATGTGGCCACTACAGACACCTGGCTAGGCCAGTGGATTGCCAGATTCCAGCCATACCCTTCACAGGCCCTGCCCCTCCACAGGCAAACAGGAATCTGGATGAGCTTCCCCAAAGGCCCCTGACTTTTTTTTTTTTTTGAGATGGAGTCTCACTCTGTCGCCCAGGCTGGAGGGCAGTGGCGCAATCATGGCTCACCGCAGCCTCAAACACCTGGGCTCCAGGGATCCTCCCACCTCAGTCTCCCAAGTAGTTGGGACTACAGGAATGTACCTCCATGCACAGCTAGTTTTTGTTTTTTAGAGACAAGATCTTGCTATGTTGCCCAGGCTGGTCTCGAACTCCTGGTTTCAAAAAATTCTCCTTCCCTGGCTTCCCAAAGAGCTAGGATTACAGGTGTGAGCCACTGAACCCAGATACCTCCCTGCCCTGGAAGCTCCATTCAGCTGGTGAGTCCAGGCCAGCCCCAGGGTCTCTCAGGAGCTTGTCCAGAGCAATCAGGGTGACAGTCCGCATGAGGCTGAGGCTATAATGGCCCACCCCTCCCTGTCCCTCACAACAGCTGATGACCAATTCCCAGCAGAGACCATCTGGGTCTTGGTGCAGGCCCCCATGTGCATCGAGCGAGGAGAATGAGAGATTATAGGCGGGCTGGAAGGCGCTGCTGAAGTGTTTGCCTGCCAGTGATATTGAATTTTAAACATGTGTGCCTATTTACTCGCCCAGCCGGAGCCTCAGTGACCACCCGTAGCCAGGCAACGCTATCTGACCTGGGGGACCAGGAGGGGGACTTTCCATGCCAGGCCAGTCACCTGGGGAGGGTTATCTACACACTGCTCGTCTGCGCAGAATGCAGTGCCTCTGTCCCCTCCCGCGCCTTCCCACCCTCACCCCCAGGTGACCCCAGACCCGCAGCCTGTCAACCATGGATGGTCCAGTCCGTCAGGACAAAACCCAGGGTGCCCTGGTCCCAGGAATGGAAGCAGTGGCATGATTAGAACCGGACAGAGGCAGATTGCAGGATTAGGTGTCATTATCGATGTGGGAGACAGCTTTGCTGTTTCCCTGCCAGCCGCATGGAGAGCCAGCAGGCTGAAACGGCAACAAGAAAGATTCAGGTTAGATGGGAGGAAGCTGACGATGTGTCAGTGGAAGCAGACAATGGCAGCTTCTTTCAAGTAAAATTGGGCAACTCCAAATCAGAGCTGGGCAAAGCTTAACGTATGTCTTTTTTCTTCCTCTCTCAAGGAGTGCTGACTTTTCCACCACGATGGGAGAACCAGCAAGCAGCCGACAGAAGGTAACAAAATCAAGGTTGTGGCTCCTCTAGGCTGGTCACTTGTGTGGTGTGCCCTTTTCCCTGTGGAAATGCTTAGGGGCCTATGCCCCACCTGCCCTTCAGATCCCATGGTTGTGGGATCAGGGCAAGGACATCTGATACCGAGTCACGGGCTCGCAAAGCAGTGAAATCAGGCAGGGGAAGAACTAGTCACAGAGCCACAGAATCCCACAGATAGAAGACCAGCCATGCGGCGGGCCAGCCAGCAGCGGGCCAGCCAGCATTTCCTCTAGGAAGCAGGTAGAAATGCCCATTTTACAGATGAGGACCCACGTCTGAACAAAACCTATGAAGGTGGGTCCTTGTGATAGGCCAAATAATACCCCCGACACTCGCACCCAAAGATGCCCTTGTCCCAGTCCCCCCGAACCTGGGAATATGTGAGGTTACATGGCAAGGGGGCGTTCATGTTGTGGCTAGAATTAAAGCTGCCAATCAGCTGCCCCTGAGATGGGAAGAGGAGCCTGGATGATCCAGGTCCACCCAGGGTAATCCAGAGCCTATGTAACGAGAAGGAGGCAGAAGAGGGGAATCAGAGAGACGGCAGTGTGAGAAGATTTGCTCCAGTGTGGCTGGCCTTGAAAACACGTTTGGGGCCAGAATACAGATGGTCTTCTAGGAGCTGACAAGGCAAGAGGACAGATTGTCTCCTAAAGCCTACAGAGGGAATGCAGTCCTGGCAATCTCTTTCGTTTTTCTGAGACGGAGCCTTGCTCTGTCACCCAGGCTGAAGTGCAGTGTCACCATCTCGGCTCACTGCAACCTCTGCCTCCCGGGTTCAAGTGATTCACCTGCCTCAGCCTCCCAAGTAGCTGGAATTACAGGCGTGCACCACCATGCCCGACTAATTTTTGTATTTTTAGTAGAAACGGGGTTTCACCGTGTTGGCCAGGCTGGTCTCAAACTCCTTACCTCAAGTGATCTGCTCAGCTTGGCCTCCTAAAGTGCTGGGATTACGGGCGTGAGCCACCTTGCCCAACCCCTGGCAATATCTTGATTTGATCCCAGTAAGACCCATTCCAGAACTACAAGATGATAGATTTGTGCTGTCTTAAGCCACTAAGGATGTGGCCATTTGTGACAGCAGCCGTAAGAAACTAACAGAAACCTCCCGACAGGTTCAAGTGCACACTGGCTTGAGGAACTGTAACAGTCTATGCCATGCCTCTGAACTGCTGACCTCCCTCCCATCCTCAGAACTGCAAAGCTCTGTGGCACATACTCACCGTGTGAGATGGGCTTTATTGTTGTAACTGCCTTGAAGCTCTGAGCTGCTCCTCAAGAAACCAAGTGGGCACTCGTGACTGCCACCAGGCTCAGGACCCACGCAGCAAGGAGAAAGGCGGCCAAATGGGTCACAGAGACCATGCCATGTGGAGAGGACTTGGGCACTGCCCATGGAGGTAAAGCTATTGACACTGAGTCAGGCTGGCCCAAGGGCCTGGGAGGCCTCGGCTTCCTGGTTCCTGCCTTCATAAATAACACTAACCTCAGTTACTGCCTTGCTCTGCTCTGCTCTGACCAGGTTCTTCTTTTTTTCCAGTGAAAAATAACTTTTATTGAGACCCCCTCCAGCAAAATCTGTTCCTGGCATTAAGCTCCTTCCTTTGCGATTTGGTCTTTCTTGAGTGATCCCATGAATGCCTTCTCCTCCATGGTCTGGAAGCGGCATGGCCAAGCTTGGAGGTAGTGTCAGTCTCTTCCAGAGCCCACCGCAGGGTCTGCACCAGCAAGGACTTGCAGAGTGTGAGCGCTCGCTGCTTGGTTCCCACCACACAGCCTTTTAGCACGACAAAATCATTGGTCACTTCACCACAGGGGACAAAGCCACCCAGAGGGTAGATGCTCTTGTCACACAGGTCACAGTCGGTGGGGGCACTGTTCTTGATCAGCTGGCCGTCCTCGACAAGGTAGCCCTGGCCAACCTTACAGATCTTCTTGTCGATCTCAGCGTGGCGATGGTGGCCTTTCTGCCCAGCGTGTGCCTCAGAGAAGGCCACAAGGGCGGGATGCCATGCCCCAATACAGGCCACCTTGTGCAGGCCTCGGTGGGTCTTGTGGGGCAGCTTCTTGGTGTGCCAACAGCTGGTGACCCCTTTGTAGCCTTTGCCCTTGGTCACATCGATGACGCCAATCATCTCTTCCTGCCCAAACACTTGGTTCACAGGTACCTGCTGCTCCAGCCTCTTGCGTGCCCAGTCTGGCTTCTCGGCCACAGTGCCTCCGTTCACCTGGATCTCCACCAGGTGGGCCTGCTTCTGGCGCAGAGGAAGCAGGCGCATCTGGGCGTGTCAGTGACGTGGTGACTTGTCAGTGCCTCTTCATGCTGCTGAAGTCCTGCTCCAGCTGCTTCTTGCCATCCTCATCCTGCCACTTCTTGCAGTACTTAGTGAAGGCCTTCTTCTTAGATTCATGCCAGTTCTTATGGAAATTGCCTCTTACACTCACCGCTGATGCACTCAGCGAAGATGGTCTTGAAGGTTCAGAGGCCTCAAGGGGTTTCCACGTAGCCCACAATGCCCACAGCCACCATGGGTGGCGTCCCCACAATAGTCACACCTTAGTGTGTGACCACAAGGTGGTCCCCACCACCTCTTTCTTGCTCATCTTGGATCCTGGCCCATTGACTTCCCACACGATCATGCCAGCCTTGTAACCCAGGAAGGCTGTGAGGTGGACCAGCTTGGGTCATCCTTGGGGAAGCTCTTCACCTTCTCACAATGCCTGCTGCTGCATTTCCGAGGCAGGAAGCCAAGGGACCCATGTCTGGGAGCAGAGAATTTTCTGTGACTCATCTTGCCATCAAATCCCACCCATAGAGCTCTTTTTTTTTTTTTTTTTCTGAGACAGAGGCTCACTGGCACAATCTCAGCTCACTGCAACCTCTGCCTCCCGAGTTCAAGTGATTCTCCTGCACAGCCTTCCAAGTAGCTGGGATTATAGGCACCCACCACCAAACCCAGCTAATTTTTGTATTTTTAGTCGAGACGGGGTTTCACATGTTGGCCAGGCTGGTCTCAAACTCCTGACCTCAAGTGATCCACCTGCCTCGGCCTCCCAAAGTGCTGGGATTACAGGCGTGAGCCACCATGCTGGGCCCAACCAGGTTTCTAACCTGACCTGGCACCATGATTAATGGACCCTCTCCAGGCTTTGCAGACCCACGTTCCTGCTCCCCAGATCTGACCAGGGCTGCTGGCCTGCTTTCTGCTTTTCCATTCTGGTGTTTGAAGGACTCACTCTGAGCTCCATGGCCTGGAAGTACCTTCCAATCAATCCCCTCCTAGAGAAATGGCAGGAAGAGCATGCTCCAAGGAATTCCTGACCTTTTCAGCTTACCCTGGCAATGGCGTGGCTCAGTGTCCCCACCCAAATCTCAAACTGTAATCTCCACGTGTAGAGGGAGGGAGGTGATTGGATCATAGGGCCGGTTTTCCCCATGCTGTTCTGGTGACAGTGAGTGAGTTCTCATGAGATCTGATGGTTTGGTTTGGAAGCTCCTCCTTTGCTCTTCTCTCTCCTGCCACCTTGTGAAGAAGGCACTTGCTTCTCCCTCATGATTGTAAGTTTCCTGAGGCCTCCCCAGCCATACAGAACCATGAGTCAATTGCACCTCTTTCTTTATGAATTCCCAGTCTCTGATATTTCTTATATTTATACTGCTGTGAAGTATTTCTCTATAGCACTGTGTACATGGCTCATTTTACATCACTTTAGGAGGAGGGTTTCTGTGGTTCTTGCCTCCTCATAGCCATTATACCTTCAAAGAACAGAGATCACATCTTCCCAGTTCAACTAAGCGTCACCAAGCATGAGGCCAAGCAGGCATGAGCCTCAGTTCCCGCCTCCTGTCTCCCAGGGCCCAACTCTCCAGACCCCAGAACTGATGACCGCAAAGGGGCACTCACATACAGTCCTGAACCACATCTGGAATCCTCAGTGGGATGAGGCCAGGGCGCCATTGGGGATCTAACCCATTTCTCAGAATTCTCCTGATCCCCATGGCTTCTCTAAGGTAAGATGCCATACTAGTCCCCTCCAAGCCTGGGCCACCCACCAGGACTAGACCCTGGAGAGGAAAGACCTCTAGAAAGAGCCACAGGTCATCTGGCGAAGGTCTCAAACCCAGATGCCTTTAGGCCTGTCCTGGAGGATACAGGCTCCAAGACAAAATGGGATTGGGGAGGGGACATTCCCCCCAAAGAGTACTGAAATATTTTTTTAACATCGTGTTGCCCTAACAAAACATATCTGAGGACAAACAGCCTACCCCACCAATATACGATCCTTGATGAAGCAAACTCAACTCCTCCACTGGCCCTGTCTCATTCCCACTTTCTCTCTCCACCACCTCCATTGCCACTGGCCTCTCTCCTCCAACTTCCACCTTCCCTCCCTCCTTCCCTCTCCTTGCCTCTTTTCCCCTCCCCACCTCCTACTTCCTTTCCCCCAAATTCCTCCTCTACAGCAGATGACGCCACTTGGCCATCCACCCCCCACTTCTGGCTTCCCGTTAGAGACAACCAGCCATCATATCAACATCTGACATTTCAGAAACTTCTCTGTCCTGCTGCCAAACCAAATCAGCTCAGCCATGTCATTTGCCAACAAACCCTGTTCACTCCTGAGACAGGCTCTGCTAGATTCCCACATGTAACCAAGCCCCGGCTGGGAACACTCCCTCCAGGCATCTGGAGGTACAGACCCTGTTATGCAGCCTGTTGTTCTGAGGACAGCAGCTCCCCTCAAAGCGAGCACTCTCAGAGTCCACAGACCCCACCGTCCTTCCTCCAAAATCACCTGGCTCTCACAATCAAAGCAGGGAGCCAAACTCTATGTGTAAACTTAAAATTATCTTTCTAAATTAGTATCTCAGCCGGGCACAGTGGCTTACGCCTATAATCCCAGCATTTTGGGAGGCCGAGATGGGCAGATGACCTGAGATCAGGTGTTCAAGGCCAGTCTGGCCAACATGGCAAAACCCTGTCTCTACTAAAAATACAAAAAATTAGCCAAATATGGTGGTGTGCGCCTGTAATCCTAGCTGCTCAGGAGGCTGAGGCAGGACAATTGCTTGAACCCGGGAGGCAGAGGTTGCAGTAAGTGGAGATCACTGCACTCCAGCCTGGGCAATAGAGTGAGATTCCATCTCAAAAATAAATAAATTAATTAAAATATCTACCCCAAAGCTTTGGTTCTTTTTGTCACAATCTTTTTCCTCACTGTTAGAGACTCTTAGAGAAATTAATCTCTCTTACAGAGAGAAAACATTTCTCTAAACTTCAGCAACTCCTTCTGAGCCACTTATTTTTTTTTCTCCACTAGTTAATGCCATGAAAATTGAATTTAACTATTTTTATTACAAAGGAGCACAAACAGTGTGGTCTCATTTACATTCACCTCTATCTGCGTAGGATGCCAAGATGTCTGGGTGCTTACAAATGGTAAGAATGGATTATTTCCGGATGATAGAATTATTATTAGGACATTACTCATTTTTAAATTTTCTCTGTACTTTACAATTGCTTTAACTTTATAATAAGCATATATCATTTTATTTAAAATTGTTTGGGTAATTTTTATTTGCTAGTTACTTGCACACACACTAAAAAAAATCTTGTAAAAATTATCTAAGAAAACAGCCAGGTGTATTGGCTCACACCTATAATCTGAGTACTTTGGGAGGCTGAGATGGTGGATCACCTGAGGTCAGGAGTTCAAGACCAGCCTGACCAACGTGGTGAAACCCTGTCTCTATTAAAAATACAAAAAAATCAGCCAAGCATGGTGGCAGGTGCCTGTAATCCCAGCCACCTGGGAGGCTGAGGCAGAAGAATCACTTGAATCTGCAAGGTGGAGGTTGCAGTGAGCTGAGATTACACCATTGCACCCCAGCCTGGGCAACAGAGTGAGACTCTGTCTAAAAAAAAAAATTCCTTTTATTTCAACCCACCAAGTTCATAGCAATTTGTTACAGCAACCCCAGGAATCAAATCTACACCCCAAGGCCTGAAACTCCATCTCTACACTCAGCCAAGAACAGGGAGTCTACCAGGTGCCCGGGGGGAAAAGCTGGCAGGAGGGGCATGCACAGGAGGGACTCACTGAAGCAAAGATCTGCGCAGGGAACATCCCTTCAGGAAGCAACAGAGAAACCACCATCCACTGGCCTCTGAAGCCCCAGACACAGCAGGCTTGAGTGGCAGGTAAACAACACTCTCAGATGGGGCCAGCAGGTGGGCGTGGCAGACGGAACACAGAATTTGGCAGATTCCCCCTGCTGAGCTGGTCTCGGTGGAGAAGAGCTATGGCAGCTGGCAGAGAAGCAGAGTGGGATTATTGATGAAACCACCCTACAAGCGTTTGGCATATTGACCATGATAACAACCACGAGTGTCCACTATGTGCCGATACACAACCCTGGCAGGAAGCCTGGTGCTTTACGGAGCCCTCGTCCACCTGATTCCTCCTTTAATCCTTGCAGTAACCCTATGGGGCGATCTCCATTCTATAAATGAAGAAAACGAGGTTCACGGAAGATGACAGAAGTGCACAATGTCACATTTGGTTTCTAAATCCCAGGAAGAGGCGACAGCTCTGTCCCCAGGGATGTCACAGACCCAGGGGCTGAGTTCTGGGGTGGGGTGACTAGTCAGGCCTCCAAAGGTGGGTGGCATGCCTGAGGCTGAGGCAGCCTGGGAGCATCCCCCAGGTGACACCCTGAATGCCAAGTGCTCTATCTGTCTTCTGAATGCTAGCGAGCAAGGTGAGCCAGAGCTGAGCCCTCACCAGCAGTCAGAAAGACGAGGAGAGCACACCAAGAACAGGGGAGAGGACAGCCTGGGAACATGAGAAGACCCCGTCTCCGCAAATTAAAAAAAAAAAGGAAAAGCTAGCAGGGAATGGTGGTGCATTCCTGTGGTCCCAGCTGCGTGGGAGGCTGAGGTAGGAGGATTGCTTGGGCCCAGGAGCTCAAGACCGCAGTGAGCCCTGACTGTACCACTGCACATCAACCTGGGTGACAGAGAACCTGTCTCACAAAAAAAAGTAAAAAGGAGGCCAGGCGTGGCTCACACCTATAATCCCAGCACTTTGGGAGGCTGAGGCAGGTGGATCATCTGAGGTCAGGAGTTTGAGACCAGCCTGGCCAACATGGCAATACCCCATCTCTACTAAAAATACAAAACTTGGACAGGTGTGGTGGCAGGCACCTGTAATCCCAGGTACTTGGGAGGCTGAGGCAGGAGAATCACTTGAACCCAGGGGGCAGAGGCTGCGGTGAGCCAATATCATGCCACTACACTCCAGCCTGGGCAACAGAGCAAAATTCTGTCTGAAAGAAAAAAAAGAAAAAGAGTGAAAAGAAAAGGTATAGGGCAAAGAAAGGAGGGCCTGGCAACTGGTCACCTTTACCATCAGCCCAGACCCCCCAGACAATGGGCCACTCAGGCTGAAAGAGCTCTGTACCCCGCCTGGCCTCCCATGGATTTCAGGCCCTGCCCCTGCTTTCCTGTGTTCCCACAAGGTCAGCATCTGTCCCAGAAATACAGACTCATTTTAATATCAGCTGCAGGCAAAAGGAGTTAGGAAAGAAACTTCTGAAGGAGATGAACTGCTCACAGAACGCATTCCAAGGCCAACCTCGGGACTCTCCACAGCCCTGAATTACCCGTCTCAACCCAGTCTCATCCAAGAAACCTTTATGAGGATGGCGGCTCTTTCTGCCACCTTGGGGACCCCTGGTTTAGGTCAGATTCAGAATGCAAGAGCTGGAAGCACGACTCAGAAGGATGATCCTTCCTCCAGGAACATCAGTTCAGATGCTGGGCTGGATCCTGGCTTGCAGCCTTTTTCCAAAACCCTCAAGGGCATCCACATTTATCAGGCAGGGTTTTGAGTCCGATACACAAGGCTCTGGTAGGGCCACTCACACAAAATGCTATTTCAATTCATGCTCATTCCACAGACAGGCCCCTCGGCTATGGACACCTGGCAGGGCTGAAATCAGGGAGTCCTGAGGACACACTCTGTGGACAGAAACACTGGTGTTCTTCCTCCCAGGCAGTCTCTCCAAGCATTGTTATTCTCTGCACATTTCAGAAACAAAGATTTTCGGAGGAATAATAATGACTAATATTTATGTAGCACCTACTATATACTCTGTTCTAAGCGATAAAGGCATATTATCTCAATTAATCATCGCTACAACCACACAGGAGAGGTACCTTTTTTTTTTTTTTTTGAGATGGAGTTTCACCCTTGTTGCCGAGGCTGGAGTGCAATGGCGCAATCTCGGCTCACCGCAACCTCCGCCTCCCAGATTCAAGTGATTCTCCTACCTCAGCCTCTCGAGTAGCTGGAATTACAGACATGTGCCACCACAACTGGCTAATTTTTTTGTATTTTTAGTAGAGAGGGGGTTTCTCCATGTTGGTCAGCCTGGTCTCAAACTCCCAACCTCAGGTGAATCACCTGCCTCGGTCTCCCAAAGTGCCGGGATTACAGGTGTGAGCCACCATGCCCAGCCAAGGACAGGTACTCTTATTATTCCTGATGTGGTTTGGATATATGTCCCCACCCAAATCTCACATGGAATTGTAATTGTCCGTGCTGGAGGTGGGGCCAGGTGGGAGCTGACTGGATTACAGGCATAGATTTCTCATGAATGGCTTAGCACAATCCCCTCCCTGGGGCTGTCCTTGAGAGAGTGAGTGAAAGCTCACAAGACCCAGTTGTCTGAACGTGTGTGGCGCCCTTGCTGGCTCTCCGCTCCTGCTCCAGCCATGTGACATTCATCTTCCCCCTTGGCCTGAGGCCACTCCAGCAGCGAAGTAGATGCCAGCATCATGCTTCCTGTACAACCTACAGAACTATGAACCTGTTAAACCTCCTCTCTTTACAAATTATCCAGTCTCAGGTACTACTTCAGAGCCATGCAAGAAGGGGCTAATACATCCCTATTCTACAAATGGGGACATTGAGATGCAGGGAGGTTACACAGCTAAGAAGTGGGGAAGCCTTGGCTGGTCATGGAGGCTCACGCCTGTAATCCCAGTACTTTGGGAGGCCAAGGTGGGTGGATCACCTGAGGTCAGGGGTTCAAGACCAGCCTGGCCAACATGGTAAAACCCCATCTCTACTAAAAATACAAAAATTAGCTGGGTGTGGTGGCCCGAGCCTGTAATCTCAGCTACTTGGGAGGCTAAGGCAGGAGAATAGCTTGAACCCAGAAAGCAGAGGTTGCAGTGAGCCAAGATCACACCATGGCACTCCAGCCTTGGCACAGATCGAGACTCCATCTCAAAATAAAATACACACACACACAAAAAAAATGGGGAAGCCTTAACCCCGGGCAGACTTCCTCTAGAAACTGTATTCTTAGCTACAACTTTCTACTGCTTTAACTTCTTGAGAAGAACCTCAAAGGGGTCCAGGACCAGGTCAAAGGAGCTAGATGAACCTCCCCTGTGGCAGGGGCGATCACATGGCCAATCCAAAGGAAAGAAGAACTGGCTGAAGAATCAATGCAGAGGGCAAGAGGGTTCCCAGAATGAGAATTCTAGGAAGCCAGTCAGCTGTTCCTCCCACAAAGAGAGAAGAAGCACAGCTCAGCTGGCCTAGACACCTAGGTCAAAGCTGGAGGCTTGGGCTCTATCAGCAAACTTCAGGAAGCATGGCTCCATTCTGGGGCCTCAAGCTTGGAAGGATGCAGGAAAAGGCAAGGGACTCTTATGAAGCAGCTACTCTGGGTTCGCTAGAGAGAAACCCTGATTGTGTGTTTCTCAAGGGCGACAACTGCATCTAAATAATCATCACGACCATCGCCATCATCACCATCATCACAGTCAATCACTGAGCACCTCTGTGTCCTATGCTCCACTAGCAACTTTGTGGATGACCTCATGACTGTTAACACCCACTCCCCCAGGTGGCCACTATCCCTATTACACAAGTGAAGACACTGGAGGTCAGGGAGATTAAGTGACCTGTTCAAATGATTCATGCAAAGCAGCCCACAATGGTGGTGAAGACAACATGGACCTCAGAGCCACACAAACCCCATCCTGAATCCTGGCTCTGCCACTCACCAGCTAGGGGACCTTTAGCAAGTAACTCAACCTCTTGTGACAATTTCAATCAGAGATGCCAGAAGTCATTCATCTCAAACGACAACTCCAAATGACTGCCAGCGGCTGCCTGCAGTACTGTGTTGGACAGGATTCTGAGGCCACATCTAAGCTCCTGGGAAAGAGTGACACGATCAATTACTAATAACTGCCATGGGAGCAGAACGGTGGACCGATGGCATGAATGTC
Organism: Callithrix jacchus; assembly: GCF_049354715.1. Classification (NCBI taxonomy): domain Eukaryota; kingdom Metazoa; phylum Chordata; class Mammalia; order Primates; family Cebidae; genus Callithrix; species Callithrix jacchus. The sequence continues at coordinate 65,380,973 of NC_133506.1, forward strand.
ACGTATTTTCCATCCCTGATGCCGAGAAACACCACGCTTGAGAGACACTGTATACAAATACATGTGTGCACTACATCGCCAGCAGATTTTTGACTAAGGCACCAAAGCAAATCAAAGGGGAAAGGAAAGTCTTTTCAACATACAGTATTGGAACAACAGAATATCCATATGGGAATAAATGAACCTAGAGCCCAACATCACGCCATACATAATTAAATTGAATCAGGATTATCTCAGACCTAGAGCTAAAACAATAAAGCTTCTAAAAGAACATGTGGAAGAAAATCCTTGTGAGCTGGAGTAAGCAAAGACTTCTTAGGACACACAAAGCTATAGACATAAAAGGGGAAAAGTCCATAATCAGACTTCTAGACTTCATCAGAATTAAAACTTCTGCTCATTAAAGACACTGTTAAGAAAAGAAATCGGCCTGGGGCGGTGGCTCACGCCTGAAATCCCAGCACTTTGGAAGGCCGAGGAGGGCGGATCAATTGAGCTCAGGAGTTCAAGAGTAGCCTGGGCAACATGGTGAAACACTGTCTCTACAAAAAATGCAAAAATTAGTCAGGCATGGTGGCACAAGCCTGTAGTCCCACCTACTTGAGGGGCTGAGGCGATAGGATAATTAGAGCCCAGGAGGTTGAGGCTGCAGTGAGCCATGTTTGTACCACTGCACTCCAACCTGGGTAACAAAGTGAGACCCTGTATCCAAAAAAAAAAAAAAAGAAAAGAAAACGCCAGGTGCAGTGCCTCACACCTGTAATCCCAGCACTTTGGGAGGTCAAGGCGGGCAGATCACCTGAGGTTGGGAGTTCAAGATAAGCCTGACCAACATGGAGATACCCCGTCTCTACTAAAAATACAGAAAATTCACCAAGCATGGTGGCGCATGCCTATAATCTCAGCTACTCGGGAGACTGAGGCAGGAGAATTACTTAAACCCATGAGACGGAAATTGTGGTGAGCCAAGAGCACACCATTGCACTCCAGCCTGGGCAACAAGAGTGAACCTCCATCTCAAAAAGAAAATAAATGGGCCAGAAATGGTGGCTTAAGCCTGGAATCCCAACAATTTGGGAGCCCAGACAGTAGGATCACTTGAGGTTGTAAGTTTGAGAACAGCCTGGTCAACACAGTGAGATCCCATCTCTATTTTTAAAAAGAAGAAGAAATACGCTTGACTAGACTATGTAAAGAATGCCTGTAAGAAAACAATCCAATTTTAAAGGGGTAAGAAAGGGCAAAGAGAACTATAATAGCCAATAAGCCTATGAAAAATATTCAACATCATTCATTAGTCATGAGAAAATGTGGATTGAAACCACAATGAGATACTGTTCAAGTGGCTGAAATTTAAAAAACCAAGAATGACAAATGTTGGTGAGGAGGTGGAGCAGCCAGAACTCAAATGACATTGCTGCTGAGCACGTAAAATGGCCTGACCACTTGGCAAACAGTGTAGCAGTTTCATATAAATATAAACATTCACCAGCCTGGCATGGTGGCTCACACCTGTAATCCTACCACTTTAGGAGGCTGAGGAGGGCAGATCCCTTGAGGCTGGGAGTCTGGCCAACATGGGGAAACCCCATCTCTACTAAAAATACAAAAAACTTAGCCAGGAGTGGTAGCAGACACCTGTAATCCCAGCTACTGGAGAAGCTGAGGGAGGAGAATCACTTGAACCCAGGAGAGAGAGGTTGCAGTGAGCTGAGATCACCCCACTGCACTCCAGCCTGGGTGACAGAGTAAGTCTTCGCCTCAAAAAAAAACTTGGCTGATTGCAGTGGCTCACACCTGCAATCCCAGCACTTTGGGAGGCCAAGTTGGGCAAACCACAAGGTCAGGAGTTCAAGACCAGCCTGGCCAACATGGAGAAACACCATCTCTACTAAGAATACAAAACTTAGCCGGGCATAGTGGTACATGCCTGTAATCCCAGCTACTCAGGAGTCTGAGGCAGGACAATTGCTTGAACCCAGGAGGCAGAGGTTACAGTGAGCCGTGGTTGTACCACTGCACTCCAGCCGGGGCAACAAGACTTTGTCTCAAAAAAAAAAAAAATTAAGTTCTAGAACAGACAAAACTCCTTTTTGAAAAAAAATCAGAACACTGGTTGCTCCTCAAGGGGGCAATTATGATTGACTGGGTAAGGCGTGGGAACCTTCTGGGGTGGTAGAAATGTCCTGTGTCTTGATCAGGGTACGGGCCACGCGGGTGCATCCATTAGTCAAAGCATACAATGTAATTAAGACTTAGGCATTTCCGTGTCTGAATTTCTTTTAAAATCCAGTTACACCCAGAGTAATTTTCTAGAAGCATAAGCTAGTTGGCCTTAAAACATGAACAGAATCAGGGAGAATATGCAGGTGCTCAGGTGTGCACAGGTGAGGAGGGAGACTCGCGCAGGTAGGTGCACATGCGGACATCCTCGCGTTCTTTTTACTTTTTCTTTTTTTGAAATGGGGGTTTTCTCTATCACCCAGGCTCAAGTGCAGTGGCGCCATCATAACTCACCGCCAGCTCAATCTCCTGGGCTCAACTTGGCCTCCTGAGTAGCTGGGACTTATAGGCATGGGCCACCAGGCCCAGCTGATTTTTTAATTCTTTGTAGAAATGAGTCTCACTGTGCTGCCCAAGCTGGTCTCAAACTCCTGGCCTCAAGGGATTCTCCTGCCTCAGCCTCCCAAAACACTGGGATTTCAGGCGTGTGGCACCGCACCCGGACAACCTCTCCATGTTCTTAAAGCCTCCTAGTTAGCATCCTCAGCCTCAGTAGCCAAATAAGCTGTTCCTCATGCCTGCCTTAAATGAGAAGTGACCTTCCCTTGGCTCCTGAATGCAATCAAGAGGACAATGGGCAGAGGCTCCTGAGGAGACGTCACTGCGTCCCAGCCATGTCTGGAGCGGCAAGAGAAACACAGTCTATGTGGAGATCAGAGAAGACTCTCCCAGGACCACAGAGCATCAGCAAGGGCCTCCTCCAGCAGCAGGAATTCGGGGAGTAAATGTCTGTCTCTCCTATCCTTGCACAGGGCTTCCTTGCCGAGGGAAAAGCCAAAGCTCCTTGCTGATGTCCTTCAGCCCTTCCTGCCCCAGCCCAAAAAGGCTCCTGTTAACCCTCCCACAAATGCCTCCTCCCTTCATCCATCCAAAGCCAGTGGACGGATGGGGAGTGACACTGTCACTCAACCCTGATCGGGAGATAGTCTCCCCACACAGCCTGACAGAAGACAGAAGACAGAAGGCAGGACCCAGGAGCAAACAAGAGAGATGAAATCAGGCCTGGGGAAGGGCTACAAGCTGAAGCAGAAGTCCCCCAACCCCAGGGAGAGAGGTGGACAATCCAGGAGCCTAAAAGGGAGGCCGGGAAGGGACCCAGCCAGCTCTGCCCAGAGGGATGGAGAGGGAGCAAGGAGAAGGTTCCTCTCATCTCCATTCTCTTCCCTGGCATAGGAAGCTTGCACACTTGCCTTTTCTACCATGGAGACAAGAGGCGATGGGGGCACTTGTTGGCCATGGAGAGCAATGAGCTTAGGAGCAAGGGAGGAACAAGACTCTCCACTCGTCCCTGAAATGGGCACTCCCAGCCTCCATTATCTTCTTCTGGAAAGGGGAAGGTCTGAGAGGAGCTGCACTCAGACTTTCACAAAGAAGGGTGGAGAAGGCAGAGCAAGGGCCACCTCACAACTGCCCAAGCCAGCTCAGGGCCTGGGGTGGCTCCAGGGACAAGCTCAGGTCAAGTCCCAGCACAGTGAACTTCAACGAAATGCCCTGTGTACATACCGTGAGCATCAAGAGAATCGGAACAACCCCTTTACTTCGTGGAGCCTGGAAAGGTTATTGTCTATGGTCTCGGGGGATCAGCACGACCCCCATGCTCACCACCATTAGGGCCCCTTCCGGCTGCCCCCCCCCACCTCGCCACACAGCGTTTCCCCTCCTCTCCTCCCCACTGAGAAGCCACGTTTCACATCTGAGCCTCGTCACATGCTGAGCCATATGGTTTCTCCCACTCAGTTAGGGCCCCTTGGAGACAGCAGGCTCTTTGAGGGTGGAGACTGTAGCCTCAAGGTGACCCCAGGGGCCCCAGCACAATTCTGGGCCCACAGTCTGCCATCCCTAAATGCCTGCTGATCCATCTGGGCATGAAAACCAGCTTCCTAAAAACATGTGGGCCTGGAAACCATCCACAGCATTCCCACAGAGACAGCCATGAGCCCCTCTCCCAGCGTACCCGGCACCAGCCAGTTTGAGCTCTAGCTGGGAAGTGGGCTCTCATTCAGCCCATCTGGTCAGCATCTCTTTGGTTGCTTTTTACCAACTTCATATTAGAAAAAAAAAAAAACCTTGAAAAACAAGCAGCAAAGAGGTGGGGGAGGGTGCATACAGGTCCAGTTGCAGCAGGCATTCCAATGAGGGTGGGGATACTGGGGGAGCGCGGGGGAGACGCTGAGGCTGGAGGCCAGCTACTGCTCCAGCCAGCCCTTCCCAGTGGGAGAGCTACAAGAGGAGGGGCCATCTGTGGCCCACAAGCAGGAGATAAGCCAAGCACTTGACCAAAACTAGTTTGTGTCTTAGAATTTAACTTATTATGAGTACAGTATGGTGGCTGATGCCCATAATCCTAGCACTTTGGGAGGCCAAGGCAGGCAGATCACCTGAGGTCAGGAGTTCAAAAATTAGCCCGGCGTGGTGGTTCGTGCTTACAGGTAATCCCAGCTGCTTGCAAGGCTGAGGCAGGAGAATTGATTGAGCCCGTGAGGTGGAGGCTGCAGTGAGCCAAGATCACACCACTGCACTCCAGCCTGGGTGACAAAGTGAGACTCTGTCTCCAAAAATAAAGATAAAAAGAATTTAACTTATGCTGTTGACTAGAGGAGGAACACAGCTATCTTCAGTGGAGCCCTGGGAGAGTCATTTCCTACCTCAGGGCTTCTGGTTTACCTAGAAAGGAAATGGATCCATCCCTAACCTTCTATGACTCCCAAGCTAATCAACCAAAGGGGTACCCCTGCCATACCCTCCCTGAGCCTGCACTGCCAAAAGAACCAGGTGAGGACTGCTCCCACTGCTGGAAGCTTAAAGAACACAGAACTGATTCAAGAACCCACAGGGCCAGGGACCCTCAGAGAGAGGCCAGCCTTCAGCCAGGCCTCAGTGTGCTAGAATAACCTGGGAGGTGTCAACCAAGCAGTCACCCTAGGAAAGGGACATGGCAGGTGGAGCCCAGGTCTCCTGGGATATAAGATCCAGCCAAAACCAGGGGAGTGGAGGATCTGAACCTGAACAAGCTCCTCTGACCAAGAGGTCCCTTACACTCAGCAACCGTAAACAAGCCCTGGGTCTCCACCCTAAGCCAGGGCCTGGGGACCCAACGAATAGGACACAGTCACTGTGCTCAAGGAACTCAAGGTAGGGAAAGAGTTATTTGATCCCTGTCATCACTTTTGTGACAGGACACTCCTGTGGGGAGCAGGCTGGTGTAAGGGGAGGATTGTGGTTTTCAGTCCTTTATGGGCAGTTAGCTGTCGCACAAAGGGAAAAACGTCCTAGCCATAGACAGACTCCTAACTGCAGCCACAGCCTGTCTGAGCCACAGAATGAACCCAAATGACAGACACAAAGAGAGCCCTCGGTCCAGACACACCACACGCACTGACCCCCAACACCAACCACAGAAGAATCCCCACCCAGTCTGAGTCCCCAGGACAATCCCTGACCTCTTCCTCTGCTTCCAGCTCTGACCCTGCACTTGGGGTCTGGGCAGTAAAGTCACAGGCCAGGAAATTCCTGTGCTGAGCTCAAAGAGGAGGACAGAGCCTAGGGAGGAGGAGCCAGGGCATCTGCTAACGGTGCCTACATTCCAAGCTACTCAGGAGGCTAAGATGGGAGGATCCTTTAAGCCCAGGAGTTGGAGGTTGCAGTGACCTAGGAATGAGCCACTATACTCCAGCCTGAGTGACAGACCATGACCCTGTCCCTAAAAACTTTTTTTTTAACTTAAAAAAAGAAGAACTGAGTCCTCAGCCTCCCTCCTGCACCCTCATCTCAGAGAATGGCTGTACCATATATCTGGTGTCCTCAAGCCTGGGAGACATTCTCACTGCCTCTTTCTCCACAAATCCTCATATCTCAACAATTTACCACCTGCACAATCTGAGCTCTAACCACTTCCAAACAACCTCCCGCCCAGCTCTCCAAGTCAGGCTTCCGTCCTTTCCCCTGGATCCTGCAGTGGCCTCAGCTCATCACCTCTAAGCTCTGTTCCCTGCCATACATTTGCCATATGACAGCCGAGTGATTTTTCCAAAAGTCTCACCTGAATCCTCTGGCTAACATCTTCAATGACTCCAGTGCTCTTAACCAGGAATAAACTCTAAAATCTTCAGCAAAATGTCCAAATATCTGCTGGATCTTGTCCCTGCCTACATGGAGAGGTCCCAGCCTCTCCAACTCTAACTCTGGCTTCAGCATCCATTCTGCTCTCCTTCCAGTTCCTTCTCTCTCTCGGCTGCCTGAGGGAAGGTGCAGAGGCCCACAGCAGTGCTTCTCAGGCTGTCATGTATATATACCAGTCACTGAAAATGACAGTACAATGCTGACTCTGATTCAGAGATCTGGGGGGAAACTGAGACTCTGCAATTCCAAAGAGCTCACAAATGATGCAAGCATTGCTGGTCCCTTGGCCTCACTTTGAATAGCAAGAATTTAGAACACTCTCCTCCACTCAGACTCCACCTTAGCCTAACTAGCACCTACCTGATTTCCAGGACTCAGCTTAAATATCATTTCCTAAAAATAGCCCTACCTGCAGCTAGGCGTGCTGGCTCATGCCTGTAATCCCAGCACTTTGGGAGGCCCAGGCGGGCAGATCACTTGAGGTCAGGAGTTCAAGACCAGCCTGGCCAACACATGGTGAAACCCAACCTCTACTAAAAATACAAAAATTAGTTGGGCATGATGGCGGGTGCCTGTAATCCCAGCTACTCAGGAGGCTGAGACAGGAGAATCGCTTGAACCCGGAACACAGAGGTTGCAGTGAGCGAAGATTGCACCACTGCACTCTAGCCTGAGCAACTGAGTGAGATTTCATCTCAAAAAAGGCACGCTACCTAACCCTCTGAGACTAGGTTAGAGTGCCTCTACCTCCTAACCTTACATTCCTCCTGAGCTATGCTGTGCTTCTCCTTTAGAACATTCACCACGTTTTGAAACCCTGTCTGTACTAAAAATACAAAATACTAGTTGCGCATGATGGCAGGTGCCTATAATCCCAGCTTGGGAGGCTGAGGCAGGAGAATCGCTTGAACCCAGGAAGTGAAGGTTGCAGTGAGCCAAGGTCATGCCATTGCACTCCAGCCTGAACAATAGAGCAAGGCTCCATCTCAGAAAAAAAAAGAAAGAAAAGAAAAAAGAACATTCATGACGTTTAACTGTCTACCCCTCATTCCTGACATCACTTTTCAATGTTTGGCTCCCTAGCTAGACTACAAGCTCACCATGATATCTTGTTTACTACAAGGTCCGCAGAACCCAGCACTGGGCCTGGCAGAGGTGGGGTGGTGGAAAGCTCTGGGTCTGACCTGCCCAGCATCCATGTCCCCTTCTTCTCATGGTAACACTTCAATTTTCCTTTAGGAGCTATCCCTCCCCAATTCCCAGTTCTTATGGTTTAGGTTGGCGGTCATGAGTTTGACCACCAAGTTTAGCCAATTAGAGCCTTTCATCTCTGTGGTCATGGTGACTGGTTCAGGGACAAACATGTGAGCTAAGTAAGCCAATGAGCTTCTTCCCTAGGACTTTGTTAGAACTACTGGGGAAAAATATGCTTTTCTTTGTACTGGGGTTACTTCGAAGAACAGATGCTACCACCATCCTGCTGCCACAAAGACAGAGCTTGACAAAGAATGAAACCAACACAGAAGAGAGAAGGAATGAGACCGATTTCACATATGCAGTCATGCTTGCTGTCTATGCCTGCAATTTCAAAGGCAAAATTTTCCCTTTTAAGCCAAAGGGAGTTATTTTCTGTCACTTACAACCAGGAGTCCTAACTAATGTAAAATTCAAATAAATACTGGGTGTTGAATGAATTAAATGAGTTCATGAGTGAGTAAAGTCTGCCAAGAGAATTCAGGGACTCCTCCTAACAGACTGTCAGAGTTCTCCCTGCAAACTCCTGCCATCCGTGAGGACAGAGACAAGCATCCCAGAGCCACCTTTGTAGACCAAGGGAACACCCGGAACAGTGACAGGTTTCTTAGCATTATCCTGTGCAAATGAGCCAGATCAGGACAACCTGAGCTGGGTGCTGGGGCAGGCACTAGGCTAGTGGAGGTGGTCTGGCTTCCACTGCCCCTGTCCTTGGTCAGCCCTGCACCCTGTCCTGCCCCCTGCCCACCACTGATCTCTTAACCCACCCAGGGCAGGCGCTGGCTACCCCTCTACACATAGGCTCCTCAGTGCATACTGCATGACTCTGTGCATGACGAGCATCGGATATGGGACAACAACAGGAAGATGGGTGGGTTTTATCTGCTTCCTATGAGATGTCATCTTGAAAAAGATTAGGTTCAGGGAAGCAGAGGGGTGATGCAGAGCAGTGAAGAAGCGATGCCTGATTATCTCCCTGTGAGCCACTCAGAGCACAGCCCCAGGAGAGAGAGAGGAGCTGGCCTAGATGTCCCCTCAGACGACTCAGGAGGCAGGTGACTTGCTCAGTGCGAGTCCTCACTCACCCCACAAAGTGTGAAGAAGGGAGGGAGGGAGGAGGGCATGCATGCCAGTCTTTGCAGGAACACTGTCCGAGCGAAAAGTCTTCCCTGAGGACCAGCTGTGTGACCATCCTGCCAGGACATTGGACTGAAAATGACAGGGGAAGGCCATGGGAGCAGAAGGGCACTGCTCCCCCTGGCTCCGGTCCAAGAGTGAGAAGGTCCTGGAACTAGTGGCCTGGACTGCAGTCTCCCCAGGAAAAAGGCTTATGAAGGAAGTGCAGATAGGAAAATAACCGCCGCCCAGACCCAAACCTCCAGCCAACCCTTCCACGGGGCCAACTCAGAAGGGCCAGCCCAGCAGGCAAGTGCCCTTCCAGTCCCAGGAGGCCCACCGCCCAGCCCTGGGCAGTCCTTCTGGGTAGCTGCCTTCTGTCCCCCAATTTCCTCCTAGCTAGACTCCTCATTCTCAAACTCCACCAAGAGTTCTGCCAACCCCATTTCAGTCCTAGTCAATGTCCTCACTGCCCCTCGACGCAGACACACAAGTCTCTTGTCACACTTCCTCCTGCAATGGAGCTTAACTGGACACCTCCTCCAAGGTGTCAGGAAACTCCATAGCCCCCCCTGTGACAGGAGCTGCTGGGCTGGGAGCCAAAGCCACAACAAGGCTCCAAGACTTCCCGACACGCTCCCCTCCCTGCCTTCCTGAATCTAAGCCTCTTACCTTAATGGTGGGAGGCGCAGTGAGAGGAGGGGACAGCGGCCGGTCTGGGAGGGTCACATCCGAGCTGTTGGCCAGATCCTGCTTCCTGTGAAGAGGCCAATGAACAGAAAAGAGGTGAGTAAGGACCTGCCTGCACCTTCCCTTCTCTCCTTCGCTTGGCTCTGGGACAGTTTAACATACAATGCAGGCTGGGCAGAGTGGCTCATGCCTGGAATCCCAGCATTTTGGGAGGCGGAAGCTGGCAGAGCACCTGAGGTCAGGAGCTCGAGAACAGCCAGGCCAACATGGTGAAATGCTGTCTCTACTAAAAATACAAAAACTAGCCAGGCATGGTGGCGTGTGCCTGTAGCTACTTGGGAGGCTGAGGCTGGAAAATCACTTGATCCCAGGAGGCAGAAGTTGCAGTGAGCCGAGATCATGCCACTGCACTCCATCCTGAACGACAAGAATGAAACTCTTTTCAAAAAAATATATACAATGCAGAAACCACAGGTGGGAGCATTTTCTTTACTCCAGATGTACCAAAATCTATAGCAATGCTACTCTAAGTATGGTCCCTGGACCACTGGCATCACCTGGGAACTCATTAGAAATGCAGATTCCCAGGTGCTAGCCAGACTCTCCAGGAATAAGCACAGGAATCTGTGTGCTAATGAGCTGTACAGGTGATTCTGCTGCACAGTGAGGTCTGAGAACCATGGGGCTAAAGAGACCCAGGACTAGGGCTGGGTGGGAGAAGAGGGGAGAAATGGGGATTCACTCCTCCTCCGGCCCCTCTGCACACATACACACACACACACACACACGCACACGTGCATGCACACCCGCATGCGCACACATACACACACACCCTAGCCTAAGAGCTGACCTTGGGACACAGGCTGCCTGTCGTGCATCTGCAGGTAAAACTGAATTTAGTCCATGTGGGCTGGGACGGTGGAGAGGCAGCTAAACAGAGCGTGTCACCATGGCAATGTGGCTGCGACAAGTTTGCTGTGCTCATACACTCCCCACTTTCCATCTGGCCCTCACTGGTGACCAGGCAGTGCTGGTCACCATCACCAGGCAGACGGTTTGGCATGAGATCAGCCCTCAAAGCAATGGCTGCACAACAGGGCCAGCTGGGCAGAGCCTGGGGAATCCCCGGGCGAGAGACTCCAGTGTCCCGGAAAAGCCCTGGCTGCACCCAGGAGGGGACAAAGGGGCTGGGAGACCTGTATGAAAAGCTGAAGAGGGCCGGGCTGAGTATTCAAAGTCCCCAACTTTACAACTGTTTTCTCCTCTAGAACCTGCTCTGAAGCCGCTGAGTCAGCCCAACCCCCCCTCCCCGTCCCACGTAAATGGCCAAAGCACCCCACTGCCAATTCCAGAGAACACTTCTGCACATTTTCCCAGCCCAAATCCTGCCAGAGAAGCCACAGTTCCAACCCCACATCTTCCTCACGACAGAAACCCACTATCCCTACAGAGCCCGGCCCTCCAGCTTTGTAGGGGCCCAGACCCCCATCCTGCCTGGCTCCCCCTGGCCCATGGGACAGAACCAGGCTGAGAACACTTCCCAGGCAAGCCCCATAGGCCCATGTGTACCCTGCCCGCCCTTGCTGTTGACTACCCCTCCAAATGGCCAGCTAAGGAGCGAGATAAGGGGTCCGGGGACCACCTGGCTTGGCAGAAGCTCCATTCAGCGCCATTAACCTGAACCTGGCAATCCGTCTCCTGCTCTCCCATCTGCCTTCCTCCTCCTTTCTTCCCGGACCTTGCTGATGTAAGCTTTGCCAGCTGGAGGGAGGGCCTCGTGCCTGATCCAGACTGTAACTGGCTCAAGACACTAGCAGGGCCGAGACAGCACATAGGTCACATAGGTGTGTGCTCACACTGACACTCACACATGCAGAGGAAGGCACCAGCTCCTGCACCCTCTCAGCTAGAGCCACCAGCCTCCTCTGTCCATGCAAGACCCTGGACGTTGCCACTGTGGGGTCCAGCCTGGCTGCTCTGCCAGACCCCTACCTGCCTGTGCGCATGACAGAGCTGGGTCCAGCACAGCCTCACCTCGTTGTGCCACTTGGCCCTCTCCCCAGCAGCCACAGCTCCTCCTCCGTGGTCCTGGCCCTGGAGAGCCATGACAGGGTAAAGGAAGAATGATCAAACAGGATGGCATCCCCCTTGGGTCACCTTGGGCCCATGGTGAGCATGAGGTCAGCTCCACTATGAGGCTGAGGCCCAGCAAGGAAAAGCACGCAGGGAGGGGAAGTAAAGCAAGCCCCCCTCCAGAATCAATAGGGCCACTCTCAGCTTAGCAGAGGAGACGGCTCGCAGGCACCTTGATGGACCGCAGCCCTGGCTCTCCAGGCACACAGTCTAGAGGAGGGCAGATCTGGTTTAACCTCACCAGTCACTGGATGCTCTAGAAGCAGGAAGGACTCTCAAGTTGGAGCACAAGGCAGCTTCTGACCAGAAGGATCTCCCGAACGATGCCTGGGAGCTTCAAAGGCGCTAGAGCAGACATGATCATCAGTGGTGACCAGCCTCATGTAGGCTCCAACGCTGTGTCCGAAATGCCAGAGGGGGTGCCACGGTGGGCAGGATGCATGACTGCCACCCTCAAAAACATCAGAACTGGGCCTGTCGCAGTGGCTCACACCTGTAATCCCAGCACTTTGGGAGGCCAAGGCGGGTGGATCACTTGAGGTCAGGAGTTTGAGACCAGCCTGGCCAACATGGCAAAACCCCATCTCTACTAAAAATACAAAAATTAGCCAGGCATGGTGGCGCATGCCTGTAATTCCAGCTACTTGGGAGGCTGAGACAGGAGAATCGCTTGATCCCAGGGTACAGAGGTTGCAGTGAGCCAAGATCACACCACTGCACTCCAGCCTGGGCAACAGAGCAAGACACCATCTCAAAAAAATAAAATAAATAAATTTAAAACATCAGAACTACACACAGGCTCTCAGTCACAAGGTAGGATCTACCCTGCCTTGGTGTACAGATGGCTTCAAGTAGCATCTATAGGGGACAAGGGCCACACTATACCATTCTCACTCTTGACCCCAGCCCTCCCTCTAGTTGAAGAGCTAACTGCCTGTTATGGATTGTACTGTGTCCCCCAAAAAAGATATACTGAAGTTCTAACCCCCAGTACCTGTGAATATAACCTTATTGAAAATTGGATCATTATAGATATAATCAAGTTAAGATGAGGTCACTAGGATGGTCCTTAATTCAATAGGACCAGTATCTTTGTAAGAAGGGAAGGTAGGCCAGGCGCAGTGGCTCCCGCCTGTAATCCCAGCACTTTTGGGAGGCTGAGGTGGGCAGATCACCTGAATTTTGAGACCAGCCTGGCCAACATGGTAAAATCCTGTCTCTACTAAATATATAAAAATTACCTGGGCGTGTTGGTGGGTGCCTGTAATCCCAGCTACTCGAGAGGCTGAGGCAGGAGAATCGCCTGAACCTGGGAGGCAGAGGTTGCAGTGAGCCGAGATCATGCCACTGCACTACAGCTTGGGTCTCAAAAAAAGAGAAAAAAAGAAGGGAAGGCAACAATATGAAGACACACACAGTGAGAATGCCCATGACATTGGAGGCAGACACAGGAGTGATTCGGCTGCAAGCCAATACATGCTGAGGCCTGCCGACCCCACCAGAGCTTAGAGGAGGCGAGGAAGGATTCCTCCCTAGAGTGTTCAGAGGGAGCATGGCCCCGCCGTCACCTTGATTTTGGACTTCTGGCCTCCAGAGCTGAAATAATAAATGTCTGTGACTTTAAGCCATCTGTGGTCCTTGGTAACAGCCACCCTGAGAAGCAAATGCAGTGCCCAAGCCCCACATTCCAGCCTTGGCCTAGAGAGCCAAAAACAAGGAAGATGAACTAAGTCCTGCTTCTGCCTCGCCACCCCTGCTCTGATCAGCTGTGCTCAGCCTTGTCCTGCCTCAGGACAATGACATTTACACATGAGCCACCCTCCCAAGGATGGCCAGGCACAGCCCAGCCCAGCCACCAGCTGGCACCAAGATAAGATAGAGTAAGTGACGTGGTGCTTGATGCAATTCTATCCCTTTCTCTCCCACTCGGGCAAACATATCACACACGAGGAGGTAAAAGTGATGTGATTCTATCAAGCGACAACCTTGAATGTGCTCCAATGATAAGCAAAAGGTAAATCCTTAGCCCAGATGACAACTTCCTTGTGGCCCACAGGGATCTGTCTTGCCACCTGTCATGGCACTGAGATTGAAAACTGTACCCCTCAAGCAACCCAGCCCCACACCCACATGCACCTCTAAGGACGAGGGGTCCCAGACCCACACAGGAACCCACAAGGGCCCATGAGAGGAGGGGTCAGAGAGCAAGACAGCTTGGAAAGCAGAGAAGGGAAAAAGACGCCGGAGGAACATGACATACGCAGTTGAAAGAGAGGTGGGTAAGGGCAGGCTGGAGGGCCAGGTCAGCCTCTGCCACCTGGGGGGAGTCCTGGAGGCACTGCCCGTTCTCACATGGTGCTGAAGTTCCCTGTTATGGGATTCTTTCCCTAGAAGCACGGGAGATTCTGGAGCAGATGGGAGGGCTCAGGGAGACCAGGAAGCATCCTAGCCAGCTTTGATCAAATGCAAATCTCAAGAGGAAATAGTCAAAGAGGCTTGAGTGGAAGCTGAGAAGTCAAGGGCATGGTTCACCCAGACAGAACTAGACTGACCCCAGGGGGAGCCCCTGTGACAGCACCCAGGCCTGCAGGGTCCTCGCCTTCACTCTCAGAGGGCTCTGCCCCAGACCACCTTGAGGTCACTGCAGCCGCCACGTCACACACGGCTGTGGAAAATACCCCACACCTGGAATCAAGTGATTCCTGGGTTCCAGTTTGGCTCTGCCTGCTACCCAGCTGTGAGGTCCTGGTTAAGTTACCTCGCTGTGTATTGTTTCCTTCATCTGCAAAGATAGGAGTAATAATGTACTGAGGAATTAATAACAGCTGGAGCCGGATGAGGTGGCTCACGACTGTAATCCCAGCACCCTGGAAGGCAGAGGCGGGTGGATCACCTGAGGTCAGGAGTTCAAGACCAGCCTGGCCAACGTGATGAAACCTCGTCTCTACCAAAAATACAAAAAATTAGAGGGGCGTGCTGGCAGGTGCCTGTAATCCCAGCTACTCAGGAGGCTGAGGCAGGAGAATCGCTTGAACCCGGGACGGTTCCAGTGAGCTGAGGTTGCACCACTGCACTCCAGCCTGGGCAAGAAGAGTAAAAGAAACTCCATCTCAAAAAAATTATTTAAGAAATTTAAAAAATAACAGCTTTGAAATAAAACATGAAGGCCTATATAAGTGTAGACCATGGTGATGATGATGATGCTGATGATTCTAACTCATAAAATGTGGATCTGGTCTCCAAGCGGACACACAGAAGCAGGGGTCCAGGGCTGTTTAACTGCCTTGGAAAACATTTCTGGCATCTCAAATGAGCACCAGTTCTAGCCTGGGGATCTATTCCCAGGATCATAACCATCGGTTAATAATCAACCACAGGAAAAACACCCACCTAGCAGCAGATGGCTCCAGGGCCAGGTCTGAGGCCCCCCCCACGAAGGGTTCTCCCCTTTCCTGCAACCTCCCCAGGCCCACTCCCAGTCACCCACCCACATTCAGCTACGCTTTCTCTTGCTTTCCAAATAGCCAAGCTAGAGGAATACAGACAGTTGGGCATGGCAAAGAGCTTCTCGGGAAAACCAAACCAAAAGGAACAAGAAAGATGACTCACAATGGCCAAACGGGGGAACAGTGTAAGAGTCCACCCGCCAACCAACGAATAAATAGAATTCGGTTGCTCCGCACCGTGGAATATTGTTCGCCCATAAAAAGAAATCAAGTAAAAATAATTCATTTTCAGAAATCAAAATAAACAAGGATAGCACGTGACTCTAAGGACAACAGAGAGAAAAGGAATGGGATGCTGATGCACGCAGCAGCATGGTGCACCTGGAAAGCATGATGCCGAGTACAAGCAGCCAGGCACCAAAGGCCACACATGTGTGATTCCACTCCCATGAAATGCATACACCAGGTGGAGAAAGTAGAAAACTTCCTTTTGAAAGTTCCCTTTCTTGTTAAAAAATAAATCATAAGTGTGCTAATAATATCCTATGTCGCTGTTAGACACGCCATGCTCACAGGCACGTGTACATTCTATGTCCCTGTACTTTCACCAAGATACTGCTTTTGCCTGTTGAGAAAAGTTTTAAGTTGTGAGCCAATCGGGTTTTAGTTTAGATTGTGAGGTCTGGCTGCAGCCAACGGCGATCAGACACAGCAGTAAGGATGACCCCAAATGCATAAGGGATAAATTTGTGGATTTTCCTTTGTTCACTGTACGCTCGTGGCACAATGGCTAGTGAGGTTACCCTTCCTACATTCCAGGAAGTAAAAACTGTGTTGCTAAAAATCCTTTGTCTCAATGCTAATTTTTCTTTGCAGCACTGGGCATCAATTTCCAACAACAGGCAAATCCACAGACAGAATGGTGATGAGTGGTTGCCAGGGGCTGCAGGGAGAGGGCAATGGGATGCAATTGCTAATCAATACTCCAGCACCACTCCAGATTTGATACATGGTCAGGTTATCTCACCCCTCCGTGTCTCAGCTTCCTCACCTGTAAAACGGCGTAACTACTACCTATCTCGCTGGGTGTTATGAATAAGGCCCAGAAAGCAGTGCCTGGTACATAGCAAAAACACAATAGCTGTCGCCTTGTCTGGGTGGTGGTTGCTGAGAAGGCTCATGTCAACTGGACGGATGGGCATGGAGGAGGAGGGGCCAAGGCAGAAACTGATCAGGATGGGCACAGAGGAGGAGGGGCCAAGGAAGAAACTGATCAGGAGTGGACAGGGCCAGGGACACCTTCAGATCTGGGCACTCGCCATTCCACATACTATGGCTGCTAAGCTGGGAGGCAGGGACATGCAAGCTCAGCCACTTTGTGGGACCCACCAGGCCCTGGGTATATGCACATGGCTCGATTCCAAGCCCCAAGGAGACAGATATGGAGATGAGGACACCGATGACCCTCACGCCTGTGCTGGGGCCAGTGTAGAAGGGAGAAAGGGCATGAGCCCAGCAGACCTGGCAGAGTGGGGGAGGGAAGATGGCACTGGGTTCAGGAACCAAAGGCTCCAATAGGTGGAGTGAGTGGGTGGCTTGAGAAGGAGCGGGTGTTGCGCACCTGTTCACACCTGGCAAGGCTGACCTTGGGGCCACAGCCCAACCCAGCACATGCTCTAAGAGGATCTCAGAAATTTGAAGCACTGACTCTAGACCCCAGATGGCCAGGCAAGGTGGCTCATGACCGTTATCCCAACACTTTGGGAGGCCAAGGTAGGAGGATTGCTTGAGCCCATGAGTTCAAGACCAGCCTGCACAACATAGTGAAACCCCATCTCTATAAAAAATTTTAGTTAGCTAGGTGCATGCCTATAGTCCAGATGCAGAATTAAGTGTCTTGAGGTCCCAGGGAAGAGAGGGCTGGCTGTTCAGGAGGCTAAGATGGGAGGATCACTTGAGACTAGGAGATCAAGGCTACAGTGAGCCATGATGACGTCACTGCACTCCAGCATGGATGACAGAGCAGGACCGTGTCTCGAAAAGACTCTGCAGAAAATGCAAAATGGCAATCCCCACCCCTAATTCAATCCCAGGGTTCACAGACACAGAGAGCAGCCACTGTGGGAGAGAGCATCAGATGCCATCCAACAGCCTCACCATGCGGACAAGCACACAGGATTGCCAAGGAGTGCCCACATCCCGCAGCAGCCTCTCTTCTCCTCTCCTCTCCAAGGAAGAGGCCCCTTTTCCAATCACCTCAGGCCAGGTTTGCAGGAAGTGAGCAGCAAGACTCCAGGAGGGGCCAGGCATGGTGACTGAGGCCTGTAATCCCAGCACTTTGGGAGGCCAAGGCGGGCGGATCACCTGAGGCCAGGAGTTTGAGACCAGCCTGACCAACATAGTGAAAACCCCATCTCTACTAAAAAGACAAAAATTGGCCAGGCACAGTGGTTCACACTTGTAATCCCAGCACTTTGGGAGGCTGAGGCAGGTGGATCACAAGGTCAAGAGATCGAGACTATCCTGGCTAACATACTGAAATCCCATCTCTATTAAAAATACAACAATTAGCTGGGCACGGTGGTGGGTGCCTGTAATCCCAGCTACTTGGGAAGCTGAGGCAGGAGAATCACTTGAACCCGGGAGTCAGAGGTTGCAGTGAGCCGAGATTGTGCCATTGTACTCCAGCTAGGGTAAATAGAGCAAGACTCCATCTCAAAAAAAAAAAAAAAAAAAAAAAAAAGACAAAAATTAAGGCTGGGCGCAGTGGCAGTGGCTCATGCCTGTAATCCCAGCACTTTGGGAGGTCAAGGCAGGCAGATCACCTGAGGCCAGGAGTTCGAGACCAGCCTGACCAATGTGGTGAAACTGCATCTCTACTACAAATATAAAAATTAGCCAGATGTGGTGGCAGGCGCCTGTGATCCCAGCTACTCAGGAGACTGAGGCAAGAGAATCGCTTGAACCCAGGATGCAGAGGTTGCAGTGAGCCGAGATCACGCCACTGCACTCTAGCCTCGGTAACAGAGCAAGACTCAAAAAAATAAAATAAAATAAAATAAAAATAAAAATAAAAATTAGCCAGAAATTGCTTGAACCTGGGAGGCAGAGACTGCAGTGAACTGAGATCACACCACTGCACTCCAAACCTGGGCCACACAGCGAGATTCCATCTCAAAAAAAAATAAGTCTCCAGGAGGAAGGTGTCAGGAAGTACAAATGGCTTATGGACACCTATTTATAAAGCGCCAGGGCCCTCAAGGGAGGGAACAGAAGCTGGAGGGGATCAAAGGGGGCTCCAGGTCCCCTACAAGGAGCAGCTGGAGAGCAGGAGGCCCAGGCTGTGCAGGAGCTGTGCGGGCTGGAGTCTCTGCCGCAGGCCACACCCTGCACAGGACGATGAGGCTGCATGTGGGCACAATGGGAGGCCTGGGCCAGACTCTGTGGCTGCAGCTTCAGAAGACACTCCAGCTGTTCTCTGGGTACACTGGATGAGGACAGCACTGTTCTTCCCTAGGGGACCTGAAGTACTAAACTGTGCCAGGGCTATGAGAAAGGGCAGGAGCCAGGAACAGGATGCAATGGGCAGACCACCTGGAGAACCTCTGCAGCCTCTCCGCAGGCCTCCCATTGTGAGGTCTGGGCCTCATCCTCATGCACCAATCTCAGTGTGATGGAGCGATCTACTCACATGGGCAAATCCTCACACTAGGAACAAGTCTTTCCAGATAGGCAGCTTTCAGAACTGATGCAGGCTTTATGATTTACACCTAAGCCTGCATATTCCGAGTTCTGTGTGAGCCTCAGGTCACAGAGTCAGATGATGCGAGAGCCGGACCTCCGCCCTGAGCTCTCAGACTCCCATTCCTGTGCTCCTTCCCACTGCAATGAGAAAGCCAGCTCTGCCTGGCCCAAGTGCCACAGCAGGGAGCGAGGAGAGGACACTGGACAACGTCTTCCTGTGTGTTTTAAGCTTGAGCTCTCAGGGATCCAGGGTGGTGTCTCAGCGTGGGAGGCGACGTCTGCGCAATTCACAAGCCTCTGAGAAAATGATCCCGGCAGGAGACGAAAATGCAAAAACCATCCTGCAGGCCCGGCACACCCACATGGGAGACCCGGGTGCCAAACATGAATTGTGGGGTTGTGGGTTAAAATGAGATGCAGAATCAAGTGCCATGAGGTCACAGAGAGGAGAGGGCCGGCTCTCCCTGGGACACCAGCTATGGGATCTCACAGAAGGCAATGGCTGATCTAGGCCTAGAGAATAAGCCAGCACTGACCTGCCAGAGAAACGGTGAAGGGGAGGCACAGAGGCAGGACATGGAGGATGGTGACCAGCATGATGGAGAGACCACTGGTGTCACTGATGCCACCCAGGAGACACATCGCATCACTTGAGGGCACAGAGCAGGCCCACAAAGGGACTGGCAGGCTGGTCATGGGGGCTCATGCCTGTAATCCCAGCACTGTGGGAGGCTGAGGCGGGCAGATCACCTGAGGTGGGCAGATCACCTGAGTTTGGCCAATATGGCGAAACCCCATCTATACTAAAAATACAAAAAATTAGCCAGGCATGGCGATGTGTGCCTGTAATCCCAGCTACATGGCAGGCTGAGCCAGGAGAATCACTTGAACCTGGGAAGCAGAGATTGCAGTAAACTGAGATTGTGCCACTGCACTCCAGCCTGGGTGACAGAGCAACATTCTATCAAAAAAAGCAGGGAGGGGAGGGCAAATGCCAGCAAACAGACCTCAAGGGTGAGGGTATGGCATGAAGTGATCCACAAACACTATCTCATTTAATGCCACAATCCATTGAAGGAAATATTATTAACCCCCTTGCTCTGTTTCCAGGCGCCAGGCTGCAGTGCAGTGGCATGATCTTGGCTCACTGCAACCTCTACTGCCTCCCAGGTTCAAGCAATTCTCCTGTCTCTGCCTCCCAAGTAGCTGGGATTACAGGCATGCGCCACCATGCCCAGCTAATTTTAGTATTTTTAGTAGAGATGGGATGTCACCATTTTGGTCAGGTTGGTCTTGAACTCCTGACCTTGTGATCCACCCACCTCGGCCTCCCAAAGTGCTGGGATTACAGGCGTAAGCCACCGTGCAAGGCCTATTAACCCCTTTTGCAGATGGAGACAATGAGGCTCAGAGAGGTGAAGCTGCCAAAGGCCATGATGCTGGAGAGTGGCAGAGCGAGGCTTGGATGCAGGCCTGCCTCCAGGATCTATGGCCTGAACCACGGTGCTACGCTGCCTCTGAGGAAGAGAAGGAGCCCCCTGGAGAGGAGCTCCCCCCGCCCATGGCTTCCCAGAGTGGGCACAAACATTCCTGCTGGCCCCTGAGGGCATCTGGAGTGGTCTTCACCATAACAGTCATTACTGAGCTTCGACAGAGACCCTCTTTGTGGCAGGCCACCCTGATTTTCCTTTTACGGTAGTGCGTAAGGTGCCTTCTGAAACAAGTCCATTGAAGCTTCAACACTTGAGCCAGTTACAGGAGAACACTACGTGCCCGAGACAGGTGACACAAACACACAGGAAACAGTGCCAGCGCTGTACGGACAGTGAGGCTGGGGGCAAAGGGAGGAAGCCAAGATGCCCGAGGTGGGGTGCCCATGACCTGCAGGGCTTTGCTGGAGGACTGACTCTGTGAGCAGCAGAGAGAGAACAGCGTGCTGGAAAGGAGAGGTCTCGGGAAGAATGAAATGGGGCCAAGGGGCACTGCACTCCACTGCACTCACAGCCACAGAAATGACACAAAAGAGTCGGATTCATAAAGCATTCTGGAGGCAAAACTAAGAGGACATGGCAACAGAAAGGAAAGGAGGGGCCAAGAGCCAAACACACCAAGAGACCGGTGTTTCAGAAAACAGGATGAGGAGGAGAGTCGGCTTTTCGAGGGGCAGATGATAAGGTGCTCTTTCTGGATACACAGTGAGTCAGGGGCCCCTGGGACACCAAAATGGGTTCAGAACAGAACTGAAACCTAAGCAGAGCGTGGGTGTAACAAGAACAGATGTGGAGACTGAGGCCAGGGGAGGAGTGGAGGCCCTCAGGGACAGCATGTAGGACTTAGGGGTTTTTGTGTTGGTTTTTTTTTTTTTTTTTTTAGACAGAGTCTTGCTCTGTCACCCAGGCTGCCATGCAGTGGGCACGATCTTGGCTCACTGCAACCTCTGCCTCTCAGGTTCAAGTGATTCTCCTGCCTCAGCCTCCCAGGTAGCTGGGATTACAGGCACCCACCACCATGCCCAGCTAATTTTTGTATTTTTAGTAGAGACGGGGTTTCACCATGTTGGCCAGGCTGGTGTCAAACTCCTGACCTCAGGTGATCCACCTGCCTCAGCCTCCCAAAGTGCTAAGATTGCAGGCGTGGGCCACAACTGACCTGGTACAATTTTTTTTAACTTAATACAGGGTTTCGCCATGTTGGCCAGGCTGGTCTCAAATGATCCACCTTGACCTCAGATGATCCACCTGAGGATCCACCTCGGCCTCTCAAAGTGCTGGGATTACAGTCATGAGCCACTGTGCCCAGCTGGGTTTTGTAAAGCAAAAATGAACAGGAGCCCTCCAAGGGGCAGGAAAGAAGAGGTGAGAGAGGAGAGCCTGCTGGGATGGGCTGGAAGTAGGGAGAGCCCTGGGAAGATCCCATGCCAAGGAGGGGGTGGCAGGCAAAGTACCCCTCACACCGGAGGCTCCCCTTCCCCTGAGCTAAAGAAATCACCAAGCCAGGTGCCTGCACATCCAGCTCTTCAGATGCACTACATCACTCAGAAACTGCTGACCCAGCAGCTCCCCACCCATGGTCAGCAGCTCTGCCTGGCAATACCCAGCCTCAGTGGAGGGAGCTACATCACGGTCAGAGCAAAGGCAGCCAGCGCCCAAGGTCACAGCCTCAGGCAGCTTCAGAACCCACTCACAAAACCTGAGAGTCACAAGGTGTGGGATATCAGCACTTTCCCAGCCAGTAAGTACTCTTAACCTGGACAGTGAGGACAGGAGCGTTCATCTTATGATTCATTCAGTGTAGATATATAACTTTTATCACAATAAGAAATCATTTTTAAGAAGTGATGAGTAGGTACTCTCACTTCCTTTAGGAGATATAAATATAGACACTCTGAAGCCTGTTGAGACTTCCAGGATGTACGTGTCAGACTGACCACATGCATTTACCATCCCACTTCTTCTGAAACTCCTTAAAATAACAGTAAGGGGACCTGGTGCAGTGGCTCACGCCTTTAATCGCAGCACTTTGGGAGGCTGAGGCAGGCAGATCACCTGAGATCAGGAGTTCTAGACCATCCTGCCCAACAGGATGAAACCCTGTCTCTAATTAAAAAAAAAAAAATACAAAAATTAGCCAGGTGTGGTGGCGGGTACCTGTAATCCCAGCTACGTGGGAGCCTGAGGCAGGAGAATCACTTGAACCCAGGAGGCAGAGGTAGCAGTGAGCCAAGATCACACCACAGCACTCCAGCCTGGGCGACAAGAGCAAGACTCCATCTCTAAATAAACAAATTTTTTAAAAAAATAACAATAAGAGTGGGAAAAAGTGTGAACTGAAAGGACAAACATAATGGAAGAGGAAAGCTTAGTCACGTGATCTCACAAGAGATCACGGGTGTTTAGAAGATGGACGACAGATAGGAGATGATCAGCATGCTTTGTGGAGTAATGGAAGCTCCAGGCCACATGTCCACACAGGAGGACACAACAGAAAAAAACGAGTGTTTCGCACTGCAGAACCCCAGGAAGGCCACAGGTCCTGCACCTGTGATACAGAACCAAAAACTTGTTGTGGGGGGAGGTGTTGATACCTGAGATGCTGAGCCTTCATCCCCATTCCTCCCCCACCAAACAGATGATCCCCTTACCCTCACCACACAAGTTATTGAAAAATCCTCAAGAAAAGATCTCATCTGGGTTCCTCCAATGGAAAGGGCAACCTGCTACCAAACCACCACTGCCCTGCATGGAAGTCCCGCAGCACCAAGCCAGCCCACCCACATGGAGACCCAGCCCACTTCCGGGCATCTGACTCTTAAGTACGGAAGAAAACCAAAGATGCCCAAACATCTGAGGAAGCCTCCAACAGAAACCTGTGAAGAATCAAAGGTAACTCAAAAAAAAAAAAAACCTATAAATTAATATCCTCAGAAAGACAAGATTCTGTATCCATGATATAAGAAGAGAATGTGGCTGGGCCCAGTAGCTCATGCCCGTAGTCCCAGCACTTTGGGAGGCCAAGGCAGGTGGATCACCTGAAGTCAGGAGTTCAAGAGCAGCCTGGCCAATATGGTGAAACCCCATCTTTACTAAAAATACAAAAATTAGTCGGGCGGGGTGGCAGGTGCCTGTAATCCCAGCTACTTGGGAGGCTGAGGCAGGAGAATTGCTTGAACCAGGGAAGCAGAGGTTGCAGAGAGCCGAGATCACGCCATTACACTCCAGCCCAGGCGACAGAGCAAAACTCAGTCTCAAAAAAAAAAGGAGAATGTTGAAACAATCAGGGGACAAGAAAGAGGTCTTAGACATTAGAAATATGATGAAAAGACTTAAGTTGAAGATATCTCCAAAAGAATAGAAAAACATAAAGATACAGAAAACAAAAGAGGAAAGAGAAAAAAGATCATATATCTGACCAAGGAAGTTCCCAGAAAGAAAAAGGGGAGGGGAGCTGGTAGCTAGTGTCCAAAGCTGGCATCTCTTCGCCCTGATGGTTTTGTGTGGTCCCCTTCCCTTGAATCTGGGCTGGCCCTGTGACTCGGTTTTGACCAAGAGAATGAGACAGATGTAACATCACTTAGCTTTCAGGGATGAGTCACCAGAGCTCTTGCAGCTTGCATCTCAACCTCTAGGAAATTTGCTCCAGAGAAAGCAAGCCAGCATGTGAAAGATCTGACCGAGACTGTCCGTGCTGTGGCTGGGGACATGGAGTGGCAGCATGGAGAGAGACGCTCAGATGTTCTAAACATCCCAGTGAAGAAACCATGAAGAAACCATCTTGGACATCTCAGCCCCAGCAGACGTTTTGAGAACACAGCCAAGTTCCCGGACACATGGCTCCAGCTGACCATCACAGTCATCTCCAGCCATCTGAGCCATCCAAGACGAGGTCCCAGCCACCATGAAAGCAGAGACAAGCCCTCCACCTCCAATGTGCTCTAGCTGAATTCCTCACCCACAGAACCTGAGCATAATAAAGTGGCTGTTGTTTAACCACAACAGAAACAAATCAGCAGGGAAATAGTACAAGAACATCTGCCAAATCTGAAGGTCCTGAGTCTCTCGGTCCACCAAGTACCTAGCATAGTACACGATCCATCCCAAACACTGTCAGAAAATTTCAGAACACTTGGGCAAATGAAAAATTCTCAGGACTCCAGAGAGAAAATATAAATATATACCATATGCAGAGAAATACGTATCTGGGCTGGGCTTGGTGGCTCAGCACTTTGGGAGCCAAGGCGGGCAGATCATCTGAGGTCAGGAATTTGAGACCAGCCTGGCTAACATGGTGAAACCCCATCTCTACTAAAAATACAAAAATTAGCCAAGTGTGGTGGTGTACACTTGTAATCCCAACTACTTGGGAGCCTGAGGCAGGAGAATTGCTTGAACCCAGGAGATGGAGGTTGCAGTGAGCCGAGATCGTGCCATTACACTCCAGCCTGGGAGACAAGAGCAAAACTCCATCTCAAAAAGAAAGAAATATGAATCTGCATATCATCAAACTTTTTTTCAACAGCAACTCCGGAATCTAGCAGGCAATAATGTAATAACTTTCAAAATTCTCAAAGAAAATTCTTTTCAACCTAAAATTTTAAACCCAAGCAAACTATCAACCAATAAAGACATTCTGAAATATGCAAGAGCTCAGAGAAATTCACTCCCTTGCACTCTTTCTTGAGAGGCTGCTATGAAAAAAACAACAACAGCTCACTAGAGGATAGGGGGCTCTGGAAGTAAGGTCTCCTGGTGGAAAGAACAGAATTGATAGGCTATCTAATGGGTGCACGCTTGGTGGAGATGGGGAGGGCGGGTAGAGAGGGGCTATCTATTAAAGTAATTGTGGTAGGAAAAATAAAAATAAATAGGCCAGCTACAGTGGTTCTCACCCATAATCACAGTACCTTGGGAGGCCAAGGCTGGAGGATTGCTTGAGCTCAGGAGTTTGAGAACAACCTGGGCAATATAGTGAAACCATGTCTTTCCAAAAAATTAGTCAGGCATGGTGGCAAGCACCTGCGGTCCCAGCTATTTGGGAGGCTGAGGTGGGAGGATCGCTTGAAACTAGGAGGTCAAGACTGTAGTGAGCCGTGATTGTGTCACTGTACTCCAGTCAGGGTGACAGAGTGAGACCCTGTCTCAAAAATTTAAAAAAAAAAAGAAAGGTCCATAGAAAACAATGCTAATGGCAGAAACAGCAGTTAATCATTAACTCCAGGAAACATGAAAAATTATACAAGAAAGAAAATGTAATTACGGTACCCTATGACTTAGCAATAAATAATATTTACACAGTCATAAAAAGTAAATATTGACTGTTGAACTGGATCAAAAACCGGTGCTACTGGCAGGATGTGCTGTGTAATAAGGGGTCCCACGTGTTCGCTGAATTTCTGGTTAAGCCCAAGGAGAGAAGGAGCCCCATCTCACAGTACCCTAAAACAGGGATGTGTTAAACCAGCCATGCTAAGAAATCCCCTAGCAGCCTGTAGGCACTGGGGGTTCCCCATCACAGAGCCACCTGGCCTCCCAGCTAAGCCACTGCTCCACTCCACTCTAAGACTGTGTCTTAAGCCTTAACTCTTCCAAATAAGATTAATTGGTGACATAATGGATTAGGAGCTTCCATCATTGGTTCAAACTAAATAACAGTTTCAGTGGGGACAGAGCACAGCATTTCAGGGTAAATCTGCCTGGTCTATTCAGTTACTATAATCACGTTATTCTCTATCTATGAAAGTCTCACTCATTAGAAAGACAAATGCATGGAGCTGTTTTCCAGCACTGAGACAGGGCACCTGGCCCATCCTCCTTCCTCCCCTTTCTTGCTTGTGACTGTGGTACATTACTGGAAGATGAGTAAGCAGAACAAGGGGTTCCACCCGAGGCCATGCAACCAAGCATAGGTGACTTGGCCCCAAAGGACCAGGCCTGTGATCTCATCACAACAACATGCTCTAACCCAACCTACATAACCTAGCAGGCCAAGCACAGTGGCTCACGCCTGTAATCCCAGCACTTTGGGAGGCCAAGGTGGGTGGATCACTTGAGGTCAAGAGTTTGAGACCAGCCTGGCCAACATGGGGAAACCCCATCTCTACTAAAAAAAAAAAAAAAAAAAAAAAAAATTAGCCAGGTGTGGTGTAGTCCAAGCTACTCTGGAGGCTCTGGAGGCTGAGGCAGGATAATCACTTAAACCCAGGAGGCAGAGGTTGCAGTGAGCTGAGATTGTGCCACTGTACTCCAGCCTGGGCAACAGACAACAGAGCAAGACTTCATCTCAAAAAAAAAAAAAAAAAAATAGTGCAGATCAATCAGCCTCCTGACTCCTCCCTTTCTCTGTCACATTAGAAAAGGAAAGACAAGATACCTGAAGAGCTCCAGGGCCAGTATTTCATGACTAGAAAATTCAGAAAGAGGGCTCAGATGCCCGGAGCTCCACTAGGTAATCAAGATCGCCACATGATGAGCAGAAACTCACTCCCCCAGCCAAGCCTACCTCTGACCCAAAGAGAACAGAGGCCTCGGGCTGGGTTCTAAAATGCACCCTGACCACATGCTTGCCCCAGCACAGGCCTGGCACTGAATGAACTGAAAAGTGTGTAACACACAGGGAACTCAGAAATCCCAAGACGTAAGGACTCAGCTGAGGCGGCACCAGGCTGATCGCCACTGCAATTTGGTCCATTGATGCTTTGACTGACTTCATCTCCCTACTCAAGAGCCTGAAACACTATTTGTGGGAATATAAGTTAACACAGCCACTACGGAAAACGGCATGGAGGGTCCTCAAAACACTAGAAACACTAGATTATAGGCGCAGTGGCTCCTATCTGTAATCCTAGCACTTTGGGAGGCCAAGGCAGGCAGATCACGAGGCCAGGAATTCGAGACCAGCCTGGCTAACATGGTGAAACCCCATCTCTCCTAAAACTACAAAACTTAGCCAGGCAGGCTGGCGGGCACCTGTAAGCCCAGCTATTCGGGAGGCTGAGGCAGGAGAATTGCTTGAAACCAGAAGGTGGAGACTGCAGTGAGCCAAGATCACCCCACTTCACTCCAGCCTGGGTAAAAGAGCGAAACTCCATCTCAAACAAAAAAGAAAAAATATACTAGAAACAGAACTACCGCATGACCCAGTGATCCCACTGCAAATATATATCCAAGGGAAAGGAAAGCTGTCTGTTTAAGAGCTATCTGCACTCCCATGCTTACCACAGCACTGCTCACAACAGCCGAGGTATGGGATGAACCTAGGGTCTATCAATGGATGAATGTATAAAGAAAAGGTGGTATCTATCACAGTGCTATTCAGCCATAAAAAAAGAACAAAATCGGCTGGGTGCCATGGCTCATGCCTGTCATCCCAGCACTTTGGGAGGCCAAGGTGGGCAGATCATGAGGTCAGGAGTTCAAGACCAGCCTGGCAAACATGGTGAAACCCCGTCTCTACTAAAAATATAAAAAATTAGCCGGGCATGGTGGCATACACCTGTAATCCCAGCTACTTGGGAGTCTGAGGCAGGAGAATCTCTTGAACCCAGGAGGCGCAGATTGCAGTGAGCAGAGATTGCACCCTTGCACTCTAGCCTGGGCAACAAAGCAAGACTCTGTCTCAAAAAAAAAAAAAAGATAAAATCCTGTCATTCGTGGCAACATGGAATGAAATTATGTGAAATGAAATAAGCCAGGCACACAAAGACACATCCTGCATGTTCTCATTCAAACATAGAAGCTACAAGAGTTGATCTCATAGACGCAGAACACAGAAGAGTGGTCAGCAGAGGCTGAGAAAGGTAGGAAAGAGAGGGGTTAGAGAGAGGTTGGCAGGGATACAAAATTACCGACAGGAGGAATCATTTCTAGTATTCTGTAGCACTGTAGGGTGACCAAAATTAACAATTTATTGTATGTTTTCAAATAGCCAGAAGAGCAGTTCCCAATACAAAGAAATTATCAACGTTTGAGGTGACAGATATCCTAATTATCTTGATTTAATCATTACACATTGTACATATATATATCAAAATATCACACTGTACCCCCCCAAAATAGGTATAATTATTATGTGTCAACTAAAAATCATGATCATGATAAAAGCAAAATGTTATAAAAATCTGAGGCAGAGTTAACCACTTCCCCACCCATTTGGTCTGTTACCAAGCTCCTTTATTCCCTGCACAGTGGCTCACACTTGCAATCCCAGTACTTTGGCAGACCGAGGCAGGATGATCACCTGAGGTCAGGGGTTCAAAACCAGCCTGGCCAACATGGTGAAACCCCTTCTCTACTCAAAATACAAAAATTAGCCAGCCTAGTGGTATGCACCTATAGTCACAAGTACTTGGGAGGCTGAGGCTGGAGAACTGTCTGAACCCAGGAGGTAGAGGCAGTGAGCAGAGTGCAGGCAATGCCACTGCACTCCAGCCTGGACAACAGAGCAAGACTCCACCTCAAAAAAAAGTTGGGGGGGCAGGCACGGTGGCTCATACCTGCAATCCCAGCACTTTGGGAAGCCTAGGCAAGCAGATCACCTGAGGTCAGGAGTTCGAGACCAGTCTTGCTAACATGGAGAAACCCAATTTCTACTAAAAATACAAAAACTGAGCTGGGCATGGTGGTGCACACCTGTAATCCCAGGTACCAGGGAGGCTGAGGCAGGAGAATTGCTTGAACCCAGGAGGCAGGGGTTGTAGTGAGCTGAGATTGTGCCATTGCACTCCAGCTTGGGCAACAAGAGTGAAACTCCATCTCAAAAAAAAAAAGTATTATTCATCATCAGCCGAGTGCAGTGGCTCACGCCTGTAACAGTAACACTTTGGGATGCCAAGGCAGGCAGAACCCTTGAGGCCAGGAATTCAAGACCAGCCTGGCCAATATGGGGAAACCTCATCTCTAATAAAAATACAAAAATTAGCTGGGCATGGTGGTGCGTGCCTGTAGTCCCAGCTAATCGGGAGGCTGAGACAGGAGAATCGCTCCGACCCAGGAGGCGGAGTGCAGCAGCAATGCACTCCAGCCCAGGGCCACAGATGGAGATTCCCAAAGTACAGGGATTATAGGTGTGAGCCACCGACCCCAGTCCCTTTAATCTTTTCAACACCCCTATGGGGTAGATACAGAATTATTCTCCTATTGTATGAATGAAGAAAGTGAGGCTCAGAGAGTTTAAGTGATTTCTGGAAGATCCTGCAGCAAGTAAGTGGCAGAGCTGGGAGTCTAAGGGGCCCTGGGGGGCAATCTCGGGATGACGCCTCTACTGTGCTGCTGGTTTAGAGGCTTCAGCCTCTGCCCCACTCCCCTACCCCAGCAGCTCTGGTATGCTAAGCCACTAGGCTCATCCATCAAGCCCTCTACTGGAGAATGGGTCATTGGAGGGCCGTGCAAACACCCTCCTAGATAAACCTGAGGCCCGCAAGCAATGCTGCGTGGGAAAGTGCCGAGACCGGCATTACGTTTTTCTAAGAGGAAGTTAGTTTTTCTTCACTAAATGTCTAGAGAAATATCCTGTTCCAAACCAATAACCAATAACCCATTCTTGGATTGTTACAAAGGGCACCACTGAGTAAGAGACTGTTATTCTGCTTTCTGATTTTTAAATTTTTATTGTAAATATAAATACCTATGGCCGGGCACGGTGGCTCATGCCTGTAACCTCAGCGCTTTGAGAGTCCACAGCAGGTAGATCACCTGAGGTCAGGAGTTTGAGACCAGCCTGGCCAACATGCTAAAATCCCGTCTCTAGTAAAAATACAAAAATTAGCTGGGCGTGGTAGCAGGCACCTGTAATCTCAGCTACTCAGGAAGCTGTGGCAGGAGAATCATTTGAACCTGGGAGCTGGAGGTTGCAGTGAGCTGAGATCATGCCACTATACTCTAGCCTGGGGGACAGAGCAAGATTCCATCTCACAAACAAACAAAAATATATATAGATAGATATGAAACTACATATTCGCTGGGGAAAAAAATTCAGAGTCCAGGGGCATCTAGTAAAGTAGACAGGTGTGGGGGAAAGACCCTGTCACATCTGCCTTCTGCTCTTCTGATGTGACATGTCAACCCAGAGCAGGAGGCCCCTGGGGGCAGATCTGGCACCTGCCACAGGGAATCAGGTCTGAGAAAAGGCCAGCATTTAGGTCTTCCTGCCGAATCATTTCCAGCGGCCTGGTCACCTAAGTGACAAGATGATGCATCAATGTCAATGATGCTGGAAGGGTCTATCCACAGACACAGCCATATTATCCCCAGGAGGCATGAGGCTGGCGTTGTCAGGCAGCTGGAGCCACTGAGAATTAAGGAGCCCTCTTCAGGATCTCTGTCCCTACTTCCCAGATCCACTCCCTGCCCTAGTTTGCTCAACCAAATGGTGACAGGAAGGGGCCACTCCTAGGTCAGCCAGAAAATCATCACCCAAGTGAACAGGCGCTGCTTCAGCCCCTAGACTCAGCACTCAGGCATGTGGTGGGATGTGAGGAACTGCCAAAGGGAGAGAATGCAGAGGTTCTTCCTGCTGGATAGGCTGGCCATAGCTTCCAGACTTGGAGGGGCAGCCAGGCCTCACCACTGCTGACCTCCAACGTACTCCAAGCCCACTGGTCTAGCCCTGAACACCTCCTGGCTCCTGTGGACACTCAGGGACTATGTGCTGAATGCACTGAGACGCTCAGAGGAGCTGTTGGATCAGTGCCCCGTGAGAAAGCCTGTCAAGAACCTTCCAGCCAGATCTGCCAAGAAATGTGTCCATCTGCAGGCTGGGCTGTAACGGCCCCGAGGGCAGGGATTGTCCTGACCATCTCCATGGAGCCCACAGGGTCCAGGGGAGCATTCCTACCCTGTAAGCCCTCAGAAAATAGCTGTTCATACAAAGACTTTATATTTGTGTCAAAATTTGCTGTGATGCTTATGATCCCTTCCTCTGCCAAGCACAACTTTGTGCAGATGATCAGGACAAGGGGTGATGTTTTCACCTTATACACAGATGAGTCGGCTGAGGCTTGGGTGGGGCTGAATGACTTGCTAACGAGAACACAGCTAGTCAGGGGAAGAACAGAATTCAAATGCAAGAACTCTAGGCAGGGTGCGGTGGCTCACACCTATAATCCCAGCACTTTGGGAGGCCGAGACAGGTAAATCACTTGAGGTCAGAAGTTCAAGACCAGCCTGGCCCACATGGTGAAACTCCTTTTCTTTCTTTTGAGACAGAGTCTTGCTCTGTCACCAGGCTGGAATGCAGTGGCACAATCTCGGCTCACTGCAACCTCCACCTCCCGGTTTCAAGCGATCCTCCTGCCTCAGCCTCCAGAGTAGCTGGGACTACAGGCACATGCCACCACGCCCAGCTAATTTTTGTATTTTTAGTAGGATGGGGTTGGCCAGGATGGTCTGGATCTCTTGACTTTGTGATCCGCCCGCCTGAGCCTCCCAAAGTGCTAGATTACAGGCATGAGCCATTAATGGAGTAAAACTCCATTTCTACTAAAAATACAAATATTACCCAGGCATAGTGGTGCACTTACGTGATCCCAGCTAACCGGGGGCTAGGGTAGGAGAATCACTTGAACCCGGGAGGCGGAGGCTGCAGTGAGCTGAGATCGCGCCTCTGCACTTCAGCCTGGATGACGAGTGAAATTCCATCTCAAGAATAAAAAAACTCAAGAACTCTGACTCCAAGAGCTGTGTCTGACCTGTCTTGTCATTCACATACAGAGTAAAGGAGTGAAAGGATGAATGAAAGGACCACTGTGGCTCCCTCTGCACCCCCACAGCAAGCACTCTCTCACCCTGTGCCCCATGCGTCCCCCACACCTCCAACAGTGCTAACAAGAGATTCCTGACTGGCCCAGAAAGGACACACCTGCTCTCCCTACAGGGAAACAAGGTGGAAGTGGAGGCCGACAGGAGCCTATAGTTAACACCTGCATGGGTAACGAGAGGGGCCTCAAAGGTTGGTTTGCTCAAAGCAGGTTACTCAAAGGTTTGCTAAAGTCTCCTAGGCCCCCGTCTGGGCTTTCTGGGTCCCTGGATCAGAAGGTGAGCAGGGAGCAGAGAGAAAGGGCCATACACCTGCCTATCTAGGTCACAGCCTTGGAGGCCCAGCTGGCGAGGCCCCAGGCCACAAGGCAGCCGCCCTGGGATTCTCTGCCAATCGTCCTGCGGCCATCAGGAATGGGGCTGACTCATGCCCAGGGCTCCAAAGCCGACTCCCAAGGGAGGCAACAGCTCTGTCCTGCTCTAGGCTACAGACAGAAGGGACCAGCAAAAATTTTTAAAGTGTGTTTGTTTTACAGATTAACAGAAAACAGGTAAGAAAAAAAAGAAGGAGAAGAGAAAATGAGGGAGAGAGAGAGAAAAGACAGAAGGGCGGAGAGAGAAGTTTTGGGAAGCTTTTAGATCAAAGGCACCTCCCTCTCCATCAAGGCCAAAATCCATCAGTTAAAAGGCAGCCGGCTGAGGAAGGCACTGAAGGCAGGGCAGGGCAGCACGTGGAGTGAAGACGGAGGAACAGAACCGCAGAGGCTGTGCGAGGCCTTTCCTGGCCCTCAGAATCTGGAGAGAAATGCCGAGCCTAAAGGAGCGTCCCTGGCTAGGATGCCAACCTTCAAACAGGAAGTGCTTTCACACCAGCCCTGGGGAGCCCAGAAAAGGCTTCGCTGCCCCTCAGAGCTGACAGCATAGCCCTTGATGCCCCCCCAGCCGCCGCCAGAAAACCCTTCACTCCAGCTCCCGAGCACCGCCCACCTGGTCTTCCAGGGGCTTTGGGGCTTGAACACAGAGAAGATGGAGGTCGTCTCCGGAAGCTGCTCTCTTGCCCACCCCACCTTCACATAACCCCCACCAAGGCGACCTTGCAGCCTCCCTCAGAAGAGGCACTGCCCAAGACCAAGACTGTCAGGGAGCCCTCAGGGGAGGGGCCTTCAGTAATAGCACAAAGAACTTCACACTTCCCATTTCTTCTTAGGGATGTGGCATTTGTTCCTTGAGTATCTGTAAGGCACCCACAGTGTGCCAAGCACAGTGCTAGCCACTGGGGACGTGACATCAATTAGTCACTTTGAGTCCCTACTTCCCTCTCACCCATGGCCTCCAGGGTATCACCAAGTCCTTGCCACCTCCCTAACTGTTCCATCTCTCCACCCCAAAGCAACATCTCACCTAGATGACGGGACCCGCATCCCAGCCCAGCTCCACCCACTGCACCCCACCAACACAATCTCCAGGAAGGAGACACAGTGACCATGCTGAAACGAAAAGCAGATCAACCAGCCTGGCCAACGTGGTGAAACCCCGTCTCTATTAATATGCGACAATTAGCTGGGTGTGGTGGCGGGCACCTGAAATCCCAGCTACTCGGGAGGCTGAGGCAGGAGAATCGCTTGAACTTGGGAGGCAGAGGTTGCAGTGAGCCGAGAACGCACCACTGCACTCCAGCCTGGGCAACAGAGACTCCATCTCAAAATTTAAAAAGAAAAACAAAAAGGCCGGGTATGGGGCTCACGCCTGTAATCCCAGCACTTTGTAAGGCCAAGGCAGGTGGATCATGAGGTCAGGATATCGAGACCATCCTGGCTAACATGGTGAAACCCCATCTCTACTAAAAATACAAAAAAATTAGTCAGGTATGGTGGCACACACCTGTAGTCTGAGCTACTCTGGAGGCTGAGGCAGGAGGATCACTTGAACCCGGGAGGTGGAGGTTAAAGTGAGCTGAGATCGCACCACTGCACTCCAGCCTGGCAACAGAGAGAGACTCAGTCTCAAAAAATTAAAATTAAAAGAAAAAAGCAGATCACACCCACTAGGATGATCATCACCTGGAGAAAAGATGAAACAGCTAATAGCAAAGGTTATCGAGAATGCAGAGAAATTGTAGCCCATTGTAGAAAAGTGTGGAGGCTCCTCAAAAAGTTAAACATAGAATTACCTATGACCCAGCAATTCCATTCCAAACAAAACATGTACACAAATGTTCACAGCAACATTATTCACAACAATCAAAGGTGAAAAACCCAGATGTCCATGAATGGGCGGATAAACAAAATGTGGCACATCAATGCAAAGGAAGGTTATTCAGCCCTGAAGAGGAATGAAGTACTATTACTGACACGCTGCAGCATGGATGAGCGCCAGCTAGTAGAAGAAGCCACAGACACCACTTATTGTGTGATTCCATTTACATGGTAAGCATCCCAAATCCAAACACCCGAAATCCAAAATGCTTCCTAAACTTTTTCAGTGCCAACATGGTGCCCAAAGGAAATGCTCGTTGGCACTTTTTTCCTTTGAGGCAAAGTTTCAATCTGTCACCCAGGCTGGAGTACAGTGGCACAATCTCGGTTCACTGCAACCTCTGCCTCCCAGGTTCAAGTGATCCTCCTGCCTCAGCCTCCTGAGTAGCTGGGAATACAGGCACACACCACCATGCCTGGCTAATTTTTGTATTTTCAGTAGAGATGGGGTTTCATCATGTTGGCCAGGCTGGTTTTGAACTCCTGACCCCAAGTGATCCACTGCCTTGGCCTCCCAAAGTGCTGGCATTACAGGCATGAGCCACTGCGCCTGACCTCATTAGCACATTTCAGATTTTGAATTTTTCAGATTAGGGATGCTCAACCAGTAAGTACAACAGAAATACAGCAAAGTCCAAAAATAGAAAAATCCAAAATCCAAAACACCTGGTCCCAAGCATGTCAGATAAGAGATACCCAACCTGTATCGTGAAATGCTCCGAGCAGGCAAATCCACAGAGACAGAAAGTAGATGGGTAGTTGCTTAGGGATGGCAGAGGCAGGGGAGGGAATGGCAGCTGATGGCCCCAGCTTCCATCTGGACATGAGCAGGGTCTAAGGAATGGTAGTGATCATGGCAAAACACTGTGACCAGGACTTGATGCCACTGAACTGAACACTTTAAAATGATTCAAGTGATAAATTGCATGTGATGTGTATTATATACCGTAATAAAAAAAAGAGGGTAAAAAATCAATGTGAGGTGGATTATTCTGTCCTCCTTCCACAGCTCCCACCACCATGTGGCTCAAACACGACCATCCGCACCCCCTTGTCCTGATGGCCCCATCCAGCCTCATCTCCTGCCCCTCACTTCCTCTCCACACCTGCCCCATCCAGTCTACACAGCCTGCGGGTTCCTGTGATGAGCCCCCAGAACTCACATTAGTCCCTCTGTGTAGATCCTTCTCCTCTCACCCACACTTCCATCCCACCCCGGCCTTCACCTTCCTGTATCCTAATCATCCCCCAGGTCTCTGCCTAAATGTCCCTCCCTTCCGACATCATGCATCGAGACCCTGTGCTGTCTGCTGCCACGGCACCCTGCTCCCAGCCCCTCAGTTGTCACGACCAGTCCCGTGCCTGTTCTTCCTGCTGGACGGTGAGCTCCAGGAAGGCAGGAATCAGGTTCACCTAGTCCCCTTTGGATACTCAGCACCCACCCAGCCTGAAAGACCCTGAGTTCTCTTAGGAGACCTGGACAGACAGCAGATGATCCTGCCCCTCCACCGGCCACCGAGCTCTCCAAGGATTACTTAGGGCTCAGGAGGAAAAAAGGAATGGACAAGAGATGAGCTTGAATGCACAGGCACCAGGGGGTTCAGAGCAGGAGACATCGGTGGGGACGGATCTGAGTGGAGTGAGAGGGCTCAAGGCAAGGAGAGGGACCCAACAGGAAGGAAGCAGGGACTTTCAATGTAAGAAGGGCTTTGTGGCAGGGCACAGTGGCTCACGCCTGTAATCCTAGTATTAGGGGAGGCAAAGGGGGGCAGATCACTTGAGGTCAGTAGTTTGAAACCAGCCTGGCCAACATGGCAAAACCCCATCTCTACTAAAAATACAAAAGTTAGCCGGACATGGTGGCGTACCTGTAGTCCCCGCTACTCGAGAGGCTGAGGCAAGACAATCACTTGAACCCAGGAGGCGGACATTGCAGTGAGCAAAATGGCACCACTCTACTCGTGCCTGGGAGACAAGAGCGAGACTGTCTCAAAAAAAGAAGGGCTTGGAGGTGGAGCCAAGCCAGGTACAAACAGTGGGCAGGACAGGGAAGGAGGACAAAGCCAGTGTCCATCCTGACTGTGCCGCGCCCTCCAGAGATAACTGAGAACCCGCTGGGCACTGGCCAGCACCAGCCTCCGGGCTCAGCATGTTATACACCCCATCTCACTGATCCTTATCACCAGCACGTGAAGAGGGCACTATTATGACCCCATCACACAGATGAGAACACCGGGGCCCAGAGAACTGCAGCGCCTTGCTCACCCAGCTACCAAGTGGCTAAGTGGTCTCTGGGCCCAGGTTTTCCTGAGTCCACCATGGGGCTCCTGGGCAGCAAGGACACCCAAATGCTGCAGGACAGGCCTGCTGGGACAGCTACACCAGCACCGGAGACACCCCTCCCCCTCCCCCCTCCCCCCTTTCCCCTCCTCCTCCCCCCTCCCCCCCTCAAGAGCCAGGGCTATCTGGTTTCCCTCATGCATCCACAGGCTGCCCCCTCCTTCAGGGGAGAGGCTCCTGCTCCCCACCTTAGTTAGGCTTTTAAACCAGCAGGAGCCCTGCCCTGAGTCAAGGGCGTTGGTTAGGCATTCTAACCTGGGTGACACACCTTTCCAGTCAGCGATTTGGCTCACAGAGAGGGATCCCTGCAGCCCAGACCACCCTCCCTGCACCCTCTCCCTCTCAGCGTCACCCACACCAAGGCTGCACCCACCAACCTGAGGATGACTCCCCATTTTCCATTGTCAGCCCAGGCTGAGCTCCAGATGCCACATACCCACGTGGGGCCTCACAGGCACCTCGAACCCAGCGTGTCCGGAGATGCCTCATCGTTTACCCCAACCTGCTCCTCCTCCTGGGTTCTCTCACAATTAAAGGCACAAAGTGTTCCAACTCCCCTTCCCTTATCCCTGACAGCCAACCCCTTGCTACTAAAAGTGTGGCCCCAGGCAGCAGCATAATGTCACCTGGAAGCAGACTGCAGGACCCAGCCCAGACCCACCTCTGCGCATCTGCGTTTCAACAGGATGCCAGGTGACGTGTGTGGCCGTGAAAGTATATTAAGCACAGGCCAGGCGCAGTGACTCACACCTGTAATCCCAGCACTTTGGGAGGCCAAGGTGGGTAGATCACCTGAGGTCGGGAGTTCAAGACCAGCCTGACCAACATGGTGAAACCCCATCTCTACTAAAAATACAAAAATTAGCCAGGAGTGGTGGTGCACCCAGCTACTCAGGAAGCTGAGGCAGGAGAATTGCTCCAACCCAGGAGGCAGAGGTTGCCATGAGCCAAGATCGTGCCACTGCACTCCAGCCTGGGCGATAAGAGTGAGACTCTGAAAAAAATACACACATATTAAGCGCATTATCTAACAACAACCCTTCCACTCTGCCTTCTACACTTCTTTCAGGTCCATCAACCCCCAAGCCCCCTCCACATCAGCTCCAAGCCACTGACATCTTCCCAGCCAATCTCCATGATCCCACTCTGGCCCCACTCCCAAACTGTCTCCTCCAAGAGCTAGAGGAACCATCTAAAAATGTCAACCTGATCACAGAGCCCCTACCTAAGGCCTTGGAATGGCTTCCTGTCACCCTCACCATAAGAACCACATTTCAAGCATTCATTTACTATACTTGTTTTTGAAACAGTCTTACTCTGTAGCCCAGGCTGGAGTACAGTGGCACAATCTCAGTTCACTACAACCTCCACCTCCCAGCTTCAAGCAATTCTCATGCCTCAGCCTCCTGAGCAGCTGGGATTGCAGGCACCCACCACCATGCCTGGCTAATTTTTTTGTATGTTTTAGTAGAGACGGGGTTTCACTATGTTGGTCAGGCTGGTCTCGAACTCCTGACCTTGTGATCCACCCGCTTCGACCTCCCAAAGTGCTGAGATTACAAGCATGAGCCACTGCA
This sequence comes from Callithrix jacchus, assembly GCF_049354715.1. Classification (NCBI taxonomy): domain Eukaryota; kingdom Metazoa; phylum Chordata; class Mammalia; order Primates; family Cebidae; genus Callithrix; species Callithrix jacchus. The sequence continues at coordinate 65,419,177 of NC_133506.1, forward strand.
CCCAGATATTAATCACTTCTTGAAGCCGCTTGCTACATGGGCTGTAGACTAACTGATGCCAAGTAGCCACACACTAGACACTATCACTCAGATCCTAGAACTCAACAGTACACAGCCAGTCACTCGCCAATGTTACCTGTAACCAGTGAGAATGCCCGTCCAATGGCATGGTATCACCCCCCACTCCTTGTCCCCTTTGCCTTTAAAAATCTGCTGTGTCTGGGTGCAGTGGCTCACGCCTGTAATCTCAGCACTTTGGGAAGCCGAGGCAGGCAGATCATCTGAGGTCTGGCATTTGAGGCAAAGCCCGGCCAACATGGCGAAATCCTGTCTCTACTAAAAATACAAAAATTCTCCAGGTGTGGTGGCACACACCTGTAATCCCAGCTACTTGGGAGAATGAGGTAGGAGAATCGCTTGAACACGGGAGATGGAGGTTGCCGTGAGCCAAAATCACGCCATCGCACTCCAGCCTGGGCGACGAGCAAGATTCCATCTCAAAAAAAAAACAAAAACAAAAAACAAAAAACCTGCTTGTAATAAAGGTCAAAATCAGCAAGGTAACTTGGAAGTGTTCCTGGCAGCTGTTCTCACCCTTGGCCCAAGCAAACTCTCTATGTTAATTTCCCCTGTTTCTTTCTCTAGGTAGACAGTCATGAGCAAAATGAAGACAGCCTTCAGAGAAGAATCGAGTATGAGGCTGCATCAGTGGTGGTGAACAGAGGGCAGAGGGTGACCACTGGGTTCAGAACCACAGTGGCTGCTGGGCACTGGTAAGAAGCAGAGCCAGACCTTCAGGAAGTTCTGCTGTATGGGAGACCACAGAGCGCATGAGCTAAACATGGGCTTGCAAGGATGTGGGGCTTTTCCTGGCTGGGTGGCTGCTCCTTTGTTTTCATGGGTGATGTAGCACTACCAGCTCCTGTCCCCCAGAATGCAGCCCCAGGCTAGGGCTTCTAGCTGGTTCAGGCTCTGTTGACCTTGATTGGGTCCTTTCTCCCTCCCCCTTTCTACCTCCTTCCTCTTTTCCCTCCATGTCATTCTTTTTTTTTTTTTTTGAGTCTCACTCTGTTGCCAGGCTGGAGTGTAGTGGCGTATTCTTGGCTCACTGCAACCTACACCTCTGAGTTCAAGCAATTCTTCTGCCTCAGCCTCCCAAGTAGCTGGGACTACAGTTGCACGCCACCACGCCTGGCTAATTTTTGTATTTTTAGTAGAGATGAGGTTTCATCATGTTGGCCAGGATGGTCTCGAACTTCTGACCTCAGGGGATCCACCTGCCTCAGCCTCCCAAAGTGCTGGGATTACAGGCGTGAGCCACAGTGCCCGGCCCCCTCCACATTATTCTTATGCAAATACACTGAATACCTGCTCAAAATAAGAGTGCGAGAAGGGCTTTTTGTAGATAGGTCATCTCAGCTGTGTCTTTTACAAACTTCAATGCAACCATCAGTATGTGAGGGGCTCAGGAGAGGAGAACCTAAGAGCTTAACTTTTTCCAAGGAAAGACCCAGACCATACCCCAGATAAGAGCTATGAATTTTTCTGAAATTCCAACCATTCCTCTCTTGGAGTCTTGAGTGTTTTTAGTCTTCAAGAGTCTCCAGTTAAATGCAAACGTCCTTGGCAGAGGGGAGAGAGGGAGGGAGAGGGTACCCATTGTTCCCCAGGCAGGGAGCTCAATCTTGTTCCTCTTACTTAATCTGCAGAACACAGACTTTTATGATCCACACTTTGCTTTTTAAAAATTCTGGTAGCCAGGCACAGTGATGTGTGCTTGTAGTCCCAGATACTCAGGAGGCTGAGGCGGGAGGACTGCTTGAGCCCAGGAGTTCAGCCTGGGCAACATGGTAAGACCCTATCTCTAAAAAGTATTTTTAATATATAAATAATAAAAATTATGGTAAACACATGTAACATAAAATCTACCATCTTAACCAAAGTATACAATGCAGTAGTGTGCATGCATAGTGCTATGTAACCATGACCACTAACTCTGGAACTTTTTCATCACCCCAAAGGAAACGGGTCCGTTGAGTTTTGAATGAGGAATACGTAGGCATGGCTCAAAAGCCAAAGGCCAGCCAACTTTTTCTTCTCCTTGTCCCAATCTCTCCACTTCTCATTCAACCTGTGAAATGATTTTTACACACCCTTCTGCAGCTGCTGCTGCTGCTTTTTTTTTCTTAAGGGAGTCTCATTCTATTACCCCACTGGAGTGCAGTGGCAAAATCCCAGCTCACTCAACAACCTCCACCTCCTGGGCTCAGGCAATCCTCCTACCTCAGCCTCTCAAGTAGTGGGGACCCCACAGGCATGCCCCACCACACCCAGCTAATTTTTTTTTTTTTCCATTTCTGGTAGAGATAGTGTTTCACCATTTTGCCCAGGCTGGTCTCGAATTCCTGAGCTCAAGCAATCCACCAGTCTCAGCTTCCCAAAGTGCTGGGATTACAGACATGAGCCACCTTGCCCAGCCTTCTGCAGCTGCTTTATGCAAATACAAGCCAACACAACACAAAGATAAAGTACTATTTTCCTCTTTTTTTTTTTTTTTTGAGACAGAGTCTCACTCTGTCCCCTAGGCTAGAATGCAGTGGCACAATCTCATCTTACTGCAACTTCCGCCTCCCGGGTTCAAGCGATTCTCCTGCCTCAGCCTCCCAAGTGCTGGGATTACAGGCACCTGCCACCACATCCAGCTAATTTTTTTTATTTTTACTAGACTCCTACTTTTGGGAGGCTGAGGTGGGGGGATTGCTTGAGTCCAGAAGTTTGAAAAACAGCCTGAGCAACAAAGTGAGATCCTGTCTCTAAAAAACTTTGCCAGGCATGGTAGCATGCACGTGTGGTCCCAGCTACACTGGAGGCTGAGGCAGGATTCCTTGAGAGCAGGTGGTCAAAGCTGTAGTATTCACACCATTGCATTCCAGTCTGGGTGACAGAGCAAGACTCTGTCTTAAAAACAAACAAACAAAAACGGGCTAGGCACTGTGGTTCATGCCTGTAATCCCAGCACTTTGGGAGGTTGAGGCAGGTGGATCACAAGGTCAAGAGATTGAGACCATCCTGGCCAACATGGTCAAACCCGTCTCTACTAAAAATACAAAAAATAGCTGGGCATGGTGGTGCATGCCTGTAATCCCAGCTAATCAGAAGGCTGAGGCAGGAGAATCACTTGAACCCGGGAGGTGGAGGTTGCAGTGAGCTGAGATTGCGCCACTGCACTCCAGCCTGGAGTGAAACTCTGTCTCAAAAAAAAACTAGGGAGAACTTTCCATCAATTGTGGAAGTTGTCAGTACCAAAAATGGAGTGGTTTATATCAAACCCCAAGAAAAGGAAGCCATGAAGAAAAGGCCCTCATGCATGCCTGTGTGTAACAGAAACTGCCGGGAAGGGCTCTCCCAACTAGAACCTTCCAGTTAAGCCACTTCTGTGAAGACCTCTCCTTGCAGCAGCCATTACCACCAAGAACAAATGCCCCTCCTGAGATAAGCCTCAGTACCCAGTGGTCTTTGTTTCAAAACAGCTTCTGTGAACTTCTTTTTCCTCTAAAAGCTTCCCTGTCCTAGTCCCCTCAGATGTGCGATGGTCCATCACAGCAGGGACATCTCCGATCACAATCCTTTGCTAGTCCCAGAAACTCTTTTGTTTTGGAGAATTGGTCTTTCTGTCACTCATTTTAGGTTGACACAGTTACACAGACAGCTTCGCCATTCTTTTTAATTTTATTTTTTTTCTTTTGAGACAGAGTCTCATTCTGTCGACAGGACGGAGTGCAATGGTGCAACCTCCGCCTTCCAGGTTCAAGTGATTCTCCTGCCTCAGCCTTCCGAGTAGCTGTTATTACAGGCATGCATCACCATATCTGGCTAATTTTTGTATTTTTAGTAGAGATGGGGTTTTGTCATGTTGGCTAGGTTGGTCTTGCATTCCTGGCCTCAGGTGATACACCCACCTCAGCCTCCCAAAGTGCTGGAATTACAGGCGTGAGCCACCGCACCCAGCCTCACCATTCTATTCTAAGTCCTTAGTCCATGACATGAATGTGAAATAATTTAGGTAACCAGTTCACTCTGAATAAGAATTTGGGTGCTTCCAATGTTTCGCTATTTCAAATAATACTGCAGTGAATGACCTCATTCTATGCCATTCCATGTCTGGAAATATACACATCTGATAAGTCCCCAAAGGGTCGAGGAGGATAGGCATTTATAATGGAGACAGCTTTGCCAAACTGTACTGCCCATGGCATGGTACCAACTGAACCCCAATTAAATCATCATGAAGGCGAGGACGACGTGCTTACCCAACACACCATGCTCCCACCCCTGTGGCTGGTGCCAACCCCAAACAGCTTTTGTCTGTGGTGTTTGCTGGGCCTACTCACTTTGGCCTCCCCCTCCCCTATAATCAAGCTCCCACCTCTACTTGACGGAACTGCCCTCTCCCACTGGAAAGGACTCTGCACACAACATCACTCTGACCAGAGTGTACCCCCGACTCACTGGGCCAATCACTACTCCCCATTCTCACCCCTACACATAGGGACTGGTTCTGAGAGGGAAACACAATCCAGGCCCATCAGAACTCCTCCCTGGAATGAATCTAACCAGAGCTATTGGAAAGGAGCTGTCCTTCCTCTATGGGGGAAATTCAGCAGTTAAAATGTTTAGCCCATGGCCGGGCTTGGGTGGCTCATGCCTGTTATCCCAGGGCTTTGCGAGGCTGAGGCAGGTGGATCACGTGAGGTCGAGACCAGCTTGACCAACATGGTGAAACCCCATCTCTACTAAATAGAAAAAAATAGCCAGGTGTGGTGGCAGGCGCCTGTAATCCCAGCTTCTTGGGAGACTGAAACAGGAGAATCACTTGAACCCAGGAGATGGAGGTTACAGTGAGCCAAGATCACGCCATTGCACTCCAGCCTGGGTGACAAGAGGGAAACCCCATTTCAAAAAAAAATAGGCCAGGCGTAGTGTGGCTCCCGCCTGTAATCCAAGCACTTTGGAGGCCAAGGTGGGTGGATAACCTGAGGTCGGGAGTTCAAGACCAGCCTGACCAACATGGTGAAACCCCATCTTAAAAAAAATAAATAAATCATGTTTAGCCCACAAGAGTCTACAGCCATGGATTCTACATCCTGGGGACAGATGGCCCAAGAAAATGAAGTCAACACAAAGAGACACAGCAGCATGAGAACGAGAGTGGTTCTGCTAATGGTCCTGGATCCAGCTGTTTCGGAGGCCCAACTCTTTCCACAGATGGGTCACCCCAGCCAAAACATCACCCTATTTTGTTTCGCTAATTCAATATGGGCTTCTGTCACTTGCCACTAAGGGTCTTGATTAATAAACTGTACCTAAAGCATAATCCTGATTTTGTTACAATATAGAGAAACAGATATGGATACAGATATTATTACGAGAGAGGGTGTGCTTTTGCCTTAAAAAAAAGACCACAAGAAAACATTAAACGTTAATATTGCTACAGTCTCTCTTCTGGGATGGCAAGTGATTTTTATTTTAATCTTTGTATTTTTCTGGGTTTTCGAAATTTTCAGCAAGGAACAAGGATATTAAAAATATAATAAACATTTTTTTAAAAAACAGATGGGGCCTGGCACAGTGGCTCATGCCTGTAATCCCAGCACTTGGGGAGGCTGAGGCAGGTGGACTGCCTGAGGTCAGGAGTTTGAGACCAGTCTGGCCAACATGGTGAAACCCTGTCTCTACTAAAAAATACAAAACTTAGCCGGGCGTGGTAGTGTGCACCTGTAGTCCCAGCTACTCAGGAGGCTGAGGCAGAAAAATCACTTGAACTGGGAGGCAGAGGTTGCAGCAAGCAGAGATTGTGCCACTGCACTCCAGCCTGGTGTCAGAGTGAGATACCATCTAAAAAATAATAATAATACAAAAAAATTAGCTGGGCGTGGTGGCACGCACCTGTAATCCCAGCTACTTGGGAGGCTGAGGCAGGGGAATTGCTTGAACCAGGGAAGTGGAAGTTGGAGTGAGCCAAGATTGCACCACTGCACTCCAGCCTGGGTGACAGAGACTCCAGCTCAAAAAAAAAAAAAATGTTTGAAGAAACAGCACAGAGTGCACTCAGAGAAAGGTTCTGAGACCATGCCATGGTCAAGGGTCGCACAAATCCCACCCCTGAGGCCCACTCTACGGGGCAGCATACCCTGGGGTACCGGCTGCCTGTCTCAAGGCAGGCTGGCAGGTCACAGAGGGCATCCACATTGTGGTCACTAAACCCAAGCCCTCCACTCGCGTGGCGGGAGCCACATTCCTCCTGGGCCACTTGCTAAGCCCCCAGCATCCCCACTCACCAGATCAGCCTCCTGGAAGAGCCCCATAGGGTGCTGGCCAACGGCTGTCCCTGAGCCCGAGAAATGCAGGAAAGGGAAGTGTCAGGATGAGAGGAGAGCTCGCAGGCAGTGGCCCAGCGCTTCTCACACCTGCTCCCAGGCCTGATCTTCCCAGCAACACGTAACCCTCAGTGGGGCTGTGAGCTTGGGCAGCACAGAGCCTTAGGGACCTTCAATTCAGAACGTGGCTGTTGGGGAAGGGAGGGCTGTTGCTTCCCTGGAGTCCCTAAAGCACTCTGGTTTCCAACTCAGCTGAGCACTCGTGCAGACCAGGCAAGAGCTACTTACTAGCCCACCCTATCGTCAACCAGAGAAACACCTTTTCTATTAGACACACTAAGGTTCTGAATAAAGTTTGTTTAGGTTTTTTAACCATTTTAGCCATTTTTAAGTTTGCAATTCGGTGGCATTTACACTGTGGTACAACTAACACCACTGCCCATTTCCAGAACTTTATTATCATCCCAAACAGGAACTGTCAATCCATTAAACAAAAACTGACTTTCCCTCCAACACCTCTATTCTACTTTCTGTCCCTATGAATTTTCCTATTCTAGGTACCTCATATAAGCATACTATACACTATATGAGTATTTAGACTATAGACTATATTTGTGTGCCCCTTAAAATTTCTGTGTTAAAATCCTAACTCATAATGTCATGGTATTAGGAAGAGGGGCCTTCAGGAGGTAATCAGGTGGAGCCTTCATGAATGGAACAGTGCCTTGGAAAAGAGGCCTCAGAGAGCTCCCTTGCCCCTTCACTATCTGAGAACGCGGCAAGATGACAGTTGTCTGTGATCCAGGAAGTGAGCCCTCATGAGACACCACATCTGCCAGTACCTTGAACTTGGACTTTCCAGCCTCCAGAACTGTGAGAAGTAAGTGTTGGTTGAAGCCACCCAGTTTGTGGTATTTTGTGATAGCAGCCCAAACAGACTGAGACAAAGTGGAATCAAACACTCATCTGTTCTGGCCTGGCGAGGTGGCTCACACCTGTAATCCCAGCACCTTGGGAGACCGAGGCAGGCAGATCACCTGAGGAGTTCAAGACCATCCTGGCCAACATGGTGAAACCCTGTCTCTCCTAAAAATACAACACTTAGCTGGGCATGGTGGCACACACCTGTAGTCCCAGCTACTCAAGAGGCTGAGGCAGGAGAATTGTTTGAACCCGGGAGGTGGAAGCTGCAATGAGCTGATATCGTGCCACTGCACTCCACAGAGCAAGACTCTGTCTCAAAGAAAAAAAAAAATTGCACCTCTAGTGGAGGAATTGCTGAATAAGATTTTTGCTTACACACAAATTTCACTTGTTCTTTAAGGAATTCATTAGTCTTAGTTGCATTTCATACATGGGAAAACCGAGGGCCACAGTTTCGACGCCATGTACATTCCAAATCATTACATTCCAAAACCCAGGGGGATTTTCCTGAGGCCACTCCTCTGCCCTTCTACAGCCATGTCTTTGCTATCTACAGGCCCCTACCTTTAAGACCCCTGAGACTTCCTCTGGGCCTTGCCCTCCACCAGGAGGATGGATAGCAAAGAGCCAGCACCTCTGTCAGCCAGGGCCTATGACCAAGAGTATCCACTGTCAGACATCTGGAAAGAGGGGCAATTTGTATTCAAGGAATCTGGACCTGCAGGGGTGGAGGGCAGCTAGGCGCCACAAAGCCCAAAGCATCAGCAAAACAGGATGGGGACGCATTATCCAACCACAGAGCCAAGGGCCAACCCCAAGCATCTCAGCCCAGGTCCAGTGTGGTCACACGGCTGACTGCTTCAACGTTCAGAACGGACTCAGAAAAGAGCCCAGGAACTATGTTTAGTACCAAAGGCTTGGGGATCCGCGAGCTGTATCCAGGAAGAAGAAGAAAGCACACCTCACCTAGCAGAGGCAGAAGGAGGCATCCCTCCATCTGGGAGGGTACCAGCAGCTGCAGCCACCAGCCAAGCTGACAAGACTGTGCCAAGATCAGCCCATCAACTAAGCCGCTAGGGCCAGTGGAGTGGACAGCTGTTGGCATGTTTCCTGCCCAGCTTCCATCCCCCGATATTCTGAGAGCAACGTGCCAGATTTCCTTAGGTGACCCATCCCTCATGTACTCCCAGCCAAGTCCCTCTATCCCTGGAACCAGGGGTGGGCATAAGACCTAGACTTCATAAATCAGTGTATCCCATCCCTCTGGCCAAAGTTCAGGGATGGGTATGTGACTCACTCTATGTCCAGCGTGAGCCATCCCTGGGACATCGCCGAAATTACTGGGAAACAGATTCGCTCTTCCTGTTGGTATTGCTAAGCGGGTAGAATGTCAGCCCGCAGCAGGCATCACCCATCTTTGTGGATACCTGAGGATGAAAGATGAAGGCAACCCTGAGGAAAGCACAGCCTAGACACGGGTGAAAGAACCAGTGTCCAAGGACTTCACTGCAGCTCTGGACCCAGCCATACCTGACTCCATCCCTCTTGAACTTCCCAGTTGCCTAAACCCAAAAACTTCTTTCTCTCTTTATGTTAATTTGAACTGGGACCTGTCTGTCAGCTGCCAAAAGTTTCTTGACAATCAGCTAAATTACCGATAAGAGGTTGGGCGTGGTGGTTCATGCCTGTAATCTCAGTACTTTGGGAGGCCGAGGCAGGTGGATCACTTGAGGTTAGGAGTTCAAGACCCGCCTGGCCAACATGGAGAAACCCATCTCTTGAAAATACAAAAATTAGCTGGGCGTGGGAGTGGGCACCTGTAATCCCAGCTACTTGGGAGACTGACAACTGGGGAGGTGAAGGTTGCAGTGAGCTGAGATTGCACCACTGCATTCCAGCCTGGGTGACACAGGGCGACTCCACCTCTAAAATTAAAAATAGGACATGTGCGGTGGCTCATGCCTGTAATCCCAGCACTTTGGGAGGCCGAGGTAGGTGGATAACTTGAGGTCAGGAGCTCAAGACCAGCCTGGCCAACATGGAGAAACCCATCTCTACTAAAAATATAAAAATTAGCAGGGCAGGTGGCACACACCTGTAATCCCAGCTACTCAGCAGGCTGAGGCAGAAGAATTGCTTGAACCAGGGAGGCAGATGTTGCAGTGAACTGAAATCACGCCATTGCACTCCAACCTGGGCGATAGAGGGCGACTATGCCTCAAAAAAATAAATAAAATATTACCAATCAGAAGGGACATTTGGGGATATTATCTACTGCCCCATCAACACAAAGATCCTTAGACCCCAAACCTTTATTTAATAAAAATCACAGTAACACAAATGTTATAGAATTGTTTTAGGTGTAATACTGACTGACTCTGGTTTTGTGTACTAACGGGGGTACCAACTGCCCTGGGTCTAGGTAAGGGAGGGAAAAGGGAAGTCCCCCATGGCCTGACCTGCCCTTCTTTCTCCAGCGTTTAACACCAAATATGAAACAGCGCCAGGCTGCCCTAATAGCCTCATCTCCCACCACTCCCCAGCACAAGATCCACACCACAGTCAGGGTGGGATCTGAGCAGGCCCGTTTCCCTTTTTGCTTTTTTTTTTTTGAGACAGAGCCTTGCTTTGTCTCCCAGGCTGGAGTGCAATGGCACAATCTCGGCTCACTACAACCTCCACCTCCCAGGTTCAAGCGATTCTCCTGCCTCAGCCTCCCAAGTAGCTGCGACTATAGGTGCTCGCCACCATGCCTGGCTAATTTTTTGTATTTTTAGTAGAGACAGGGTTTCGCCATGTTGGCCAGGCTGGCCTTGAACTCCTGACCTCATGAACCACCTGCCTCAGCCTCCCAAAGTGCTGGGATTACAGGCATGAGCTCCCGCGCCCGGCCCACACCCCTGTTTTTCTATCTTGGCCCCTTTGCTTCCACTGTCTCCTTTACCTGGGACATGCTTCCCACTCCATCTCTCCCTTCAGACATCCTGTCCAGTCTCCACAGCCCACCTCAAATACCACCAACTCCAGGCAGCCTTCCTTGGGCAGCCTCCCTTTCTTCTGACCTCCAGGGCTGCACCCCTTCTCCATACCTCCCCTCTTCTGTCCTGGATTCACATTCCAGGGTTGACCTCTCCTTCAGGAGCACAGGCTGCTGGAGGAAGGGAGGGCACCCAGATATGGACAGAGATGAACTGAATGAGTGAATAATTGTTTGGGACATAGCCCATTTAAGGAGCGACTGCAGCCTGCATTTGCACTCACGGAAGGGAAAGAGGGTGTGGATGCAGGAAAGAGGGCTGGCAGCCCTTTCTAGAAGTGGGGCTGGGGGTCAGGGGAGCTGCGATGTGGAAGCCAGGCGTCTCAGTTCCCTTCACTTGCACCATGGCTGCAGCCTGCCTCTGTGTGGCTGTGCCTTTGGGGGACCTTGTCGCTGTCCATAAGGAGCCTTTATTGCTGTCACTCTCAAAAGCCCTTCGTGGCCCATTTGCAGATTCTGTTTTCAGATGGTCTGTGTCAGGTACCTGTTGATTTACACTGTTTCTGCCTTTGCAGCTCAGATTAAAGATCTTACTAAAATAAACATTCTGTTAAAATACAGATGGCACAGGTAACCCAGGCTGCAGCCGGGACCTTCCTGTTCACATCTAGAAGTGAGAATTTCTGTTCTCATGAGGGAGGCCAGCAGCCAGGAGACCTTTCAGCTTATCTAAAGCTGGACAGGACAGACTTTTCACCTCCTCTCAGCTTCACCCTCCTCTTAGCTCAGGCTAAGTATTCAAAGAAGCCCAGCTGTTCCACAGACCCATCTGGTCCCTTCCTTTAAAAATTACCAGAATGTCATAGGGTGCAGACTTCTTCACGTGTTGGAAGTCTTGACCAGGTCTCCTCTGAGTTGCATTACAGTCCACTTCACTGGACTGTAGGGGGTTAAGTACCTCGGCCAGGGTCACCATGTAATTGGTGGTGGGAGAAAAGGCACAGAATTTGACATTGGACAGACTGGAATCCCAGCTCTGTTATACCAGTTGGATGACATTGGATATGCCATCCCTTTTGAACCTCAGCTTTCTCCTCTATAAAAAACGAAGATAAAGATAATCAGTGTCACACAGAGAATGAAATGAGGTAAGTGACGCTTAAGTGCAGGGATCCAGGAGTGCTCCTGTCTCTGTCCCTTTGCACCTTATTTCTGAGTTTCTGTGCTGCGATGCACAGCCTCCCATAACATCTGTCATTTTATTCGGGGGTAATTCAGGAGGGAAAGGGAGGAGGAATCTGAAGGCAAATCCACAGCAGCCATTCTGCAGCCCAGCTCCCACAGGGAGCCCCACTAGGCTACCAGGACCCCCCTTTTCCATCGCAATGGATATGCCCAAGACCAAGAAGGCACAAAGGACATGCAGGATGTGCAGGACTGGGATGCAGCCCCCGCCTCTGTTCACAGAGTTCCACCTAGAGCTCCCAAGCCCAGGCCTCCTGCTTCCCACACTGTACATCCCATCCTTCAAGGGAGGGGCGGGAAGCACAGGTGTGGCCAGCTGCAGGTGGGCTGCAGTGGGCAAGAGGCTACCAGCCCTGTACTGAACAGGCAGCTAGAAGTTGAGATGTAATGAGGGAAGGCCAGGCCAGTCAGTATTCCCAGAGCTTCTGATTTCTGAAGACTGGAAAACAGATTCACAATGTGGAATCTTCCAATTTTAAAATATCAGCTCCAAAGGAAAAAACAAAGTAAGTGGGCTGAACGAAGCCCATCAGGCCTGGACGCTCCAGCCAGGCAGGGCTCTGCTTCTGAGCTCCCCACTGCTGCGTCCCCAGCACCTAGGACGGTGTCTGGTCCAGACAACAGGCTTCCTCGAGACCGCGGGGGCAAGCTCCCAACCTCTGCCTCAGACCGCAAGCTTCTAGGTGGCAGGGGTGCTGCTGTCTGCACCCTCCGGAGTCAGGACGGCGTCGTGCTACACACAGGACATGATGGTGAAGAACCAGGGACTCCTGCCTCCACTTTTTTTTTTTTTTGAGACATAATCTCACTCTTGTTGCCCAGGCTGGAGTGCAATGGCACGCCCTTGGCTCACTGCAAATTCTACCTCCCGGGTTCAAGTGATTCTCCTGTCTCGGCCTGTAATCTCAGCTGGGATTACAGGCACGCGCCACCAGGCCCAGAAAATTTTTGTATTTTTAGTAGAGATGGGGTTTCACCATGTTGGCCAGGCTGGTCTCGAACTCCCAACTTCAGGTGATCCACCTGCCTTGGCCTCCCAAGGTGCTGAGATTACAAGAGTGAGCCACTGTGACCAGCCCTGCCTCTACTCTTACCAGACTCTAACCCAGCCCCATCCATAAACCAGGGGCAAGAGTAATACCTCCCAAGTAGGGTTGTTACAAGGTACTTTACCCGGCAGAGTAAGCCCTGCTGACAACAGTGGTCATCATGGTGCACTGATCCTACCACACAGCATTCAGTGTGGCTGATAAAGATCTTTACAGTAAAGAAAGAGAAAAAGGCAGAGGAGGGGGAAAGATGAAGGGAGGGGATGGCTCTAATCCACAGGTCTGTCCCCTCCTGCCTTTGGAATGGACTAACCATGAGGCCAGGTCAGCTGTCTCAGGACATGCATGGGGCCGACATGTCTCCAGAGGTGTCCCCAGCTCCGAGCCAGGCCACCCACCTATGGAGGACTCCGGGAAGGACTTGGCTGGAGCTCCGGCCTTCATGAACCAGAGTGTTCATAACTGATAAGCTTAAAAGCAAGTGACAATTTTTCAATCCACCCTTGCTCCAAGGACACTGAATAAACACAGTGTCAGCTCCAGGCTCCCACTAAGTCTGTCTGGAAGGAGAAGGGAAGGTGAAACCCAATGTATTCACCTCAAGAAATGAGCTTAGATTCTTTAAGACCCTCTTCAGGGTTCAAGCAGGAGCCCCACACTCAGAAATCTCAGCTTACGAAATACCAGCCATGTTCTTCCTTCTGCCATGGGTGTAAAGGCTACCCCGGGCCCCACCCAGACACTCTCGGTGGAATCCCTAAAGTGATGGGCCTGACTTCACTTTAATTTGTTTTTTTTTGTTTTTTTGAGAGGTAGTCTCACTGTGTCGCCCAGGCTGGAGTACAATGGCACGGTCTCAGCTCACTGCAACCTCCACCTCCTGGGTTCAAGTGATTCTCCTGCCTCAGCCTCCTGAGTAGCTGGGATTACAGGTGCCCACCACCAAGCCCAGCAAATTTTTGTATTTTTAGTAGAGACACGATTTCACTATGTTGGCCAAGCTGGTCTCGAACTCCTGACCTCAGGTGATCCACCCTCCTCAGCCTCCCAAAGCACTGGGATTACAGGCATGAGCCACCGTGCCCAGCCCAAATTTGGGTTTTTTAATGTTATGTAATGATCATACATGGAACGCCAGTATCACTTGCCAGAATTCATTTTTTAAAGTAGCTATTAAAATAAAAAGCTCCTGTCCACACCTGAAATCATCTTGCCTACCTCGTTTACTTTTTATGGATTCAGTAGGCAAAGAAACTGAGTTTGCTGGGGGGCAGGGAGTCAGGGGGCGTGGGGTGCTTCATCTGCTTAAAATGACTGAGATGCTTCCTGGGCCCTTCGGCAGCCCCCGTGTAAATAGAAGAGCTTCTCTTTGATTTAACCAAGCAGGCCTGACAAGCCCTCTATTTGGCAACATCCTGGTAAGCAGCCATCTGTGCACCACACAGGCTCCAAAGAGATAAAACCACATTTAGAAAAATATGTATATTGGCTAATGGCGACTGTTCACTAATTCAGATGCCCACTGGCCCCTCTTAGGCATTAAGTGAAGGGAGGCTGCCTCTGCCAATTAGGCAGCAGCTCCCAAGACCTAGGAACCCAGAGTCAACAACAGCCCTGGCTCCCGGCCCCAGCTTCAGGATGGTTGGTCATGGCTGAGCCTGGTCCCTCAGGTCTACAGGTCCCAAAACTACGCAGAGGTGAGGCATAACAACAGAAATACACATGAGCAAGTGATAGTCTCCAATTCTCTACAAAATCCCTTCTAGAAGGGAAGGAAGGAGAGGAAAGGGAGAGTGTCCTCAATCTCAGATAAGAAAAGGGCACCCTTTGGAGGGCACTGATTATTAAAAGGGTCTCAGGGAGCTGGGCGCAGTGGCTCACACCTGTAATCCCAGCACTTTGAGAGGCCAAGGCAGGAAGATCACCTGAGGTCAGGAGTTTGAGACCTCCCTGGCCAACATGGAGAAACCCCATCTCTACTAAAAATACAAAAATTAGCTGGGCATGGTAGTGGGTGCCTGTAATCCCAGCTACTTGGGAGGCTGAGGAGGGAGAATCACTTGAACCCAGGAGGTGGAGGTTGCAGTGAGCCAAGGCACTCCAGCCTGGGTGACAGAGCAAGACTCTGTCTCAAAAAGAAAAGAAAAAGACCCCAGGGAAACAGGAAGTGAGCACGTTCTACTCAGGGGAGCCAGGAAGCCTCTTGAGCTTCCATCCACTCACTCAGCAAATATTGACTGAGCATCTCCTATTCTGGGCAATGGAGACCCAGAGATAAAGAAGGCAAAGTCCCTGCTCTCAAACGGTTCCCACTCTAGAGGAGGGAACAGCTCATCAACTGTTTATTGCATAAACTAGATACTATCAGTAAATGAGAAGTGTTGCAGAGGAAATACAGCAGGGTAAAGCAATAATGGCTGGAGTGAGCTACTTAGGTGGCATCGTCAGGGGAGGCCTTTCGGAAGAGATACCATTTGAGTTAAGAGTCTGGCAATGAGGAAACGACAGGTAATGAACTCACTGTAAAGATCAGGTGCAAAGGGCCTGAGGCAGGACCCAACCTGCCATGTTCCAGTTGTGGAAAGGAGGCCCCACAGCAGAAGCACAGTGATCACGGGGAGGAAAAGGACGACAAGCGGGGAGGCAAGGCCAGAGAAGCAGGCGGGGGTGTGGACCGGACTCTGGAGTTTGGAATTCATTTAAAGTATAAAAGAAAGTGGGCCAGGAGCAGTGGCTCACGCTTGTAATTCCAGCATTTTGGGAAACTGAGGTGGGTGGATCACTGGAGATCAGGAGTTCGAGACCAGCCTGGCCAACATGGTGAAACCCTATCTCTACTGAAAATACAAAAAAAAAAAATTACCCAGGTGCAGTGATTCACACCTGTAATCCCTGCTACTCAGGAGGCTGAGGCAGGAGAATCATTTGAACCCAGGAGGCAGAGGCTGCAGTGAGCCGAGATCATGCTATTGCACTCCAGACTGGGTGACAGAGTGTGACACTGTCTCAAAAAAAAAAAAAAAATTCAACAAAAAACACACAGGTAAGTAAGTAAAATGGCAAGTCTACAGAGAGCTTTCCGCAGAAAAGAGACCCAGCTTTATGTGAATGTTTTAAACTCCACTCTGGCCACCACAAGGAGAGAAGATAAGGGAAACTAGAAGCAGGAGATTAAAATAGTGGCTCAGGAAGAATTAAGCCCATCTGTGCCTCCATTCTGTCCCTTCAACTCGAACCATCTAGGGCTTCAGCCCCTTGGTGAAATTAGTAGCGGGAAGCTGGCTAAAGGGAGATGTTTGTTCTTTAAAGCTACAGCAGCCCCCCGGGTGTCATTCAAACATCAGACAGGAGAGGACAGGAGACAGGCCCTTCTAGAAAGGCTAGAACTCAGCTGCCACCTAAGGAGAGAACAAGCAAATCTGTTCCGGGGCCAGGGAGTGGATTGGCTCCCATCTCGTGTCCCTTCCAGCTCTGGGACTCTGGGACTCTGGGACTCCAAGGCCAGAACTCTGGACAACCCACAGGCTCAGATCTCATGTCCAGCCAGCTCATGGGGCTGCCTGCAAGGGCAGGACATAGGTATCCTCCCAATACCAGGTTAAACTCTAGAAACAAGTCAATCAACAATGGCTAACATCACGGAAACAGACAACTACACAACTACTAATAGCACAATCTTGCCAAAAAACAAAACAACAACAACAAAAACCACCACCAAATCTGATGGTGCCTCTAGAACTAAATATTAACATGCAGGTGACACAGGGGACAGCAGAACATGCTAAATAACACCAGGAGATGCTATCCACAAAATCCTGACTGTGGGAAACTCCGTGAGACAAACAGTCCAGTTTCTTCAGTAAATGAATTGTAGGAAAAGAAAAAAAAAAAAAAAAAGAGTTGGTGGGCCAGGCACAGCAGCTTATACCTATAATCCCAACACATTGGAAGGCCAAAGTGGGCAGATCACTTGAGTGCAGGAGTTCGAGACCAGCCTGGGCAATATGACGAAACCCCATCTCTACAAAAAATACAAAAATTAGTTGGGTATGGTGACGAGCAACTGTAATCCCAGCTACTCAGGAGGCTGAGGTGGGAGAATCACTTGAGACCAGGAGGCAGAGGTTGCAGTGAGCTGAGATCACACCACTGCACTCCACCCTGGGTAAGACCACATCTCCAAAAAATTTAAATTAAATTAAAAATTTTGTGGTCGGAGAGAGATCCAAGATGGCTGATTACTAGCAGCTCAGGATTGTAGCTCCCAGTGAAGTGCAAAGAATGAGAGGACGCCACACTTTCAGACGAGTTTTTGTTGCTCACGGACCAGGAGATTCCCAGCAGAGGACCCCACGGGTCACCAGCGTGACTCTTGTGGCTGGCACGGCGGTTTTGCCGGTACCCCAGGGTGGCGGTTCTTGGTGCAGAGTAAACGGGACTGGGTCCCCTTTTGGTCGATGTTTGGAGCTCCGGGAAGGCAGAGTTGCCTATTCAGCTGATTGAAAAAGGGACTCAAAAAGGAAGCCAGACCAGAGATTCCCCGGGCAGAAAAGCACCGTGAATCTTAACACCACTGTTTTAGCCAGTGCAGTGGGTTGCTCAGATTCCAGCGCTGAGAATCAACAAGTTGGACGTCCACTCAGAGACCTAATTTGAAAGCTGGTAATTACAAAGAGGACAGGTGGATAAATTTACAATGACGAGAAGAAACCAGTGTAAAAAGACTGAGAATACCCAAAATCAGAATGCCTCTCCCTCTACCCAGGATCACAGTTCCTCATCAACAAAAGAACATGGCCTGATGGAGAACGAGTGTGTTCCATTAACAGAATCAGGCTTCAGAAGGTGGATAATAAGAAACTTCTGTGAGTTAAAAGAACATGTTCTAGCCCAATGTAAAGAAACTAAGAACCTTGAAAAAAGGTTTGACGAAATCCTAACGAGAATAGACAATTTAGAGAGGAATATATGTGAATTAATGGAACTGAAGAATACAGTAGGAGAACTCCACGAAGTATGCACAGGTTTTAACAGTCAAATTGATCAAGCAGAAGAAAGGATATCAGAGGTTGAAGTAGTCTTAACTAACTTAATGAAATGAAACAAGAAGACAAGATTAGAGAAGAAAGAGTAAAAAGGAAGGAGCAAAGTATCCAAGAAATATGGAACTATGTGAAAAGACCTAATTTACGTTTGATAGGTGTACCTAAATGTCATGAAGAGAATGAATCCAAGATGGAAAATATTCTTCAGGACATTATTCAGGAAAACTTTCCTAACCTAGTAACGCAGGACAATACTCAATTCCAGGTAATACAGAGAACACCACAAAGATATTCCTCAAGACACATAATTGTTAGATTCACCAGGGTTGAAATAAAGGAGAAAATTCTAAGCTAGAAAGATCAGGTTACCCATAAAAGGAAGCCTATCAGACTCACAGCAGATCTCTCAGCAGAAACCCTGCAAACTAGAAGAGAATGGGAATCAATATTCAATATCCTCAAAGAATTTTCAACCCAGAATTTCATATCCAGCCAAACTAAGCTTCACAAATGAAGAAAAAATAAAATTTTTTGTGAACAAGCAAGCACTCAGAGATTTCATCACCACCAGGCCTGCTTTACAAGAGCTTCTGAAAGAAGCACTATACACAGAAAGGAACAACCAGTATCAGTCATTCCAGAAACTTACCAAAAGGTAAAGAGTATCTCCATAATGAAAAATCTATATCAACTAATGGGCAAAATAGCCAGTTAGCATTAAACGACAATATTAAACTCACAAATATCAATATTAATCCTAAATTTAAATGGATTAAATGCCCTAAAGACACAGACATGCAAACTGAATAAAAAGTCAAAACCCATCGGTACGCTGTATCCAGATCCATCTTATAAGCAAGAACACAAAAAGACTCAAAACAAAGGGTTGGTGGAAGACTTATCAACCAAATGGAGAGGAAAAAAAACAACAAAACAGGAGTTGTAACTTTCGTCCCTGACAAAATAAGACTTTAATAGTAACAAAGACTAAAAGAAACAAAGAAGGACATTACATAATGGTAAAAGGATAAATGCAACAACAGGAGTCAATGATCATAGATATATATGCACCCAATATAGGGGCACCCAGATACATAAGACAAGTTCTTAATGACTTATAAAGAGACTCGGACTCCTGCACAATAATAGCGGGAGACTTTGACACCACAGTGTTAATATTCGATGGATCGATGAGATAGAAAATTAACAGGGACATCTATGATTTGAACTCAGACCTGAAACAAGTAAACTCAATAAATATTTATAGAATTCTTTACCCCAGGTCTACAGAACATACATTTTTCTCGGTATCACATTACACCTATTTTGAAAGTGACCACATAATTGGAAGTAAATCACTCTTCAGCATTTGCATAGCAGTTCACAGACTTAAATGAAATACTGGTTGGCTATTTATTATTTTCTTCCCTTATTCCTTCCTGTCTCTGCTGTTAAGCACAATTATCGGCATAAAAGAGGTTTTTAATACCTATTTTTAGATTGCATTCCAGCCTGGGCAATAGAACAAGACTCCTGTTCTCTCTCCCCCTTTCTCTTCCTCTTCCTTTAAAAAAAACAAAATTTTGTAAAAGAATTGGAAGGGCCAAGTTGGGTGGCTAACACCTCCGGTAATTCCAGCTCTTTGAGAGGCCAAGGTGGGTGGATCATTTGAGGCCAGGAGTTAGAGACCAGCCTGGCCAACATGGTAAAACTAAAAATACAAAAATTACTCTAAATACTAAAAATACAAAAATAAAAAATTACAAAAATTAGCCAGGCGTAGTAACAAGCACCTGTAATTCCAGCTACTTAGGAGGTTAAGGCCCAAGAATCGCTTGAACCGAACCCAGGAGGGAGAGGATGCTGTGAGCCAAGATCGTGCCTGGGTGACAGAGCAAGACTCTGTCTCAAAAAAAAAAAAAAAAAGAGTTGGAGGAAAAGTAGATTAAGAGACACATCACCCATCACCTAGTACTATTTGATTTCTGACCCAAAAAAGCTTTTGAAAACTTTTATGAGACAACTGGGGAAATTCAAATACTGACTGAATATGGTATTAAGAAATCATTGTTAATTTAGAGAAGTATAATAATGGTAGTGTTACGGTTTTTTTTTTTTTAATAAATTCTTAACCTTCTGTTGTTTTATTGTTGAGACAGGTCTCCCTCTGTTGATCCAGGCTGCAGTACAGTAGCTGGATCTCAGCTCACTGCAGCCTCTGCCTCCCAGGTTCAAGCAACTCTCATGCCTCAGCTTTCCAAGTAGCTGGGACCAAAGGCACATGCCACCATGCTCGATTTTTTTTTTTTTTTTCTTCATTTTTTTGTAGAGACGAGTCTCTACTTGAGTTTGCCCAGGCTGGTCTCAAATTCCTGGACTCCAGTGGTGATCCTCCCACCTCACCTTCCCAAAGTGCTAAGAGTACATGTGTGAGCCACTGTGCTTGGCCAAGAATTCTTGTCTTTAAGATGCAAACTGAAATATTTAACAATGAAATATCTAATGTCTGAGATTTACTTCAAAGTAATTTTGTGGAGGAGTGTATTGGTAAATAAACGAAAGAAGATTGACCATAAGTTGATAATGCCTGAAACTAGGTATTATGTTACCCTATTCTCTCTACTTTTGTGTATGCTTGAGAAAAAAAGAATTGCAATAGGCTTTTTCTACCAAGAAGTAACCCACCAGATATGATACTCCACAACAAAGGGATCACATTCATTAGATTTGAGGCTCTCACTTGAGAGCCTGCCAGAATTTGCTGAATGATGAGTGAATCCATATTTTCCTCTTCATAAACTCCATGATGGGAGTTGTCCCAAAATAACTACCCACTGCCACTGTAAGAAGTGGATTTGTTTTCATTATGCTAAATGACCTCTCTCGAGTTCAGAAAGTCACACCCAAGGCCACACTGACTTTATCCACATTTTTCAGAATGTACTTTTTTTTTTCTTTGAGACAGAGTCTTGCTCTGTCATCCAGGCTGGAGTGCAGTGGCACAATCTCAGCTCACTGCAACCTCCACCTCCCGGGTTCAAGCAATTCTTCTGTCTCAGACTCCTGAGTAGGTGGGAATACAAGCGCCTGCCACCCTGCACAGCTAATTTTTGTATTTTTAGTAGAGACGGGGTTTCACCATGTTGGCCAGGCTGGTTTCGAACCCCTGACCTTAGGTGATCCACCCACCTTGGCTTCCCAAAGTGCTGAGATTACAGGCATGCGCCATCATGCCCAGCCAAGAGCGTACAGATTTTGATTGTGTTCCTCTGCCTCTGTCCTTTCCAGCAAAGGAGCCTGTTTTCCCCCTCAGAGAGCCGAGCTCCCCACTACCCACATCTATAAGAAGCAGGCTCTGAAAATCAAAACGGTTTCCAAACCGCCAATTTTGAGGAAGGCTTCATCCAGGTGTCTCCTGGCAGCTATGCTCAAACTCAATCTCTTCTCAGACACGCTGCTGCTTTTACAAGATCCTATGTGCCAGAAACCCCAGAAGATGGGCAGAAAGAGGCATAACCTCCAGGCTGCCCTACAATTCCCAGAGAGTGTGGCCACCTCCTAAATGATGAGTGCCACACCCATTTCTCGAAGCTGGAGCTTGGAGCACCATTCTTAGGAACTACCAAGACCGCCTGGGAGTCTCCTAGTACTGGGTCTATATGGGACACCTGTCTCACTAACACCCTGTCTGGCACACCTCCCTGTCCCTTAATATGCAATATTTCCAAGCGGCCTGGAGAGAGCAGGAGAATGGCAAAGACGGCTGGGCGGTCACCGCAAGCCACACACCACCATTTCAACCCTTCAAGCTAAGAACCAAAAGTGTTATCTGCACACCCCTGTCAATTAAAGGTGCTGGAAAGATTGATGGATGGATCAAGCCTTCCAGAAGGATGAGAATTGGCCTGAGCCTGACCCAACCCTGTGATGACAGGGGAGGAAGGAAGAACTCATCAAATTTAACACCCAGCATGGAGTTTGGGGAATGCTGAAGAGAGGCTGGCAGCTGCAGCCTGCTCCAGGCCTCCTGTGGCCACCAGTACCCGCAGAGCCGGGGTCAATAGTGTTCGCTGCACTGATTTCAGACGCTTAAAGACAAAGAAACTCCAGATACAGCCAGGGAAGCAGAGGTCACTTAACACCATGAGGAAACCAATCACTCTTTCTCCTCAGGTAGGTTAAGTCCATGGCCAAAGCCATCAGGATGGTTGGAGCCACAAAAGAATGGGATGAAGCCAGGGGTTGGGAAGGCCAGTAAGGTCTGCCTGTATTGCAGGCAAGGGCGCAGTGCATTCAGGTAGAAAAGACAAGACTCCACAGGCCTGGGGCACCCTGGCCCTGGCCAATCCCTCCCGCTCCCCATCCAGGTCCTCCCCTATGCCTCACTGCATCCCCCGCTACAGACTCATTCTGCCCAGGCCCATGAGCAGGTCTTAACTGCTATTGGTGGGGCCATCACCACCAGACACCTGATCTTGGTCACAGGGCAGAGGGTCAGGGAGAGGAGTGTGAGCAGTGCTGATCAAACCCCCTTCACCCAGCTGCAGCACTTCGTACCTTTCAGTCACATCTCACTCACATGATCTGACTTGCGCCCCACAAGCCTTTTGTGGGGTGACAGAAACATGATGCTCACAGAGATGAAATCTATCATCATACCACAGTCAACAGATGAGCCAGGATGAGGACGTCTAGCTCTCGGTGCAGGGGGCTTTTCCTCTCCACCCACCAACCACCACCTTTCTATACTCAGAATCAGAAACTGGGCCCATGCATCTGCCTTCCTACCAAGGACATGTTCCCTTTCAGCCCCCAAAGGCGGCCCAGGCTATCTCAGACCAGCCATCCCATACATCCTTCTGGCTTTAGAGAGTTGACTTGTTCACCACCACTCTACAGATAAAATGCTGGAGGGCAGAAAACAGAGGGGAATCAAAGTCCAGGGCAAAATGGGGTCCAGCCCTGGAACACTGACCTCCAGAGTTCCCACCGCAGCTCTTTCTGCTAGACATACATGGCCCTGGCATCAGCCATACCTAGACCACTTGCAGGATTTCCACTATATTTCATAACACTTGTACTATCATTACTACTATTTCTATTAAACAGATTCATTTTGGCGGGGCAAGGTGGCTCACACCTGTAATCCCAGCACTTTGGGAGGCCAAGGCAGGTGGATCACCTGAGCTTAGGAGTTCAAGATCACCCTGGGTTACATGGTGAAAACCTCGTCTCTACTAAAATACAAGAAAATTAGCTGGACATGGTGTCGGGAGCCTGCAATCCCAGCTACTACAGAGGCTGAGGCAGGAGAATCACTTGAACCCGGGAGGCAGAGATTGCAGTAAGCTGAGATCCTGCCACTGCACTCCAGCCTCGGCGACAGAGTGAAACTCTCCCTCAAAAAAATTTTTAATTAAATAAATAAATAGATTTATACGTTTAATTTAAAGTGATGCTTTATATCACTACCACAAATGGGAAAAAAAATCAGTACCCCTGGCCATTAACCAGGAGGGAATCCTAAAAATAAATAAAACAAAAATAAGACAACCTACGTTCTAGCCAGGCACCCTGCTCCACTTAGAGGGCCTGAGCCAGAGGTCAGTTCTCTCTTTGTTACAAAAGGAAGATTAGCAAGTGTTTTTATAGGTGTCAAAGACCAACTAGCACCAACCTGAAACTTTCCCCTAAAGAACTCACAAGGCTTCACAGAGAACGGAAAAGGGAAGAACCTTTCTCACGAGGTGACTCAATGTTATTCCATGCTCAGCCACCTTATGTCATTTCACTGGAAATGCATTCTATGCTGTGGGAAACGTCCTGCTACCCTACATTATAGGAAAGGGGACGTGAGAATGGAGGACAACCTGCCACAAGGGCAATCCGTGCCGGCTTCTCAAAGTCCCCAATTCACTACCTACTGCCTCCCCAGGTGCGTTCAGCCTGTGGCAAGTCCAGAGGCTGTTGGTCACCCCCAGGTGTCTCTGGCCCCACTGCCCATGTCTTACAGGGGGTACAGTATTAACCACTCCAAAACTCCACTGGAAATGAGGATCCAGCAAGGTCACTGGACGTTACCCCAAACCCCAGCAACATCTCTGTGGGCAGTCAGCATGAATCCTCCCCTCCCCCCATTGCTGGAGGCTCTGCCATGCACCCTAGCAGAACAGGGAGGCTTTGTGCCAAGGACCTGCCTGGGTAGCTCCGTGGGGTCTGGTGGATGTCAGACCTGTAGCTGGGGGCTGCAGCCCAGAAAACTTCCCAGAACCTCCTTTGCCCACCCAAGCCCCACACCTCTCACCACTCAGGTCATCCAAAACGTCTCTGAAATAGCTAAAGAAAACTATTTTCAACCCCCAGGAGCAAACAGAAGCACAAACTCAAGGAAGGCGAAGGGGCAAAGGCGGAAAACCCGAAGTCACCCTGGTGGGGCGCGGGGGGCAGGGGGAGTGGGCAACCTCCAAACTTGCTCCTCGCCTGCCGGCACCGCGCGCAGAGCAGGCGGATTGCGGCCAGTCAGGCACCTCGTGGGCTCAGCCAAGTTGCAGAGAAGCAAATGGCAACCCGGGCGCAAGGAGCCGCCGAGCTGGATGGAGGGTATCAGAAAAGGGGCCGCAGACTTCAGAAAAGGGGCTGCGCTCTGCAAGCGCAGGGTCTAGGGGCGACCCACTCGGGGTCTCTCGGTCAGGGATCAACCCCGAGGGCCCTCCCAGCCTCCCCCGCCCCCGATTCCGCCAAGGTCCTGCCCAGGCTCCCCCGAACCAGCCGGTCTCGGAGCAAAGCTCTGAACTCTCTCCCCGAGAACACCGGGAGGGGAGGCTTTTTTCCAGCCAGCACGGAGCCGAATCCCCATCGGAAAAGTCCACCCCGAAGGAAACCGGAGTCACGTAGGCGAGCGGAGCGCGCCGGGGCTTACCTTTTCTCTTTATTCTGCCTCCGGGATTTGTGCAGGAGTCCGATGAGCACCACGGCCGCGCGGATACCCGCCTTTCGGCAGTGCCTCCTCCCCGCGGGCTGGGACATGACGAGGCCGCCGGCGGTGCCCGTCCGCGCCCTCGCCGGCCCGCGTCCCGGCTGCTGTCCCTGCAGCTGTCCCCGCCGCCGCCTCCGCTCCGCGCCCGGCCCCCGCGCCCCGGCCCCCGGCCTCCGCCGCGCATGGGCCCCGCCCCACCTAGGTGCGCCCCGGGGGTCAGGTGACCGCGCGCTCGCTCCCTCCCGGCGACCTTCAGCGTCTCCTCGGGGCCCGCGGGGCAGCCGCCGTCGGCTCCCCCGGCGCGGACATTTCCAAGGCTCGCTCGGGGCGCGGCCGGGGCGGGCAGCTCACGGCTCCTGCTCAGACACGCCGCCCGCGCCGGGACCCGCCCCGGCCCCGCCTCCCGCGCCCCGGCCTCGGCCGCCCGGATGGTGGAGGGCTCGGGGCGTGGGAGAAGGGGACACGTTCCCGAGAACTCGGCGCCCCCTGCGCGGCCCGCAGGCGCCCTCCCGGACCCCGGCCCCGGCCCCGGCCCCGCCTTCCCTCGCCCGCTCCTACCCCGACCCCGGGCTCCCTCCCCAGGCAGAGGCAGCGGCCGCCCTCCCCAGCCCGGCCCCGGGATACTTCTCCGATGCTGTCACTGTCTTCAAAACACGGAGAGAAAATAGGCACCGGGCGGACACACGCGTCCTCGGGCCAAACACGCTGCCCGCGCAGGCTCACCTCCCGGCCTTCCCGCGCTGAACAGAGGGCACCTGAGCCGGGCGCCCCCACCCCATCCCGGCTCGCAGCTCTCGGGCCCGGGTCCCGGGGTCGGGGCGGGTGTGGAGGAGGCAGAATTCTGCCCCCCCACCCCCGCCTCTCCCCGTGGTCCGGGCAAGGATGGCAGGGCAGGGGCGCAGGGGCGCAGGGGCTCAGGGGCGGGCTGGGGTCGGCTCCCCGAGGACACCGGCTCTCCCGGCCCTGGGAGTTTGACTCCACACAGGGTCAAGGACCAACTTCACGGCGACCCCACTTCCTCCAGGCAGGCCAGGCTGCCCCCACTGTACCCTCCCCGCCCCCCGGCCCTGGCCTCTACGCATTCACCAGCCTCATCTCCTTAGGGAAGGAAAGACGCAGGGTCGCTCCAGGTCCCGGGGAAAGGGCTAGGGCCTGGGCCCTACCCTCGGCGCGGGACCTCGCTCACAAGCCCCTCATCCACTTCCACGTGCTGTCCAGCCTTCCAGCCACTTCCCACCCCCGTAGCATCACTCACCGCTTTGACCCTAGGGAAAGAGGCGGCGGGCAAGGGGTTGGAGGGAATTTAAACAAGCCAATTTAGTCCATCTTTGGAAACAGCCCTGTAGGGGGGCCAAAGAGGTCCTCCGAGGCAATTTGCCTTGTATTTTTTACAGTCTGGCATTCAAGCACAGAAAATCCAGGCTAGAAGGGGACCATGCTGGGTGGAGAGGGGAGAGGGGCTGCAAACAAATTCAAGGCCCGGAGGCGTCTGCCCTGCTTACTGCTGGCACTGGAGTTGGCGGGGGGAGGGAAGGGAGCCCCAGGGTGGTACTAAAATCCACCTGGTCTATTCATGAAGAGGCTATTACCACTGGCCTTGCCTCCCTCCCACCCTCTCCCTGCCGGTGTTGTGGGGGATCAGAGATATAGATAGCCATGGACATCTTTTTATAGCTAAAGATTGGAATAACCCGGGGCCCACTCCTGGGATTGCCGGTTAGGCGGGCTGCAAGTACTATCCCAGTAGTGACTTAAGAATCGGTCTAGAAGCCGGGTGCAGTGACTCACTGTAATCCCAGCACTTTGGGAGGCGGAGGCAGGTGGATCACGAGGCCAGGAGTTCAAGACCCAGCCTGGCCAAGATGGCAAAACCCCAGCTCTACTCAAAATACAAAAATTAGCTGGGCGTGGTGACTGGCGCCTGTCACCAGAGGCGCCTGCTACTTGGGAGGCTGAGGCAGGAGAATCGCTTGAACCCGGGAGCGGGGGCAGAGGTTTCAGTGAGCCAAGATCACACCACTGCACTCCAACCTGGGCGATAGAGTGAGGCTCCATCTAAAAAAAAAAAAAAAAAAAAAAGAATTGGTCTGGAAAAAGAATAAATGAGTGTCCTTGGTGGAGAAGAGGGAAGAGCAGCAGCACAGCCCAGAGCTTCTCCTCCAGCTCTCCTGCCTCGCTGTAGCACACAGCACCCAAGTACCCACAGGGTAGCTGATGGACTGCTTCTGCTAAATGGCAGAGACAGTGATGAGGGTGCTGGCCTTAGGTCTGTCCTAGCATGGGGTGTATTTTATCCACACACAGAAGGCTGCATCTCAGCAGAAGGCTGGACCCTCCTTCCCAGCAGGTGCGAGTGTGGGAGCTAGTTCAAGTCAAGTGCTAGTTAAGGTCACGTGGGTAACAGGAGGGCTCACACCTGTAATCCCAGCATTTGGGAAGGCCGAGGCAGGTGGATCACTTGAGTTGGGACCAGAAGTTCTAGACCAGCCTGGGCAACATAGTGAGACCACATCTCTTCAAACAACAACAGGGAATTGGGATGATGAAGGTACCAAATCCACCCAGCAAGTTCTATTATTCTTTCTCTTATTCTGGAGTTCCCAGCCCTCTCAGTCCCTCCACAACCCCAATGTGGCTGCAAACACAAGGCTGTCCCCAAAAAACCATAACCTCTCAGACCCTGACTCCTGAGTCTCTAAGAGGTAGAATGTTCCTGGTGGCGAGATTCCATCCTTCTGCACCTGCCCTACAAACTTGCCACCTCCAGGGCATAGACAGCAGTTCCCTCCTTAACTCCCACTCCAGCCCCGACAGCCATCACACCCACACCCCGCACCCCACAGAGGGAACCCCAAAGCACGAGAAGACCCATCAATAAAAGACAGTGGAACCACCATCAATGCTAGGCCTACCTGTTCCACCAGCATTTATGAAACACGCACAGTATGTCCAGCTTTATGCGAGCGACCAGGGCAAGGGAAAAAAATGGAAAACCATCCCTGCCCAAAACTAACGGGGTTAACACACAGCAAACCACAAAACAAGGCCATTTCCGGCCACTGTGTGCAGTGAGCCCAGCCAAAGGTCTCCACAGCTGGGCCATTCACCACCACCTCCACGGTTCTTTGTCTTAACATCATGCTGCTCTGCTGTTCATTATTTTGTTTTAATTACATCAACTTACCTTTTCACTTAATTTTAATTATTTATTTATTTTATTTTTATTTATTTATTATTTCTTGAGACGGAGTTTCGCTCTTTTCACCCAGGCTGGAGTGCAATGGCACCCCGCAACCTCCGCCTCCTGGGTTCAGGCAATTCTCCTGCCTCAGCCTCCTGAGTAGCTGGGATTACAGGCACGTGCCACCGTGCTGAGCTAATTTTTTGTATTTTTAGTAGAGACGGGGTTTCACCATGTTGACCAGAATGGTCTCGATCTCTTGACCTCGTGATCCACCCGCCTTGGCCTCCCAAAGTGCTGGGATTACAGGCTTGAGCCACCGTGCCCGGCCTATTTATTTATTTTTTGAGATGTTGTTTTGCTCTGTCGCCCAGGCTGGAGTGCAGTGGTGTGGTCTCAGCTCACTGCAACCTCCACCTCCTGGGTTCAAGCAATTCTCCTGCTTCAGCCTCCCAAGTAGCTGGGATTACAGGTATTCGCCACCACACCCGGCTAATTTTTGTATTTTCAGTAGAGATGGGGTTTCTCCATGTTGGCCGGGCTGGTCTCAAACTCCTGACCTCAGGTGATCCACCTGCCTCAACCTCCCGAAGTGCTGGGTTTACAGATGTGAGCCACCGAGGCCGGCCTTTACTTAATTTTACAAGAAAACGTTATTGAACCCTGAATGAAAATCCGTTCTCACTTGCCATTTCTACCATGAAAACAAATATAAATTTATCAAATTTTACCTCAATACTGTTGCCTGACAAAAGCTCTAAGCTTGAAGCACCTTCCTTAAAAAAGCAGGCGGTGTTAGGTGCTAGTGACACATCTGCACCAAACCATTTTTTTCCTTGAAAAAAAAATCCCAGTTCAAAAGAGAACGGACAGGGAAGAATTTTCACATTACCGTGCTCTAAGGCCACATTCATGAGGCACTTTGGGGTGAGCTAAGAAAAACACATGCAGACTACGGGAAGTGAGGACCGCAGCAGTCAGTGAAAGGGTCTCCCTCCAGGTCCCAGCTCACAGGATCTCCGTGGCCTGTTCCAGCCTCCAGAGCCCATAGTCGTCCCAGAGCCAGGCAGCTGCCAACCCAGGTCTCTCCCAGTCCCGGGAACTAGAAAGGCTGAGGGGGCCTGGGTGGGAATCAGGCCTGGGGCGGGAGACAGGGAAGTTAATCATGAACAGAGAGCAGACAGCTGCACAGCCCGTTCCTAAGGGGCCAGTGGGTTGAGGCAGACAGACACGCATGCCTGGCCCTGAAGAAAAGGGCCTTTTGTGCCTGGGAACCAGCTCCAGGAGACATGTCCATAAGAAAGCAGGAATCAGCCCCAGGCCTGTGCCCCGATCAGAGAGCCAGCCTGCAGCAGACTCCACCTCCTCGCCCTGCCCAGCCTCCAACTCCCAGCACCCCACTGCTCAGCAGAATGACTGCCACCTCTCAGGGCTGCGGTTGGGGGTGAGTGGGGGCAAGAGGAGCTATGGAGCAAGGAGGCTGGGGCCTTTGATGAAAACCAGGTGTCTTCAGACACCTTGCCCTTCCCCTTTACAGGCAGGTCCCAGCCATTCATTCCATGGACAACACAATCTTTGGAGCAACAAAAGGGTTATAAACAGAGCGCTGAAAAGGACAGGCCAGCACCCCCGCTCTCTTCTTCCCTTGAGGGTATACAAATACACACACCTGCAAGGGCATAATCATTCAGAAGCCCCCTAGCACACAGCTGAACACTCACACCTGTACTGGTAGGAAACCTCCACTCTTGGCGGGTGCATCAGCGCCCCCTGCTGAGCTACAACACAGTTGCATCTCTAGGATGCCCCCTCAGGAGGAAGACAGAGTGGGAGGATGGAGGCTGGAAGACAGTGGGGGAAGGGAAATACTGAAATCATTTGCAGTTTCTATTTTGAAAAGAGAAAGATGGGCTGGGCACGATGGCTCACGCCAGTAATCCCAGCATTTTGGGAAGCCAAGGTGGGTGGATCACATGAGGTCAGGAGTTCAAGACCAGCCTGGCCAACGTGAAACCCCAGCTCTATAAAAATACAAAAGTTAGCCGGGCTTGGTGGTGGGTGCCTGCAATCCCAGCTACTCAGGAGGCTGAGGCAGGAGAACTGCTTGAGCCCAGGAGGCTGGGTTTGCAGTGAGCCAAGATCATGCCACTGCACTCCAGCCTGGGCAACAAAGCAAGACTTTGTCTCATAAATAAATAACCAATTCAAAAAGAAAGAGTGCCAGGCGCGGTGGCTCAAGCCTGTAATCCCAGCACTTTGGGAGGCCGAGGCGGGTGGATCACGAGGTCAAAAGAGCGAGACCATCCTGGTCAACATGGTGAAACCCCGTCTCTACTAAAAATACAAAAAATTAGCTGGGCATGGTGGCGCGTGCCTGTAATCCCAGCTACTCAGGAGG
Organism: Callithrix jacchus; assembly: GCF_049354715.1. Lineage (NCBI taxonomy): Eukaryota > Metazoa > Chordata > Mammalia > Primates > Cebidae > Callithrix > Callithrix jacchus. Next base: position 65,449,349 of record NC_133506.1, read on the forward strand.
CTGAGGCAGGAGAACTGCCTGAACCCAGGAGGCGGAGGTTGCGGTGGGCCGGGATCGTGCCATTGCACTCCAGCCTGGGTAACAAGAGCGAAACTCCATCTCAAAAAAAAAAAAAAAAGAAGGAAAGAAAGAAAGAAAGAAAGAGAAGAGAGAGACACAGGAAGAAGAATCTTTGCCAACATACTGCCTCTCTTCCCCACTTCTAAAATCCCCTCCCAGAGCCCACAACTAGCCCCAAGAGCTCCATCCCACCACAATAGGGTCCCAGGCATGGCTGGGAGGCCTCAAAGACAAGCCTGGGAAACCTCAGTTCAGCCAACTTTCCTGGGGCCACAGACATCATATTAAGCAGAGGATCTAAACTGGCTCAGGTTTTGGAAACAGTCTCCATGACTTGTGTGGCATTTCCGAGCTCCGAAGAAAGGAAACCACGCCGAGGAAATCCACAGATCCCACTCAGCCGTGGGCACTCAGCACTCCAGTACCCAGAGCCATGAAGGGGGAGCCTGCAGTGCACGATGTCAATCAGAACCCTGCTGACTTCCTGTTCAGGGATTATGGAGAGTGGGTAGAGGAAGAAAGAAGTTCTTCATATAGCCCTTGGGTTACTGAAGTTATTTAAAAAGACTTTCTTTTCTGAAGTTCATTTATGGATTTTTGAATTTTTGCTAAGCAGCATGACTACAATAATTTTTCCCACAGTGAAAACATTCAGAAGGATCCTTCTGTGTGTGAAATTTCTGATGAACATGAAGAGGTGTTATTTTGCATAGATGCTGCCTAGGAGTCAGTCCAGAAAATGAGGGGCTGATGAGGCCAAGGGCTGGGTGGCCAGCAGCACAATCCATTTCCAACCCAAGGTCCCTGGCCCCACCTCACCGATTACCAAACCTCCCCAGCTGCTGCTACTCCTGAAAGCACTTCCAACTCAAGGGTTTCTGGGGCCGAGCGGAAAAGCCGGGAGGGAAGCTGTCTTTCCATAATATTAGTAACATTGCTTAGCAACATCTTTCAAAGCGAGAACCAGCAGACTCTCCAAAACCCTATTCTGTGTGGCTCTACAGAGAACAAAGTGGTTTCTTATATACAGATTATTTATATACTATTTTATATATCCAGTAACGCTTTCTGTGCCTGGCTTCTCTGGGAGATGGTAAATTACAACTATGTGAGATTTCCAGAGCACTGGAGCTTTGGGAAGCAAAACTGTTGGTGTGCTTCCTTGCTAGCCTGCTGATACTGTCATGACCCTAGCTAGCAATGTCTCTCACACACCTTCCATGTTGCTGTCCTTTAAAGACAGGTTTGGTGGAATCTTTTCATGGTGACTCAGATCCTTGATTATCAATAGCAACTAGTGTAGTAAGCTAAAATGCAGTTAGAAACTGACAGACCATTGAGAGGAAATGTCCATTTGTCCCTATGCTTAATGGCCCCAAACAGCTGTAATGCAAAAACACTACAGTGAGGGAATAAAAACGCAGATGCTGCAGTCAGACAAACCTGGGTTAGAATCCCACCCCCAGCTTTGACTATCTCTGTGGCCTGGGAATAGGATCTAACCCCCTCGGAGTCTCAGTGTCTTCATCTGTAAAACGGGAATAACAATATTGCAATCCTATTAGCTGCTGCAAGGATTTGGTGAGCATGCGTGCTCTCCACAAAGACTGGCATGAACATGTTCACAGCAGTTTTATTCAAAATAGCCAAAGTTGGCCGGGCCTGTAATCCCAGCACTTTGGGAGGCCAGTGTGGGTGGATCATTTGAGATTAGGAGTTCAAGACCAGTCTGGCCAACATGGTGAAACACCATCTCTACTAAAAATACAAAAATTAGCCAGGTGTGGTGGCAGGCGCCTGTAATCCCAGCTACTTGGGAGACTGAGCCAGGCAAATCGCTTGAACCCAGGAGGCAGAGATTGTAGTGTGCCAAGATCGTATCACTGCATTGCAGCATGGGAGACAGAGCGAGACTCGGTCCAAAAAAAAAAAAACAGACCGAGGCACTTCAGGGTGTGTCTGGGCTAGGACTAGTAGCCAGTACCTTACGTGTGCAGGGATGGGGATACCAGGCCAGTGTGCGGCCGGGACCAGATGAGGCAGGGACACTGACTTCGCCTTCCATTCAATTTCCAGCAAACCACCCGGTTCACTGTGGATCCTGCCAGGGGTTGGTTGGCTAGCTCACACGCCTGGCTAACTAGAAAATTCATAGGTTGAGGACCCTTTTACCCAATTCTTACTAAACTCTAGTTTATTTCCCTGTTGTCTGAATTCGTCTCTTTCTCCTCTATCAGTCCCTGAAGAACTCTGGGTTGGCTCTTCCTTTCCAGAGGGAAAATGCCCCTCTTGCTGGGTATAATCAAAGGCTTTCCGGCTTGGCTTAGGGACCACAGTTTCCTCCGGACAGACTCTGGACTCTATCTCATTGATGTGTTAATGAACCTTCCCACCCTGACATTAAGTCCTTTTAGCCTAAAAGGTAAACACAAAGCTCATGTTCCCTGTTGACACAGTCTCCCCAAGCTTCGCCCCTCCCTGCCGGGAGCTGAGCTCCAAACCTCCTGCTGAGCAACTGCAGGCCTGCAATTTGCCAGCTTCCCACCAGGCCTGCTTCCTGGGGCTTTTCCACCCTTTCCAAAAGGAAAGTCCTTCTGGCTGTCTAGCCTACATCACTCCTGTTCTAAGCACGGCTCTTTCATGTAGGCAACTCCCTCTCTACTCTTACAGGGAAAAAACCCTCCAAGTCACAAAGCAGCTTCAGAAACTGCACTAGCCATCTTCCTTCTACTCAAGGCTCCAAACTCTTTGCTTCTGGCCATTTCCTCCAACCCTGGCCCCAGCCCCTCACTCACTGGGTATCACAAGGCAGAATGGGGCTATGTGGGTCACAAATGATGGATCGCAGCTGATAACTAAAGGACCAAAGTGTGCTAATAATGTCCTGCTTTTGAATACACTGGATCAGTTTCAAGGTTCTGGCAAGCTGGGCTGAGAGCATGGGTGCTATGAACAGTGTCCATCTCACCTTATATATGACAGGGGATACGGGGGAAAGGTGTTCCAAGACCATCCCCGGCCAAGGCCAGCAGGGACCTTCATGGGGCCCCATGTTGGTGATGAGAAGTGCATTCTTCATGACTCTGGGAAGGCAACACTCTTGCCTTTCTTGGAGAACCTGGATGGAAACTCTCTCAAGCCCAAACCGGCCCACCCTGCAAGGCAGCAGGAGGCAGGGGATTTTATTAATGATTAATGACGTAACACAACTGAACCATCAAATGGGGAAATTAGGCCAGGTGCAGTGGCTCAAGCCTGTAATCCCAGCACTCTGGGAAGCCGAGGTGGGCAAGAGTTGGGAGACCAGCCGAGCTAATATGGCAAAACCCCATCTGTACTAAACATACAAAAAAGTAGCCAGGCATGGTGGTGCACACCTATAATCCCAGCTACTCAGGAGGCTGAGGCAAGAGAATCACTTGAACCCGGGAGGCGGAGGTTGCAGTGAGCAAAGATCACACCACTGCACTCCAGCCTGGGCGACAGAGTAAGACTCCACTTCAAAAAAAGAAGGTGGGGGATTAACTGGGTCATTTTCTCTACCACAGACCTGTCCCAAAAGAATGCTGCCTCCCAGAGAGGGATTCCTTGACCACCCACCTGCAGGGCACCCCCTCAGTGATTCTGCAGCTAGCTGCTGGCTTGTTTCCTTCATGATAATTATTCCAGGTTGAGGTTTTGGGAGCTTTTGTTGTTGCCGATTTATCTGTGTGCCTGTTTTTTGGTCTGTTTTTCCCTCTGGCCCCTGGGGCCCCAGTGGAATGTAAACTCCATGAAGAGAGACATGGTGCCACTCTAGTCATTACCATCACCTCCCCGACCCACACTCAGGATGGTGTCTGCTCTACACTAGCCCTCAATAAATACCATGGAAAGAAAGGAAGGGGGAAGAAGGTAGAGAGGAAGAGAGAGAAAAGAAGGAGGTTTTTTTTTTTTTTTTTTTTTTGAGACCGAGTTTCGCTCTTGTTACCCAGGCTGGAGTGCAATGGCACGATCTCAGCTCATCACAACCTCCGCCTCCTGGGTTCAGGCAATTCTCCTGCCTCAGCCTCCTGAGTAGCTGGGATTACAGGCATGCGCCACCGTGCCCAGCTAATTTTTTGCATTTTTAGTAGAGACGGGGTTTCACCATGTTGACCAGGATGGTCTCGATCTCTTAACCTCGTGATCCACCCACATCGGCGCCCCAAAGTGCTGGGATTAAAGGCATGAGCCACCGTGCCCAGCCCAACAAGGAGGAAGCCTGAGCTTCCTCTGCCCCAGAAAACCTTTCCCAGGCTTTTGACTTGACAGAATTGGATTGGCTGGAGGGCAGTGGAGGGTGGAGCAGTGAGGTCTCAGTGATGGAGACCCACCCTCTGCCCTGGCACTGGAGGCATGAACTCAGATGGGCATCTAACGAATACTCACATCCAGAGCCTCACCCATCAGCCTGCCAAGGAAAGACACCAAAGCAGCAGCTTGACTCGAAGCTCTCTCTTAGAGCACCCATGGCTTTTCAATGACTAGGGAGAGGAGGACCTAAAAATACTCATATTTCATGCCAACCCTAGAGAGTGGGACAAAGTCATATTTTCATTTATTTATATTGAGACAGGGTCTCACTCTGTCACCCAGGCTGGAGTGTAGTGGCACAATTACAGCTCACAGCAGCCTCGACCTCCTGGGCTCAAGCCATCCTCCTGCTTTAAGCCTCCAGAAGAGCAGGGACCACAGGCATGTGCCGCCACAACCAGATAATTTTTTTTTTTTTTTTAAGAGAGAGGTCTCATTTCATGGCCCAGTTTAGTCATGAACTCCTGGCCTCAAGTGATCCTTCTCAGTGTCCCAAAACAATAGATTATAGGTGTGAGTCAATGCATTTAGCCCATATTTTTATTTTATTTTATTTATTTATAGACGGAGTTTCACTCTTGTTGCCCAAGCTGGAGTGCAATGGCACAATCTCGGCTCACTGCAACCTCTGCCTCCCAGGTTCCAGCAATTCTCCTGCCTCAGCCTCCCAAGTAGCTGGAATTATAGGCATCTTCCACCATGCCCAGATAATTTTTGTATTTTTAGTAGAGACAGGGTTTCACCATGTTAGCCAGGCTGGTCTCGAACTCCTGACCTCAGGTGATATGCCTGGCTCAGCCTCCCAAAGTGCTGGGATTACAGGCATGAGCCATTGTGCCCAGCTAGCCTATATTTTTAAAAGACTTTTTAGAAAAATAAAGGAATGTGTAACTTGTTTCACATCCAAGGGTGGGAGGTCAAATCTTCACCTATTACGCAAGCCTGGGCCCTGAACAGCACACCTCAAAACTGTCATGGCTGCCAAAAACATGCAAAGTCTGAGAAACTGTCACAGCCAAGGAGAGTCTAAGGAGATGTGACAGCTAAATATAATGCAGTTCCTGGAACAGAAAAAGGGCATTAGGGAAAAAAACTCTAAAATCAGAATAAACTGTGGGTTTTAGTTATTAATAATAATATATCAGTCTAGGTTCATTGATTATAGCAAATGGACCATACTAATGTTAATTATAGCAAATGGACCATACTAATGTAAATTGTAGGGAACTGGATTATAAGAGCATATGGGAACTCTCTGCACTCTTAATTTTTCTGTACTTTTATTTATTTGCTTATTTATTTTATTAAGATAGAATCTCACTCTTGCCCAGGCTGGAATGCAGTGTCACGATCTTGGCTCACTGGTTTACTCAACCTCGCTTCCTGGGTTCAAGCGATTCTCCTGTCTCAGCCTCCCGAGTAGCTGGATTTACAGGTGTGCACCACCACGCCTGGCTAATTTTTGTATTTTTAGTAGAGATGGGGTTTCACCACATTGGTCAGGCTGATCTGAAACTCTTATTATCAAGTGATCTGCCCGCCTGGGCCTCCCAAAGTGCTGGGATGACAGACATGAGCCACCGAGCCTGGCCTTTTCTATAATTTTTAAACCTTGAAAAGATAAAGTCTACCAGAAAAAAAGTAAATATAATGAACATTGAATAATGTTATTACATTCTGGCCAAACACTGTTGCCAGCCCAAGGCCTGAGGCTGAAACCCACTCTATTTTTTTTGGGCAGGGGGAGATGGAGTCTCACTCTGTAGCCAGGCTGGAGTGCAATGGCACAATCTCAGCTCACTGTATCCTCTGCCTCCTGGGTTCAAATTATTCTCCTGCCTCAGCCTCCTGAGTAGCTGGAACCACAGGCACCTGCCACCACACCCGGCTAATTTTTGTATTTTTTCAGTAGAAAAGCGGTTTCCCCATGTTGGCCAGGAGGGTCTCTATCTGACCTAGTGATCTGCCTGCCATGGCCTCCCAGAGTGGGCTTCTCCCAGAGAGCCCACAGCCAGAAGCACAAACCCAAGGTCAAAGCACCTGCTGCCCCACCAGCTCTCCTCGCCACGCCCAGGCAGTCCTGGGCCAACAGTGCCGCCTGCTGGCAGAGGGGGAAACTGTCTGTGTTCCCACCCGTCCGCTCTTCCGCCCCCGCCTGCTATTAGGGGCCTCCTTCCTCAATGTCATACCTGCCAAGCCTGTTCCCAACGCCTGGAATGCTCTTCCCCAGACAGCTTCATGCTGGCTCCTTCTCTTCCTTCAGGTCTCCTCTCAAATGTCACTTTTCTTTTTTTTATGACAGAGTCTTGCTCTGTGGCCCAGACTGGAGTGCAATGGCACCATCTTGGGTCACTGCAACCTTCCCTTCAAGCAAGTCTCCTGCCTCAGCCTCCCAAGTAGCTGGGATTACAGGGGTGCACCACCATGCCCTGCTAATTTTATATTTTTAGTAGAGATGAGGTGTCACCAGGTTGGCCAGGCTGGTCTCGAACTCCTGACCTCAGGTGGTCCCACCTCAGCCTCCCAAAGTGCTGGGATTACAGGCATGAGCCACCACACCTGGACTCTAATGTCACTTCTATTGAGAGGTTCCCTTTTCTGACCACCCACCCAGGGTAGCCGCCTGCCTTCAGCCCCAAGCCCCGCCCTCGTCGCCTCACTGTTCTACTTCCTTCGCAGGACTGGGTGCTGTGTGAAACCATCTGGACTCTTCCTTCTGTTCTCACCTGCCTCCCTGACTAGAAAGTGCCATGAGGCCCAGCAGGGGCTGAACAGTCTGTTTTTGAAGGACTCACACTCAGCACAGGCTTTGGGAATGAGAGCTGTTGGATATGCGGTCAGTGTCCACTCAGCTGAGCTCTCCTGAGCTAAAGAGCCCAACCACAAATGACACTGGAATGATCCACAAGGTCCTCAAATGCACCACGCTCAAGGCCAAAGGCATCATCTTCTCTGCCACTGGGTTTCCCTCCTGCCTCACTCACATGACTGCTTTGCAAATCCCCCAGACGTGGAGATCATGCCATTGGCAACAGTGAGACAAAGAAGAAAGGAAAGAGAGAGAAATGCCCCCCTGCAACTCTCTCTTCCTAGGGACTCCTTTTCAACCTTCGAGTGCCACCTCCTTCAAGAAGCCTTCCCTGATTCCAGCAGGAAGAATTCAGTTCTTACCATATGTCTATTGGCACTGCCTCAGGCTTTGCAGATGACTGTTAGACGTCTGTCTCCTCCGGAGACTGAGTTCCTTGGATGCAGACACCAGACCCTCTTCACAGCTAAATGCTGTGTCTTCCATAACAGCTGCAGTCATGAGCGCTAACTCTGCGCCAAGCACCACACTAAATGCTTTTCCTGTGTTTGCTCATTTCATCCTGAAACATCCCTATGAGGCAGGGAAGCTCATCATCTTCACTTTCCAGATGGGAAAACAACCTCAGAGAGGTTCAGAGGCTTGCCCAGTGTAACCCCAGCAGTGAGTGGCAGAGCCAGGATTCAACAGAGGGATCCCCAGCACATAAAACAGGTGGCCGGCTTCAAACAGGAGTTTGATAAATATTCATTAGATAAACAAACAGCTTCACTTCTCCTGCCTGTGACCTCAGCAGCTCAGCCAAGGCGTGAACGCTGGTGTTCCTGCTTTCTCTGTTCCAATTCTGACCCAGTTCCAACAGCAAAGTTTCTTCTCTTCCCTTCTCCCTCCTCTTCCCCAAACCATGAGATAAAAATGACACTCCAGAGACAGGCTACAGAGACCGTGCTGATAAGCCTGTATTTGGAAGGAACGGTGGGGCCTGCTGCAGGGGCTCACACCTGTAATGCCAGCAATTTAGGAGGCAAAGGTGGGAGGATCACTTGAGGCCAGGAGTTCAAGACCAGCCTGGGCAACACAGCATGACCCTCTGTCTTGGCCAGACGCAATGGCTCACACCTGTAATCCCAGCACTTTGGGAAGCTGAGGCAGGCAGATCATAAGGTCAAGAGATCGAGACCATCCTGGCCAACATGGTGAAACCCCATCTCTATTAAAAATACAAAAAATTAGCTGGGCATGGTGTTGCACCTGTAGTCCCAGCTACTCAGAAATCTGAGGCAGAAGAATCACTTGAAACTGATTTCTGCAGTGAGCTGAGATCGTGCCACTGTACTCCTGCCTAAAAAACCCTGTCTCTATAAGAAAACTTTTAGGCCAGGTGCAGTGGCTCACGCCTGTAATCCCAGCACTTTGGGAGGCCGAGGTGGGCAGATAATTTGAGGTCAAGAGTTTGCCACCAGCCTGGCCAACATGATGAAACCCCATCTCTACTAAAAATAAAAAAATTAACCCAGCATGGTGGTGCACATCTGTAATCCCATCAACTCGGGAGGCTGAGACAGGAGAATTGCTTGAACCTGGGAGATGGATGTTGCAGTGAGCTGAGATCATGCCATTACACTGCAGCCTGGGTGACATAGCGCAATTTTTTGAGATTCTGTCTCAAAAAAAAAAAAGTATTGCAAAGCTATGGTGATTAATACAGTATGGTGCTGACATAAAGATGGGCAAACAGATTGATCCAGTAGAATTCAGAGTTCAGAGATAAGCCGTTGTGTTTATGGTCAATTGATGAGGCAGCCAAGTGCCAACTGTTGGGGCCCCTGAGTCACCAAGATGCCTCCTCCCTCTGCCTCTGCTGGGTGAGGGATCTCTCCTTCTACAGCAGCACACTGCATTCCCCACCATGTAGCAGATCCTCCTGGGCTGTGGCCCGTGCTCCCTGGTTGCTGTGGCTCCCTTCCCAGGCACCTGGTGTCATTGATGCCTCCCCAGGTGTCCCTGAGGCATGCAGCTCTGACGATGGGGCTCTGGCCTTACCATTATTAAGCATCAACTGTGTGCTACGTCTTCATTGCTCTGTTTTCTTGAGGCTTTGCAGCCACCTCATGAAGCAGGTACCACTACTCTCTGCATTTTACAGATGAGAAAATGGAGACTGGGTGCAGCAGCTCACACCTATAATCCCAGCACTTTGGGAGGCCGAGGTGGGGGAATCACGAGGTTAGGAAGTCAAGACCAATCTGGCCAATATAGTGAAACCCCATTTCTACTAAAAATACAAACCATTAGCCAGGTGTATTCGTGTGTGCCTGTAATCCCAGCTACTTGGGAGGCTGAGGCAGGAGAATCACATGAAACTGGGAGGCAGAGGTTGCAGTGAGCTAAGATTGCACCATTGCACTACAGCCTGGGTGACAGTTCGAGACTCTGTCTCAAAAAAAAAAAAAAAAGAAATTGGAGACCCCTAGAGTTTAGGAGATTTGCTTAAGGTCTTTGGTGAGGAAGTCACAGAGCTGGGATTTGAATCTGGGTCTGTGCTTTGTGAGTAGAACTGCGTGGTTCTCAGCACCTGTCTCCCGCCCTACTTTCCATTTTCTTTCCCTGATGTGCTCGGTGGCTGTGTATATAGAATCCGTGGCCGCAGAATGCACCTCTGCCTCAACAACACCATGTGTGAGAAGGGCCCTGGTTTGCTGGGGCCCATTCCCTTGCTGGAGGCCTGGATTGAATGGGGTCTGTGGCGCTGGATGAGTTGGACACTCAGAAGCAAGGATTTACTTAACTGCCGTGCGGGGTCTAGGGGCCATGGAGCCACGCTGGAATGCTGGAGGGGAGGTGGCTACAGTATCACACAGGAGGAGGAGGCTTGTGTGTGGGATAGAGCCCCAGGCTAACACATGGGCAGATTGTGAACCTCTCTGGGTCAGTTTCCCCATCTGTAAAATGGGAAGGATGGATCAGTGCCCAGCTGCTGTCTTCTAGCCTTCACATTCTAGGAGTTTGTGTCCATAGCTGGGGTCCTTTTGTATTTTTCTCAGGTCCTTGGTGATGGTAGGGGCTGGCTGTTGAGTGAGTGCATGCCTGTGTGAATGGAAGTCTTGGTGAGCAGGGGCTCTGCACATTTCATCTCCGACTCCTTAGGGCCTGCCCCGTGCCTGGCACAAAGCAGGTTTTGAGTCCGAATATGTTTGCTGAATGAATCAGTTATGGGGTGTCGTGGTTGGCCCATCACATGCAGGTGGAAGGCTGGAGAGAAAGAGGCAGGCTCAGCAAGTGGGCTCCCTCATCTCCCATTCGCTCTGGGGGCCAGCTGGGGACAAGGTTCCTGTCGGCCAGGCGCCTGGAGTTTTCCTGTGGAGATCCTTGAAGCAGCAGCCAAAGGGGGAGAATCTGAGCCAGGACCCTCCGAGTTGTTCCTCGCTCCTTTTTTTCTTTTCTTTTTTTTTTTTTTTTTTTGAGATGGAGTCTCCCTCTTGTCGCCCAGGCTGGTGGGGTGCAGTGGCATGATCTCAGCTCACTGCAACCGCTGCCTCACAGGTTCAAGCTATTCTCCCACCTCAGCTTCCTGAGGGGTTACAGGAATGTGCCACCATGTCCAGCTTTTTAATTTTTTTTATTTTCTTGATTTTTAGTAGAGATGGGTTTCGCCATGTTGGCCAGGCTGGTCTCGAACTCCCTACCTCAGGTGATCCGCCCGCCTCAGCCTCCCAAAGTGCTGGGATTACAGGTGTGAGCCACCGTGCCTGGGCAAAACCTCTGCTCCTTTTTTGCTGGCCCTTGTGCTGCCTCCACAGAGACCCCAGAGTCTTTGCTAAAGAAAGAGATGCGTGTGTGTGTGTGTGTGTGTGTGTGTGCGTGCTTGTGTGTGTGTGTGCGTGTGTGCCTGTCTGCTGCATGGGCTCCAGCCACCTGGGGTGATTGTCATGTACAGGAACTGGCTATGGTAACATGGAGCAAGCATGTGGATGGCTCAGGGCAGCTCTCACACACGCCCCTGAGAATCAGGGAAGCCTAAAATCCATTGCCTCCTAGGAAAAAAATCCAGCTTTTCAGCAGATGGCTCCCGCCCTTGGTCCCTAGAATTGGCAGTTCGGGAAAGGGATAAGGCCTGTGATGGAACCAAGGTTTGGCTGTGCTCTCTGATTTCTTCCTCAAGAGAGGGAATGGGGAAGGCCTGGAAGAGCCCTTTCTGGCTAGGCCAGCATGTCAGCATGTCAGTTCTGCCGTGGTTTGGCTGGAAGATACCACACAGTCACTGCTATTCTAAGTTTCAGATTTACCCACCTAAGAGTTCAAAATCCTGCTAGAAATGAAGGGGCCATGCAGGGTGGATCACAGGGTGTCTTTGTCCAGCGTTCCCTGGTCGCTGGAGGCTCCAGTGTCAGCTGTTGGAAACATTGCCACAGCCAGGAAGCTTAATTTCTTCTCAGCCACAACCCTTTGATGATGATGATGATGATGATGATATTTGAGATGGAGTCTCACTCTGTTGCCCAGGCTGGAGTGCAATGGTGCGATCTCGGCTCACTGCAAACTCCACCTCCTGGGTTCAAGCAATTCTCCTTCCTCAGCCTCCCAAGTAGCTGGGATTACAGGTTCAAGCTATTCTCCCACCTCAGCTTCCTGAGGGGCTACAGGAATGTGCCACCAGATAAAGCCTAGCTGGTCTCGAACTTCTGACCTCAGGTGATTCGCCTGCCTCAGCCTCCCAAAGTTCTGGGATTACAGGTATGAGCCACCGCACCCGGCCCCATGTGCTATTTCTTATACAGTCATGTTGCTTCCCATTCTATTTGCTTAGTAATTGCAAATAATTGCTCTGCACCCTTTCCAGCTGCTCCACAATTGCTCTGCACGCTTTCCAGCCACCTTATTGGTTAACCGCTCAGGGCCACTCTCTGGTTACGTGGCTGCCTCTTTTGACCTTGACTCAGGAATGCAGCCATGTATTCTGACCTTGACTCAGGAATGCAGCCATGTCTTCTGACCTTGACTAGATGCGTGCATGAGCAGTGGGTGCTGATGGCCCACCCGGAGAGAAGCGAGTGACACGTTTTTCTAGAGGACCCAGATAGCCTTATGCTGTGTGTCCAGGGTTACCTCTACTGCAGAGACAATGGTGTATGCTCAATTCTCAGGGTGGGCTAAGAATGGGTGGCGAGGCGCCCAGAAAAAGATCAAGGCAAAATGGCTTTTCAAAGAAACTAGAATCCTGACGGTTTTTCTTTCTCAAACACAGATTCCTGAACCCACACCGTTTGGGGGTATGCCGTGCAGACGCTGCTGGGGCTCCCTGACAAAGGCTGGGTTCCAGTTCATTCTGAGGCCCTTGGGCCCTGGGGTGGAAGACCAAAACCCCAGGACACGTCCCCTCTGAACACAGCCCTCCCAGTCTCACAAGGCTGGAAACAAACATGGCCCTAAGGAAAGTGGGAGCCCATCGACTCCCTGGCTGATAAGGCTTCAAAAGCAGCATTGGACACCCTGGGTTCCAATGTCAACAGAGAAAATGTCAGCGGTCAGATAAATGGAAGCCAGCCCCACGCCACCCTCCACCCCCACAACACCCCAATCCTGTGCACCCAGTTCCACCACCCACTTTCAGCATTTTACATGTTACCAAGAGACTTGCCCCCAGGAAGCAGGGGTCACCATCCCAGCACCTGGCTGTCTCCCCCAGCACCGCATCAGGACCAGCACTGATGTATGTGTGTCTGTGTGAGTGTAGGGCACAGGTCCATCCTTCAGGCCTGGAACTGTGCATTTGGGCATGCCCATGTAGGCCTGGGCCTGGGTGCCTATGCTCACAGTGAAGCATGATCCACATCACAGAAAGATAAAGCCTAGGGAGGCAGACCACCTGGGGCGAACCCCGGCTCCACCTCAACCACCCGTGTGACCAGGGCAGGTCCCTTAGCCTCCCCAAGCCTTGGTTTCCTCCATTCTAAAACGGGGGCCAGGTAAAGTGGTTCACGCCTCTAATCCCAGCACTTTGGGAGGCCAAGGCAAGAGGATCACTTGAAATCAGGAATTTGAGGCTGCAGTGAGCTAAGATCATGCCACTGCACTCCAGGCTGGGTGACAAAGAGAGACCCTGTCTTTAAAAAAAAAAAAAAAAAAAAAAGGAAAAGGGCTGGGTGTGGTGGCTCACACCTGTAATCCCAGTTTGGAGGCTGAGGCGGGTGGATCACTTGAGGTCAGGAGATCTCAGGCTGCATCTCAAAGTGAGACTGCATCTCAAAAAAAAAAAAGTATTTTTTTTGTTTTTTTGGTTTTTTTTGAGACGGAGTTTCACTCTTGTTACCCAGGCTGGAGTGCAATGGCGCGATCTCGGCTCACCGCAACTTCCGCCTCCTGGGTTCAGGCAATTCTCCTGCCTCAGCCTCCCGAGTAGCTGGGATTACAGGCATGCGCCACCATGCCCAGCAAATTTTTTGTATTTTGAGTAGAGACAGGGTTTCACCATGTTGACCAGGATGGTCTTGATCTCTCGACCTCGTGATCCACCCGTCTCGGCCTCCCAAAGTGCTGGGATTACAGGCTTGAGCCACCGCGCCCGGCCAAAAAGTATTTTTTAAAAGGAAAGAAAAAATATTGTAAATAAATAATAAAATGGGAAGAACAACAGGAGCTACCTCACAGGACAGTTTTGAGGATGGACTAAGGTAACACAGCAAATTCAGGGAACTGGCAGCTTTTTTTTTTTTCAAGATGGAGTCTTGCTCTGTCACCTAGGGGTGACACAATCTCAACTCACTGCAACCTCCGCCTCCCAGGTTCAAACAATTCTCTTGCCTCAACCTCCTAGTAGCTGAAATTACACCAAGTAAAAGTAGCCACACCTGGCTACTTTTCATATTTTTAGTAGACAGGGCTTCACCATGTTGGCCAGGCTGGTCTCGAACTCCTGACCTCAAGTGATCCAACTGCCTCAGCCTCCCAAAGTGCTGGGATTACAGGTGTGAGCCACCATGCCTGGCTTTTAAAAAAAAAAAAAAACCAGGGTCTTATTGTCCTCTAGGCTGGAGTGTGGTGGTGTGCTCATAGCTCACTGTAGCCTTCCACTCCTGGGCTCAAGCAATCCTCCCAACTAACTCCCAAGTAGCTGGGACTACAGGCACATACCAAAAGGTATGGCTAATTTTTTAAAATTTTCTGTGGAGACAGGGTTTCACAATGCTGCCTAGGCTGCACACAGTCCCCTGGGTGAGTCTACACTGTAGCCAAGGTGGGCAGCCACGGGTCCAGACTACGTCCAGCTGCCCAGCAGGGTTGAACACAGCATGGCAGGGTGGGGACAGGAGCTGTCCCTCCCGAGTCCTGTTCCCAGGCCCGTAGCACAGAGCTCCTCAATTCCAGGGGGCGTCCACTGGCAGCAAAGCACCCAAGAAGTGGGCACTGGCTGCCATCAACCCTCCCACCCCAGGGCAGGGCTCCAAAAGTCAGTTATGTGGCTTTGTGGGCTGCCCGGCACGGATTTCCGCCTGCTCCACCCTCTCAGAATGAGCTGGTTGTTGGGCTGGAGGTGGGAAGAGGCATCACACTGCGGTAACCTGGTGGTTCACAGCTCAGCCCAAGGTAGGGAGGGGACGGCCACCTCACCTGGGCAACAAACAGTGAAAGCCCAGCTGGGCACCCTAGAGGCTCCCACAGCCTCAGACCCTGGGTGGAGAGGGACTCAAACAGAAAGCACCAGACCCCCACAGTGCAGGAGGAGCTACATGTGACCCTCGAGGTTTTGGCTGCTCCAGGGGCATGAGGAAGAGAGCCTTCCGTGCCGATGCGGAAGGGGCTGTGCATGGAGGAAGCTGCGTTGAAGGGCCCTGGATGGATGGGCAGGATGTGGACCCTGACGCCAACAGGGAAGGAAGAGTCAATGGCTGTTCCCTGTGAGCCAGAGCAGCACAAACAGACAAAAGTACCAGCTACAAACAGCAAGTCCCACCCTCGGGGCTGGAGCTGAAGACCAAGAAGCACCGTTGTGAGAAAACAAAACCAAACCAGAAGCTGACAAAGACACAGAGAGGTTAAGTAACTTGCCCCAGGTCACCCAGCTGGTAGAGTCAGGATTTACACAGAGGCTGCCTGACTGCAAAGCCCAAAAATGAACCGGTAAGGTAGGGGTCCCCAGTTGGTGCCCTTTTCTCCTTTTCTTCTGTGAATATCTGAGAATGCTGACAAGGTGAACCTACTAGACCTAGAGCAGTGGTTTTCAATGGAGTAGGGAGATTTTACACCACTGCCCCAGAAACAGAGCAATGTCTGAGACAGTTTTTTTTCCTTTTTTTTTTTAAAGACGGGGTTTCACCATGTTGGTTGGGCTGGTCTTGAACTCCCGACCTCAGGTGATCCACCCGCCTAGGCCTCCAAAGTGCTTGGATTACAGGCATGAGCCACCACACCCAGTCTTTCCGGAGAGATTTTCTTTTTTTTTTTTGAGACGGAGTCTCACTCCATTGCCCAGGCAGGAGAACAGTGGCATGATCTTGGCTCACCGCAACCTCCGCCTCCTGGATTTAAGAAATTCTCCTGCCTCAGCCTCCCAAGTAGCTGGGATTATAGGTGCCCACTACCACATCTGGCTAATCTTTGTATTTTTAGTAAAGACCAGTTTTCACCATGTTGGCCAGGCTAGTCTGGAACTCCTGACCTCAGATGATCCACCCATCTCAGCCTCCCAAAGTGCTGGGATTACAGGCATGAGCCACCACACCCAGCTGAAAGACATAGAGTCTTAAGGGCATCATCTGAGCTCCAGGATCAAGCTGTGCCAGGAGCCAGCTGACCCCGGGTGTGGGAGAGTCAGCACTACATCTCTTTATTCCTAAAGCCAGCATGAGCTGGATTTCTTTCACAGCTGGCCGCTCGGCCTGCTCCCGCCACCAACAGCAACACATGCTCTAGGCCAAGCACCATGCTGGGTGCAGAAAGCACCAGGGCGAGCCAGACACAGCCCACAGCCTCAGTCCGGAGGTGCCAGGGCAATGGGTGTTGCATGATTTGCAAATTTCTTACTTTTTTTAAAAAATCAGTTCGAGGGAGTTAATGACAGGCCCATCTTTGAAGTATACTTGGATGTGCTATCATGCATGAGAGAGAAGTGGGGTGAGAGTCACATCACACCTGGGCACACCCACCACCCACACTGACCACATGTGAATGTTGCCTGCTGCATGTGTTCTAGAAGATAAAGCTGACAGATGCTCTTATCTGGGGGCCTCCCAGTCTATGGAGACACCCAGGTAAAGGCCAGGTATGGAACACCTGGACCAAGCGTTCCCAGAGCCAGGAAAGGCTCGGGCCCAGGCCCAGACATCTGAACGGCAGCCTGCAGAGGAGACAAGGGGCGTGTTTCAAGCCTCCGCTGCCGCCGCTCTGAGGCTGGTTTCTCCCATCTGGGGGTGCGCTCCCTGACAGCCACAAACAACACTCATGATTCAGACACCCAGCCAAGGAACAGAACTAGGCTGGCTGCCTTACAGCAGGCAGGGGTGCAGAACTCACAGCAGCATGCACTTCATGGACGCCACTGGGGTCCAGGAAGCTTGGAGAAACCAGAAGGATCCAGTGGTCCACGCAGTCCCAGAGTGAGGGCTGAAAGAGGGAAGGGCCTCTCCCAGACGGCTTTTCATGGCACTTCACGAGCCATGCAGGGCCAGAGCCGGCTTTTCCCGCCCTCCCTTCCTATCCTTCTTGGGGCCCCATGACCTCAGGCAAGTTAGCTAACTTCTGTAGGCCTCGGTTTTCTCTTCCATAATTTGGAAGGTTGCCACCACCCTCACGAGGTCATCAGCGAACGGAAACACAGCACAGGGCTCCAGCGCCATCACAGGAGCTGCTGTCATTACTGTTGAGAGCAATTCTGCCCGTTTCAGTCCCGCTCAGCTTCCCAAACCCCCTGCTCTGACCCCTTAGTTCCTCTTCCATGAGCAGTGCACAGCAAGGGGACCTCATGCTCTCCGGGAAGGATTGTGAGTCCAGAGAAAAGGGAAGCAGCCAGGTACAGTGGCTCATACCTGTAATCCCAGCACTTTGGGAGGCTGAGGTGGGTGGATTACCTGATGTCAGGAGTTCAAGACCAGCCTGACCAACATGGTGAAACCCCATCTCTACTAAAAATACAAATATTATCTGAGCATGGCGGCTGGTGCCCGTAATCCCAGCTCCTTGGGAGGCTGAGGCAGGAGAATTGTTTGAACTTGGGAGGTGGAGGTTGCAGTAAGCCGAGACCGTGACACTGCACTCCAGCCTGGGTGACAGTGTGAGACTCCATCTCAAAAAAAAACAGAGAGAAAAGGGAAGCACTCTGTGAGGCAGGCCCAGCCCTCCTGGCCCCACCAAGCACAGCCCAGCTTCCTCCCACAGCTCTGCTGACTTGGCAGCCAGGCAGCCATCAGGGAGAGGAGGACAAGCTGCGGGCCCAAGAGGGCCAGGGCAGCACCGGCATCTTTGAGTCTCCTGTGGGCCAGCACAGACGGAACCGCTTAGCTCACTTCAGCCTCACAACCCCCTCTGAGATGATGCCCTGTTATTTTACAGACAGGGACACTGAGGCTCAGGGAGGTGAAGGAATCCAACCACATTAAACCAGCTTGATGATTATCGGCCCCACTGATTCTGGAACCAGCTAAAATGCACAGTTCGTCAGTGCCCATGTTACAGATGGGAAAATGAGAATCCTAAAGCAACGTTCAGCTCATCACTGGGAAGAGAATAATGAAGAGGGAAAGAGCAAGTGCCTGGGCCCCCGAATCGCCTGGCTGGATGGGCTCCTTCTCTCTCAGGCTCCTAATGCTTCCCAGAGCCTGCTGTGGGTCACAGGTTACAAGGGCTGTGGGTGTTCCTGGGGGACCAGCCTGGGGGTTAGTCCCAGCCAGAGTGTCAACCCCAGGGCAGAGGTCCAGGGAACCCACCCAGTTCAATGGGCTTTTTTTTGTTTGTTTTCTTTTTTAGAGACAGAGTCTCGCTCTGTCACTCAGGCTAGAGTGCAATGGCGCGATCTCAGCTCACTGCAACCTCCACCTCCCGGGTTCAAGTGATTCTCCTGCCTGAGCTTCCCGAGTAGCTGGATTACAGACACCCACCATTACCCCAGCTAATTTCTGTATTTTTAGTGGTGACAGGGTTTCACCATATTGGCCAGGCTGGTCTCGAACTCCTGACCTCAAATGATCCACCCGCCTTGGCTTCCAAATGTGCTAAGATTACAGGCAAGAGCCACCACGCCTGGCCTCCCCATCATCCTTTGTCTTCATGTGATTTATGAAGGAAGCAAGGCCAATCTACATCTCCCATTGGATGAATAGTAGACTGAAGCCCAGAGAGAGTAGAGATGACCTGCCCCCAGTGACTTGGAGGTGGAGCTGGGATGAGAGCTGAGCTCCAGGGGATTAGTACTGGGGCTGGATGGGTACTGTCTGGATGGCAGAGGATCTGGGTCAGACCACCTAGTGCTGCTTCTCTTGGACATCTGTTTCCTGAGCTTCCTGTAACTGCCTCATCCCATGCCTGGGAAAGGAGCTTGTCTCATCTTTCAGCTCCCGCCGGTGGCTATGAGATCTGAGCTGCCCAAGCAGAGGAAACCACATTGTCCCTTCCGCTCATCCCGCCAGGCTGGTCTTGAACTCCTGACCTCAAGTGCTCTGCCCACCTCAGTTTCCCAAAATGATTGCACAGTGACTGCACATCTGCCTAGTGATATTCAGTCCACAGATCACTGCCCCACCTGCACTATCTCAAGGGCCAGACTGAATTTCCCATTGCTCAAGTGCTGAAAAGCAAGATGATGGCAGATTACAAAAGGAGGGCTTGTGGAAACTGATTCCAAGAGCAGGGCCCTGACATACCAAGATTGCACAATTTATTCTCTGTTGTTTTCTTGAGAAGGAGTCTTGCTCGTTGCCCAGGCTGGAGTGCAGTGGTGCATTCTTGGCTCACAGCAACCTCTACCTCCCGGGTTCAAGCAGTTCTCCTGGCTCAGCCTCCCCAGTTGCTGGGATTACAGGTGCGCACCACCACACCCAGCTAATTTTATGTATTTTTAGTAAAGACGGGGTTTCACAGTGTTAGTCAGGATTGTCTTGATCTCCTCACCTTGCAATATGCCCACCTCGGCCTCCCAAAGTGGTGGGATTACAGGCGTGAGACACTGCACCAGGCCTTTTTTTCTTTTTCTTTTTCTTTTTTTATTTGAGATGGAGTCTCACTCTGTCATCCAGGCTGGAATGCACTGGTACAATCTCGGCTCACTGTAGCCTCTGCCTCCCGGGGTCAAGCAATTCTCCTGCCTCAGCCTCCTGAGTAGCTGGGACTACTGGTACACCCCACCATGCCTGACAAATTTTTTTTTTTTTGTATTTTCAGTAGAGACAGGGTTTCACCATGTTGGTGAAACCGTCTCGAAAAATAAAGTGAAACCTGATATACCTGGCAACAAATGACTTGATGAGCAGCTGATACCACACACACACACACACACACACACACACACACACACACACACCCTGGGGTGTAGTCAGGTCCCAGTAGGTGGGGAATGTCAGAAAGTCATTGACAGGATTGGGACTTCACATAAAAATTAAAGTGATAGAAAATATAATTATCTTTTTTTTTTTGGAGATGGAATCTCACTCTGTCTCCCAGGCTGGAGTGCAATGGCACAATCTCAGCTCACCGCAACCTCCACCTCCTGGGTTCAAGTGATTCTCCGCCCTCAGCCTCCTGAGTAGGTGGGATTACAGGCATGCACCACCATGCCCAGCTAATTTTTGTATTTTGAGTAGAGACAGAGTTTCACCATGTTGGCCAGGCTGCTCTCAATCTGACCTCAGGTGATCCGCCTGCCTCAGCTTCCCAAACTACTGGGATTACAGGTGTGAGCCACTGCGCCCAGCCCAATATAATTATCTTTCTAAAAATTAAAGTGACAGATAATGGGCCTGAATGTCACACCTGCTACACACACTCCCTCCATTCTGGCCCCTGGTGATTCCATTCCCACCCCTACCTTTCCCTGAACACCCCAGGAATAAGTTCCAATCTGGAAGCACCATGGACTCGGCCTGGAATCTGACAAACACAACAGCCCCTTTGTGTCTCCCACAACCTTCGGGGAACGAGGGTCCCAAAGGCACTCCAACCCGCCATCATCGCTGGCCTTTACAGAACAGGAAACAGCTACTTACTTGACCTTCAGACTCGCCAGCATGGTCTTGTCGATCCTGCCAAGGGAAAAGCAAGGGTTTCAGTAAGTGTGAGGCTGAAGGCTCCCACAAGCAGCTGCAGGGGAAGAGTCCCCGGGGCAGCCCAGACCACGAGACGGCGGGCTCTGTCTGCACAGCTACAGGGGCCCGTTCCCCATTAGCAGAGGAAGAGATGACCATGAATGCTGGGAGGGCTGCGGCCATGCACCACTCTATAACATGAGTACTATAATTCTCCCCATTTCAGAGATGAGAAAACTGAGGCTTAGAAAGGTAAAATCACTGGCCTGGTCTGAATTCAGGTATCACACTTCAGGCCCAGGGATCGTAAGCACTTTGTGTGCGGCCTCTCCCTTTATTAGGGCTACCCCCACCAGAGGACTCAGCAATCCAGCTTCATGGGTCAGCATCAGGTGGACATCCATATTTCCCAGGCATCTGATTTGGGAAGATGTAGGCACCCCCAGCACCAGGGACCCTCCTGCCCTAGGAGCTGCCAGTCCATCCAGGAAGGCAGACTCTGCTCCTAGGGCAGAACCTGGGGAGTCATATCAGGCACAGGGGTTCACGGTGGGGAAGATCACGTTTGCTGCAGACCATCTTGGCAGCCAGCTCCTCCACTCCCAGCCTGTGCCCACCCTTGCTGGAAAGGAAGGCGGCACCGCCGAGCTTCTATTTTTACCCCCTGCATATGCCAGCCCTTATGGCTGGCACGAAGATGCCCCTCTTCCCTCTCCAGAGGCAGAAAAGTGGGCAGCGCTCCCACTGTCAGTATCTCCTCTTGTGGAAGGGTCATGACCACCTCAGTCACCAACACTGCCACCAGCACCGACGATGCCTTCCACACATCACAATGTGTGCCACCATCACTGTCCCTATCATCAGTGTCGCCAACACCATCAGCTTCACTAAAATTGCCACCGGCTCCAGGATGCTGGAAACCCTGGACACTCTTTCCGGCACCCTTGTCTGGACGGCTCAGCTCTGTCTCCAGCTTCCCACACACACGTCTCCAGGGGAGAGGAGAGGAGAGGAGAGGTGTCAGACATGGAGCTGGGCCAGCCCACAGGTCACCCTGAGGCCTGGAGCTAGGGGTGGGGACCTTCCACTCTGAGTAAGCGCCCAGGACCTTTGACCCCAGTTCCAACAGCAAAGTAAGCGGCACCCCAAGGGGCCTGGTCCACACCCCTCCCAGTTTCTTCCCCAAAGGCCCTCTTGAGTCCCTTCCTTGGGACTTCCACCACTGGTCCCTGAGGGTCTCATGCTGGAATCCCCACCCACTCTGGGATGCAGACCCTCCTCTTCCCCCATTCAACCCACAGATGCCTAGATCCAAGCAGGACTCAGAGCCCATACTCTGCTGTAATGCCTGCAACCCAGAGCTGACCAGTGGCAACCCTTAATAATACGCACTTAGGTTTTATATTTTCTCAAGGAGTCTCTTAATTCTTTTTTTTTTTTCCAGATGGAGTCTCACTGTCGCCCAGGCTGGAGTACAGTGGCATGATCTCAGCTCACTGCAACCTCTACCTCCCAGGTTCAAGTAATTCTCCTGCCTCTGCCTCCTGAGTAGCTGGGACTACAGGGGTGCACCACCACACCTGGCTAAGTTTTTACATTTTTAATAGAGACAGGATTTCACCATATTGGCCAGGCTGGTCTCGATCTCCTGACCTCATGGGAATCTCTTAATTCTTACAACATCCCTGTGCTGTGGATAAAGTAGAAATCCCCCGTTGACACATGGGGAAACTGAGACCCAGAGAGAGGAAGTATCCCATTTGAGTTCCTCAGTGGTCAAGGCAGAGACAGCGGTGGAACCTGGGCTCCAGGTGCGTGCACCTCTGACCTCTGTCTGGTCAGCCCCACCCACCACACTGCCCACAGCCACCCTGGTCACAGCAGCCAGCCCGTGTGTTACTACACCAGGGTGAGGCCTCAGGAGGGCAGGGCTGTGGTTTTGGAGAGACTGAGATGGGAGACAGAGAGCAGCTGTGCGGCTGGGCCTTCCCCTTTCAAGAAGCCAAGGCTCCTGGGCGCTCCTCCTCCCCCACCCCATCCCACCCACCATCATCACCTGGTCTGCCCCTGAGGCCAGAGGTTACCCACCCTGCATGCAATGCAGCTTAGAAAACCCCACCCCCCGAGACTCTGTTCACCGTCTGGAGGGACCAGGGCTCCAGGAATCTGTGACATCCCCTCCCAGCTGGCAGCCACCCTAGATGATGCCCAAACCCCTGTCTCGCCCTCTTTCTTGCTGCCCGAAACTTCCAAGCCCAGAAGGCCCCACCATCCCCTCAACCTTAGTGGGCCCCAAGCAGACACAGGCTGTGTGCAAAAGACCTCGGTTAGTTCACCCGAATCTACTGAGCCCGTGTGACAGGCCAGGCTTCCGCAAACATGACAGGGCCTGCCCTCCTGGAACCCACAGTCCAGTGAACACTCAGTCAGCACACAGGGGCCTCTGGGACATCCTAGGGCTTCTTCCTCCACCTTTGGCTCTGCCTCAAAAGCAGCCCTGGGCTGCCACACTCCTGTCTTCCCCCTCACCTGCCCAGATGCAAACCTCAGGCCCGGCTTTTCTCAAGCTCTGGAGCAGCAGGTCTCCACACAGGGGCTTCATATGGAATGAAGTGACGCTGAGACCCGGACCTGTGCCCAGGGAGCTTTCTGACGGCCAGGCTTCCATCTGCTGCACACCTCCCAGAGAAAGGCAAGCCTCAGGGGGCACAATCTCACTGCTGGACCCTGCCCTGCAAGGCTCCCAGCTCAGACACACACACCCCTCCCAACCAGAAGCCAACTCCTCTGCTGCCTCCTGGACACTGGCACCTACCCTCAGGGTGGCAGCTCCCAAGCCCCAGCATCAGGGAGGGCCCAAGAGCAGACACAGGCCACACTGTGCCATTTTCTTCTCATCCGCACTGTTCCATCTGCCACACATGGGGTGCCCACATCCCTCCCCGCCAGAGGATGGATGGCAAAGTGCTTTTGAAGAGGAGGAAGAGGGACATAAAAACCCACACATGGAAGAGAAAAGTTACCAAGGAACGCAGCCCCTCTATCCCTCACCCTTCATGCCACCCCCGTTAGTCCACCATTTTCCACACCAGGCCACCCCAGCCACCTCCCTCAGGGCCCCTCCCAGTCCGACAACGCCCCCAGCCCAGGAGCTGAAAGGAAACCGAGCATGAAAACCACCAGACAATGTTCCCCAGCTGCGGAGAAGCTGCCAGCACCAGGAACCAAAGACAAGCCGTTGGCCTCTGTGTGCCTACTTTCTGCCCTCCAGGGAGGAAACAGCACATCCCTCGTCCCAGACAGAAGCTTAGAAGCAAGAGTGGCCAGAGGGCCAAGCAGGAGGCTGGGGACAGAGGCAGCTGCTAGGATAGAGCTAGGGTGGGCTGCCTCGCTTGCAGGTGGGAGACCTCCTCTCGCAACCTACCCCCAAGACAGCAGGCAGCCCAGAGGCCCAGAGGTCACAGACCCCCCCACCGCAAGGCCACACCAACAGCATAGACAGGAGTATCACACACACACACACACACTCACACTCACACTCACACACAAACACAGAAGCAGCAGCTCAGACATGGAGTGCAGGCGTGGCCACACTCACAGGCACATGCTCACACACAGTCACATGGACTGCCAGTCAGAGCCACACATGCCTGCACACACAGGCTCACACACACACATAATCCCAGACACACACACATATACGCAGGAACCTGCAGAGACACAGACACACACATTCAACTGCAGTCACACACTCGCACACTCACCCAGGAACCTGCAGACACACACATTCAACTGCAGTCACACACACTCGCACGCTCACCCGCCCACAAGCAGCTGGCGCAGACCTGCAGGATTCACCAGCAGATTGTGCCCAGAGACAGCGGGGAAGGCTTACGGTCTTTGATAGTCCCCACCGGGATCCTGCATCTCCACCTACCGGGGCATCAGCAGACCCAGCTCTCAGGCACAGCCTACACCCCTCTGTTCCCACGGCTGCCAATGTACTCAACAAGACTTCACTTCTAAGTTCTCTCCCATCGCTCGACTGCCCTCCGACCTGTCACCCACCATCCGAAGCCCCCAAAGGAGACACTGCGCTTCCGGCCAAACATGGTTGTGGCTGCAGAGCCCCTGGTCCCAGCGATGTCCGCTGGGGCTGTCTGCAAGAGGACCGTGGTATGGCGGGGTCAGTGCCGGCACAGGGCGGGGCGCCCAACATGGCACCTCCCTCTTTGCCTGCCGCCAGCCCGAGCTTCCTGTGGGTGAAGCTGCAGGCTGGGAGGTGTGTCCTGCTCTCCAGGAGGCACCAAGATAGGCCGAGGAGGTGGTGGAGGGCAGCTTCCCCACACCCAGAAGAACCCACAGCTCCGGAAGGGGCTCGGCTGGCAGATTGCTCCACAGCCCAGTTTGCAGCCCAGCCCACACAGCCCCAGCTTCCCAGAACTCAAAGACACCCAAAGGATTCCCACAGCCACGCCTAGGAGTGACAGAAAGATGCAGCTGGAAGCCTTAGGGGTGCCTCAGCACTAGAGTCCATCATGCCCACTCCCAAAGACTGCCTGAGACAGGGACCTTTGCCTGCGTGTTCCACTATGGCTCAGCACATGCCAGAGGAAACAGCCACACGTCATTACACTGGCACACACAGATGTAAGTATACATGCACATGAGTGGGCATGGGGGCACATGGGATGCACACATGGGCACATGCATGCACAGGAGCCCCAGGTACACACAGATACATGCATGCTGACATGTCTCATCAGACACCTGCACACACCCAATCACAGCGCTGCAAACTCGTGTGCACAAATGCACACTCATGCAACTCCATAGAGGCGTCAATAGAGACACCTGCACACTCTTCTCATCGACAGCTCCCCACTGGACACGTGCACAGACCTGAATGCATGCACATATGCTCACAGGCACTCATCAACACACGCAGACCGCATGCACAACTCAAGGTGCATTCGCATGTACACATACATGGGCACAGAGCTGTACCCGGCAGCCCTCCGAGGGTCTAGACAGATGTCAGAGCAGTGCCATGCTTCACTGGCAGTGTGGGCTGGGTGGGCGGTACCCGTGTGAGGTGAACTTCTCTTCCCAGCTGAACCTCAGCGCCAGTCCTCATCCCTGCATGCACTGGTGCTGGTCACACCTGGTACACAGCAGGCACTTACTAATGGTAGCCCCTCAAAGGGATGTGGTACATACACTACAACAGACACAGGGGTGGGTGGGCACAGACAGGACCCCAGGCCCCGCCCTACCCCCAAGCAGTGGAGAAAGGGTGCCATTGGCCTCTCTCTCCAGCCAACCCTCGTTGAAGTCTCCTCTTGGGCCTGCTGCCATCTGAAGGTCCCAGACTCCATGCTGAGGTGCCAGGGGCCAACCCCAACCTGTGGACCAAGGGCACAGGATTTCTATTTTCTTGACTCCTTCACAGCAGGGGACACCACAGGGGTCTCAAGCCCTGGGTAGACTGGGGGAGCAGCTTCAGGGTCCTGGGCCAGCACAAGACTGGGGGCTGACTCTCTTCCTCCAAGGCAGCGAGCCCCTAGCAGGAGCCCAGAGGCTTCCCCCCACTCTCACCTCTGCCCCAGGAAAGTTAGGATTGTGTGGTTCATGTTTTGGGGTGGCTTCAGGCTGCTCGCTTCCGCCTGGGTGGCCACTCCAGAGTGCCACAAGTGCCCATCACCCCAGTGGCACCCACCCACACCCAGGAAATGCTCAACAGGTACTGTGGACACCTTGGGTCCTACCTGCCCTGCCTCCATCTAACCTACCTGAGAACAGCTCTGCACTCAATCCGCCTCCAGGGTCAGAAGTGGGCACCTGACCAGGCCTGGCCAACCAGGGCATCCGCGCCTGGCTGTGGGGACTGGTTCAGGAGACCTAAGTGAACCCAAGAAGACACCTTCCCAGGAGGCTTCCCCTGCTAAAGCACGAGACAAAAGCCTGCAGCTGTGGAGAGTGTGGAAAAATGAAACTGACCTACAGGAAGGCAGGGAAGAGAACTGACAGAGACAGGGAAACAGGAGGAAGAGCGTGTCTTTTTTTATTTTTTGAGAAGAGTCTCCCTCTGTCACCCAGGCTGGAGTGCAGTGGCATGATCTTGGCTCACCGCAAACTCCACCTCCTGGGTTCAAGCAATTCTCCTTCCTCAGTCTCCCAAGTAGCTGGGATTACAGATGTCTGCCACTATGCCCAGCTAATTTTTGTATTTTTTTAAGTAGAGATGGGGTTTTGCCACGTCTGGCTGGTCTCAAACTCCTGACCTCGTGATCCACCTGCCTCGGCCTTCCAAAGTGCTGGGATTATAGGTGTGAGCCACCGTACTGGTCTGTTATTTATTATTATTATTATTTTTGAGACAACGTCTCACTCTGTTGCCCAGGCTGGAGTGCGATCTTGGTTCACTGTGATACCTTTGCCTCCTGGGTTCACGTGATTCTCCCGCCTTAGTCTTCTGAGTAGCTGGGACTACAGGTATGCACCATTAGGTCCAGCTAATTTTTTTGTATTTTTAGTAGAGAGGAGATTTTGCCATGTTGGCCAGGCTCGTCTCAAACTCCTGAGCTCAAGCGATCCTCCTGCCTTGGCCTCCCAAAGCGCAGGGATTACAGGTATGAGCCACTGTGCCTGGTCTGCCACAACCCTTTTAAACCCAGGCTTCCCTCCCCATTCTGTGAGAATTATGCACAAGGCTGGGAACAGTGGCTCATGCCTGTAATCCTAGTACTTTCAGAGGCTGAGGCAGGAGGATTGCTTAAGCCCAGGAGTTTGAGACCAGCCTGGCCAACATGGTGAAACCCTGTCTCTACTAAAAATAAATGCACCACCATGCCCAGCTAATTTTTGTATTTTTAGTAGAGACGGGGTTTTGATCCACCTGCCTCAGACTCCCAAAGCGCTGGGATTACCAGTGTGAGCCACCGCGCCTGGCCCTTGATTCCGATTTTATGGCTTTTGTCATTCACCAGTTGAAGGCCAAGACTACCGATCATTTCCCCAGCTTTGGCCACCAGGTCTTTGTTTACTATAGATTACAAGAATCCTTGAGACACCATGACAATGTTCTAGAACTCTCTGGGGCCAACTCATCCTAGTCAGCTCTTCTACCCACCTAGGGCATCTGCTGAGAGTTTGCTGGGGTTGTCAAGGACAGGGGGAGCTTGATGTTTTTGGGGGTAGACAGCTGAGTCAGTTCAGCCTACATTTACTGGGCACGCACACTCTGCAGGGAGATAGACGGTCGCCCTGGAACGGGATGAGGGCTGTGATGCCCTTAGGAAGGATGCGGGGGTGGTGTCTCCCAGAGACCTGGTGATGCCTGAGCCGTCTCCAAGGGTTTGTAAGGTCAGCAGTGGAGAGAGAACGGCACTCCAGCAGGCGAGGCTTGGGAGCAGTGATTATTAACAGACAGAAGTGAGGGTGGGAGTGTGGGGTCTGGGGGAAGTGGGGCCAGGGCTAGGAGGGTAGGGGAGCTGTGCTGGAAGCTGGGCTGGATCAGAGGGCTTTGGGCCAGGGGGATGCTATAGGGAGCTTGAGTCTGAGGGCCCCTGTGGCTGACCGGAGGGGTTAGGAGGCGAGGAGGCCAGGAGGGAATATTGAGACAGCCACATAGAAAGAGATCCCTGAGAACCTCCTCCCAGCCTGCACGCTAGGGTGGAGCCTCCCTCGGCAGATTTGCAGAGGGGAGGATCCTGGCTTCTCCTGCTCTGAGGTGGTAACCTGGGGACCCAATCTTTGAGATGGGGGCCTGTCAACAGGAACCTCTCTCGCTTTGCTCAGTTTTTTTCCTTTTTGCCCAATAAACCCCATTTTCACAACAAGTCATTTGTTGCCAGGTATACTCTGTCTCAAAAAATAAAGTGAAACTCTGTCTCAAAAAATAAAACAATAATAAAAATGTAATATAGAAGAAAGGCTTGGATGCTGGAGGATGGCTGAAGGGCTTCTCACGAAACGGGAGCACGCAGCTAACTCTTTGCCCACACCCATGCAGCTGGGTCACTCCAGCCCTCCCCTACTAAGTTTATCAGGGCACCTGGCACCTCACAGGACTGGCCAAAAGGTGGGCGTTCGCGCCCCCTGAAGGCAAGCTTGGGTGGTGCGAGGAGGAAAGGGAGCATCTTCTTGGGCTTAGTTCTAGGATGGCAGCCCTGTTGCCCTCTGGAGAAAGGGGTTGAGGGAAGGGGGAAATCCTCCTTGTTGCAGAAGAGAAGCAACCACCACCTGGTGTCAGAACATATGGACTCCAGCCCCAGTCCTGACACTAAAGGAGCTGTGGGGAAACCACTTAAACTCCCTCCGCTTCAGGTTTTTCATCTGTGAAGAATAACTTCAGGCCGGGCACGGTGGCTCACACCTGTCATCCCAGCACTTTGGGAGGCCAAGGCAGGTGGATCACCTGAGGTTAGGAGTTCAAGAACAGCCTGACCAACATGGCAAAACCCCGTCTCTACTAAAAATACTGGGTGTGGTGACACGTGCCTGTAGTCCCAGCTACTCAGGAGGCTGAGGCAGAAGAATGGCCTGAACCCAGGAAGTGGAGGTTGCATAAAGCCGAGATTTCACCACTGCACTCCAGCCTGGGTGCAAAAGCAAAACTGTCTCAAAGAAAAAAAAGAGTAATTTTTTTTTTTCCTTTCATTCTTACCATACCAGTCCCCTCCTGGTGAGGACTAGAGGCTCAGAGAGGTTAAGAGACTAGTCCAAGCCCACAGGGCTGGAAGGTGACAGCAGAATTCAAACTCAGAGCCCCCCTCAGTCCTGCCATTCCTTCAGGGAAGGCTCACAGCAGAACAGGCCCCACATGAGGGCTGCATTAGATGGGAGATGCTGCCAGGCTGGGCTCGAGCAAACCCCCAGATCCTTCCTGGGCCCCCTGCCAATGTCCTGCTCAGGAGCAGCCCAACCTGGACCACAAGGAGCAAACCCTGAGATTCTCCCTGAGATTCCTCCCCGAAGCTGGCAAGCAAGGCTGGGGGACGATGTCTCAGGCAGATGAACAGTGACTCACATGGAAGCAGGCGGCAGAGACAGGGAGAGGCGGAGAGCACTCTCAGCTCAAACACAGCATGTTCAGGGCTCACTATCCTGATTTTCCCTGGATAAAGATGGGGGTCCTGGTAGTGTTCACCCCAGCCCCAGGCCCAGAGCAATTCTGCCTAAGCCCCAGCCTCATGGTATCTTCATTAGCAACACTTGCCCCAGGCCCCTTGAAGGGAGCAGGGCTGACCTGGAATGAGATAATCAACTGGGACAGCAAAGGCCTCTTCCATTCAAGTTCAAGCTCCCCCTTCCCTCCCCATTACAGGCCCCACCCTCAGCAGGGCTCTGCTCAGTAAGATGCCCCTTGAACTACATGAGAGTGAGTGGGGATTTGGGGACAGACCCTGTCGTTTGGGCAGATCCAAGCCTCACCTGTGGCCAGGGGATCAGTGGCAAAAGTGTACCTGTTGCTAAAAGGATTGGCCAGGTGCGGCGGCTCACACCTGTAATCCCAGCACTTTGGGAGGCCAAGGTGAGCGATCACCTGAGGTCAGGAGTTTAAGACCACCCTGGCCAACATGGTGAAGCCCCGTCTCAACTAAAAATACAAAAATTAGCTGGGCATGGTGGCGGCCGCCTGTAATCCCAGCTACTCGAGAGGCTGAGGCAGAAGAATCACTTGAACCTGGGAGGCAGAGGTTGCAGTGAGCCAAGATAACCACTGCATTCCAGCTTGGGTGACAGAGCAAGACTCCATCTCCCTGCTGGCCAGGTGAGGAGGCTCACCCCTATAATTCCAGCACTTTGGGAGGCCAAGGCTGGTGGATTACTTGAGGTCAGAGTTCGAGACCAGCCTAGCAAATATGGCAAAACCCTGTTTCTACTAAAAATTCCAAAATTAGCCAAGCATGGTGGCGGACGCCTGTAATCCTAGCTACTTGGGAGGCTGACGCAGGAGTATTGCTTGAACCCAGGAGGCAAAAGTTGCAATGAGCCAAAATCATGCCACTGCACTCCAATCTGGACAACAGAACGAGACTCCATCTCTAAATAAATAAATTAATTTAATTAAATAAAAAGTGAAATAGCTTCCACCTGGCTCTCTGGGCATACTTGTCCCTTAGCTCAGCCACCATGCTGGGAGGAAGCCCAATCTAGCACGTGGAGACAGCACATAGAGAGGCCTACGTGCAGAGGAACTGAGCCAAAGTCAACAGTCAGCAACAAACACCAGATGTGTGAGCAACTGAGCCTTCAGATGACTTCAGCTCCTAGACCTTGAACCACTCCAGCCAATGCTGAGTGGAGAAGCATTATCCCCACTGAACCCTGTCCACATTGCAGATTCATGGGCAAAATCAATGTCATCATTGTTTTAAGCCATAAGCTTTTGGTGGTTTATTAAGCAGCATTAGATAACCAGCACACTGGCAGGGCCAGAATTTGAACCAAGCAAGCTGGCTCCAGAGCCTGTGCACCTGCCACTCTGCAATGGTCCCTGCTGTGTAAAAGACAGTACAGAGGAGGGATTTCAAGCTTAGGTCTGGAGTCAGACCTCTCTTCACTCATTAATTCATTCATTCACCAAATGTTTATTGCATGCCTACTGTGTTCCAAGCTGTCTGCTAGTTCTAAGGATATTTTAGTAAGCAAGACAGATAGACCCCTGCTCTAGGTGGGGAAGAGGGGGTTAGGAGGTAGAGGATAAAAGAGGGCTACCTTTATGCAGGTATTTACAATAGGGTGATCTGATCCAAATGGTACCGGAAGGCTAGGGAGCCCTATGTACAGGGGGGGATGTGGGATGGCCTCTCTGAGAGAGAGACTGCCAAGATGAGAAGACACAGCCTTGTGAAGAGTGGAGGAAACAGCAGAACAGGTCTGGGTTCAAAACCTGGCTCTATCAGTTATTTGCTGTGTAACCCTGTGGAAGTAAGACAAGCTCTCTGAGCCTCTACTTCCTCATAAAATGGGAAAACGTCCTCATAGAATGAGATGCTTTTTTTTTTTTTTCCAGACAGAGTCTCACTCTGTCACCCAGGCTGGAGTGCAGTGGCACCTCCACCTCCTGGGTTCAAGCAATTCTCAGCCTCCCGAGTAGCTGGGATTACAGGTGCATGCTACCACGGCCAACTAATTTTTTTATATTTTTAGTAGAGACAGGGTTTCACCATGTTGGCCAGGCTGATCTCAAACTCCTGACCTCAGGTGATCTACCCACTTCGGCCTCCCCAGTGCTGGGATTACAGGCATGAGCCACCATGCCCGGTCAGGGATGCTTTTCAAACCCACCTAATAGGACTACTATCCCCTGGAATAGAACTGTTCTGAGGAGTAAATAATCTGATTACATGTACAGTGTGTAGTCCAGGGCCTGGTGCAGGAAGCGCTCCATAAACACCAATGATTATGGTGAGATGAATTATGCTAAGGCCAAGGCCCCCAGTGGATGCTCGGAGCCCCAGAGACCACTCTGCTCCACATCAGAAACTATGCCAACCAGGGCTACTGGGAAGAGAGTATGAATAGCCAGGTAAGGGAGCCTTATCACAGCTGCACTGGTGCCCAAGCCACTGAGGGCGGGTCAGGTGGAGGGGCAGGAGCACACGCTTCCCTGCAGCATGCTGGCACACAGGCCACCCCTGCCCACCCCTGCAGCCATCCCTGACTCATCACCTCAACCTAGAGCTTGAGCCCATCACCCTCAGCTCAGGAGAATGGGGCTGGAGGTTGGACTTACTGTCCCTCTTCAGGCCCTCCCCAGAAGGCAGCGGGCACCCACACAGCCAGAAGGGGAGAAGCAACTTCCTCAAGGCAGAGGGAGGAACAGGGTAAGGAAGCCTGCAGAGAGGGCAGAACAGGGCCTGGCAGAAGACACAAGAGAGTCTCAATGGGGGCAGGAAATCCTGCAGGGAAAAAGTATCACTTGCCATCCAGATGGGTGCATTCCCGAGAACCCTAGAGAGCACCCAGTAGGTGGCCAGCACATATCCAGAGAAAAGTACCCCTGAACAAGCCAAAGCACACAACAGTGCACACACAGAGACACGCTCAGAAGAGCCACATGGAGCCACCCAGAGATGTCCAGACACAGCAATCCAGCAACGAGCCCTGCAAAGCCACACGTACACGCCAATCACAGATGTGTACATGTGCATAGGCACACCTCCATGTTCCCGATGGCCTGTCCCTCCCTGTCTCTCCCCTCCTGCTCTTGCTCATTACAAGCCATCTCATCGGCAGGGCCCTGGCTGTGCCAGGGTCCCCCAGGTGCCCATGCCCACTGCCATCTGCTGACCCAGACCCAGCAGAGCCCAGCCAGTGGGCCCAGCATGGTCCAAGAAACAGGCCAGTAATCCTGGATTTGAACCAGGGAAAGTAGTGGGAACCAGCTGGCCTTGAGAGCAAGCCACAGGTCCAGGACCAGAGCATGGGCAGGGTCCGGGCTCAGCACTGCCATGTCTCGGGCCAGATCCCCCAAAGCACGGTCCTTGCCTTGGTATCAAACATGCCTTGGGTGCACCTGAGTCTGCTTCAGATCCTGAGCAGGTGGACAGGAATCGCCTTATAACCATCTGAAAGGATCACAACAAATAGAGAAGCAAAAACACACAATACACCCAAAAAAAGTGCAGCATGTCAGGCTGAACAGACATGAGGCAGCCCTTCCTGCCAGACAGGCACCAAAGCATCGCAAGAGGTGTGAGCAAGAGAGATGTCATCCATAAGATGCCCTCTTTAAAAGGGGAGTCAGGCCAGGCACGGTAGCTCACACTTGTAATCCCAGCACTTTGGGCGGCCAAGGCAGGTGGATCACAAGGTCAGGAGTTCAAGACCAGCCTGACCGACCTGTTGAAACCCTATATCTACTAAAAATATAAAAATTAGCCAGGCAAGGTGGTGCACACCTAGCTACTCAGGAAGCTGAGGCAGTAGAACCACTTGAACCCAGGAGGCGGAGGTTGCAGAGAGCCAAGATCATGCCATTGCACTCCAGCCTGGGCAACAGAGGGAGACTCCATCTCAAAAAAAAAAAAAAAGTTGGGGGCAGTCGATGGATAGGCTGGTATTATTGTTTTATTTTTCATTAAACTTATTAAAAACAAATGGCAGAAATCGGAGTGGCCTTTAAATAACTGTAATGAAGACAGGAGCTGCTGCATCTGCCAGCGTAGGCCCAGGGTGACCTTGCCTGCAGGCAGGGGGATGAAGGCAGTAACCTTTGTAAGGCCAGCCCGAGCTGGCCATGCACGAGCAAGAGGCAGCTGGACACCTTCCCTACAATGTGACCTCTGCCGGAGCAGGTGGCACATTGCTCAGAGATGGGAGAGGGTCGGCAGACAAGGGCCATCATGGCGCCATGGCAACAGGCCTTGGCAAAGGCACCTCCGGATCTCCTCCAATCACCACTCATAACCAGACCTAAGTGTTTGCAGACAGCTCCTCCCCTGTCAAAGGGGGTGGTGGCCTGAGAGGGGCAGGTGGATACCACAAAAAGAATGAGGAGGCCTGTGGATGCTGTGCCATGAACTAAGAAGCCTGCCCCAGTGTACGCCCTAGGAAGCCCCAACTCGACCTCACCTTCTGCCTTCCTTCCCCTCATGCCACCCCATCACTCTCCCATTTGGTCACCACTTCCACAGATACTGTGAATCCCCACACGCAAGGCTGTCAACCCACCTCCTGGCCCTGGCTCTTCCATCCTTCTTGCCACCTTCTGCCAAGCCACTCACCTTCCCTTCCTGCTCTGTGTTTCTCTAGCCCTCCTCCAGCCCCCTGCCTTGTCCTCCTCCATTGACTATGGCCCAGACCAGTGCCCATGACCATATGCCAGCTCCAAATGCCAGGATCCACCCTCCTCCACTCCTCCTTCAAGCACCTGCTTCTGAGCTGCCTGCTCCCCATGCCCTCCTCTGCCAGCGCTGGGCTTGTATGTCCTCCTGGGGCAGAGCCCAGGGAGAGGTACAACTGAGCGGCCAGCCCAGGAGCAAGACATCACTGACTCCAATTCACAGACTGTGAAACAGAAGCATTCAGGAGGTCTGCAAAACTGAGCCAAAACCCTAGAAGAACTGACCAGGTCAGTAGTCTGGCCCGAATCCCAGGTCCCATGACCAGGAGGGGTCTTTAGAGGTCATCTTATGCAGACCCCCTCCACCTGAGTGAATGACTGAGCCACCCTGCGGTGTGGTCTTCCTGGCTATATAGAAATACCCCTGGGGAAGCCCTTGCTACGGGCCCAGCACCATGTTCAAAAATTCAATAAAAAACAGGCGGGGTTCGGTGGCTCATGCCTGTAATCCCAGCACTTTGGGAGGCCGAGGCAGGTGGATCACCTGAGGTCAGGAGTTCAAGGCCAGCCTGGCCAACATGGTAAAACCCCCGTCTCTACTAAAAAATACAAAAATTAGCCAGGCATGGTGGCACATGCCTGTAGTCCCAGCTACTTGGGAGGCTGAGGCAGGAGAATTGCTTGAACCGGGAAGCGGAGGTTGCAGTGAGCCGAGATTGCGCCACTGCACTTCAGCCTGGGTGACAGGGCAAGACTAGGTCTCAAGAAAAAAAAAATTCAATAAATATCATATTAACACCTAAAACACCCAGATAAGGAAACAGAGGCTCACAGAAGTCAGGTTACTTGCCCAAAGTCATGCAGCGGTAGATACCTCAGTGCACTGCCTCCAGCCCTCTTGCCCCCACCTCTCAGCCACTTCTGCAATGACCAGTCCCTGCAGGCTCCAAGCAGCATCTTACAGGTGCAATGGGACAGTGCTTCACGTAAGGCCAGCTGGGCCTTCTTGGGAGCTGCTGTGTGGGGTGCCCACAGGAAGCCACCTGAGCCCCACACATGTGCCTCCAGAAGTACACACGGGAGTTAACATCCATGGAGCTATCCTTGTCAGGCAGGGGACGGGGCTAGTGGATAAATACTTCCCTGTTCCTCTCTCTAGCAGAGCAGTTCTCTGTCTGTAAGGCTCCCTAGGAGACCGCCCAGGAGAGTGGTGGGAATAATAAAATAGCTGCTTTCCCTTCCTCACCTTCGAACCCCGGTCCTCACCCTTCGTTCCCGAGATCACTTTCCAAACATGCCACGGCCTGCAAGCCTCTCCCTCAGGCTCCCATTGAGGGGAATGCAGGTGGAGGGGCAGCAGTAGGTGGTGGGGCTGGGACTCACACCCAGGTCTGAGTGACAGCAGCAGGGCCTTCATGCTTAACCACCATGAGACCCTGCCACCAACCCCGTCCATGCCAAGGTCCCTTTCCCAGGCTCAAGTCATTCTGAGCCATGGTGGCTCAGCCCAAGTGGATCAGACAGGGTCCCAGAAAGAGTGAGGGGGTCTGCAAGCACACCTCCAGAAGTAGGGTCCTCTTCTCTGCAGCTGAGGCCGCCTCCCACCAAACACCTCAACACTCTGAGCTGGGCAGTCCCACTTAGACCTGCCCTGACCCTACCCAAGTTTAGCATCTGTCTCTGCCCAGAAACATCAACCACAGGGGCCAAGAGTGGCTGCTGTAGCTCTTCCCAGCCAGCCCCCATCCCACCCCGCTACCAGGCCCCCCAAGCCCCATCCCTCTCCAACTCCTCAACATCTGGGAAGGGAGGAGAGACCTGGGCCAGCTTCTTGAAGCCTGAGCAGCCAGATGCAGCAGATGCCCACCCCACCTCTGGACTCAGAAAACCCAGCACCACAGCTTGGACATGAGGCCAGAGCCTCCCACAACTCCTTCCTAAGTCGAAAAGATGTGCCGGGACTTTCGCTGAAAAATCACTGCCCAAGACCTCACAGGCCCTGACTCACTCCCGCCTCCCAGGCAACTGTGCCAGCTGTTTACTCCCCACCCCACAGCAGGAAGACCCGGAGGGCAGTGAGCCATGGGAAACAGGCCTGTGGGGCTGGAGGGACGGCCCCAGGGTCAAAAGGCATGCTACGAAGCTGAGAGCCCTGGCACCTGGCTCAGGACAATCCTGTCATTCCCTGTGGAGGCTTCTCTGATGAGGGCCACTCCACAGGGGCGCATCCCAGCAAACCCACTTGCACATAAGCACCCTTCAGGTTTGTTAACAAGGATGTAGGGGGAGCTACAGAAAACAAATGGGAGGAAAGAAGGGTACCCCTCGGCCAGCTCCAACGTCCAGACACAGCGCCAGGTGCTGGCAAAGCCAGAGGACAGTCTACACCGACTCCTGAGGTCTCCTGAACACACACCTGGACCCCCACCCGGAGCTGGCACCCCCACACCCACCCACGCCTCTGGAAATGAGCATCAGGCTGGAAGAGGTCTCACTCCCAAAGACCCCTCCAGGCCTCTCAGCCAGCACCCTGCACCCACGCTCCTGTCCCTGCAGCAGGCACAGGCTGGGGCGAGGATGGGATGGGGTTTCAGCCCTCTCGGGGAAAGCAACAAACCCAGACTAGCTGCAGGGTCCTCCTGGGGTTCCTAGCAGCTTTCCTTCCGCCGCCACCTGTAAACAGCCCCTCTCTGACCTCCATCCCTGCCAGCTTCTCTCGCCAGACTTTGACAGGCTGAGCAGCTCAGATACACACACCCCACACCCCATAGGAGGCCGTGTGTGCAGCGACCCCGCCGCAGGGGCTTCCGAGGACGGTTACCCCCTCCCCAGCACCACCCGTGACGCCGGCGGGCTCTGCGGGATCGCAGCCCCGCTCGCGCCGTCCTTACGTGCTGGGGTCTGCCTGAACCCGCACGCGTTCACACCCCGCACACGCTCCGGCTCCCCTCAACCACAGCGGGACACGCGCCCGGATCCCGCCGCGTTGCGGAATCCCAGCCCCGGGGCCACTGACCTGCGGCGCAGCCAGCCGGCTCGCGCTGCCTCCCGACGCGTAGCGAAGGGCACCAGGCCGACCCGCGGCTCGCCTCCTCGCTCAGCCCGGCCCCCTGCTCCTCCTCCTCCTCGCGCGGCGAGTCCCCTGGTCCTCCTCCTCCTCCTTCTCCTCCTCCTCCTCCTCCTCCTCCTCCTCGCGCGGCGGGTCCCTAGCAGCCGCCCAGCCGTGCACGCGCGCACCCCGGCCCGGCCCCGCGTGCCAAGCCCCGCCCTCCGCTCACCTGGCGCCCCCCACCCCCACGTTGCCGCCGCGCACGCGCAGCCCAAGCCCGTGCTGAAGATCTGGGGTCCTAGCGCTCCCGTCCTCGCCGTGTCGCCGCCTGGGGCGCGTCCTGGGCCTGGCTGTGGCGCCACGGATCGCCCGCGCAGCCGCGGGGAGGGGGCGGCGGGGTCACAGCGGGTCCCGAGCGCCGTGGGGGCTGCCCGAGGCGGCTCCTCCGGAACAAAGGCGCGGGGCGGGGCAGGCGCACCCGGAGGACCAAGGGAGGGAAGGAGCGGCCCCGCCTGCCCCGGGTTCCTGGAGAGGGCGACGGGGAACCGAGGCGCGTGACGCCTGAGCGCCCCTGACCTGATGAGTACGACGCTCGGGGTCTCCCTCTACCTCTGCGTTGCGCGGGACCCGGGACGGGGTGCGGTGCTGTCCTGCGAGTCTCCGGGGCTGCGCCGACCCCGGAAACTCCCCGCTGCCTGGGATCTGGGGCTGGATCTTTTTGAGACAGTCTCGCTCTGTCGCCCAGGCTGGAGTGCGGTGGCGCGATCTCAGCTCACTGCAACCTCCGCCTCCTGGGTTCAAGCGAGTCTCCTGCCTCAGCCTCCCAAGTAGCTGGGACTGTAGACGTGATAATTTTTGTATTTTTAGTAGAGACAAAGTGCCTGTAATCCCAGCACTTTGGGAGGCCAAGGACGGCGGGTCATGAGGTCAGGAGTTCAAGACCAGCCTGGCCAACATGGGGAAACCCCCGACTCTACTAAAAATACAAAAAAAAAAATTTAGCAGTGCATGGTAACATGCACCTGTAATCCCAGCTACTTGGGAGGCTGAAGCAGGAGAATTGCTTGAATCTGGGAGGCAGGGGTTGCAGTGAGCCAAGATTGCACCACTATACTCCCACCTGGGTGACAGAGCAAAACTCCATCTTGAAAAAAGAAAAGAAAGGATAGCAGGGAGCTGACATGGTGGCCGGGCATGCTGGCCAGATGGGCATGGTAGTTCATGCCTGTGATCCCAGCACTTTAGGAGGCCAAGGCAGGTGGATCATGAGGTCAGGAGATTGAGACTATCCTGGCTAACCTGGTGAAACTCCATCTCTACTACAAATGCAAAAATTAGCTGGGCATGGTGGCATGTGCCTGTAGTCCCAGCTACTCAGGAGGCTGAGGCAGAAGAATCACTTGAACCTGAGAGGCAGAGGTTGCAGTGAGCCAAGATCACACCATTGCACTCCAGCCTGGGCAACAAGAGCCAAACTCTGTCTCAAAAGAAAAAAAACTATTGCTGGGCACAGTGGCTCATGTCTGTAATCCCAGCACTTTGGGAGGCAGAGGCAGGAGAATGGCTTGAACCTAGGAATTCAAGACCAGCCTGGGCAACATAGGAAGACCGCATCTCTAAAATAAGAACAAAATAAAATAAATTAGCCATACAAGATGGTGCATGCCCAGAGTCCCAGCTACTCAAAAGGCAGAAGCAGGAGGATCACTTGAGCCCAAAAGTTTGAGGCTGCAGAGAGCCATGATCACGCCATTGCAGTCCAGCCTGAGTGACAGAGTGAGATCCTGTCTCAAAATAAAATAATGAAAAACTATTGTGGCTGAGTCGGGAGAATCACTTGTGCCCAGAGGTTCAAGGCCTGCCTGGGCAAAACAGTGAGACCCTGTCTCTTAAAAATAATAATAATAATATTCTATAACAAAAATGAATTCAGCCACTTATCTCAGTGACTCTATAGCCGACTCTTCAAATTCCCAAATGGCATGTAGCCTTCCCATGTATGAAATCTGAAGTTATGTGGCTGGGCACAGTGGCTCATGCCTGTAATCCCAGCACTTTAGGAGGCTGAGGTGGGCAGATCACCTGAGGTCAGAAGTTCGAGACCAGCCTGGCCAACATGGTGAAATCCCATCTCTGCTCCAAATACAAAAATTAGCTGGGCGTGGTAGCATGTGCCTGTAGTCCCAGCTACTCAGGAGGCTGAGACAAGAGAATCACTTGAACCTGGGAGGCAGAGGTTGCAGTGAGCCGAGATTATGCCACTGCACTCCAGCCTGGGCAACAGAGCGAAACTCCATCTCAAAACAAAACAGCAACAACAACAACAGCTTTGATGGGGAAAGTGGAAGAAAGGCCCAGGGTCAGGTATGGCAGACCTTGGGAAGGGCTGTGACTGCAGAAGTGTTGCCAGCACTCCTCTGTTGTGATTGCTGATGCTGGTTACATGTGTCCACTGCTGGGGGAAGAGTGGGCAGGGATCTGGGTCAGGAGAAGCCCTCAACTCCCAGCCCTCCACCCAGACTCAGGATCCCAGCTGGAATCTCTGGCATGGGAAAGGAGTTGGTCAAGGAAGGCTGGGCTGGTTCCAGGTCAAAGCAGGGGGTGCCCAGCAAATTTACCTGCCACTCTCCCTCCAGAGAAGGAGAAAGCAGTGCTCTCCAGGCTTCGTTTTTTGTTGTTATTGTTGTTGTTGTTGTTTGAAACAGAGTCTCACTCTGTTGTCCAGGCTGGAGTGCAGTGGCAAAATCACGGCTCACTACAACCTCCTTCTCCATGGTTCAAGAGATTCTCCTGTCTCAGCCTCCCGAGTAGCTGGGATTACAGATATGTGCCACCTCGCTCAGCTAATTTTTGTATTTTTAGTAGAGACGAGGTTTCACCAAGTTAGCCAGGCTGGTCTCACTCTCCTGACCTCAAGTGATCTGCCCGCCTCGGCCACCCAAAGCGCTAGGATTATAGGCATGAGCCACCTAGTCCGATGGAACTCCAGGCTTTGTAAACCTCTGCAGGCATACATAGTTCACTGGAGACTTATGATCTCCCAAGAGAAGGCAGGGAAAATACAATCCTATCCATTTGACAGAGGAGAAAGCAGAGGCAGTGAGTTGCCTCAAGTTACTCCGTGCACTCGAGGTGGGACAAGCATCCAGGCTGATAAACTCTTTCCTAGAAGGCCTCCCCATCCCTGAAGGCAAAGTTCCCCACTGTGGATTTGTGGACCAATGGGGCCCTGGCTTCGTTAGTACCAGCTGGGGGGCCTGGACTGAGGCCGAAGCAGGTGGGGGTCAAGGCAGAAGGTCCCTTTACCTGGAGGGAGACTGGAGGTCAGCCCGGCTGAGGATGCGGTGCTGCTGTGGGCTGTAAAGCCACTGGAAGGCTGTCAGTGTCCTCTCCTCCATTCGGAACCGCCCTTCCTGCACGTACCTGTGGGCAGGACAGGAGAGAGTGAGGCGGGGAGCAACCTCTGCAGAGCTCCTCAGGAGAGTCAGCCCTGCCTGCCAGAGAATTGCTGTCGGGTACCTGTTTCCAAATATCCCTCCTGCTCATCTGCCATAAAGTCCTGTTTCCAGAGGGCCACAATTAACATTCCCTGAAGAGGAGGCAGCTACAAGGATCAGATTTCAACTCAATAAACGGAAAAGCTTTCTTTTCTTTGTTTTTGTTTTGTTTTGTTTTTCAAGACAGAGTCTTGCTCCATCACCCAGGCTGGATGCAGTGGCGTGATCTTAGCTCATTGCAACCTCCACCTCCCAGATTCAAGCGATTCTCCTGCCTCAGCCGCCCGAGTAGCTGGGATTACAGATGCCCGCCGCCCTGCCTGGCTAAATTTTGTATTTTTAGTAGAGATGGGGTTTCACCATGTTGGCCAGGCTGGTCTCAAACTCCTGACCTCAGTGATCTGCTCGCCTCGACCTCCCAAAGTGCTGGGATTACAGATGTGAGCCACCGCACCCACCCAATACATGAAAAGCTTTCTAAAAGTTAGTTGTCTGAAGCTGAAAGAAGCTGAAGCTGATGGGGTAAGTTCCCTATCACTGGAAGTATGTAAGCAGAGGGCACACAGGCAATTCAGGCATTAGACAAGGGTCCATCCTTTAAGTTCCCTTACAGGGCTAAGACACTGAACTTTTTTTTTTAAGAGACATAGTTTCACTCTGTCATCCAGACTAGAATGCAGTAGTGCATTTATAGTTCGCTGCAGCCTCAAATTTGTGGGCTCAAGCAATCCTCTCACCTCGGCATCTTGAGTACCTAGGACTACAGGCACAAGCCACCCCGCCCAGCTAATTTTCTTTGTAAATTTTTTGTAAAGACAGGATCTTGCTATATGGCCCAAGCTGGTCTTGAACTCCTGACCTCAAGCAGTCCTCCTGCCTGGGCCTCCCAAAGTTCTGGGCTTATAGGAGTGAGCCACCTCGCCCAGCCATGGACTTCTTGATTTCACAGCAGGAGAAGGGCTGCTCTGGAGTGGGGATCAGGAGTCAGCAATCAGGGTTAGGTCTTCCAGAACCTCCAGAGTCTCTCCCAGGGTCCCAGATGTCCTATGAAAGTGTCTGGGAAGCTGGGCTGGGCACCATGAACACAAAAGGAAGGTGGTCTCCCTCCTACCCTGGCCAACCTCTCCTGGGAGAACCATGAATCTATTCACTAATTCAACTTTTTTTGGGTTTTCTTTGAGACAGAGTTTCAATCATGTAGTCCAGGCTGGAGTCCAGTGGTGTGATCTTAGCTGACTGCAACCTCCGCCTCCCGGGTTCAAGTGATTCTCCTGTCTCAGACTCCTGAGTAGCTGGGATTACAGGCACCCACCACCACACCCAGCAAATTTTTGTATTTTTAGTAGAGACGGGTTTTCACCATGTTGGCCAGTCTGGTCTCGAACTCTCAACCTCAGGTGATCCAGCCACCTTGGCCTCCCAAAATTCTTGGGTTACAGGCATGTGCCATCACACTCAGCCTAATTCAACATTTATTGAGTGCCTATGATGATAAGCAAAACTGACAGAGTCCCTGCCCTCCTGTGGGGAGAGAAACCATCCAATAATCACATAAATAAATGTATAATTACAAAAAGGCATTCTGATATATTACAATGGGGACGTCACTTGGTACAACCCCTCTGGAGGACAAGCTGACAACATATGTCTGAATTCCAAATGCATTTCCTTTTAAACCCGATAATCCCCTCTTTGGAGAATGTATCTAGAGATTCCAGCAAGTGGACAGTGTTAACTGTGCGATTGTCTCTAATAGCAAAAGATTGGGAGCGACCCACACACCCTTCAGTAGGGAATGAAATAAATTATGGTTCATCCATACAGTGAAATCAGGTGGGGCTGTAAAACATGTTGTGTTTGAGGGTGTTCCTGTGTGCCATCATGCCGAGATCTCCAAGGCACACTGTTCAGAGGGAAAAATCAAGTGCAGAGCAGCATGGGTGACTGATGTGAAAAAGGGAGCCGGGAATAGAGTGGGAATTCACACTTACTTATCTTTACCTATAGAAACTCTGGAGACACAAAAGCTAATAAAAATCATCTCCTGGTGGCAGGGGGAGAGGAAAGAGGGTGGATGAGGCATGGGAAAGTGACCTTTTCACAACGTGCCTTCTCATCAGGAGAGAGATTCCAAATCTTTTTTTTTTTTTTGATACAGAGTCTCCCTCTGTCTCCCAGGCTGGAGTGCAGTGGCACAATCTCATTTCATTGCAACCTTTGCCTCCCAAGTTCAAGTGATTCTCCTGCCTTGGCCTCCCGAGCAGCTGCAATTATAGGCACCCACCACCACGCCGGGCTAATTTTTGTGTTTTTAGTAGAGACGGTATTTCACCATGTTGACCAAGTTGGTCTCGAACTTCTTACCTTGTGATCTGCCTACCTCAGCCTCCCTAAGTCCTGTGGTCACAGGCATGAGCCACCACGCCCTGTCTGTTTTTTAGAAACAGGGCCTCCATACATTGCCCACGCTGGTCTCCTGGCTCAAGGGATCCTCCTGGCTCAGCTTTCTGAGTAGCTGTGATTACAGGCATGAGCTACCACTCTTGGCTCGGGTCAGATGGGGAGACTTGAGAGTGTCTAAGGAAGTTGTGTTGGCAGGACCTGGCGCTGGGCCGGACACAGGTGAGAAGAAGACAAGCAGCAACATCACTGCCCCACTCCTGGTTTGTGCAGGTGGCTGGTTGCAGAGCCATCCATGCTGGATGAGGACAGCTTTGAGAGGAAAGATTATGACTTCCATTTGGGACATGTCCCTCCTCTGTGACCTGCTTCCGGCCCCAAAGTGACTCCCCTCCTATAAAACCTGGCTCAAAAGTAGGCTCCTCCAGGAATCCCACCCTGATTAATCCCGTCCTATTCTGATCATGAGTTTTTCGGTCTTTCTCCATCTTTGGGTTCCTCAGGATTCAGCCCTGGGTGACAGGCTCTTGCCATCTCCATGGTAGAAAGCAGTAACACGGATACGCTGGTAAACCTGGTTGACTCCAAGGAGGGACCTTAGAGCCTGGAGAGTAGTCACTGCTTTAGACCCTTTTGAATGAGAACCATGTGACTATATTTTATTTTTATTTTATTTTTTGAGACAGGGTCTCGCTGTGTCACCCAGGCTGGAGTGCAATGATGCAATCTGGGCTCACTGCAACCTCTGCCTTCCAGGTTCAAGTGATTCTCCTGCCTCAGCCTCCCGAGCAGCTGCAATTATAGGCATCCACTACCACACCTGGCTAATATTTTTATTTTTAGTAGAGACAGGGTTTGACCATGTTGGCCAGGCTGGTCTCGAATGCCTGACCTCAAACGATCCACCCGCCTTGGCTTCCCAAAGTTCTGGGATTACAGGTATGAGCACAGCCTATATTTTTAAAAGGTAAATACCTTTTTTTAAAAAAAGTTAACCCGGCAAAAAGAAATAATAAATTAAGATCTCGTCTGATTATGACATCATCATAGATTGCTAGGGCAGAAAAATCCCAAGAAGTCACTCATCAGGTCCAGCAGCTTTCATAGATGAAGACGTGAGGCCCAGCCAGGCACAGGGCCTCTCCCAGGCTGACAGACCACACATCACATCAGGCTGTCCTTGACCCCACCAGGCTGTCCTTGACCCCACCAGGCCCCCATGCTG
This sequence comes from Callithrix jacchus, assembly GCF_049354715.1. Taxonomy (NCBI): domain Eukaryota; kingdom Metazoa; phylum Chordata; class Mammalia; order Primates; family Cebidae; genus Callithrix; species Callithrix jacchus. The sequence continues at coordinate 65,493,748 of NC_133506.1, forward strand.
ACGGAAGAGCAGGCCCACTCAGGAACCATTCGCCACTCCAGCCCCACCACTCACCCTTGCCACTGTGTGGATATAGCCTCAGCCACATGCACAGCTTTGCCTCCTGGCCCCACCCAAAACCCAGCCTCCCCTCCCCTCCTCCCGCTCTCCACCCCCATCTCCCAGAGGCTGTGGATGAGGGATTTTCTTTTTTTTTTTTGAGAGGGAGTCTCGCTCTGTCACCCAGGCTGGAGTGCAATGGTGCAATCTAGGCTCATTGCAACCTCCGCCTCCCAAGTTCCAACAATTCTCCTGCCTCAGCCTACCAAGGAGCTGGGATTACGGGCATGCGCCACTATGCCTGGCTAATTTGTGTACTTTTAGTAGAGATGGGGTTTCTACTAAAACCCAGCTTGGCCAGCCTGGTCTCAAACTCCTGACCTCAGGTGATCCACCTGCCTTGGCCTCCCAAAGTGCTGGGATTACAGGCGTGAGCCACTGCGCCCAGCCAGGGATTTTCCAGTGAGTCCCGATTCCTCATCTGTAAGATGGTAGTAGTCATCATAACCCGTGTTGAAGGGTTGTTGCAAAAATGATATGAGCTCATGTCCGGGAAGCCCTTGCCCATGGTCAGCTTCTCCTCCCCTCCCACTGTCCTCCCCGGCCTCCTCCAAGCACGTGCCTGTCAAACCCCTGCACTCTCTCCTCTAAGCCTCACAGCAAACCCTGTGGAACTGGCCAATCCCACTTTAGAGATGAGGAAGAAGAGGCTCAAGGTAGGAAAGTGAACGTGTCCAAGGTGGCGCATGCAGGAAGCAGCAGAGGCCAAGACTTCTTTGTGCCTTCAGATCCTAACATCCACTGTCCTCCTAAGCAATCCCCTGCCCCCCACAGCCTCTCCCTCCTCCACACCACCCCTGCTCCCTTCCCAACACAGCCCTTCCCCTGCCCAGGGGACCAGTGTCTTCTCATGGCATATCAAGTATCCTTCAAACTCTCACCCGAGCCATGCACGCCTTCCCCACTGCAATCCCCTCCAGCCTTTTCCAGCATTATACGCTGCCCTGTGCACTCACTCATACAGACCCCTGTGTTCCTGACCATGTGTCCTTCTCCAAAAACACCATTTCTTTCCTCACCTCAGAGCCTTCTCGCAGCTGTGCCCCTAGCTGGATTGCCCTGCCTCTATCTCTACCCCAAACCTGCCCATGCCCAGCCCACACTGTCCTTACAATCTGTCCCAGCCCTCCCAAGTCCGCACAGGGTTTGTGCAATGCTTTGCTTAATGTTTTTTGGTAGCGGTGGTGTTCTTTTTTTTGAAACAGCCTCGCTCTGTCACCCAGGCTGCAGTGCCGTGGTGCAATCTCAGCTCACTGCAACCTCCGCCTCCTGGGTTCAAGCAATTTTCCTCCCTCAGCTTCAAGAGTAGCTGGTACTACAGGCACCTGCCACCACACTCTGCTAATTTTTTTTGTATTTTTAGTAGAGATGGGGTTTCACTATGTTGCCCAGGTTGGTCTCGAACTCCTGACCTCAGGTGATTGAACCGTCTCGGCCTCCCAAAGTGCTGGGATTACAGACCTGAGCCACTGTGCCCGGCCTTGCTTAACCTTGATCACAACATTCCTTTCTGCTTGCCTGTGCATGAGTTATTTATGTGCCTGTCTGTCTCCCTGCTGAAGTGCAAAGACTGTATCTGAACCATGTCTGAATTCCCTGAGACACCCTCACACAGCCCTCTAGTCTTCGAAGCCAGACTGCTGTAAAAATCACAATAGCAACAGCGATCAATTTATTACATCCTGGAGATGCTCTGACACAGATGATCTCCACTAACGAGTCCAACGTGTCAATGTAGAAATATGCTTGCTGAACTAGATCGCACTGAACGTAAGGAAGAACAAATTGCCCATCCCCAACTGTCTTCCCTCTCGACTTGCTGCGTATCTGAAATCCTGCTGAACAGTGCACTGAAGGACATGAACTGCTAGAGAGGGCCAACCTTTTCCATCACTACCAGCCATTCAAACCTCCAAAGAAGACCCGGTGTGGTGCTCACACCTGTAGTCACAGTACTTTGAGAGGCTGCGGTGAGAGAACTGCTTGAAACCAGGAGTTCAAGACCAGCGTGAGCAACATGGCAAAACCCCATCTCTACAAAAACTAAATAATTGGGCAGGTACAGTGGCATGCACTGATAGTCCCAGCTACCAGGGAGGCTGAGGCAGGAGGACCATTTGAAGTGAACAGACCCAGTGCTATGGCCTGAATTTTTGTGTCCCCACAAAATTCCTATGTTGAAATCCTAACCCAGGCTGGGTGTGGAGGCTCACGTCTGTAATCCCAGCACTTTGGGAGGCCAAGGTGGACAGATCACCTGAGGTCAGGAGTTCTAGACCAGCCTGACCAACATGGTGAAACCCCATATTTACTAAAAATACAAAAATCAGCCAGGTGTGGTGATGCATGCCTGTAATACCAGCTACTTGGGAGGCTGAGGCAGGAGAATTTCTTGAACCTGGGAGGTGGAGGTTGCAGTGAGCCAAGATTGTGTCACTGCACTCCAGCCTGGGCAACAGAGTGAGACTCTGTCTCAAAAAAAAAGAAAAGAAAGAAAGAACAAAAGAAAATAAACTTTACAACTCAATAATACAGAGACAACTAATGCAATTTATGGGCACCATCCTGGCCAACATGGTGAAACCCCGTCTCTACTAAAAAATACAAAAATTAGCTGGGTGTGGTGGTGCACACCTGTAGTCCCAGCTACTCAGGAGGCTGAGGCAGGAGACTTGCTTGAACCCAGGAGGCAGCGGTTGCAGTGAGCCAAGACCTTGCCACTGCACTCCAGTCTGGCGCCTGGCGACAGAGTGAGACTCTGTCTCAAAAAAAAATAAATAAGGCCGGGCATGGTGGCTCACGCCTGTAATCCAAGCACTTTGGAGGCCAAGGCGGGTGGATCACCTGAGGTCAGGAGTTCCAGACCAGCCTGACCAACATGGTGAAACCCGTCTTTATATTTAAAAAATAAATAAATAAAAATAAGTAAATAAATAAATATGGGCAAAGGATCTGAATAGGCCTTTCTCCAAAATAGATATATAAATGGACAGTAACTACATGAAAAGATGTTCAGCGTCATCAGCCGTCAGGGAACTGCAAATGAAAAGCAGGATGAGACACCATTTCACACTCAGGAGGACGGCTGTAAGCAAAGACAGAGATCACAACAAGAGTTGACAGGGACGTGGAGAACCCGGAACCTTCATACCCTGCTGGTGCCCACAACCATGGCCAGTACCATTTCATTTCTTTTATTGTACTTCTATTCTCAAAGACATTCTGTGACCTGTATTTCACCATTTTACACAAGGGACTTGAACATTCTCGAATTCTGGTATCTCCAAGTAATGAAACCAATCCCCCATGATATAGAGGGACGACTGTACATACCCTTGACGATGTGATGAAAATGGCACCCCCCAGCCGGGCACAGTGACTCTCACCTTTAATCCCAGCACTTTGAGAGGCCAAGGTGGGCGGATCAGCTGAGGTCAGGAGTTTGAGACCAACCTGGCCAACATGGAGAAACCCCATCTCTACTAAAAATACAAAATTAGCCAGGCATGGTGTCACATGCCTGTAATCCCAGCTACTCCAAAGGCTGAGGTAGGAGAATCACTTGAACCTAGGAGGTGGAGTTTGCAGTGAGCCAAGATCACTCCATTGCACTCCAGCCTGGGCAACAAGAGCGAAACTCTGCCTCAAAAAAAAGAAAGAAAGAAAATGGCACACTGGCCAGGCTCAGTGGCTCGCTCCTGTAATCCCAGCTCTTTGGGAGGCCCAGATGGGTGGATCACTTGAGGTCAGGAATCTAGACCAGCCTGGCCAACATGGCTAAACCCCATCCCTACTAAAAATACAAAAATTAGCCAGGCGTGGTGGCCCATGCCTGTATTCCCAGCTACTACTCGGGAGTCTGAAGCAGGAGAATCACTTGAACCTGGGAGGCAGAGGTTATATAATGAGCAGAGATGGTGCCACTGCACTCCAGCCTGGGCAATAGAGCAAATGCTGTCTCAAAAAAAAGAAAGAAAGGGCAGGCACGGTGGCTCACGCCTGTAATCCCAGCACTTTGGGAGGCCAAGATGGGCAGATCATGAGGTCAGGAGATGAAGATCATACTGGCTAACACGGTGAAACCCTGTCTCTACTGAAAATACAAAAAAAATAGCTGTGCATGGTGGCACGTGCCTGTAGTCCCAGCTACTTGGGAGGCTGAGGCAGGAGAATTACTTAAACCTGGGAGGTGGAGGTTGCAGTGAGCCAAGATCATGCCACTGTACTCCAGCCTGGGTGACAGAGCAAGACTCGGTCTCAAAGAAAAAAAAAGAAAGAAAGAAAAAAGAAAATGGCACCCATCCCTGTTATCCTCCTCCCCAAAACTCATAACCCTAGTTTAATCAGGAGAAAAACACCAGACAAACCCCAGCCGAGTGAGTGGCAATCTACAAAGTATAAGTAGAACTCCTCAAAAACTATCAAGATCATCAAAAACAAGGAAAGTCTGAGAAACTTTCACAGCTGGGAGGAGCTCAAGGAAGCATAATAACTAAATGTAATGCGCTAACTTGAATGGGACCCTACCAGGGAAAAAGCATTAGGAAAAACTAAAGTTTACCATAAGCAAAAAAAAAAAAAAAAAAAAAGAAAAAAAGAAAGAAAGAAAGAAGTGAAAGTTTGTCAGGCACGGTGGCTCACTCCTGTAATCCCAGCACTTTGGAAGTCCAAGGCAGGTGGATCATGAGCTCACGAGTTCAAGACCAGCCTGGACAACATGGTGAAAACCCATCTCTACTAAAAATACAAAAGTTAGCTAGGTGTGGTGGCACAAGCCTGTAGTCCCAGCTGCTCAGGAGGCTGAGGCAGGAGAATCACTTGAACCTGGGAGGTGGAGGCTGCAGTGAGCTGAGGTCATGTCACTGCACTCCAGCCTGGGTGACAGCAAGACTTTGTCTCAACCAAAAAAAAAGGAAGATGGGCTTTTATCTGGGGGTGAAGTGTGACCCCAAACCCAAATAGGACAGTAAAAATGATTCATGCATCATCAGGTCCAGCCCAAGAGTTGGGAGGATGAATCAAAACAGGTATCCAGGCTCTACTCCTTTAATCTCTTCCTATTTCTTCTTCTGTGAATGCAGGAACTGATCTGGAAGGCCTGGGGTCCTGAGTGGTCCTCCTCTCTTTATACCTCTGCCTCCCTCTGTTCCAGTTTTAGTCCCTGTGAAGGCAAGGTGTTCTTCAGTGACCCAGATCAACATTCTATGGAAACACAGCCCAGTTCCCATGAAGTTGTGTCATTGGCCTGACCTAGGTCACGTGCCCATCCTTGAGCCAGTAGCTGTGGTGAGGGGGATGGAATGCTATGTCATTTTCAGGAAAGGGACACTGCCCACCTCCCCCAAGTTATTCAAAAGTAGATTAGCTCTGCCAGGGGCACGGTGGCTCATGCCTGTAATCTCAGCACTTTGGGAGGCTGAAGTGGGTGGATTGCTTGAGCCCAGGAGTTCGAAACTAGCCAGGGCAATATGGTGAAATCCCACCTCTACAAAAAAATACAAAACTCAGCTGGGCATAATGGCCCATGTCCATAGTGCCAGCTACAGGTGGGAGGCTGAAGTGGGAGGATCACTTGAGCCTGGGAGGTGGAGACTGCAGTGAGCCCAGACTACACCACTGCACTCCAGCCTAGGTGACAGAGTGAGATCCTATCTCAAAAAAAAAAAAAAAAAAAAAAAGATTAATTCTACTTTTATCTGGTTTATATATTGGAGCTTCACCTGGAGAGTGATTCCACTGCTAACTAATATAATTGGAAACCCCTTGGCCCCTCCTGCTCTGACACTCTGGGATATTCTGACAATGTGAACTTGGATGTGTGGCCCTGTGGAACCATCCAGGAAATAGGCAAAGCAGAGGAGCAGTGAAGCCCCCTGGGCGAGACCTGGTTCAAACCCTGCCTCTGCTATGTGCTTGTTGGGTGACCTTGATGAATCCTTTTCCCTCTCCGACCCTTGGCTTCCTCATCTGGAAACTGGAGGTGCTAATACCTTCCTCTCAGTGTGTGCCTGAATGCTGACTACTCCAGAGCCGCAGGAGGTACTGGAAGCCCATGTTGCTATTATTTATGACATTATTGTTCGTTGTATTCGGCTATAGAATGTACCTGGTGGGATGTGCCCAGGAATTCTACTTCAAAGCTGCTCTCTGACCTTGCTTTGGGTGTGATGATTTGGGATGGGGACGAGTCTCAGGCGGACATTCTCCCCTTTGAATCTTGGAGTCCTCTGAGGTCCGGGTGGGCTAAGCAGGCTGCTCTGAGCTCCAAGTGCCGCCACGCACAGGTCAGACCCCTCGCTGAGGCCGTCCTGAACATTCGGACACCTGGACCCCTGCGACGTGGGTTCGGGGGCCCAGCTCAGGTGACTCGACTGCGCTGCGTCTGAAACCCTCTGAGCCTGCAGTCCGGTAACCTGACACCGCAGGCTTCGACTTCCCAGCCGGCCCGGACTGCGGAGGAGGAAAGGGCGGCTGCCCAGCCACACAGGGACCCCTCCCTGCCCTGCCCTGCCCCGGTCTCCTAGGCCCCCGTCCCCACGCCCCCTTCCAAGGTGCCCACCCCTCGGGGCTCATGTGTTTCAGGGCTAACGCGTCCCTTTCCACGCCGGGGCTGGGGCTGTGGGTTGTGTCCTTTCGGGGCCCAAGTCCAGAGTCCTGCAGAAGGAACGGGGAGGCCGGGGTCGCCACCGCGCAAACGGGAAAGCCAAAGTGGGGCGAGGGGGAAGGGCGAGCCTGCGGGAGGGGGACGGGGTCCCTCCGAAGCCCCGCGCCTGGCACAGGGTCCCCCGTCGCCGCCCTCGCTGGAGAGCCGCGGAGACCCCGCGCGGGGACGCGGGTGGTGGGGACCAGGCAGCCCGCGCCTCGCAGCCCCCGCTCGTGAAGCAACTTTGGGCCCACGCCCCGCAGCTTCCTGCGCCCGCCGCGCCTTGGGGTCCGCGCCTGCATCAGGCCCCGCGGCCGCCCAGCGCCCACTCACCAGCGCACTAGCTGCCAGCGCTTCTCCCCCGGCGCCCGGCGGCCAGCCATGCCTCGCCCGGACGCTCCCTGCCCTCCGCGGGTCGCAGGGCGGAGGTGGCTCGGATGCTGCAGGCCGGTGCCCGGGGCTCGCTCGCGGGCGCGGGGAGGCGCGGGCCGAAGGCGGGCGCGGGGAGGTGCCGGGCGGCGCGGGCAGAGGAGGGCTTTGGACGGTGCGGGGAGGGCGCGGGGCGGGCGCGGCGCTCAGACCCCGCCCCTGGAGGCTGCTGGAGCCGAGTCCGCTCCGGCACAGCAGCGGGAGAGGAACGGCGGCCTCTCCCCGTCTGGGCCTCTCCCCGCCGCGCCTAGGAGCCAGGCTTCTGGGGACCACTGCGCGAGGAGTCGGGCTCCCCAAGTCCTACAGACGCGCTAAGAGAACAGGCGGCCCATTTCCTCGTTCTGTGCCTTACTCCTTTATAAAACCCGTCTACCTACCCACAAAGTGATGCCTAGAACATTAAACTACTCTAGATGCCTCAAATTTGGTGGTTTGATGCGCCCTACGAATCATTTATATATAGATATACAAATAGACAGATAGATATAGATATAGATATATATGAAAAGAGAGAGACCCAGGCTGGAGTGCAATGGTGCAATCCCGGCTCACTGCAACCTCCACCTCCCAGGTTCAAGCAATTTTTGTGCCTCAGCCTCCAGAGTAGCTGGGTTTACAGGTACCCACCACCACGCCTGGCTAATTTTTGTATTTTTTAGTAGAGACGGAGTTTTGCCACGTTGGCCAGGCTGATCAGGTGATGCACCTGCCTCGGTCTCCCAAAGTGCCGGGATTACAGGTACGAGTCACCGCGCCTGGCCAATTAAAGTATTTTAAAGCAACTAATTTGGCTGTGCACAGTGGCTCACATCTGTAATGCCAGTATTTTGGGAGGCCCAGGAAAGAATATTACTTGAGCCCAGGAGTTCGAGACCAGCCTGGGCAGCATAGACAGACCTCGTCTCTAGAAAAAAAAAAAAAAAAAAAAACTTTTTAAAGTCTGTAGAATATTTAAAGTGACAGTAATTAAAACAATATGACATTGGCCTAGCAAGCTGCCCAGCTGAGCTGAGTTTTACTTCTAAAACTCATGTTTAGTTTTAAAACTCACTTATATAGAAACTGTCCACACCTTGCACTGTGGCCTCCCAATTTACCTGCCTCCCCCATATCTGGACGACCTACATCCTTTGCGGAAAGAAAACTTATGCAGAAAGAGGAGGAAATCCAGTTCCCAGTGATGGAGCTCCTGGGAGCTTACCTTCCTCATGAGGACAGTGGGCCCATGCCCAGGATCATTGGGAAAAACCTCCCCCCACCTCCACACTCCTACTGATATTTGTCATTCCATCCACAGATGTTCAACCAAAGTGAAGATGACATAAATCCCAAGAATCCCCACCTGGGCTTTCCTCTATGTCTCAGCCAAAGTAACAGCGAGCCAGTGGGACAAAGAGTATAACAAAACAGAGGCCTCCTGCAGGGGAAGGGGGAAAGAGACACAGACCAGGTACAGGAGGGCAGCTCGCCCTCGGCCCCTAAGTAAGTGTCTAGCATGAGGCTAGCCATCCACTATGAGCATCCTCTCTCCTGTCTTCTTCTTCTTCTTTCTTTTTCTTTTTTTTTTAAAGACAAAATCTTCCTCTGTGGCCCAGGCTGGAGTGCAGTGGCGCGATGATCTCGGCTGACTGCAACCTCCGCCTCCCGGGTTCAAGCAATTCTCCTGCCTCAGCCTCCTGAGTAGCTGGGATTACAGGCATATGCCACCACAATCGGCTAATTTTTTGTATTTTTAATAGAGAGGGGGTTTCACCATGTTGGCCAGGCTAGTCTCAAACTCCTGACCTCAGGTGATTCATCCCCCTTAGACCCCCAAAGTGCTGGGATTACGGGCATGAGCCTCTGTAATCCTTTGAGCATCCTTTTTTTTTCCTTTCTTTTTTCTTTTGAGAAGGAGTCTTGCTCTGTTGCCCACGCAGGAGTGCAGTGGCGCAATCTTGGCTCACTGCAACCTCCGCTTCTCAGGTTCAAGCGATTATCCTGCTTCAGCTTCCCAAGTATCTGGGACTACAGGCACCCACCACGTTGATTTTTGTATTTTTAGTAGAGACAGGGTTTCACCATATTGGTCAGGCTGGTCTCAAACTCCTGACCTCAGGCGATCTGCTCATCTCCCAAAGAGCTTGGATTACAGGTGTAAGCCACCACGCCCCACCCGAGCGTCCTTTCTTTAAGCTTCCCAAGCAGAATTAACATGGAGACCAAGGAAACAGAGGAGAATTTCTAGAAACATCCCCAAGAGGGTGGGTGTGTGTGTGTGCACGTGTGGGTGTGCAAGTGTGTGTGTGTGTGTACATGTATGCATGTATATTCATGTGTGTGCATTGTAAAATGCATGTATTTCACATTTGTGAGGAAAGGGTGATGGGACAAATAGTTAACCATTTGCTAGGGGCAGGGCAGGAAGCAAGGTCTCTATTTCACATCACAAAATAGAATTCAGATGTATCATAAATGTAATTGTATAACTTGTTAACTTGCAAACAGGGAAAAGGAAAAACAGAAGTATAAACGTAAGTGTATAAACATAAAGGGCTCCAGTCTGGGTAGCAACAGCGAAACTCCGTCTCAAAAAAAAAAAACAAAATACGACATAAAGGACTAGAAAAATCCGTAGATAAGTATTGTCATTATATGAAAGAAGGATAGATTTTTTAGCATGACATCAGTGGCAGAAGCCATAAAGGAAGAGAGTAGTGGATTTGACTAAAATAAAAATGTTTAATATCTGCACATCACAGAAACACAATATGCAAAATTAAAAGGCAAATGTCACCATGTGCGGTGGCTCACGCCTGTAATCCCAGAACTTTGGGAGGCTCAGACAGGTGGATCACAAAGTCAGGAGACTGAAACCAGCCTGACCAACATGGTGAAACCCTGTCTTTACTAAAAATACAAAAATTAGCTGGGCATGATGGCGTGTGCCTGTAGTCCCAGCTACTCAGGAGGCTGAGGCAGGAGAATTGCTTGAACCTGGGAGGTAGAGGTTGCAGTGAGCCGAGATCATGTCACTGCATTCCAGCCTGGGTGACAGAGCAAGACTCTGTCTCATAAAAAAAAAAAAATGCTATAGTCACATAGTCAAATTCATAGAGACAGAAAGTAAGAGAGTGGTTGCTAGGGGCTGGGAAGAGGGAGAGAGAATGAAGAGTAATTGCTTAATGTGTACAGAGTTTCAGTTTTGCAAGATGAAGAGTTCTGGAGATGGAAGATAATGGTGATGGCTGCACAACAATATGAATTTATTTACTGTCGCTAAACTGCACACTAAAAAAAGTTAAGATAAATTTTATGTGTATTTTACAACTAAGAAATAAAAGTATTGAAAGTTTTCTTAAAGTTTTTGTGTATAGATTTTTTTTTTTTTTTTTTTTTTGAGACGGAGTTCCGCTCTTTTCACCCAGGCTGGAGTGCAATGGCGCGATCTCGGCTCACCGCAACCTCCGCCTCCTGGGTTCAGGCAATTCTCCTGCCTCAGCCTCCTGAGTAGCTGAGACTACAGGCTCGCGCCACCGTGCCCAGCTAATTTTTTGTATATTTAGTAGAGACGGGGTTTCACCATGTTGACCAGAATGGTCTCGATCTCTTGACCTCATGATCCACCTGTCTTGGCCTCTCAAAGTGCTGGGATTACAGGCTTGAGCCACCGCGCCCAGCCTTGTATAGATATTTTTTGAGACAGGGTCTCCCAGGATGGAGAGCAGTGGTGTGACCATAACTTACTGCAGGCTTCAACTCCTGGGTTCAAGCCATCCTCCTGTCTCAGCCTCCCAAAGTGCTGGGGTTACAGGTGTGAATGACCGTACCTGGCCAAAAGTGTTATAATAAAGAATAAGAAATGGGTTGGGCTTGGTGGCTCACACCTGTAATCCTAGCACTTTGGGAAGCCAAGGAAGATGGATCACCTGAGGTCAGGAGTTGGAGACCAGTCTGGCCAACACAGTGAAACCCCATCGCTACTAAAAATACAAAAATGAGCCTGGCGTGGTGGTGGGCACCTGTAATCCCAGCTACTCGGGAGGCTGAGGCACAAGAATCACTTGAACCTGGGGTGGCAGGGGACAATCTCGCTCGAGCTGAGAGATCATGCCATTTCACTCCAGCATGGACAAAAGAGGGAGACTAGACTCCGTCTCAAAAAAAAAAAAAAAAAAAAATGCTAAGAAATGATGAAGACGGCTGGGCGCAGTGGCTCACGCCTGTAATCCCAGCACCTTGGGAGGCCAAGGCAGGTGGATCACGAGGTCAAGAGATTGAGACCATCCTGGTCAACATGGTGAAACCCCGTCTCTACTAAAAATACAAAAAATTAGCTGGGCATGGTGGCGCGAGCCTGTAATCCCAGCTACTCAGGAGGCTGAGGCAGGAGAATTGCCTGAACCCAGGAGGCGGAGTTTGCTGTGAGCCGAGATTGCACCATTGCACTCCAGCCTGGGTAACAAGAGGGAAACTCCATCTCAAAAAAAAGAAAGCAATGATGAAGACTACCATAGAGAAATGGGTAAAGGACATGAACAAACAATTCATGATAGAAATATGAATAGCTAATACACAGAAATTTAAAACTTTTCATCTTGCTGGGCGCAGTGGCTCACACCTGTAATCCCAGCCCTTTGGGAGGCTACGGCAGGAGGATAGCTCGAGCCCAGGAGTTCAAGCCTGGGCAACATAGAAAGAACTCTCTCTCCTCAAAAGGAAAAAAAAAAATTAATCCTACTAAACATCAAGTACATTCAAAATTTTAACGTGACATCATTTTTTCAACTTGTCAAATTTGGAAAAGTTTATTGTTATTGTTGTTGTTGTTTTTTGAGACTGAGTTTCACTTTCGTTGCCCAGGCTGGAGTGCAGTGGCGCGATCTTGGTCAACCACAACCTCCGCCTCCCGGGTTCAAGCGATTCTCCTTCCTCAGCCTCCTGAATAGCTGGAATTAGAGGCAAGTGCCACCACGCTCAATTAATTTTGTTTTTTTTTTTTTTTTTTTAATAGAGATGGTTTCTTCATGTTGGTCAGGCTAGTCTTGAACTCCCAACCTCAGGTGATCTGCCCACCTCGGCCTCCCAAAGTGCTGGGATTATAGGCGTGAGCCACCACACCCAGCCTGTTATCGTTGTTTTTATTTCACACGAATAAAAAGAGAGAAGGGAAATTTGTGCTCCTGATTATTGCTGCTGCGTGTATAAATTGGTCCAACCAATGTGCATGGCAATCTGACAGTATGCTCAAAAGCTGAGGAGTGTGCACGTCTTTTGACTCAGTAATATTTACCTCTGTGGAATTCATACTACGTATATAATTAGAAATGTGAGGCCAGGTGCAGTGGCTCATGCCTGTAATCCCAGCACTTTGGGAGGCCAAGGCAAGTGGATCACCTGAGGTCAGGAATTTGAGACCAGCCTGGCCAACATGGTGAAACCCTGTCTCTACTAAAAATACAAAAATTAGCCTGGCATGGTGGTGCCTGACTGTTATCCCAGCTACTTGGGAGGCTGAGGCAGGAGAATTGCTTGAACCCAGGAGGTGGAGGTTGCAGTGAGCCGAGATCATGCCACTGCACTCCAGCTTGGGCGACAGAATGAGACTCCATCTCAAAAAAAAAAAAAAAAAAAAAAAAGGGTCAGGCACGGTGGCTCACGTCTGTAATCCCAGCACTTTGGGAGGCTGAGGCAGGTGGATCACAAGGTCAGGAGTTCGAGACCAACCTGGCCAATATGATGACACCCCCGTCTCTACTAAACATACAAAAATTAGCCAGGCGTGGTGGCATGAGCCTATAGTCCCAGCTGCTAGGGAGGTTGAGGCAGAAGAATCGCTTGAACCCAGGAGGTGGAGGTTGCAGTGAGCTGAGATCGCACCATTGCACTCCAGCCTGGCAACAGAGCGAGACTCTATCTCAAAAAAGAAAAAGAAGAAAAAAAAGGAAAAGCCAGAATTCCAAGATTCATCCTGACACAGATCAAAGAGAAAAACATTTGATACTTGGTCATAACAATTGTATCCATGTGCACTTTACCAGCCCCTTCACTTGTACCTTCAGACAGCCTCACAAGGATCCTGTTGGCAGAGTAGCTGTTAGTCTTCCCATTTTACTGAGAGAAAACTGGATCTCTGAGAGGCTGAAATTTGTCCAGGATTACCCAAGTAGTAAGTAACGGAGCTGGGGCCAGAGGCTAGGTTTTCAGTCTCCTTCATAGTACGTGCGTTTGGAGATACAAAACAGGCCAGGCATGTTGGCTCACACCTGTAATCCCAGCACTTCGGGAGGCCAAGGCAGGTGCATCACGAGGTCAGGAGTTTGAGACCAGCCTGACCAACATGGTGAAACCCCGTCTCTACTAAAAATAAAAAAACTAGCCGGGTGTGGTGGTGCATGCCTGTAATTCTAGCTATTTGGGAGGCTGAGGCAGAATTGCTTGAACCTGGGAAGCAGAGGTTGCATTGAGCCGAGATCGCACCACTACACTCCAGCCTGGGCGACAGAGTGAGACTCTGTCTAAAAACAACAACATCGACAAACATGCCTTTCATCATTCTTACCGACAGCTCACGAAATTGAGGGAATATGGATGGTTCATCAGAACTTACACTGCTGCTGGAGATACTGATAAGCAAGTCCAGGAAACACAGTCCAGGAATGCTCCCCTCTAGGAAGGACAACAAGGAACAGGAAGCGGGATGAGGTTGGCCTTTCTGCTCCTCTTCCCAGGATTTCCTCACAGGGTGAAGAGGGACCACTCACAGTGCAGCTAGAAACTAGAGTTCCTGTTGGGTGGGATTTGAGAAGCCTTTGAGCAAAATTCAAAGACCATGGTCTGTCAAGTCATTCCTACAACTCTTTTTCTTTTCTTTTTTGAGATGGAGTTCCACTCTATTCCCCAGGCTGGAGTGCAGTGCCATGATCTTGGCTCACTGCAACCTCTGCCACCTGCGTCCAAGCGATTCTCCTGCCTCAGCCTCCCAAGTAGCTGGGATTACAGGTGCCTGCTACCGCGCCTGGCTAATTTTTGTATTTTTAGTAGAAACAGTGTTTCACCATCTTGGCCAGGCAGGTCTTGAACTCCTGACCTCGTGATCCACCTGCCTCGGCCTCCCAAAGTGCTGGGATTACAGGCGTGAGCCACCGTGCCCGGCAAACTACAGCTTTTTATTTGTTGACACCTGAGTCCAGTTAAGCTTGGGAAATTGGGGAAGGAAAGGACCCATAGAGAGGCAGCGTGCCCTTGAAGTCTCCCCAGAGCCTTTGTAGCAGGTGCCAGGTCTCCTTGTTCTGAAGGTAGAGGGTTTCTCTGGAAATCTGGCTGGGAGAAAGGGCAAGGATCATTGGGTTAGCAATAGAGTGGGAAAAGCCAGGCACCAGCCTGTTAGCCTGAATCCGCCCCAGTCCTCTAGGCAGAGACAGGAATGAGTTACCCAGAGGAGTCTCTAAGCCAGCTGCCACTCACAATCCCGCCTCATCCCTCGTCATGAGCACAAAGGCCTACCGAGCACTCAGCAGTGCTGTTCTGAGCACTTTACATGTAGGAATTCATTTAATCCTCACACAACCCAAAGATCTTATGAGCTACATGCCATCATTATCCTCATTTACAGATGAAACCAAGACCCAGGGAAGAGGAAGATGTTAGGGTAGCCAGACACAGTGGGACTCCTGAAGCCTCCCGTGTGGGTGAAAACAGATCAACAGCAATGCCTTGCACTCGTTCTGAACTTTGGAGTTTTTTTTTTTTTTGTTTGTAACACAGTCTTGCTCTTGTTGCCCAGGCTGGAGTGCAGTGGATCTGGGCTCACTGCAACCTCCGCCTCTCCGATTCAAGTGATTCTCCTGCATCAGCCTCCTCAGTAGCTGAGATTGCAAGCACCAACCATCACACCCGGCTAATTTTTGTAGTTTTAGTAAAGACTGGGATTCACCATGTTGCCCAGGCTGGTATTGAACTCCTGACTTCAGGTGATCCACCCGCCTCGGCCTCCCAAAGTGCTGGGATTACAGGCGTGAGCCACGGCGCCCTGTCGAACTTTGGAGTTTATAAAGGATCTTCCCTTTGATCCTGGGACTCTCACAGAGGGTGAAATAGGGCGTCTTATCAATTGTGGCCCAGAGAGGTGATGTGATTCACCCAAGGCCACGCAGCTAGTGAGAGGTCTGGGGCGGCTTTGCCGCCGCCTGGAGACGGGACAGATTCCCAGCCCACGGGTCAGATCGCGCTTCGCCGCAAGACTTCCCTGCGCGGGCGCGGGCACGGCCTCTCCTTCCTACGCCAGGGCGGGAGGGGCGGAGCGGATCGCGGCCTGATGGCCCGGGCGCTGTCCGCGGTGCTGATCCCCCGCCGCGCCCCTGCTCGCCTGAGTACCGGCGGGCTCCCCAGGTCGCCGCCCTTCCAGCGCGCAGCCAAAGCCAGCTCCGCGAGCCCAACGGCCCGCTGGGGGCCTCTGGCCCGGCTCCCGGGGCTCTCGGGGCTCCCGGGGTTCCCCCTCCCCCGGCCGCGCGCCGCCGGCCTCCCCCCTCCGCCCCGCCCACGGCCCCGCCCAGCCCGCCCCTGGTCCCTCCCCTCCCCCTTCATCTCTCCCGCCCCCCCGCACCCCTCCAGTTCGTTCGCCAGTTCCGGTCACGTTGCTGGGTGTTTACGCCTCGAGCCCGCCCCGGCCCCCCTTCGGCGCCCCCCGAACCCCCCGGAGCCCCTGCCCGACTGCCCCGCAGCCTCCCAGCAGCTGATGGCGCCGCAGCCGGGGCGGGAGCTGCGGAACCCGGGGCGCAGCTAGCGCGGGGGGGAAGAGCGCCGCCCCCACCCAGCCCGGCCCCGACCCCGGGCCCCGCCGGCCGGTGGCTCCCAGGTCCCGAAGGTGAGGAGGCCGGTCGGTGGGCGTGGGGGATGTGAGCGCCGGGGCAGCCCCGGGAGGGAGCAGCGCGGCCGAGCTCCAGCTCCCCCGGGAGGGCTGGCGCGGGGCTGGGCACCGCAGCGCGCAGGAGGTGGGCTGACTCGCGGCGGGCTGCTGGCAGAAGTTGTCCTCCACCGCCCAGACCCGGGTCCTGCCTGGCGCTGCCGGGCGTCCAGAGAGGCCTGAGGTCGAGCCCCGCCGCCACCCACCACGCACACCTTTCTTTCTGCTGCCTTTGCCTTCCTGTTTGCTCCCTCTCTTCCCCGTGCTCCTTAGTCTCCACATGCCCCGCCAGCCCTGCCTTCCCTGGGAGTCATATTGGAGGCATAATCAGGGCAGAACATGAAGCCTGAAGAGGGTGGGGGGCTCCAGCTTCCCCATACACCACATTCCAGTGTGGTGACTGGATCCTCAGCTTTGCTAAGGTGGGGGGGCTCCTGAAATCTTCAGTGGAGGGGGCAGCCAGAGTTGAGGGATAAGGGGGGGAGGGGCTCTGGAGTGGAGAGGACCACAAGGTCCTGGGGGATGTGGCACTACCACTGGCCAAGTGGCCCCAACTTGCACACAGAGTTCTAGTCATTTGTCAAAGGCTGAATCTTTGCTCCAGACTTAAATCCCCAGAAAAGCCAAGGACTTGGGGTTGGGGAGCAGCGTACTTATTTTTTAGCAGTGTATTTACTTGCTGTGGTGATTCCCAGCAAGACTCAATCCATTCTCCTGGTTTCAGCAACATTAATTGTGGGCCTGTTCCTTGCAAGAGATTCCCAGAGACAAAGCCTTGCCCTCAGGAAGCATATGGCTTAGCACAGAAGCCAGGTGCATGCAGGCACACACACATACACACACACACACACACACACACACACACACACACAAAGTGATAATAGGATAGACTGTGGCGCTAGCCGCCACCCAGATTCCAACAAATTGCCTGGGGAACAAAGAGGCAGGAGAGAGTCTTTCCAGCTTGGTGGGGGATCAGGGGTGGCTTCATGGTAAGGTAATGCCAGAGCAAGGTCCTGAAGGATGGGTCAGGTTTCAAGAGGCAGAGACAGGGTGGACATGGTAAGTGAGGGGATGCCTGGCTACTGGGCTACTGGAAAAGGTTGTCATGAGAGCAGCAAGAGGTAGAATCCCAAAGAAGAGAAGATCAGCCTGCAAAGACGGACTGCCAAATGCAGGCTGATGTTCTCCTCTTTGGATTCTCTTGTGAGAGGCCATCAATGCCAGGATGATCGTCCAGTGGGGTGCTTCTAGTTGCCAGGCACTGTAGTTGTGTATATTGAGCAAACTCCTTTACCCCTCAGCCTGTCTCGTCATCCATAAAGTGGATACATTAATAGAATCTTCAGTGTGGGGTTGTTGCCAAGATAAGTGAGTTAATATATGTAAAATGCTAAGAACAGTACCAATTACTTATTATTATAAGTATTATTACCCATGCATTCATGCCATGTCCAAGATAGGCTGCATGCCTTCCTGCTCTCCTACTGCCCCAGACCTCTGAGTCAGACCAGGAACAGGAATAATGACTAAGAAAAATAAAGCTTATATTGATTCTTTTTTTTGAGACAGAGTTTTCTTCTTGTCACCCAGGCTGGAGGGCCATGGCACGATCTCAGCTCACTGCAACCTCCAGCTCCCAGGTTGAAGTGATTCTCCTGCCTCAGCCTCCCAAGTAGCTGGGACTACAGGTGTGTGCCACCACACCCTGCTAATTTTTGTATTTGTAGTAGTAGAGACAGGGTTTCGCCATATTGGCCAGGCTGGTCTTGAACTCCTGACCTCAGGTGATCAGCTTGCCTTGGCCTCCCAAAGTGTTGGGATTACAGGCGTGAGCCACCGCGCCTGGTCTGATTCATTTATTTGTTCACTTATTGCCGTGCCTGTCCTATCTAATATACCTTCCCTGACTATAAGAATAATAAAAATAAGTCTAACATTCTCCTTAAAACAAGAAAACATACATAAAGAATTTTAACAAAACGTGGGTATTAACTGTTAAGAACAGCACAAAGATATTTGTTGACTTGATAAATCGTTTTAGAAAAGAAACACTAGGAAAAGCTGAACCTGGGACAAGAGAATATGGTCAGTGAGTGAGGAAGGGCAGACAAAGCAAGCCCCGAGCAAGCAGGTCACAAGAAGTGCAGGGTCTGGTTCCTCTCCCAGCAACCTCCTCTGCCTGAGGGAAAGAGGCAGCAGAGGCCAGGGGACCTTGAGCAGATGAAAAGGGTGTGGGGAAGGTGAGATTTAGATAGCCAAGGAATGACTGAACTAAAAAGAGGTTTTGAGGGCATGGTGGCTCACACCTGTAATCCCAGCACTTTGGGAGGCTGAGGCAGGTGGATCACTTGAGGTCAGGAGTTCAAGACCAGCCTGGCCAACATGGCAAAACCCCTGGTCTACTAAAAATACAAAAATTAGCCAGGCATGGTGGCAGGCTCCTGAAGTCCCAGTTGCTCAGCAGGCTGAGGCAGCAGAATTGCTTGAGCCAGTAGGCAGAGGTTGCAGTGAGCTGAGACCGTGCCACTGCACTCCAGCCTAGGTGATAGAGTAAGTCTCCGTCTCAAAAAAAAAAAAATAAATTAAAAAAATAATAATTAAGAAAAAACCTGTGGGCGAGCAAAAGCCTTTCCTCCAATGAATTTGTATGTATGCATAAGCTCATAATATAAAGAAGGGATAAAAAGGCAAAGCCTCCGGCCCCGCCCTTTGCCCCCAGTCCTTTTGAGACCCCTTAGTGGAGTCCTGGAGGTCTATGGAGCAAAACTTGAAAACCACTAACTGAGATGATTTTGAAGGTCCTCTGGGTCCTAAGCACTATGATTCTGTACTTTTTTTTTATTTATTAAAAAGAGATGGGGGTCTCGCTATGTTGCCCAGGCTGGAGTGCAGTGGCTATTCACAGGCACGATCTCACTACTGATCAGCACGGGAGTTTTGACCTGCTCCGTTTCCAACCTGGGCCGGTTCATCCCTCCTTAGGCAACCTGGTGGTCCCCCGCTCCCGGGAGGTCACCATATTGATGCCAAACTTAGTGCGAACACCCAATCAGCATAGTGCACTACAGCCCAGAACTCCCGGGCTCAAGCAATCCTCCAGCCTCAGCCTCCCAAGTAGCTGGGA
Organism: Callithrix jacchus; assembly: GCF_049354715.1. Taxonomy (NCBI): domain Eukaryota; kingdom Metazoa; phylum Chordata; class Mammalia; order Primates; family Cebidae; genus Callithrix; species Callithrix jacchus. Next base: position 65,512,930 of record NC_133506.1, read on the forward strand.
CTACCGGCACACGCCACCGTGCCCAGCTATGATTCTGTACTTTGTATGGTTCTTTCAACCCAAAGAGCTGTAAAAACTAAGCCAGGCATGGTGGCTCACACCTGTAATCCCAGCACTTTGGGAGGCCAAGGTGGGCATATCACCTGAGGTCAGGAGTTTGAGACCAGCCTGGCCAACATGGTGAAACCCTGACTCTACAAAAAATGCAAAAATTAGCCAGGCATTTTGGTGGGCACCTGTAATCTCAGCTATTGGGAGGCTGAGGCAGGAGAATTGCTTGAACCCAGGAGTCGGAGGTTGCAGTGAGCCAAGATCACGCCACTGCACTCCAGCCTGGGCAATAGAGCAAGACTCCATCTCAAAAAAAAAGGGGGGGTGCCAGGCACGGTGGCTCATGCCTGTAATCCCAGCACTTTGGGAGGCTGAGGCAGGCGGATCACTTGAGGTCAGGAGTTCAAGACCAGCCTGGCCAACACAGTGAAACCCCATCTGTAAAAGGAAAAAGAAGAAGGGAAAATTAACAGAAAAAAAAAAACTCAGAGAACCAGAAGGAGGGAAGCAGAAACAATCCAGTCCCTTATGTGGTCAGGACAGTGGACAGAGGACAGTGACCCTCTTCCCTGAGCATGTTAACTCAAGCTGGATGCCTAGTGCTGGATGTGGGGGAAAGATGGAGCTGATAGCACCAGCCCTTTAGCTGCTGTTACTAGCTTAGGCCACTTCCTCGGGCATGAGCATCTGAAGCCCAGATGTTCCAGGACTGCGTTTCTGATGGGAACATCTGATGTTTTCCTAGCTTGGGCCTTCTGAAATAGTGCCTGCAACTCCCCAGCCACCACAGAGAGATTTTGGTTGTCACTAGTTCCCTTCCCCACGCTATCTCCCACCCTCCCCCAAAAGAACAATAACGCCTAAGGAAGAATAGTTGCCAAGATTGTTTGTGACCCAAATTTCTGTCCTGAGAAAAGCAGCCTGCCTAGTTGGAAGCAAATACTCGAGTCTTTCTGGGAAAGCACAGAAGCAGCTGTTTGGCCGAGCCTCTCACAGTGGCCAGAGTCCAGTCTCCAGAGCTGTGTGGGAAGACCTTTTCTCTTCAGACGCGTTTCCATCTCAGTGGCTGGGAGCAAACGATTTCTCTCTTTATCCCAAGCACGGGCCCACACACCTTCATCCTCCAGGCGTGCGCACAGCAGACAGAGCAGCAAGAGGATCGAGAAACACTCACACATGCTCCTTGAGGCACACAGGCACACTGAGGCACACGTAGAGATAAGCAAGCACACAAATCCCAACACAGACACACAGTTGCACGAACACACAGCTCACCTGTTTCTCTTGAGTTGTGCACCAGCATATTATTGTTTTTATTTTATCTTTTATCTTTTTGTTTTTGAGACACAGTCTGGCTCTGTTGCCCAGGCTGGAGTGCAGTGGTGCAATCTCAGCTCACTGCAACCTCTGCCTCCCAGGTTCAATCGATTCCCCTGCCTCAGCCTCCCGAGTAGCTGGGACCACAGGTGCACACCACCACACCTGGCTAATTTTTTTGTATTTTTAGTAGAGATGGGGTTTCACCACGTTGACCAGGATGGTCTAGATCTCTTGACCTCGTGATCCACCCGCCTTGGCCTCCCAAAGTGCTGGGATTACAGGCTTGAGCCACTGTGCCCGGCCTAGGAGTCTGGTTCTTTTATTTATTTATTTATTTTTTTGAGACAGAGTTTTACTCTTGTTGCCCTGGCTAGAGTGCAATGGCGCAATCTCGGCTCACCGCAACCTCTGCCTCCCAGATTCAAGCAATTCTCCTGCCTCAGCCTCCCGAGTAGCTGGGATTACAGGCATGTGCCACCAAGCCCGGCTAATTTTGTACTTTTTAGTAGAGATGGGGTTTTTCCATGTTGGTCAGGCTAGTCTTGAACTCCTGACCTCAGATGATCCACCCGCGTCAGCCACCCAAAGCGCTGGGATTACGGGTGTGAGCCAACAGTGCCTGGCTGAGACAGGGTCTTTCTCTGTTGCCAGGACTGGAGTGCAATGGCCGGATCATGCACCAGCTCCTGGGTGCAAGCCATCCTCCCACCTCAGCCTCCCAAGTAGCTGGACTACAGGCTCATGCTACCAAGCCCAGTTAATTTTTGTATTTTGGTAGAGACATTTCCACAGGTTGCCCAAAGTGCTGAGATTACAGGCGTGAGCCCCGCACCTGGCCTCAGGCTTCTTTTGAATGGCTTTCTTAATTAGGTCAGGCACACCCAGAATAATCTCCATTTTGATTAAATAATTGTCGACTGATTGGCTGCCTTAATTACATCTGCAGAATCCCTTCACCTTTGTGAGGGTGAAATCCATCATACGCACAGGTCCCACCCACAATCTAGCAGAACACCTGCAGGCCAGAGGCTGGGAATTTTGGGGACCGTCTTGGAATTCTGCCTGTAACAGGTGTCAGCCTAAAAGTTGATTCCTCAAAGAGAACTTTCCTCACCCCAAATCTAAAGAAGGCTCCCAATTTTTTTTTTTTTTTTTTGAGATGGAGTCTCGATGTTGTTACCCAGACTGGAGTGCAATGGCACGATCTCGGCTCACCACAACCTCCGCCTTCTGGGTTCAAGCAATTTTCCTGCCTCAGCCTCCCGAGTAGCTGGGATTATAGGCGCGCACCAGCATACCCAGCTAATTTTTGTATTTTTAGTAGAGATGGGGTTTCACCTTGTTGACCAGGATGGTCTCGATCTCTTGACCTCGTGATCCACCCACCTCGTCCTCCCAAAGTGCTGGGATTATAGGTGTGAGCCACCGTGCCCGGCCTCCCCTCTTAATTTTTTCACGTTACCTCGTAGGTCTCTTTCATGGCACTCATCACAGATTGTAATTACATCCTTATTTGCATTATCTGTTTGTTCAACACATTATTTGTTTGATTCTCTCCACCCTGTGAGGTCCAGGAGAGCAGAGACTTTACGGTGTTCAGTCCTGCACTCCCTCAGCCCAGCACAGGGCGTGGCAGTAGGAGATCACTAAATGACTGAATGGAAACATCAGCAGATCAAGACAGGAATTAACCTCCTCACACATTAAATGGACAGAGAAGTAGAGGAAGAAGGGATGCAGCACTGATTGAGCCAGGTCCTGTGCTAAGCACTTTACATTTCTTTACTCTATTTATTTATTTTTATTTTCTATTTATTTATGTGAGAAGGACTCTCACTCTGTCTCCAGGCTGGAGTGCAGTGGCATGATCTTGGCTCACCGCAATCTCCGCCTCCCAGGTTCACGCGATTCTCCTGCCTCAGCCTCCCTCCTGAGCAGCTGGGACTACATGCGTGCGCCACCATACATGGCTAATTTTCTTATTTATTTATTTATTTATTTACTTTAAGAGACGGGGCCTTGCTATGTTGCCCAGGCTGGAGTGCAGTGGCTATTCACAGGCTCGATCCCACTACTGATCAGCACGGGAGTTTTGACCTGCTCCATTTCCGACGTGGGCCGGTTCACCCCTCCTTAGGCAACCTGGTGGTCCCCCACTCCCAGGAGGTCACTATATTGATGCTGAACTTAGTGTGGACACCCAATCGGCATAGCTTACTCCTGGGCTTAAGCAATCCTCCAGCCTCAGCCTCCCGAGTAGCTGAGACCACAGGCATGCACCATTGCGCCTAGCTAATTTTTGTATTTTTAGTAGAGACAGGGTTTCACCATATTGGTCAGCCAGGTCTCAAACTCCTGACCTCAGGTGATCTACCCACCTCAGCCTCCCAAAGTGTTGGAATTACAGATGTGAGCCACCGCGCCCAGCCTCACATTTGTTATCTCATTTAATCCTTACAACTATCCTAGGACTGTAGGATTTGCAGCCCCATCTTTCTTACAGGGGGAAAATAGCTCAGAGAGGTCAATTATCATACCAAAAGTCACACCGCAGGTAACTGAAACAGCCACAAATCAGCTGGATGCAGTGGCTCATGCCTGTAATCCCAGCGCTTTGGGAGACCAAGTTGGGAGGACTGCTTGAGGCTAGGAAGTGAACACAAGCCTAGGCAATATAGTGAGACCCTGTCTCTGCAAAAAAAATAAAAAATTAGCCAGGAGTGGTGGCATGCACCTGTATTCCTTAGCTACTTGGGAGGCTGGGGTGGAAGGATTGCTAGAGCCCAGGAGTTTGAGGTTGCAGATCGCCTCACTGTACTCCAGCCTGGGTGACAGTCAAACCTCGGACTCTTCCCAATGTAAATATCAGCGTAAATATTAGGAACCTTCTCTGGACTTGGTTGGAGAATTGACTCTGCCACTACTTACTAAACGTCTTTTTTTTGGCCGGCTGTGGTGGCTCATGCCTGTAAATCCCAGCACTTTGGGAGGCTGAGGTGGGCAGATCACGAGGTCAGGAGATCAAGACCATCCTAACACAGTGAAACCCTGTCTAAAAATATAAAAAAAATTACTAAATATATTTACTAATATTTAGTAAAATATATTTACTAAAAATATAAAAAATTAGCTGGGTGTGGTGGCACACACCTGTAGTTCCAGCTACTCCAGAGCCTGAGGCAGGAGAATTGCTTAAACCCAGGAGGTGGAGGTTGCAGTGAGCCAAGATCGTACCACTGCACTCCAGCCTGGGCAAAAGAGCGAGATTCTGTCTCCCAAAAAAAAGTCTTTTATGAAGTGGGGTGATAATACCTACTGAAGCTTGGTTGACAGACGAAAGATCATGTGTATAATGATCCCTGAACATAGCAGATGGTCAGCAAATGTAGCCAGCGATCCCCACAGGCCAAAGGTCCACCCCTTGTTGAAATGAAAGGGTTATTTGGTTGGATTGGGGGATCAGGGGAGTACCAGAGAAAAGGGCCCAGAGAGGAGTGTCCCGAGGATGGGAGGTCTCAGGGGGACCTGCTTTATGTGACCCCACAAATGAAAATCTGGATTTCCCGAGTCTTACACGGAAGCTAGTCTGGAGGGGACCATTTGGTGAAGAGAATTATTCATCTTACTGGCCTGTCTCTACCACTGCCCAGGACATTTCAGAGGCAGATGAAGGCAGGTTCCTCAAAGGTGAAGGCAAAGCTTAGGGAGTCCTTGGCTGAGAAAGCAGGAGTTCGTAGTCCTGGGCCCCAGAGTTTGTTGTCTGCCTCTGCTTGTCCAAGATGCTGATCATCACAGAAGAGAGTCATTGAGAAGAGGGCGGGGCCAGGAGAGGCAGAGCTGGAGAGCCAAGCCATCATTAGGATTCAGAGATGCACACCTTCTCATCCATCACAGCAACTCAAGTTTCCACAATGGGAGTCACTGCATGGGTCTCTTTCCCCCTCTCCTATTCCTTTTAAAATTTTTATTTATTTTTATTTATTTTTTTATTTTTATTTTTATTTTTGAGACGGAGTTTCACAGTTGTTACCCAGACTGGAGTGCAATGGCATGATCTCGGCTCACCACAACCTCCGCCTTCTGGGTTCAGGCAATTCTCCTGCCTCAGCCTCCTGAATAGCTGGGACTACAGGCATGCACCACCATGCCCAGCTAATTTTTGTATTTTTAGTAGAGAGGGGGTTTCACCTTGTTGACCAGGACGGTCTCGATCTCTTGACCTCGTGATCCACCCACCTCGGCCTCCCAAAGTGCTGGGATTATAGGCGTGAGCCCCCGCGCCTGGCCTATTTATGTATTTTTGAGATGGGAGTCTTGCTCTGTTGCCCAGGCTGCAGTGCAGGGGCATGATCTTGGCTCATTGCAACCTCCACCTCCCAGGTTGAAGCAATCCTTGCGCCTCAGCCTCCCAAGTAGCTGGGATTACAGGCGTATGCCCCACCATGCCCAGCTAATTTTTTGTATTTTTAGTAGAGATGAGGTTTTGCCGCGTTGGTCAGGCTGGTCTCGAACTCTTGGACTCAAGTGATCTGCCTGCCTTAGGCTCCAAAAGTGCTGGAATTACAGGTGTGAGCCACAGTGTCTGGCCTGTTTCTCTATTATTTTATCTGTTTATTTATTTAGAGATGGAGTCTCACTCTGCCTTCCAGGCTGGAGTGCAATGACATGGTCTCAGCTCACTGCAACCTGCACCTCTAAGGTTGAAGCACTTCTCATGCCTCAAACTCCCAAGTAGCTGGGATTATAGGAGCCTGCCACCATGCCAGGCTAATTTTTTGTATTGTTGGAAGAGATGGGGTTTCACCAAGTTGGCCAGGCTGGTCTGGAACTCCCGACCTCAGGAGTTCCCCCCAACCCCGACTCAGCCTCCCAAAGTGCTGGAATGACAGGCGTGAGCCACCACGCTCAGCCTTTCTCTTTTTAAAAGGGACTCCACCACCTGCCTTTAGCCCAGTCAGTGTTAGTGAAACATTCACCACATCTTCTTCCACTGTGATTTGGAGGCGCCTGGAGCCCTGGACTGTGGTAGAGTTGGAGTTGAACTAAGGGAGAATTATCCTCAGAATAGCCACGTAGCCCTTGGGCTGAGACACTTGTGGGACGTCAGAGCTCAGGGTCACTCACTCCACAACTCCCTCATTTTACCCATGAGAAAACCCAGAGCCCACAGAGGGAGAGGACTCACCCAGGTCACACTGCGAGGGCAGGAGAAGCAGGCTAGAACCCATGTTTTCTCTGTTTATTCACTTTGCCACTCCATCTGTTTTCCTGTTTGAGAAGTAGAACAGGCTGGCTGGGCGCGGTGGCTCACACCTGTAATCCCAGCACTTTGGGAGGCTGAGGCAGGTGGATCACAAGGTCAGGAGTTCAAGACCAGCCTGGCCAAGATGGTGAAACCCATCTCTATTTAATAAAGAGAGAGAGACAGAGAAGTAGAAGAGGCTAAAGTTACACGGGGCCGGGTGCAGTGGCTCACCTCTTAATCTCAGCACTTTGGGAGGCTGAGACAGGTGGATCACCTGAGGTCAGGAGTTCAAGACTAGCCTGGCCAACATGGTGAAACCCTAAAATACAAAAATTAACCAGGCATGGTGGTAGGCGCCTGTAATCCTAGTTACCTGGGAGGCTGAGGCACGAGAATCGCTTGAATCTGGGAGGCGGAGGTTGCAGTAAGCCAAGATCGCACCACTGCACTCCAGCCTGGGTAACAGAGCAAGGCTCCATCTCAAAAAAAAAAAGTTACACGGGAGCAGGAGAATGAAACCATTGCCTCCTGGGCCTCTGGTTCTCTGTCTGTGAAATGGGAATAACGATGCTTTCCTGTCTACACCCTGCTTCATCATGAAGGCTGAATAAGGAAACAGCGGGGCAGTAACAGCAGTGGCGGAATCATCTTCCTGGTGGCAACAGGACCCAGAGTGGAGGAGACAGTGAAAGAGCTGAGGGTGGGGCAGCGCACATGGGCTTGGAAGAGGTGGGTTCACCTTGTCGTCCTCCCTAGGTGGGGCCAGGCCTGGGTTGCCATGGATACCGTGTCCCTGCAGCATCAGATCCAGAGCGTGCAACGCCACATCAGCTTCTTGAAAAAGGAGCAGATGGCCCTACTGCGAGACCTGCACCTGGAGATCCTGAGGCTGCAGAAACGCTGCTCAGGTGAGGCCAGGAGAGACAGTCAGATGGGTGGGAAAGGGTCACTGGTCATTGTCATCATCACAGTCATTGGTTTTTTTCTTTCTTTTTTTTTTGAGACAGTCTTGCTCTGTTGCCCAGGCTGGAGTGCAGTGGCTGGATCTCATCTCACTGCAAACTCCGCCCTCCCAGGTTCAAGCAATTCTCCTGCCTCCACCTCCTAAGTAGCTGCGATTACAGGCATGCGCCACCATGCCTGCTAATTTTTGTATTTTTAGTAGGGTTGGGTTTCACCATATTGGCCAGGCTGGTCTTGAACTCCCGGCCTCATGATCCACCTGCCTCAGACTCCCAAAGTGCTGGGATTACAGGCGTGAGCCACTGCACCTGGCCAGAACAGCCAGTTTCACAGCCACAGTTTCTGGGGTGTGCCCACCAGCAGCCCCTGTGAGCCTCACACTGCACCAATTCTGCTGCCTCTTTTTTTGAATAAGGAAGCTGAGACTTGGGGAGGTGAGACAGACAGAGAAGTTCTAGGAACACTTGACAGTTTCAGGGCAAAGCACTCTGGTTAAGGTAGTGTAGGACTCCTGGGAACCCAATCCCGGAGGTTCCCATCCTTTCCAAGTCACTGTTCACCACGAAACTCCCAGCTCTGAGTCTAGCTGGGGAGACACACAGGCCAACTGGTGATATGGAGAGAGAGCAGAAATCAAGCAGGAGCTCATGGGCAGGCGAACATCCAGCCTGAGGAGCAGGCACGGGAGGAGACCCAGCCTCTGAGGCTCCCCAGGGGAGGGGTGCTTCAGCTCCTAGAGGCTACGTAACATGTGGACATGCCGAGATACCACAGGGAAAGGGGAGTGGAGAGAGCATTCCAGATGAAGGGAAGAGCATGGCAAAGTCCAGAAGCTGAGAAGCTAGAGGCTCATGGAAAGTTCTAGTTGATGGATAGAGCAGCACTTAAAGGAGACTGATCTCGAGGCTGGACGCAGCAGCTCACATCTGTGATCCCAGCACTTTGAGAGGCCGAAGTGGGTGGATCATCTGAGGTCAGGAATTTGAGACCAGCCTGACCAATATGGTGAAACCCCGTCTCTACTAAAAATATAAATATTACCTGGGCGCAGTGGCAGATGCCTGTAGTCCCAGCTACTCAGGATGCTAAGATGCGAGAGAATTGCTTGAACCCAGGAGGCAAAGGTTGCAGTGAGCCAAGATTGTGCCACTGCACTCCAGCCTGGGCAACAGACTGAGACTCTGTCAAAAAAAAAAAAAATCCGACTGGAGCCAGAGTGTGGAAGACCTTGACCAATACCATGATCGCCAAGGAGTTTGTCCTCCTGGGTAGTGGGAGGCACAGAGGGTTTTTTGAGCAGCTCAGTGCTGCTTGATAGCATTATGCCGCACTGAGAAATTCAGTCTGGGCTGGGCGCGGTGGCTCACGCCTGTAATCCCAGCACTTTCGGAGGCTGAGGTGGGTGGATCACGAGGTCAAGAGATCAAGACCATCCTGGTCAACAAGGTGAAACCCCATCTTTACCAAAAATACAAAAAATTAGCTGGGCATGGTGACGCGTGCCTATAATCCCAGCTACTCAGGAAGCTGAGGCAAGAGAATTGCCTGAACCCAGGAGGTGGAGGTTGCGGTGAGCCGAGATCGCGCCATTGTACTCCAGCCTGGGTAACAAGAGCGAAACTCCATCTCAAAAAAAAAAAAGAAAGAAACTCAGTCTGGGCCAGGCACGGTGGCTCACGCCCGTAATCCCAACACTTTGGGAGGCCGAGGTGAGCAGATATGAGGTCAGAAGTTTGAGAGCAGCCTGGCCAATATGGTGAAACCTCATCTCTACTAAAAACACAAAAATTAGCTGGGTATGATGGCATGCACCTATAATCCCAGTTACTCACGAGGCTGAGGCAAGAGAATCGCTTGAACCCAGGAAGCGAGATCGGGCCACTGCACTCCAGCCTGGATGACAGAGCAAGTGCAAGACTGTCTCAAAGAAAAAAAAAAAAAAAAAAACTCAGTCTGGGCCAGGTGCGGTGGCCGATACCTGTAATCCCAGCACTTTGGGAGGCTGAGGTGGGTGGATCACCTAAGGTCAAGAGTTCAAGAACAGCCTGACCAACATGGTGAAACCCCATCTCTACTAAAAATACAAAAGTTAGCCAGGCGTGGTGGTGCACACCTGTAATCCCAGCTACTCAGAAGGCTGAGGCAGGAGAATCACTTGAACCTGGGAGGTGTAAGTTGGAGTGAGCCAAGATCACATTACTGCACTCCAGCATGGACCTCAGAGTGAGACTGTCTCAAAAAAAGAAAGAAAGAAAGCAAAAGCAGTTCAGTCTGGCAGTTGTATGGAAGCTGAATTGGTGGGAGAGGGAGGTAGGGAAACCAGCAGAGGTGGTGAACGGTACAGGGGAGAGATGAAGAGGGATGGAAAGGGGAGGACCCATGGGAGGTGGGCTGAAAAAAAGGACTTGCCTGCCGACTATAATTGTGGGCGGAGCAGAGGGAGGCACCAAGGACGGAGTGAAATCCCAGGCCTGGCCTCTGCTCTTGCGCTTGAGGTCTCAGCTGCCTGGGGCTCTCAGAGGCTTGGCTCTGCCCCAAGTGCTCCTTGAGGCTGAGTTTCCACATTCAGGCTTTTGAGCCACATTGGCTCCAAAGCCTGAATGTGGAAACTCATAGACTGTCTCAGCTGGGAGGGCCCAGCCTCTTCATTGTACCTACTTAGGTAAACCAAGGCCCAGAGAGACAGCCGCCCAGTATGTCAGTGGTGGAGGGATAATTAGGTCCCAGAGCTCCAGACGCACGGCCCTACATGCCTCTGCAGCTTTCTGGACGTCTTCTCCCCAAGATGCTCAGACTTCTAACTCCCAGCACCTGCTCCTGGGAGCTCCCTACTGCCCAGGGAAACTGAGTCCCAAAGGATCTGAGTGACCCAGCTCACTCCCCACACTGTGACATGAGAAGCCAATAGTCCTGACTCAGGCATTACAGCTTCCTCAGGCTCCACAGACACAGTCGGCAGCCACATTCTCAACTCCCCTGAAGACAGGATGGGAACAGAGAGAGGCCAGCCTGGGAGACAACAGTGACCCAAGTATCTCACCCATGCCTGATGCAACCTTTTCACTGAAATAACAAAATTATAAAAAAAAAAAAAAAAAAGAGGAAACCACCAGGCACGGTGGCTCACACCTGTAATCCCAGCACTTTAGGAGGCAGAGGCAGGCATATCACAAGGTCAGGAGTTCGAGACCAGTCTGGCCAATATGGTAAAACCCCATCTCTACTAAAAATACAAAAATTAGACGGGCATGGTGGCATGTGCCTGTAATCTCAGCTTCTCAGGAGGCTGATGTAGGAGAATCACCTGAACCTGGAAGGCAGTGGTTGCATTGAGCCAAGATTGTGCCATGGCATTCCAGCCTGGGCAACAAGAGTGAGACTCCATCTCAAAAAGAAAGAAAAAGAAAAGAGAAAATCCTAAGACCCTACAGCAGTTCCTCTTGCTTCTGTTTTGCTAATTCTGAGAACTGGTGGCTCCTCCTTTTAGGACCCAGGCCAGATCCCCAAGTGTGGAGCCAGCAGGACAGAGCGCCCTCACCCCTGCTGCCCTTCTCACATGGCTATGGGCCTGAAACCTCGGTTTTTTTTTTATTACTATTTTTTATTTTTGAGATGGAGTCTCACTCTGTCACCCAGGCTGGAGTACAGTGGCACGATGTCAGCTCACTGCAACCTCCGCCTTCCAGGTTGAAGCCATTCTCCTGCCTCAGCCTCCCAAGTAGCTGGGACTACAGGTACTCACCACCACTAATTTTTGTACTTTTAGCAGAGACGAGCTTTCACCATGTTGGCCAGGATGGTCTTGAACTCCTGACCTCAGATGATCTGCCTGCCTTGGCCTCCCAAAGTGCTGCGATTATAGGCGTGAGCTTCCATACCCCACCACCTCTCGGTTATTGATTAAGGAGATAAAATAACTGGGCTGGGCTACAGCAGCCATTCTTGGGGCTGAAATGACTGAATAAGGCCTTTCCCCCAAGGAGGAGCTGATGAGAAGAGAGAAGATAAGGGAAAGGAGATTACAGAGGAACCCAGAGCTGGGAGGGCGTTGGGAGGGGGAGAGGCTGGTGTAGGAGACCAGCCTGTCCTGAGGGAGCTGGCTGAGGGTGGGCGAGGCCTCAGAACGAAGAGCTGGAGAGGTGGGCATGTTCTGGGGGGTGAAGCAGCGTGGATGATGACAAGAACTCCCCACCCTTGTTCAGCACCAGTTTAGCCCTGGGCCGAGCTCACTTTTATTTTTTTCTCATTTAATCCTGGCGACAGCTCCTTAGAGAGGAGATGCTCTTATGCCCCTATTTTCCAGATGAGAAAACTGAGGCTCAGAGAGGTGCTGTTACTGGCCATGGTCACACAGCATGTGACCTCACAGCATGCTCATCTACAGCCCAGCTGGGACTTTTATCTCCCTACCCCCAAGTCCTGGGTTTAAGGGCTGAAGAGAAACCACCCACAGGGAGTTCATGGCAGAGCCAAGGCATCCCCATGCCCAAATCCCTGAACCCAGTTCAGGACCCCTGGGGCTACATCACAAGCCCTTGGAGGAGGGGCTGAGTTGGCCCCAGGAAGCCCTGGAGGGAGGCATTGGAGCCCTCACAGGGCACCCAGGGAGCAGGTTCAGACTCTGGTCACAGCAGAAGGCTCAGGCATCCCAGCTGCCTGTCTCCCAGCAACAACCGGCCTCCCCAGAGAAGGCACCTCTGGTAAAGCTCTGGAAGAGCCCAGTGAGGGCAGTGAGGAGGGGCGGGCAGAGGGGTCACAGGCCAGTCCCTGACGGTGCTGCTGGGTGCTGGTCCCAGAGATGTGCTGCCTTCCTTACCCGACCCCCAGCTTCACACCTTCTCCCCTTGGGCACCAGACTGTGTGCCTGCAAGTGTACACAGGTGCCTCTGAGTAGGCCTGCATCACTGGCAGCTGTGGCTCTGGCTGCCTTCTGTCCTTGTATCAGCTCTTGAGCCATGCTGGAGTTGGGGGAGTGGGGGTGGGTCTGGAAAAGTTATCAAACTCACCTGGGCTGAGAGATGGGGTTGGAGGGCACTAAGGAATGGAAACTAGGGCGCCAGGCCGGCAGAGGGGTGGTGGCTAGGCTGCAGTACCCAGGAGGAAACTGCCCCTGCGCCACTGCCCTCGAGTGGCTCCTAGGCTGCCCGCCCCACCCCGTCAATGCCAAGCCTCCATCACTAAGGCAGCACGGTCCTCGAAGCCCCTCCCTGCCAGGGGGGAATACAGTAGAACTGGGCTTGGGAGGGGGCAGTGCTGATATTCAGATAATAACACAGGCTCAGCCATACCAGCTGTCAAAACAGTGAAAAGCAGCCATGCGCGGTGGCTCACGCTTGTCATCCCAGCACTTTGGGAGGCTATGACAGGATTGCTTGAGCCCAGGAGTTTGAGACCAGCCTGGACAATATAGAAAGACTCCATTGCTACAAAAAAAAAAAAAATTAAGCCGGGCTCAGTGGCTCACACCTGTCATCCCAGCACTTTGGGAGGCCGAGGCAGGTAGATCACGAGGTCAAGAGATCGAGACCATCCTGGCTAACATGGTGAAACCCGTCCGTCTCTACTAAAAATACAAAAAATTAGCCAGACGTGGTGGCGGAAGCCTGTAGTCCCAGCTACGCAGGAGGCTAAGGCAGGAGAATTGCTTGAATTTGGGAGGCAGAAGTTGCAGTGGGCTGAGATCACGCCACTGCATTCCAGCCTGGGCAACAGAGTGAGACTTTGTCTCAAAAAAAAAAAAACGGTGAGAAGCAAGTGTCCAAACTGGTAAGTAGCCACTGCCCTGAGCTTGCCTCAGTGCCACCAAGTAGTTCAGGATTCTCCAGCAGCCATCAGCTGAACACAAAAAGGTCAAAGCCCTGCACAGCAAAAGTCTTCCAGGACTGCTCTGATTAGCTGGCATATCACCCCAGGAAGGGTAGATACTCCCCCAGCCCCAAAACAAGCCAGGGTCCTCAGTCCCAGGAGGAGTGAACTAAACTCCAAACCTGGGTTCAAAGCTTGAGCTGGGAAGATTTCTGAGCTTAGAATCCAGCTGGCCAGGTTCCGGCTGCATCCTAGACACACCTCTTCATCTCTTCCCCTTGCAAAACTGCAGTAAAATAGTATGGGGATGGTTTCTAAAGATCCTTATTGCCACTCTTACTGAGCTGTGATTCCATGATCTCTCTCTCATACACACACACACACACACAAACTGCCTTTTCTTTTCTTTCCCCCTAGAACTGACGCATGACCTGGAAATGAGAGGGGTCCAATCTCACCAGCAAGGTAAGAGAGGGACTACTGGTGGGGAAGGGTCATGGGCCCCACAGCTGGAGTTTCCCCAGCCCTTAGTAAGATCCATGCCTTCTCTGTTGCCAGCCTAGACTTGAGAACAGTCACTCCTTGGCTGGTGAGCAGAGTGCAGGGTGTCAGCCACACTTGCCCAGTGGATGACCTTGGGGATGCCCTTGTGCAGTGAACAATGTACACCACCACACACAGTGCCCTGTATCCATGTCTCTGTCCAAAGTGAGGAAAGGAAAGCAGGAAGGAAATGGTAATGTGACTCACCTCCCCAGTCCTTCCCATCCTTGCACAAGGGATCACATGGTCAGTGTCAAGGTGCACTCATCTGAGTGATTGCAGGCTGAGGCCAAGATGCATATCAGGATGGGCTCCTTGACTTCAAGGAATTTACAGGAAATGAAAAACACACACACACACACACACACTAGTAAATCCTGCATTTTACAAGATTTCTTGCTGTCGTAGAAATTCCACTGAAGTCAGGCGTGGTGACTCACGCCTGTTATCCCAGCACTTTGGGAGGTTGAGGTGGGTGGATCACCTGAGGTCAAGAGTTCAAGACCAGACTGGCAAACATGGTGAAACCCCGTCTGTACTAAAAATACAAAAATTAGCCAGGTGCGGTGGTATGCATCTGTAATCCCAGGTACTTGAGAAGCTGATGTGGGAGGATCACTTCAACCCAGGAGGCAGAGGTTGCAGTGAGCCGAAATTAAGCCACTTCACTCCAGCCTGGGCAACAAGCGAAACTGTCTCAAAAAAAGAAATTCCACTAAAATATTTGTTTATAGAATATTACTTCACCCATAAAATTGGGGGGTTGGGGGCTCAATGGGTATCGACTTTTAGTTTTGCAAGACGAGAAAGTTCTAAAGATCTGTTGTACACCAACATGAATATACCTAACGGTATGGAATGGTACTCCTACAAATGGTTAGGATGCTAAATCTTGTCATGTCTTTTTCCCCACAATTTTTAAATTGAATTGTTGAGATCTTTATCATCAGATTATAAGAGCTCAGAACCAGGACTGAGTACATATAAAAAATTAGCCGCCTGTAATCCCAGCACTTTGGAAGGCCGAGGCGGGTGGATCACAAAGTCAAGAGATTGAGACCGGCTGGGCATGGTGGCTCACGCCTGTAATCCCAGCACTTTGGAGGCCAAGACGGGTAGATCACCTGAGGTCGGGAGTTCAAGACCAGCCTGACCAACATGGTGAAACCCCATCTCTACTAAAAGTACAAAAAATTAGCTGGGCGTGGTGGTGCGTGCCTGTTGTCCCAGCTACTCGGGAGGCTGAGGCAGAACTGCTTGAAACCAGAAAACAGAAGTTGCAGTGAGCCGGGATTGCGCCACTGCACTCCAGGCTGGCGACAGAGCAAGACTCTGTCTCAAAAAAAAAAAAAAAATTAGCTGGACACAGTGGTGCATGCCTGTAATACCAGCTGCTCGGGAGGCTGAGGCAAAAGAATTGCTTCAACTCAGGAGGCAGAGGTTGGGGTGAGCTGAAATCACCGCATTGCACTCCGGCCTGGGCAACAAGAGGGAAACTCAGTCTCAAAAAAAAGATGACTCTTCCATATTGCTGTGTTGCTTATAGAGAAGTGCTATAGGCTGGAAGTTTAAGCTATGATGTTAGAAGCCTTACAGATTGCTTTGTGTATTCATGCTTAAAGATCAGCTAGGGATCATCTAAACACTTATGGACCTGGACTAATTCCACCATAAAAGGACAACCTCTTCTGCCCAGGTGGTTGATGGAAGGCAGCACGAATCCCAGACGCTAGGACAGTTCTGTGACAAAGCCTCTTTCACCCCACTCACTGTCCTTTGTCTGAAAGGGTCTTTGTGGTCACCTGGGCTCAAGCCACTGCCCAGTATCGTGGTTTTTTTTATTTTTTTTGAGACAGGGTCTCATACTATATCGCCCAGGCTGGTATGTAGTGGCACCATCTCTGCTCACTGCAATCTCCACCTCCTGGATGGGCTCAAGAGATCCTTTCACATCAACCTCGAGATCAGCTGTTTCTACAGACATGTGCCACCACGCCTGGCTTTTTTGTAGATGGAGTTTCACCACGTCACTGACGTTGGTCTTGAACTCCTGAGCTTAAGCAATTTGCTCAGCCTCCAAAGTGCCAGGATTACAGACGTGAGCCACTGTGCTGGCCTGTCTTGTCTTTCAATGGGCTTGGAGAACTCTTTTTTTTTTAAGACAGAGTCTTACTGTCACCAGGCGCCAGGCTGGAGTGCAGTGGCACAATCTCGGTTCACTGCAACCTCCACCTCCTGGGTTCAAGCAATTCTCCTGCCTCAGCCTCCCGAGTAGCTGGGACTATAGGAGCATGCCACCATGCCCAGCTAATTTTTGTATTTTTAGTAGACGGGGTTTCACCATGTTGACCAGGATGGTCTCGATCTCTTGACCTCAGGATCCGCCCACCTCGGCCTCCCAAAGTGCTGGGATTACAGGCTTGAGCCACCATGCCCGGCTGAGAACTTTTTTTATTTTAGAGACAGGGTCTTGCTCTGTTGCCCAGGCTGTAGTGTCCCGAGGCACAGTCACAGCTCACTATAGCTTCGTACTTCTAGGCTCAAGAGATCCTCCCCCCTCAGCCCTCCCCCAAGTCACTGGGATGAGTGTGCCAACCCACTGGGCTTAAGAACTTTCTTTGTCCTCTTATCACTTGGTGATTTTCATACTTCCAGGGTACTTTTTCCACTTGGCTGCCTACATCCCTACATTCACACGTCCCGAGTCCTAGGATATGGTCCTGCTGAGACAGCTTGTGGTCAGGAGACAGGGGTCCTCAACTCAGCTGCACACGAGAATCACCTGGGAAGATCTAAGCAACACCAGTTCCCAGGTTCAACTCCAGGGATGCTGATTCAATTGGTTTTTAGTAGTGCCCAGGTAACAGCATTTTTTAAAACTCTCTAGGTAGTTCCAGTGCCTATCCAGGGTTGAAACCTGCTGCAGTGGCAAAGGGAAACAATAAACAAAAAAATCACAAACATGCGGGTGGGCGTGGTGACTCATACCTGTTTTTTTTTTTGAAACGGTGTCTCATTCTGTTGCCCAGGCTGGAGTGCAGTGATGTGATCTTGGCTCACTGCAGCCTTGGGTTCAAGTGATTCTCCTGCCTCAGCCTTCTGAGTAGCTGGGGTTACAGGCGTCACCATGCCTGGCTAATTTTTGTATTTTTAGTAGAGATGAGGTTTCATCATGTTGGTCAGGCTGGTCTCGAACTCCTGACCTTGTGATCCACCTGCCTTGGCCTCCCAAAGTACTGGGATTACAGGCGTGAGCCACAACACCCGACCAAGATGACTCACACCTGTAATCCGAACATTTTGGGAGGCTGAGGCAGGAGGATTGCCTGAACCCAGGAGTTCGAGACCAGCCCAGGCAATATGGCAAAGCCTCCTCTCTACAAAAAAATGTGCATGCCTGTGGTCCAAGCTCCTGGGAAGGCTGAGGTAGGAGGATTACTTGAGCCCAGGAGGCTCAAGTAGAGGCTGCAGTGAGCTATGCCACTGCACTCCAGCCTGGCAACAGAGGGAGACTTTGTCTCAAAAAAAAAAAAAAAAAAAAAGGTGATAATGTCCTGTGGAGGAAACAAGGGCACAGACTCCCCACACACACTCACATCTCCTTCAATCCCTTCCTCTCACCAGGTCTTCCTGCCACTGGGTTTTAACACAAGCTGTTTCCTGTCTGGAGCACCCTTCTCTCCTGTCTTCACTACTTAATTCCCATTTATCCTTAGATCTTAGCTCTAGTCTCTTCTGCTGGGAAGACTTCCCTCTCGAGGTCACATTCTCCAGTTACAGTCACAGCACTGACTTTCCACATGTCACAGTTGCAAGCTCACATTTATTTGTGATTATTTACTATGTCTCTCCCACTACCGTGTAAACTTCACAGAGACCGTTTTATTATGTGTCCTACCTCCAATACCTAACACAGTGCACGTGGTCAGGAGTCCATGAATTATATGTGGAATGAATAAAGGGCCTGGAAGGGGTTTGCACTTAAGCTGAAACCTGAAGAATGAGAGGAGAGGCCAAGCAGAGGATAGGAAAGGCGCAAGGGCAGAACGAGGAAGGCCACTGCAGCCCCAGTGGGCAAGGAGAGGGAGATCGGTAGGACGAGTAGGTGGGGGGCGTGGGGAGGAGTGGGGCTTGTTTTGTTTTTGTTTTTTGAGAGTGAGTCTCGCTTCGTCACCCAGGCTGGAGTGCACTGGCGTGATCTCAGCTCACTACAACCTCGGCCCCTCCTAGATTCAAGCGATCCTCCTGCCTCAGCCTCCGAGTAGCTAGGATTACAGGCACCCACCACAATGCCTGGCTAACTTTTGTATTTATAGTAGAAATGGGGTTTCGCCATGTTGGCCAGGCTGGTCTCGAACTCCTGTTCTCAACTGATCTGACAAATTCAGCTTCCCAAATGCTGGGTTACAGGCGCAAGCCTCCGCGCCTGGCCTCATTGTTTTATTTTTAGTAGAGACGCGGTTGCGCCATGCTGGCCAAGCTGGTCTCGAACTCCTGACCTCAAGTGATCCGCCCACCTCGTCCTCCCAAATGCTGAGATTCCAGGCGTGAACCCCCGCGCCGGGCCTGGGCACTTTGTTGCGTGGAGCGCTGAGCCGTGCAGATTCTGTTCCAATCCCGGCGGTGACTATAACCTCTGGCCTCTGCACCGTTCCAGAGGCGGCATCCCGGGAGTTGGAGAGCAAGTGCCGCGCCCTGGAGTCGCAGCTGGAGGCGCGGGCCGCGGCCAACGCGGAGCTACGGCGGGAGGTGGCGCAGCGCGAGGCGCTGGTATCCGCGCTGCGCTGCAGCCTCCGCACCGAGGAGCGCCGCTTCCTGGAGGAGCTGCGCCGCCGCAGCCACCGCGCCACCGTGCTGGGCACCGAGCTGCAGAAGCACACCGAGACGGCCGCCTACCTCTCCTGCCAGCTGCACGCGGCGCGCCAGAGACTGCAGGCCCCGCGCCCGGGCCCCGGCGCCGCCGCCGCCGCCGAACCCCGGCCCCGCCGCCGCGCACCGCGGGCCCGCCGCCCCCCCGCCGCCCACGAGGCCGCCGCCAAGGGCCCCGGCCGGGATTGGGCCGCCTGGGACCGCGGGGCCTGCGCCCTGGACGACGCCGACCCCATGCCCGATCCCGCGGTCTTCCTCTACGCCCGGAGGCCGCTGCGGCCCAGCGGTCGCAGCCTGCGCCAGCCGCCTCCCCAGGAGCCCCCGGACCGAGCCGGCCCGCAGCATCCCGCGCCTAGCGCGCAGGGGGACCCGGAGTAGGCCCAGGGTGACGCGGAGCGCACGGGGAGGGTCGGCCAGGGACGCAGCTCGGGCCGTGCATATAGGTCCCGGGGGCCGAGGGCGGCTGCCCCTCCTCCAGGAAGCGAGTAGCTGCGGCCTCGGCTCCCCCACCCCTCCAACCGCCAGCCTTTTGTACTTCCCGACGTTTCCAAAGCTTCCAGCGTTCTCCTCCCGCGAGATTCCTCCACGGGGCCGAGCGGCGACACCTTCTTTTCGGGGAGGCCTCGCAGCCCGGATCCTCACCCAGTCCCGGCCGCCGGCCACACGGGAGGGGCGAGGACACGCCCGGCCCCGGGAAAGCCGACAGTCCGTGGTGGGGTGGGAGGGCCGGGCTGGCCTGCGGAGTGGCAGCGGTACCCCCGGCCTCCCCACCCCGGCGCCGACGCCCTTCCCGCTCAGCCTCCTTCCTCCCAGGAGAGGCTTAGGTTCGGGTCTGTCCTTTTACCCCTACCCCGAACCTGCCGACAGGTCCTTGCAGGCGAGCACGGAACACTTTAGAAGATGCGCCTTCCCAGAGCCCCTGGTGGGGAAGGTGCGCCTGCTCGAAGTTGAACTTCTGGAAGGTCGCATCCGTGTGCCCTGGGAGAGGATTACAGAAGCGGCCAGGTGGCCGGACTTGGTCTAGAGCCGTCTCCAGCGCAGCTCTTCCCGAGTCCGCCACGCTGGGCACGCGGGGACTGGGAGCTGCTCTGGGGAAGGGAGGTGACGGAGAGGCAAGCTGCGGGCCAGGCTTCCGGAAGGCAGGAACTGTTTTCCCCTCAGGGGGTAGCCCCAGGTTTTCCTAGTCCTGTTTATTGGTGCTAATTTTGCTCGGCTTCCTAATCAGCTGGTTGCACCCAGAGGCAAGAAGAAGGAGGCCTTGGCCGGGCACGGTGGCTCACGTCTGTAATCCCAGCACCTTGGGAGGCTGCGACGGGCGGATCACCGGAGGTCACGAGTTCGAGACCAGCCTGGCCAACTTGGTGAAACCCCGTCTCTACTAAAAATACAAAAAGCTGGGCGTGTTGGTGCGTGCCTGTAATCCCAGCTACTTGAGAAGTGGAAGCAGGAGAATCGCTGGAACCTGGAAGGTGGAGGTTGCAGTTAGCCGAGATCGCGCCATTACACTCCAGCCTGGGCTACAAGAGCAAAACTCCATCTCAAAAAAAGGAAAAAAGAAGGGCCTGGCTTCTTGGAAGTGGCAGCTACTGATAGAAGTTTGGGTTTGGGTTTGCTGGGGGGCATGGTGGGAGCACAGGTGAGTCCCCACCCGGGACCCCGTCCGGAGATGCCCCTGAACCTGTCAGAATCTGGAAGTGGTGGGATGCGCAGTTCCCCATGTCGAATGGTGGAAAGGGGAACGCCCCACTTCCTAGCCCTTTCTCCTAAGCTCCCCAGCCACTACCAAAGGCAGGAGGGGCAGTTCAGCGCAGCTTGTTGCCCCCACCCGCAGTCCAGCCTAGAAGGAAGCACACCCCTGGAGCCCCATGCCATCCCTCCTGTGTGGGTCCTGCCTGAAGTCCTAAGTGCCTGTGAGGTCTTCCAGGGGCTTCAAGGGGAGGACATGGGGCAGGGAGAGGCCTTTACCTCCCTCATAGACACCCCTTTCCTGACAGTTCCTGACCTTGGCTGATGCCACACATTCCGTGTTACCCAGGGGTCTGGGAGGTGAGCAGAGTCAAGCTCTAGGGTTACAAGCTCTTCTCCCAACATGGCCCCATGAAGACGGAGGAATCCCCGACCACACCCCCTTTCCTTCCATTTGTTAGAGGGAGGGGAAATTGGCAAGAAGTAGCAACCAGTGAGCGAGCACACTCAGCCAATCAGTGTGCAGCCCTCCCCGCTGCCCCCTCCTGGGACTACCCAGACCACTGAGCAATAACCAGGCCTGGTCTGTGGGTCTCCAGCTCCTGGGATCCAGACGGCTCAGGTTGGGGCACCCTTGGAACAGTGCTCTCCAGTCTCATGTGGGCCAAGAAGGTGGCTTGGGGTCCTTGCTCTGCCTGCCCCCACCTCTCCTCCAACAGTCCTGTGGTTGTGCCTGTGCCATCTCTGTCCCCCCTCAAGTATATGTAACTCATTGCATTTCTATTCTTTCTGAACCTGTCTGTGTATGAGGGCCTCACTCCTCTCTCAGAGGTGTCCAGAGGACTGTGGGAAGGAGGGCAAGAGCCTCTTTCCAGAGGACCCACACACCCTCATCTCCCACAACCACACTTTTGGGGTGAACAGGGTGACTTCCTTAGGTCAATTCTTCTGCAGAGATGGTAAAGTACTTTATCTGCCCACCCACCCACTAAAAGCCATAGCTCCTTTTGCCTGGCCTCCTCCCAGCTCTATAGCAATAGCCCCCTTCCCCCTTCCCTTCTGGGCCTCCAGTGTGTCCAGCTCTGGCCCCAGGGATCTTCCAGTGGCCTGCCTGCCTCTCCCGAAGTGATTCCATCAGTGCTACCCAACAACCGTCCCTCTTCTAGCAACCACAGATAATGACGGTTGTTTGTGGGGGCTTGGAGATCCCCTAGATGAAAAGTTCTGAGTCTGGAGCAGCTGACTCACTGACTCTCAGCTGAGGTGCTGAAGGTGCCTGGGGCAAGCTGGGGGAGAACCCATGGCAGATGCAGGATTCTAGTTTTCACAGAAATTCCCCCCTTGCCCTCCTGAAAATAATGGAAACTTCCCTCCACCCGCCTGCACAGAACCCTCCGTGCAGCAGAATAAGACTAGGAGCTGGAGTCATTGGCCTGCTCTTGGCCGCTGCCCAAAACTCCTCAGCCTCAGCCCGGAGAGGCCACCCTCCCTGGATTTGGCCTAGGGAAGCCTCCCACCCCCACGCCCCCCAGCTGCTGGAATGTCTGGGTGACTAAGAAGGGAAAGGACTATATCTCTCCTCTGCTGCACGAATCCCCACTGGGAGAGAGGGAGTGTTGAAGATGACACTCAGGGTCCCTAGGTGGAGCTCCTGCCACACCCCAAGTGTGGACAGATCCAGGACGCAGAGCTTCTGGTGGGGACCTCCCCCTGCTCTGGAACTCGGCCAGGGCGCAATGGGCTATGCTGTCAGAGGCTCTGTACCTCAGCCCAGCCACCTCACCCTGCAGCTTGGGGGACTAGTCCAGGGCCAAAGTGGGGTAGCCCTTCCCCATATAAGCAGCAGGATGGAGTTCTCCCTGGTGGAGAGAGGGAGGAGGCCTAGAGGGTGAGGGGCAGCTTCTCAGTGTGGGGAGGGGGTTCTCCAAGCAACTTCTCCAGGACACACCAGCCTTGAATGGGGGACGTGCAGGGCTTCAAAACCACCTGGCAGGCGCCCTGTGGACAGGGTAGAGGGGCCTGCTCCAAATTCTCTGTTGGCTGCGCTTTTGAATCCAGTGCTTTTCAGACTGTACTCATTCACCCACAGAAGTAGAGTCCTGTGCTTTAGGGTGACTGTCATATGCCTTATTCTTAATAAAATCTCTGAAAAACATGAATTCAATCTCTTACTTTGGGCACTCTGCCGCACCGCATCTTGGTTCTTCCAGGTGTGGGAAGAGGATGTGGAGGAGCTAGGTGAGTGGTTCGGGGTCAGCCAGTGTGACTAGGAGCTGAGACTCGGGTTCTCTCATTAGATATGCCTCAGACCGGCATGATGGCTCACTCAGGGCATGATGGCTCACGCCTGTCATCCCAGAACTTTGGGAGGCCAAGGCTGGCAGATGACCTGTGGTCAGGAGTTCAAGACCAGCCTAGCCAACACAGTGAAATAACATCTCTACTAAAATAAAAATCAGCCAGGTGTGGTGGTGCGTGCCTATAATCCTAGCTACTCGGGAGGCTGAGGCACCAGAATCCCTTGAATCCAGGAGGCAGAGTATGCAGTGAGCTGAGATTGCACCAGTATATTCCAGCCTGGGTGATGCAGTGAGACTCTATCTCAAAAAAAAAAAAAAGGCAGGGCAAGGTGGCTCACGCCTGTAATCCCAGCACTTTGAGAAGATGAGGCAGGCGGATCACACCTCAGGAAATCAAGACCATCCTGGCCAACATGGTGAAACCCTGTCTTTATATAAAATACAAAAATTAGTTGGTCATGGTGGTGGGTGCCTATAGTCCCAGCTACTGGGGAGGCTGAGGCAGAAGAATTGCTTGAATCCTGGAGGGGTGGAGGTTGCAGTGAGCGGAGATCACACCACTGCACTCCAGCCTGGCAACACAGTGAGACTCCATCTCAAAAACAAGAAAAAAAACCCTATTCCTCAGATCAGGCCTAAGGCGCCCATCTGAGGTGTCCTAGCCCTCAGCGGAGCCCTGCCCCTCTCTCCATGCCACCCAATCCAAATGAATAAACAGATCTTAGATCACAGGCACCTGAGTAGAGTGGAGAGAAGACTGGAAGGGCCCCAGTGTCTGGAATTGCCCACTGTTCTGTACCAGAAGGAATCCTGGGTTCTGGCATCTTTGGCCATGCTGGTGCCCGGCCCCCACCTGATCCAGCTGTAAGAAGCCCAGCAACCCTGCAGGAGCTCTATTCTTTTTTTTTTTTTTTTTGAGACGGAGTTTTGCTCTTGTTACCCAGGCTGGAGTGCAATGGCGTGATCTCGGCTCACCACAACCTCCGCCTCCTGGGTTCAGGCAATTCTCCTGCCTCAGCCTCCTGAGTAGCTGGGACTACAGGCACAGGCCACCATGCCCAGCTAATTTTTTGTATTTTTAGTAGAGACAAGGTTTCACCACGTTGACCAGGATGGTCTCGATCTCTTGACCTCGTGATCCACCCACCTCGGCCTCCCAAAGTGCTGGGATTACAGGCGTGAGCCACTGTGCCCGGCAGGAGCCCTATTCTTATCCTCCACTATTGAGGGTTATCCTGAGATGTGGGTTTAGGAGCTCAGCACAGCCAGCACCCATGAGAACTCAAGCCCATGCATATTCAATACAGGTCTATGTCGGGGATGAGTCAAAGGGAGCAGCTCTGTGTGCTAAGGACACCGGGGACCTAAACCAAACAGAAAAAAAAATGATTTTCCTTGCAACCCTCCTGATAACAGGACCCTTCTCCTTCTAGAGAACTGCTCTGCACCCATCTCAGTCCACATGTTGGGAGGGCTGACTCCACCCACCCATGTGGCCCAGGCAAGGCAGGGCTGAAGATGGACATGCAACTCCATTCATTCAGCACCTATGTTACGTGCCTGTTCTGTTCAGCAGTGAACAGAGCAGGACTATGGAGAAGGACAACTCTTGGGTGGCTAAAATGGCACCCAAGAGATCTGGGAGGTCATCTGCCACCACAAGGGGTAAGGCTGCCTAAACTCAAAGCTACCACAAGAGAAACAGAATAGGCCGAGGTGCTCGGTCTTCCCAAGGAAGCTAAAGCACGAGTGGGGGTGAGGCCCTCGCTTCATCCAGCAACTACACCGAAAAAAAAAAAGGGTGGAGGCCGGGCGCAGTGGCTCACGCCTGTAATCCCAGCACTTTGGGAGGCCGAGGCGGGTGGATCATGAGGTCAAGAGATCGAGACCATCGTGGTCAACATGGTGAAACCCCGTCTTTACTAAAAATACAAAAAATTAGCTGGGCATGGTGGTGCGTGCCTGTAATCCCAGCTACTCAGGAGGCTGAGGCAGGAGAATTGCCTGAACCCAGGAGGCGGAGGTTGCGGTGAGCCGAGATCGCGCCATTGCACTCCAGCCTGGGTAACAAGAGCGAAACTGCGTCTCGGGGGGAAAAAAAAAAAAAAAAAAGGGTGGAAACAGAACAAGGAAATAAAAAGACAATTCCAGATAATCAAGGCACCTGGATTCAGCCATGCCCCAAGCTCACAGACTCCTACCCTTTTCTGTTACATGGATCAATACATCCCCTCCCCACCCACACTTAGGTGTGGAATTTTTTTTTGTTTCTATTTTTTTAGAGACAAGGTCTCACAGGACTTGAACTCCGGTGCTCAAGGGGATCTTTCCTCCTCAGCCTTCTGAGCAGCTGAGACTACAGGCCTAGATAACAACACACACACACACACACACACACACACACACACTTTTTTTTTTTTTTTTTTGAGATGGAGTCTCACTCTGTGCCCAGGCTGGAGTGCAGTGGCTTGATCTCCCCTCACTGCAACCTCCACCTCCCAGGTTCAAGCGATTCTCCTGCCTCAGCCTCCTGAGTAGCTGGGATTACAGGCATGCGCCACCACACTTGGCTAATTTTTGTATTTTTAGTAGAGATGGGGTTTTACCATGTTGACCAGGCTGGTCTCAATATCCTGACCTCAGGTGATCCATCTACTTCAGACTCCCAAAGTGCTGGGATTACAAGTGTTAGCCACTGCACCAGCTTTTTTTTTTGGACACAGAGTCTTGCTCTATTGTCCAGGCTGGGGTGCAGCGGCCACATGGAAAAACCTGTGCCCAGCCAATTTTTATTTATTTATTTATTTTTTTTGAGATGGAGTTTCGCTCTTGTTACCCAGGCTGGAGTGCAATGGCATGATCTCGGCTCACCGCAACCTCCGCCTCCTGGGTTCAGGCAATTCTCCTGCCTCAGCCTCCTGAGTAGCTGGGACTACAGGCACGCACCACCATGCCCAGTTAATTTTTTGTATTTTTAGTAGAGACCAGGTTTCACCATGTTGACCAGGATGGTCTCGATCTCTTGACCTCGGGATCCACCCGCTTCAGCTTCCCAAAGTGCTGGGATTACAGGCGTGAGCCACCGTGCCTGGCCTATTTATTTTTTTAAGACGGGCTTTCACCATGTCGGTCAGGCTGGTCTTGAACTCCTGACCTCAGGTGATCCACCTGCCTTGGCTTCCAAAGTGCTTGGATTACAAGAGTGAGCCACTACGCCCGGCCTCAGTTTTTTCTTCTTATTTTGAACTCAGTTTAAGCCTCTAGGCTCAGGTTTGGACACAGGATGGGCGGGGACCAGGAGCTGTAGCAAGCCCAGGAAGCCTGGCCCAGGCCTAGTCTTGTTCCGAGCCTTTTATCTCCGGGGGCACTGAGGGAGCCGAAGGCCCAGCCTTGGATAAACATCTGCCCAAGACAATTGAGTCTCATGCACGATTTCAGAAAAAGAAGAAAAGAAAGGCAGCTGGGCATGGTGGCTCACACCTATAATCCCAACACTCTACGAGGTCAAGGCAGGCAGATCACTTGAGGCCAGGAGTTTGGGACAAGCCTCACAAACATGGCAAAACCCCATCTCTACTAAAAATACAAAAATTAACTGGGCATGGTGGCAGGTGCCTATAATCCCAGCTACTCCAGAGGCTGAGGCAGGAGAATCGCTTGAACCTGGGATGCAGAGGTTGCAGTGAGCTGAGATCACACCACTGCACCCCAGCTTCGGCGACAGAGCCAGACTCTGTCAGAAAAGAAAAAATAAAAGACAGCCTGGTCGCTTGAGAATTGCTTGAACCTGAGAGGCAGAGGCTGCAGTGAGCCAAGGTCATGCCACTGCACTCCAGCCTGGGCAACAGAGTAAGACTCCATTTCAAAAAAGAAAAGGAAAGCTGGGCGCGGTGGCTCACGCCTGTAATCCCAGCACTTTGGGAGGCTGAGGCGGGTGGATCCCGAGGTCAAGAGATCGAGAACATCCTGGTCAACATGGTGAAACCCCGTCTCTACTAAAAATACAAAAAATTAGCTGGGCATAGTGGCATGTGCCTGTAATCCCAGCTACTCAGGAGGCTGAGGCAGGAGAATTGCCTGAACCCAGGAGGCGGAGGTTGTGATGAGCCAAGATCGCCCTATTGCACTCTAGCTGGGTAAACAAGAGCGAAACTCCGTCTCAAAAAAAAAAAAAAAGGAAAAAGTAGGGCAGGACAGGGCATTAGGGCTCCCCAAACAGACCCCTGGGGATGCTTGGCTAAGCCCATCCCAGTCACAGTTCAGGATGGAGATATGGACTGTCAGAACCAGGTAACTGTTTGTTTTGAGAGGGAGTCTCACTGTCACCCAGGCTGGAATACAGTAGCAGGATCTCCACTCACTGCAACCTCCTCCCCCTCCCAGTTCACACCATCCTCCCACCTCAGCCTCCCAAGTAGCTGAGATTATAGGTATGTACCACTCATGCCCAGCTGATTTTTGTGGGGTTTTTTTTTGTGTGTGTATTTTTAGTAGAGACGGGGTTTCACCATGTTGGCCTGGTCTCGAACTCCTGAACACAAGTAATCCACCCATCTGGGCCTCCCAAAGTGCTGGGATTACAGGCCTGAGCCACTGCGCATGGCCTCAGATAACTCAAAGATCATCTATGCGCCAGGCGTAGTGGCACGTGCCTGTAGTCCCAGTTACTCAGGAGGCTGAAGCTGGAGAATTGCTTGAGCCCAGGAGTTCTGGGCGGTAGTGCGCTATGCCGATTGGGTGTCCACGCTAAGTTCAGCATCAATATGGTGACCTCCTGGGAGAGGGGGACCACCAGGCTGCCTAAGGAGAAGTGAACAGGCCCAGGTTGGAAACGGAGCAGGTCAAAACTCCCATGCTGATCAGTAGTGGGATCGAGCCTCTGAATAGCCACTTCTCTCCAGCCTGGGCAACAAAGCAAGATCCCGTCTCTAAAAATAATAATAATAGGGGCCGGGTTTGGTGGCTCATGCCTGTAATCCCAGCACTTTGGGAGGCCGAGGCGGATGGATCATGAGGTCAAGAGATTGAGACCATCCTGGTTAACATGGTGAAACCCCGTCTTTACTAAAAATACAAAAAATTAGCTGGGCATGGTGGCGTATGCCTATAATAGCTAATTCAGGAGGCTGAGGCAGGAGAATTGCCTGAACCCAGGAGGTGGAGGTGGAGCCGAGATCACACCATTGCACTCCAGCCTGGTTAACCAGAGCGAAACTGTCTCAAAATAATAATAATAATAATAATAATAAAAGATCATCTATGCAACCCCTTCATTTTATACCTGCGGAGGCTGAAGCCCAGGTCATCTTACTGTTATCCCTTCCTTCCTTCCTGGCATTTCTGCCCATGCAGTTTTGGGGTTGAGGGAGGTGGGCATTTTGTTTCTAGGGGTTCCCAGAGATTGGCCAGGGAAGTAGGGGACTCTGCTGCAGTCCAAAGGATTTGGATTCCTGCTTCACGTCTCCAACCCCCTAGGAAACTCTGAAAAGGAGGGGGAAGCAGGAATGTAGGAAAGCCCAGCTGAGTGGGTGTGTCCATGATAACAATAATTAGGAAGGTGGGAAGCTTCCAGCAGGCTAAAAATGCAGGCTGGGTCTCGGACTAGATAATTCTTCCTCCTTATCTCTATGCAGGGACCCAAAAGGTGGGAAAACTGCGGTGCTCAGGAGTGCCATGAGGCAGCCCTGAGGATGCCTGCTGTGCAGTAGGACCTGCTAGGAAAAGGGGAAGGGATCCACTGAAAATAAACCGCAGATTATTTTTGTTTGTTTGTTTTTGTTTTCTGAGACACAGTCTTGCCCTGTCACCCAGGCTGAAGTGCAGTGGCCTAATCTCGGCTCACTTCAGCCTCTGCCTCCCAAGTTCAAGTGATTCTCCTGCCTCAGCTCCCGAGTAGCTGGGTTTACAGGCACCCGCCACCATGCCCGGCTAATTTTTTATATTTTTAGTAGAAATGTGGTTTCCCCACGTTGGCCAGGCTGGTCTTGAACTCCTGATTTCAGGTGATTTGCCCGCCTTTGCCTCCCAAAGTGCTAGGATTACAGGTGTGAGCCATTGAGCCCTGCCCGAACCTGGCTTTTTTTTTTTTAAATACTTTTTGTAGAGACGGGGGTTTCAAATGTTGCCCAGAGTGTTCTCAAATTCCCACCTCGGCCTCCCAAAGTGCTGGGATTACAGGCGTGAGCCACCGCGCCCGGCCAAGATGAATCTTATCACTTGTCATCTTTCCTTCCTGCGGTTTAAACGCTCACATGCATCACTGGCTTTCCTCACCACGTGCACTCCAGAACAAGGCCTGCTTTCCTTTGCCATTTGTGCAAGGCCCTAGGTAGGGCCCTCCCAGCCCACCTTAAGAAGCTGAAGCCTCCCAGTTCCCATCAGAGCCACACAAATGCTCCTAAGGGAGTCTGCCCCGGGGGCTGCACAAAGGCCTCCTGGGACCTGTGCAGGAAAGATCCACTAGGGGCTCTCTGCCTGGAGCATTTCGACTCCCTGCAAGGCCTGGTTCGAATGTCAGCTCTGCAGCATTCTCTGACCTCACTCTTCAGTTCCCACCAAGTGAAAACCAGCAACGACTGTAAAACGTTCTCCCCGGCTCTACCCCTTGCTCTCTGTCTCGGCCCTTCTCGGCACTTGGTCTCGGCCTCCTCCACTGCAAAATGAGGATACCAGCCTGGAGGCGAGGACCCATCGGTCGAGGACGCGCGTAGGGAGCCTGTTCTGGCTCGGGACAAAGTTTGGCGGGTCCACTTTGACACCTGATCCCCATTAGCCATGACCAGCCCTCGCCTCTCGCGCCCGTTCCCTAAGCGGCCCTCCACTTCCTCAATAATCCAACCCAACCCATTCCGCGGGAAAGCGCCTGCCCGGTGGGGAGGGTAACCCGAACTCCGCAGACGGCAGCCGGCGTGGTCATCTGGCAGATTTGCAAGAGAAAACAGAGGATCATTGGGTGGGGGAGGCCTAGCCATAGCAGTCCCAGACCAATCTCCACCCAAGGTCACCTTGCCCGCCCGACGGGAAGCGAGCGGCAAGGAGTCTCCCCGAGGCTCCGCCCCTGGAGGGCGCCCGGCCTCCCCGGGCCTGGTGTCAGGGTGCGTTGCCTTTAAGACGTTCGGAAAAGTCACCGCGTCCGTGGGCGGGGAAAGATGTGCGGCGCGTTTTGTCCCTCGCGGGCCGCCGTGGGCCGGGCCGGACGCGAGGGCGGGGCAGGGGAGCGGCGGCGGGGTCAAAGGCCACGGCGCGCACCACGTGGGCCGGTGACTCCGTCCTTCCCGCAGCGGCCGCGGCGCGCAGGGCACTTGGGTTAGTGGCGCGGCGGGCGGCCCGGACAGCCAAGGCGGACGCCCGCTCCCGCCACCATGGTCATCAAGACGGACGAGTTGCCGGCGGCCGCCCCGGCGGACAGCGGCCGGGAGCACGGCTCGCAGGCCGGGGGCAAGGGGCGGCCGGGCGCGGCCGGTGAGCTGGGCCGGGGCCGGCGGGCCGCCGGGCGGGGGGCACCGGTCCGGGACGGTGGGTTCGGGACTCCGGGGGAGCCGCCGCCTTCCCTCCGCGCCGGGACTGATTGTATCTCGCTGGGCCCTCTACTGGGTCGCCCCCGCGCTGAAGGTCACCTTCACTGTCGCCCCCGGCTGCGGCCGGGGCTTCGCACGTGGGGTCCCGGGGAGGGCAGCCTCGGCGGGCACACGCGCGCCTCGTCGCAGGGACGCGTGCGCGCACACGCGGTTTCGGGGTGCGCCGCCGCCGCAGACAGAGGGAATTGGCGGCCCCACCCCCCTCTGCGCCCGGGCAAGGGAGCTCTCTGGGCTGGGGTCGCTCTGCCGCTTGCGGGACAGCCCCCTTCGACACCTGCTCGGCGCCAGCCTCCTAGGCGTTCCCCGTACGCAGGGCTGCAGCCCTGGAGTGAAGCTCCACTCGAGGCTTCCCAAGGCTCAGTCCGTGGGAAGAGCACGATGTGCGTGCGGGGTGCGTGTGGCGAGGGGCTTCTCTGGCTCGTGCCCTGAGCCAGGCTTTCGCCGCAGGTCTTCAGGCTGTGGCGGCCGCTCTCTCTGGTGCTGGCCTGCTCGGCGGACCTGGAATAGGGGGCGTCTGCCTGGGCATGGGGCAAAGCCAAACCCCTTGGCAGGGGGAAGTGTTTTTGCCAGAACTTGATCATTAACCTGCCTCATTGCGAAAAGTGGGTCAGACCATAGTTGCAGTTTTTAAGGCAAAGGTCGTTAGTGTGGAGTCAGGCTCCTCGATCCCCCATAGGGGCCGTGTGGTGGAGGCTGTGGGAGTGGCTGCACCTCGCCTCGGGTGGGGCGGCTTCTCTCCCTTTCTTCTGAGCCCTTTCCCTTCTCTGTTCCCGCCACGGTGTCTCGGTCTCCCACATTGGGGCTGGAATCCCCTTCCCAGCTCCCCACATCTTCCTCAGGCCTGGGCTGCGGTCCTCTTTGCTCCGGGTGGCAGCGGGGGGTGCGGAGCTACTCCTGTCTCCCCCCACACACCGGCTGTCCTCAGTTGGGATTTGTGGTCTTGACGCCCCATCATCTCCCTTCCCAGCTTCATGAGGGCGCCAGGGCGGACTTGGGAATCAGATGGGGACAGTGTTCGGCTTTCTGACCCTGTTCCCATCATAGCGGAGTTACTTTGGAGTGAGGGACAGCTGCTGGGGCAGTGCTGCTGATTTGCCTTGACAAGGCCAGGGCAAATGCTGATGGCCCCAGCCTGCCAGGCTTCGTGCTGATGTGGTTCTGAATCAGTGGGCCAGGCTAGATAAGAAGAGGTTGGCAGACTTACCTCTATCAGAGACCTGAAGAATCGAAGTGACTTGCACAAGGTCACACAGCCATTTCATTGTTAAGGGAAGAAGTATTTGGATTCCAGCTCAGGGCCAGCAAAGCCAAGGCTGCTGTGGCCTGGCCCAGAGGAAGCTGGGAAGGCGTATTGGTTTGGATCACATGCTGAGAACCAGAGGCTGACGAGAGTCTGCTGGAGGATTTCTGTCAGGGAGTCAAGCCCCTTCCTAACTCTGCTGAGGGGGCTCTGTCTGGGGTAAGCTGGGTCAGGGGAAAAGCACAGCTATTTGTTTGGGGGAAACTGGAAGCATACCCGTGGGCAGGACATTGGCCCCTACGCCCCCGGGAAGCTAGCACAGATAGCTAGGATTCACATTACAGCCAGCCCGGATCTATTAAAAAGAGGACAGAGCCTTAATGAAGACCGCCCAGCTGGGGCCCACCTGAGCATCAGAACCGAGGCTCCTGACCCCTGAGCTCCAGCTCTGGAAGGCTGTTCAGTCCCCTTAAGGAAGAAGTGGTCAAGGCCATTGAGGGTGGGGGGCAAGGTTTGGCTACATTCTTGGGAATAAAGCAGCTTTTAGGGGTTAAGAGAACAGGCAGGTTTTTCAGGTTCACAGTGGTGTGTCAAGTTCCTTCTGCCTAGGGGAGGGCTCCCTGGAGATGAGGCCCTGTGGGGAGGAGAAGGAGGCTGGCAGGTGGGGAAGGAGTCTAAGGGCTTTTGGGAGCTCCCCAACAGGATCTTTGCTGTTCTCTCGGATGGGATGCGGGGAACAGCTTGAGAAACTCTCACTGTCCTCAGGCCCTGAAGACACCTGCCTCTGACCTGGGTAGAACAGGAAGGACGCAAACAGGGGCCTGCCTCTGTAGGGTCTTCAATAGGTCGCCTGCCTTCCCATCCCCTTTCCTTGAAGCCCTGGGCTCCCAGGTCAAGCGATGCACCTTTTAGGACCTTACTTTCTGCTGGAGCCTCACCTGCTGAGGCTGCGGCTGGGGTGTGGCCTGGCCCTGGCACAGTCTTCTGAGTGAGTTTGTGGCTGGCTTGGGCGGCACACAGGCCCCCTGGGGAGGCCTAAGTTTCTTTTCTGGCTCCTCCCTTCTGCTGCCTTTGGGCTCCCTGCGCCTCCAGGCCCCTGTGGGGGTGTGCTTTATCTCTTCACTGGCATCTGAGTTTTCGAGTATGCCGAGTGCTGTTGGGGCACTGTGCTCCGTCCTGCTGGAGACCTCCTCTTCCAATTTTCTAAAGCTCACTCCTCAGAGGTGCCCTGGGGACAGGAGGGCAGGGAGTGTTGGCCCCAGAGTGTAGAGGCCTCGGGGAATCCTGTGACGGTGGTAGCTCTACCCCCTGGGGTGCAGCCTGCCTGTGGGTGCTGCAGCCTGGCCCTAACAAGTGGGGGTGGCACTCATAAGCCATGGGCTTGGGCATCTGACACCCTGCTTTTGCTTTTCTTCTTTTTGAAAACGTCATCCCAAATGTGATAGTTACACCTGGCTTTTTGTTGCTGACTTGGCTGCCCTTTGCCCTGTGACCCTGGGCAGCTGCTTCCTAGCCTTCTGGAGCCTCAGTTTCCTCAGGTGAGATGGGCAGCCAAGCCAATTGTGGGAGCTGCCATAGGCTGGGCCTGTCCTGGCTCTATGGTAAACAGAATGCAGGTGGTTGTCAACACTCCTCAGGGTCACTGCCAGGCGGCCCCGCCCCACTCTGTCTCCGGAGGGTGAGGTGTTTTGGGAGATGGTAGGGGCAGAGGGGCTCTGCCTTGGCCTGTCCTTTCTTCTGGTCATTGTGTGGGGCCCAGAACTCTCTGTGGGGGCTGGGAAGCAGCGTCTGCCTGATCCCTGGGCCTGGAGGGGAGGGGCTGTAGTGAGAGCCTGGCCCCGCCCACCCTGGGTAGGGTGGATGCTAGGACAGCCCTCACTGGGCCTGGCAGCGCGGCAGAGGTGCCCTGGCCAGCTGGGTGGTGGCTCCTCCCCCCCTGCGGCTCGGGCCTCTTGTGCCAGCTCTCTTCTCCCTTGGGAGAGACTTGGTTCCCTCCTGGCAGGGCTGGGGCTGCTGGAAAGGGAACACGGAGCCTGCCAGCTTCTTGATGGCACTAGGAGGCCTGGGGCACGGGTGCAGTTGTCCTGTGGGAGCCTGGGGACCCATCCCCCTCCCTCCTGCCAGAATCAGTGACTCCCAGGAAGGGGCTGGCAGCCAGGTCACCTGCAGGGGGCAGCAGGAGCCAGAGGTCCCAGCCAGGCCCTTGGGCCAGGGGCAGCAGAGTGCTCAGTGTCTGGGCTGGTGGGCAGAGGCTGCCGCCTCATGGCCTGGGCCCAGGTCTGTGTCAGCTGTTGCCAGCAGCTGGCCAAAGCGGTCCTGCTCACCCCCACTGGGGTGGGAGCCGACGAGAGGACCCCCTTGCTGGGCCCTACCCCTGCCAGCCTATCTCCTAGGCCCTTGATCTTGAGGGGTCCAGGTACCCCAAATGCTGGGTCCTCCGGTCCCCCTAGCAGCTTTGCCAGCAGTGACCCCCTCTCTAGGGGGCAGAGGGCAGTGGGCCTGAATGCTGATAGCAGCTCCTCCTGGGGTTCTGGGGCCACCGGGTTCTCCTGGCCCTCAGCCGTCCTTCTGGCCGACCTTGAGCAGGATGCCAGGCAGGGGGAGTGTGCCCTTCCTGGGGTTGCCCCAGCAGGCCTGGCCTCACTGAAACCCGAAGCCAGCCGGAGCTCCAGCCCCGGGCCGAGTGGCTGCATGAGGGCAAGGGTAGCAGCAGAGGCTGGAACCAGGGACCCAGGCAGTGCTGGGCCTGAGTTGGGGAGCCACCTGCCTTGCAGCCACAGCCATCCTGAGACTCCAGAGCTGAGGGGAGGGCAGCCGCCAGCTGCACCAGGTGAGCATTGGGACCTCGTGAGTCAGCAGCCACCTCCTTGCTGGGGAGACCGCTTGGCCTTCCTCGGGGGGTAGAGGCCTTCTGGGTTCCCTGGAGGAGCGATTAGGGGCAGGACCTACTCTCCTAGGGAGAGAAGGCGCTGGGGAGCCTGCTGTGTTCCTTTGAAACCTGATGAGGGAACAGGTACCCCCTGAGGGTGGTCTCCCCAAGCTGGGGAAGGACAGTGGGCGCTGTGGCCACCTTGCCCTGGCCTCCCCATTCCAGATGTGTGAAAGAACACAGACTGTCTAGATGCCCACTTCTGGGATCCCATAGCTCAAAACTGCTGTTGTAGATTGGGGGGCCCTCCCTGCTTCTCCCCTCATTCCTGGGAGGACGTTCCTCCTCCTGGCTGCCCTGCCTCTTGCTGCTTTTTGAAAGCTGATCGACCAGCACCCCAGCTGTCTCTGCTCTGTCACTAGACTCAGGCGAGTTTTCACTTGGGGTCGATGGGGCTGCTCACCTGCTCGGGGCTTGAGAGTGTCCTTCCTGGGGCTGCTGGGTCTGGAAGGGAGAGGTCTCTGCATCATTGAGGTTCTTGGGAGTTCACTGCAGGCTTGGAGAGGGCATGGTGGGGATGGAGGGGCATGACAGACAGACAGTGAAGGTCTGCGGTGGCCAGAGTTGAGGGCAGTGCCGCAGTGTGGGGTGTGGGCTGCAGCAGGGAGCCTGGGGCCTGTTCTGACTTGGTGGCCTTAGCCCAGGCTCTGAACCTTTCTGGGCTTCAAATACCTGTCTTTGGGGCAGGGGGGAAGGTACTGTCTGAGCTCTTGGAGGTCCTGTTTCTCATTAACTTGTGGGGTTCCAGGGAAGGGGTGACTTTCCAGGCCCCCTGGTCTCTGCCTCTCTGTGCTGGCCTCATCCCTTCCCCGAGGCTCCTGCTCCGTGTTTCTGGTGGATCTGGATTGGGACCACACAGTTCTGGGAGATGTACCCGTCCCCACTCCTGAGAGCTGGGGTCTAGGCAGGATGGGCAGAGCTGGGCAAGCTGTTCTTTCTGGAAGGGAACCGAGAACCTCCTCAGAGCTGGGACCGTTGAACTTCAAGCCAGGCCGATGGCAGATCCTGGGGCCACGGTCCCCATCTCCCAGTTGGGTGCCTAGGCAGGCCCGTGTGACGAGGAGCTCTCCTTGGTTCCGCTGGAGCCTGGTAGGAAGGCAGGGTTTTGTCACCTGCTCCCCGCCCTGCTTCCAGCATGTGGATTGGGTGCAGTCTGTAAATACTGGACTTGGCTAGAGGTTTGCAGTAAGTACTTTATGAATTGAGTGCCTTTTTCATTGAGCTTGGGCAAGACAGAAGGTGGTAGGTAGAGCTGTTTGTGAGGACACCACCCTGGGTGCAGATGAGCACCTGCTCTGGGAATGAAAGGGGCAGGGGGTGTGATTCCGCCATTGAGTGTTGTTTGGGCAGGCTTTTGAAAAGAAGGTTGATTTCTCCTAGGCCTTGAAGGGTGAGTCAGTGTTTGCCGCACA
This sequence comes from Callithrix jacchus, assembly GCF_049354715.1. NCBI lineage: Eukaryota > Metazoa > Chordata > Mammalia > Primates > Cebidae > Callithrix > Callithrix jacchus. The sequence goes on from NC_133506.1 coordinate 65,548,870, forward strand.
GAGTGGGCTGTCAGGGACAGCATAGACACAAAGGCACAGTGGAGGGAGGGCAGTGGGGGACCAGGCTGCTGTGGTGCAGTGTCCTGATACCTCAGTGGGGAGCAGGTAGGAGCTGAGGTTGGTTCAGGAGGGTTCCTGAGTGGCTGGCCCCGGAAGCTTGGTCTTGTGAGTGGTGAGCTTCCCGGGAGGGCTCCAGGTGGCCCTGCTGAAACTGAGGGAGGGCCTGGCCGGCAGGGGCTGCAGGGAATGGGTCCCGGGGGTTGGGAGATTCAGGGTGGGTGACTAGATAGAGGGTGGGGGCCTCAGAGCAGGCGCTGGTTTGAGCAGGAAGGCAGGTTCTGTCCCTGCAATACCCGTCTTGAGTGAGGCCTAAGGGTGTGGCTGCTGGGAGGCGGCCGTCTCCCTGGTCCAGACCGCCTGAGAGAGGACAGGCTTGGCTGTGTGAGCCAAGAGGCAGGAGTGTATTTGAAGGCATGGGAGAGGGTGAGGGAAGCGGGAGACGCAGGGCCCACAGCTCAGGAGGGATGGAGGAGATGGAGATGGAGATGGAGGGGGAGGGGGAGGGCCAGTGCCAGGGTGCCGTCGGAGAAGAGGAAAGGGAGCGAGCGGGATGCTGCTGGGCAGCCAGGTGTGCTGGGGCTGGGAGCCCTTGGGCCTGGCCTGAGGGCGGCTTTGGTGCCCCTAGGGAGTGGTTTGGGCAGCGTGCTCAGGTGCAAGCTGTACCACAGTGAGCCAGGGCAGTGGCTGGGGAGGGCGGCGGGACATGGAAGTGGGAAGGCTGTGAGTGGCCTGCAGGTGTGTGGAGGGCAAGGCAGGACGGTGCGGCTGAGGCTTGGGAGGGATGCACATGCCCTTCCGTGAGGCATGTGCCCCTGAGTGGGGTCAGGGGGACGCCCCCACCAGCCAGGCCGCCTGATTCTGTCCTGCACTTGTCACTCACAGAGCTGCCGTCAGTCATGCTGCTGAATGGGGACTGTCCGGAGAGCCTGGAGAAGGAGGGGGTGGCTGAGCCGCCCAGGGAAAACGGGCTGGAAGAGGCCGAGCCAGGAGATGAGACCACCGGCCAGGAAGTCATTGTCATTCAGGACACGGGTTTTTCCGTGAAGATCCTGGTCCCCGGGATTGAGCCCTTCTCCCTGCAGGTAAGACGGAGGAAGAGTGCTGTGTACCAGACCCAAGCCCACTGGGAGGACGAGCTGGAAAGCTGAGCTTTGCCTGTGTGTCTCCCAGCCCTACTTTGTGGCCGGAGACTGAGGATCCTTTTCCTGCCCAGAGCCACTCAGCTAGTGTGGTGGACGTGGGAATTGAGTCCAGGGTCAGGTCATTGCCCACTGCTAGAGGACAGCAACCAGCTGGGCCTGTCAGGCCTGTGGGGGGAGTGATGTGGCCAGGGTGTGCTGGCATCCCAGGACTCCCCAGCCTCTTGCTCTGTGCCCTCGGGCAAGTCACCTCTCTCTGGGCTGTGATTTTACCATCTGCCAGAGAGGAGGACGGTGTTGGGTAGTCTCCAAGGGCAGAGCCAGCGTGGAGGTCTTGCAAGCTGGTGACTCGGTGAGGAACAAGGCAGGGCCGTTGTATGTCCTCCACACCCACAGGCTTGGGCCCAGGAGCACCCCTTCTGGAAGGTGAAAGCCATCTTCCCCAGGACCCTGAGCACTGGGCAAGGTTGGAGGCAAGGCTGCCGTTCTTCCATCTCCCTTTTGCTGCTTGGGGATTGCTCTTGGTCTGCAGGCCTAGCCGGCGTGGGCAGGCTCCAGGCTGCACACACACAGGGCGTGGCATGTGTGGACACAGCCTGGGATTTAAAAGCCAGAAAGTGGGGATACCGAGTATTTGGGGACCAAGGTACCTTGGGCTGGGGATGAGGGTATCATCCGTGCTCTCCACTATGTGACCTCTCACCTGGGTGGTTGGGGCTTCTCCCGGCAGGTGTCCCCCCAGGAGATGGTGCAGGAGATCCACCAGGTGCTCATGGACCGGGAAGACACGTGTCACCGCACCTGCTTCTCGCTGCACCTGGATGGCAACATGCTGGACCACTTCTCTGAGCTGCGCAGCGTTGAGGGGCTGCAAGAGGGCTCTGTGCTGCGTGTGGTGGAAGGTCGGTTTGCAAGTTGGGCAGCCTGCCTAGGGGAGGGCCCCCGGAGGCAGAAGCAGGCAGCACGCCCCCGCCAGGGTCCCTGTGTCACACATGAGCTCAGGGAGGCAGGATGGGAGCACAGGTCTCTTCTCAGGCCGTCACACCTGTACCCTCCACACCTGGCTCATGGGTTAAAGAAGAGGGCTGTGGGCCGGGCGCAGGGGGCTCACGTCTGGAATCCCAGCAGTTTGGGAGGCTGAGTCAGGTGGATCACCTGAGGTCGGGAGTTCCAGACCAGCCTGGCCAACATGGTGAAACCCCATCTTTACTAAAAATTGAAAAAATTAGTGGGGCATAGTGGTGCGTGCCTGTAATCCCATCTACTTAGGAGGCTGAGGTAGGAGAATTGCTTGAACCTGGGAGGCGGCCGTTGCAGGGACCCCAGATTGTGCCACTGCACTCACTCCAGCCTGGGCAACAAGAGCGAAACTCCATCTCAAAAGAAAAAAGACAGAGTTGTGATTCTAAAAAAAAAATAGGCAGTACCATGCCAGGGCTTGAGGTCAGCCCAGTCCGGTTCCATACAGATAAATGAGAAGTCCCTAGAGTGGGAGCTCAGGCGCAGTGAGGGGCTATCCGCTTGGTCTGCAGACTCAAGTTCTCTGGGGAGAAGCCACTCAGGTTCCCCACCCAGGGCCTGTCCGCTTGCTAAGAGCAGTGGTGGGAACAGTCCATAGCTCAACAGTGCCGACAGCTGACCACAGAACCTCTCCCCTCCTCTAAAAGAACTGTGCTTAGAATGCCATGAAAGCCACACGGAGGCAGGGTTGCAGTTGGGGGCCTTGGGAAGTCCCAGGCCAGCACTGCATGAGGGCTGCCTCAGGAGAGCAGGGCAAGGAGCGGAGGCGCCGGAGCTCTGGAAGCCCTGCTCACCCGACAGCAGAAGCAGGCGGACTCCCAGGACCTCTGTGTGCTTTGAGGGATTTGGTGGAAAGTTCTTGATGAACAAAGATCCCTGCTCACCAGTAGAGAGCGTGTGTGTGTGTGTGTGTGTGTGTGTGTGTTGTAAACCAGAACTCCCAACTTACGTGTTCACATAAGGAATCTGAAAATGGAAGTGTTAGCCCCTGAACAGTGTTTTGTGCTGAGCAGGATCTGGAGGGTGAGGCCCTGGTAACGCCAGCCCCTCACCTACTCTCCTGACAGAGCCATACACAGTGCGAGAGGCCCGAATCCACGTGCGCCACGTCCGTGACCTTCTCAAGAGCCTGGACCCATCTGACGCCTTCAATGGGGTGGACTGCAACTCCTTATCCTTCCTCAGCGTCTTCACTGATGGTGACCTGGGAGGTACGGGAGGCATTGGGGCTGGGGAGTGGGCCGGGGCAGGGACATGGAGGTGGGGGCTGAGGGGTCTGGGCCTGAGCCACCCAGACCAGGCCCACGTGCAGACGGCCCTGGATGGCCTTGTGCTGACCACCAGCCTTGGGTCCTTCAGACAGTGGGAAGCGGAAGAAGGGCCTGGAGATGGACCCCATCGACTGCACACCGCCCGAGTACATCCTGCCAGGGAGCCGGGAGCGGCCACTGTGTCCCCTGCAGCCCCAAAATCGGGACTGGAAGGTAGGCTTCCCAGGGAGTGAGGAAGAGGGTCCCTGGCGGGGTGGAGGCCCCACACCAGAGGCCTGGCCCCTCACGCTCAGCCACTCCCACAGCCCCTGCAGTGCCTGAAGGTGCTCACCATGAGTGGCTGGAACCCACCACCAGGGAACCGAAAGATGCACGGGGACCTCATGTACCTGTTCGTGATCACGGCCGAGGACCGGCAAGTCAGCATCACCGCATCCACGCGGGGCTTCTACCTGAATCAGTGAGTCCTTGCCAGCTGCAACGTGCCCCTCTGTGCCTGCTGTTCTGGGCCCCCGCTCAGTGCCCACCCTCCCCACAGGTCTACAGCTTATCACTTCAACCCCAAGCCCGCCAGTCCCCGCTTCCTGAGCCATTCCCTCGTGGAGCTGCTCAACCAGATCAGCCCCACCTTCAAGAAGAACTTTGCGGTGCTGCAGAAGAAAAGGTAGTGTCTTCACCCGTCCCGCCTCGTCTCGTGGTCGCCAGGGCACTGATGAGCCATCCCCACACGCCATTGCTTCTTCCTGAAGAGACAGCCTGGGTCCCCAGTGTTCTAACCCCCTTCTAGGGAGCTGTCAGCCAGCACCGGGTCAGCAGCTGTGGGAGAGGCGCCGTGTGCTTCTGGCTGACTTGGGGCAGGGAGACGGCAGAACAGGTGGGGGCCTCAGAAAAGGGGTCCATGGAAGGGCCCTGAGCTTGGTGGGCTGCCCCATCTCCCCCTCCCCTGCCTGCCACAGGGTCCAGCGCCACCCGTTCGAGAGGATCGCCACCCCCTTCCAGGTGTACAGCTGGACGGCGCCCCAGGCGGAGCATGCCATGGATTGCGTGCGTGCAGAGGACGCCTACACCTCGAGGCTGGGCTACGAGGAGCACATTCCTGGACAGGTGCCTGCGGCCTGGCCCCGCCCTCCTGGTGCTGGGCTGGGTTCTGTGCGCCTCCCAGGAGGCTCCATGCTTGACTGTTCATTTGGGAATCTGGGGCTCTTCTCAGGGAGGTGGAGGAAGGGACTTCCCAGAGCAGGTCGCAGGACACAGGCTGAGCTCGCACCTCCCTCCCTGGTCTCTCGGCAGACCCGAGATTGGAACGAGGAGCTTCAGACGACGAGGGAGCTGCCTCGCAAGAACCTGCCTGAGCGGCTGCTTCGAGAGAGAGCCATCTTTAAGGTGCCTGCAACCTCTGCTATCTGCCAGTCTCAGGCCCACTGGCCGCCTGCTGACGGGTTTCCTCATGGACAGGAGTAAAGCGAGGAGGCTGGGGCAGCCCCAACCCCGTCAGCTCTCCCCAGGCCGGGAGCTCTCCCACAGGGTCTGCTAGCCTTCTGCCTCCCAGCAGAACATCACAGTGCCTTTCCCCGTTAGCTCCCCCTAGGTTGGCAGCTCTCCCACAGGGTCTGATGTTCTGCCTCCCAGCAGAACATCCCAGTGCCTTTCGCTAGTCTCTGAGGCTTTGAGTCCCCGGGAAGAGCGGGCCCTACTTCCAGTACAGACTGAGTGTCCAGGGCTACCCAGATTCCCACCCTCCTCCACTGGCTCCCCTGAGGCTTTTGCCTGGGCAAGCACTGGCCAACCGAGGCCCTTCTGGGGTGGGAGATCATTTGCATAACAATTTTAACTTGGCGGTATTTAAAAGTTATTAGTGCTGTTGCTAAGATAAATGAGGAAAAGTAGTTGCTTTAAAATAAAAATCTCAGCCAGGCACAGTGGCTCCCGCCTATAATCCCAGCACTTTAGGAGGCTGAGGCAGGCAGATCATTTGAGCCCAGGTGTTGGAAACCAGCCTGGGCAACATGGTGAAACTCCATCTCTGCAAAAAATACTAAAGCTTAGCTGGGCATGGTGGCATGTACCTGTAGTCCCAGCTATTCAGGAGGCTGGAGTGGGGGGATTGCCTGAGCCAGGAGAGGTCGAGGCTTCCGTGAGCTCAGATCGCACCACTGCACTCCAGCCTGGACAGCAGAGTGAGGCCCTGTCTCAAACCACCACCACCACCTTCCATCATTTTACTGCCTAGAGAAGATAATGGTAGAAACGAAAACGAATTTTCCGGGTACTGACTTCACCAGAGACGGTACCAAGTGCTTTATAGGCATCATTTCCTATAAACGTTTGGACAGCTTGTACCTTTACCACCACTGTTCCTAGGTGAGAAAACGAGCCTGAGAGCTTTATCTGTTCAGGCTCACACTCCTGTTAATCACTACACTGCTGTCTCCCAGGAACAAGTGTGCCTTCAAAACATGGTGTTTGTTCTTTATTTTTTATTTTTTTTAGATGGAATCTTACTCTGTCACCTAGGCTGGAGTGCAGTGGTGGGATCTCGGCTCACTGCAACCTCTGCCTCCCTGGTTCAAGTGGTTCTCCTGCCTCAGCCTCCTGAGTAGGTGGGACTAGAGGCACCCACCACCACGCCCAGCCAATTTTAGAGACGGTTTAACCATGTTGGCTGGGCTGGTCTCAAACTCCTGACCTCAGGTGATCCGCCCAGGTGGGCTTCCCAAAATGCTGAGATTACAGGCGTGAGCCACAGCGCCCAGACAAAACATGGTTTTCTTGCCCTTTTCTACATATGAGGAGATGGAGGCTTTGGGTCCCTGGGTTCCCAAGGCAGACCTGGTTTCCACCTACATCTAGGTGAGCTTGGCCAGGGGGCTGTAGCTTGAGGCTCTTGTGGGTGGGGCCTCTTACCCTCCCTCCCTCCCCGGCCCCTCCCAGGTACACAGCGACTTCACTGCGGCAGCCACGAGGGGCGCCATGGCGGTCATCGACGGCAACGTGATGGCCATCAACCCTAGCGAGGAGACCAAGATGCAGATGTTCATCTGGAACAACATCTTCTTCAGCCTGGGCTTCGACGTGCGTGACCACTACAAGGACTTTGGTGGGGACGTCGCCGCCTACGTGGCACCCACCAACGACCTGAACGGCGTCCGCACGTACAACGTGGTGGACGTGGAGGGGCTCTACACGCTGGGCACGGTGGTGGTGGATTACCGCGGCTACCGCGTCACGGCCCAGTCCATCATCCCCGGCATTCTGGAGCGGGATCAGGAGCAGAGTGTCATCTATGGCTCCATTGACTTCGGCAAGACTGTGGTGTCTCACCCACGGTACCTGGAGCTGCTGGAACGCACGAGTCGGCCCCTCAAGATCCTGCGGCACCGAGTGCTCAACGACCGAGACGAAGAGGTGGAGCTCTGCTCCTCGGTGGAGTGCAAGGGCATCATCGGCAACGACGGGCGCCACTACATCCTCGACCTGCTGCGCACCTTTCCGCCTGACCTCAACTTCCTGCCCGTGCCTGGTGAGGAGCTGCCGGAGGAGTGCACCCGTGCTGGCTTCCCCCGCACCCACCGCCACAAGCTCTGCTGCCTGCGCCAGGAGCTGGTGGACGCCTTCGTGGAGCACAGGTGAGGGGCAGCCCTGCTGGACAGGGCTGGGCCAGCTGTGGGGAGCACGGGCACCCTGGGTGGGGCTGGGGCTGGGTCCTTGGAGGGAGACACTCTGGAGGGTGAAGAGCTCAGCCTGGCCACAGTCATTAGAGACCTGTCCCCACCTGCCCTGCTGTTGGGCTCCTGAGTGCAGAAATCGGGCTTTATATTGGCCACAGACTCTGGAGCAGCCAGGCCGGTGGCCCAGCTGAAGCAGCACTGTTCTCTTAAGGAGCATTGGGAAGTCTGGGTGGCTGTAAATGTCCCAGTGCCTGGGGGGACAGGTGGGGCTGGGTGTCCCTGCCGCTGGTGTTTAATGCTTGGGAAATGGCCATGTCAAATGTCCCACAGCACAAGTTACACTCTCTCTAATGCCAGTGGCTTCCTGTCACTGTTGCGGGCCCTGACCTGGATGGGGAGCCCCTCTCTTCCCGTCCCTCGAATCACCCAGCCCTCTTCTTCCTGTCTCGGGAGATCTTGGGTTTTCTGCATTGATAGTACAGGCCAAGCAGGGGGTGCCCCGGGCCTTCGGGTGTGGAGCCCCAGCCGGCTGGGAGCCTGCAGCCAGCAGAGCTTCCCTCCCCGTGTCCCACCTCCTGTCTGCTCTGCTCCAGGTACCTCCTCTTTATGAAGTTGGCTGCCCTGCAGCTGATGCAGCAGAAAGCCAGCCAGCTGCAGACCCCCTCCTCCCTGGAAAATGGTGGTCCTTCCTCCATGGAGTCCAAGCCTGAGGACCCCCCCAGAATGGAGGCGGGAAGTGAGGAGGAGGGCAGCAGCGCCAGCGGCCTAGCCAAGGTGAAGGAGCTGGCAGAGACCATCGCTGCAGATGACGGCACAGGTGGGGCTGCTGTGGCTGTGGGGAGAGCCGGGGCTGGCCCTGCCAACTGGTCCTTGCCGGGTGACTCATGGCCCCACCTGGAAGAGGCTGGCTGCCAACTCTGTGAGGAGCTCAGGGTGTGGCTTGGGGCAGCGCAGCTGTACCATGGCAGATTGGGGCCGCCTCTCATTGAGCCACATGTCCACAGCAGACCCTCGGAGCCGGGAGGTGATCCGCAACGCATGCAAGGCAGTCGGCTCCATCAGCAGCACAGCCTTCGACATTCGCTTCAACCCTGACATCTTCTCACCAGGCAGGTGGCGGGCCGGCCGCACAGGAGCCTTCCATGCTGGACCTTCACTGGGGGTTCTGGGCCCTGGGCACCTCTGGGCTTGTCCCCCATCTGAGCACTTCCCTGAGAGCCCAGGCGCTGTTTGTCCTGCCACCACCTGGCTCAGCCTCTCTGCTCTCCCTCCTCCAGGGGTTCGCTTCCCTGAGTCCTGCCAAGATGAAGTTCGGGACCAGAAGCAGCTGCTGAAGGATGCAGCTGCCTTCCTGCTCTCCTGCCAGATCCCTGGCTTGGTGAGGGGCAGGGCGCGGGGCTGGGCGGGGCTTGCGTCGAGGGTGCTGGTCCCTCATCCAGCTCTGACTTGGAGGCCAGTGGACTCTTCACAGCAGGGACTTTTTCAGCTGTCTCTGAGTGGGCATCCCTGTTTACCAATGGGGAACCTGACCCCCCAGTGGTCAAGGGCACAGGCCCTGCTGAGCCCACCAGGTGGTCTGGCAGCTGGAGATCTGGTCCTCTGAGGCCTGGGTGGTGGCAGGGCTGGGGTGTGGGGGGCAGCTCAGTGAGGCTGCCCATCCTCCTCCCCCCGCAGGCTCTGTGCCAGTCCCAGGGATGCTGGGTGCTGCCACCAACGCTGTGGCCACAGCTCAGGCTGTGGCACCTCCAAGCCTTGGGACATGGGGCTGGGGGTCAAGTAGTGTTCCCAAGAGGACACCTCTGCTCCTCCCTTGCCGTCTGGGGGGCCTGTGCCACCACCGGCCTCCTGGTTCTTGGCTTGTGTTCTTCTCACCCTGCCTCTTTCACATGTTCCCACGTCCTGGCTGCCCCTCTCCTGACTGGGAGCTGGGGCCTTAGGGGTCCGTCTCCAGGGCCTCCCAGGGTAGCTGTGTTCCCCCAGAAAGACACAGTTGAGTGGAGGCAGAGGAGCCGGGTGGGGCCTGACCGGTTGCAGCCCGCAGGTGAAGGACTGCACGGAGCATGCAGTGCTGCCCATGGACGGGGCGACGCTGGCTGAGGTGATGCGCCAGCGTGGCATCAACATGCGCTACCTGGGCAAGGTGCTGGAGCTGGTACTGCGTAGCCCGGCCCGCCAGCAGCTGGACCACATCTATGTGAGTGCACATGAGTGGGTGGAACCGGAGCTGTGGGGTGGGGATGGAGGCTGGGACCTGACCAAGACCTCCCTTCTGATCCCTCCAGAAAATCGGCATTGGAGAGCTCATCACCCGCTCTGCCAAGCACATCTTCAAGACGTACTTACAGGTGCCACCTGTCTGCTCTGTAGCTGGCCGTGGCCTCCCAGGGAGGTGTGGGGCGTTGGGAAGGAGCCTGAGCTGGGCTGAGGGCCCTCCTGACGTGGATGAAACCGTGCCTTACAGGGAGTTGAGCTCTCTGGCCTCTCAGCTGCCATCAGCCACTTCCTGAACTGCTTCCTGAGCTCCTACCCCAACCCTGTGGCCCACCTGCCAGCCGATGAGCTGGTCTCCAAGAAAAGAAGTAAGCGGAGGAAAAACCGGCCCCCAGGGGCTTCAGATAACACAGCCTGGGCTGTCATGACCCCCCAGGAGCTCTGGAGGAACATCTGCCAGGAGGCCAAGAACTACTTTGACTTCAGCCTCGAGTGGTGCGTGTGTGTGGCTGTACAGGGCAGGGGTGGTGGGTGCCTGGGACGGGGCAGATGAGGCGGCCACCACCAACTTCCTGATGGCAGCTAGGGCCTGTGGTCTTATTCCAGGGAGTGGGAGGAGAGAAGAGGGAGCAGCTGTGGAGATGACTGGGTGCTGGAGGATGAAGGGGGCCTAGCAGTGCAGAGCTGCTCAGGCCTGCTGCTTTCTCCGCAGTGAGACCGTGGACCAGGCTGTGGAGACGTATGGCCTGCAGAAGATCACACTCCTGCGGGAGATCTCGCTGAAAACAGGGATCCAGGTGGGCGCAGCTCAGTGTCCCTGCTGCGGGCTTCCATGCCCCAGCGGGGCCACAGGGAGGTGGCTTTTTCTTTTTTTTTTTTGAGACGGGGGTTTCGCTCTTGTTACCCAGGCTGGAGTGCAATGGCGCAATTTCGGCTCACCGCAACCTCTGCCTCCTGGGTTCAGGCATTTCTCCTGCCTCAGCCTCCTGAGTAGCTGGGATTACAGGCACGCGCCACCATGCCCAGCTAATTTTTTGTATTTTTAGTAGAGACGGGATTTCACCATGTTGACCAGGATGGTCTCGATCTCTTGACCTCGTGATCCACCCGCCTCGGCCTCCCAAAGTGCTGGGATTACAGGCGTGAGCCACCGTGCCCAGCCAGCTTTTTCATAGTAGTCATCTGTACACAAGTGTTGCTGGGTTGGGAGGGCCAGCCCTCGGCCTGGGGCTGAGGCTTCCTGTGGGTGTGGGGCTGCCCCCAGGTCCTGCTGAAGGAATACAGCTTCGACAGTCGCCACAAGCCCACGTTCACCGAGGAGGACGTGCTCAACATCTTCCCCGTGGTCAAGCATGTCAACCCCAAGGCCTCAGACGCCTTCCATTTCTTCCAGAGCGGGCAGGCCAAAGTGCAGCAGGGTGTGTGGCCGGGCGGGACTGGGCGGAGGGGGACTCCCCACGGCCCGTCCTGACCTCCACCACGGGGGTGCCTTGCAGGCTTCCTGAAGGAGGGCTGTGAGCTCATCAACGAGGCCCTGAACCTGTTCAACAACGTCTATGGAGCCATGCACGTGGAGACCTGCGCCTGCCTGCGCCTCCTCGCCCGCCTGCACTACATCATGGGTGACTACGCAGAGGTGGGCCTCTGGCACCGGCCAGCTATGGCAGCAAAGGCCTGGCCTCATGTTGGGGGTGATGGAGAGTGACAGGGCTTGGAGGCTGCTCACCTTGGGGCCCTGGGTGGAGGAGTTAGGGGAGACCAGGGAGAATAGGCCATCACTCATTCTGCCCAGGCCGCTCTGGCTCCACCCCTCTGTAACTGTCCTGGGGATTGTGTGGGAGCCCTGGTGCTGTGGCGAGGTCGCTTCTGTGACGATGGCAGGACCCTCCATGGGGTGTCAGCTAGGATGCCCCCTGAGACCCCGTGAGTGGAAAGGAAGAGAGCCACCAAGCTTCCAAGGCCTCTGCCCTGTGCAAGGCTGTGAGTGCCCTGCCTGAGCTGCCTCGGCCTCTGTGCCCTGTGCTGGGGTGTGGATCTGGGTGCCCTGCCTGTCTGGGGCTTGCAGAGGCTGTTTCAGGGTCAGCCTGTTTTAGGCTCCCCACTCTCCCTGCAATCAGAGGCATTTTCTTCTTTTGTTTATAATTTTTTTTTTTTTGGTAACAGGTCTCGCTTTGCCGCCCAGGCTGGAGTGCAGTGGTGTGATATCCACTCCCTGCAGCCTCCACCTCAGCCTCCCAAGTAGCTGGGACTACAGGCATGTGCCACCGTGCCGGCTGTATTTTTAGTAGACAGGGTTTCCCCATGTTGGCCAGGCTGGTCTTGAACTCCTGACCTCAAGTCACCCTGCCCACTCAGCCTTGGGCTTTTTTTGGCTAACGTTTTTAGTAGTTTTAGGTGTGTATTTGTGTATTAGTGGAGATTTTGTTGGGCATAAGACCGCAGGTGTGTGTGGAGCTCTCTATGGGGCGTGACCTTGGTGTGGCTACCTTGTGTAAGAATCAGAGCCCGAGTGCTGCCGGAGAGGACAGGTGCACCTAGAGTAGCGCCATATGCGCTGCTGGGCCAGAGCCAGGTGGGCTCTAGGTGCCGTGGGGTTCCCACCCCACAGCAATCACCACTATCTCTCCCCAGGCCCTGAGTAACCAGCAGAAGGCAGTGCTGATGAGCGAGCGGGTAATGGGCATTGAGCACCCCAACACCATCCAGGAATACGTGAGTGCCGCCTGGGCCGGGTCTGCAAGGGGCTGGGGTTGGCAGCCACCCTGACCTGCCTCGGCCCTGCCCGCAGATGCACCTGGCCCTGTACTGCTTTGCCAGCAGCCAGCTGTCCACCTCCCTGAGCCTGCTGTACCGTGCCCGCTACCTCATGCTGCTGGTGTTCGGCGAAGACCACCCCGAGATGGCGCTGCTGGATGTGAGTGCGGGTGGGAGGGGGGTTGGGGGGGGTGGCATGGTAGGGACCCACCTGTGTCACTGGGGATGGGGAGCTGACTAGCCCCGCCTGCCCCTAGAACAACATCGGGCTGGTGCTGCACGGGGTCATGGAGTACGACCTGTCCCTGCGCTTCCTGGAGAACGCACTGGCCGTGAGCACCAAGTACCACGGGCCCAAGGCCCTCAAGGTGGCCCTCAGGTGAGGGGCTGCTCGGAGCAAACACCCAGGCCCACATAGGCTGGTGGGGCACCCGGTGGGGGCAGGGAAGAGGCCCAGGGCTCTGTCTTCCTCTGAGGCTGACACCCGAGACAATTTCTCTCGACTTCCACCGCCCTATCCTGCCCTCTTCTCTGAGACTTCATTGGACTTAAAGTTCCCCTCAGTGGCTTCCAGGGAGGGATCTAGAGGAGAGACTCCGAGCCCCTAGTCAGGCCCCCACACCCAGCGAACTATACCCTTCCCCCGCCCCGCCCCGCCCCGCCCCATGCCTCCCGGTAGCCACCACCTTGTTGCTCGAGTCTACGAGAGTAAAGCTGAGTTCCGGTCGGCTCTGCAGCACGAGAAGGAGGGCTACACCATCTACAAGACGCAGGTGCGCAGCGGCGGGGCGGGGAGCGGGGAGCGGGGGGCGGGGCTGCGGCGGGGGCGGGAGCGCGGCTTGCGGGCAGCCGGGGCCATAGGCCTCTGCCCCTTTCCCGCAGCTGGGCGAGGACCATGAGAAGACCAAGGAGAGCTCCGAGTACCTCAAGTGCCTGACCCAGCAGGCAGTGGCTCTGCAGCGTACCATGAACGAGATCTACCGCAACGGCTCCAGCGCCAACATCCCGCCACTCAAGGTGAGTCTGGGGCGGAGCGGCCTCTGCTGCCCGGGGCGGGGCGGGGCGGGGGGGGGGGTGCGGGCGGAACTCCGCTCACAGCTCGTCCCCGCCCCACAGTTCACAGCCCCCAGCCTGGCCAGTGTCTTGGAGCAGCTGAATGTCATCAACGGCATCCTCTTCATTCCTCTCAGGTGAGGCCCCCCTCAGACGCCTCCCCCTGCTTATTTTTTTTGAGACAGTCTCAACTCTGTTGCCAAGGCCGAAGTACAGTGGTGCGATCTCAGCTCACTGCAACCTCCACCTCCTGGGTTCAAATGATTCTTTTGCCTCAGCCTCCTGAGTAGCTGGGATTACAGGTGCACACCACCATGCCTGGCTAATTTTTAGTAGAGACGGGATTTCACTGTTTGCCAGGCTAGTCTTGAACTCCTGACCTCAGGTGATCCGCCTGCCTCCGCCTCCTGTAGTGCTGGGATGACAAGCGTGAGCCACCGTGCCTGGCCACCCTGGTTGTTTCTAAAAGAAGTCATACATTGTTGTGGCTGAGAATTGAAAGGGGTAGCCGCTGAGGAGCAGATACCGGAGAATCCTTATGGAAATATCCACGTGATCTGCACACGCTGCCCCCACTTATTTTACTCAGCATCCTTGCACGCACGTGTGAAGACTTGGTGTTTCTGCTTCACACAACAATGTATCTTGGCATCTTTCCTCTCAGTACCTGAGGAACAGCCTCGTTCCTTCCCCGCCACCTCCCATTCCGCAGCTGGGTGGGCCTGAGGAGCAGGCCCAGGGCTCCCCAGCCTCGTGTGGGGAGCGGATTTGGCCAGCAAGGCATGGGAGCAGCACCCCCCCAATCCCCCACTCCGCTTTCTTTCACCTACTCTGGTGGGAGACCACAGAGGGCAGTGGCTGGAATTGAGTGAGGGAGGCCCGGGGCCAGGTCAGGTGCAGGGTCCTTGCCTTCTCCATGTCCAGGGATGTTTCCGCCTTCAGCAGGGAAGTGCTTGTTCCACACACATTTCCCACTGAATAGAGCACAGAGCCTGAGCTTGTCCCAAGGGCTAGCTGGAGGATGGTGGTGCGTGCAGGTGCCCTGTGAGACCTACCTCCACCCCTACTCTTCTCCTCAGCCAAAAAGACTTGGAAAATCTGAAAGCCGAGGTGGCAAGGCGGCACCAGCTCCAGGAGGCCAGCAGAAACAGGGATAAGGCCGAGGAGCCCATGGCCACCGAGCCTGAGCCTGAGCCTGAGCCCTCAGGTGGCCCAGAAGACCTGGGCTCCGAGCCCCAGGCAGCCAAGGACCCTTCTCCAAGCGTGCAGGGATAGAGGGAGAGACAGATGGACAGTCAGCCAGCGGCGCCAGCAAGCCAGACACCAGGAGCAGGGGGCGTGCCTGTGATTGGAAGAGGAGGCAAGGCTCTCTTCCGCATTTCACCCCACCCCACCCCTGTGTCCTCCTGGGACCTTGGCCTGGCCTGCCTGCCCCCGAAAACGGTGTTTTTACACCGGTTCAATTAGTACATGATTAAGAGGCCCAATTGAAGACAGGTGAATGGCGTGCACGGCCCTCCGTTCCCAGCTGGGGCAGGTGTTCCTCAGTCTTCACCCTCCAGCAGGGTGTGGCTGTGAGTGTCGGTCCATCCCTCTCCCCTGTACAGAGCCCAAGTTGTCTGGAGCGGGTGGCGCAAAGGTGGAATTTCTCAGGTCATTTGTGTGGTTGACATTATGGCTGCTGCTTTTGCTGCCACTACCCCCCGCCCAAATTGAAAGTCCAGGTTTTAAGTCAAAAAATGGCAGAGGGGGCTTTCCTGTGTCCTGGGATGGGGGGCCAGAGCTCTGTGGCAGGCCTGGAGGGTTGGGGTGCACTTTAATGTGGGGCAGGATGGAAGCTGAAGGGCTGTGGTAGTTGTGATTGGCCTGGTCTGGCTGTAGCTCCTGGGTGAAGGGGTTGGGGTTGGATGTTCGGGGCTCTCAGAGCCTGCGTGCCCGGCCCTGGCCTGTCTGCCCTCAAGCCCAGCGAGAGGCACTGCCACAGGCCCTGAGTTGCCTCCCTTCTCCCTGTACCCATCTGGGCATAGCCTTGGGGACTCCAGTCTGAATGTATCCCTCTCCCCGTTTCAACCTGAGCTGCCTAATGCACAGTGGGATGGGGGACAGGGCTGGGGGAGCAGTGCCGAATTATGGATCCCGGGGAAAATAACAGGTGCAGGTGTGATGTCACCTCTTTGGAGCCCAGCTCCCTTCCTGGTCCAAGATTAGCTCTGGGGGTGCAGGGCCTCCACAGGTCCCGCTGCTCCCCCCCACACACACCTGTGCTGCTTTGTGCCTGCTATCAGAGCCCTGATGGGGGAGGAGGTGGCTACCCCAAGAGCCGGTGGGTCAGGCGGCTGCCTAGGGCTTTGCGGAGAGCTGCTTGTGGGTGTGGCATGTTCAGACACCTTGTTTCAAAGGGGGTGGCGTGAGCAAGCAAACCATCCCCACTGCTGAGCAAGAACTTTTTCTTGTTTTTAAACCATCACGTCTTCATTTCACATTGGAATAAAGTGAGTTTTTGAAACCTGCAGCCCAGCCTCACCTGTGTGTTCTGTAACCCGGTCTGGGTGAATGGTGAGGGCTGCCAGGAATTATGGGGAGATATGAGGTCAAGTTCAAGATCATCCTTGCAGTTGAGGGGGTGGAGTCACAGGCACTCAGCTGGAATTCATCTAGCTGCCAGTCTACAGTGTTCGGCGGGCGAATGTCGCCTGTCATTGGGCACAGAAAAATACACAGTGAAGGCCAGGTGGGGAGGGGCACTAAGCTGTGAGGCCAGGCCCTGTATGCATGCTGGGCCTGTGAGGTCACTGGACGCCCCCTTGGTTAGGCACCTATCCACGTCCCTTCACTTGAGGTAGGAAGGTGGGCAGCATTCCTCAGAGGTGAGACACTGAGGCAGAAAGAGGGCCTCAAGCAGGATTTAGAGAGCTGAGAGCCAGGTGGACTGGAGGGGCAGAGCCTTCGATGTCGGGCATGTGGAGGTGGCCTCTCTCTAGAGGGTAGTTTAACGCTCAGCGCAGCTGCTGGCCACTGCTTGCCATCCCTCAGCCTCACCAAGAACAAATGCCTTTTGTGATGCTCAGAGATCATGGAAATTCTAAAAAGAAAAAAGTTCCAACCCTAAGTCTGTTAGTTTTCCTGAGCCAACTGGAGAAAACATGCTTCTGACCTGGTGGTTTTAGGTGACACCCAAGGACAGTCATGCGTGAGTGGCCTGCTACAGAGACCTCTCGTGCATCCCACCAGCCCCAGCCCCACCACCACCACAGCTTCCTCTGCAGTCTCACTGGTGTGTCCTAAATGCTTTCTCCTGAGTGCCATGAACTGGGGCCACACAGTTCATGCACCTCTCAAAATACGGCCTCCAGAGAAGCTGAGAATGGAATGTGCTTAATTACCATTGTGCCTGTCACCTGAGAGGCCTGTATTTCCTGGCTGGTCCTTTCAGTGTATTAGCGCGGTCAGTTTTTGACCCAAATGACTAGGGGCTGTTTTCATAAACCAAATGGAGGCTCTAGGTGTGAAATCCACTCTTTCTCCTTCACTTCTTTTGGGTGACAGGTTTCAACAGTAGTATCCCAGGCCGGGCGCGGTGGCTCACGCCTGTAATCCCAGCATTTTGGGAGGCTGGGGCTGGCTGGCAGATCACCTGAGGTCAGCAGTTCGAAACCAGCCTGGCCAACTTGGTGAAACCCCATCTCTACTAAAATTACAAAAATTAGCCAGGTGTGGTGGTGGGCACCTGTAATCCCAGCTACTTGGGAGGCTGAGGCAGGAGAATCACTTGAACTGGGGAGGCAGAGGTTGCAATGAGCCGCGGCTATGCCACTGCACTCCAGCCTGGGTGACAGAGAAAATAAAAAATACAAAAATTAGCTGGTCATGGTGGCACACACCTGTAGTTCCAACTAGTTGGGAGGCTGAGGCAGGAAAATCACTTCAACTTGGGAGGTGGAGGTTGCGGTGAACCGGGACCGCGCCATTGCACTCTAGCCTGGGTGACAGTGAGACTCCATTTCAAAAAATAAAAGTGAGGATGAAAGGAAATATCTGGATCCAAACCTCAGCTGTGGGGCCAAGGCACCAGTGATGTGCCCATGTTTCTTTGGTGAGAAGTTGAATCATTTTGCTCAGTGGTTCTCAAACCTCAGCCTACCTCAGTCATTGTTAAATAGATTTTAAATCAAGCAAGCTGCACCCTTTCAATTTGGGGGTCAGAGGCAGGGCCTATGACCTGCATCTCTAAGAAGCTCCCGGTGATGCTGATGCTGCTGACCCAGGAAACACACTTTGAGGATCACTGTTCTAGTGCTTCTGGTATGTCAGCAGTTAAGAAATGTCTGCACATGTTAGGTTTCACCAGACTAGGCAGGGAAAAACAGAGCTGCCACAGCCAGGTACCACCCCCCGCCCCACACAAACTCACATCAAAGGCCATACATAGTCATGACTCCTGGAAGGAGGTTGGATGCTGTTACCTGCCATTGAGTTACTTGCCAGGTTTTGAGTAGCTAATGGCACTTCAGGACAGTGATACTAATGCTGGAACTCTGCCCCTGGGGCCCTGTCATCTGGATCTCAGCCTGGAAGAGAAGTCTTGCAAGGAAATGGAAACACTGCAAAAGTGCAGACTAACTTCAGATCAATTTCTTTTTTTGTGACAGTCTCACTCTATTGCCCAGGCTAGAGTGCAGTGGTACAATCCCAGCTCATTGCAAGGTCCGCCTCCTGGGTTCAAGCAATTCCCCTGCCTCAGCCTCCCGAGTAGCTGGGATCACAGGTGCCCACCACCACACCCGCATAATTTTTTGTATTTTTAGTAGAGACGGGGTTTCACCTTGTTGCCCAGGCTGGCCTCGAACTCCTGAGTTCAGGCGATCTGCCCACCTCGGCCTCCCAAAGTTGGCTGGGATTACAGGGATGAGCCACCGTGCATGGCCCCGATTTATTTTTTGCTACTACTCCCAATAGGAGGCCAGAAAGCAGCTGGGCTGTAAGAAAAAAGCCAGCACATCACCAAACTGTCCTTTGTACACAAAGGCAGGCTGGGAATCCTGGGGGGCCCTGAATACACTACAGACAAGTCATGGCCACGTGGGAAGGGCAGAGAGCTGGCGTTTCTCGGACAAAAATGAACTTTTCTGGTGCTTATTTTGCTACGTTTCAATCAAAACTGGTAACAGTATTAAGGAATCTTCATGAATCCAAGACCACTAAGCAGGGCAAGAGGCTCACTCACAGAGGAAATGGGGAGGGCCCCTTATCTGTAGACTCTGACCACAAGTGTCAAGTCTTTGGCCTGAAAGCGGCCATCCTGGCTTTGGCTCTCTGGCCACAGCGACAGCTATTGTCAGAACTGGGGCTGCTGGTAGGTGGAGGAGAGCTGGCCTGTGCCACAGACGCCCATCATGGCAAGGGCCCACACTGAGGCACTCCCTCCTCAACCTGGGAGAAGAGGACAGCAAAGCCAGTTTGGGTACAGCCCATCAGGCCCTGCCACCCTGCCACCAGTTCGTGCCACACTCTGACGGGTGCTACGCACAGCCCCATTTTCTATCAGGATTTCACCTGTGCAAAGGAACATCCAAAGAAAAAATCACATCTAGTTTTATAGGCATTTAATAGTTTACCAATTGGTACAATAAGATTTTTTAATATGCAGAAAACATGAATAAATTTTGTTTTACACAGTCTGAGAGCAACAAATCTTACTGTAAAACACAAGAGCAATATTATATACATTCCTTTACTGATTTTTTAAAATTGTGTCAATATCTTCAGTGAACTCTTACAATCTGTTTTCTCAATTACCACCTCTGCAACATTGATATGAAATCAAGGCTTGCCTTCCTGTCAGTGTTGGGATCAGCTTGAACTCCCAAGAGTTTGTGTTTGCCTCTAGCGTCTTCAAAATGAGCTTTAGGGATGCCTGAAGGACAGGCTGGACAAGAAAGCAGCTACTTCCATGATACAGTGGGAAGATAAAAAGGCCCATTCAGTCCAGCCATGACCTGTAAATCCAGCTTGCCCTCCCCCCACCCCACTGGAAAAAAAATCCAAAACCTTTTTCCACCAGTTCTGTACATGTCGCTTCCTCTACCAGGAGATTCTTCTTTGAGTCATCTAGATTAATGAACACACTGGACTTATATACAGCTGGACAAGAAAGAGTAACCATTTTAAGTGCCTTTTCCTTCAACAATTTTAACTTCAGTTGCTTAAGGATTATCAAGCCACCAATGTCAACAAAATATCCTTTACTTTTAAATAGTTTTTCTTTAAATAAGTTTAAAGAAAATCTAACGAGTGGTATCACTGGGAAGTTCACACAGAAACAGAAAGAGGCAAACGGGAGAGCAGGGCACTGGCAGTGGGGAGATGGGGCTTAATAAATCTAAAGCCAAAGCTTCCAAGACTATAGCGAGCGCTCCCCAGCTTGGGACGACTGGCTAACACGAGTGATTCTGAGAGGAGTGCTCTGGGCACACCACACATAGATGAACCAGGACGGTCTTAGTCTCCTAAAGTGCAAGATGCCGCGTCAACAGGCAACTCATCCCCGCACGATGTCTAAACCAGTTTCCCTGGCTGGCACTCTTAAGAGCACAGCTAAGATTTCTTGGGCACGTTGTATTTGGGTGGCACTGGAATGTCTGTTTTCACACACACACAGTCAATCATCTGAGGATGCAATTCTACCAGCTTTTATTTCTTAAATAAGTGGCCAATTTGATTAAGAAAGTGACAAAGCAGCAGTGAACCTCTAAACCAAATAATAAAAGTCCTCTACTTACAATCCAAACCAGTAACCTCATCATTGTCCTTATCCCAGGCAAGGCACAGGGTTAGACAGCAGACAGAAAACAGAACACAGTCAGAAAGGGCATCAACAGGACAGTGCCAGACAGCAGTGCAGGAAACCTTTGCAAATCTGATTCCAGGCTGTAGATGGATTGCTCTCCCCCACCCCTTCGGTATTAAACAGGGCTCGTGACATGTGGACCCAGTTGTGGGCCATCCCTGAGATTCAATGTTCGCTGCTTCTCACATGGAGGATGTCTAGTAACTCAACTCAGCAGCAGGCTGTGGCAATCTCCCAAATAAGGATAACTTTGTTTAATCGTTTCCTCCTCCTCTGCCAACGCCAAGTCACTGTGTGCTGCAGGGGAAGAAACGCTTGCTTCCTCCTGCATCGGTACCATTTTTCCTTTATTGTTCAGTATCTATGAGTGATTTCTAGATGTTGTGGCTTACCCTTAAACAATTCATGCTAAAAATGAATTAAAATACAAGACATTTATACATGTACAAACAAATGTTAAGATGCACCATTTCTATGTATTTATATTTCTCAAAATAGGACAGAAAATAGCAGCAAACAAGAACAAAGACATTTTCCATAGTTTTTGTAGAAAAATCCAGTCAGAAGAGCTAAGGGGAAAAAGACTTCTCAATGTAAGCAAGGATGTTAAGCAATATTGTCCTGAAAAGTAACCTACTGTATGTATTTAAGGAATTAGCTGAAGATGTAATTTTTGTCCTCAAAAATAGCCATTAGTTCTCAAAACTTTGCCTTCCAGAGACATCTCTCAGGAATCTAAAAACAAGCAAACAAACAAAAAGACACAAGCTAGACATAAAGCTGCTTCTAGTTAATATGCGGCCTAGTCTGTGCGTATCTACAGGACATTAACTCTCACCCTTTCACAGGAACAAAATTTCCATTAAATACTAAAGGGGATATTTTAAAAATCACATAGTACACAAATGAATAAAATGCAATTCAGAATTTTATCTCTGTTAAACTGTCACTGTTATCTCATTGTTATGTTAACTTTTTAAATAACTTTCTTGGGGAAAAAGAAGAAAACCTGTTGGTTAGCTAAGCAATGGAATTCCTTATTAATAATTGACAGTGGAATAGTGCCCTAAAAGTTATGGGTAAAAATTCTCTTAAACCTACTTGTAACTTTGGGTTAAAATATACAATATATCTGGGATGCGAAAAATGTCGAGCAGCTAAATTAGAAGGGGAAATAACAGAAGTGATTTTCCTTCAACTGGAAAAAAATCCCCAGAGTCAGATCTAGTTTTCAGAAGCATTAGGATCAAAAACGGTTTGTTCTAAAGCATGGCATTTCACAGCAAGGTTTATTCTACTTGTCCATTTTAGCACTTCTTCAAAAACCCAGACTAAGGATGTGGAGGTTGATGTGTATGATATACACATATAGATTACTTATCCACTTATAGATAGGCCCATAGACCATAAACATTTACATATAAACAAAAGGTGAAAACAGTACATTTTTATGCACTCGCCATTAAACCCTGTCATTTTTTTTAAACTTGTAAGTGAAACACAGTTTAAATCAAAATCAGATTCATGTTGAAAAAACAAACTGTTGTATTCCTCCCCACTCCTTTCAGACGGGCACACAGAACCTTCTCAATATTTCTCTGTCATTATGTAATGCACATTGCACATCCCTAAAAAACACCAAAAACAAATAGTGATTTGTACCATGACACACTCAATGGGAAGATTAAATTCTATTTGGAAGTCACTCACTACACAGTCTAATAGTATGGAGAATACAACTAGAAGTATGTCTAAGTGTGGAAAATAGAAGCTTAGAGTATGACAGTATTTTTTACCTGGTTTACAAAGCATTAAGACCAAAATGAAATAAATGAGTTGCTATTAGCTGCTGAGATTTTTCTTGAGATTTACAGTCATTTTCTTACATAAATATACCACTAGCCTTTGCTTGATAGGCTGCCAAAACAAATTAGCCTATTGATTTGGCAAATGTGTCATGACAAAAATTCCAATGTGTCATCCCCATTAATTACATGAATGGTTCAGAAGATTTTCAATTGTAGCCTTATTATCTAACATCCTTAAAGAAGATTTATTAAGCACACTTAAGTGATGTTACATAGATACACATTTCAGAAAAAGCCCTAAAAACCACCACTTTTCCCCAAATGAGGCCATCAAGTCAGGCACCAACAGATAGCAGGAAGAAAAACATGAATTAATAATCCAACATAAAATGACACTGTCAACTATTCAGTTTAGTGCCCTAGTTCAATTTATTCAACTTCTGCCTTCGTAGGCCTGGTGTGAGCAATGCCAGCCCAGGTTTTTAAACCCCTATGGTACTTCTAGACAACGTATGTAAATTTACAGTATACAGTTTGGATTCACCATGCATGAATACTTTGTGTGTAACATTTAATAAGCTCAATCTACATCCAGAATAATTTACATGAAAGGACAATATTTATTTAAACAGAGCTCAATGGGGTAACCATGGTATCATCAGAGTGCATCCAGAGGAAAAGAGGGAGGAGGGGTCAAAGGAGACGCAATCAACGGCACTCCCACACTTTTACTGTTTGATCTACGCTGCCAGTGACCACATAGGGTGCCGTCTTGTGGAAATCTGAAAGAAAAAAAAGATGGCTTATTTAAAAATCACACGTAAGCCTGGGCAACAAAACAGTGAGACCCCCTCTCTACAAAATACAAAATTAAAAAAAAGAAATTAGCTGGGCATGGTAGAGTGTGCCTGTAGTCCCAGATACTTGGGAGACTGAGGCAGGAGAATGGTTCGAGCTGGAAGTCAAAGCAGCAGTGAGCCATGACGCACCAACTGCATCATGAGCAAGATCCTGCCCAGCCCACAACCCTCCATCACACTGAACCAGATAAAATTTTTAATAACCCATAAAATAAGAAAGTCCAAATGCCAGGACTTTTCATGTTTCTCTAACATACCTACACTCCAAGAAGGTATCTAGTTTGCCAACTTGGTTAGGGAATTTGACAATCGATGATCAAATCCTGTATTAACATCTCAACAAAAATGCCTGTTCCTGTTTGGCCCATCCAAAATGGGGCTCAATTTTTTTTTTAGAGCACAGTCTCACTATGTGGCCCAGGCTGGGGTGCTGTGGCTGTTCACAGGTACAATCCCATTACTGATGAGCAGAGGAGTTTTGACATCTCTGTTTCTGACCTGGGCCAGTTCACCCCTCCTTAGCCTACTGTTCCCAGGAGGTCACCATACTGATCCTGAACTTAGTGCAGACATCTACTCAGCACAGCACAGCACAGCACACTGTAACCCAGAATTCCTGGACTCGAGCAATCCTCCAGCCTCAGCCTCCTGAGTAGCTGAGACGAAAGGTACAGCAGGCCTCAAATCTAACAGAGTCTCACCATATCCATTTTCTATGTTCCAGGCACAGCAGAAATGCTTTATATTCATGCCTAATCCTTGAAACAATCCTGTGTGGTAGGCGTCAGCTGCATCTTACCAAGGCTTTGGTCCATTATACTTTAGTGTGTTTATTATACTTGATTGTATTCACTATCTTAAATTCTACAAGTCCAGATGATAGTGAGGATGCTTACTAAAATTAAATACAATTGTCTGAGTTTCTAGTACATGATAATATACACCTGCCAGAGGGAAAGGTTGAGGAAGATTTTGTTTGAGAAACAAACTAATAGGGGAGAAAAATTACCCATCAGAGTGGTAAGTATCCTCTTTGCAACTTCTAGTTTCCAAAACAATGTTAGGCAGTGGAGAGAGTAATGTTTTTATTATAAGGCTAACAATGGAAAGAGTTAAGGAAAGGAGAGTTTAAAACAAATTTGAGGAATCCACAGGGTTTTAATTTGCCATCTCTATTCTGCCCTGAAAGCATATGGTCATTTCTTACCTGGCAAAGTCCACGATTATGTAAAACTTTGTTATGTCTGGCACTCCAAAATCTAATGTTCAGAGGCCTCACGAGGCGTACGTACCCAAGGAGGTAACAAAGTGTTCATGCGCATTGAGGGTCTTCATGCATCGCTTGTTCTTGTAATCCCATACGCGTAGGGTCTTGTCATCAGCACAACTCAAAATAAACTTCCCCCCAGAATGGAACAGAACTCCACGTACCCAGTTATCATGACCCACCTTAAAAACAAAAAAGTTATTTGACTTAGTAAAAGGATAAAAATATTTAAACAGCATCTATTTAATAGTACAATAAAAATATAGCTACCAAAAACATCAAAAGACAAAAAGAAAATAAAAGTCTAGGGAATTCTAGATTAAAGGAAACTGGAACCTCAGAAGACATGACCAGCGAATATCATGTTTGGTCCTGGTTCTGGACGAGAGTTAAAAAGAAGTTACATGGGGCATTATATTATGGGAACAACAGAACAAATCAGAATATGTAGTGTATCAATGGTAAATTTCTTTAGTGTGATTAATTTTATTGTTATTTATTTATATACCCTTGTTCTTAGGTGGTTCATGCTAAAATACTTGGGGGGTAAAGTGTTATGATGTCTCCAAGGGAACTCTCAAATGATTCAGCAAAATATAACACACATACATGAAGGAAAACAAATGGTAACTAGGTGTAAGATATATAGCCATTCACTACATAACCATCCATCCACCCACCCATCAGTATTTCCCATCGCAGCAGTTCCATTCTTGCAATTTATCCTTTTTTTTTTTTTTTTTTTAAAGATTAAAGATGGGGTTTCACCATGATGGCCACGCTGGTTTTGAACTCCTGACCTCAGGTGATCCACCCACCTCAGCCTCCCAAAGTGCTAGGATTACAGGCATGAGCCACCACGCCCGACCGCAATTTAACCTTAAAGACCTGGCCAGACTTAGTTAACAAAGATGTTCACAAAGCACTGTCTGCAGATCAATGTAGAAGAGCTTCTAACAACAAGAGTGAGGATCACATACTTTCTAAATTAAAGGTTTGCTACAAACCTACTTTAAGGGGTATGATATTTTCATAAAAATTTCATATTCATCTACATACTAATTTAAGAAAAAAGCTTAGAACTGAACAGTCGAACATGGTAGCTACTATCCATGTATGCCAACTTAAATATATAATAGTTAAGATTACATACAACCAATGATTCAGCTCTTCAGTCTCACTGGCCACATTTCGAGACTGTACCAGCTGCATAGCATGCTGGATGGTGCAGACACAGCAGAGCACTGCAGAAAGTTCTGGTTTTAAAGAGATAGCATCTCCCTCTGTTGCCCAGGCTGGAGTGAATAACATGATCACAGCTCACTGAAGCCTCAAATTTCTGGGTTCAAGCAATTCTTTTGCCTTAGCCTCCCAAACAGCTAGGACTACAGGCACACACCATTAACACACGACTAATTTTAAAATTTTTATTTTGGTGGATATAGGGCCTCATTATGTTGCCCAGGCTGGTCTCAAACTCCTGGGGTCCTCTTGCCTTGACCTCCCAAAGCCCTGGGATTACAGGTGTGAGCCAGGGTGCCAGTATGCTTTTTTTTTTTTTCAGACCGATTCTTTATTGCCCAGGCTGGAGTGCTGTGCTGCAATCTCGGCTCACTGCAACCTCCCTCTCTCAGGTGCAAGTGATTCTCAAGCTTCAGCCTCCTGAGTAGTTGTGATTATAGATATTCACCACCATGCCCAGCTAATTTTTATAATTTTAGTAGAGACGGTGTTTCACTTTGTTGGCCAGGCTAGTCCTAAACTCCTGACCTCAGCTGATCCACCCGCCTCAGCCTCCCAAAGTGCTGGGATTACAGGCATCAGCCGCTGTGCCCAGCCTGCTTTAATTATATATTATCTTTTTTTAATAGCAACATAGTAAAGCTGAACTCAGCTCAGAATACTACTAGAGGAGTTTCACTTTCTAATCAGTTCTTGAAGATACTTCCACATGTGTCTGTCATATCCTACAGAGAGACAATCATTTCAAGGTATGGTCAGCACCTAAAACAATCTCTAAACAAATGTGGATGCCAAGTTATAAAAACCACTACTGAATGAACAGCCACTGATCTCCTTGTAACTCCTTTAGGCACACAGGAATGTCCACAATCCCTTACCAATATTGACGTATCTTTATATGGAAATACGGTTGCTCTTAAATAAGCCAAATAAACTAGATCATGTGAGCAAGGAGGTGTAACAGTTAAAAGGAGTCATACGAATTAAGTGAAACACAGAAACATTTTCAACAGTGAACAGGACTGGAAGAATGCTGCTCCATACTAGATATCCAACAATTTTTACAGATACAGTGAGCTAGCAGCATCTCCCCCTCAAACACCGACTGGCTCTACAGATTCTTTCTAGAACATGCATTCTAGAGAACTAACTTTACATCACTCTAACAACCACAAAATTAAAAGAAAACTATCCTTACAGAGAAGTTATTTTAAAGCCCAGAATAAGTCAAATTATTTAATAAGATACCACATAGCATTAATCCAAAAAGGTAGAAACAGTGAAGATGCAAAAGAAATGGTAAGCTGGTGCAAACTTACAAGGGTCATAAGGCACATGCCAGTACTGACATCCCACATCTTAATAGTCTTGTCTCTGGATCCAGACAGCAAGAATGGCCCAGGTTTACCGCTTTTTTTAGTCTACAGAAAACATAATAAAAATTAAGTTTCCCATACAAGAAGTTAGGTAAGGACTTTAATGGCTTCTAAGATAATGATCTATATTTCAAATTTTGCTGCAAGTTGGTTGGTTGGTTGTTTTATTTGAGATGGAGTCTCACTCTGTTGCCCAGGCTGGAATGTAGTGGTGCGATATCGGCTCACTGCAACCTCCCCGTCCTGGGTTCAAGTGAATCTCCTACCTCAGCCTCCCGAGTACCTGTGATTACAGGTGCACGCCACCACATCCGGCTAAATTTTGTATTTTTAGTAGACGTGGTTTCGCCATGTTGGCCAGGCTGGTCTCGAGCTCCTGATCTCTACTCGACTGGGCCTCCCAAAGTGCTGGGATTAGAAGTGTGAGCCACCACACCCAGCCCAATTTGTTTTTATCTGCTGAAATACACAAGCCTTTCACACCATATTTAGGCTATATAGGAAGGACTCAGATAATATAAGAACAGAAAATCTGTATTTAGGCTAGGACTCAGTTTTCATAATACCAACAGAAGCAAGTAAATTGGTATTTCATGATTTACTTTTCAAGATTTCTGTAGTCACTATTTAATTTAGCTTTTATAAATGCAACCAGAATCAAACTTACTTATTTATTGATCTGAATTAGGGAATATTTATTTAGTTCAACACAGGGTCTCATTCTATCACTCAAGCTGGAGTGCAGTGGCATAATCACAGCTCACTGCAACTTTGAACTCCTGGGATCAAGACATTTTCCTGCCTCAGTCTCCCAAGCAGTTGGGATTATAGGAGTGTACCACCACACCTGGCTACGTTTTTGAAAATTTTTTTCCTCATTAGTATAGTGGTGAGTTTTTTAAAAAAATATTTTCTGTAAAGGCAGGGGTCTCGCTTAGTTGCTCAAACTCCTGGGCTATGGTGAGACTCCTGCCTTGAGTTGGCAAAGGGCTGGGATTACAGGCGTGAGCCACTGCACCTCACCAGAGTCAAATTTGTGATATACAGCATGTAACCACCACCAAAGGGCAGTAAACAGAATCTGAAAATGCAATGGGCCAACCAAAATAAAAACTCACAAGAGACCAGCCTGGCCAACATGGCAAAACCTTGTTTCTACTAAAAATATAAAAATTAGCTGGCATGGTGGCACATGCATGTGGTCCCAGCTACTCAAGAAGCTGAGGCAGGAAAATCGCTTGAGCCCAGGAAGTGGAGGTTGCAGTGAGCCAAGATCATGCCACTGTATTTCCAGCCGGGTCAACAGAGTGAGACGCTATCTCAAAAACAAACAGACAAACACCTTTTAGACCATTTTCATTCATTTATTAGACAGGGGTCTATGTTTGCCCAGGCTGAACTTGAACTTTTGGGTACAAGTGATACTCTTGCCTGAGCCTCCTAAGTAGCTGGGACTATGGGCATGTGCCGTTGCACCTTGCAGGTAATTTATGTTTAAGGCATTATCATGAAGACCAAAATCATAAAGAGCACAAACTAAGAATCACAAAGAAATGTGTTAAAACTCCAGGCTTAGCTAGTACTTTTAAATGATCAAGAACAGAGGCCTCCATATGAAACAGTCTTCATTTAAATAAACATTTATACGATCACATCTGGGATTACTTTTAAAAAATAAATACTGAACTACATTTTACCATAAATTTATAAATAAAATGATTATGTTCATTAATGAAGGCTATTCTTCCAACAGATAACTTTAACCTCTCCCTCAAGTTTGGTTTTACATTGAGACACTCTCATTAACAATGGGTTTTCTGATAAATTTTTATTCTTTAGGAGAATGTTCATCACATATGAAATCAAGGATAGTCTGACAGCAACAATAATCACTGCTTAAATAATGTAAACACATCGCAAGCTTTGAATAGAGAATTTAAAGAATCAGAATTCTGGGATGCAGATTTTTAAATCCATTAACAGCCCTGAAACTGGGAAACATAAAAGTTATGTAAGGTTTTACCATATCAGCAATAAAATCACAAAGACATGTTTAAATATACCATACCTCAGATCCTGTTGCTTCAGAGATCGAAGAGTACGAGCTTTCTGGAGCCCAGGAAATGCATTCTACCACGTGCTCATGTTCTCGGAGCTCAGCCTTGCATTCCTTTGTTGCTACCACCCATACACGGACAGTCTGGTCATTGGAACAGCTGGCTATCAGAGTGCCATCTTGATTTGGTCGTACCATACGTACCCATTCTCTGTGTCCTGTGAACGTCTTCACACAGTAGCTGTCAATATAAATAATAATTTACATTGTAAATGACAATCATCAGGATACTTCCCAGAAGCGATATAAAAATAGCCATGTACTGGGATGAAGAGAATGGTACCAAGTTAGAGTGGCAGATCGACAGAATAAATGTACAATTCCGGTTAATTCAAATGGGAACAATAACCTAATAGCCTATCACTAAGGAGCTAACAAAATCAACATCTAGAAGGTAAAATATAAATAAGATCTTTCAAAACTAAACACATACTTAAAAATACTGGAAAAAAAAGCTATGCTCTACTAATCTGAGTAAAACTAGTAAGTCTGTATTACAAAAATCAAGTGTAATTTTACCACAACGAAATTCGGCCTAACAGAGGTATACCTGCACAATGCTTATTTATATTTTAATTTAAACTCACAGAGAGATCAACTAAAAGACCACAGAGGAAATAGCCATTACATAGAAATGTCCCTCAAGGACATAGAGTCTCTCCTTACAAAGTCTCTGTGTTCCTTTCTGGGAGAGATGTACAGAGCAAATTTAGTTTTAAGGTATATTTAATATAAATGTCATAATAATCACCCTGGGTTAAAGTTGAAATGACTGAAACACCCAAAACACAATTTTTTAAAAAAATAAATATGTCTTTAAACTGATAACTTTTCTTTTTTTTTTTTTTTTTTGAGATGGAGTTTCACTCGTTACCCAGGCTGGAGTGTAATGGTGCGATCTCGGCTCACCGCAACCTCCGCGTCCTGGGTTCAGGCAATTCTCCTGCCTCAGCCTCCTGAGTAGCTGGGATTACAGGCACGTGCCACCATGCCCAGCTAATTTTTTGTATTTTTAGTAGAGATGGGGTTTCACTATGTTGACCAGGATGGTCTCGATCTCTTGACCTCGTGATTCACCCGCCTCGGCCTCCCAAAGTGCTGGGATTACAGGCATGAGCCACCACGCCCTGGCCCTTTTCTTTTTCTTTGAGACGGAGTCTCACCCAGGCTGGAGTGCAGTGGCAGGATCTCAGCTCAATGCAACCTCCACCTCCCATTTCAAGCAATTCTTCTGCCTCAACCTCCCAAGTAGCTGGGATTATAGGCGCCTGCTACCATGCACGGCTAATTTTTTTATTTTTAGTAGAGACTGGGTTTCACCACGTTGGCCAGGCTGGTCTTGAACTCCTGACCTCTGGTGATCCACCCGCCTCAGCCGCTGATGCCTTTTCAATTGAACTTACTTACCCAGTTTGCACTTCCCACATTTTTATAGTTTTATCCCTTGAGGCAGACACTATATGATCTCCATTGGGCATGATGGCTACTGAAGAAACATTGTGGTCATGGCCTAAAACACACAACACAACAATATATTATTAAGTAGTAAACCACCAAGAGCAATTAAACATCAATTTACCATGGGCTTTCTCTATGTCAAAGCAACTTCTAAATACACTGGGTTTTATACAAGTTTGATAAGAAACCTGGATTTACAAGATAAAGTTAAAAAATCAGTAAAAAATCCATAAGGAAATAGTCCATTTAGAGTTAACTTTCCTTATTAACATTTGAATATATTCATATACTTACCTCAGTGAGTCTGAATGTTTACATATGAACACTAGGAAAACAAAGTATTTCGTGTGTGTGTGTGTGTGTGTGTGTGTGTGTGTGGCAAAGACTTGCTCTGTCGCCCAGGCTGGAGTATAGTGGCACAATCATAGCTCACTGTAGCCTTGAATTCCTGGGCTCAAAAGCTCTTCTCACCTCAGCCTGTTGAGGAGCTGGAACTACCCAGGTGTACACCACCACACCGGGCTAACTTTTAAATTTTTTATACAGACAAGGTCTCCACATTTTGCCCACGCTGGACTGGAACTCCTGTCCTCCAGCAATCCCTCCTGCCTTGGCCTCTCAAAGTGCTGAGATTATAGGCATGAGTCACTGCGTCTAGCCTCTAGGTTGATATTCTAATATATATACACATATATTCTAATATATATATAATATATATCTATATTCATCAGATATAGACTATATATATATAAGTATATATACTTATATATATAGTAAGACCAACAAAGCTAAAGAGAATGGATAAGAAAAATGGGGAATTGGTTCTCTGTTTAAAATGGTGGTGGGCTGAGTGCGGTGGTTCAGACCTGTAATCCCAGCACTTTGGGAGGCCGAGCTGGGTGGATCACGAGGTCAGGAGTTCGAGATCGTCCTGGCCAACATGGATGTCATCTCTACTCATCTCTACTAAAAAAAAAAAAAAAATTAGCCAGGCATGGTGGTGTGCGCCTGTAGTCCAGCTACTTGGAAGGCTGAGGCAGAGGACTTGCTTGACGATGTAGGAGGTGGAGGCTGCAGTGAACTGAGATTGCATCACTACACTCCAGCCTGGTAAAGAGCAAGAATCCATCTCAAAAGAAAAAAAAGAGTTAATGCATGGAATTCCTATAATTATAAACTACCCCAATGCATTTAATTTGAGGACGAAGGAGAAACACAGGCTTCAAATTATGCCCCCCAGGTAAAACATAGTTTACTCATATGTTAACATCATGAATAATCTGTATGTGTTCCTTGTCCAAAATCCCAACATTCAAATGTCATCATGTTTAAAGAAACAACAAAAATCCCCATGTAATGAGCATCTCCTGTGTGGCAGGTACTACACCAGGAGGACTCATCTATATGATTTCATTTTATCCTCATGACAACTCTGTAACTTCGGGATTATTACCTCTGTTTTGCAGATCAAAGAGGTTTAAATTTTCTAATACCAGAAAGTAGACAGGTAGAAATTTGAACCCCGGTTATCTAACTCCAAAGCAAATATACTCTTTCCACAAACCACACTGCCTCAGCAAACAGTTCCCACAAGACCTGGGAAACAACAATGAATGAGGGCATAGGATATTCTCTGGCTCATTTAAGTGAGCCAGAGAATCTGGGTTCCAGTTTTCACTATACCTACTCTCTTTGGACTTGTTTCCCAATTAAGAAAAATTTAAAAAGAAACAAAACCATTTTTGAGTCAAAGTCTCACTGTTGCCCAGGCTGGAGTACGATGATATAATCTCGGCTCACTGCAAACTCCGCCTCCCAGGTTCAAGTGATTCTCCTGCCTCGGCCTCCCAAGTAGCTGGGATTACAGGTGTGCGCCACCACACCTGGCTAATTTTTCTATTTTTAGTAGAGATGGGGTTATTTTTGTATTTTTAGTAGAGACAGGGTTTCGCCATGTTGGCCAGGCTGGTCTTGGAACTCCTGACATCAGGTAATCCAGGTGCCTCAGCCTCCCAAAGTGCTGGGATTACAAGCATGAGCCACCACACCCAACCACAAAACCATTTTTAAATCAAATACAGATAAATGACCTGGCAGTTTTTCTTACCAAAAAAATACTCATACAAATATTTTATGTAAAGTGCTAAGACATACTTAAAAGCTCATAACAGAAACAACTCTCAACTACTGTGGCTTATCCCTGGACTATATATATTAAGTAATTCCTCTACCAATACAGATAATTAAGAAGTGAATAAAGGAAGCCTGTACATTGTTAGCAACAATAGTCTTTCTGAAGTATCATGATAGAAATTACTATGAAAGTACTATCCTCTACCCCTTACCGTGCATGGTTCTGATGCATTCAAAGCCCTGAAAATCCCATAGTTTAATGGTCATATCTGCAGAACAGGAAGCCAGAAGCTTGCCGCTGTGGTCAAATGAAATGTCCTGTACAGAGTCTGTATGTCCTTTAAGAGTTCGTTCAAAATCTCCAGTCTCATAATCCCACACCTGTCAAGTGAAAAGAAAATTGGTTAACACCAACTCCATCACTCCTTTCTTGTTTCACATTTGTACTCAGCAGACCGGTCTAGCACCTTACTGAGTAATTAACCGAACAAGCAACGAAGAATATTAGAAATACCATATCTCATGTATAAATTGGTTTTTCTATAGAGAGAAAACTAATGTTGCAATTATTAAAATCTATCTCTAGTACCACATTTATAAGGTTTCTATCATATAACCAACTGTAATAGTGATTAGGTATATAAAGCCACAGGAGACAGTCCCTTCCCTGTCTGAGAGCATGAAAGACATGTAAATAAGGAAACTTAAGGGGAAGAAAGAAAAAAAGGCCAAGCGTGATGGTTCACGCCTGTAATCTCAGCACTTTGGGAGGCCCAGGCAGGTGGATCACCTGAAGTCAGAAGTTTGAGACCAGCCTGGCCAACATGGTGAAACCCATGTCTATTAAAAATGCAAAAATTAGCCGGGCATGGTGGCAGGCGCCTGTAATCCCAGCTCCTTGGGAGGCTGAGGCAGGAGAATGGCTTGAACCCCGGAGGCGATGGTTGCAGTGAGCCAAGATCCTGCCATTGCACTCCAGCTTGAGGGACAAGAGTAAGATGACTTTATCTCAAAAGAAAGAAAGAAAGAAAGAATAAAGAATATAAAAGGAAAGAAGGAGGGAGGGAGGGGAGGGGTAGGGGGAGGTGGGGGAAAGTGGATGGGAAAAGGAAGGGGATAGGAAGGGAAGGAGCTTCAGGGAGCTGCAGCATGCATTTGTATATAGAATACTTAAGGAACAATGGATGAATACTCAATCCGATGGGACCAGCAGAACTCAAGACATCTAAGGGGCCAAGGGCAGATTTCAGAAGATATAAACTATTCACGAATAGTAAATGAACAAAAGCATGTCAAAATAAGGTTTTGGCCAAGTGAGGTGGCTCACGCCTGTAATCCTAACACTTTGGGAGGCCAAGGCTCACCTGAGGCCAGGAGTTGGAGACAAGCCTGGCCAACTTGATAAAACCCTGTCTCTACTAAAAATACAAAACTTAGCCGGGTGTGGTGGTGCGTGCCTGTGGTCCCTGCTAATAGGGACGGGAGGCTGAGGTGGGAGAATCGCTTGAGCCCAGGTGGCAGAGGATGCAATGAGCTGAGATTGCACCACAGCACTGCAGCCTGGGTGACAGAGCGAGATTCTGTCTCAAAAAAAATAAAAAGAAAAAGAACAGTTACATCTTTAAAAGGTAATTTTGGAATGCAGTGGTGTGATCAGAGATCACTGTAGCCTCAGATTCCTGGGCTCAAAAGATCTTCCTGTCCCAGTCTGTCAAGTAGCTGGGACGACACAGGTGTGCACCACCATGACTGGCTAACTTTTTGATGTTTTGTAGAAACGGGGCCTCAGTATGTTGCTCAGGCTTATCTCAAATTCTTCCATTCTCTTTCCTTTCTTTTCTTTTTTTTTGAGACAGGGTCTTGCTCTGTCACCCAGGCTGGAGTGCAGTGCAATAACACAATCTCGGCTCAGTGCAACCTCCACCTTCCAGTTTCAAGTAATTATCCTGCATTAGCCTCCTGAGTAGAGTAGCTGGGACTATAGGTGCGCACCACCACGCCTGGCTAATTTTTGTATTTTTAGTACAGACAGGTTTCACCACATTGGCCAAGATAATCTTGATCTGCTGACCTTGTGATCCACTTGCCTCAGCCTCCCAAAGTGCTGGGATTACAGGCGTGAGCCAAAATGCCCGGCCCCATGGTGGAGTGAAGCAATGTAATCACAGCTCACAGCAACTTCGAATTCTGGGCTTTAGTGATGCTCCCACCTCAGCCTCCAGAAGAACTAGGGGTTCTTCCTGTACCACTAGTACCTCCAGAGATACAGGTGCACACCACCACAAACAGCTAATTTTTTCTTTTTTCCAGAGATGAGCCCTCAATATGTTGCCCAGGTTGGTTTAGAACTCCTGGCCTCAAAATGATCCTCCTGTCTTCGCTTCTAAGTCATTGGGATTACAGGTGTGAGCCACTGTGCCCATCCCTCTGTCTGCTTCTTATCACAAATATTTTTCTGTGCCATTAAAAACTTAGGAAATATTAATTTTAAAAGAATTCTTATTGCTGGCTAAATCATTATTAAAAAAACATTACAGGCAACATCTTTAAATACAAAAAAATTCTGTCCTCTTTTTACAATACTTAGGTCAGATAGAAATGGGGAAAAAGGATTAGTGGGTCAAAAAGTATAACTTTAAAGCCTTCAAATACTCTGTTAAATTGATCTCCCATAAGACTGTATCAAATATAATGAGAATGTCTACTTTATCAAACTCTTATTATCACTGGGAATTCTTGTTTTTTTTTTTTGAGATGGAGTTCCGCTCTTGTTACCCAGGCTGGAGTGCAATGGCGCGATCTCAGCTCACCGCAACCTCCGCCTCCTGGGTTCAGGCAATTCTCCTGCCTCAGCCTCCTGAGTAGCTGGGATTACAGACACGTGCCACCATGCCCAGCTAATTTTTTGTATTTTTAGTAGAGACGAGGTTTCTACTCGTGTTGACCAGGATGGTCTCGATCTCTTGACCTTGTGATCCACCCGCCTTGGCCTCCCAAAGTGCTGGGATTACAGGCGTGAGCCACCGCGCCTGGCTGGGAATTCTTGTTTAATAGGTAAAATATCTTGACAACCTGACATATATACATAGAAATTTTTTTGTTGTTAAGACAGGGTTTCACTCTGTTGCCCAGGCTGCGATACAGTTGTTGCTCAATCATAGTTCACTGCAGCCTCCAACTCACAGGCTCAAGCGATCCTCCCACCTAAGCCTCCTGAGTAGCTAGGACTATAGGTGAGCACCAGCAAGCCTAGCTAATTTTTTAAGTAGAGACAAGGTCTTGCTATGTTGCCCAGGCTGGTCTCGAACTCCTGAGCTCAAGCAGTCCTCACACCTTGGCCTCCCAAAGTCCTTGGATTACACTCATGAGCTACCATGCCCTGCCCATAATTTCAGTATTCGTTTCTTATGCTGCTATTAGTAATAAGGCCAAATTGTTGTTACTACTGGTTAGTCTTACTACCCTTACTACCTTTTTCTTTTTTTCAGATGTAGTCTTGCTGTGTTGCCCAGGCTGGAGTGCAGTGGTGTGATCTTGGCTCACTGCAACCCCCACCTCCCAGGTTCAACTGAATCTCCTGCCTCAGCTTCCCGAGTAGCTAGGACTACAGGTGCATGCTTCGAACCTGGCTGTTTTGTATTTTACTAAAAACGGGCTTTCATTGTGTTACCCAGGCTGGTCTTGAACTCCTGAGCTCAGGCAATCCACCTACCTCTGCTTCCCAAAGAGCTGGGGTTGCAGGCTTGAGCCACCATGCTTGGCCTGTCACTACCTTTTTTTGTGAATTGTTTGCTCCTGCACTATGTTTTTCTGAGATGTTAATGCTTTTCACATTTGTTTGAATTCTTTATGTTATATATTAAAGTTGGTAATCCGTCCAGGCTTAGTGGCTCACACCTGTAATCCTAGCACTTTGGGAGACAAAGGCAGGAGGACTGATTAAGCTCAGGAGTTTGAGACCTGGGCAATATGGCAAGATTGCATCTCTACAAAAAATAAAAAGTTAGCTGGGCATAGTGGCACATGCCTGTAGTCTCAGCTACTGAGGAGGCTGAGATGGGAGGATAGCTTGAGTCTGGGAAGGTCAAGGCTGCAGTGAGCCATGATTGTGCCACTGTACTCCAGCCAAGGCAACAGAATGAGAACTTGTTTCATACAAGGTCTCAAAAAAAAAAAAAGTTGGCAATCTTTCAATTGCTTTTTAGTTGAACATATTTTCCAGTTTTGTTTGTGGTTTATTTATTTATCTTTTAGAGACAGGGTCTCATTTTATTGCCCAGGCTTGAATGCAGTGGCGTGATCATAGCTCATTGCAGCCTTGAGCTCCTGGGTTCAAGCGATCCTCCCACCACACATCTTATTTCTTCATGTTAAAATTACTTCTAGCTGGGCGTGGTGGCTCACATCTGTAATCCCAACACTTTGGGAGGCCGAGATGGGTGGATCACTCTGAGGTTAGGAGTTCAAAATCAGCCTGGCCAACAAGGCGAAATCCAATTTCTACTAAAAATACAAAAAATTAGCCGGATGTAGTGGCACACACCTGTAGTCTCAGCTACTTGGAAGGCTGAGGCAAGAGAACTGCTGGAGCCCAGAAGGTGGAGGTTGCAGTGAGCTGAGATCACACCACTGCACTCCAGCCTGGGCAACAGAGCATCTCAAAAAAAAAAAAAAAAAAAAAAAAAACAAAAACCAAAAAACTGGTTCTAAATGACAATCAGAAAAATCGCTCTAAAAATTTAAATAATGTAATTAAAAATACTGACATGAACTGGTCTAAATATATATCCCTCTATAATTTTTTCACTAATTATTGTTCAAGTGTTAATGGCAACTGAATGCTTTAAAAAAGAACAAACTAGTTTTATTCATCTATTGCATATATGACATTATTTAATATGATAATTTTAGTTTATTGTTATTAACAACTGTAGTATTAGCAACAGTTTATTAAGCCCTTACCATCTATCTGCCAGGCATTGTTCTGTTATACTGATTACATATACATTATTACTTTTACACTTCAGAATATTACAGCTTATTTATTAATTAATTTATTTGAGATAGGGTCTTACTTTGTTGCCAAGGCTGGTTTCCAACTCCTGGACTCAAGTGATCCTCCTGCCTCAACCTCCCAAAGTGCTAGGATTACAGGCGTGAGCCACAGCAACTGGCCAAACAGATATATTTAATCTACCTCTCCAACAAATAAGAAAATTGAGCCTTAATTGTATCAAGCCCTTTGCCCAAGACAGTCATAAAATTACAAAACACTTTCCGTATGTTCTCCTTTGAGTATTTTGGAAAGTCATTCTATTGCAGTTGTCATTTAAAAATAACTTAGAGGGCCAGGCATGGTGGCTCATGCCTGTAATCCCGGCATTTTGAGAGGCTGGGGCAGATGGATGCCTGAGGTCAGGAGTTTGAGACTAGCCTGACCAACTAAAAATACAAAAAATTAACTGGGCATGGTGGTGGGTGCCTGTAATCCCAGCTACTCAGGAGACTGAGGCAGGAGAAACTTTAACATGGGAGGCGGAGGTTAAGGTAAGCCGAGATCACAGCATTGCACTCCAGCCTGGGCAACAAGAGCGAGACTGTCTCAAAACAAAAGAAAACAAAAAAATCCCTTAGCTTTACCACAATTGAAGAAAAAGCATAGTAGAAACAGTTTTTTTATTCCATAAAATATTCAAGGAAGTAATTTATGATAAAAAGCTTTATGTATAAAGATGAAGAGAAGAACATTATTTATAATAGATGACTGGAAGTAACTTAAAAAGTTACTTCAGTAACTTCAGGGTGGGTCCAGTGGCTCAAGAGGTCAGAAGTTCAAGACCTGCCTGGCCAACATGGTGAAACCCCATCTCTACTAAAACTACAAAATACTTAGCTGGGCATGGTGGCAGGCACCTGTAATCCCAGCTGCTCAGAGGCCGAGGCAAGAGAATCACCTGAACCTGGGTGGCAGAGGCTGCATTGAGCTGAGATTGTGTCATTGCATTCCAGCAATGGAATGAGTGAGACTCTATCTCAAAAAAAAAAAAACAAAGAACAAAAAACAAAACAAACAAACAAAAAGACACAGGGCCAAAAGAGGACAGCTTGTTATTGGTGCTGATACACTGCTGAAACCGAGTGCTCCTCTGG
Organism: Callithrix jacchus; assembly: GCF_049354715.1. Taxonomy (NCBI): domain Eukaryota; kingdom Metazoa; phylum Chordata; class Mammalia; order Primates; family Cebidae; genus Callithrix; species Callithrix jacchus. Next base: position 65,587,303 of record NC_133506.1, read on the forward strand.
AATCTGGCCAGCAAAAACTGTTTTAAGCAGCTTCCATGTACTAAATAATAATTTAATCCTCCCCCAGATCCTATGAGGTAGGTATTTATTAATTGTCTTCATTTAACAGACAAGAAAGATAACCACAAAAGTTAACTTGCCCATAATCACATTAACTAGTAAGTGGTAGAGCCAGGACTTGAACCCAGAGCCAGTGTCCCTGACCACTAACTACCCCACAAAGCCTCTCTATATAAATAAGATAATCAGCTTAAAAAGTTACTAAAAAAAGATTCATTAGAAACAAAGAAAAGGATTTGTAAAATAAATCTAATCAAAAGTTAACAAAACCAGACATAACTACTTTTCATTAATGAAACAACCACATGTATGCACATTTAAAGACTAAATGGTATGAGGAGGTTTCCTATGACCAGAAAAAAATAAAAATAAAAAGACTAAGTTGAAAGGTGGACTCTAAGTGGTTGCTGTGATAAGTGGTATGATTATAAATAAAAAGGTTATAAAACTTCCGATTTGTAATATTTTAAATCTGACTTAATAGATGTATCTTAAGATGGTACATTTATAGTAGTTGTTTATGCTTTTATAATATTGTTGTAAAATCAATAGTTAAGTCTGGATTTTCTACCTATTTAAGAATGTCTAACTCCTTAACCCAACCCTCACAAGAGCAGCTGTTTAGTTTTTTAGTATATAATGAAAGACTACATGAAAAAAATAATTTAAATACATGTCTACCTACATTAAAATAAATGTAGTATATTAATGCATTAGGCATACAATTATTTTAGCCTATAGAAATCCATGATGCTCATATGAATGTAAGACTCCCTTACAATCACTCTACAGCCCACCCTCTTAAATCACCAGCCCGCAAGAGGCAGGTCGTTGATTTAGAAACTAAAGAAATCATATAAAGACACTGTAAAACAATGTTTAATTTGAAGAACTGGTTAAGTACAGTCACATTTAAATTATGCCTGCATTTTATGTGGGACTGCTAATATGATAGATACAATCTACTCACATTTTCTCAGTTATACCTTTATAAACTAAACTTAAAATCGGTAACTTACTTTTAAATAAGCTTTAGGATAGAGACACCTACCTAAACCTACCTATACTACAATTATCTTATCTTTCTATAGGTGATTTATACAACTGTCATTTTATTGTGTCTGGAACAAAGGCAACTTAAAAACAACTCTTTTCCTAATTAAAAAAGCACAACATTAAAATGTAATATATGTTTACTGTGAAAAAAAATTTTTAATGAGAGAAATACATAATTTATAAATAAAAAGCTCTTAGATTCCCATACTCTTGGAAAGCCAATTTTAAATACATTAAGGAGAGTCCAATTTAAATGAATCCTCTATTTAATTCTTTTGCAGTACAGATTCACCGTATCATCAATTACTAGTTTTCTAAACCAGTGTTTCACATATATCCCTCTGTTTAAAGGAAAGGCACACACTTTTCATTCTCTAAGAACAAAAATTATTCCAGCACAAGGTGACCTACTGACATAAACTAAATTAGAAACATCCTACTTTCTCAAATTCATCAGCAAACTTATCTGGCAGCATGCCTCTAGTAACAACAATGAAATTTTATTCCAATTCTGTCTTTAAGATTTAGAGTCAAATTCGCATGCCAGACCATAGGGCAAAAAAAAAAAAAAAAAAGATTTAGAACCAAATTACTTAAGTTTCAAAGAGTACCTACTGCCCCTCTGTATAGGCCCTCATTTTCAGGATCTTTTAATTTTTTTCACCTTATCAACTTTAAGTGTACCTTTAACAAAAACCTACCTTAATTGTAGCATCCTCTGAAGCAGAGACCATAACACTGAACACAGGATGGAAAATGACTCGAGTGACTGGACTCCTGTGACCACTCAATGCATATTTTTCTGGCGGACGGGGAATCCACTCTTTTGGGTCTCGTTTCTGACCAAGAGGTCCACCTGATGTAAATTCTTCTTTTGCTTCATTTAACTTTGATTCTAATTCCATAACCTTTAAAAACAACATGTAGTTACATATAGATTTCAATAAAAATAGCACTGACATTTTTAAAAACTGCCTTTATTTTACAAATATATATGAAGAATACTTGAAAAAATTTCAGTAATCAAATCATCTGTCAGAGTTAAAGGAAAATGATTTATTTTATATAGCATCAAAATCTAAGTTGTGTGACAAAACTAAAAATTCAGAAAAATTCAGTACAATTGCATTAACTATTTAACACAAAGAAAAACTTAAATTTTTTTTTTTTAATTTAAAGTTCCCCAGAGAAGGGCAGTGAACTTGTCTTGGTCCCTCTAAGGCCGCTACTCTTAGTAAGTTCTTTCCAAACCAGATTACATATGGTAATAATAATATTAATAATAAAAGTAATATTTATTGAGCATTTACTATGTGCTAAGCACTTTTCTAAGTGCTTTATATGGATGAACTCACAACAATGTTATTTATTTATTCTAACTTTGCCTATGAAGTACACATTTTAGGACTGGAATATTATTTGTTGTATTTACTTTATAGGTAGAAAGAAAAGCTCAGAGATAAAAATGAGTTGTCTAAGAGCAGACTTTAGTGCTCTTTTCCCAGCATCAATCACAGTGGCTCCATGTGTCCTTTCCAAGTGCACATATGTGTTCTTTCAGTATCAATTCCTCAAAGCCAGGACTATGCAGATTCAAACCAGTCAGCAACTCTAGATATGTGAGTTACCATGTATCTGCAAAGAGGTGCCTAGGTCAAACTTCCCATAAAGCACACACAAAAAAATGCATTTTTATTTGCTTTTTAAAGATTAGAAGCAATTATTAATTAATGCAGAATAATTTATTTTCAGAAAGTTTATATAATACAACTAATTTTAAAGAAAAAAAGACGTAGTTACCTTCTTTTGTAATCTAATAACAGATGTCCATTTTTTTTCCAAAAGACCAGCATACTTTTTATCTAATTCTTCATTCTACAGAAAATAAATTTAGAAACTTTTAAAAATGACTTCGCTATGATCCTCAAGCCAAAGATCATTCACCTTTAAGTCCAAATATTACTAAAAATCTGATTATAAAAAAAGTGAGTGGGCAGGTGTGGTGGCTCACACCTGTAATCCCAGCACTTTCGGAGGCTGAGGTAGGTGCATCACCTGAGGTCAGGAGTTTGAGACCAGCCTGGCCAACATGACAAGACCCGGTCTCTATTAAAAATACAAAAATTAGCCAGGCGTGGTGGCACACAGCTGTAATCCCAGCTACTCAGGAAGCTGAGGTAGGAGAACCCCTTGAACCCCGTAGGTGGAGATTGCAGTGAACTGAGATCACGCCACTGCACTCCAGCCTGGGAGACAGAGTAAGACTCCATCTCAAAAATAAAAAAGGGGAGTGAAAGGCTGGGCATGGTGGCTCACACCTGTAATCCAAGCACTTTGGAGACCAAGGCGGGTGGATCACCCAAGGTTGTGAGTTCAAGACCACCCTGACCAACGTGGTGAAACCCCATCTTTAACAAAAAGGGGGGGGTGAAAATCAAGTTCAATATCAAGTAGATCTCAAGAATGAATGACAAAATTGTAACTGTTAACTGCAAATACTTGAGTAAAAATCCACTCATTAACTATACTGTGAAGAATTGTAAAAAGTGAAACATACCATATCTAATTCAGCTTCCTTTTTAAAAACTGAATATGCCTCTTCATAGCCATTTGAACGAAGATAATCTGCTATAGCTCGATTTCTGCAAGAAAACAAATTCAAATGACTCCTAACAAAAAAAAAACCTCATTTCTATTTTGAAGAAAAATAATTTATTTAAAATCTCTTTAAGCCTGAAGATACTCTAAGATATTCCCTTTCAAATCATACAAACATTAAATTAAAAAGGACACTCCCACAAAGCCTCCAGAACTTTTAACCTGTCACAGTACATCCACATTATTATATTCTTAGTTATAAGCTTCTCTTCTTTTTTTAACCATCAGAAGATAAACTACATATTTATGAGTTTCAAATGTGTTGCATCTCACAAGTTGTAGAAACTCTATAGATCAATATATGGCTTTGTGATGGCAATCATCAATTTTGCTAACGTTTACATTTAGTCTTTCTTTACTACTTGTTATACACTCAAGGGCTGACAGCTGGAATTTAGTTTTGCAGAGAAAAGTTTTGAGAAAAAGTATTTTTATATTAGAAATAACTTTGAACCATTAGAGTGGGTGAAAAAAAGAAACCATACGCTATAAATTTAGTACACTGTCAGAGAATGAGACAATCATTTAGAATTGGAACTTGAAGGCTAGAGAAGCTGACTTAGACGATGACTTTTCAGGTTTGCCTCATACAGTCTGAGTACCCTTTTTACAAAATGTTTGGGCCCAAAAGTATTTTGGGCTTATTTTTAAATTCTGGAATATTTGCATTATAATGCCCAGTTCAGTAATCCAAAATGCCCCAATGAATATTTTCTTGAGCATCAAGTCAGCTATCAAAAGGTATCAGATTTTGAAGCATTTTGGATTTTCAGATTAGGGATGGATGTTCAATTTGTATTCTTTCAAAAAATGAAAATCAGCGAAACTCTCTCCTACTAAGACAACCTATTTCAATCTCTCAATTTTTTTACACCTTAAGTTTCACTGTGATACAAATAGTTGTTTCCTTGGGCTTTCCTTTAAATTAACCCTTGTGGACTACACACAATGTCCTCATGTCGCACAAACACTTTCATCTTCTTAATTTGCCTCTTTTTTTTTTTTTTTTTTTTTTTTTTTTTTTGAGACGGAGTTTCGCTCTTGTTACCCAGGCTGGAGTGCAATGGCGCGATCTCGGCTCACTGCAACCTCCACCTCCTGAGTTCAGGCAATTCTCCTGCCTCAGCCTCCCGAGCAGCTGGGATTACAGGCACGCACCACCGTGCCCAGCTAATTTTTTGTAATTTTAGTAGAGACGGGGTTTCATCATGTTGACCAAGATGGTCTTGATCTGTTGACCTGGTGATCCACCCGCCTCAGCCTCCCAAAGTGCTGGGATTACAGGCTTGAGCCACCGTGCCCGGCCTGCCTCTTTTTACTAAAATTATGTTGTGTTTTACTATGTTGTGAGACCTATGCTGGTGTTTTTTTTTTTTTTTGAGACAGGGTATTACTCTGCTGCCCAGAATGGAGTGCAGTGGCATAATCATACCTCACTGCAGCCTTGACCTCCCAGGTTCAGGTGATCCTCCCACATCAGCCTCCCAAGTACCTGGGACTACAGCACAAACCAGCTATTTTAAAACTTTTTGTACAGACGGTTTCGTCACGTTGCCCAGGCTGGTCTTGAATGGGGCTCCAACGATCCACCTGCTTCAGCCTCCCAAAGTGCTGGAATTATTAGGCATGAGCCGCTGTGCCCAGCCAGACACCTATGCTTTTATTATAACAAACAATGCTCCTATGAAGGTCCTTGTATAAATTCAATGCCACTGCCCACTTAAAGCTTTAGGACAGTAACAACACTCCAGTAGGGGCTGGGTGCAGTGGCTCACGCCTGTAATCTCAGCACTTTGGGAGGCTGAGGAGGGTGGATCACAAGGTCAAGAGTTCGAGACCAGCCTGGCCAATATGGTGAAACCCCGTCTCTGCTAAAAATACAAGAATTAGCCAGGCATGGTGGCAGGTGCCTGTAATTCCAGCTACTTGGGAGGCTGAGGCAGGAGGATTGCTTGTGTCAGGGAGGTTGAGTCAGCAGTGAGCTATGGTTGCGTCACTGCACTCCAGTCTGGGCGATGGAGTGATTTTCTTTGTTTGAGACGGAGTTTTGCTCTTGTTACCCAGGCTGGAGTGCAATGGTGCGATCTCGGCTCACCGCAACCTCCGCCTCCTGGGTTCAGGCAATTCTCCTGCTACAGCCTCCTGAGTAACTGGGATTACAGGCACGCGTCACCATGCCCAGCTAATTTTTTGTATTTTTAATAGAGACGGGGTTTCACCACGTTGACCAGGATGGTCTCGATCTCTTGACCTCGTGATCCACCCGCCTCGGCCTCCCAAAGTGCTGGGATTACAGGCGTGAGCCACCGTGCCCAGCCAACACTATCTCAAAAAACAAACAAAAACTAACATAAACTGAGAAGAATTTAATCCTCCTTTGAAGACACATAGGGCCTTTTAAATTTTTTTGGGTAATAGTTAGAAACAATAGTCACTGCGTAGTAAGTGACAATATAGGCAATATGATTACAGGTTCCGTCATTATCAAACCTTTAAAGTTCAAAAGATTGGCTGCTGGGTGGAGTGGCTCACGCCTGTAATCCCAACACTTTGGGAGGCCAAGGTGGGCGGATCACCTGAGGTCCAGAGTTTGAGACCAAACTGGCCAACAAGGTGAAACCCCGACTCTTCTAAAAATACAACAATTAGCTGGGCATGGTGGTGTGTGCCTGTAATCTCAGGTATTTGGAATGCTGAGGCAGGAGAACCACTTGAACCCAGGAGACAGAGGTTGCAGTGAGCCAAGATAGCACCACTGCACTTTAGCCTGGGCAGCAAGAGCAAAACTCTGTCTCAAAAAAAAAAAAAACTTTAAAAGACAACAGGGACCTCAACATGTAGGCTAGACAGATGCAGCATATTAAATAGTTTATGTTTAAATGTATATAGCTACTTTGACAGTCAATGAAAATATATAGCTGTTTTTACAAATATAAACATGTGAAATTGAGGTTACAGTCTTATTTCAACCTTATGATCCAATTCATTTGTGTACTTTGCTTTTGTTGCCCTGTAATAAAATTCAAATTCACACAGGTAAGCAGTGCAAACAGTACCTGGATTTAAGTAGCTCAAATTAAAGTCTCAGAGTATTCTTCAATTAAACTGAGCCAGAAGATTTTTAAAGGAGTGGAAAATACCTATTTGAAAGCTGAGCCACTAACAAGATCTAAAAATTACTTTCATGCTTTACTATAGATCACCAAGTCAGGAGAAAAGTACCCAAATCTTAAACTAAGCCCTAAAACTTGTCTGACATCTACTGCGACTGCATCAACACGTACAGCTTAGTATATTCCCGTCACAACGTGAAATGTGCAGGCGGGTGCAGATCTTCACTTAGTTTTGCAAAGGACAGGGAAAAGCCACTTTCCAATCAATGCTAAATACATACAATGTTCACATATATTCACAGGAGAAACCTGAATACCTCAACTAACTGCATAGGTCAGTTTTTTAAAGTAAGCAAGCAAACAAACAAAAAACCAGCTTAAAAATATATTACGGTCGGCAGGGTGCAGTGGCTCACGCCTGTAATCCCACCACTTTGAGAGGCCCAGGTGGGCGGATCATGAGGTCAGGAGTTTGGCTAACACAGTCAAACCTGTCTCTACTAAAAATACAAAAATTAACTGTGCATGGTGGCTCGTGCCTGTAGTCCCAGCTACTCAGGAGGCTGAGGCAGGAGAATTGCTTGAACCTGGGAGACAGAGGTTACAATGAGTTGAGATCAAGCTATCGTACTCCAGCCTGAGTGACAGAGCAAGATTCTGTCTCAAATAAAATAAAAATATATATTACAATCATGAAAAGACATGGAGAAATGTTAAATACAGATTGCTAAGTCAAAGCAGCCAGTGTGAAAAGGGTACATGCTATGTAATTGTAATTTTCTGGAAAAGACAAAACTATGAAAACAGTAAAAATATGACGGGTTTAGGGAGACAGGGAGGGATGAATAGCTGGAGGCTGAGATTTTTAGGGCAGTGAAATTATTCTGTATGATACTGTAATGATAGATATATAACATTAAGCATCTGTCAAAACCAAGAGAATACACAACAGAAAGAATGAACCCTAGCATCAACTATGGACTTTAGTTAGTAATAATGTATCAATGTTGACTCATCAATTATAATAAATATACCACATCAATACAAGATGATAATACTAGGGGAAACTGGGGAAAAGGCCAAATTAAGAGGTAGGGTATGAGAAAAGGCATATGGCACTGTCCATCAAGTCACTTATTCCATTCCCAAATCAAAATTGCTATGGAAAACATTTAAGGCTTTTTGGGAAAATAATTTGAGAGAAGCAAGGTTTATAAAATAAATTTAGAATTTATTACCTCATATTGACATGTATTTTTTTTTTTTTTTTTTGAGATGGAGTCATATTCTGTCACCCAGGTTAAAGTGCAGTGGTGTGATCTCAGTTACTGCAGCCTCCACCTTCTGGGCTCAAGCAATTCTCCTGCCTCAGCCTCCCAAAGTAGCTGGGATTACAGGCAGGCGCCACCATGACCAGCTAATTTTTTTTTAAGCAGAGATGGGGTTTCACCATGTTTGCCAGGCTGCTCTCGAGCACCTAACCTCAGGTGATCCACCTGTCTCAGCCTACCAAAGTGCTAGGATTACATGTGTGAGCCACCACACCTGGCTGAAATGTATTATTAATATAAAGCCACAATGATCAAAAGAGTGTTCTTCTAGTTCCTGAAAGCACAGCAAGTCCAAAAGCCAATGTAAGGTTTTATAAGAAGGTATTTTCAGATCAATAAGGAAAGAACTATTCAATAAATGTTTGGACATGTGGATAATGACTCAGAGAAAAAGCACTTGGATCCCTTCCTCGTATAATTAACAAACATAAATTCCAGATGGCTTAGACATTACTATAAAAAGAAACAAAACCAAAAATGTCTTAAGAAAATAAAAATAAATACTTATGTAGTCAGGATTAGTGAAGGTTTTCCCAAGCATGAATTTATGTTAGTATCAAGGAAAAGACACAGCTTTCACTATATGACACCTATTTGCAACATATGACAATGGGTGATTTAGTACACTAAAGTCCTCTTAGGGATCAACAAGAAAAACGTAAACACTACAACAGAAAACAAAACAAAACAAAATGTAGCAACACCCAAACAGGCAATTCACAGAGTAAGAGAAGGGAATCATACACAAAAAAATTTTTTAAACTCAATAATTTTAAAGAAAAAATTTCTGTAAATTTTTCTATAAATTGTGAGCTTACTTTTTTTTTTGAGACGGAGTTTCGCTCTTGTTACCCAGGCTGGAATGCAATGGCATGATCTCGGCTCACCGCAACCTCCGCATCCTGGGTTCAAGCAATTCTCCTGCTTCAGCCTCCCAAGTAGCTGGGACTACAGGCATGCGCCACCATGCCCAGCTAATTTTTATATTTTTAGTAGAGACGTGGTTTCACCATGTTTACCAGGATGGTCTCGATCTCTTGACTTCGTGATCCACCCGCCTCGGCCTCCCGAAGTGCTGGGATTACAGGCGTGAGCCACCAAGCCCGGCCCTAATTTCTGTATTTTTAGTAGAGATGGGGTTTTGCCAAGTTGGCCAGGCTGGTCTCCTGACCTCAAGTGATCCACCCACCTTGGTATCCCAAAGTGCTGGAATTATAGACGTGAGCCACCGCACCCGGCTGAGATTACTTTTATACACACACATAAAATTTGATGTTTGCAATTCAACTTTCTGGTTTTTTTCTTTTTTTTTTTTTTTTGATGACCCAGGCTGGAGTGCAGTGGGGCAAGCGCTCCCAGGATCCTCCCACTGAAGGGTCCCAAGAATGCACCCAGCATTCCTGCATTTTTTTTTTTTTTTTTTTGAGATGGAGTCTTGCTCTGTCACCCAAGCTGGAGTGCAATGGGGGTGATCTCAGCTCACTGCAACCTCTGCCTTCCGGGTTCAAGCGATTCTCCTGTCTCAGCCCCCTGAGTAGCTGGGACTTACAGGCACATGCCACCACACATGGCTCAATGTTTGTATTTTTAGTAGAGATGGGGTTTTGCCATGTTGGCCAAGCTGGTCTTGAACTCCTGACCTCAGGTGATCCACCCACCTGGGACTCCCAAAGTGTTGGGATTACAGGCATGAGTCAGATGGGATTACAGGCGTGAGTCAGGAATTTCCAATTCCTGAAATTTTTAATGAGGAAAAAAAATAAAATCTTAAGGAAACAGTTAATTGGGCCAGACGTGTTGGCTCACGCCAGTAATCCCAGCACTATTGAAGGCTGAGGCAGGCAGACCACAGGTCAGGAGTTTGAGATCAGCCTGGTCAACATGGTGAAACCTTGTCTCTACTAAAAATACAAAATTAGCTGTGTGTGATGGCGCACACTTGCAATCCCAGCTACTCAGGAGACTGAGGCAGGAGAATTG